>NC_143234.1:14974510-16224510 GCF_030267445.1 Bombyx mandarina | reverse complement strand
AAGAGCCCAAATGAACTTTATGTCGCCTTGGCCTCGTCTACACAATGAACACACATACCTATAGTCATTTTCAAAGAGGATTAGGATCGTTTTTTTTTTTTCGTTTATTCCAGTTCCCAGCCTCTCGACACGTTTCCATTCAACCTATTTCTGTATATGACCTCCATAGATGGCAAAAGGATAGTTGAAAAAAAAAAAACATCACTCGTATGTCATGAAATGTCATATTTCCCGCCAAAAGCGGTGTCAGTTTCCCATGCAAGAGACAAGTTACTCTCGCTTCGATAATTTCTAATGTTTATGCATCAACGGTACAGACGCTTTGCAGTCCACGAGCTCAGTGCAACGGACAATGTGCATTCAGTCTTTCATATTTAAATACGTAAAAAAAACAGCTGACAATCGCATAAAAAGCACTGTTTATTGCCTAAAATACACAAATAATAGGCCGGTCTTCTTTGAGGGTCAAAACTGTTGTATTGTCCCTGTAAGTTGTCCAGTGTGAATTGGAATAGGTTACGGAGGGACAAAGGTGGTGACATGTCTTCGAAGATAGGGAGCCGGTGTAACTTGGGTTATGTTAATCAGATTTAATTGAGTTTATAATGGGCATGATGATGAATTGGATTCGAGATAGCCTAGGGCTGGAGCTATTAGGGTGCGAAAATTATGGTGAATCAGTATTTCATCTAATTGAGGCCTATAAAATCAAAGGCAGCTAAATCCAAGTCGGTCTAATATTCAGGTAAACTACAAAAATCGGCCCTAAACACGTCATTACGGATCCTCCCGATCCATCGAAGTATTGCTCTTGCTAGGGCCAGTGTTAACAACACTCCCGGTTTGAGAAGCTGAAATAACTTTGTTCCGATAGCTACGATACTCTTTATTTTAAAGCACATTTATAAAGAATGAGAATATTACTAATAATCTGAATTTTAAATGATAAAACTTCGTTTATTAGTACTTAGTACAGAGTAAAAATAAAATTTTTGAACTGAATTTGTTAGATTTAGCTGCATTTGTTATAATATAAAAACACTAAAGCGTATCCAACTGACTAAACAAGATAGCGCCATTGTTAATCCATTTTACGACATTAAGGCGTTTAGCTGCCTTTGATTTTATAGGCCTCAATTCATGTATAATATTATAATACGAAATGTAATCAATGTTTGCCTTGAAACACGCATGTGATATCGCACGGACGAGCGAACATTATCACAAAACAAATCGCTGAGAGAAAGCAATTTTATTTATAAAACAATGATGGCGGGGAATATTCCAAAAAAAACGCGGTGTTGCGGTAGGTCCGTCTGCATCGTGAACACGGGAAACTGGTAAACATAACGCACGTGCTTCTATTTACCATACGCCGACAGAGGAGTCATTGTTTCAATATTCGAATAAATTAACGTCCGAATCTCCGATATCCTTCACGTGCAAGAAGCATCAAAAGTCTTTTTTTTTCACGTGTTACGTGCGAGGAATTGTTTTAATATCAATCAAACAATAATTCAATTGACTAAATGGCACCAAACCCTCACAAACAACATGTGTACGTATCAGGCTTGTTGATAATATTCAATAACGTAACAAATAGTATGGAGCCGGCGCACAGCAGACATGCTGTCTGGGCACAATCGGCATTAACTTTAATCACGCTACTGCGCGCTATCTTGCGCAAAGGCAGCGGTTTGCAATTCTTTCCGAACACTGCCCATTTGGAGCGTAGACCAGGCTTTTGTTAAGAAACCCTTTTAAATTCGCGCCGAGCGGGCTTTGTTACTGGCGGTAGGACTGTGAGTCCGCGCGGGTAGGTACCGTCGCCGTAATGCGTTTCGGTCTGAAGGGTAGGGCAGCCGTTGTAACTATACTGAGATCTTAGAACTTATATCTCAAGGTGGGTAGCGCATTTACATTGTAGATGTCTATGGGCTCTAGTAACAACTTAACACCAGGTGGGCTGTGAGCTCGTCCACCCATCTAAGCAATAAAAAAAAACTTTAATTTATTTAAAATTGTTACTGACAAGGCAAAAGTTAATATGTACATTAAAGTAAAAATACCGTGAACTCTCACTACACTTTTTATTCACGTTATTTACACAGATGCGCTTCGTCAATCACGTTTTCTACGTTTTTTTTTTGAACATTTTGAATCTTATTAACACCCTTTTACTAATGTGTTGTATATGTGTTTGTATGTAACGGAACTTTAATTAACATCTAATTAAAATAACACGAAAATTTGCACACGTACCAAATATCATTAACAATACAATATCGATCTCGACCAGTAGCAACAGGATAAAAAAAGATGTGATTAATTGTCAATCCGTTGTGCGTGAGCGTGTTTTTTTTAAACTTTTAATATAAATATTACTGGTGGTAGGACCTCTTGTGAGTCCACACGGGTCGGTACCACCACCTTGCCTGTTTCTGCCGTGAAGCAATAATGTGTTTCGGTTTGAAGGGCGGGGCAGCCGTCGTAACTATATTTGCGACCTTAGAACTTATATTTCAAGGTGGGTGGCGCATTTACGTTGTAGATGTTTACGGGCTACAGTAACCACTTAACACCAGGTGGGCTGTGAGCTCGTCCACCCAGCAAGTTTTAAAAAAATAGCAAATGTGGTTGCGCTTGCTCATTGTTGATAGTAAATAGCATTTGCATCGTTATCGGTTCTAATAATTAACGATACATATTTGAGCAAGAATGTTCCATTGTCTATGCAGTCACGCAGTCTGTGGTCTTAAGTTTTTACGGTCGTTCAGATAGATTATGCTTGTGAACGTTATGTTAATATTGTTTTCAAATGAAAGTAAATAAAGCTTTACTACACGTAAATAGATTTACTATTTTGAGTAAAACTAATTATGTAAAATGAGAATCGTAAATCTCCAGTTTTTTAATACATACTTTGTATTTTGAATGACAAATTACCACACCGATTTCATCATAAATACTATTAGAAGTTAAGTAATACTAGATTAACAAAATCTAACGACGCTTAGGCAAATTATGGCTAGAGTAAAATCAGTTCCCATAAATAACAATTCATTATTTTGCTCATTCTAATTAACAGTGAAGTCCCCTCGAACAAAACCGAATATTTCGGCGATTTAATTTATGTGAACCGCCAAAGTTCATGCAACGCTGGACTCATTTGGTCCTTGTTTTATTTGAATGTGTAACGTATCGGAAAATTTGAATTTTATTTGAACATACTACAAATTTGTTGGACATAATTATTCTTACTAGAGGTCCCGCAGTAGTCGAAATTCGACTATAATTAATTGGAATTGTATAATAAGTTTGTACACTATTATGATTGTATTTTATACTTCTATAATCACAAATTTCGCCAAGGCCACACTATAAAAAAATAATTAATAAAGACAAACAATATTTAATCTATTCTCAATTTGACCACAGACGTCAAAACAGAACAAAAGTTTGGCAATAAATAGTATGCATGCGTGTGTGCGTCAAATATATGGTATGTAGTGTGTGTAATGTTTTCTTTATTGATTTAATGTATCTTTTATGTATTATTTAAAAAAAATATTAGCATTGTGCACTTCTTCTCTATATTCTCTTTAAGTGTGGAAAATTTCATACTCCTCCGCCCGCGCAATTTTCGTAAAAAGGGATACAAAGTTTTTGCTTCACGTATTAATATATAGATTAAATTTGTTATACAACTTTTTGTTGTGTAAAAACAACTATATAGGCAGAAGAAAACACATAAAAAAGGAGAAACCCCATTTTGGGCCTAAGCGTTACACGAATGGGATATGTACCAAAAAATTCGTCTATTTTGCTTGATTAACCTATTAAAATCTTAGCTTCATTGACAATGGCCAAGTGTAGAAAATAAGTTGAATTCAATTTTTTGTTTTAAACAATCTTTGTAAACATCTGCAACACTTATTTCAATATACGTAACTAGCTCCACAAACGTGCGGATTAGAATTAGAACATCCATAAAATAGGATCGATTTAGTGGAAATCAAGTGTAAAAAATAATTAATACTCTTTTGCTTTAGGATAAATGACTGTTTTTATAGGTATTTTAATCAATGTAAATAGAGTATGGCCATCGAATCGTGACACAACTACTTACAATGGCGGCAATTCAAAATATCTACAACTGACAACATTAAATATAGCATGAAAGGGTAGTTTTGCATTTTTATATTAATGTGACTATGCCATAGAAAAACACAAACGTATCAAATCGTGTTATGTTATCTTTAATGTTGCCAACTGAAGATATTTTGGATTTTGCCGTAAAGCAGTAATGCGTTTCAGTTTGAAGGGCGGGGCAGCCGTTGTAACTATACTGAGACCTTAGAACTTATATCTCAAGGTGGGTGGCGCATTTACGTCGTAGATGTCTATGAGCTCCAATAACCACTTAACATCAGGTGGGCTGTGAGCTCGTCGATGGGTATCTAAGCAATAAAAAATAAAAATAAAAAAGGCATGAAATGAAATGTGATGAGATAATATGGGAGCACGTAATGATTTATATTTTATATAAAAAAGTTATCATATAAATATAGTTTTTCATATAAAAAAGTTTTCATTAAAATTAAAATAAGACTGACCTAAAGGTCTTAGTTACCAGGACATAAAATCCCTTAAAAAAATCATTTCGTGCGCAGCGCGTTTCGCATTACGTTGTTTTTAATTTTTGGCTTTCATTCGTTTTCGTAAACAACCTAACGCGCGATTTCTCGTAACAGGTTCCATTTTTATTTTAAAGCAACCTGTTGCTGCAACAGGTTTCGTAAAAAATTACTCATCTTTAGTAGGAAACAGCCTCAAAAATATCGTTTTTATTAAAATATCTCGAACAATAAACATAACCTAAAATGTAAACATTGTCTGATTTTACCAAGTTGGCCATTGCTGGGAGACCTGAAAATTGGGCTCATGAAACCTTCTTAGGTATTGTAACTTATGCCCAAATTCTAGCACTGTAACGCCAGGCCCAAGTTTGTATGGATTTCGGGTTTGTCCTTTGAATAATTGTTACGATAAACTTATCGCAATTGTTATCGATAGTTCTTCAACCTTGGGTTAACAATATGTTACCTAAACTATTACAATATAGCCATGAGAATTTAACGCGCGATTAATTCATTTAATCGACATAGTTATCACAACGAAAAATCAAAGTACATGTCTAGAAGTAAAAACTTAAAACTCATCTCAAAGCTTTCGCGTTATGATGTCTCTCTAGTAATCAGACTGTGAATTTTTCTACTCAATTACCTAACCTAAAAAATATAGTATATAACAATAATACAATAAATAATTTCATTGAAACTATAATTCCTTATATCAATAAAACGTTTTCGTTGAGCTAAAAAGCATTAATTTAAATAAATAAATAAAAATAACTCCGCTATATTAGAATGTTAAAACCTCAAATTAAAATCAAGGCGTCTCACAATAATAAAATTACAACGTTCGTTCCCTATTGTCTCGTCATTGAAGGGCACAAAGACGTTACGAAACGTATTGTTTTATGTAAATGTTAAGAAAACAATTACAGTAACTATTGTAAGCTAGTAATTAAAGTAACCTGCTTACGTCAATCGAGGCGGAATGATTTAATTCCTCTTTGTTGAACTAGCAATGTTTTGATTTTCACAAACGGTGCGCGAGAACTCATAATATCTGTGTTAATGTATGCTAAACTGTTTGGATTCCCCTTCACGAAATCAGCATTTGATATTACGTGAGAAATTTGGCCCTTTATTTTAATTTCAAATACTACAATGTATACGAATTAGACTTTTCTTTCTTTTCTTTTTTTTATTTGTTATGAAAGGATAATTTTGGAAAGATCTTATTTAAGAATAATTTAATGATTTTGACCACTAATTAAATTATAGGTCAAACTTTCCAATGTTTATTCAAAAGTCGAAAAATAAGTGATGCATAGTGTATTTCATCATTATTATAATATTTTTATACCACGATCAGGTTGGGGCGGATTGTACTTAAGTAAGGTAGGTCCCACCGTGCCGCCTAGTTCTGCCGTTATGCAATCATGCATTCCAGTTTGAAGGGTGGGACAATCCTTATACAATAATACTAATCGACCTCAAGTCTCATGAAGGAAACGGCATTCACGCGGGTTCGACTAGGGACCACCAGGTTGACTGCAGTCTTATTGACAATTGAATGCAAAACTACAAATCCGACATCACTGATATTACATTAAGGCCGGAGGTCACATATCAAAACTTAACATTATTAATTGTAGCAAAAAAGTAAATTCATCCATCATGCATAGAAGTCAGAGTGCCACATAAACTCACAAAGAATGAAAAAAAAAACTGAATTAATTTCACAATATCTCAAAGCCGTGGGACATCTGACAAAAGTTCTTAAAAACGACCCATTAAAATTCCAATTGAATCCTGTTTTCGCTAATACAAAATCCGAATTGGTTTCTCTCAAATCTGCATTGTGCCAGAGACAAACAGGTCGGTTCGGTTTTCATCCATCTATTCCCACGGCGAGGTTTTTGATGTTTGCACGTAGAGCGACACTTTGTGAATTTTAATACGAAAAACAATTATCGTAATAATTAATATTCACCCTTTGTATGGGCTCTGCATCCTGTCATTGAACGATATTTCATATTTGCTTCGATATTAGTAAACCGAAAAATGAAGTATTCGCTAGCACTTTACTTTTACTGGTGGTAGGACCTCATGTGATTCCGCACGGGTAGATACTATCACCCCGCCTATTTCTGTCGTGAAGCAGTAATGCGTTTCGGCTTGAAGGGTGGGGCAGCCTAGCCGTTGTAAATGTCTATGAGCTCCAGTAACCACTTAACACCAGGTGGGCTGTGAGCTCGTCCACCCACTTAAACAATAAAAGAAAAACGTGTCAGAGGAAAATATAACGTCAATATTCTTCTTTTTCTTCTCCATCGCTCCCTCATTGCTGAGGATCGTGACTCCATTTCAGCTTGTCGACTGCCAGCTTCCATCGGTTCCGGTCAGTTGCCTGGTGTAGTGCCGCGCTAAGTGGTCCGCTGATTTGCTCGGAGATCTGGTCGGACCAACGTTTGGGGCTCCGGCCCCTAGGACGTTTTCCTTCCACTTTTCCAGTGACCATTTCAATATAAAGGTATAAAATTTTTACGAACCATTAGTTTCGCACTTGCAAATCAATTTAAATAAATTAAGTAACGAGACCGATATCTTGGTGCATCATTGTAACGTACATCCGTTATACGTTAAATGTTCAGTGCACGTATTAGTTTGCATATGACACACTTTCAGTGGTCAGTATAAGCTCCATATAAGTAAGCAGTATAATACTCACTTCAAACATAAAAACATTCTCATAGGTAAAAATTCATCTATGCAGGCAACACAATTTTTTTTTTTTTTTCTCCACCTTATCCCAACTAGGTGGGGTCGGCACAGCTAATTTTTCTCTTCCATTCTCCTCTATCTGCCGTCATCTCAACACTCACTCCTCTCTCTCTCATATCGTCATTCACACACTCCATCCATGTCTTCTTCGGTCGACCTCTTTCTTCCCCCTCTACCTTGCACTACCATTTCCATACATTTCTATTTGACAGAAAATAAATATTTGTGCCTTTGTTCAATAAAGCAACTGTTTCACTGTAAAATTTTCAAAAATAACAAACAGCTCATGAAAGAACCGGAGACCGAATTCATCTAGCGACCCAGCGTTTCCTTTCCCAAGACCAACGTGACCCATATTCATGTCGTCCGAATAATTACACATTATATTTGATCCGTCAATGCTTGACCAATCATTTTTACGACAAACCCCGACCGGTCAACGCCATAATGCAGTTTTATAGTCGACTATCAAACATAAAGGGTGCATTTATGTTTTACTTTCACACGTTTTGAAAAACGGAATTTGTCGAAACAATATTACCGGTCAGCTCGTAAATGCTCGTTAGTAAAAAAAACATATTAAACGCGTCGGACGCTTCGCATAATAATGTCGTAAAAATTATATTTATGTAAGAACGTTTAGTGGTAGGACCCCGCTTCGTTCTTGGACGATTTTCTAAGGATTTGATTTACGGACTCGATTGCTTCTACTTAATACCTTTCGAGGCAATATAAGGCTCACGTATTATTGGAAACGATTTCAAAGAAAAAAAAATTAAAGATCATCTTTGAGAAGACTCAGTGAGGCTAATTAGAACATCGTGACGTTCCAAAATTCGTATTTGATTACATTAAATCGTTTTTTGATCAGCTCATCGTTTAGGTAATCGACCAGTGCATCTCCTTGGGTGGTCCCTTAATGCACACACCACGACGCGATAGTATCAACTAGCATTAAAGTTTTTGTCGCTACCCGGGGACGCGACGTGACCAAAAGCTAATAGAAACATAAGCCGCGCATACTTCACAAAATCACCCAGCCTGCAACGTGAAAAGCTTTCAAACACTTAGCAGCGTTATCTTTGGCACTTTCACGTTTAAAAACGTCGATGCGTGTTTTGTTCTACAAGTGTTTTTTTTAACAAAAACTATCTTTAATGTTGCCGTGTGCGTTTGCTTTAAGTTCTTTTTATACTACTTTAAAATGCACACTTAGAAACTCTAGTACTTTAAGAAGACGAGTAATGCAAGTAAGAAACCTGAGCTCGCACCCCGCAACCCAATAGATATTCAGAGCTATTGCAGGCCAACTGTGACCCGCTGACACGCCGGACTTCTGAACCATTACACCGATTATAAAGTTACGTAAATACGCTCATCTGCCAAATGTTGCCTGGCCTTAAACGCCAGTTTTGCGGCCAGACTTCATAACATATGCTGCGGATGTTGCAAGCTTTATTTAGCGAAGAACATTTTTGAATGCCTCTTTATCCACTCAATATATAATAACGGCCGTCTGGTGTAGTGGTAAGTGACATGGTCACTACACCAGGGGGTCGCGGATTCGAATCCCGCCAAGGGAAGATATTTGTATGATAAATATAAAATGTCTTTTCCAGGGTTATGGATGTATATTTAACATATGTATGTGTATAATAATAATCTTACATTTATTTCCGTTATCTGGTACTTGTAACACAAGTTTTTTACGAACTAAGCACGGGACCAGTTAACGTGGCGTGATTTGTTAATAAATAAATAAAATATATAATATAAGTAATAAAAGTTCCAAATCTATTTAAAGATAATTTTATAGTTCACCTCTGTGAAGTGGTCACTGATCTTTTGATATAAATTTGATAAGTTCTGTCATTTAAAATCGTGCAAATGCAAATGAAAAGATTTACTTAATAATAAACGTTGCATAATTTACAGAAACATCTAAATAGAACATTTAAAAACGGGATTACACCGTGCTCATATTGCAGCGTCCCTAAACATGCACAATTTAACATCAAACGCGAATTCGTTATACACGTAGTCTTATCTTGAGAAAAAACTTTGTTAACCTGTTGTGCATCTTATTAGCATAGCACCGGCTATTATCCATTATTCTCATCGTATTCATGGATAAACACACACCAGTCTTTGTGTCCATTGTTAGAGTAATACTTAGCAGCATCAACCCTCGCGGTAATCCCATCCTTTCTATGCATTGTGCGGTACAATGCGAGATGAAAATAAAGAGCGGCTGTTCTCAAATTCGGTGTACAGGTCACATCTTAGTCCGACCTTAGGTCATCGCTTCGATCGTGTTTGCTTTTGTAAAACCAATGTTTAAACTAAAAGCGGTTCTGTATTCTATTGTTTGTTAAGATGTAACAGGACAATGCGTCACGGACAATAGTCTTTTATTGTTCTTTATAGTATTTGGCTACCGTTCCATCCGTTAGATCTCTTTATTGGAGGTATTATCGATCTCATTGTGTTCCCGATTTATTACGTTGTTTCGGCTTCTGGCTGTACAATAAATTTGAATATTAACGATCATGGGAACTGGGCTGTATGTTCGTTCAGAAATCCGTACATACACGGATATTTTTGTTTTATGATCTATCCACCACATTAATTAGTGAAATATAATTAAGAAATTGTCTTCGTTAATTAAAGTTAATGAACAAAGAAGATAAATATATATTTGCAGAACTAATAGAACATGCGTTCCGGAACTTCATTTACGTCTTTTAAAGTCTTTAGCTGCAACGAAATAAAAGACAAGATACAAATCTGTTCGAATAAAATATTATTTAAAAAAAAAAAACACTTTTTAATAAATAAAATAAAGCTATGTTTTAAACCATGCCCCATATTTTGATTGTCTTTTAAAATTAAATATAATGTCTCATATTTCAAATGCAATTAATCATTTTAATCTAGTAATAAAGTCAAACCCGAAAATTTGTAGTCTCCTCGGCACATTGACCAAACCTCATATACAAATTAAAGTATTGAAATCCAGATAATGGACCCGAGGATTTTTTATCGACCTATTGAATGCAATCATTGTAAGGGATATGTAATCACCATGTATCGTAGATAATCAGCCGCATACAGTAGCTATGTCGGTAAATTGCTCTCCGTTCCCGATAGCTCGAGTGGCCAACGTCGGCTCTTTGAGGACAACCTGCCGTGTCCTTTCAACTCGCCGCCTCTACGTGGTGCGCTCTATTAAACCTTCATTACGGTTCATTATTAAGCTAAGTGTTAAGATGCATACGGTAGGCCGAGAGATCAATGATCCATATTGACGAAAAAAACAAACCAAATCCCAGAAACCAAATACCGAACATGAACAAAAGGAGTTTTTTGAAGATATTTTACGATGCACTCCCCGATGTTTACTGAGAACTGTTGTCGGTGCTTCTAATTAATACGGTAGCATCGTTTAAATATTTACGAATTAACTAGACAAATTTCAAACAAAAAAACAATGAAATCTTTTACGTTCTTTTATTTAACATAACTCTTTGTGTTATCAAGATTCGTTCATGTTTATATTTTAGACGTAAAGTTCAATGTCTCACTAAGAAAATAATAAAGGTGGAATCGTACAGGATTTCACAAACTGACTCTGTTCTACAGTTATTAACGTTAAGTCAAGTATGTCGCTGTACCCGTTCATTAAAATGATTTCTAATGAAACATGACTGGCTGCTTTACCTTCACAACCACGTCATAGGATCTCGTCTCCGTAGTATTATTACGATCGATCTAGATAGAAATTATTAACATTTATTCCAATAGTAAAATCCCAACTGGAATTTCCTCAACAATAAGAAATGCAATAAATAAAAACTGCAATGGAAAAACAATAAATATGTATTTTTTTACATATTTGTTTTTCGGATTGTCGTTTTCGGGTTTAAATGTTATTTAATTAACCTTTTTATGAACGTTTTTATTTTAATTTGTTTGAAATTTTACAATGATGGAATCCATTACAATAGTGTCATATTCTGTCCCAAAAATCGACAATATTCGTTTACGTTATAATCATTAAGAAGTTGATTATCTGCCAAATAAATATCTACAAACAAAAAAAAGTTGTTGTCATTATCAATTACTTCTTCTATACGTTATTCAATTTATATATGTTTTTAGATTAAATATAAATGAGATGAGCTAGTAATTGTGGCAATTTTATTTCGGGGTCACGCAGCCATATGTATGATGCCAAAAAAAATTATCTCTTCTTATTTAGTACAGGGAATATTATATCAGATGTTGTACTCGGAACCTACTGTCTCGAAAAAGATAAACTTTGGAAATAAGTTATATTTCGATGAAATAAATTCCGGGTAAAATTATAAATGTGATAATTTGTGTGTTGTATTGTTATTAATGCAATAATGACCGAACGGTTTTGAATGGAATTTTCCACAATGATAATTATAAATACTAAAGGATATTTTTATCATCGTAAATGACACAAAAAATAAGATGAAATCGCAGCATCACTTCTAAGTACCGGTTTCATAAGTATAAGCCTTTACTTACTGAGTTCTTTCTACTACGTAACTGTACAAACTGAGACTTTAGAATCTTCGTATCTCAAGGTAGCTGGCGGCATTTACGCTGTAGATGTCTATGTGCTCCGGTACCCACATAACATCAGGTGGACCGTGAGCTCGTCCACCAACCTAAGCAACAAAAATCCTTATTTTTTATTAGCCACGATCGCGTCGTCTAGATCTTTTTGCACATCATAAATTATTAATAAAACTCACATTGCGTATAAACTTTGGATGTATGTATTGAGAGGGTCGTATGAATAATTTCGTCGGTGTAAGGAGAACATTGACCTCCGGGAAGCACACGGCAACAAATACACAGATTTATCTCATATGAAATAATGTAATATACGTATATTGAGAACGTCCGCGCCGTATCGACCTTTTACAATGTGGACGATGTCACCTCTCTAATTTTGTTAAGTACCTCTGAAGCGATTGCAGTGTGCTTAGTGCGAGTTTTTTAACGTTCACGATAGCGTAAAAGTTAACTCAAATATGTATGGAGCTCAAACGTTCGCCTACGTTTGCCGCTAAGGGCACTGTTCCAACTGCATACAATGTTGAGTTAACTTTTACGCTATCGAGAACGTTAAAAAAACTCTCCTCACTAAGGCTACTGTTCGCTTGTTCACGTTAATTAAATGTTTTTATTCATTCATTAATGCATTCATTAAGATTCATATCGAAAAATGTGTAGAATAATAAATTTATAGATCACGATCGTCAATAATTATGCTATCAGAATTATTAAACATCTTTAGTTTTTTTTTTTTAAATAGTGTAAAAAAAAATAAAAACAAATATATAAAGGACGCGACTACTCGATACCCGTTGTACAGTTCACGTGCAGGTAATTATTAAATTGCTGGATTGTAAAGCCGTCGTCTCGTCGCCGCCGCGTCGCGACTTTGTCGCACACGCAACATTGCTTTGTGCAATTTCGCTCACTTTCACAATTACGTGGGCAAAGACGCCTGCACAGTTTCTATTTGAATGATTAGATCAATGAAGAATAAATTTATCATACGCAACTTGTTTACGTAACTGGGTTTCAATATGTGCATTCACTTTCCGTCGAGATTTGTTAACAATAAACAATCACAGATCTGTAAAAAGTTCGTCAAGTGACATTCAAAATGTCAATCAGTATGTCATACGTAGACAAACTAATATTTAGTTACAAAAAAAACATTTTGAAACCGATTAAGAAGTCATTCAGAGGTTGGACCATTCAACATCCTGTTCGCTAGATATTATCTGAATAATTGCAGTCGTGCCCGTAACTGGCTGGACCCGTCTGGCCTCTTCGTAGCCTAACTTCTAAACAACCATAATTTCCGAATCATTATCTATATTTGCTATAAGTTCCTACAAATACTCAGCACTAGTGTTGGTCATCAAACTGGATTTTCTTTTCTATTAAGTTTTTCTACTAAGTTTTTTAGCATCGTCGCGACAGAAAGTTAATCATCACTCATCTAATTCATTTTATAGTATTCCAATGAATAATATTTACTGAAGAGATAACGTATTCAGAGTACGATGTTGGCAGAAATGCAAAGACCATCGCTATGTTATTATGACGAGTCATCATTCGCCAGTAAATGGGTTCATCGCTTAACCTGAATGCGAATATATGAGTCACGTTCAACTCGCACTCTGACTAACCACGGCTACTGTTTCCTGTCACAATAAAACACATCACACACAAAAAAACACGTACAATATTTAATTCAATTTATTTAAACAGAAGATACAAGTGATACGAAAACAAATATAAACGAATGCTAAACGCGAATCAAGCCTTATTAAACGAATCTTCAAAGCTGTACAATAGATGCTACCTGGATACATGTCACTTATTTGTTTAGGCAGCCACAGCAAGATTCAAAACCAGTAGCTGTGAGCCCAAACATACGATCGTACGACGCTCGAGGGGAATACTTTTTGTTTCTCTTTTTAACTAAAACCACTCGCACAACCTTCACCAGGGCTGTCCGCCAATCAAATGATACTCAACATTCAATTGTTACAAAATACAACCGAGCGGTTTCGACGTCGCCTTTCACTTGGCCTAGATATTTTGGAACTGGTCGGACGAAGCGACAATGCAATCGCTCTATCACTTTGCCATATAAACGACAACAAAGCGCTTCCTGCGTAGAATTTAGCCGCTATGAAACCTTTAAAACTTCAACTGGTCTAGCAGCCCTGTGACGAATTAAATAAAAAGCTCCGGTCGCGAGCTACGGCAGCGAGCCAACCTGTTTGGTTACGGGACGCTAAGACGCCCACGCCACTCAAATCCGCGCTCGACACATGCAACGTTATGTTATAGTGTGGGTAGACGCACGCCAGATCAAGTTTGGACTTGCTTTCGGATACGTCACCGCGTCGTCAAGGAAAAACGCAGGACTTTTTGTACTAGACCCGCAAGACTGCAAGAAATTAACTGTTTGGCCTCTTCTAGCACTCGCGTTAGACAGAGATAAAGAAATATTTTTCTGATAAACTTAACTTAAAACGCTCGACAGTACTAACAACGTCCGCAAATTTAAAGCTTTAAAAGCTTTGTCAGCTTATAGTATTCATATAGGATACGTTGAATGCATTATGCGTACTCTTCATCATCTGGTCTATGTGAGTATGAGTCTATAGTTCATGTATATATGATATAAATTACATATATACCTACAATCTTGAAGTCATGCCGTCCATGATCATGACGCATTTTTATAGCGCGTTTGTACATAATAATTTCGGAACAGCAAAAAACGAAAATTGAAATTTGAAGCTCCTTATATGGAATACGGAATCTTTGCTTAGAGGAAACCACGGAATAGATAAATAAGGTTATTAAGGTACCTTATTTATCTATTCCGTGGAGGAAACGAATGTCTATCTATAAAATTCAATTACAAAAGTTTGAACCGATAATATTATAACTAAAAAGAAAACTAGACACTCGAAAATATTATAAATTATTACATTGCGTAACTAAGAAATGAGTTTTTCATTTATTGTTGTATTAAATAGTATTCTCTACCCGCTCTTAACAAAGACATAGACAACGGATGCATGTCATTGCTGACCTCCGAGCCAACGTGGACTGCATGCTTATGCAGTCACTATGCAAGGAACCTTGCAGCTCGATCAACAAGAATTTAACAGCTACAGAAAACCGCGGCGTATCACATTTTTTACTATCCAAGTCACGGACGGTCGCAACACAGATATCATTGCTGTGAGAATAAAAGTGTTGAGAGCATAAATGAGAATGCCTCTCGCGGTAAACAGAATGGAAGCAACATCGAATGTCGTTTGGATCGGTGCTCGCAACGATATTTAGGTCGACGGAAATAGCCACGGCACTCTGACCATTGCAATTTGAGCACACAACTTGTGTGTACACCAGCTCGGTAGATTATTTAATATAACTGACTATACCTATAAACAAGTTGGCTTCACGTCTTGTCGCTAGGAAGTAACATCAATATACGTATCACTTACTACAGACTTATCCAAATCACTCGAACGAATTTTACGCTTATATTTATCATTCAAGGCTCTTCATACGGAATCAGTCGAAGAGTAATTTAATGTATTATCAAAATCCAAGTCTTTCTATGCCACAGAATTAGCTTGTAAACGATAAATGATTGATAATGCCAGCGATAAGTGTGTGCGAGTTGTTTGCGCAGCGTATACGCCCCGCCCGCGCCTTCTCAAACTCCAAGGCCATTTTATTTACGCACCCGCATGTTTACTATCCGGCCGCTACATATAGACCACGCCACTGAGCACATAAACAGTTGGCGGATTCGCAACGCAAATCGGTCACGTTATACTAGAAGAGAGAAAATGGCGGGAAACGCTCCATTGAGCGCTTGGCGGGAACGGTTGCGCAACCACGTGAAAGTATTTTTCGTTAGCGTAGAGATTTATTTATCTAAGATTTCTTTTACGATGGAGTCTATTTATGATTTGAGTTGTATGCGGGATATAGAAACAACCTTAAATAATCTAATCATAGTATCACCTACCTATTCTGTGACAGCTCACGGTCAGCTAGATAATATTCAGAGAATTAAATGTTATTTTATGTCGCTGATAATATCATAACATTGACACTGCTTTCTAGATAGCGTTCACAAATCACTTTCAAATTTTAATAGGTTATGTTTTCTATTTCCACGTGATAACATTTGGCGGGAAACTGCTTCCAGTGGTCGACCTTTGAGGTATTACGTCATTGACATAGTTCTCGACTGCAGAAACCGACAGTTTTTTTGTTGTGACTCAGGCGTTGGTTTATTATAAATTTTTGCCATATTACTCTTATAGTTACACGTTCATCGAGTTCCATAGTTATAACGAAGGTTAAATAAAACGTGACGACGAAAAAATACATTTAGTGAAAGATATATAAATATATAAAATAGTATTTCATAAAAAATATATATTTTATAATAAAATATGATATTACATAAAATATTAGTATCTCATAAAAATATATAATATGATAAAATGTGATATAATAGGTATTACGTATTAAATATTTGGCGCCGTGAACAAAAAACGAACAAATATGGTATTTAAATCGAACATAAAATATAAATTTGAATAACATTAATAAAAACAAGAAACGAAAGACTTTATCAATATTCACGAGCACGCGAGTTATATTGTCAAATGTTGATCCGCATTGGCTAGAACCTCGGTAATGTAACCTTGGACATTGTGTGTTGCCAGGCCGCGATCCGTCCGGCTCTCGATAAACAAAACTACAAGAATCATTCCGAACTACTAACTCAATATTAATTTGCAAAACGGTCTTTACGAGATTACATTTAAATTTATTCCAAATAATGCCGATATCTGAACGCACGCTATAATAAATACGTATGGTAATAATAATTGTATTGTACGTATCCTATGCTATATTACGGTTACTAATGTTTATGTAACTTTATCGTTTATTGCGTGCGATGTGTGTTGTTCTGTTATCTCGTCTCATTGTTCTGCGATATATACCTACTCGTAGAATCGTTTTAAAAAAATTAAAATCCAATCAAAAACATCGTTACTTATTTAGAAACTCTTCTTATATTTTGGCTGTTCTAGTTCAAGAAACATAATAGATATTTTAGACACTTGAAGCTACACAATTTCTAAGCCAAAACATTATCAAACATTCACGAACACATAATTTATTAGATCACGTCAAAAATGTCTGAAAACTCTTAACGAAATTCACAGCTACCCTCAACCCCGTATTTCACAGGCTGGAAGACCATTACAAAGCAGATTAAACAGTAGTAAAAATGAACGTAAAATTTTTATGGTTATGAACACCATATTTTTTCAGAATTAGAAATGGTCACAAAGCCCGTCGCCGCCCCCAGGGGACTTACAAAAAAGAATTCCGGTGCATTAAGTGCTTTACGGGCTGGCTTTTACAGTCTCGTCCTAGTGGATGAAGTCGTAAATTATAACAAGTCGACTGCAACAAGGTGCAGCCATCGGGGCTACGTTACCAACAGCTTCAGATAGTCGTAAAATCCGTGTACCGATCTATTGTAGTTCCCGCCACGCCTTCGCGGCTTTACTACTCGTTTTATGAATAACAATCGTACTTATATTCAAATGAGCGGTCTATTCTCATCGTACCCTATCGATAAACTGTAACGTCGATGTTAAAGTTATCGCTTTTGTTTTCAGATTTCTTGAAGCCCCGGAAAAGGCTATCGGGGAACGGGAAGAAGTCCCCCGCGCACAGCCACAAGCACGAGTGTGGTCACGGGGCTCACATTCGTCCTCCCAAGGTGGCTCGTCTATCGCAGCCGCATTTCAAACGCACGAGCTAGGCCTTCCTGCACCGCCTACCCACTGCCGGCCAGATTGAACAAAACCATCCCAGGACTCTTGGGCAGCTCTGTGAACCCATTCTCTATTTGTAGCCAAATCCCTCGCGCAGGCCAGTGACGCTTAAACGTTCGAAACCTAAATAAAATCATGTGCTGTTCAATATGGCGGACGGCTTTTTATTTTATGAAATTGTGCAAATTTAATTTTTAATTTCTTAATTTATTTTGAGTACCGTGACGTGTTCGCGCTCGCGGAATATAATAATGTTAAGTAATTTGTAAGATAATTCATAGATAGATACGGATAGCTTATAATTATTATTGATGTTTTACGTAAATTCACTTGTCACGCGACGCATCACAATACAGTTCGCCCCCTCCTTCGCCGCTCGACAGAACTGTTCCTGCAACAAAAGCAATATCATGTTGAACCTAAAACAGACTACACAGTCCCGTTTACATAGTGACAACTAATTATAAGTTTATTATGATCTCTTACAAGTAAATTAAGTTATTTAGATGTAATATCATAGTTTTAAATGTTAAGGTTTCAAGGACTAATCGGATGTGTCTGTTTTCATTGCCTGGATGCGTGAAAAGGTATGGTCACAATGCGCACGAATGCTCTGATGATGTCGAGTTGTACCCGTTGAAATCAAATTTCCCGCCTGCAGCTAGGCATTTTTAACGCATTCAATAAAATATACGATTTATTTTTTGGATCGTCCCTGTGCTCAAGCAAGGAAGCTGCAAAAGATAATCGAACGCAATTCTTCAAAACCAATATCATTTAGAATAAGTTAAATATAAAATACAAATACTCAATAAAAGACATTTTCGTTACCGTTCGATGTAACAGAATAAATAGTTAATAATGTTAAAGTATTGCCAATTTTAAGTTATAGTAAAATATTACGAAGCGACTTTGAGTATTTGTGTTTGCTCCTACATATTCTTAGTATATTTGTTTTGTTGTTGTATTTTAATGGATTATATATATATTTACAAAGGATTATTGTTTTTTTTTTATTGAATCGTCTCGTTCTAATCCGACATATAATTCATTTCACAGAACCGCGGTTCCTTATAAAGAGTACAAATTTCTCATTGGTTTTAGGCGAAGGTTCCGCGGTGTTCTATTAAAAGACAAAATTCATTCGGTCATAAACTATCATTCATGATTATCATTATTCGAATATATGTACCTCTTATATATAAATACTTTGCGTATATTTTGTATTTTGCAATACAACTTTATGTGTTGTATGAAATAAACGTCAAATTCCGACAAAGCTGAATTGCTAATGAATTGTTTTACAATGAAATTGACCCATGATTTATTTCTGTAACGATCTTTTAATTAATTTTACAGTTTAGCGACTGACTCCAGATCGGCAGTACGTTAATTACGTGACCTAAGTTTATTGGAAATGACTTTATTCATTTATGAATTGTGCTTGTTGTCTCGAGAAATGAACTGGATCGTTTTATGAATTGTAATTTAACTTCAACATTTTACCAAATATTAGTGTCTGTTTACGAAATTAAGACAAATCACATATATGTTTCCGGAACCCTAAGACGATGAACTCAGTTTCCCGAATAACACGAGATTAATTTAATTTCTATTCAGACGCTACTCGTGTCTCAATCTCTTAGGGTACCTTTCAATAATTTTAATTTCTTTATAATCTTTTTAACACCTGTGATGTATTAAATATGATCTCAGAAAGTAATTTAACGACATAATTTTGTCATGTTTAGCTTCTTTTTTTTTTAAAATAAGTACAGAAATACAAAGTCCAATATCCCGGGACGGAAACAGATGAGAAATAATTTAATACATCAATATGTTTTTTTTTTTTTTTTTTTATTTTGTTTATTGCGATATTATTTTGTAATTGTGAGGTTTTGTGTTTGAGCGACGATAATAAATTGGTTTTAAAGGCGATTTTTTTTTCCTGTTTATTATTATTAAAACAACGAACGTTTTATTTCTAGAAATACTAACACACGAAATATCGTAGTCGACTACAAAACGAAAAAAAAATCTCTTCCTGTTCAAACTAAATTTAGACAAACGTTCGAGCCGTGAAAAGATTAACTATGAATGCCCCTACACCGTGTGTTCGAACGATAAACAGTACAAGACGTAACGCGCTTCTAAATCGCCTTTAAACTTCGCCTCATCAAATTTCGACTGATTGAGGGTAGGCATAACTATAAATTTTCTAAGATCTCCGCCGCACTGTAAATAATAAAGCACACCACCGTTTTATTTATATTAGCGGGGTGTAATTGGTACGTCACGTATGTGGGATACGCAAAAAAATAATATATTTTGTATTTTAATATTCTCTTAAGCTACAGAGGCAATATGATTATTGCACGTACAGGGTCTCGCTGATCGAGATATGCAATAAACCGTGTAAGTAATTTGAAACTACGTTGTCGAATTTTAACGATAAACGTCAGACTTATTATTCCATCAAGACACAATTTAGAACATTATAAAAACAAGAAACGTCTGGAAAACATTAACAATTAAAAATAAAAAAAAAGTTTGTACGCGTCGTTTCAAATTACAAATTGGCTATTAACGCAGTCTACTAATTAAAAGTGGGCTGGTGAATGTTTTCTTATTCACTTTTGTTAACGACTTCACTTGTAAATACGGATATAACAACACAATGTTTTATAAATGTACTAGTTTCTTGTAATGTCTAATGTATAAAACTTAAATCTAGTTAAAAAAAAGCTTATTCAGTTCTTTGGTTTTTTTTCTCTCCCAACCCAACCTAAATATCCAATAACCTCGGCTTACGATAATAATGAATCGTAATATAAAAGATACTAATGATGTCTACCTACACATCTAGATTGGGGCACATTGCATTAACGACATCTATGAGTGGTTATGACCACTTTAGATAAGGCTGGCCAGTAAAGTCATTAGCTTTAAGGACAAAAAGATACGTGAATACCCATGAATATGTGTGTACCTATCCTATTTTAAAAGTTCACAGTAGTGATAATTTTTAATGCCTCCTAAAAATGACGGTGTTGACTAATAGCTGGTGATTACCCTGTCTATAGTTTTGGCGATCTGCGATCTCATGTCTCTAGTTTTTTTTTCTTCCTATCTATGCTGATAGCCTTGAGAGGCTATTTCAGCTTCACCCTAACGTGTGTAGGTGAGCTCACGGGGCTCAAACCGGAGTGTTGCTGACCCTAGCAAGAGCAGTGCTTCGCAGAATCTACCATCGGATCAGAAACGTGACCCACTGAGAAGATCCGGCGAGAAACTCAGTGGGCTGTGTCTATGGGTTAATTCGCTCGTCGAGCCCTTCGTCGCAAGCGACGGGTTCGACGAGGGCGGTGTTCGGTGCTTGTGGTGCCGAAAAGCACCATTCATGGATCGGGGGTCTCTAGTACTAAAGGATTAATGTTAAACCAATAAAACAATAATCTGATGCTCGTATGAAAATGTTTATTGATATCACAATCAATTCTACACAACTACCCATTTAGTAAACCCGACATATTCGTATGTGTACTGCGATTAAAAGATGATACACAAAGATACATTTAGTACACCAAAAGGCCGCAACATGGCCGACATCGCTACCACAAAACATTAACATTTATTACTGATTAAAAACGCACATACTATTCTGGATTAAACAATGCAAAATACCATTTCGCGTGCTATAAAATGTTTATATTAATAATATCTAAAACACTAGTGTAGGTACTTTACAATCAGCTATGTACGTGTTTTTGTGGTGGCAATAAAAAAAAACTGTTACATAGAAAGTTAATCTAATCAATACCAAGATTTCGTAACGAGAGAGAACCACACTGATTAGTGAATAATATTAGTCGATTAGATTTATTAAAAGTGCTTCATAGAAAAAAAGTTATGCAAAAGAAGTTATTGTCTCAAAATACATTTAGAGTTACTCAGTTGTCCCATATTAAAATAATACGTTACAGATATTTAAACATTGAGATCTCGATATTCAATAGTGTTAGACCATATGCTCCACCTTCCAGACACATAATACAATAATACTATAATATAACTATTTACAGTTACGATACAGTTACACTTAGGCACATCGATTGTTATAAAATTACAATTTATTTAATTCGAAATCGTGATCCTGTTACAATTAGCTAGACATACTACCACAAATCTCGTACATATAAAGTGATTTACACGTAAGATATCGATAACAAATATTTAAATGAATGCATAATCTACAACACTGATAATAATTTAAAATGCAACTTCTTTTTCTTATATAACACTACGTATATAAGGAAAGAGTCATAAGCCGTCAGACTCGGGGATATTTGATAAATTTGTACTTTAGTTTCCCCTACGTCCTAGCGTAATGGCTGGCATAGTTCATATTAAATATACTAAATTTTGTGAATCTGAATATAACATTATTCTAATTTGGTCGTAATCCTATTTTAGTGAGACATTAGCATATAATAATGTGGTACGCATATTTTAGTAAAAATGTGCAAATCAAGCAACATGCAAAACCTATTATCAATCTTTGAGTTTTTACAGCGAAATATATAGCACGTAAATGTCAAACATCTCTGACAATTTCGATGCTCCTAAACAGCCCCTAGGTTTTGCATATCCTTCAATTTGCTAATAATTTGCAATTCTACACACAATAAATAACCAACACTATAGTATATAATAATATGCTGGACGCTAATAAAATACTAACAGTAGTGAAATGTAAAAAGACGAATATTCAACTTTGGACACAAATATCACGTTTATTATAAAGAGTATGTAGTAATAAATTTATCGAACTTACGAAACGCAGCAGTAGGTGATTGCTGATCAAATGGCTTAGCCTCCTAGCTTACTCGAAATTTGTAAGTTTTTTAATTTTATTTTTTTTATTGCTAGATGAGTGGACGAGCTCACAGCCCACCCGGTGTTAAGTGGTTACTGGAGCCCATAAACATTTACGACGTAAATGCGCCACCCACCTTGAGATATAAGTTCTAAGGTCTCAAGTATAGTTATAACGGCTGCCCCACCCTTCAAACGGAAACGCATTACTGCTTCACGGCAGAAATAGGCAGGGTGGTGGTACCCACCCGCGTGGTCTCACAAGAGGTCCTACCACCAGTAATGAAGTAACAGTTATAATTACACGACAGGCTTTCGAAATTTACTCCTTAAGAATGACGATTCAAATTTTGACTTTAGTCTAGAAAACAAATCCACTTGATCAGAATTCGATATGACACGGTGCTACACTACGCGTGAATTACACCCACAGCTTGTACAAATTGTATACACTATGATAAAAATCTAAATTTAATAAAAGCCATCGCTACAGCTACACCCCTGATATTTTTGAGTTCGCAACGATTTGAATGAGCTCGGAGAAAGCCTCATATCATCATTTATAACCACGAAGCTGTTTATGTTTAAATTCCAAACATTAGAGAGAGAAAGAGAGAATACACTTTATTGCACACCAACACAATTTTAACACAATAAACATTAATTTATTATTAAGCCTTTAACTGGAAAATTTTACGAAAATTGAAATTTTGGAAGGTACGTTATCGTTAGTAGGTATTGCCAATCGTAAAAACAAAATAAAGTATGACATTGTGGCCAAGTCAACATCCAAACCGTTGCTTTGTAAATATTACTTAACTAAATTAACGAGTCTATTGCCCTATTCATATCTATAAGCTCTACATAATTATAAAAGACTCTTTAGACATCTGTGGATTGTTATACGGTTTGATATCGGAGGTGCGTCAGAGAACTTCAAAACAGTCTGGCTGTTACAGTTGCTGTCGCACTAAGTACGAAATTTGGACGGCAAAAAGTTGGTTATAGTCGTATGGTAAACAAACTACCGTTGTAATAGAAATTCATAAAATACAACATCTAAACGCTACTGATAACGTAAAGAATTTATTATAAAATATTGAGTCGTAACTTTCACATCTAGCGTGTACTAATTCAGCAGAATTTAAGTTACATTCAATTATTAAACTACACACAATATTAAAGCTCATGAAAATCTTGCATTATTAATTCAGTGCATATGAGACCGACATCATAATTCAGTAACTGGTCATATCTACTCATCAATTTCTATTACAAGGATCATAGATATTATTATACACTTATTTATAAATTTATTAATTTTAAAGTTTATTTTTGCATACAATAATGAATACGATAATTTATTCATTCTAACAGCGAAACATTAAAAGCGACATCAAACTAAAGATCCAAAAGCAACAACTACATTCACTATGTAATGATATCTAATTTAAATCCGAATGTTATACTTAGTACATACGCAATGTTGCAATGAAATATAGCGTATTTCAAAATTGTAACTCTAATAGATTATTACGATGCAATATGTAATTTAAAATGACTAGATATACATCTGGATAGACATGTGGGTACTTTTATTTCAATTAGACACTGAAACAAGATCATTAGATCATTGGGAACCTATTACACAGAACTTCTGTGACAGAAGTCACATACTAATTCTTCTACATAATAATATATCCGTACAATTAAATTTATCAAAGTCCGCCCTACAAAAATGTTTGTAATTATTTTATGATCCAAAAAGCTTATTAAATATTATCACACACATAGACACCTAGTATTTGTAGAAATTTCGATTATAAAAGTTTAAATCTATAAAACTATTAGCAGACTAAACACTAACAAAATTCATTTTGCTTTATGCTATATCAGACTTCAAATTAGAAAAGGTAGATAATTAATTAATCTTAATTCAACAATCAAATTTATGATTTATCTAATAGTCGAATTTTAAAAGTTAATATTTGCGAAAAATATCTTGTTCTCGTGCAACAATTTTGACTTACAATTTTGATCCTAATATCGAATCGTTTTTTTGTATTTATTTCTCAAAGTTAACACGACGTTTGCGAATATTCAATAATTAATTAAGTTAAAGATTTTTTATAAGAGTATAAACGTGTTACTAGCTTAGATTAAATTTAATAACATCACATCGATAGACAAACTACATGTAACTACGTCTGCTACGTATGCTTCTTGCTATAAAACTTCAAAAGGCGCTGCCGTCGTCCAACCAAATCTACTTAGTTAAATACAATATTAATAATGTAATTTAATAGTATTGTGATTAAAAATATTAGAAGAAAATGCAAATTCATTTTATATATACTGCGGAAACACACACTAAATTTTCCTAAGGATACTCTAAACACCAATATTTGTCGCTATTGACACTAAGAAGGGGCTGAAAACTGACTAAACAGCAAATAAATGTAATGATTATTGTCTGACACTGGGTTATTGTCGAGACAGCAGCTCAAGGCGTCAACCGCCAATCTATTGACTATTTATTTAAAATCCTCACATCGCAGCTTACCTGGTTCTTATGTTGACACCAATTATATTAAACTATTTCCACAAAAATTAAGATTAGACATTAAATTAAATTACCAATCAATCTACCGTGTAAATACTGCATACTTTTTATAATTTTATTCTTTATTTACAAACGAAAAAACCTCATAACTCCAAAAGCGCATAACTACTACAGAAATCACCAAAGGTAAATCATGGGTCATTGCTCTTTGGTTATAATAACTACGCGGCTATTTTCGAGAACCTAAAATACTTCGCAGTTTTTAGGTAAGGCGCGATGCGAGTTCACGTGATCATCGTTGTGACGTCAGCTATTCACCACCAAACATTACGAAAGATCGAGCGTGGAAATCGTCTTCCCTGAATATGATTCACTGCTCACACGTTATTTCTCAAACCATCAGACGAGAGGCGTACGCTGTGAATACAAATGTAGGTCTCTCAATTACTACTTTCACAAGCGAGGGAATCTCTTCAGACACTGAATAATAAATAGCCGTTGACTTCACAATGATGATTAATTTATTTTAATTCTAACGATTGCGACGAGAACAAAAGACAGGCCCACTAAATTATAAAATAAAAAATGAATAAAAATGGGATCAGGAACTCAAGGAGTAATCTATAATAAGGGATGTTGACTAATGTTAAAACGAAATCAATCTAAATGACGTCAGCGTCGTCAGCCACTTTGAAATGTTAAAATAAGTCAACATCCCTCGTGCATATTTTGAACTCGCTGTTATGACATTCATCGAAATGTCAAACGCCAAATTCAATACGCACAACCGGCAAAGGGGTAAAAATAAAAATAAAATAAAAAAGGGATATTTGGATGTTTATTTACATTTCGCTCTCTAATAATAATAATTATTCGATTATTATTGAAGGGAAATTAAGCAACATAAATTCCATACCCCCCGATAACCCACAATTACACGAATTTTAAAACAATATGTTAATCATTTTCTTGTGTTACACAAGCCTATAATGCTAGATAAAACAAAAAAAAATACCCATTACTTTAATAGTTAGCTCTCGTACACGGTACAGTGTTATAGTGATATTAAAAACAAAGCCTTATAGTAGTTTCACCGATATTACAATCATATTATTATGAATAAAATATAATCACAGTAATATATAAATAAATCAAATAAAAAACCTAATAATGCATCAATGCATGTTGTTGTTGCCTTACAATATAGAATGTTAATGTTACAATAAGAGTCCAATTACACTCGGTATGGTCTATCATAAATCATCTTATCAACGATATTTGTACATTGATATCGAGTCCAGTTAAAATTAAATTATTCGTAAATAACATTGAATTTATTAATTTTCAATTTCAATGTTGATTAAACGGTGAAACTAAAAAAAACTTAACTAAATATACATACAGCGGGGCACTAATAATTCGGTTAAATGCAAAAAAAATTATACAAATGATTTTTTTTTATTGCAACAACCCATTTCACAATCAGTTATTATTATTTTTTTCTATTTTATTTAAGATCACAGTAAATCGTACCGATACAGTTTACAAAGTTCTATCCAAACATATGCCCCTGATATGCAAAATATTAAAATAATAATAATGATAATAAGGCAAACTCAAAACGTCTAAATAGTATCTCAGCGTTTTTTTTTTACTACAAAATAAAGAAAATATTATTAAACATTCCATCCATCAATACAATTAATAATATGCTTAAATAATAATAATAATAATAAAAAAACCCAAAACTCCGATAGAATCTTAAATTAATGTTTTTAAATGTATCGAGGGTAAAATGATTGCAGTGCTTTCTGTACAAGATACGTTTAGTGTGAAATGATTATATTATGTGCACATTCGAACAGAGATCATTGACTAACGCCTCGATATGAGGACAATCTCGCTTGGATCCACACGGACAGGATTGAATGGACTCTATATACTATGAATTAAATTATAGCATTTTAAGTTTCTAGTCCCTATACAAATATCAAACTGATTAGAAAATATTTATTATGAATGAATCTAACAATCCACACGACTTCACTATATATCTCAATTACGTTAATCAAATAATAAAATATTGTGGAGTCCATAGTCAGTTAATTACGTTAAAACTTATTTATGTAAATATAAAGAGTCCATTTAATATTAAAAATCCGTAGGAAACAGACCATCACATTGAATAGGTAAACATTGCTTGAACAAAATTGTCTTTTATATCTCATTTACAAAACATATTTTGAAATTATATATTTATTAATAGCGAAATTAAGATTTTGATTTTATTCATTTAAAAGATGTTAATTATGCAAAAGTTTCCCATATTGAATGCGATGTCCACAAATGAGATGAAACAATTAAAAAATTAATATTAAAAAAAAACAATTAAAACTATAACCGTAAATGAAACTTAAATATAATATTATTGTCGGGCAGCAAAGCTTTTTCACTAAATACGATAAAATTAACATTACCATAGTCTTGTCATAAAAAAGGTTTTCTCTTTTTAATTGACGCTAAAATAACATTAAATACACAAAAAAAAATCATTAAAACTGCATTTATCTATTCAACTAAAAGCCTTAAAAATAATTAAATTTATTATATTAAATTAAAGATATCAAGTTCGTGTCACCGACAATGGTCGGTGTTACCGGTTAATAAATGACTGAAAAATTGTACGATATGACTAAATCATTTAATACTTGTTATCAATTATATTGACCCAATAGCCGTTGTACACACATTAAAATCGAGAAGCATAAATGAACGATAAGATTACTAAATATACAAATTTGTGTTGATTGAAGGAAAAAATAATAATTAAAATACTAATGTATTTTTATTCCATAAAATAATAATAAAAAGTCTTCTATATTATTATTATTATTTAAATAGGCAAATCACCCACAAACTTTCCTTAATTAAGATAAAAATTGATGAAATTAAGAGAAAAATAACATTTGGGCCTGTCAAAGGCAAGCTTTTTAAAAGTATAAGTAGGCAAAGGGAACGTCATCCCGAAAGACACGACACTAGGTCAACGCGTCAACGACCGAGCGTCACTAAACTAGTCAAAAATTAAACTAATAAACTAATCGCAGTCGTACAAATAAATTGCATTATGTATCATTAATATTTACTTAATATTTTTTTTATTTCTTTTTCATTTACTTTCAAACGATTAGTTTTTAACAAATTGGCTTCTATCTAATGTGAATATACATGCATATTACACCCTTAAATATTAGTGTGTACTAATTAATATAAAAATTCTTGAAATCTAACATCTATACAAGTGTTCCGTCACCACGCCCTACACGAAATAAACATACACATTAATTATTTAGAACTATTAAAATGAAATAGGCGACGTAAGTATTATATAGACACAGCTCATGAAGGCGAGCGGAAAACGCTCTACACTACGAATACGGTAAATAACAACTAAACATCGAAAAACGAAAGCGTATACACTAGACCTAAATACAATTCTAAACGAATGAAATAATAATTGACGAGACTACTACGGTCCTTTGTTATAAAAAAATCGCGTTTAATTCGCATCACTAGCGCACGCGCGGCACTACGCCCCCGACCCGTAACGCAGTGACGTCAACAACTCGCCATTACAAGATTTGGTACAACACTAACGTCTACGATAATTATTAGTAAATGCAACCTAATCGATCGGCTTTAGCGATAAAAATCAAAAATTTACAATCAATATAATACAAACGAGAGAAAACGGTAGTAGTAATGAATATATTGAAACGAAATCAAAACAATAGTCACTAGTGCATTCCTCAACTTTGGGGAATGAACGTCGAATAGTGAACTACACGTCACAGTACGGTACACGCGGGTACGTATCGAAGTATAAATTAAAAAAAAAATATACATATATTTCACAAAACGAAATCACATTTTGTACAGAAACGTTTTGAGGAACCAGAGGAACATTATTACGCGCGCTTACACACTAGTCATAGTTTTATTAAAAAATCGCAGTGTGATTATAATTATATCGTTATTGGTTCCTTTCACTCTCGAGCGCCCTCCGCGAGCTAAACACACCGCGCCGCGCCCGAGGGACGTCGAGAGGGTCGACTCAACAATATTAACCGTCCTATCTTTATTATCATTCTACCACATAAAACACCGAATCTTTATTAAAATTTATAAATAGTTTATCAACGTGCTAGAAAACAGACGACAAAAGGGAGAGACCATCAACAGTTGCACAAATTCAATTGAATATATAAGATACTGATGCTAAAATTGTTTTATTAAAATTTTAATTTGTCTCCCTTCTTAAAATCTATTATCGTGCTCGGATACTAGACTCTCGCGTCACTACAGCACCGAAACACACGCAAATTACAGAGGGCTTAGTGCGAGTCCTATAACGTTCTCGATAGCGTAAAAGTTAGCTCATATTTGTATGCAATGGCATCGCTTGCCTACGTTCGCCGCTAGGGGCGCTATTCCAACTGCATAAAAAATTGGACTAACTTTTACGCTATCGAGAACGTTAAAAAACTCGCACTAAGCACACTGGTGAAGTATTCTCATCATTAACTGTATATTTATTTAAAGGGCGATTGACACTTGGAGAGTTTCTCAAACGAAATCGTCACATGGCTTCGAGCATTACCCACAAGCACTTGACTGTTTAGATCGGCTAAACCAGTCGTTTTAAACAGAAACCAATATTGGTAGACTGTCACCGTGTCAATGACCCTTTATAGGCCGCTCCACACTTCAGGTGAGAAATACGGAGCGAGTTATTCGTCCTTTTAATATTGGCTTCTTTGATGACGATTAAAAGTGGATAGAAGTCGGTGGAGGGGATATCGCAAGTCCGCACGTGGTTCTGGGCTGAGTGTGGTGCTGTTGGTGGCGCAATTCAGTCGGTGTACCACAGGTGTTGCTGGTGGTGCTGCGGCACGAGGTACGTGGGGGAGTAGGGCTGAAGGTAGCCGGAGAGCCGCGCGTTGGCGTGGTGCGCGGGGGGAGGACCAGCCACTCCACCGACACCGCTAACTCCGCCCCTGTGTCAAAACATTTCATCGTTTAATTAATACTGTAGTTTTTTTTAAAGTGATTTATGACCTGGTAACTAAGACATTTAAGTCATGTCTTATTTTAATTAATATTCTTATTTTTATGAAAAATTATAATATGGAGTGAAATGAAATGAAGATGATTAATTTGAGACATTAATCAACTGGGATGAAATTAAATGAAATGAGATGAAAGTTTTAATTTAATGCTATAGTTGTTGCAAAGTACAACTGCGCACCGCCCTTAGTGGTGGCTAATCTGTATACGGACTTTTTGGTGGGAACGCAAGGAATGAAGGTTGTGTGATTTGTTTTATTTTGTCTGTTTAGTGTTTCTCCAGGTTTAAATGTGTAATAACGGTGGTTTAGTAACTGTTTAATATCTGTGAAAGAGCACAAATGTGGGAAAACCAAACAAATCCGCTGGACGTAACTTTTCGGGATCCTCCAAAAAGTCCACTGAAAAAATCTCGGTAAATGACCACCATTATACTGAGATTATATGTCATTCCATATCATCTCATCTCATTTAATCCCAGTTGATAAATGTCTCAAATTAATCATGTTCATTTCATTTCATTTCACTCCATATTATCATTTTTCATAAAAATAAGAATATAAATTAAAATAAGACATGACCTAAAGGCCTTAGTTACCAGGTCATAACATCCCTTTAAAAAAAATAGCTGTATACGCGTCAATGTATATATGTACATGTAGCTAATGTAGCTACTGACGGCTCCGTCGGGTACACACACTAACGAAAATGTGTATTTACGATTACAACTACAAATAAAGGCCACGCGCACTCGTACTTTGTAACAACTATAGTTAGTACATATTAAGATGAATATTATTTCCGCACGAGTAAGTACCACCACCCTGCCTATTTCTGCTGTGAAGCAGTAATGCGTTTCGATTTGAGGGGTTGGGCAGCCGCTGTAACTATACTTGAGACCTTAGAACTTATCTCAAGGTGGGTGGTGGCATTTGCGTCGTAGACGTCTATGGGTTTCAGTAACCACAACACCAGGTGAGCTGTGAGCTTGTACGCTCATCTAGGCAATAAAAAAATGATGAGGATGAGGTTATAATTTAACACCAGGTGGACCGTGACATCGTTCCATTATTAATCAATATAATAAATGTTATATAATGGATTTATATAACTCACGTGTGATAGTGATAGGTGGGAACGTATAACGGAGGCGGGAGGTATCCAGGCGACACTCCGCCTCCCGGGGACAGCACGCCGCCACTGCCCGGTCTGTAATAATACCAAATTGTTTGCGTTAACTCAAACTAAAGCTTAAATTCACTTTATTGGATGGCAGATACAGTAAATTTCTTTATGAAAATCGTCGAGTATATTTGTTTGGGATTCTCTCACATATCTTTTCAAAACCTATGGCAAACGAAAACATCCTAGTTTAACTTTTTTTTATTTTACCTAAACTCATAGCCTTGAGAGGCTATGTCAGCGTAACCTAACAAGTAGGTGAGCTCACGGGGCACAAGCCTAATGTCGTTGCTAACACGAACCCTAGCAAGAGCCGTACTTCGCAGAATCTACCACCGGATCAGAAACGCGACCCACTGAGAAATTCCGGCGAGAAACTCAGCGTGTCTGTGGGTTGGCACATTCTAGAATGTTAATGCGACCTAAACGTTGACGTCACCGTACAAAAGTGTACTACTAAAATTACGATTGACATTCGTTGTTTGTATTTTCACCACGACGTGGCTTTGGCTGGCTTTTTATGAGCTATAAAGTATCGGCCCATGGTCTATTATATATGAATGTAATGTCGATATAATAATATGATGTATACGCTGGCCGTACTTGTAGTGCGGATGCGGGTGGTGGTGCCAGGCGTGCGGCGCGTGCTTGTGCGCTGCGGGCGGGCCCGGCACGTACTCGCGACACCCGCCGCTCTGCGAACAAAATACATAGATTATAACACATTTATTTCTTTTTTAGGAGATTTTATGACCTGGTTACTAAGACCTTTAAGTCATGTCTTATTTTAATTTATATTCTTATTTTTTTGAAAAATGATAATAAATTGGAGTGAAATGAAATGAGATGAGATTATATGGTATGAAATCTAATCTCTGTAAAATGGTGGTCATTTACTGAGATTTTTTCAGCGAGCTTTTTGGGAGGATCCCGAGAAGTTTCGTCCAGCGGCTTTGTTTCATTTTTAAACATTAGTGCACTTTCACAAATATTAAACAGTTAATAAACCCCCATTATTACACATTTAAGCCTGAAGAAACAATAAATAGACAAAATAAAATAAATCACACAACTTCACTCCTCGCGTTCCCGCCAAAAAGTCCTATAACACATTTACACTACCGCTAAAACGCTACATACCTATGGGATGACCCGAAATCGAGATTAATAAACTTCAAACAAACACTGTTCTTTACTGCTGGTACGACGTTTCGATTTGAAGGGTGGGACAGCCGTTGTACTGACTGATAACTGAGACCTTACAACTCATGTCTCAAGATGGGTGGCGTCATTTACGTTGTTCATGTCTATGGGCTCCGGTAGCCACTTAACACCAGGTGGGCTGTGACCTCGACACATCGAAGCAAAAAAATAAACACAAGATGAATCTCAAAACTGAAAGACTATAGTAGGGGTAACCTTCCAAACGTTCAAAGATGAGATATGAACGATTCGAAATTATTAATTGAATCATATCAAATTCGAATTATTTTTAATGTGTTATAAATATCTATGCGATAATACTATTTAAGAAAAAGAAAAAAAAAAATATTTTAATGTTCTAGTGAAAATTTAAAATTTAATAATGAGTTTATACAATACTATATTAATTTTATATATTATGTATATTTATCCTCGCGTATGTAAATTTCAAAACGTTACATAATTCGTAGTAATACTTTTGTGTAATCTCACAAAAAAAATATCTATAAGAAGAACAATAAACAGTTTTTATGTTTATATACATAAAAAAATTATCGTTGCTCTAGTTATAAAAGCGACTTATACAAAGACTAAATCCGACCATAAGGTCTACTGGTTAGAGCTCAAAGTTTAATAAAACTTACGCTATCCCTCTTATTGTGCTGCGGCGGCGGCACGTACTGGTTGCACTGGTAGTCGTTCGTTTGACGTATTGTTGAACCATTCTGTAATAAATAACAATTTCAATTAAAAACCCAGCACAAGTGATAGCGTCACATATCGTCTTCTCGCATTAAAACTGTACTAGTGGTCCCGCAGTAGTCGAAATTCGACTATAATTAATTGAAATTGTAAGTTTGCACACTATTATGATTCTATTTTCAAAGACTATTATACTTCTATAATCACAAATTTCGCCAAGACTACACTATAGAAAAATATTAATAAAGACAAACAATATTTAATCTATTCTCAATTTGACCACAGACGTCAAGAACAAAAGTTTGACACTAAATAAATAGTAGGTGTGCATAGTGTGTGTAATGTTTTTTTTTATTGATTCAATGTATTTTTTTGGCATAATTTTAAAAAAATTTAACATTTTGCTCTCCTTCTCTATATTCTCTACAAGTATGGAAAATTTCATGCTCCTCCGTCCGCGCAATTTTCGTAAAAAGGGATAAAAGTTTTCTCAAGGTGGGTGGCGGCATTTACGTTGTGGATGTCTATGGGCTCCAGTAACCACTTAACACCAGCCCCATCTAAGCGATAAAAAAAAAAGTAACCGTTGCGTAATGATGATGGTGGTCCACGGCGGCGGGTTCGCGCTTGGCCTGCGCCTCCTGCTGGGCGAGCGCCAGCAGCCGCTTCTTCTGGCTCTGCGGCGTCGGCTGCGGCTGCTGGCGGGAGCTGCCCGGCGCCGCGTGCTGCGGGACCGGCTGCGGCTGCGGCTGCTGCGGCTGCGCTTGTTGCTGTTGCTGCTACGACAAATTATTTGTTATTTACTAACTGCACTCGAGAGAAATCTTTCAATCTGTACTGTGGTGAAGACATTAAATTATGTTCATGTACAGATGGCGTGTAGTTTATATAATGTAAAACGACTTATAAAACGAACGCGACGGACTGATAAAATATAATCTATAACGTGTATTTTTTGTGATAATACTTAAAATAGTTCTTATTTATATCGATCGGACGGTACAAATTTTTGAAAAATAATAATATGGGAAAACGTTTTGTCTACTTTTTCATCTTTTCCGATGAATCTAGACTATAAATATTGTCTTATTGCATGCAGCATAGATAAGGCGATTGCGTGCAGCAGAGATGCGAATGTTGCGATAGATGTGTGGAGTATCGAGAATGGATAGAATACGGAATGAATATGTTAGAGCAAGTCTGAAAGTGGCACATGTGACAGAGAAGCTGAGAAGTGCGCGTTTGGGATGGTATGGACATGTGATGAGGCGAAATGAAAATGAGGTTGGTAAGGGAATGTTAACTATGAATATGGAAGGATATAGAGGAAGAGGCATACCTATGAAGAAATGGATGGATTGCGTGAAAGACGATATGGGTAAGAGGGGAGTGAGCGAAGAAATGGTATATGATAGAAGAGTATGGAAGGAGAAAACATGTTGCACCGACCCCAGATGACTGGGAAAAGGGCAGGATAATGATGAATGATGATGATGATATGCAATATGGGATGGTGGGGAGATGTGGTACCGTGTGGTGGTGGCAGGCGTGGTGCGGCTCGTGCTTGACGGCGCGCTCGTCCCGCGGGGAGCGCGCGCTGCAGATGACGCCGCCCGGCGCCGCCACCAGCGCCACGGGCCCGCTCGCCGCCGGGCACTCGTTGCCGCCTGTCGCGTTACAATCAAATATAATATGATCAATAATAATTTATAATCTATGCTAATATATAAATTTACAGTAGTTTTTACGGATGTTCCGTTATAACTACTGAACCGTGCATCTGATTGACTTGAAACTTGGTATCCATGTAGAAAATACATGTACCTACTTAATGGATAGGTTAATATTTATATGAGTGTTGGACTCCCTACACCAGTTGCGGGGGCGTTAATGATGTGAATCTTTGTGGGGAAGCAATAATAATGCTAATTTTAAATGTCCAGCGAAGTGGACGGGTACAGCTAGTCTATCTATATATATATATATATATATAACTGTTATAATAATACATATAATAAATGTTATATAATAAACCATGTTGACAAAACTAGTTTAGGATGTTTATAATCGTCGTACGTCCACCATGTACGTCCTCCACCGACGAACCACCATCGTAGATAAAACTACCTAAAGCCAGGGCTCTATGTGCCTTTTAAGACAGAAGTGTGTATATGTTAGGTGGTGGGGCTGACCGTTTTGTCGTTGCCTCGGCTCGTCGTCGTCGGAGTCGGAGATGGTGATGACGGACACGGCGGGCGAGGGAGTGTCGCGGATGGTGATGGTGGCGCCGCCTCCCTCCCATCCTCGACCGTTCCTTTAAGCAGACACCAAACTATTAAAACCTATCTTAAATTCTCACAATACATTAAATACCGAAAAAAATTAATTGAATACATTTAAATGAATGATCATTTTTAATACACGAACATTGTAGTGCTAAGTTCTTACTCTAAGAACAAAAAACAAACGCAAATATAGAAAATATTTTGTTTAACCAATTTGCGTTTCATAGAAATTTGAAACAGCCTTTATATTAAATTACTTCTTTCATTTCATTATTTATCGTTTTAATTTTTTCCTTCGGCTTCGTAGATAAAAGATACATCCACCAAACTGTCAATATAACCCAAATACTAACTTCACAATTCCCAGACCACCCAGTCTCCTGTGATACAATGATTTAACTAAAAGATATTTGTGACCCTATACACTACTCTAGTACTACTTTATTGCATGGTCCCCGATTTAAAAAAAAGTAGAAATAAAAATTGATATGCGCGTGTAAGAATAAAAGGTAACGAAATACTACCAAATTTAAACGACAAGAATTATTTCTGTTATGAAATAATTTTTTATCTCAAAGAAATATTAAGATGGAACTAGCACCGATAAAGTTTTATTGTTTCACTTCAAACAACATTATTTGATTTTCATCCACTCATCCTAGCCTAGCTAAAGTCCTTTGGGACGTTAATAAATCCTCCGATTAAAAAAAAAGTTTTTAATTTGTCCTTCTCTTTTTTTATGGTTGTTTATAGCCATTGACTATACGACTTTTTAGCCAATCTTAAGTTATTTTATATTCAAATTCAATAATCTACAACAATCAGTGAAAGTCGAGAATTTACTGAGACTCTAATGATGTTTTTCAATGAGCCACGAGAAGTGTGTGCAATGATTTTATACAATTTCCTCACACTCTACCTTTTCCGTGCCATTATTACAATTTCAAACCAATATTAAATTAATTAAATAAATAATCACTAGTAGTAGTAGTAGTAGTAGTAAATCACTCTAATCTTCAGTATCCCGCCAAAAATTCTGTACATAAAACTCACGTGTTTTCATTGTGTTGATGTCTGTGCCTAGACGGTGGAGTGCCTTCCTTCACTCGCTTCTTCACCGGAGACAGCTGAGTCGGTTCCTTCTTACCCCCACTACTCGCCATACTGGAAATTATAATTAAAATAATTTCCATCACAAAACAAAGGATCCCAAAACACAATAACCAAACAATAAAACATAATAAAATAAACAATAAAATCAATATCATTTTGTTCATGACTTCATGTTTTATAAAATATGTTAAAAAGCAATTGAAAAAAAAATTTTTTATTGCTTAGATGGTTGGACGAGCTCACAGCCCACCTGGTGTTAAGTGGTTACTGGAGCCCATAGACATCCACGACGTAAATGCGCCTCCCACCTTGAGATATAAGTTCTAAGGTCTCAATTATGTTCAAATGTTTAAAAATGCATTCCTCTAATTTCTACTATAAAAACAATACATTAGCAAATGTTAATTAATCCCTTTAAAATGAATTAATGTTTAAATTTAAAGAATTTTAATATCAGATTTACTTTTATACTTAGATTAAACTTTCCTTTTATGTCATTGAGATAGCAACATTTATGACACACAGAACGATTATACGATTTATTATTAAATACTACAAGCAGATAGACAAGAATCAAAAAGCTAAACTAAAGTCTATTGCGATTTATGTTTTATAATAACCAAATAGGTGTATGAGCAGAGAATGAAAAAGGTGGAAAGTGAAGGTACCTGTGTTGTTGTGTTTGCTGGGGCGGCTGATAGTGGGACACCGCGCTCGTCTGCTGCTTCGTGGATCTGTTGACAACCAGTTAGTTGAGTCATTTGTATTTGTTTTATTTATTTATTTAATACATTTTGTAAACACAGCTGTTAGAAGCAACACGACATACAAGAGATACAGAAGAAGAAGATACAGAGTACAAGGGCACTACTTATTTCACGTTGAAATCTCTTCCAGTAGGCCCGCAAAAGGAAAAAAGAATTAGGAACACAAACCTAGTGTATACAGTAAGCATTACATATAATAATATATACGTATTACAAGATACAAAACAATATAATATATATTTTTAATAAACTTGATCTAACCGGATTTTAGCTACATCCTGTATATTATTATTATCTACAGCAGCGGTGCGCAAATTAAGAGTCGCGATTCCTATGGGGGACCCCGGAGGTTTTTGTAAATCGTCATTATTTTTATTTTTCGCTCTATTTAGTAGCTCTTAATAGTAGCAGCTCCCTCTATTTAAGGAGTCGCCATAATTTTTTACTCCTGAAGGGGTCACGTAGTCGAAAAAAGTTTGCGCACCACTGATCTATTTTTATCACTATTGGCTATTTTAACAAAGAACAGCAGACGTGATCAGTAAAGGCGCATCCAATTTTGTGGAGAATTTGCTTTATATAAGTCAATACAATTAAAATCTCTTACATACCTTTTATGCGAGTGATGGTGATGCGGATGGTGAGGATGATACGGATCCCAAACGTCAGGATCAGGTAGTGGAGCCGGTTCGACAATAAGTGGCGCTCGCCACTCAGCCACCTCTCCGACCCCCGCCACGCTCGCCACGCCGCCCACACCCGCCACGCCCGCCACGCCTGCCACCCCGGCCACGCCCGCCACGCCATGCTGGTGGTGGACGGCAGCAGCAGCTGCAGCTGCGGCTGCGAGTTGTTGTACCTGTAACCGAAATTAAGTTTCATACATATAATACAACCTTTAAAGTTTTATTTTTGATTAGATCAGAATTCTTTTTTTTTTCAAAAAACTACATTTAATATCTCAAATTGAACTCAAAGGTCCAGTGTTAGACATCATAAATCCAACTATTTAACCGGAACGTTAATAAAATACAAAAATTGACGGCCTTTCTAGATCTATGGTATTCTTGGCCTTTTTTTTTTTTGGTACAATGTTTCCTTATTACGAAAGGCAAGGGGATCTAAGCCCATACAGCCTTGTCTGTTCTAGTATTCATAGACATTAAGTAGTATTTAATTTTTCTTAATCTACTAAAAATAAAATAATTTACTAAGCTTGATTAAGATATAACTTAAAGTATGTGATATATGTACATACGTATAGTGATTATACTGAACAATACTGACATTGGTAAGTTGGTACGCCGGCTGGCATAGGATGGAGGACACAAACTGGTGCGGGAAGGGGTCGGCCCTCGCGGCGTACTGTCGCGCTCCGCTGACGCCGACGCGACCTCCTTGGTACAGGCCGTACTGCAAGAAACAAACATCATGACATCCGTATTTCAAGTGAAAATTTCTTCAGCACTTTTACAACAGCACAACAGCTTTAAAATTAAACTAAAAAGGGGATTAAAAGGAGACAAACATAGCTACATTTAGTTTGCGAGGTAATGTAGAGAACATTTATAAAGATTTTACTTCTATCGCATGTAGATTGCCCAAATTTTTTTTCATAATGAAATTCCTTGACAAATCACAATAGTCCAAAATTTACATGTCTTCGCAATATATGCAACGTGAAGCAAAATCATTGTCCATCTATTCCAATTAATTCCATCTGACTGTTTATTAATCGGGTAATTCGTTATTGTTTGAGCACGTAATGTATCTATACTAATATTATAAAGCTGAAGAGTTTGTTTGCTTGAACGCACTAATCTCAGGAATTACTGGAAGCACCAATAAAGAATGTTTCATAATCGGGGTATTTTTCCCTTTTGAGAGCTTCCGCTGCGAGCGCTGCGGAAACGATTACAGTTCCGCTAAAGTAATGTATGAGAGAATTGTTACCCTTTAAAACATCTAAAAAAAGTCTGCGACAGAAATCGGTGAACATATATAGATAAAAAATTATGGTCGAATTGATATATTCCTCTTTTGGAGTCAGTTAAGAAGCGTGATCTTGGTACCTTAAATAACTCCTTACATTTCACTTTCTACGTAAATGAAGAGGTGAGTAAAATTTAGCGTTATGCCAAAGTAAGTATTCCACGCGGATGAAGTCACGGGCAAAAGCTAGTCTCATGAATACGTACGAGGTTGTCGTATGGCGCGGCCCGCAGCCGCTGCTGGTTGAGGGTGAGGGTGAGGTGGTGGGGGGCCGCGGCGGGCGCCACCACGCCGCCGTACTCCGCGCCGCCCACGCCGCCGCCCGACCGCCGGCACACCTGCGACACGCGGACATCTTCAATATACTTACACAATTTGACTACATCAAACTTCCAAGTAACAAATTATAAAGCTTTTTAAGCTCAAATGATTTAACAAATCCAAATGTTAGAGTATAGTAAAGTTTATTAATAAAAAAAAAACAATTCAAACAAACATAAGTACCTCCATCATTTGCACAGAAGCCTTGACGTTGTTGCAATGCGCGTAGTCCACTAGGTGCGCCAGCGTCACGAAGGCGTGGTTCAGCGCTTCGCCCGGTGTAATCCTTCTCTCCTGGACAATTCACAAACTTTACTATACTGCAGAGTACGTGCTGGTGTACGGCACACTGGTCAGTGTTGATCAACAGAAATTGTCTATTCCTAGTGAGACATATATTTGGAGAAACATCTATCATAGAATAGAAGATTTGCAACAAAAGTAAAATTTTGATACGTCCTGTCCTTCTGCATATGACCTGTCAAGAAATTACTCCGGCTCGATCAAGATGTTTCTTTTGTCATTTTATTAATGCATACTAATGCTAATGCCTAGTAATGCATACTAATGCCTAGTAATGCATACTAATGCATATTAATGCATATATATCGACAATCATAACTTCACAAAAAAATATAGTGTATGGTTGTCATCGATAAAACAAAAATTACAGCTGTTAATAAATTTAATATTGCAATTAATGAGGTCTAGACATACCTGGTCCATAGTTAACATTCTCTTTAGCAAATCAATAAATTCCCTTCTGTCAGCCTTCTCAGCCAACAGCTGACCCCCCTCGAGGTCCGTTGGCACGTTCACCTAAAACATAAACGAATTTTCAATTGACACACAATAATATACTGGGACAGTAAAGAAGTTAAAACGAGATGGATAAACACAAAACACTCGTTATGGACTTGAAATCGCGAGTTCAATGACCTCCAGTGAATGCGCGCGCCCTTTAATTAAGTAACGATGAACTAAATGATTTTAGTTAGAACTAAAATCATTTAGTTCGTTCTGTATATTGAAGCGTGAAGTCGAGATCGACAACTGCAGCCGAGTTAGTTACCGAGGTACGAACGACGGTCAAGAAATTAACCGCGTAGACCAGAAATAACGCATTATGCAATTTATCCACGTCCTTTCAGATGGAATCGCACGATCGATTTTACAAATATGTGCGCACCTGTCCGATGTCGTCGAGACAGTTGAAGATGTACTTCCGGGCCTCCTTGCTCTTGATGCCGGTCTCCAGCTCGTGCTCCTCGGGCGTCTTCAGGCGCCAGAACGGATACGTACTGTCCACATCTCGGTAAAAGAACTTCGCCGTTTTGCTTGCACTGCAATGCGAATACAAAATTGTATTTTTGTATTTCGAAATTTGCTAATATTGAAAGATTTATTTTCTCTAGTGGTCCCTTTGTAGTCGAAATTCGACTATAATTAATTGAAATTATAAGTTTGGACATTATTATGGCTCTATAGTCAAAGACTATTATACTTCAGATTTCGCTAAACTATAGACAAATAATATTAAAGTCAAACAATAATAATTTATAATTTGACCACAGACTTTAAGCAATAACAAAAGTTTGACAATAAGCACAGAGTATATGTATTGTGTCAAATACATGGTAGTGTGTGTAATGTTTTCTTGATTGATTTATTAAATTTTTTATGCATAATTAAAAAAAAAGTTTAACATTCTTTACTGGTGGTAGGACCTCTTGTGAGTCCGCGCGGGTAGGTACCACCGCCCAACCTATTTCTGCCGTGAAGCAGTAATGCGTTTCGGTTTGAAGGGTGGGGCAGTCGTTGTCACTATACTTGAGACCTTAGAACTTATATCTCAAGGTGGGTGGCGCATTTACGTTTTAGATGTCTATGGGCTCCGGTAACCACTTAACATCAGGTGGGCTGTGAGCTCGTCCACCCATCTAAGCAATAAAAAAAACATAAAAAAACTCCTCTATATTCTCTAAAGTACGAGAAATTATAAAACTGATCCGTCCGTGTAATTTTCATAAAAAGTGGTACAAAGTTCTGTTTCACGTTTTAATATATAGATAAAATAAAACATTTAAACTTCCATTCTAGATGTATAATTAAGGTGTTTTTAATTTTAGCACAAATAAAATAATGTTACCTGTTGAGCATGTGCTCAGTGGGCAAGCCCTGTGTCTGCGAGATGTATCTGATCTGGTCGTATTCCGAGGAGCCCGGGTACAGCGGCCAGCCCAGGAACAGTTCGGCCACGACGCAGCCCAGCGACCACATGTCGATCGCTTCGCAGAACGCCAAGCCCAGGATTATCTCTGGTGCTCTGCAAATTTATTTCTCTCAAAAATGTATACATCTACCATTATCAAATGCGTGCACCTTAGCGACTTATAATTTAATTATCGTCAGCTCCAAACTCAAATCACGATATTTGTTATCGTTAAATTAAAATTTCCAAAAAATTTTTGTTTAGACTATCTTTGTATTTAAGAACAGTTTTCTAACAGTATGTATGTAAATAAACAAAATTCTATGCATGTGTAGTACATACACGGAGAGTCGTGTACCGTATTACCTTAATTTAGGTAGTTATTAAGTTTTTAAATATATATACCTACACAGATGTTTAAATATGTGTATTGTGTTGCTTTTTTTGTTAACTTAAATTTATTAATTTCTTTGTTCACTTTCTATGTGTCATGTTGATTAATTATAATTTGCGTAATTACTGGTGGTAAAGACCTCGTGAGTCCGCACAGGTAAGTACCACCGCCCTGCCTATTTCTGCCGTGATGTAGTAATGCGTTTCGGTTTGAAGGGTGGGGCAGCCGTTGTAGCTATATTTGAGACCTTAGAACTTACATCTCAAGGTGGGTGGCGGCATTTACGTTGTAGATGTCTATGGGCTCCGGTAACCACTTAACACCAGGTGGGCCGTGAGCTTCTACTTGTCTGGTTTTTGGTTTTACCCATTTTTAATTTTTTATGATATTTTTTTTGTACTAATTACATTTTAGTGTGCGTCATCTTACCTGTAGTATCTGCTCTGCAGGTAGGTGTTGCAGACCGCCTTGCTGACGTGCGAGGCGCTGCCGAAGTCGATGACCTTGACCCTGTACGGCTGCCGAGCCGGCTCCACCAGCATTATGTTCTCCGGCTTCAGGTCAGCGTGGATCAGGCCGAGTTGCTGTCAAACGAAATGAAACACGTCAATCGATTCATTTATTTAATTAGTGTAATAGTGGTACCCCGGTAGTCGAAATTCGCCTATAATTTATTAAAATTATAAGTTTGTACACTATTAAGATTCTATTGTCAAAGACTGTTTATACTTCTTTAATCACAGATTTCGCCAAGACTACATACACTTTAGACAAATATTAATAAAGACAAACAGTATTAACCTATTCTCAATTAGACCACAGACTTTAAGCAATAAAAAAGTTTGACAGTAAACAAAGAGTAAATAAATTATTTAAGTGTGTGTGTCAAATATTATGAATGCATAATTAAAAAAAAAAATTGCATTCTGCACTTCTTCTCTAGATTCTCTATAAGTGTGGGAAATTTCATACTCCTCCGTCCACGCAATTTCCGTAAAAAGGGGTACAAAGTTTTTGCTTCACGTATATATACTTAGTCTGGCCATAAATACTATTACAATTAAAAATAAACAAGATATTACATTTGAATTTGGAATCTGTCATTTTTATATGATTGCTCATTAAGTTTTCTCATTTTGGCGCCTATGCGTTGTACAATATTTTGCGATATTAAAATGGAGTGGGGTGATAAAGAAAACCGAATCGCCATTATTGCATTACACAAAGTAGGTATGTAGCCAAACGCAATTTTAGTATTAGTAAATTCGTATTAGTAAAATGTTTGTGTACCGGGCTATTAATAGGTGCAATGAGACCTCCTCTGTTTGTGACAGAAAAAGATCTGGCCGTCCACGTAGTGTTCGTACGAAAAAGGTGATCAAAAGAGTAAGGGAAAGAATTCGAAGAAATCCGGTCCGAAAGCAAAAGATTTTATCTCGGGAGATAAAGATAGCACCTACAACCATGTCGCGTATTTTAAAAGATGACTTAGGACTTGCAACCTATAAGAGACGTACTGGTCATTTCTTAACTGATAATTTAAAAGAGAATAGGGTGGTAAAATCGAAACAACTACTGAAGCGGTACGCAAAGGGAGGTCATAGAAAATTTTTGTTTACGGATGAGAATTTTTTTACAATTGAGCAACATTTTAACAAAGAAAATGACCGTATTTATGCTCAAAGCTCTAAGGAAGCTTCCCAATTAGTCGACAGAGTACAACGTGGGCACTATCCGACTTCAGTGATGGTTTGGTGGGGTATTAGCTATTAAGGGGTGACTGAGCCATACTTTTGTGAAAAAGGTATCAAAACATCGGCACAAGTGTATCAAGATACCATTCTTGAGAAGGTAGTGAAGCCCCTTAACAGCACCATGTTCAATAATCAAGAATGGTCATTCCAGCAAGACTCGGTGCCAGGTCATAAAGCTCGGTCTACGCAGTCTTGGTTGGAAACGAACGTTTCGGACTTCATCAGAGCTGAAGACTGGCCGTCGTCTAGTCCCGATCTTAATCCGCTGGATTATGATTTATGGTCAGTTTTAGAGAATACGGCTTGCTATAAACGCGATGATAATTTGAAGTCCCTAAAACAATCCGTACGATTGGCAGTGAAAAATTTTCCCATGGAAAGAGTGCGTTTTTCTATTGATAACTGGCCTCAACGTTTAAAGGACTGTATTGCAGCCAATGGAGACCACTTCGAATAAGCTTTTTATAGTTCACATTGTTTTATATTTATATATTAAAGTAACACACTGTAAAAGTAATAAATGTTATTTGCAATAGAATTTTTTTAATTTTTAATTGTAACAGTATTTATGGCCAGACTAAGTAGATAAAAAAAATTTTGGACATTACCGTTGATTAATCATAAAATAAGAAAATAAAATTGGACGATTTGAGTTATATATTAGATCCGTTTCAAACTGACTTACTTTTTAAAGTATCATCATCAATCTTTCCTATTACCCTCTGCTGGGGTGTAGGGCTCGAATCAAATCCTTCCATTAACATCGGTCTTGGGCAGTCTGTTCTAGCTCCTCCCACATCATGCCCAAGACACCTTTTTAATGTATAATGTAGCGTAAAACAACCGAATAAATATCAACCCTATGATATGAGAAATCGAGAAATAAAACTCATGTCTCAAGGATTGATCACACAATAACAAAGTCGTCCATACTGTTCTTTTTTTCATTGCTGATGCAAATAGAAGAATTCGATTCAAGCGTTTCTTAATCTCAGACGAAGGAATCAAGATTGGATATAAAAAGCACAATTTAATTAGTTGATTTGTTTTGATTTGACGAGCTCACGGCCCACCTGGCGTTAAGTGGTAACCGGACTCCATAGACATCTACTTTTTTTTATTGCTTAGATGGGTGGTCAAGCTCACAGCCCACGTCGTGTTAAATGGTTACTGGAATACCGACATCTACGATGTAAATGCGCCACCCACCTTCTGTCCCACCCTTCAAACCTTCAACATTACTACTTCACGACAAAAATAGGCGGGTTAGCGGTACCTACCCGTGCGGACTCACAAGTTGTCCTACCCGATTATTCCTTATCTTATCGATTAAAGAAAAACTTTTTTCGCGGGACATCAGTTCAAACGGGCTACATTCTAAATCACGACTCACTTTCAGTTTAAGCAGCGCCGTCAGGACCTGCTGCAGTATCGGCCTGATGTACTTGAGCGGCAGCGGCGAGAACTTGTTCTGCTTGAGGAAGTCGTACAGGTTCTGCTCGAGCATCTCGAACACGAGACACGTGTGCGAGCGGTGCTGGAAGCACTCGTACGCGCGCACGAAGTTGAACTCGTCCGCCGACTCTTGAGAGAGACGCGACAGGATCGAGACCTGAACGTTTTGAAAACGATTTTGAGCAATGTATGTATCTATCTCATGAAAGTTCTGCTCCATTGTTTATGAACGAGTAGTTATTATCATAGTAGTTAAAGGGTTAAACAAAATATACATCAATGTACGAATTAATTGTGCTCGATTGATGTTACTCGTGGATAACAACTCATATAATATGACGCTGTATTCGTGTTAATACTTTAACAGTGGTTTTATTTAAAACTAGCTGTACCCGTCCGCTTCGCTGGGCATTTAAAATTAACATTATTATTTCTCACCCCCACAAAGATTCTCATCATTAACGCCCCCACAACTGGTGTAGGGAGTTCAACACTCATATAAATATTAGCCTATCCATTGAGTACATGTATTTTCTACATGGATACCAAGTTTCAAGTCTATCAGATGCACGGTTTAGTTATAACGGAACATCCGTAAAAACCACTGTAGATTTATTATATATTATTTAAAATTTAAAATTAGCCTCATAAAATAAGACAGTTTCATGAATTCAATGAAAAATATTGTTCCAATATTGGTTTCGTGAAAAATGTATTCTTTGTTTGTTTGTCATTATTAATAACCCGAGCTCTAAAGACACTCGAAGATGGACGCATGAATACGGAGTGCTCACCGCTACAGGTCATTTCAAAACATTTGGATTAAAGCCAAAACTATATTGGAACTTTTGAAACCGATTAAATAATATCGAAAAGAACAAAAATACCAAGGTATATTTCATCTTTGGAATGCAAAATATTTTTTTTTTTTACCACTTATAACCGAGTATCAAGACTACGCGTCAAAAGTTCTGACGCGTCAGACATTCTGGCACCATTTCAATGTTTTAACGTATTTCTTCAAAGTGTCTTCTTTTCTATTTTATTTTTTCTTTTGAAGGTTCCGAACCGATTGTCGATCGAGCACTACAAGTGTTTAGGCCATTACACAATTTTTTTTTTTTTTAGTTATGATTAATACTTTTAATGCACCTAAGTAATGTCAATATTGGCCATATTCAAATATAGTTCACATATAAGATATAATAAAAATGCACATGATTAAATGTCCACGTAATGCTGACCTCAATCTGCCCTTGGCGCGCATAGCTAGGATGGTTCTTTAGGATCTTGATGGCAACTATCTCGTTGGTGCCCTTCTTCCAGCATTTCACTACTTGCCCGAACGTGCCTCGCCCGAGGAACTCCAACACCTCGTACCTGAAACCGAAATAATATACAAAATAACAATATAAAACAAAATATTGTAATGTTGTAAACTTCATTATAGGACCTTATACGCACGGGTAGGTACCACCAACCTGCCTATTTCAGCCGTGAAGCAGTAATGCGTTTCGGTTTGAAAGCTGGGGCAGTCGTTGTAACTATACTGAGACCTTACAACTCATATCTCAACATGGGTGGCGGCATTTACGTTGTAGATGTCTATGGACTCCGGTAACCATTTAAGACCAGGTGGGCCGTGAGCTCTTCGACCCATCTAGACAACAAAAATGTTCAAAGTATTATACATGTTTGGTAAAACATCTATTATTAATGAAAGCAGGTATATCACTGACCTATTGGACGAGGAGTAGAGCACCTCGTGCTGAACGAGCTGGTAGTCGCCATCAGCACCACAGCCGGACCCTGTCGACGTCACGGAGGGGGTTTTATCGGGGGCGCGCCAACATCCGTCGCATCCGCATGTACATGTATTCGGAAACCACATATTAGCTATGCGGGATGCACAATGGAAAACGTTATGTTAATGATTTAATTATTAAACGCGAGTAAATATTAATATAAATTAATATTAACGGCCTTAAAACGAATTACGATCATGATCTACTCTCAAACTCAACATGTATAGATTGTTTAATAACAAAAATCTAGAATTAACTTTACAAATATAAAATACTTATTATTTATTGTTATTCTTAAATCTGATTGTATAAATCAATTATATATTTATATAAGTATAATACACCACCTATAAGTAGCAAGTTCCTATCGGTTTGATAGGAAATAATATCTTAGAACTTTAAAACCAGGTAAAAGTGACCGGAGTATTAAAAAAAACTTTAGCTAAAATTCTCGTTTCATTAATAAGCATCACACGGTGTCATTCGTATTCATATAAGCAAATTTAATATAATATCTAAATTAACTTTTCAATTAAACTTCACCTTTAGAATGTACTATTTATAAGGTTTTTTTTAATTAACATAACAGCGCGTCAAACTCGCACGGTGCGTGAAAGTTCAAACAAACAACAATAAACCTCGCATTATAAGGACATTAACATGCTATAAACAATTATTGCTATGTTAGTTTGCATTGTTTAAATTCTAATCTATATATATATAAAAATGAATTGCTGTTCGTTAGTCTCGCTAAAACTCGAGAACGGCTGGACCGATTTGGCTAATTTTGGTCTTGAATTACTTGTGGAAGTCCAGAGAAGGTTTAAAAGGTACATAAATACGAAAATGCTGGGAATTAAATAAAAATAACAATTTTGTTTTTCCTATGATGTGTCCCCCGTCGGACGGATTCCTTTAGTTTGTTTTAGGTTTATTTGATACAAAAGTTTAGGTCTTTTATTTATCGATTGAGGCACTACGAAGTCTGCCGGATCAGCTAGTATTATTATAAAGAAACCTATTATCTATTGTACGAATTGTTTAGTTATTTCATAAATTCCAGTAACATTTTCAATCTTTTATAAAAAAACGTCTGTACGTGATTCTGTTTATGAATTACACATTTAATATTATATATGATATCTGTCGACCATGTTCTGATGTCAGTTTGAGGAAAAATCTACTTGTCACGCACAATGCTTTCACACACAACCACACGCACGCACACGCAAAAATCAATGTGTGAGTGTGTGTGTGTGTGGTAGTCAAATACTTGTGTTCTGTAAATACACCATCGATATGAATCGTTTGTTTAAATTCAATGAGCCTTTTGTCGTTACGCAACATTTCAAATATGTCACCTAAATTTTATTGAAATTATTTAACATGATAATATTTTAATTGAAAAAAGTATTTTTAAGAAATACTTTTGTATGAGTTATGTCATCATAATCAGAATCAGCATCTCAGCTTATAGTTGTACACTGCTGAACATTGGTTTCTCCAATCAATCTAAAGTGCGGCCGGTCGCGTTTCCGATCCGGTGGTAGATTCTGTAAAGCCCTGCTGTTGCTAGGGCTAGTGTTAGCAACGTGTAGTAGTCGTAGTAGTAGTTATATAATTATTTTTTAAGAGATTTCATGACCTGGTAACTAAGACCTTTAGGTCAAGTCTTATTTTAATTTATTCTTATTTTTATGAAAAATGATAACATGAAGTGAAATGAAATGAAATGAGATGATATGGTATAAAATATAATCTCAGTAAAATGAGACTTTTCCAGTGGACTTTTTGGAGGATACCGAGAAGTAACGTTGGGCGGCTTTGTTTCATTTTCCCACATTTGTGCATTTTCACAGATACTAAACAGTTAATAAACCACCGTTATTACACATTTAAACCCGAAGAAATGAAAATAAATGAAAAACTTCATTCTTCGAGTTCCCGCCAAAAAGTTCAGTACTTATATAATGAATTAATAATTGGGACATTACGTTTGTGGTTACCTTGCGGCTGGGGCGGGTGGTTGGCCCCGCCCGCCGCCAGCTGCTTGCTGTGGGCCGTCGTCGTTGCGGCCTGAGGAGCCGTTTTGTGACGCGCCCCGACCGCGAGGCCGTTCTCCGCTTGCACCCCCCGGCGCTGATCAACGTTGCTATCTCCCCCACTGGAAATAAAAATGGTACGCTGTTTTTTTTTTATTGCTTAGATGGGTGGACGAGCTCACAGCCCACCTGATGTTAAGTGGTTACTGGAGCCCATAGACATCTACAACGTAAATGCGCCACCCACCTTGGGATATAAGTTCTAAGGTCTCAAATATAGTTACAACGGCCGCCCCACCCTTCAAACCGAAACGCATTACTGTTTCACGGCAGAAACAGGGAGGGTGGTGGTACTTAACCGCGCGGACTCACAAGAGCCCCTACCACCAGTAAATAATATCAGTGAGTGAGTGAGTACCAGTGCGAAATATGCAATCAAATCTCCATTCCCGATCCTGCGGACCGAATGGTAAACAGTCGACGTCGCCCTAAACACTTCACTTCGGACCCTCCCGATCCACTAACGGTAACTTTTAGGTACCTCAAGCACCGGTCATCGTTCTCGTCGAGCCCGTCGCTTACGACGAAGGGCTCGGCGAGTAAACTAACCTACAGACACAGCCCACTGAGTTTCTCGCTGGATCTTCTCAGCGGGTCGCGTTTCTGAACCTGTGGTAGATTATGCGAAGCACTGCTGTTGCTAGGGTTAGTGTTAGCAACTTCGTCAGGTTTGAGCCCCGTGACCTCACCTATTTGTTTGGTTACGCTGACATAGCATCTGAGTATCAACTTAGGTAAAAAAAAAAAACTTAGATACCAATACAGTATCTTCAAAATTAATGCAGCTTTGACGGCCTATTCGTGTTACAAATTAGAAACTTAATGCATTAAAAAGCTATTGTCCTGTTGTTTGAAATTAGTTACAAATTTAGACATACTTTCTAAAAAGACTTTACAATGAATCTCTTCTATAATAAATCATATTTTAGAGTACATTTTAAAACTATTAACGTAACTTCCATTTTAATAAAAATAAGACGCAAATATATTCTATACTTCCACTTTTTACTTCTAACCTACAAATAGTACACTAGAAAAATCTTTTTACATATTTAATTCTGTGAAAAAAAGGTAGGGACCAAATAATTTTCTATTCACATACCTCATTATTATTATTATTATTTTAAATTTTTATATTTATTTCAACAAGGGTTCAAATATCGGAGCCATTCTTTTTTGAAGGTCTGTATAATGGAGCACAATAAAGCTTTATTCCCGTTAAATGTTATCGTTCTCGTTTGCTCACCAAAAAAAAAAGTTTTGCCAGCGTCTGCGCATACTTTAAGCTTGGCACCGCGCTCGACGAGTTCAACCTGCGCTACGGTCCACAAAAAAAGCGTCTTCGCACCCTATTAATATTATTTTTAAAATATGATACATTTGAATTAGGTTTGCTTATAGCAATTATACTTATTTTACTTAGTGAAAGGAACCAACTGCTATTTTTATAAGTTTGAATTTTTCATTGATTCCGAATTCACGAAGGCATCATGTTAAAAGAAGCAATTATACTTATTTTACTTAGTGAAAGGAACCAACTGCTATTTTTATAAGTTTGAATTTTTCATTGATTCCGAGTTCACGAAGGCATCATGTTAAAAGAAAGAGAGTCTAACAATTTCGGACTTACTTGTCATCATAATCAAAATCGTCGTATTCGTCGTCGTCGCCTTCAAATTTTAGCCTAGGTATTGAGAGATCCATATTTACATAACTTAAATATAGGCACTATACTAAAACACTGTAACAACACTCCAAAAATATCATAAGCCATTTATGAATGTATTGGAACACTTCCGCACATTGCACCAAGTTTGTACTGAGGACGCCACGCTGCGTACGCGCATGTTCGAGGGTTGGGAATGAATGGCGGGTGCGAAACGAAGGGTGAAACGTTGTGGAGGGGGGCCCCCAGGTAGCTGAGGGTTGTATTAGCCCCCGAATTCCGCTTATTATTAATTCTTGTTGTTTAAAAATATACGCGTACTTCTCGACTGTAATTTTAAATATTCGGTTAAATTTTGCCACCAAAACAAGTACCATTATCTATATATTAATACGTGAAGCAAAAACTTTGTATCCTTTTTTACGAAAATTGCGCGGACGGAGGAGTATGAAATTTTCCACACTTATAGAGAATATAGAGAAGGAGTGCACAATGCTAATATTTTTTTTAAATAACGCATAAAAGATACTTTAAATCAATAAAGAAAACATTACACACACTATATACCGTGTATTTGACGCACACACGCATGCATACTATTTATTGTCAAACTTTTGTTCTTGATGTCTGTTGTCAAATTGAGAATAGATTAAATATTGTTTGTCTTTATTAATATTTTTTATAGTGTAGTCTTGGCGAAATTTGTGATTATAGAAGTATAAAATACAATCATAATAGCGTACAAACTTACAATTCCAATTAATTATAGTCGAATTTCGACTCCTGCGGGACCTCTAGTTATAAGAATAGTAAGAAATTATCTTTGTTTTATTTGACACAAAATTTGATTAATCAACTGCAAAACATCTCAGTAATAAACATGCAACAATTACTGTTATTACCTTCACAAGAAAGTCCGTTTTACAATGTTCTATAACTGAACTTGATTAGCTTTATGTTTAGAATGAACTGTTAATATTGCATCATGATCAAAGTCTATAAATGTTGATAGATGCATATTAAAAGTAACAAGTATAACCCGGTTTATAACTAGGACTGCACCTTGTCAGTATGCTACACTGCCCTCGTTGCCCTTTTCACGTAGCAATAAAATCGGCTATTAAACTCTAAACTGTTAAAATGTTAAATATTTTAAAAAAAATAGATTAACAGTTATGCGTTTTTTCAGAACGTAGTACAGGGCGTAAATATTAAATCATTAGAGACACGAGAGAATTTATATTAGAATTGTTAATGAAAAGAAAGCGCGACATTAGTTTGTGTAGGTATGTACAATTTTCAAATAGATTACATGATTATATTTGCCGGTACATACTATTTATCGTTGTATAATTTATTTTCATTGTAGATATCGTATGTTCCATGTGGATCGCTCAGGGAGATCGTTTAAAATTGATTTAGTCACAGCTTTTTTTTACTATACTATGACATGTATTTCTTCAAATGAATTTGGCATTGTTGATGTCCATTAGCGACAGAAACAACATAGACACTTAACACAACTCTTACAGTTATCCTGTTTGTTCATCGAAACTCTTTTAGATCGCGTCTCGGTGAATACTATAAGCTTCCTCGTCGACTCCGACGAAGAGTTCGATGTGCGAAGTAGACCGTAGACACAACTCACTGAGTTTCTCGCCGAATCTTCTCAGTGGGTTGCGATTCCGATCCGGTCGTAGATTCAGCGACGCACTGCTCTTGCTAGGGCCAGTGTTAGCAATTCTCTCAGGTTGAGCCCGTGAGCTCACCTACCGGTCAGTACAAAGTTAGAATAGCCCCTTAGGCTACCAACGATTAAGTAGGGGAAAAAAACTAAAAGCTGGAAGTTACTTTTTTTTCCTACCTATGCTAATAATAGCCTTGAGAGGCTCTATCAGCTTCTCCTTAGCGTGTAAGTGAGCTCACGAAGCTCAAACCAGGTGTGTTGTTAGCACTGGCTCTAGCAAGAGCAGTGCTTCGCAGGATCTACCACCGGATCAGAAACGCGACCCACTGAGAAGATCCGACGAGAAACTCAGTGGGCTGGGAGCTACTAAAAAGCTAGAGTAGAATCAAAACTCACGTTGCGTCCCGGCAACAAGGCCTGGTGCAAAGCACGGGCGGTGGCGCTGGCGGCGTGGACCGCTCCGCATCGCACGCGCGACTCTGCACTACGGGCGCAGCACAGCTGCCAGCCCCGACCTCTGACCACCACTTGTTCTGAAACACCAAATGTTATATACTTTAATTATAAAAAAATTAAAAAAAAACAAACACTGAAAAATAGTTATGTCTATAATATAGTACATACGTGAATTGTCCTTGTAACGTTATATAAATAATATTTTTTAAAACTGTTATTTTTTCGAAGCGCTTTTTTCGACATAACGTCTATTGTGAGTTAAAGTGCAGAACTTCCCAAAAGTCGTACAAAATTTAAAGAAGTTGATCTTGACGGTGCTATGGCCACAATGATAATATAATTTAGTTATAACTGAATATATATAACTATTTAAGCACTAATCATTTAAAATAATAACACGATTTTCATTATTAATCACTAATAATATCTACTAAACATTAGGTTAGCGACAAGTTAGACGTACAACTTTCCTATTATCTACGTCCAAAACGGAATTTAGTCGATTAGTCGTCTTGCTAATGAATGATTATTTTCACGTAAATTATTAAAGTTAGTATCGTGCCATTCGCCTATTAATATTTTCAGACACGCTAGAAAATGCGCCCCGAAGAAAAAAATAACCAGTTAAAAATACGAGTTCTACATAAAAATAATGATGAATAAATTTTATTCGTAAATACTTGATTTTGAGTTTTTCCTTTTCATTTTGTCTAAAGGAAATTTATGATAAAAAGTAATCCTGACAAAATCATACGTCACTTATGCTGGAATATCAAAGTGTAAGTGTTCACATCGGCAACCTTATAATTGACGGGCACGCCTCACATCGATGGTAACGAGCGCGCGTTTAATATAGCCCAGCCCTATTAACAGAGTAATTTAAACCAGGCTTTATTCAAAGAATGCAAATCCCTGTAATATAATAATATACATACTTAACGATCTAGTTCACAGCACTAATGTAAAGGCTTTAAAAGAATTATCGCAAAAGTATGGTACGAAAAACAGAAATAAAAGTTTTTATTTCATTCCAGAATGCAGGAACTTTAATTGGATCATTTTTATTATTGTGTTTTGTCATAATGCGCGGCATTCATACTTTACTTACCATATCCTTGGCTGTTATATTATTTATTATTCACATACGTATTGATTTACCGTATTGTCCCGCTTACTCCGCTTACCCAACCACAACAACAATTGTGTGTATGTATACCAAATAATCTAGTTAGTCTTTTAAGGTATTTTAAGGTCACATAGTGAACGTCTATTGTTAAACAACGGCTGTTATCATCGACCGAGCATCATTGATGTTTAGCTACTAGTGTGTTAGTGTGCAGTCATAAGGATCTCCCGACAAAACAGTTAGCTGTGAAGAATTAATATGCTATTATTTACACAATTTCGCGGCCCCAATGTCGATAATACATACGTGATGTATATAAATAAAAGATGTAGATAAAACATCTTTATTACGATAAGTTAATACTACAAAAGACGAGTTGTACTATTAACAGCTAGAGCCTTTTTGGAAATATAGTAATTGTATGCCAACCGGCGGTGAGCTAACGCAAATTTTGTATTTATAAGTAGCTTTACCTAAATAATTATTATTTTTAATCAAAAAATATATTTTTAATATTTTACAATTAAGTAGCGAGACCACACAAATCTCTTTAAAAAACGTTGTTACCACTGCAATTTGACTGCTCATTAGTGCTAATAATCGCCGCATAATCATCGAATGACAATATTCGCACACGGTTGGCTACTCGTGTCACGCGCCTTTTTTTTTTTTGTATGTACATAAAATTATGTAGATAATGTAAAAAAAAAAAATGAAAAAAAAAAATTACATTATGACGATAGTTGTTAGTATTTATAGCGAAAACGTCACATCGAATATCTTTGTGTCCGAGATTTGATCTTTCTGCGGCGATAATTGTTTTACAGTGAAAGTGTACGACTCGAAATTCATAAATTACGTGGCACACTTATGAGCCTCAGAAAAAAAAACCTCAGAAATAACAGCGAAAACATTATTGAAATAAAACGTGAGAAAACTTTCTTTTATATCGCAAGACAAATCGTAAACAATTACTTTCAAAATATGTATTTGTCTAAAAAGCACAGTTGGCTCTTGAATATAAACCTTTTTTTTTATTGCTTAGATGTGTGGACGAGCTCACCTGCTGCCAAGTGGTTACTGGAGCCCATAGACATCTACAACGTAAATGCGCCACACACCTTGAGATATAAGTTCTAAGGTCTCAGTACAGTTACAACGGCTGCCCCATCCTTCAAACCGAAACGCATTACTGCTTCACGGCAGATATAGGCGGTGTGATGGTACCTTCCCGTGCGGACTCACAAGAGGTCCTACCACCAGTAATTACGCAAATTATAATTTTGCAGGTTTGATTTTTATTACACGATGTTATTTCTTCAATGTGGAAGTCAATCGTGAACATTTGAGTCGACTATTATCAAAGCCGGCAATGTGACTTTTGGACAATTATTGGTAAATCAGAAAAACGAATTATTGACTTTGTATTCCATTGGCAGTCACAAAACTCTTCGGAACGACATCTTAGATAAATAACAGGTTAAGTATTAACCTTTATTTAATGCAGGTTTTGAACCGTATTCTTTGAAGGAGACGATTATATTCAAATCAATATTATTGACATATCAATAATTTTTTTTTGTCCAAATGCACAGATTGCCACCTTTGATAATAGACGACTCATTTGTCAAGTACGTATTTCATTAGAAAAATTGGTACCGTCCTGCGGGATTCGAACACCGTTGCATCGCTAGATACGAATGCACCAGACGTCTTATCCTTTAGGCCATGACGACGATTTACTCTATATGTAGTACATATGTTTATTATTTTACTACATGGGGGCGGTGCCAGCGGTAAGACCCTTTTCCGATATCGAACCTTGAAATAATCATGTCAAATAGTATCATGAAGACATTGGATGGCTGTGTAAAATTTCTCTATCTCTAATATAAGTATAATCTTTCGTTAGGTACAAAACGTTCATGATTAGAATTTAACAGGCAATGTAAGCAGAAGTATGACATTGCGTAAATACAATAAAGACTTCCTTATATTGTAAGAAACTTCCATTTGTTTTGCGGTTTTGATAAACACAGAACTATTTAGTTTAAGGAAAATATTTTAATGGATAAATCATGATGTTTGCAGGAACCACTTGGAATCAATACAAATTTTATTTAAATGTACTAACGAATACATCATGCGCTCTTGCTGTGTTACAATGTGTGTGTATTACAATAAAATATAATTACATAAATGTTCACTATGAATTGACTATATTCGTTAAGTCTCTAATGAATCGTGATAGCGTTTTCGCAATAAACACTTTCCAACACAATAGGCAATTACTAATGACGCACAAAGTCAATTGCAATTATTTACTTCATTTTAATAGGTATCCTGCATGTAAACAGTAGCTTTAGATTACACAATTATTTTAATTGATGTTTAAAAATAATATCAACTTAAATGGCAAAACCATACCCTCCTCTACAGTCCTCGGGTCCCCGGGAAGAGTCACGGGACAAAGACCTAGACGTTTCTTTCGTATTCTGACGTAATCACCAGTTCTGGCTTCAGATCAGATTCACACTTGAGTGACCGTTGTTCCAATGCAACAGAAACCTCAAACATATATCTCTGGGAGGTATTCATTATAACTTCATAGAGGATACATTGCAAAGAGGTTGTTTAAGTGGTCACCAAAACTATAGGACCTGAAAATATTTACGCCACCATCCAGTTTGAAGCATGAGGTACAACTACAAGCCGGAAAGCATTCGCGGCAGAAATCGGCAAGACAATAAGCTACCTACCTATCCACAGGAGCTTACCTCGGTACGTCTTGCAATCAGTAATTACGTTTATATTATTTTACATTAAATCTTTATAATCAATTTTATATTTATAATAACTTTTTCCGGTATTCGATTTACGACCGACTAACTTTCATGAATGAATATTGTGGTTCGCCAAATTCTTCATGTGAACAACAAGAGAATCTTAAGACTGAATGATCTAACTCAACCGTCTGTCTTATAGACTCTAATAATATATCTTATTCGGTGTTTAAATACAATTTACCTCGATCCGGCTCGTACGTGAGAGGTCGAAAGAACCCTCTGAAATTGTTCTCCTGATGACCGAAACACAATGTCTAGCGCACAAGATCGCGATCTCGGTAGATGCACAGTGAGTTGGGCAGATAGAGCACGCAAGTCCTTTCCTGTACGTGAATGAGGACGTATTCGTCCTTTGTCCAAAAAACGCCATAAAACACGTTTTTGGGACTACAAATTTTTCCTTAAACTTTCTTGTGAGATAGAAAAAAAAATTGTAAGCAGCGGTTTCTTTTTCGCAACTATTTATGACATATAAATCCGATTGTATTAAATACAAAAAAAAAACGCAAAAGCGACAAAGTTATATTGAAAATGAAACTACTTTTTTTGATAATTGTTGTTCTATCTGGTGGTAGGACGTCTTGTGAGTCCGCACAGGTAGGTACCACCACCCGGCCAATTTCTGCTGGGAAGCAGTAATGCGTTTCGGTTTGAAGGGTGGGGTAACCGTTGTAACTATACTGAGACCTTAGAACTCATATCTCAAGGTAGGTGGCGGCATTTACGTTGTAGATCTAAATGGGCTCCGTTAACCACTTGACGCCAGTTGGGCCGTGAGCTCATCCTCCCAGCTAAGCAATAAAATTAATAATCGAATACTCTCAAAATACACAATCATTATACGTGTGACAACTTGTCTTAATGCCAGATCGATGTTTATTAACACGAACAACAGTATATAAATCTTATGCTAAATGTTACAGAAACAGCTACAACACACATAATATTATGTTCATTCGAAGTGAGTTTCAGTGTTTTGTTCGATAAATTTCTACAAATAATGAAACGGATTTTGATTTAGTTAAGTAGAACTCCACTATGTTTTTTTTAAATAAATAAATAAGGTTTCGAATCAAACGTGAAGCAATGTCGCGTCGATATTTCTAAGTTTCATCATATTATCATTGGGTTGTTTGAAGGAACTAAGGAATTATTCCAAAAATATATACATAGGTACGTTCCGATTGTAAAAGGTCGTTAAGAAAGTTAGCACAATATCTATATGTCTATTTATTTATACTAATTTCATTTTCATTTAAACATGTTGGTGTTAAAAGTTTTGTATTGGGGATTATAGTTACATCAAAATTGTTCCAATGACTTCTGCTTGATTCTTCGCTTTATCGTTCATAGACCAGCTTTTGTGACATATTCTTTACATTCACTGCTTTACTAGGTAGGCTGGCAGTATTTACCCGTATAGACCTAAAAGTGAGGTGATGTATCATTACTAATGCTAATTTTTTTAACTGTTCTGAAGCGTATTTCAATGTGAATTTATTTTCTTTCTCGTAATCAACATCAGTTTAAAGTACACTCGTTCTGGTAACTTCACATATTCGAATGCAAAGTAATTTGTAAATTTCGTTTTCACTAATTTCTCTTGGTAATACAAACCTCAAATTTGACGGTCTAGGTTTATGGCAATAAAATATACCTACGCCTACCACCGAATTGCCTTGATGATGAAACTAGAAAATATTTAAAGGCATTTGAAAGATCGCCGAAACTTTTCTGTTTGGGATCTAGTAGTTAATTACTACATTATGATTTTTATGATCTATATAGGTATAATCCATTCTCAAAAACAAACTATATTATATTAATTATATTATAGTATGCTATTTAAGAAAATTACTTCCAATAGTATCTGAATGTTTAATCCAGGCTACACATTTATTAACAAGAAACCCAAGGCGGATATTGACATCTCGACAGCGGCAACGTCGTAAAACAAACAAGTCCATAACTCGAACGTGACCTAAGCCGTCGTACGTGGGCCAATGTGACGCGGCCCACGAGCCCAATACAAAGTCGATTGCCTTTGGACTTTCAATGTATGTATTATGGAAATGGAATGTAAGGATGCATTAAAATTGTAACGCAAGGGTTTCCGAAGATGCTTTTGTAGATGACCGAAAAGATGAAGTAATTTCGGATGCACAAAGTATTACAGGCAAGCGGCGGTGAAACTATAAGCGCACCCGTTATTGCGTCCCACGTGAATATTTTGTGACTTTGCCCATTAACCTATCTTTAAGATTTCAATTTTCGGAAACACTACCCTGCTATTGAAGAATTCATAAGCCTTTCATTTTTTGCCATCTGACAAATTCAATTCAGAAAAAAAGAGAATGCGTTATTGTCGTATCTCCAGTGATATTAGACCCCACAACCACATCCAATTATGGTAGGAATATTGTGTTCTTTTTTTTTTATAATAAATAAATTAATTATGTATTATGGTAGTAACAGACAACACTATTATTAGGTATTAGGTACTAGATATTAGGACTGAAGTTCCTATCCCCAAAATTTATATTAGTCCTGAAAATGAGTAAGCCATTGATTGACAGCTTATCAGAGAGAAGCAACCGATATTCGTAAGATCCGTTAAGTAGTGACTCGTATCCGTATGTATCTACTATCTAATCCATTTGTGTCAAGGGAGAGACCTTACCGAACAAGTTATTAACTCAGCGAAACAAGCCAGCCTCATGTGGTATTACCAATCTTGATAAATTCAATCACCAAATGTATTAGGCGAGATATTAATATATTTTCGTCTTGAGACGTAATAACCTTTCTTTTGATACGGATAGAGAAATGTGACAATAATTGAAGCTGTTATCAAACGTAAGTGAGAACAGTTAACAATGTGTCATGTAAGGCAAGTGAAATGTAATTTGCCGTCTCTTTGTGTCGCCGTTCAGGACTCAAGTGTGTCAAGGATCGTGTCATCCGCCTTGCTAGATATCATCGTACAAATACATGACATTTAAGGACAAACGTTGAGGTGTATGTAAACATAGTGTTCACGTATGTGAATCTATCAAAATTGACTCGATGCGGGCGATTGATTTATTTGCTATTATATCAGTTCATATTCAAAAGCAAATAAAAAATGTTCTATATTTATTTACTTATTTTATAACTGTATCTGATTTACTGGTGGTAGGAACTCTTGTGAGTCAGCATGGGTAGGTACCACCACCCTGCCTATTTCTACCGTGAGGCAGTTATTTGTTTCTGTTTGAAAGGTGGGGCAGCCGTTGTAACTATACTGAGACCTTAGAACTTATATCTCAAGGTGGGTGGCGCATTAACGTTGTAGATGTCTGTGGGCTCCTGTTACCACTTAACACCAGGTGGGCTGTGAGCTCGTCCACCCAACTAAGCAATAAAAAATAAATTAGCTTTTAGTTATATATATTTTTAATAATCGTGCTTACTTAGACACGCTACAGACAGGGGTTTGGTTGACAAATCCTTGTGCAGACGTACATAATTTAACGTAGCCTGACAGAAAGGCCAAGCTTAGAACAGGGCGCCGCGAAATTCAACTTTACGTTCACAATTTTAAAAGCTAAAACGAGAATTGTGCAGAAATTGTTTACCAAGTCAATTTCGCAACGCCACCACGGAACGAAACATGGAAATTGCGTTCTGTTCCGTATAGGAAATTACTTCGTGTCAATTAGCTGAGTGTTGTTGCCTTTTATTTATTTTTATAATGTTTGTATTCAGCAGTTCAACTGTATTACTATTGTAAAGAATATTGGCTACTGAAATATATTATTTTTGTTAGTTTCGTTCTAGTATGTGCACTAAATTCTAGCACATATCCTTCAAAACCATATGTATTATTAAAGAATAAATACTTTAAAATGTAATGTTGCATAATTGTTGTGTGATTTTTAAATCTATATATATACGTGAAGCAAAAACTTTGTATCCCTTTTTACGTAAATTGCGCGGACGGAGGAGTATGAAATTTTCTACACTTATAGAGAATATAAAGAAGAAGTGCACAATGCTAATTTTTTTTTTTAAATAATATATAAAAGATACATTAAATCAATAAAGAAAACATTACACACATTACATACCATGTATTTGATGCACACATGCATGCATACTATTTATTGTCAAACTTTTGCTCTTGACGTCTGTGGTCAAATTGAGAATAGATTAAATATTGTTTGTCTTTATTAATATTTTTTTATAGTGTAGCCTTGTCGAAATTTATGATTATAGAAGTATAAAATACAATCCTAATAGTGTATAAACTTATTATACAATTCCAATTAATTATAGTCGAATTTCGACTGCTGCGGGACCTCTAGTTCCAATTAAAAGACTATTTCGGAAACAATTAAAAAGTATCGAATTAATAGTTTTTTTAATTATCCATTAAACAAGTTCAATTTCTCTTTGTGTGTTTACTATTTATTTTTGCATTTGCAGGCTACGAGCTGTAAAACCATTGTTGGAACTGAATGATAACGAGTGTAGATAGTGGGGATGAATCTTGCTTCGGTAGAGTGTAGTGTGATGGTAAGGAAGTAACGACATCATCTCTCATTTAGTATGTACTTACCTTAAACATCACTTATATACAATCTGTATACCATGCCATATACATATACGTCATTTAAACATTTCGTTGGAGACCATTGCTAACGTCAGCGACAGATCTAGTGACGATCGCAGGAACTCCTATTGAACAGGCAATTGTTACATTCCGACCCAGTTCATATGACAAGTAGATATTTGCGATAATTTATATGACGTCATTAGCCGACGTGTTGTTTTATTTCGGTAAATACCTAAGTACTTAATTTAATTTGTTTAAATTGAAATTTGCTTGGTTATATTTAAGTACGTTTTATTACTAAATCCATAATAAAATTGACTATTAAGAGACTATTAGGAGAACCTTTCTTAACTTAATGGTATTTGTTTCTACATATAGGAGACAATGTCCTTTTTATTAATCGATTAGTTAATAATTATTACTTGCTATTTACGACTAATCAACTAATCGCTGTCTTTATTACTATAATTAAACATTTCTTGAAACTAACTACCAATGTTGCATTTGAATAGTTAAAAAAATATTAAGAGAAAACGACTATCTGATTATTTTCGACTTTGATTTTTTTTTTTGGAATGGATTTAAGAAACGGTCGATAAGAACAATTGTATTTGATAGTTGGACCGTGGAACAAAAACTTCTATAAACGAGAAAGAGATTACGGTCCTTAGGAGTGTCACTTGTGCAGGTTTTTACTTCTTTGCGCTATTGCAGAAACACATTAACATTGATGAGTGAATTAATCATGCGAACTTTCCATTAAACAGTAGTACCTAATGCAGGGCACGAAAGCGGTGATTTCGCCATCCTATTTCTTCCCCATTCCCCTTTCCATATTAGCAATATATCACCAGTATATCTGTAATCTATTTACAATCTAACAAACACATACCTATTTTTAGTCATACACCGCAAACTTAAGGGCAGACTTCCAAAATCTGTAGACTGCTATATTTAATGTTTAATCGGATAACATCACAGTCTCGTAGAGTGGTTGATTGTGTCATATGAGTATCTTGCTTGCGTTAATGGAATGCGAACATATGTTTTTTTATTTATTTATTTTTTATTGCCTTTGTAGGCAGACGGGCATACGGCCCACCTGATGTTAAGTGGTTACCGTCGCCCATGGACTTCAGCAATGCCAGGGGTAGAGCCAAGCCGCTGCCTACCGCTTAATACTCTCCACAAGCCTCGTTTGAAGAAGGACATGTCATAGCGCTCGGGAAACACTGTGGAGGGGAGCTCATTCCATAGCCAGATGGTACGTGGCAAAAAAGACCTCTGGAAACGCACTGTGGATGCCGCAGTGGCTCCAGGTAGTATGGATGAGCTCTACTCCGGTGGCGGGCGGTGCGATGGTAAAAACGAGATGCTGGTATCATCTCGAACAATTCCTCAGAGCACTCCCCATGGAACATACGGTACAAAATACAGAGGGAACCGAAGTCCCTCCGCAGACCCAGAGGTTCCAAACGATCCGAGAGAATGGGATTATCGACAATAGTTAGTCGATGAATCGGTAGGCTAAGAGTTTGTAACTATAACGACAAAATTCGTGAGCATGATTAAGAATAAACTTAGCGTCATGTGTGAAGTCATGCTACAAAAAGATCAAGGTAAAGTGTAACACAATACTATTGGTTGATGTTGACAGCAAATTCATAGAAGTACAATCTTTCATTTACACTCGCATATTCTGGAGAGTTTGACGCCCATTGTAAGAATATATCAAGGGGTGAAAGGCTATTTGGTTTAAGCGTCATTTCGCTTGATACGCGACATTAACCTTTATCTGTAATATATTAATACGTGAAGGAAAAACTTTGTATCCCTTTTTACGAAAATTGCGCGGACGGAGGAGTATGAAATTTCCCACACTTATAGAGGATATAGAAGAGTGCATAAAGTTAGTATTTTTTTAAATTATGCCTAAAAATACATTAAATCAATAAAAAAACATTACACACACTACCATGTATTTGACGCACACACGCATGCATACTGTTTATTGTCAAACTTTTCTTGACGTCTGTGGTCAAATTGAGAATAGATTAAATATTGTTTGTCGTTAATGATAATTACCTAAAGTGTAGTCTTGGCGAAATCTGTGACTAAAGAAGTATTATAATTCTATGACAATAGAATCATAATAGTGTACAAACTTATAATTTCAATTAATTACAGTCGAATTTCGACTACCGTGGGACCACTAGAAATTATTAAAGGTCCGGTTTTTTTTTAGTGTTTTTCCGTTCTTTAATTCGATGTTTTTAATTGAACTTCATTTAAGCCAACTCCATTCAAATAACTGAAAAAGTACTTTTATTACGGTATTTTTTTCAAATTTTAAACTTCAAATGGCTATCCTGTGAATTGCAAAAACGTCGCTTAAATTTGGATATTAGATCCTTTCACTACTCGATATAATACTATAGACCGGTGAAGAAATAAGAAAAGAATAGAATTCACCAACCAAAAGTATTATTTACGTCACCATGAAAGGCATTATATACGACGAAAATGTATCAATTTTATAAATTGACACAATCCAAGGTGGACAGTGGGCGGAAAATATAAAAAAGTGATTCATTGAAAGATATCGGTAAGGGTAAAATTTTGTATCAAACTAAGCCAAGTGTTTGATAGCTGATTCATCGAGGAAAGCCCGACCAATGACGTCATATGGTTGAGCAACTGGAATTGAACTTTTACGAGCTTGTGTAATGCGTAAGCTACATTAAAGTTTAATCATTTGTACCGTATTCAAATTGCTGAATGGTTGCAAAATTGCAATTGCAATTTATTTATCACGTGTTCTTGATTTTTTTTACATGATCCAAGATTGATGATTTGTTTAATGAACCTGATGTAGCTGCTATCATAGACATTTTTTGTATCTTCTTCATTCTAATGATACACACTAATAACACAGAAATTAAACAATGTCTTTCAAAATTAAGTTTTTTACTCATATAGTATAACTAAAATTATATATGAATAGACTAAAACCTTATGTTTTTTATATTAGATTTTGTGTGTTGTATTGTATTAGAAGTTCATTTATAAAAAGACGTATCAAATATTATTGGAACGAAGTTCCTTATCGCGCGTTGTGAAAGGGGGCTAGACGGAAAAAAATCTTACGAAAAGTTGTCACAACACTTTTTATTTTTAGAGATACTACTGCCATCTATCAATATTTTTTATGGGAACAACTTAGACTGTTGAAATTATGGAATAAGTGCAACAGTAAATGTATACCCGAATAATTATTTTCTTTATACCTCGAATATAACTTAAAATTAATATTTTTATAATAAGGAAATTCGTTCCTGTCCGGTGTCCCATGACACCACACATCTTTTATGTACTTTGAAATAAAATGTATTGTTGACTACAAAACTACATGTCGCAGCTTGTAATTATGACCTATAAAGTTTAAACGCATTCATCATTGGCCCAGTATACGCCAATAAACTCTGTTCTTTTTTATTCAAACATAATAATAATCTAACCAAAAATTACTCATAGATTGTTGTTATCAATGTTTACGTAACGAGTTATTTTAAAACAAAACATCTTATCTCGCAGACGTCTGCTATCAAAGATAAAAATTCGTAAAATTGTTTACAATTTCTGATCAATCATTCATTCGGACATTATTGTAAATAATTTAAAAACAAACATAACGCTCTGTTTACGAGACGAGCGTGCACTAGTTTAACATCGCTGGACTCAAAATATGTACATAATACTTGTAAATATGTATAACTGTGAGAGTCAAAGTCTAAATGTTGATGAAACGAGAACACGTTTGACAGTCATCTGCATAATGCCGCAAGTATAATTTTATCGTCGAATTCCGGTGGTAGTAAATACATTAATTAACGTCATTATTGACTAACACTTTGCCAACGAAAGGACCCAAATACATACGCGTGACAATGAAGTTTTAAATAAAATTAATGAAAACGTATCACGTCCGAAGAATTTTATTTTTAGATTATTTGTATTAGATTTTTGGTGAATTCATATACCATCATCGTCATCGTTCAAATTCTTTTAATGAACCTAATTACTATTTTTAAGGAATCACTAATTACTCAGTGAATGCAGACGCATTTAATTTGGTTGTTTTTTTGGAACGAAGGGACGATGCGGAGGGGTACCCTAACCGGGAAAAAACGTCCGTAACGTAAGATTTTTATTAGTAATGCACACAGTGTACGACTTAACTTTGTAATAACGTACAAAAAATAACATATTTTTATTATATATTTTTATAAATCATTGTGAATAAAATAAAGTTGATAACTTTTTAAAATAGTTTTTTTTATCAATAAAAATATCATAATAAAAAATGTATACCCGAATAATTATTTTCTTCATACCTCGAATAGAACTTAAAATTAATATTTTTGTAATAAGGAACTTCGTTCCTATCCGGCGTCCCATGACACACTTTTTTTTTACAGGATATGCATATTTTAATATCTGTTAATTTTAAATTCGAATTATTTAATTTTAGTCTCCCTTTATTAAGGAAAACCAAGAATTCGTTGGCATTTATCGGCTTACATTCTTTATCCATGAAGGGAATCTGTCGTGAAATGTATATGTATGTAGCTCTTTATATTGTGCCTGCCATGCATGACGTGCGTGTTTCCATAACACGTCCACTTCACGCCAAATTCCGTTCGGATGCCGTGCGTTCGTATGCCGACTAATGACGACCGCGGCTCGATCTAGCGGACCGATAGCAGTTTTAATTACCATGACGCAAATCGAATCTTTGAATACGATAACTCTTTTAGGCTTGATTAACAAAAGAGCTTCAATAACATTTGACAAATTAATTTTATTCTCAGACTTCCCCGTGACCACAATTTGTTCGGTAGGTATTGTACGCGGAATGATTGCAGAATGATTATGGCTTTAGGGTTTGGCTATGAGTGTTTTTATATTAAACTAGCTGATCCGGCAGACTTCGTAGTGCCTCAATCGATAAATAAAAGTACTAAGCTTTTGTATAAAATAAACTTAAAACAAACAAAAAGAATCCGTCCGATGGGGGACAAATCAAAGGGAAAACAAAATTGTTAAAACCTTTTAAACCTTCTCTGGACTCCAAATAATTCAAGACCAAAATCAGCCAAATCGGTCCAGCCGTTCTCAAGTTTTAGCGTGACTAACTAACAGCAATTCATTTTTATATATATAGATAGAAGAAGAAAATTATAATGAAATTTACACTGTTACAATTATCTGTCGGTATTGTAGTAGTATCTAGTATATTCACTTAATTCTCTTTTTATGTATTAGTCTTAGAGCGTGGATGAAGCTCATAACGGTTCGATGCCACCCCACCCTCCTATTTCAGCTGCACAGAAATTACGTGTTACTCTCCAAAAAGTTGCATAGCTGGGCTGGGCTAAGAGAGTACCTAACATTTAGAATTGTAAAATGAATATGTTTTCTTTTACATAATAACAGTAATAAGGCCTTGGAAAATAAAAAAAATACACTGATTATTGTAATACATTTACGTGTTACATTTACGAATGTACTTATGTAAACATTCATTAATGAGTAATTGTTTCGGCGACGCCAATCTGTCTGTTGTAGGCTTATGGATTTACTTCTAACGCACCTGATTATGAAACGTTTTAATTATTATTATATATAAGTTGTTTTTTATTGCCATATATGAGATGACACGAAGCTCACACAAGCACGCATTTAATTATGAAATACTGCTGTTTAACCTTATCGTATATATATTTTTATTGCCTAGATGTGTGGACGAGCTCACAGCCCACCTGGTGTTAAGTGGTTACTGGAACCTATAGACATCTACAACGTAAATGCGCCACACACCTTGAGATATAAGTTCTAAGGTCTCAGTATAGTTACAATGACTGCCCCACCCTTCAAACCGAAACGCATTACTGCTTCACGCCAGGAATAGGCGGGGCAGAGGTACCTACCCCCGTACGGACTCACAAGAGGTCCTACCACCAGTAAAAATAATAATAAAATATTTGCGTACTTGTGATAAAATTGACAAGTTTCGACTACAAATAACGTTACTTTTTTTTTATTTACCTTCATAATACAAAAGACCAACATTTAACCTTGACCTAATTCTGAAATAATGTGGTAAGCATCACAAGAATTTGAATAACGTAAAAGAACGCTGCCGAACATTGTAAATGAGATCCAAATCTTCTAATGACTTTAGAAAATCATAAATCTGCTACCTTCGCTATTGATGTTCGATTTTTTTTTGGCAATGAACAGGCGAGTTCACGGCTTATCTAATATTATAGCGTTACCGAATAATCAATAAACGTGATAACAAACTGGCGAGTCAATCTTTAACGAGACATAATTAAAAACGTACGTACCTTTCCCCTGTGATCGTGATAACTGAAAAATAATCTAAACGTCTGAGATTGTAAATAATTTAATTACGAGGCTTGTCCGAGAAAGAGTGCTTTTTCCTACCTAATCGTTGTTGGCCTAAGGGGCCTAACTACGCGTCGACCGGTAGGTGAGCTCACGGGCTCAACCTGAGATAATTGTTAACACTGACTCTAGCAAGAGCAGTGCTTCGCTGAATCTACCACCGGATCGGAATCGCGACTCACCGAGAAAATCCGGCAAGAAACTCAGTCGGTTAAAAGGTCACTCACTCTACACTAAAATTTCACTTGAAATCCATGGTAATTAAAGCTTCTACTGAAAAATAATAAGCCCTTTTTATTTTTATACAGTGCAGATGGTTGGATGTGGTAAAGGCGGATATGAAGGAGAATAACCTCACCCAGAAGGATGCCAAAGACCGTGAAAAGTGGAGGAGTTTAAGTAGGATAGTGGACCCTGGCATTAAGCCGGGAAAACGCTAGGAAGAAGACGAAAAAGAAGTACAGATTGATTACAGCTTTCAGAATTTAATTTCAGATTTTTTACATCTGATATGAGCATCCGAGCATCTGATATGAGCAACATTCACGAAAAGGATGCATGTTACGGAATTTGTTACTAATGTTATTAAAATCTGCATTGGCGATCGATTCGGGTCGCTGTATATACAGTATATATAATAACACCCACATCGTTACATTAAAAAGAAACAACTTAAACGCACAGACACTCTCGTTTGGGAACATTAATTGTAAAATCGAATGTATATAAATAGTTGATAACACGACTAATGGTGACCGCGGGCATGTTTGCTATCGCATTTTCGAAATGCAGTTATACTATTGCTGTAATCAAAAATTAAAACCACAAAAACTGCGGGCACGGAGTTCGTCGAACCATTTTTTAATTTTATGTATATAAAAAATATACGGGTGGCAGATTGTACCGTCTCTAATGTTTAACTCAAAGCGTTGTCGCTTATAAAGGATGGAATACTTAATTTTCTCAAAATAATTCTAAGTCAACTATCACAGTACAATATGATAATTCGACAAGAAGTATAATCAAAGTTCTGAAAATAATTTTAATCGTATGCAAAAATGTTATTAATTAAGACTATAATCTTACATATTTTTAATGTTACACTAAGTCGTGTGTGCTTAGTGCGAGTTTTTTAACGTTCTCGATAGCGTAAAAGTTAATTGAAAATTAAATGGAGTTAGAACGTTTGCCTACGTTTGCCGTTAGGCGCGCTGTTCCAACTGCATAAAAATTTGAGTTAACTTTTACGCTATCGAGAACGTTAAAAAACTCGCACTAAGCACACTGAAGTCATCAAACATTTGACCAAATAACATATTTATTACGTACGTGGTATTAATAAATTCAAAAGAAATGACGACACTTTCAAGAATTAACGTTTTAACCAAACCTCATTTATAAAAAACGGAATGATAAAAAAAAAAAAAATTATATACAATTTATATACATTTTAAAATTTCCTAGCATTGTTACTCTGCAGATATTGTAACTTGCTGCTGGATTCATTTTACTTTATATGCCCCTTAACAAACAAAAAACACCGATTTGTGTAACAGATTACAAATATGACATCGATTCCCAATGAATAAACTAATAAAAACATAAATGAACATATTCTGATGGTATCTTATTCATTCGTTCATTCTTATTCATTCTTTTATTATGATAATACGAGTATTTTAATCACATCTTTCTTACTCATTTTGACTGCATTGTATTTAATCTCACTACGAAAACACTAAATGTCAAATATTCAATAACAAAATGCTTTTTATCAACATAGGTACCTACATTATTTGACCAAACATGTTATTGTGGTTTACTGTATAAATATTAAATTGTTATCACCGTAATACAGGCGGCAAACGATACTGATACAAAAGCAAAACAAATTCTTATATAACGATTACATGTCAGTTCACGTTTTATCAACTTAAGGGTCATATAAGTATTTCGTTTGAGCTGAGACTCACTCGAGTCATCGTAATTCTTGCTCGGTCGTGTCCTCAAATTTGGAGGGCAGACGGTGCGTTTCCATCTGAACGTACGGCCGACACGAGATGGCGGTCAAAGCAGCGATACAAACGTCTAGGTCGGCTAATGAAATATCTTATTTACCTCTGGAGGATGCGTCATAGTTTAGCTATACACGAGTACGTACATACAAAATAACAATGCGTTATTTAATGTGTTTACACTAATTGACTAACTTAATTCGGCGTTATAAAATTTGGTTTCCTTAAGAGGACATTCATATAACTTTAAAAAATATGTAGGCCACTTGAAAATAATTTTATGCTGCGTTGTGCCTTGAGCTTGCAGGTGAGCTCACGAGGCTCAAACCTGACGACGTTGCTGACACGAACCCTAGCAAGAGCCGTGCTTCGCAGAATCTATCACCGGATCAGAAAAACGACCCACTGAGAAGATCCGGCGAGAAACGAGTCAGCTGTGTCTGTGGGTTAATTTACTTGTCGAGCCCTTCGTCGCAGGCGACGGGTTCGACCAGAACGATGACCGGTGCTTGAGGTACCTAAAAGCACTTATTTACATTTTGACTTATATGATATATGAGCCCCGGAAATGACTTACCGACGACACCAGATAGCCGTGAGCTCGCTCGCTCGACTGCCGATTAAGAATTAAGATAATAAGAAAAAGCGAAAGGAAAAATATCCGCGTGTTCGAAAACATCCTGTACGCAAGGTAATTTCATCGAATCTTTCAGGATATAATTAACGAACGGAATCACGGTGAGCAACTTAACTAACGAACGTATTAGATTCTCGCTGTTTTACTACGAGTATGTCACATAACTCAGTTTTATATATTTTCGTGTAGGTAGAACTGCATGCTTGGATGGTTTTGCTAAATACATATCAATAGCACAAATCCTAAAGGTTAAAAATTGTTCGATGAAATTAACAAAATTATGAAGCATCGTTTTAAGTAGTTATTGTTTACAATTGCCAAACAGATGCGGTTCGATAAAGAAGGTAGTTTAATTACAATACGTCCATTATATATTTCAGTTGAATCATATAAAGAAATATTTCTGTTCCACTCAGTAACATTTGTTGAAAAAATTTAAGATACTTTTGTATCACATGCGAAGCACCAGCTTTCAAATAACGTAAATCATCAAAATCGATTCATCTAGACAAAAGTTCTGATGTAACGAACGCCTAAAAATATAGTCGAATTGAGAGTCTTCTTCTTTTTTGGATGCAGTCATAAAATATATATGCAATTATCTCAAAAGAACGCGCAATCTTAATTATTATCAGTTGTGACTAAAACAACGATACGTATTCGATCTGCTTATTTTTCTGTACACTTTTTGGACTTTTCTTAGACTTGGTCGATAATTCCCTTTAACGTTCCAAACGAATCTTGAAACGTGTCGGTCTACCCGATCACGTGGCTCCAGGTGAGCCGGGGAGACGGTAGATGCCACGAGAGTCGTGTTCGTGAGATCGTGATTGGCGTGAAACGAAACGTGACCGAAATGTCGCGGTGCGCGTTTCCGACAGGCGGCAAACTTTACCTCTACCTACAAGGCCTTTGGAAGCCAGACGCGGAAACGTTACGAGGGTTGTGCTCTCGTACGACTCTAACGGTTTACGACCGGTCGGTCCTCTGTAATTGGGAATAGGGGTTCAGTGCTTTCGCAAAACGAAAAATTTAAGCTCGTATAAAATTTTCTACCAATAATCACCATATATAAGTCGTCTATTATCAAAGGTGGCAATCTGTGCATTTGGACAAAAAATTTTTATTGATATGTCAATACAGATTGATTTGAATATAATCGTCTCCTTCAAAGAATACGGTTCAAAACCTGCATTAAATAAAGGTTAATACTTAACCTGTTATTTATCTAAGATGTCGTTCAGAAGAGTTTTGTGACTGCCAATGGAATAAAAAGTCAATAATTCGTTTTTCTGATTTACCAATAATTGTCCAAAAGTCACATTGCCGGCTTTGATAATAGTCGACTCATATATACGTGAACGAAACCAAAAAACAAAGATTGAAAATTAATATTTAACTAGAGGTCCCGCAGTAGTCGAAATTCGACTATAATTAATTGGAATTGCAAGTTTGTACACTTGATTGTATTTTATACTTCTATAATCACAAATTTCGCCAAGCCTACACTATAAAAAATATTAACAAAGGCAAACAATATTTAATCTATTCTCAATTTGACAACAGACGTCAAGAACAAAAGTTTGACAACAAATAGTATGCATGCATGAGTGCGTCAAATACATGGTATGTAGTGTGTGTAATGTTTTCTTTATTGATTTAATGTATCTTTTATGCATTATTTTTAAAAAATATTAGCATTATGCACTTCTTCTCTATATTCTCTATAGGTGTGGAAAATTTCATACTCCTCCGTCCGCGCAATTTTCGTAAAAAGGGATACAAAGTTTTTGCTTCACGGATTAATTATATAGATTATACAGGGTCAAATTAATTTCGAACAGCGCCTGTTCAAATGCAGTACCTCCCCTGCAGCGATGTATAACGACCGTCTTCTTATGTAGTTTATTAGCCTCCAGCGTCACGACGTGTTCCGAAATGAAACATGTATTGTGAAAGTGCACGCGACGCGACGTAACGAACAATGTTGGCAACGCGTACCAAAGTTTGGCAGGCGCCAGGCCACTTTCGCAACGGCCCACATATTATTATCTGTGGTACGCTCGAGGCGCTGTCGGACTCTTAAATTTTACTAATCAGTGACTATCTATCTATCTCTGTCTTTCAGCAGTCAGACGTCCATTTCTGACGTAGGCCTCCCAAAGCCTAGCTAGCCACCAGTGACGACATCAATCGGTGAATTGTAACAAATTTAAGTAAATACGAGTTTTTCTTACTCATTCTTTTACTGGTGGTAGGACCTCTTGTGAGTACGCGCGGGTAGGTACCACCACCTTGCCTATTTCTACCGTGAAGCAGTAATGCGTTTCAGTTTGAAGGGTGGGGCAGCCGTTGTAACTATACTTGAGACCTTAGAACTTATATCTCAAGGTGCGAGGCGCATTTACGTTGTAGATGTCTATGGGCTCCAGTAACCACTTGACACCAGGTGGGCTGTGAGCTCATCCACCCATCTTAGCAAACAAAAAAAAAACAATACAATAGTACAATTGTCGATCAGAAAATACGGGTGTACGACATTGCTTCCTCCAGTTATTATTGAAAATAGTTCTCCATTTCCCATCTTCAATAGTATCGTCCTCATCGTATTGTTAAACGAAACCTCCCACGAATACGTGACATGCTGGTTGCTAATCCATAAAAGGTTAACGTGAGGCCGATTGTCATCATACAAATGAATTAATATTTTAAGCACACAACCAATTTACCAGCATAACTTAAGACACAGTATCAAATCAAATCAAATCAAATCAAAAAAATTTTTTATTCAACATAACATTCTCGCTTGGCAAACCAATATTTTGAAATGTAGTATATCTTAAGCAATATCTTAAGATACGTCCGTGGTTTTCTGAGGCCGTCTGCCGCAACTCTGACTCACCGAGTAATAATTGCACACGTTGCAAAGTGCGTCTGCTGCGTTTGAATTGTTTGAGTTATGACATGATACGATTTTGAAGTATGAAAGTAAAATAATCAGCGGGCATTTCTCGTTGTGCTCGCTCATAACGTTCAAAGTGAATCATTACATGTGCTTACGTTTTAAGATTTATTAAAATGAGATCATGCCAACAAAATACAATAATTTGCAGAACAATCAAGAATTGAATTAAGTGCTCAGCTGGTTCCTTCAATTTATTGAGATTTTTACATAAATTAAACCGATATACAGTTTATGTTATTGCCTTTAGATCAGTAATATGGACTATTTTGCATATAGCGGGACTACACAATAAGTGAAAATTATTTCTGTAGATAACTCCAGCAGCTGTGAGAGAATCATCATTTGAACCGGATATAAATATGAAAACGTAACGAAATCCATGGACCTCGAATGTTCGACGCAGCCGCGAATAGAGTGAATGTCATTAAACCTGTAATTGGAAAACATGTCTCTAACATCGATTTGATTCTAACATGATTAACGACGGTACAGACTGTACCTTTTAATTCAAATGAAAACAACAAATCTAAACTATTATATTACTTAACAAGCCGCCCGCTCCGGCTCTGCTCGAGTCGTTAACAAAAATTTCAACGATATTTGACGTTGTTTTATTTTTTTTAAATAAAATAACACTTATTGCGGCATAACTATAATAGCTAGACATATGCTGTCGCGACACTTTTTGTAAATAATAATGTGTTCTACAAAGTCGTAATACATTATTTTATTGTATCAATATTTTTCGCGGGGCACGCGTTATTTTAAGTAATTTTTTTACACCTTGGATTACGTTATTTTAGTTTTAGTAAGGATCCCTAATTTTTTTCAAAAAAGATTATAGCCTATGTCACTCGGGAATAGTGTAGCTTCCAAACAGTGCATGAATTTTTCAAATCGGTTCAGTAGTTTCAGAGCCTATTCAATACAAACAAACAAACAAATCTTTCCTCTTTATAATATTAGTATAGATATAAATTATAAAATATTTTAGTTGGGCAAATTGTTTCAGCATTTTTGTTTTTTCTTTAAAATATATTATAATATATGTTGAACTAATTTTAAATTTGGCGCCTTATAACTCAATATGAATATGAGATGATATAAAATATAATCTATGGCAACACTTGCCTCTCTCTCACACACTACTTGTCTCTCTACTCCGTAACATCCACGGCATTGTATTTTCATCTATATTAAATATTAATAAATACAAAGTGTAACTGTGTAAAACTTAGTATTATTTATTTAATCTAACAATATATTTATTTTATGTAGGTTACATTTATTTTACCGATTTCTTGTATTATTGAAATTTTGAAAAAATATTAAACAAATATTTTCATAACACTTAACTCGTAAATAGTTATTTCACGGAAAAAAACTAACCAGAATCCTATTGATAAGTAGGAGAAGATGCTACTGAACCGAATATGTGTAAGATACACACATAGGCAACATAAAAAAAAAACCTTATGACATCCTAACACAATACTTAACCTAATCTATTCTTGAGCTCGTTTCTCGACAAACGAAATCCAACAATACATCAAACATAAACCAGCGTACAGGAACAGGATCGTAAAAACGCTTTAAAAATCTAAAATAGTTCCCGGCCGGTTGCGATGAGTGTAAAAAGGTAGGTATTTAGTGTGGAGCAGAAGGGGATTGCTGTATGTACCTACGGGCGGCGCCTGCGGATATTGCCTTCCAATTGAGTTACGGATCATGAAATTACGAATAGATAGAATAATAATAAACCAGTGAAAAAATACCATCAAACTATTTAACTTAACGTGAGGTAGATATAGATACAACAATTTTTTTTTATACGAAGAGCAATCTTTTCGAAAAAATTCAAGACAACCTTCAACTGATTTTGAGTTCTATTTTATTAGGTATCAAGTTGAATGGCTTTATTTACGTTATGATGTCTATGAGCTTCGGTATCAACTTAAGGTTAGTGAGATCATAAGCAATCAAATAAATTATAAAAAATAGTGTCTATGAAAGATAACGCTATTATCTACCGTTTAATATACTCAATGAGTACGTTTAAGGCAAGTTTGTTGTGTACAAACACCGTTATATCTCCGGTAGTAATTATAAATGAATTAGTCACACGTCCAAAATGACCCAAAACACTGGGCTCTGAATCGATGTGTTTTTAGGACACATTTATATCGATCTAATCCAGTGTTTCATATCATTTGTTGTGCCATGCTCCCCTGTCACATTTTTAAAATTTTTATGCCCCCCATACATAATTTCAAACATTAAAAAATTGATTTGTTTACTTAAGAAAAATAAATGATAGGTTTTATGAAGAAATCTCTATGAAATTGTTATCATAACACAGTAAGTAATATTTCAAAATACATATTATATTTAAAAAAAAAACGAAAATTCAAATTCAAAATAATTTTAATACCGATTTTCTATATTAATTTAGTGTGATTGCTTCCCGTAATTATCAAATTGCCCGCTTGTGGGGCTTGGGAAACACCGATCTAACCAATTGCAACGATTTAGAATGGCGTAGTTGATCACGAAAACTGCACACGTCAGATATTCTAAAATAAAACAAATACTAGAAAACACTATTAACACTTTTAATCGTGTAACACATTAGGATCTGACGGACGATTAGTATCAAAGTGCAAAACGCGGAGATTATTGTGTGAAAAAAAAAATACAATTTTCCTGTGAAAAACCAAAGTTATCTACGTTATTATTCATTGCATTTTAATCACACTAGCAACTTAATACGATAATGCATGTAATGAAATGACTTGGAAATTCGGAGAATCGATCAAGCTTGTTCTTTTAACAGTTCAATGTTGGTGCTGAGACATCTTCTGGCAGCCTGTTTCATTTTATGTTGACTGTTTGGTAATAGTTGTAAATAGACACGCTTTAACAAAAACCGACTTCAAATAGAAGAAAAAAGATATTTCAAAACAAATTAATATACACTAAAAACAATAATCATCGAAATCGGTTGTCCTGATATTGAGTTATTATATATATGATACTTAATGAAAATTTAAGACTTTTATGGTTTTCTCATGGATACCATTATCTGAACTGGACTAAATTCAAATGCGACCACACGGGAAGCGTCAGCTTTCTAATAAAAAAAAAGAATCATCAAAAACGATTCACTCAGGCAAAAGTTATAAGGTAACAAACTTATAAAAAACTAGCGACCCGCCCTCGCTTCGCTTCGGAAACATTAAAACACACATGAAACAAAAAAAAAAAAAAAAAAAAAAAGTAGCCTATGTTCATCAGGGACAATGTCGGCTTCTAATGGAAAAATAATTTTTCAAATCGGTCCAGTAGTTTCGGAGCCTATTCGAAACAAACAAACAAACAAATCTTTCCTCTTTATAATATTAGTATAGAAAACATAGGCTCGAATTAAGAACATCCTCTTTTTTGAAGTGGGTTAAAAAGTGATTTAAAGGATTTCGGTTCAGATGTGCTCGTAGATGTAGATTGGTATTGATCGATTGACATATATATACGACATGTCCGGTGGTCAACGCAAAAACAGGCACATTAATCATTACCTATATTGTAGGAAAACTCGTTCTACATCAAATTAATGTATGACAGCTAAATTGATGTCAACAATCAAACAACCGGAAGTCTATGTAATTATATATACATACAAAATCAAATGGTAAAGGCATATTTAATTTTAAGTTACACGTATTATTATGTATAGTTAATAAATATATTTTTTATACAAACAAAATACATTTATGTTACTATATTTTTATTGCATGTGCAAGATTTCGGCGACCTTAAAGGGGATTGCCCACTCTCCATAGTGTGCTAGGCCCAAGATGGACATCAAATATTACTATAAAAATGTACTGATTCAAATTCTTAAATGTATTGGATATCTAAAAAATATATTGAAATTGACGCCACTATTATAAAAAATATAATAAAAATAAAAACTCGTTTTGAGGTTAATTTTCTATATAAATAAGTGTCGGATTGTGAGATACTTCAAGAACTTTTCTTTTCTTAATGTTTAAGATGTTCCTAATGTATTTTTATCCAATAGAGTATAAAAACACACTTAATTCTTTAAATATCTATATTTTCTTCATCTTCATACACAATTAGTATCATCTAAAAATAGCAAAGGAGAGCATATACACGGTTTTAAATCTCGGTCAGGGTAAAACCACAATTCACACAATGTTTTTTAGTCGTAGTATGAAACGTTATTGATAAAAGTAAAATAAATCGAAGAAAAATCAAAACACATCCATTTTGTACGCAAGCACAACACCACAAGCAGCAAGCGAAGTATCAGTCAGTCAGATTAAATTCAGTGTTGTCAGTATAAAGAAAAATAATTACATGAAATTCATATATCGATTATTTTTTTAAATAACCGATTTTATTTATATCTTAATTTTTTTTATATCTTAATCGATTGATTTATATCTTAATCTTTTTTTTACGAGTACACATTATTTTTTATGTTTTTGTTTTAGTTGTACATATTTAAATAACAATACTAGTAAAGTTTTTTTTATTGCTTAGATGGGTGGGCGAGCTCACAGCCACCCTGGTGTTGTTAAGTGGTTACTCGAGCCCATAGACATCTACAACGTAAATGCGCCACCCACCTTGAGATATAAGTTCTAAGGTCTCAAGTATAGTTACAAGTTAAAGTCCAATGGGTATGTCTTCGATGTTATTTTATGTGCATAAAATTCATTAAAATCGTTTGATTAATGATAATACTTAAAATGATTTATTTATATGTTTTATTTATATACTCAAAATATTTACTTCATACGTAAAAGGATTTGAAGCTGGCAATATTTTTCCCGCAAAAATAAAAATCCTTGTTTTTTCAATAGAGTTACTTTTTTTAAACTACTTATTGTAAACTGTAGTGGCGCTTATTTGCAAGAAAGTAAATGCATATTTATTTATGACAAAATTAATGCAATAAGTATTTTTTCTATAATCTATTGTCCGCTTTGGGCCTAAAATGGGCCATCCCCTTTGCAACTACATCTGTATAACACAGAGGAACGGTTCAATCATTGAAATAGTGTTGTCGACAGTAATATAAAAAAAGGTCTATTTCGGCTCTTGATATAAATATCAGTACGAGAATAAACTGTAGTTTTGAAGAGTGAGCCAAAACTGAACTGTAACAAACAAGTCGTTTGCGTGAATTCCGTTTATAACTACATACAGTATTAAAACATTTACATATGTAATTTATTTATAAATTGTCAAAAAGAAAGTGAAGTTTAAGAGGTCGTGCGTTCCTGTCGATTAGTAGGTATACTGGTGATAGGACCTTATGTGTCCGCGCAAGAAGCGTTTGAAGGTTGGGGCAGCCGCTGTAACTATACTTGAGACCTTAGAACTTATATCTCAAGGTGGGTGGGGCATTTACGTCGTAGATATCTTTGGGTTCCAGTAACCACTTAACACCAGGTGGGCTGTGAGCTCGTCCGCCGATGTAAGCCATAAAAATAAAAAAATAAAAATGCACGTTCCATACCGGGCACGTAACATTACATATTATTATTACGTATTGCATTGCGGTATTTTCTCCCTACCTATTCCCTGGTAGCCTAAAAGGCTATTCCAGCTATACGCGCGGACGGGTAGGTGAGCTCACAGGCACAACCTGAGAGAATTTGCTAACACTAGCCCTAGCAAGAGCAGTGTTTCGTAGAATCTACCATCGGAATCGCGACCTACTGAGAAGATCCGGAAAGAAACTCAAGAGGGCTCTATCAATGGGCTATACGGTGTCTATAAGCTTCGGTAGCCACTTAATAGTAGGCAGGTCAATAACGCTAATAAAACAGATACCCTCAAACCCGAAAATAATCAATATTATACAATTATGGATAATGAAACTATTGTTTCATGGCAACCCTACGTTCAAGTCAGAACAAATGATGGCCATTGAAAATATTACATGGCTATATATACATACGAACATTCATTGGAAACCGTTCAAAGACGCTTGTATCAAAAAAGATGGAAACTTAATTTGTAAGTTTCAACGTTCATCTTGAATCCGTGGTGCATCTTGTTACATTGAAAGTCATTTTATTACTGTATTAAGATTCATTCCAAATATTTAAGCCTAAATATGTTAGTTTTTTTTTCTTCCTTAAAATACAAAATAAGCTTCTGTCTTAAGCATTTTACTATTAGTCTTTATTTATTCACTTTATGTTAGTAGTGGTTACCGACGCTTCTGGAGATTAGCAACGTTGATATTATGACTATGCGTTTGTAACGCGAAGTCGCTACCTAACTCTGAGAGCCAGCCTCATTTGAAAGACATATTAGCGCTCCAAAAAGCTCTCCACCAAGGAAGCTAATTAAACCTAGAAAAACCCGGTGGAAAGTTGCAATCTGCTCCGAAGGTGGATCGGCCCAGTGATAAAAGAAGATGACGGCATTATAATTAATAATTCGTCAGAAATGAACATTCCAAGTTCAATCCGCATGCAAAAACTTTGATACAAAACACAAACATGACTATAGTCTCTAAAGAACTATGAAAGGTTAACACTGAAAACGGACATAAAAAGAAATTCAAACAAAAAACAAAAATTGAATCTTTAACTAATTAATCATTGTCATGTTATATTTTACTGAAATCGTTTACATTCGATGCAAATCTTGTTCAGCATTGAAACATCACTATTATTAGCTTTTCCGTAAATTTATAATGAAGCAAAACTAAATTTATTAAATTATACGTATTCGCGATAATAAATTCGAATCATGGTAATTTTTTTGGCCATAAAATCACGTTTGTATTCCTTATTTGGTTTTTATTCTCGTTTTATGTTATTCGATCATTTTAGGAAACTCATTGTAGATTTTTTTTTCTAGTAAAAATATCATCATTTTATTTTTAATCATTAATCATTACAGTTTAATGACGCCTAATTAAAATTACTTTTGCAGTTTAATCTCGCATTTATTATTTTAATTGTAGAAACTCCGACGTTATTATTCAGCTACAGTATAATATTGTGATAACTACAATCTAATTTTCTACAAAAATATTAGTTGAAGTTTGCGCCCAGAAAGAAATGGCCCAGTGTATGATTCAGATTTTGTGAAGATTCTCTTTCAATTTCAAACGAAAACAATAAAAAAATTGTAGTCACATCTTACCACACTGTTCCGAGATAGTAAGATTTAAATACATTCAAAATTAAATATTTAACTTATACGCAAATGATAGGTAATTTTTTATTTGACAGTAAAGTGAAAAGTTTATTCCGTAGCTTAAAAGAAAAAAAAGTTTAAAACGTCAAAAGTTTTGTTCCAGATAATATAAAAAATATATATATAAGTAAAGACGGCGAAGCGTTTTCCATTGTCAGTCGAAATGTTCAACGAAAACAAAAATTTTGCAAAGTTTCCATTCCGTAAATAACATTAAGAAAGACGTTTAAAAGTTACGAAACTGTTATTCACTTACTTGTTTTGACGAAGGTAAAGGTAAGTAAGTAATTTAATTTAGGAAGGTAATTTAAGTTAAAATCCAATTCCAAATGGATTGATAGCTTCTCACTTAGTTATTACAATTATAGTGTAGTAAAGTATAGTTATTATAATGATTTTATAGAACCAGTTCCTTTTTTTTTTTGGAAGGTGAACAATGGTTTATACCTTTGTTTCTATTATAGTCTACTACAGTATTTCGTGAAAAATAATGAAAATTAAAAGGATCAATAGAGAAAGAAAGTTTTTTTATTCAGCCAAATTTATTTTAACACCTTCAAAGTGTTACCCCTTGTGAATCGATACCTACACCAACGAATAATCAAATCATCAAACGTTTTTTCCGGAATTTATTTTCAGTTTTCACGAATTCTCCTTTGTCTTTTACCGAATTAAAACGGGCTCCACTAAGTGGTAATTTGACTTTAAGAAAAAGAAAAATATCGGCTAGAGCCATATTTGGTGATTAAGGTGGTTCCTCCATCGTATTTGTTGAGTTTTAAGTTAAATGTTCGTTCACAATGATGTCCTTTTACGAAGGCGCCTTATCGTGGTGCAAAATCCATGATAATGTATAACGCACAAATAATATTCTATATCAGCCTTTCCCAAAGTGGGCGATAACGCCCCCTTGGGGGCCCTGCGATCCTAAAGGATGGCGATTAGAGACCCAGAAAAAAATGAGGGCGTTGTGTAGAGGCTTGGTAGGCTATTTGTAATTTTATCTAGGAGGACTCTTAGACACCGACTGAGCTCTCACTGTACTAGTTTTTAAGTTGGTAAAAAAACGGGAGCGCTAAAACATAATTTAGTGGGCAGTAGACAAAATAAGTTTGGGAGTCCCTGTTCTATATTTATTGTTTGACCTTCCGGTCAGAATTTCAATTGCACAACAAAGCGACGTCAAAGAAAACAGTCAACATGACTATGACTTTTGAGCGACTTTGGCGTGGTTTTTTCGGCTTCGGTTCAGTTGGAAGGTACCACAGCGAAGCTTCTTGGCAAAATTGGATGTTAACGTCTCGTCACCAGGATTTCATGAATGTTGGATCGGAATTGGCTCGTTCTAGATGTCCTCAGCGACTCTAATGCGATTGAGTTTTTGGAAAAAATTATGACTTCGAACACAACACGTCATAGAAAGTTGACGGCTATCTTCGTCAAAATGGAATGAGTATTTTCAGCCATTGTTTCCTCGACTTTTGCGATGTTAACCTTAGTAGCAGACGTTGATGGCCTACCAGAACGCCACTACTACCACTAGGAGCAGGCTTAGATTAACCGAGCGCGTCGAAATCGGCAAAGAGTTCGACGTGCAACATAACCCGTGCATTAGCCAGCTGAGTTTCCCGCCGGATCTTCTCAGCGGGTCGCAATTACGATCCGGTAGTAGATATATTCGCGAAGCAGCTGCTCTTGAGTTGTTAGGTCTCCTTTGGAGGCGCTCCGGCAGCTGTTAGCAAATCCCACCTCTCCTGGCTGAGCCTTTGCTCGCCCACCTGTCCTGGTGAAACTGGAAAGACCTCCGGGCCAGCAGTAATCGTTCCTTCATAATAAATAATAATAATAATAGTTGCAAACCTAACTCTGCGTTAAAATGGAAAATGTTGTGCCAATGTAGCGCCAAAAAAAAAATTTAATTTGGGACTATAACCAAATCATCCATTCTCGATACTTTTTTGATTGAATGTATACGAGTAAATATGGTTCAGGTTATATTTATTTGTTTTTTCTGTGTTCATTTTTCATTTATATTTAAATATTAATATCATAACAAGTTACGTAATGTTGTTTATACGATAAAATTAATCGAAGTGTTATCGAATGATGTTTTGTCAACACATGTTCGCTCGGTGGCTACCGGTATTATCATCCAGTAGCATAGCCCGCATTAAAATACGAATTAATGATCCGAATCATTTCAAAATAATACTTTTAAAATTCTATATGTTTACGACTATGATAATGTTACAGTATAAACCTTTGGAGGTCACAAAAAATTCCGTAAGAAGCGGTCCAGTTGTGTTAGCGACGTTTCAGACGAACATTACAACCGAATCAACAAGAAACATTATTTTATTAACTAAGACTCTCAACACTTGATGTTGCAATGAGCGTGAACTGTATTTATTGTTTTGAGATATTTATTTTACACTTATATAACAAATTAAAGACTTAATTATAAATGAAATATAAAATTGATGCGTTGCTCTTGCCGGCTGGATTTGAAAGAGCATTGGTGTCATGGCGGACGTTGCTAGCTGACATTTTGACGTTCAGAAACTGAACACTTAACATTCGTGTATGTGTAGTCATTGCGTTTTAAATTAATAACAAATAACTCTTCATGTATTTTTAGTATTAGTATCAAGAATTATCAGAATAAAGTTTTCCTACTCCATTATTAATTAATTAAACCATTTAAGAAAACGTTTTCATTTGTTTTTCTTCAAACTCACGTTTCTAAAATATAAGCATCTGACCTGTGATTAAGAAAAATGTTTCATAATTAAATTACATTTTAAAGAATGCGGTGTGTAATTTTAATGAATGAATTATTGAATACTAGAAACCCTAGCTACGGTTTCGCTTGGTTAACACAGATCTCAACAGAGTACCAAAATAATTTGTAAAAATTTAACTACTGGTGCGAATTGTTTGCCACGAAGACAGTTTTAATCTAGATGAGATGCAAAAAATAACGATACAATTTTGTTTAATAAGCTTAATTATCGCATAAAATCATTTAATTTAACGATATGTATGAATAATTAAAAAAAGGTTTCTTTCTTGTGTGTTACTCATAAAAGTTTAAATGTTTTCAAGATAAATAATTTCATAACACATTTTTTTCTTATACGAACACTCTCGGTTTACCTTGCAAAAAAGTAAAGTTCCCAGTTGGCATTATTTTTTTCGAGGACAAGTCATGACTGATTGCCTTCGATATGGCTGCCAATTTACACAAAACCCAATCATTGTGTGTGAGTTCAGACAACTTAGACATGACGAGGGGACTTCTCTTTATATTAAGTAAAAAAACTGATAAAAAAATATCTGCATAGTCGTTTAATTATATTCTTAACTTCCTGATTCACTTATTCGAAATCACTCGTCGAACGCGTGGTACTTTTAAGAAGAATGGAGTAATAAAATCATCCAATCATGAACAATAGCCGCATGTAAGAAATCGTCTGTTTGTTATCGAATCTATCGATCTTTACAATTTCCATTCTATTACTTATCTACGATCTGAAACACTGGCATCGTCGAAGAAAAATACGTTTAATTGGATCTGACCCGAATAAAGGTGTGTCTATAGCTATGTACGATAGCAGTTCTACGTTATTAATGATTTTATGTCAACAGCAATTAAATCGAGTTCGAGAACCGAACGGTAGATCGGCAAAATGACTTTTATTTTATACTAGCTGACCCGTCAGACTTCGTAGTGCCTCAATCGCTAAATAAAAGACGTAAAATGAATCCGTCCGACGCCGCGACGGGGGACACAACAAAGGGAAAACAAAATTGTTATTTTCATTTAATTCCGAGTATTTTCATATTTATTTACCTTTTAAACCATAATTCAAGACCAAAATCAACCAAATCGGTCCAGCCGTTCTCGAGTTTTAGCGAGACTAACGAACAGCAATTCATTTTTATATATATATAGATTAAAACAGAACATTTATATATTATTAAGTTATATATTTCTTAGTTTAGTTTATTAGTTCAGCTTAATTATTTATATATTTATTAGCGTTGATGGCCAGACGAGCTCACGGCCTACGCAGTGTCGCGACCTATGAATTTTCTATACATCAATTGTGACTCTTGAGGTTGAAATAAAAAATGGGTTGTGCAAAACGGAGCGCAAGCCTTTCTAATCAAGATTTGGAAGAAGATTCTTTTAATGCATCGATAGGTGATTAGCTCACGTCCCATTTGGTATTTAAGTGATTACCGGAGCTAAAACATCAAAACCTGGATACCCTTACCCGTCTTGAGAAATGATATCGAAGGCACAATTTTATTGTATATTATATATAACGGCCTTCCCATACATCAATCCGGAACCCATGATTGTATCGCGGTAGATTTCGTAGACAAGATTGTGAGAACTACATCACTTTTATGATGTTCATTCTTTAATGTAGAAGTAGTTGGTGAATACGTGTTAAGTTTATTTTCATATTAAATTGCTACCTGTCAGCGGGACTTGAACACCGGCTTTTCGCATCGCTTTATATGCGTAAAGCGGGCTTCTTATCCTTTAGGCCATGGTGACTTCTAAACAAGTTTTGCACCCGTACACCAGTCTTAAAGGGCGTCACACACGGCGAAGATACTATAATATGAAAATATATATTATTTTAACCATGTGTGATAGTCAGCGATATTGTTATATTGTACGTTAAGATAAAATATTATAGTATCTTCGCCGTGTGTGACGCCCTTAACGGCCTTAAGAATAATCGGCCAATTTAATTCATATAAAATGTTGTTAACATTGAAAATTCGGAGTTCTTCGACGTCATATACGTTACTAAATCGATTTTATTTCAAACACATTTTTAAATTTCATTCCCATCGTACTATAATTCATTTTCGTGTTTATTTTTTTACACTAGCATTACGTTTTGTTTCGTTATAATAAAGTTTGAAAACCACAATACCTACCACTATTCGTTCCACAAAATATATTTTTTAATATCCAGTTCACTGACTATCATCTAACTTTGACATCAAACTGTCTTTAGAGATTCTTAGCATGAATGAGTAAGAAACCGGCGCACGGACCGTAACATGACAGATTATATTATAAGTGGAAGGAATTCTTGAACCATAGTCTTTATATCATTTATAATAACTTTGAATGAAAAACGACTTGATTTCTCTGAAAGCTTTCCCGTTAACTTCATATTTAAAAGTAAGTAATTAATCAACTTAAAGTGTCATTAACTGAATAAATCTAATCAAACTATTTAATTTAATAGTATATTTATTATGAAATTAGACAACAGCTATGGTAGTGATATTGCTTAAACTTTTTTCAAGACAGTGAGAGGGGATGCAAAAACATTACGACTGACTAGCCAGCCAACTGTGACTGATTACGCATCACAAGTCATTCGACACGGTTGCTCTCAAATTGAAGAAAACATCAATTTAACTTGTCAAAATTTCCTTCAATTTTATCGTCTAAATGAGAAAGATTTGTTTTGGTACAACCTGTTTGTTCAAGTATCTCAAGTCTCCAAGCTGAGTGGGCGACGACACCCACGTTGTGACGTCATCAAGTTACGGAACCTCGCTATTGCTTTCTCGATCCTTCTCCATTACTTAAAATTTCTACGTCATTACATTTCGTAGAAAATTGGAGCCCTTTAAATTAATCCCATCAGTCTGCCTATTCATATCTCACAGTCATGTTACACGAAGACTTTTCATCTAGCATCGTTAAAGTTTAGAAGGTGGATGGTTTGAAGAGCTTTATCTAAAATACAAGTTACGATTGACACTCTAGCCTGATAATTTAGGAACAAAAAACGTATTTGGCAAGCGAACAAGTAAACTAAAAAATACAACACAAATATTATGTCTATGTATATGTAAAAAACAACTCAAATAAAATAGTAAAGTTGGATCAATCTCTACTTAACATTCTTGTTCAAACGGTTCAACAGGGCGTGTTTCATTGAGAGCGGTCTGAATGAGCATTGGGAAAGTTATTCAATTCGATAACAAAGGATCACGTTTATATTATACATATCTATTAAATATTTTTGTTGCTTTTATTCAATGTTTCTAAAGACATAAATATTTTAATGTATATTGTTTATACAATACATACAAATACATATTATATTTAGTACTAACTAGTGGTCCCGCAGTAGTCGAAATTCGACTATAATTAATTGGAATTGTAAGTTTGTACACTATTATGATTGTATTTTATACTTCTATAATCACAAATTTCGCCATGACTACACTATCAAAAATATTAACAAAGACAAACAATATTTAATCTCATTTTGACAATAGACGTCAAGAACAAAAGTTTGACAATAAATAGTATGCATTTTAGTTTGCTTCACGTATTAATATATAAATATCCTCGATTATGGACATTCGGTTCTGTTGCAACATCAAAAATTTTACTAGGTCTTGCAACTTACGTCTCTAGATTTGTAGACTAAAACAACAAAATAATAGTTTACTTGTCGTTTTAGTAAATAGCCGTTATTAGCAAACGCCCATCAGAAATCTGTATTTCTTAATGAGAGAGAGAACGTGCAATATTTTAGACATGAGATTTAATTAAAGTTTGAAGTACATATTTCTTAATATTACGACACGTTCGGATAGCGTAAAGACTCGAATACACAAAGGTATAGAGTAACATCGAGCACGTGTGTACTGACGCCCACGTCCACCGAGGCGGTCACGAGGCGGTCTATTTGGATTAATTAACGACCTCTGACGGCGGACGAATGTTACACAACTTTTTTGTATTTCGAAAGTTTGCCTTTTCAGCCAACATCGGTCAGGGTCCGGGTGTGATTGTGTTTTGCTTCGTGAAAATTGTTTATCTAAATTAATAATAAACCTTAAATGTTGTATCACAGAGTTTCAGTTGGGTGTAAGATCGAAAACGCTTGGGCACCTTTTATGTTTGAGACCGTAAAGAAGGCGCGTTAAAAAGTTGAAAAGTTGAATTTGTCTGTACGCCTTTTGAAGTTGTGAGCTAATAAATATTGGATATAAAGTGCGAATATAGCATACCCAAAACTCGCCTTAAATTATTTTTATTTTGCCAAGTTATTAACTCTTGTGTAGTAAATAAATAAATTGTAAATTATTATTGACACAATTTATTTGATATATCACAAAAACTTTTTTTTTATTGCTTAAATGGCTGGACGATCTCACAGCCCACCTGGTGTTATACTGGAGCCCATAGACATCTACGACGCAAATGCGCCACCCACCTTGAGATATAAGTTCTAATGTAACAAGTATAGTTACAACGGCTGCCCCGCCCTTCAAACCGAAACGCATTACTGCTTCACGGCAGAAATAGAAATAGGAACAATTTAATTATTATTATAAAACTTAGGGAAATGCAATAAATAAATCTCTAAAGAATATATTATGGATTACGTGAAACCAATAAAATGTGTACTTACTGTGTATAGGTGGGGTTAATTTACGACCACCTGAATGACGTTGAATGTTTGATTTCACGTATACGCGAGCAAATACTCTGAACAGATAGCGGTTGTTTTTCAACTACGTACTGTTTTTTTGGCTCTTAAGTACTCAGTTTCTTTTAAGAATTACGTTATTTAACTTTTTTTTAAATAAAATCAACGTGCAGTATAATTAAGAGTTCGAACAAATCCTCAAATGAGTGGCGGAATTTACATTGTAGTGATGATAGGCTGCGGTAGCCACCTAACATTTTGTTGGCCACAAATTAGTCTGTCATTTAGATTAAAAATCCGGCAATGATGTTCGATAATAGTTTCACTTTTAACTAGAGAAATATTTAAAGCAGTTTCGTACTACTTACTCCTTTTGATTACTTATCAATGTGGTGTGAATGGTTATACAAATACTTAATGGAAAAAATCAAAACCAGACTACCCAATAACCCATGATGATATATATATACAGCTATTTAAGATATATGAGTGAATGTTGTTCGATTTAGTCGTGACTGATTAAAACCTACAAGACAATAGCGACAAATATGTGAGAGGAAGCCAACCAAGTTGTTTGTGAAAAAAAACCTCTGATAACTATAGAAACGTTATTATTATTTATTAAGTTTTTTACAATAATATCAAATTATCAAATACTATTTGTATTATTTCTTATTAAGTAACATAGCAGATTGGCAAACGAGCTTGAGTGTAACTTTACGCCCATATTTGACCATCATAAAAAAATATAGATTTTATTATTGTAGAACGCAGACTTCACAAGTCATATAGTTATAGGCTCCATTACCTATTTTACATCAGACGTACCGTAAGCTTCACTAATACAAACGTATTTATACTTATCTCAGGCAAGATACTGAACACAGTGTCACAGTGCTTATAGCAAGATATAATAAAAGAAGCTTCACATTATGCGGACTCGTCCTTAAAAAGGAAGTACAGTTGTAATTGAGATGAATGAGTCAGCAACGCACCGTCTTAACTAACAGGCCAATTTCGTAAATGTTACGCTACATTAAACCGGATTAAATGACGATAAAACATTGTTATCGCGTTACCGTTTCTATGTATGTACATAGAATATATATTACATCTATTGTAATATTGTTTAGATAGAATTAGAAATTTATGTCATGCTAGCTGACCCGGCAGACTTCGTAGTGCCTCAATCGATAAATAAAAGACCTAAGCTTTTGTATAAAATAAACTTAAAACAAACAAAAGGAATCCTTCCGACGGAGGACACATCAAGAGAAAAACAAAATTGTTATTTTTATTTAATTCCGACCATTTTCATAGTTATCTACCTTTTAAACCTTCTCTAGACTTTGACAAATAATTTAATTCAAGAGGTTTCCCCGGCACGACGCATCAGAAAAACATACCAGAAATTAGGTGACAAAACTATCAATATTTATAGAATATTACACCGATAATAGATGGTATATAAATAAAAAAGTTAGAAGTGTATTTATAATGCGGTTGTAGTACAAAAGCCGTGAAATTAAAATTACAATTAAATGCGTGTTCCTTACTTTTTATTACGTGTAATATTATTCCTTATGTAAATGTTAAAAATATGAGAGGTTAGTATTGTTTTCGTATTTAATTATGAAGTGAATCACAAAACACACATTTTTCTATAAAAGCGTGTTCGGAAGCGATTTAATATTTTTTTCGTATAATACAGCCAATGCTAATAGCAAACAAGAAAATTGATATTCCTCTTTTTTTTTTTCAATATTTACCTCTCATAAAATTCCCAATTTCGATTTCAATAAACCGGTCGAAGTCTTCATTACCTGGAAATAAGAAAATTAACTGTTACAGAAAAAAAAATTAAATAAAAATTTCCGTGAAACTTTAAAAAGGAAAAGATGAAGCGATTTTTCGATTTAACTATTTCACAAAGTTTCTTAGAATATTTCTTGTCATGGTCATAGTTTTGTTGCTAGACAATTATTTATTTACTCTACTATGAACTCTTATAGTTGTAATAGTTTTATTATTTAATGATGATATACTTATTGTCAAATTTAAAGGTAATTCATGAAATTTCAATTTCAATCGAAAACTTTCAAATAAGAAATATATACCATCACCAGTGTCAGCAGTTGCACCCGCATTTGTAAATGGAATGTAAATGGGATGGGATGGGATGGATTATAAATGGGACGGAACAAATGAAGACAAGAGTGGATGACGGGGTTATGTACAATTTTTAAGATTTTTGAGTCTTTACATTGAACAAAGGTGTTATGAGCCTATAAACCATATTAGACCTTAAAACTCTGGGTTTAAAGGCTATTTTTAGAAATTGCATGTGATGAAGGAGTTATGTACGCAGAAAAAGTACTACATAGTAACAAAAATGGTTGCCAGTTTTCACAAAATTAACAAATTGTATCATATCCCCTTCATCCACTCATGTCTTCAAATACTATTAATATTTCAATGACAAGAAACGGGAGATTGCCTCCCTAGTTGCACTGGATTGCGTTTTGTTTTATTGATGTATTTCTCCCATTCCCGAAAATAAGGGCGAGCAGCGTAAGATCCCTAACGCCACAACACAAACAAACGTCTGAAGAAAATTTATTAGTAAGTTTTTTTTTATTATTATGATTTCCGAGACTTAGAGGAAGGAAAAAGGAAGATATGTTCCCGCTAAAAGTCTGTCAAATGTCAATCTTAAACCTCAGCGTTGACAGTCACATTATGTTTAGATTTCAAAATTGTAAATGACTAATATTTTGCCAATTGAATTGACTAATTTAATTTCATGCTATTTGATTAATGTTCCAAATTCTTTTCATTTCAATTCCTATTAACATTTTTCACAAAAAAAATATAAAATATTAGGCTGTATGGTTACCCTCATGGGCCTAAAGAAGTTTCACTTCAAAAATTTTGAACAAATGTTTAAAAAAAGCTAAAATTGCTTAATTTTATAAATTTAATTAAATTTTGTTTCATAATGATTCAAGTGGTTCCAAAGGTTCTTTAAGTGCAACAATACATAAACAGCCTTCAATTCAAACAATGTCCTTTCACTTGTGTACATGCCGACTCTAAAATTTAATGATAGTAGGTTAAGTATGTGTTTTTCATAGTGTCCGACCGAATGACAAAAAACGTTACAGTACAGTTTTTTTTCGGTAAACATAACCATTCCACGATGAAGAATGAATAAACTCTTCGAACGAACTAAAATAATAAGGATTTAAGTATTTTAACACGGTTTTACAGTTTGGTTGCACCTATATCTGTATGGTTTTTTTTAACCTATTTTTTACCTATGCTGATAGCCTTGAAAGGCTATATCAGCGTTACCGGACGAATAGGTGAGCTCTCACAGGGCTCAAAACCTGGTGAAGTTGCTAACACTGACCCTAGCAAGAGCAGTGCTTCGCAGAATCTACTACCGAATTGGAAATGCGACCCACTGAGAAGATCCGGCGAGAAACTCAGTGGACTACAATCTGTATCTATTTATCTATTAATATAAATGTTTCGTTTTACAAACTTCAAGACGTTCAGTTACCTTTACAAATTTATCCCCATACTTTATCTAAATCATTTAACAAGGTTATTTAATTACTAAGCATGTCGTGTTCAAGTATTGTAACCTTTTATTATACCTTTAGCTTTGAACCACTAATTTTAATTTAAAAGGTTACAAAAAATACATATTTTTAATGACAATTTGCCGTATTTGGACTAGATTTGGCAATGCCCGCCCTCTGGGGAGTGTGCCAAGTGATAAAACCGCTGTAGGTAAGTAAGTACATATGTAAATGCCTCGCAATATCCAAAAAGTATTGCTTTTTTTACGATAATTTCCCTCTATATAAATGTAAACAAATGGTATTGTCCAGATTATTTGTGTAGATAAGATAATAGTAATAGGCTTGTTTCGTTTTCATATATGTAAAGACAAACCTTTTTTATAAACTCTTTAGTTTTTAAAAAGGATTTTTCTTCAGTGTCATCCAGTGTCATAGAGTAAAGTCTGTCATTTAGTAAAAAGAGAGTTCAATTTTGTGTTGTTTGTTAATACTGTTTACTGTTTAATTTTTATTATTAAATTAATTTTAAAAGAGATTATGGGCTTTAAATATTATTTTCTTATTATATAACAGGAAACCCAATTAAGTCTTTTATTGTTTATTAATTCTGAAGTATTTCTTAACAATATGTATACTTAAATATATCATGCTTTCCGTACACTGCATTAACTATTACTATTTCGGTTCAAAATTCCATTTTTTTTCATCTAAAATACTGGTAGTATATGACAAATAGAAGTGCGCACGAACGTTCTGCGTATATCTTCTACGAAGCAATCACGGGTTGCTGTTTGTAGGTTAGGACGGTCACCATAGCACTACAGTTCCTTCAATGTTATGTCTCAAAATTATTTACAGTATTTTCGTTGTACAACACAACACCGTTCAAATTTTACAATACGTACGTTGTTATTGTTGATGACTTGGGAAACTTTCTGGCATCAACGCACGATAGGTGAGGTGTAGCAGTTAAAATAAGTATTCGTATAATATTGCGCCGGTCAGAGCGAAGCGTGACCTGGTTTTACTGGTTATTTATAAAATCATCACTCACTTTATAACCATTTTGTGTTTTTACTACGTTATAACAACGCTAGTCACAACCAACAACCAGCAAGGAAAGCTTATCATTAAATAAATTTGAATGAGAAATACCTTAAGTTGTCTATGACCCTAACAAATGCCGTGCATTAAAATAACGCACAAGGGCATCCGTTGTCATACAAAAACGTCTATCGATCAAAACACATGTCCGTGCACGGTACTACATAGTAACGTATTTATAGTTTTAAATTTGATTCAACCCGTCATAAAACTTTTTTTTGTATAGGTATGTGTAAGCCGCTGCATTAAAATTTTAGTAAATTAGTCGTATTTAATGAATAAAATAAAAACAAGAATAATTTAAGGGTCCGTAGTTTGTCGATCAGTCGCCCGGTAAGCTTACTGATTGATATATTTCGGGTAACAAATATCGGCGCAGGTTGCAATGAACGACTTCCATAATAAAAAATCTAGTGTATTTTAAAAATTAAACAGTTAATTTATAAATTCGCATAAAGAATGTGGATATTTTTATTACGAAACGGTTGTTCATTCAAGCTTAAAACACAGCCTCATGATTAGTTAGATTAGTTATTCTCACTACAGTCACATCTGTGCCCTACGAATTTACAATATTAAAAAAAATGGAAATAAGAAATCTTGCCTGGATTTAAATTAAAAAAAAATTAAACTACGTCGACTTCGTTATTTGTATACAATATTATAATTGAATAAAATACCTACACAAATAAATTTAAGAAACAACGCAATTTTTTAGACCAGTAATGATAAGTTGCGCTGCAACATTAGTGATTAGTGATTAGAAAGCATTCTAAATACCTAATTACAAATGTATGGTATGAACGTATGGCATGTTGTAGCAATTTCTCAACTGACAATGAAATCAAATGTGGTCAAACAACAGCTCGGTCGGGCCCTGTCAAGAATTTCACAGTACGCTTTTTGAACGCCAACTAAGGAGGTTAAACGACTTTGCTATGATATGCGGCAAAGTGTCGGTCACATTAAAGTGGGAGTCTGATCGCATTTAGGCTAATGCCAGAAGAGTCAGGGGAGCACAGGCAAGTAGATCACGTAATTCGGAGGGTAGCTGTGGGATTTTTAGTGAGACTCAATCCATCATACTTGAACATTAGTCCACTCCTTTCCCGGAGGTGTCGAAATGATGCGCTCTTAAGGAGCATTCAAGAATCTTCAAACAATGAGTTCGAACAAAACGCAGTTGATAATTCTTTCGAATGAAATGCGACAAAATAAATACTATTATTAAGACTTCTAATAATATTATTTTAAAACTATACTTATCAAAGTACTAAGACAAGAGCGCACAGTTATTAGTTTTAAATCTATACCTAGTCAGGTCATAAATTCTGTCACATGTTTAATGTAAAATAATTGAAACAAGTTTATTCATTATGTAACCATTCATATACCAAAATGAACTTAACAAAACATAGATTCTTATGACACTAAAGTTTATTTAAAATGACCTCAGTGATTTTGAATACAGGCCTTCAATCTGCGCGGCCAGTCGTCTATCGCAGCACGAACGAGGTCCATGTCAATATCGGCGGCTGCCTTAATCAAGGATGTCTTGAGTGACTCCAAATTGGGATGAGGCTTTGAGCACGCCTTTTCCTCCAAGTGTTGCCATATCTTGTAATCTAACGGATTCAAATCTGGACTGGAGGAGGGCCAGTCTTCGTGCCGGATGAAGTCGATTTCACGCGCCGCCAGCCAGTCTTGTGTGCTCTTCGCTCTATGAGCTGGCGCCGAATCTTGTTGGAACACCCAGTGCCTATTATTGAACATGGTATGAGAAACAGGTTCCACAAGGTTCGTCAGGGCTGTATTTTGATACACAACTGCATTCGTTTTTACACCTTTCTCACAAAAATGTACCTCTGTTAAGCCCCAATAAGAAACTCCCAACCATACCATGAGCGAGGATGGAAAATGACCTCGTTGGACACGCGGAATACGGTTGCTCGCTTCTTCACTACTGTGTGCGTACACCTTATCATTTTGTCTGTTGTAGCTCTCTTCTACGGTAAAAAAATTTTCATCCGAAAAAAGAATTTCCCGATATTTTTTTCCCGCGTACCGCTTCAGCAAAGCGCGGCATCTCCTCAGTCTCAGGTCCATTAGACGAGCATTCAAACGATGTCCTGTTTTTGTTCGATATGCCCGAAGCCCTAAGTCTTCATTTAACACCCTTTTCACCGTGGTTCTGCTTAACCCCATCTGAAGGGCCAACAGTTTCTGCTTACGTTTGGGATTTCTTTGAATTCGCGCCTTCACAGCTTTAATCACTGCTGGAGTCTTAATAGACCGAGGGCGACCACTTCTTGACCTGTCATCTACACTAGAGTCTTCATTGTATCGTTTGATGGTACGATAAACGAATCTTTTGGTTATATTAAAATTTTTCAGTATGTTAAAAATTTGAATTGGCGCGTAACCGCAACGATGCAACGCAATAACTGCAACACGGTCTTCTTTAAGCGTCCACTCCATATTTAAAAATGAGTAAAATTCTAAAAAGTATACATTTTTATTTTCATGAACAATTCGAAATTCGAATTCAATAAACTTTTTTGTGGCCAGCATTCTAAAAGAAAAGTTTTTACTGTGTGACAATACTTATGACCTGACTAGTTATATATAAAAGAAAGTCGTGTTAGTTACACTATTTATAACTCAGGAACGGCTGAACTGATTTGGCTTAAAATTGGTGAGGAGGTAGCTTAGACCCAGGAGAAGGACATAGGATACTTTTTATCACGTTCCCGTGGGGCGTGACATAAAACGTGATATAACAAAACGAAACTGATATGGAATACGCAACTGACAACTAAACGTAATATATTCTATGGTTAATTATAGTAGAATTTTGAAGTTGACCGGTTGATGTGTTTGAAACATACCGTGTGGCGGAACAAAGTTCGCCGGGTCCACTAGTTATTTCTATAAGAAAACTAAACTTTATAATTATTATTATTGCTCGATAGTAAACAAATTTGCTTTTGTTAAATAGTTTTTCAATCATAAAAAGCATTTTCAACCCTCTCGAAAAATATTCGTAATTGCTTTTCTCAGATTTTAACAATGAAATTTAGTATAAAGGGTACAACAGTTCAAGGCGAGGTTATAATAATTAAAGTTATTTGTAACCGAAGAGTAAATTATAGCAGTTCATTGCTTTGAAGGAAACCCTCAGAGTGTAATAAACACTTTAACCGTTTTAATTAAAACTCGTATTCACCTAGTTTCGGGTGGGTTTTCCTTTATATAAGCAAGTCTGAAAATGCCGTGTTTACAGTGGTGCGAAGGCTGTCGCAATGACCAAATATAAAACAGGGTGAGATTTGAAGCGTAAATTTTACGTTCCCCTGTCTCCTGCCAGAAATTACGTTTAGAACTATGCATTTAAAACATTCTTAACTTGTATAGTATAGATATTAATTTCGCTCGTTGGTGTTCCGATTTGTCGGAAACTATGCAGTTATATTCGTTAGACGCAAATTCTCATAGTACAAGCACACGATAGATGAAGCGCAATAAATAATACGCGAGCCTTATTAACAATTTTTTTTTTATGGTATTTCATACTAGCTATACTCATAGGGAAACGTGACAGGGTTTTCTGACTGCCTTTGATCGAAAAAACCATTACATCTATACTAATATTCTAAAGCTGAAGAGTTTGTTTGTTTGAACGCGCTAATCTCAGTAACTACTGGTCCGATTAGAAAAAATATTAGATAGCCCATTTATTGTGGAAGGCTATAGGCTATATAACATCACGGTAAGACCAATACAATTGGAGCACCAACAAATAAAGTTTCAAAATAGGAGTTTAAATAGCTCCTTAACATTATACAATTTAAAAATATTTTCACTTTCTATGTAAATGAAGTGGGGGGTAAAATTTAGCGTTATGCCAAAGTAATTATTCCACGCGGACGGAGTCGCGGGCAAAAGCTAGTTATTTCATATATCTCATCTAACTTTACATGCCTTCACAGTTGGTAATCATCATGGAGAGCATCGAGGACTCTTTTCAAACTTCCTGTAAAGTATTTCGTACTTTTATCGCAATCGATGATGGTAAAAAGAAAGTTCTACTAAATTAAATGAAACCTGCACAAATAATAAATTGTTGGTTGTTAGAGGTGGCAGAGCGTATTGCCGGACGCAGAAAACTATTTGTTCTTATTTCATGGAACGAATTGTTCAGGGTAGGTAACCAAGTTGTGATGGGAAGAAAAGTCAGAGCTTTTATAAAGCTAACAGAAAAATTAAAAAATATATAGCGAATTCTGATGAGCTGAAGAAAAACTGATGTGTTTAATAGAAGGAAAGTCAATGAATAACAATATTTATTTTTAGCATCTAGATTGCCATTGGCTTCAATGCAACAAGAAAGACCTTAGAGACCAATTGTATTCAATCACACGTATTAAACTACGTCGCTTCGTAACAAAATGTTTACATATTATTGCGTAATATTTACGAAACAATAAACCTGCTTTATAATCTTCTTGAAAGGCGTAAATGATTTTTTAAAGGGTAAGTTTTGAGCATTGCTTAAGTGCTGAAACTGGGTCTAAATAAAACGATGACTTTTTTTATTTATTACCCTTGTAGGCAGACGAGCATACGGCCTGATGGTGAGTGGTTACCGTCGCCCATGGACCTCAGCAATGCCAGGGGCAGAGCCAGGCCGCTGCCTACCGCTTAATACTCTCCACAAGACTGCGTACCGTTTTCACAAATAATCCATTTTTCATCGCAAGCGACGATGCTGTCCAAAATCCCTTCGTTTCTGTGTTAGTTAAGCAACGCAAGGCATGCCTTAATGTCTTAGTCGTGCTGGCAATCGTTCAGTTCGTGCGGCACTTACTTATCAAGTTTTAATACCTTGCCAATTCGACGCAAATGGTCTAATATTGTTTTGATGCTAACATTGAAAGCTGCTTCTAATTCAGCGGTAGACCGTAGAGCGGTAGTACCGTCAGCTTCCACTATTGCCTTTAATTCGTCGTAGTTGACTTTAGTTTTTGGGCGGCCACGGTATTAATTCTTTAGATGTTTTCCATTGACAGCATTTGGAAGAGTCGTGTATTCACTTTGTACATATCATTAATGTTGAATCGTTTATACGTCATTGCTACTGCGACGAAACTCGAATTCCATTATTAGACGTATTTTTATCGTGTCCATATTGTTGAAAAAATATAAATGTAATGAAAACAAAACATTGTTCAATAAACAAATAACTGCACATGAAAATCGAATTCCATACTTTTAAAATAAAAATGTTGTATTTATTGTCTGTCACCCGTACATAAATTACTTTTCAAATAACCAGTATTGCAAAACGGTAACTTCATATATTTTATAAAGACCCATCAATTCAGAAATTTACTTTATATTTGGACATAAGCATGACCATCACTGATTCTTTAGAGGTCTGTCATGATGCCTAATTTGAATTTAAATAATTCCATATTAATTAGGTCATCAGACTGTTAAAAAATTTAAGTTATATTCTTCTTCATTTTTCGCATGTCCTTATCCGGGTATCAGTACTTTAAGTCTCAACTCACTTAATTCTTGATGTGGTCTTTAAAACCTCTCATCCGTTTTACTAGGGTTTATTTTCTGTGTCAATCTCTCAAGATACTTTAAAAGCCAACGGACAACTTTTCGAAAGCTTCCCACACTGTAAAAACGAAAAAAAAAAAACACCTACACGTCTGGTTCCTCTTGCTGCACGGGCCGCATGTGCGTGTGGCAAGACCAAGAGCTGTCATGTGGAGATATCGGCGCGACCATTATAGGTCGACCTCCTTCGCATTACGTATCAACAGCTAAACTAAACCTAAGAGCACAACTCTAATGGAGGCGTGGTAGGATCACCTTACATTGGCAGTAATCAACCTCGCTACGACCGGTTCAAAGCGAGTCCAGTCCAACAAGGTTGCGATAAGTGCACGATAATAATGTCTGTATTCCAACGAGATACGAAAAACTATGTTGCTTTCGGTATGAGAAGAACCTTACCTCTATGAATAAACATCATTTAATTCCGTAAATTATATGTTAAATCTGAAATTTACTGAGTAACATTTTTACTGTCTATAGCAGTGATTCTCAACCACTGTTCCGCGGCACTTTTGTGTGCCGCCAAATTTCAAAAGTGTGCCGCCAAATTTTGCGAATATATAATAATGTTAATATTATTAAATTATATCATTTTAAAAGAAAAATATTTTAGAATCACTGGTCTATAGAATGTGAAGGTTTTATATTTTCAATAATATAAGGATGAGAAACTCAGTTTATTTAAAAAAAAAAACCACATCATGTTACCAAAGCATTACGTTATAAGCGTTTTGCATGACGACCCAGAATTCGCACCAATTTCTGAGAAGTATTTTTAGCTAAAACGCACTGAATTATAGCCATTCGAGATGTGAATTCGTGCAGTCGAAATAGCTACTTTAAATCCACAGTAAAAGAAAGTTATTACTCCACCTAACAAATGTTTGTTAAGCAAAGTACTTGCTGCCTAAGTTGAAGTAGGCCTGGAACTATTTCTAGAACTATTTTTTTTCTTTCCGAGAGGAAAACCACGTGGCAAGTGCATCTCTCACGTAGCGTCGTGAGGAGTGGAGAGCTCTAGATGCGGCACGAGGTACGCCATTCAGTTATTATTAGTCCGACAATTTATTCTCAGCGGCCTCCAACAAAGATACGGCTTTATCTATTTTAGTTTGGACACCTCGCGTGCTGCTTCAACTATCCGGCAATCTTAATATTAATAATGAATAGGGTTAGATGACCCTTTTTTTAAAACAGGTAAATACATTGTCGATGCAATTAAATAATTTGCAATAACTCGTTGAATTATATAGTTATTTGTTAAGCCAATCGAAATAACACAACAATAAAGTAAGCTCCAATGTGCTTACGGTGCTTATATTTTTATCAAGTAGGAAAGATTCCTTTTATTCTTTTCACCACTTGCTAAGTGTTTTTATCCTGACTAGATTTGAAAGTCCTGTTTTTTACAAATTCTTGCTCGGTTGACTAATAGTCCGTTGGTAACGACGCGAGGACATAAAATGCCTATCACTAATGGTAACCATTTACGTTGGAATATACATGCATGAAAAATAGATTATACGTACATCATTAAACAATAAAATCTAACTGTGGAACTACATTTTTCTTTTGTAGCTTGAATAATATGAATATGTTTTTGAAAAAAAAAAACATCGCGTATGGAATGCATGTAGGTAATACATTGAACATCGATAACATAGGTAAACAAGTGAAATAAAATACCGAATCAGATTATCTCTAACTCAGTTTTTATTAAATCGGAATTAATAAAGATATTTTTCGTTTCATTTAAAAATAGCGCTGTGAAACGGCTTAGACAAACAAGAAACGAAAATCAATCGTGTGCCTGTGCGTATTCTGTTCCCGGGGTTGAAGCCGGGAGAGTCATGGCCAAGGTCGACTGCGCAGCTCCCCTCCGGAATGCCCCCTGCCTCCCGCCCGACGTCGGCCTGCGTCGATACAACACCTAGCAGCACTCATTCAGCACGCACACAGAGCTCTTCGGTTATGGTATACACCGCCTTGTTCCAACATCTCTCACCCGGCCGGGCCTCGTTCTCGAGAATATGATTTGAGAAATAAACAGCTTCGTCTATCTCGCTTTATCAATCGATAGAGCTATACCAAATTTAGTTTAGTTACCTTAAACACCAAACTCTCGGTAAAGTACAAAATATCGGGCACTTTATTGACACGAGTCTTTTGTGAGGGGGGTTGAAACGACAAGGGGGGAAACGGCTTTGCCTTTCGCTTTCATGGAGTCTTAAAGTTGTTGACGACGCCCAAGTACATATGTACGAGGGTACGTGAAATAGAGGCACATAGCCTATGCTGGGTTAGATATCGTTATCATTGAGTAAATTATTCAGCCATATCGGTATGGTTGATAACGATATGAAACCGTGTACTGAATGAACGGCTCGCAAACACCGTCCCCGACACAAAACGTTCATAAATTTTAATGTTATCGTCTAGTTTCAATTGGGATATTATTAATATTTGTCTGTAAATTATCAAGAACGCCTGAACAACTGAATTATGCATTTTACTATTTAACAAACAAATTATCGAATTGCATATAGTAAGCAATCGTGAAATAAATAGCTGCAAAGTATATCTTGTAAACTTCTTTGTCCCTTCATAACATAAATGTCTAAATAGATTTTGATGTATGGGGTAATATTTAAATCCTTATTTAGTCCAGACTGTCATTGGATAATTACTGTTTGGCAAAGCAATCGTGACTTTTTAATATTTAATTTAGATGAATTAAGAATTTACAAATAATGTTACATTTACTGTAACATGATTTGTACGATAGGACTATACAAAAAAATCTACAATTTGGACTAACTACTATTCCCGAACTAGAAATTTTATGAAAATAGACGTTCCTCAGTTAACTGATTTATTATCATAGCACTGTGGTCGAAATTCGACCATCACTACTACACATTACATTTCTGTCTTGTTAATTGAAAAATGTTTCGTTCTCGGAGTAGGTACTTTATAAATACTGTTTTGTTAGCCACAACAATAATTCGATAAGTCGGATTATGAATCAAGAAATCACATTAATTATGCTCTTAATATTATTATGTTGATTAACTTAACAATCTTTTCCGGAGAAATTATAATTATCTGCATAAAATATAAATACGCAAAAGTTGATGCCAATAATTTACTTTGTTCCCTATAAAAGCACATTGTGTTTATGTAATAGATAATTTAAGTTTTATATATTATAACAATGACTTCATTGTAACTTTGGTTTATGTTTCCGCCGTTCCGACCTAACTACTCCGTTAATCTTCAGTTATTCAAAAAAATAAATATATATAATAATATACTCAGCAATTTCATCGCAGAGGCAAAAACAAATTTAAATCAGTATTGTAACAAAATCTGGCCTCGACTTTCCCTTGAGCGTTTCCCGAAGGCTTTAAAATATAAATATTTAAGCGGTAGAATTCGCTGTACAAGTTAAGAAACTGGTAAGAATACGGACTGCAGAAGGCGCACATTATAAACGGAAGCACGAAATATTACTCAACGGAGATCTAAACGAGGCCGAAATCAAGTTTCACCTTTACCTCAATGCCTCCACGGGCAGGCTTTTGTGCAAAAGGCCATTCATAAAAAAGGGTTTCGTTTTATTGCGATATTTTAAAATGGTCCGACTTATGTGCGTTCGTTCTTATAAATTCAAAGTTTAATTTAAAATTGGTTCAAAATGTATTTTTTTTCTTTGATGGGTGGACGAGCTCACAGCCCACCTGTCTACATCTACGACGTAAATGCGCCACCCACCTTGAGATATAAGTTCTAAGATCTCAGTATAGTTACAAAGCTGCCCCACCCTTCAAATCGAAACGCATTACTGCTTTACGGCAGAAATAGACAGGGTGGTGGCACCTACTAGACTTGCGCAAAACATCACTTCCCAATGTAATGTGATATGACATCACTTTTACAGACAGGTGATATTACTCGAAAACATTACACATCACTCTTAACATTACTCGGTGCGTTCAATAGATACTGTGACGACGAATACATTGTATCTATACACCCGAATCATTACCTAAGTGATGTGTATCTACACATCACTTAGGTAATGATTCGGGTGTGTCATTACAGTAGTGTATTACAATACAAAGTATGAACTTTGTATTGTAATACACTGTTATATTACTTGACAGAGATTGACTTACTTAATAATATAATAATTTTATTTTTTACTTAATATAATTTATTGTGGGATGAACGGATTTCATATGGCGACTTAGACTGCAAATTGAGCTCGACAATAATGTTAATATACGAGAGCAGTAGATGCATTGTTTCGGCGCGATATCCTCAAAGTGCATCCAAGGAGGACTGTACTTTCATTTAGACGCCGTTATTTCTTTCACTTATTAAACACGCATTAAAACAAATAATAAAACTATCTTCAAACAAGTGCTTAAGTAATTCAAATCAAACACAAAAATTAATATGAAATATTACTAAACAATTACGAGCGACTAGCGATTTTACAAAAGTTGCGAATAAAAAATTAAGTAAGTACTTGCGGGAAACTACCGGCTGGCCGCATGAAAAATATAAACACAAATACCTATATTAAAATTCAGACGTACCATAGGTATAAAAATGTACCTAGCGGCCAGGACATACGGTTCCAAATCACTAGGAATAATTCCGTGTCGCTTGCTCATTTATTTTGCGTCGATCGGTCTGTCTCGCTCGCTCGGTTCCGTTCGTGTTTTAAGCTTCGATCAATAATAGTACTAGATTAAAGATCAGGAACAAAAATAAGACGCTCCAGTGGCCACGTTTGCAGACACGAAAACATCTTCATTTCTTAGAAAAAAGTTTAATAATGTTAACGACTTCAGTTTATTATAAACCTTAATACTTAAATATAAAGTTTAATTACCATTGCAAAATATATGCATTTAGGTCCTTTCGTCAGAAAAAGAATATTAAGGAATAAATTTAAAATGTCACTTGAACATAAAAAGACATCAGTACAAAAATATTTATTCTAAAATGATACTTAAAGCCTAATTTATAAGGTTAAAAATATTTGTTTAAAATTTCGTGCTTATTGTATTGTGGAACTAGATGTAGTTGGTATTACATTTCAATGCTCAGAACACAGTAAGTATTGAAAGACATAGAGTTGCAGAATATACATATTTGTTTTAGGTTTGTTTTGTATGGTCGCAACTATTTTTGACCGATTCAAAAAAGTAGTAGATAATATTTTACATTGCCGCTATTACAACAAACAGGTGATAAAAAATAAAATTGAATAAAGTAAAAAAAATATGAAAGGAAACACGATACATGTTTTCCACGTATTCTTTATACAGAAGTAATTAAAACAATAATGTAGGTTTAATTACCTTTAAACAGATTCAGTTTGTTATAAAGCTGTCTTTTAGAAGTCATTTTTATATGAGCGGTTTCTTTTTTACAAATATAATGTAATCTTATATCAATGAATTTGTCTATAATCAGTTTCATTTAGGCTTATTTTATGGCTGTGTTCGTTTCCCCCAGAAAACAAATCATTTTCAGCATATACGCTTAAAATATTTACACATACATATAAAGTTTTTTTAATACTTTTTTGCATTGATTTGCCACCACCATTGAACAATTCTAGAATTTTTATAAGGGTTCTATATTTCTTCTCTTTCTTTCGCGACAATATATATCCATTGTGCACAGCGACAAGGGGCTACTAGGAAATCTACAAACAAAAATAACATTATAAAATAACAAAACTACTCTATGCATTCCCTGTTCAAAAATTGGTGATGTTTGTTACAATAGTTGGTGCCTTGTTGCAAACATTGGCCAAACAATTACAATATTCGTAAATTGTGTTTTATTTACAATATAATTGTGTTTATTATTTTATGAAAAACACTTAATAATATAAATTTACCAAAAAAAGATATTCCTTCCAAAACCTTGGTGTTACGGTGGTTTTTTACTCAGTTTTTGAACGCGCATTGCAGCGTTTTGACGTCTTAGTGTTGGCTATGATTGGACCATACTAATTTGAAATAAGACCACAAATTTATTTGTGGTCTTATTTTTCGGGCCGTTTTTGAAGCGCTAATCGCGAATCTAGTAGTATTATTGATCGAAGGTTTTAAGCAACATTACACGACAAAGAAAGAAACATGTTGGGTGATGGTGTGATGTTTGTTTCCTTCGCGTAATGTGTGATGTTGCATTACATCGTAGAGTAATATTACCCGAGTAATATCACTCGCATTACTTACACATGTCTAGCACCTACCCGTGCGGACTCACAAGAGGTCCTACCACTGTAATTACGCATGTTATAATTTTGCAGGTTTGATTTTTATTACACGATGTTATTCCTTCACCGTGGAAGTAAATCGTGAACATTCGTCAACTACGTATTTCATTAGAAAAATTGTTACCCGCCTGCGGGATTCGAACACCGTTGCATCGCTAGATACGAATACACCACCTCCTACCACCAGTAAAAAATAATAGCAATTTCTATATTGTTTAATTAATAATACTGAAAAATTAAATTTTCTTATTTCTATTCTGCCTATTTCTGCCGTGAAGCAGTAATGCGTTTCGGTTTGAAGGGTCAGCCGTTGTAACTATACTTGAGACCTTAGAACTTGTATCTCAAGGTGAGTGGCGCATTTACGTTGTGGATGTCTATGGGCTCCAGCAACCACTTAACACCAGGTGGGCTGTGAGCACGTCCACCCATCTAAGCAATAAAAAAAAATCTTAACTAGGCAATAAAAGTTATTCCGATTCGCTCGTTACATAAATATTAATAGTAAATAGTTATGATTTCTAATTTTATGTATTATTGTTCGATTCAGAGGCACTGTTTGAATTAGTTTCTTTAACATTATTCTCGAGATCATTTAAAATTGTTTAAACTAAAAGTGGACTCTGATTGTTTTGATCCAGAAATAAAGTTACATCAAGTTTTCGATTGCATTTTTATAAATTTAATGAGTTGCATGTTTTGAAGTTTCTGCGTCCGTGCGTACCGGTTTGAAGGGTAGCATAGCATTGTTCGCAAGACAATAGACTTCAATCTTATGCCTTAAGGTAGTTTTCACGTTGTAGTGGTAACCACATAGCTACGTAGTACCAAGCAGCCAGTCTCCCTCCCATTTACTGCAATATAAAGACCCACACATTCGTTTTCGAAATATATTATGCTTCTTTTTCGTTATCTTTATTTTTTTATTTCATTATTACATATTATCCTTTTTATGACTTGTCATCGTAGAATGAAACGTGTTGTTTATTTCAAGTATAACCAATTGATGAAACATGACCAATCGCAACGAGAAAAACACGTCCACTTTTTATTTTGTAATGACAATCGATTTTAACATATATTTTTTTATAACATCGATCAATGTCTCATTTATCCAAATATTTTAAAACGTATTGTGTCTGCATTTGCACACGTTACCCATACAATATGAGGAGTCCAATTTGAATGAGTTTTTCAGTAAACCATTCAGAGCTTGTTCTCTTTTTTTTTGCAGAAGAAAATCACCGGATCCAATCGCCGGATACTTGATGGGTAGACGAACTCACGGCACATTCGGTTTTCTACCATTAACAGGAGTGCTTGCACATAATAACGAGAATCCTGCAGCTCACCTTCAGACAATTCGATATCTCATTTTATTGTATAATTGTTACACCCTTCAAAGCGGAATCTACGACTCTTAATAAAATATTAATCTCAATTATAAAAAGGTACAGAGAAGTTTCATGGATGTTTCCGATGGATCCGCAGTAGTCCGCACCTTATATCTCAGTCGCATTACCCATTGAGCCCCGTTTGGCCCAAATATCTATTTTTATTCTGCTACACGTACCCTGGAACGCGTGGTATGAGTAATTGAATAGATCGTCATAATTGTGTGTTTATTATAAGTTATTCAGATTGCATTTACGAAATGTCAGTCTAATTATACATCCAAGGACAAACATAAAATTACATAAGAACTTTCCCTCTTCAATTCGAAAAAAAAAAAAAACAAGTCTTTTCGTAACTCGACATATCACAAAACGTCTATTCAGTTTTACTCCTTTAATTATACAGTGTATTCCAAGAACGCAGTACTTTCATTCTACGAGTCCTCTTTACCCTTGAAGGAGACGGGAGCGTGACTCCCTCAGGCCTTCATTGAGCGGCACCGAGCCCGGCCGTCTATTTTTAGGGGCACGGGGTGGCTCGAACTACCCCCAACGACGCGCTCCCTTCAACACCACCGCCCCCTTCGAAACGTGTAGATGGAAACGTGTTTTCGAGGGAGGTTTTTCTCGTGGCCATTGAAACGGAAAATTCCGTATCACACTGCGTAATTGATGTCTAATGTATGTATATTATATTTGATTTGCGACTAATTTGTTTGTTAAAGCCAGTATTTTATTGATTAGTATTATACGATTCAGTTCAGATACTAAATTTCGTGCGATATTTCATACACAAGACTACTAATACTTAACATAAAAATAATTAACTCGAATGTTTGGAGCTAAATAACTGATAATCAATAGTCATTTCAATGGGAAATAGGACTGGTTACCAAACATTAAAAACAATGTAGGTACACCTACATACAATCTTATTAGAGGTAAAACGTATTGTGTTCGCATTCGTGTGATTGGTACAATTTGGGTGTGGTTTGCAGTAGCATATTCAGAGCTTGTGCTAACATCTATGGTTTTTATATACTAGACGGCAGACGAACTCACGGGCCACTTGGTCTAAGCTGATAACAGGAGCTCTTACAGATAACAACGAGAATTCTGCTGCTCACTTTCCGGCAATTCGATATTCATTTTTATTGAATGACTGTTCCACCTACAGAGCAGAAACTATGACTTTTAACAAAAGTGGTGGTAGAACATTTTGTGAGTCTGCGCGGGTAGGTACCACCGCCCTGCCTATTTCTGCCGTGAATCAGTAATGCGTTTCGGTCTGAAGGGTAGGGCAGCCGTTGTAACTATACTTGAGACCTTAGAACTTATATCTCAAGGTGGGTGGCGCATTTACGTTGTAGATGTATATGGGCTCCAGTAACCATTTAACACCAGGTGGGCTGTGAACTCGTCCATCCATGAAAGCAATAAAAAAAAATATTAATCCAAATTATAAAACGGTACAGAAGTTTATTATTCCGATCGATCAGTAGTACGCAACTTATAATTTAGTCGCGTTACTAGTCTATACAATTCGAGAATCTCAAAAACCTATAATGTTGGTTCATATTCTGTATTATCTTATGTCGATCTCTCTCCTCCCACGGTCCACAATGAGATCATTGTGAAACTGGTGTTAAATGACGGTAAATAGTCTTGCCGTTCCTTATATGCTGCTGTTCAATAACCTTTAGCGTTATTAGTTGGCCACAATTTAAAAGAAAAACTCGATCTCTTGCATTCGAGACAGTGAATCAAAGCCAATCTTTATCTTGCTTCGTGACCAATATGTAGGACGGTGATAGTAGTCCAGGTGAGCTGACAATACTATATTACCTTGCAACACAGTTGAGACATATCCAAGGAATCATGATGGATAGCGACCATAATAAGATCGTTTGTACCGACTGCAATAAGCAGTTAACACAAGATTATCATGAACTGGTGGACTCATCGAACGAAATAAAAACCTAAGTGAAGTTCACACGCTGTAGAAGTAAAATTTTTATATTTATACTAAATCCATATACATACATATGTACATATCAGGAGTTTGAGATAAAACGGTATAAAAGAAATTGTCACTTGAAAAACTCTAAGTATGAAGTTGGGGAAGCGTTGGAGACGTAAAATGAATTGATTAATTCCCAGATAGTAAGAAAACAAATATATTGAAGATAAATCCCGACCTTATTTTCTAATTAGTGGTTATGACGGTAGACAGATAGATAGATAGATGTACATGATAGTGGATGGCTGTAAATGTAGGGGTTCTCTCGTATTTTTTTTATTAATAGCCTATTATTTGGACTAAGATACTATAATTTAGATCCTACTTAGATGATATTTTAAGAAATACTACCATTATCTAAACTTTGTCACTTAAAATCGAAATATAACAAAATGTTTGCCATTATTTTCTTATACCTTGGAAGCATCAAAATTCATTTCCCAAGGATGACCACCTCATGGACCGTGATAAATGCGAAGAGTACTTCAATAAATTTCTCGTCCCTAAATAATAAAACTTTAAGCCTTAATACCTTTGTCAGAAATGAGCCAATTTTGTTAAAAGCCGAAGAGAATATAACAATATATCAAGACACAGTCGAGTTGTTTACTGACCTGGATATTAGTCAGCTAATATTGCTTATGTACTTTAACCAAGGTTTGTTTACCTGTAACAAAATGGAAAGATTATATTTACACAAATGTCTTTGTTTTGAACAACAACAATAACATAAGTAGTACATCTTATGTTACGATCTTTTAGTTCCTTTCTAAGCTTTTCTTATTATATTTTACGTATATAAACGATTAATATATGACGATAGGAGATTTTCTCTTAGTAAGGTTATAGGAAAAAGGTGCAACGTCATTTTCTAAAATTGTGATATCCTCGACAAGATCAATATAATTTTCATAATTTGGTGGTTAAATAACATTAATATTGTTTATTATAATTTGCAAATTGGGTAATTTGTCCAGCTTAACATTTCAAGAGTTGACGAAATATCAATATTTGTTTTAATTATAATAAAATTTCTAGCTAAAAGTTCATTTTATCTCCTTGAAATGTAGCCGTTAGTCAGGGTTGTTGTAGCTCTCTTTTAGTGAAAGCGTTTTCAGAATTGTTTGTGTAGTAGAGAAATTGTGTAGAAGAGAGACGATGAAGTCGTCGTGGCCTAAAAGATAAGACGTTCGGTGCATTCGTGTTGAAGCGATGCACCGGTGTTCGAATCCCGCAGGCGGGTACCAATTTTTCTAATGAAATACGTACTCAATAAATGTTCACGATTGACTTCCATCGATCGATCGATTGACTTGAAGGAATAACATCGTGTAATAAAAGTGAAACCCGCAAAATTATAATTTGCGTAATTACTGGTGGTAGGACCTGTTGTGAGTCCGCGCGGGTAGGTACCACCGCCCTGCCTATTTCTGCCGTGAAGCAGTAATGCGTTTCGGTTTGAAGGGTGGGGCAGCCGTTGTAACTATACTGAGACCTTACAACTTATCTCAAGCTGGGTGGCGCATTTACGTTGTAGATGTCTATGGGCTCCAGTAACCACTTGACATCAGGTGGGCTGTGAGCTCGTCCACCCAGCTAAGCAAAAAAAAAAAAAAATACAAAAAATTTCACCTATTTACAAAATTAGTTACAATAATTTCTGTAAACAATAAGAACGCTCCATGAATTTCGAGTTTATGTCACAGATTGTTTGTTACCTCGATCGTAAATAATTTAACTTTCAAGGATACATTATTTGACGAGGCCTCTGGGGTATTTCAAGGCTTTTATTTTAGCATTACACAAAACCTTTTGAACGTAAACAGCAACCGACGGTGGTTAAAAATTGAAAAACGACGCAACCACTCCAATTTTCGAAGAATTATCAAACAACGTGCCGCTGCGTAGTTATAAATACGTGGAATACAACGTGTTAACAAATTGTTGCATGATTATAATTCCGAAATTAGTGATATAATGAGTCATTAGGTATTATTATACAGATAATGGGGTATTTGACTGTATTACAAAATAACATGGCTTGCTTTAACGTAATTCTGGAAATATTTGAAACTTAAATTTTTTGTATATTTTGTAGTATCTTAATATTATCTTTTTACTTGAAGACAGTAGACCAGAGATTTGATTTACGGAAGCAATTATAACACGACAAAAGTAATCTGTACTTTAAAACATTTCATTAACTCGCCTAATCCAATGAGAAGGCACTCAAATAACCATTGCATTAGTTGCGGTCTATTTAACTGCGACTAAGTGAGAATATACCGTACCTACATGCTTTGTAATCGATATTGATAATAAGCTGGCTGTTACCCACGGCTTCGCCCGCTTACGCCAGGAAAAGTGTCAATTATTTTTTGCTAAATGTCACGTAATTTCTCTAAGATAATATAACAATTTCCCGTAGGACTGAGATGTTTTTTTGGGATAAAAGATAGCCTATGTGACTCTTATTACTTAAAACTATCACTAAAAATCATGTCAACCCGTTGACGTGAAAGAAGGAGAAACAAACACACAAAGAAATAAACACTTTCACGTTTATATTATTAAAATGGAAACAATGGATTCCCAGTGATCTCTTGTATAACTGACAATCCGGTCATTTTATCAAAATATTTTATTAAACAATCTCTCTCAAACATAATACAAATATTCCAATACCAAACAGTTTGAGATAAGTTAAACTAAAAAAATCGAACAACATCCAGTAATTTTAATATGTATAAAAAAATCCTTAAATAAAGCCACAAAAGGCTACCGCTTGTATCTCTGGAATGGGAGGCAGTGACCATTTACAAATACGTCGATTTTTTATGTATCTAATTTGAAAACAAATTGACTCATTATTACAAATGTCTCGGTAGCGTCTGAGGGTTGAGCGTGATGGCTTTGGTTAGAATAGAAAAGCATTTGTGAGCTTCGCAGCCGGCCGACGACCTCGTGCTACTAGAACGGCCAGCACTCATTACCTTAAGAACTCGAACTCGTTTTGATGCTAGAGAACAAAAATGTATAATTTATAATTTATTTGTAATCGATTCTACGAGTGATAAATACTTTATTTGAAGAATAAAATCGTATACAGTTGGTTAAATTTGTTTATATTGTAACTATGTATAAAGCCTTCGCATACAATTTCGTTTCCTTAGGTGCTATATAATTTAGAAATTAAATAAATAACAAGGTTATGATCAGATTGAATTTAAAAGACGGTACAACCAAATTTCGAATGCAATCAAACTTATAATTAGCAAGAATAAATTATTCGAAACAAAATCTAGTCACCTTAGTATTTTCTGAGACGTTCATTGCATAATAATGCATTTTCAATATTTTCAATTGAAATCCTATGACTGCCCGCGTTATGAGCGACGACGAACCACGCGACTTTCTTGCTACAGAAAAGTTGAAATCGACCGTCCCGGGAATCTGAGCTTTCCCTGGCCGGGGAAACTATGGTTTCCCGCTAGCGTTGTTTTCCATTATGCAAATGGCTTACCCACTTAGGGTGACGTCATTACAACACGCGAAGCAACTATTCGTGATGATAAAAATCGGCTATCTGAACTGCAAAAATTTAAAACAGGGTATTGATTCCTTTATCCATATTCATATTCTACACTTGAACAACGATATTAAATGTATTCAAAACTCGTTATGTCTATGTTCAATTTATATATATAATTATGTATATTAAAATAATGGTAGAAACTTGTTTGGTTTTTGTTTTCCTATTTTTATTATATTATAATAATATGTTTGTTTTGTACTGTTAGTTTCCGAAATAAATAGTTAAATAAAATAAATTAATTATACTTTTAGGTACTTATGTCATGAGCACATGAATATGTGACAAGTACTAATCCTCTTGTTGTATTTTATTGTAATAATAATTTATTTCATTTCACATTACGTATAATATCTTTGTGAAACGACAATTAGTTCCGGAAAATAAACAAACCGATTCACGTTTGTCTTATCATTAATGCTCTCAGTCGAGGCTCTTAACGAGGATATTAAGTGGATTAACCAACTATTCTATAAAGTTTCCACATTCCGTTTCTATGCAACTTAAATTTCATACGAACAAATGCACTTAAACAATTAAAGCTAAGCGGAATAATACGAATGTTTTAAATTTCAATAATTATTCATTGGATTTGTTTAAAAGTTCAATTGAAGTCTCGTTAAATTTTCAATATTTTACTATGAGGATTATTTAAGCTTATTCAAACAACTCCGGCTAATATATGTAAAACAAAACTATTAGATTTAGCCAAAAACGCAATCCCATTTCTTCATGTGGGTGTCGTTAAGGGCGACTAAGGTATTCACGGGTGAATGGGTAGCAGCATTTTCTGAGAATTACATAATACTAGCTAACTAACTAGCTGACTAAAATCATCAACCGTAATTTATGGTAATAGGGCATATTTTAAACTAGCACGGTCTTTTACCACCATCCTGCTTATTACTTCAGAGGCGGGGTTTGAAGGGCGGGACAGTGGTTATACAACACAATTGAGACATCGATCTCATGTCTCAAGGTGGACAGCGGCAATCACGCTCCACTAACCGCTTAAGATAAGGTCGGCCCATCTTAGCTAAGACTACTGAAACTATAATTCATTTTTTTTTATTGCCCCTGTAGGCAGACGAGCATACGGCCCACCTGATGGTGAGTGGTTACCGTCGCCCATGGACTTCAGCAATGCCAGGGGCAGAGCCAAGCCGCTGCCTACCAACCTTACTTTCTGGATAAGCGTTTTTAAATCGAATCACGTTTAGAAAGCTTTTGACGAAATCGTGGTTTGTGTAATATAACACCACAAAAAACTAGGCTTGCAATTGGCAAGTCGCGACAGTTCAGAGAATAGTTGTCACCAATCAATTGTTATCATACAAGCCGGCGAACTGACAAACACATTCGCGCCGTTTGGGAGCAATGCACTCTAAACACAGTCTCATTTCATCAATAGCTGCTATATATCATGGAACTATCTGTGGAATTGTAATGTTTCCATAGTGATAGGAGCAGTATTTAATGGCAACAAATCACTCAGTGATAAAACGTAATATAATAGATAGTTAGGACTGGAAACAATGGTAGTTAATTACTGAGATGGTCAGAGGAGCTCGCACGGTATTGAGAGATTATCGGACCCATTAGACACAACAATATGCCATTGTCACCTCGAGACATGAGGTTGAAATCACAGTTAGTAACTGTTACCGTTGTATAAATGAGAAGAACGACGGTACTTATGACAAGAATGGCACTCACAGAACGCATGTTTTGTCCACACGTATTAGTTTGAAGAATTTCGCTGAACGTAGCTCAACCCATTTAGTTTCTCGCTGGATCTGCTGTGCTGCTCTTGCTAGGGCAATTATTACCAAATTCTTTCTGAGCCCTGTCGGCTCGCCTATAGTTCATGATGATACCAGAATAAAATCTTAGTGTATGTTATAACAGCCTATTGTGATCACTAACCGGTATTAGTGGTTGAGCTTTTGGTAAGCCAGCGTGGGTAGTGCTACTTTCTCTTACCCTACAGTATGTAGGGTCGGTACAGCGTGTCCTGTTATAATGCTGTATAGAGATTTGGCATGAGTTTCACTACCGGCCGTCAAACTTCCTTGGATTTTATTATCTGTCTCCAGTATTATATCCAATGCAACATTATCACCTGAGAGTTCCATTAATAGAAAATTCGATATATGTATTACATATTTATTTGAAAAATAAATATATGATTGAAATTTTTTTATCTTATCATTTTATCAATCTTTTATTTTATCAAGCAAACATACACTTTTTTCGAAACCAATTTCGGCCACAACAAAATACTTATCTCAATAAACAAGACAACAACTGGATATAAATATTACGTGGTTTCGGATAAAAGACAACGTAGGTGTTTGATAGTGGGTGTCAAATGACAAAAGCTATGTTTTGTTAAGTCCCAAACCACTTAGTTTTTATTAAAGGCGAACACAACTTTGGTTTAGGATTCTTTGAAGACGATGTCAAACATGCGAGTATGAAGATAAAAGATTATGAAAGGTGGCTTTATGGTGGTACAGACAAGTACATGAATAATCATAATATTCACCCTTTTTTTTTATTGCTTAGATGGGTGGACGAGCTCACAGCCCACCTGGTGTTAAGTAGTTACTGGAGCCCATAGACATCCACAACGTAAATGCGCCACCCACCTTGAGATATAAGTTTATCACATCACATCATATCACATCAAACGAACTACTTAAAACACATACATATTACTTCATTGACTCATCCCTTTTATTTTCGTTCGCCAACGATCTAGCACAAACATGCTTTCTACATCGCGGCAAATACACCATGACGACTGTATACAAACATACGTGCAATGTTCATGCATTATTATTGACATTACGGTTCGCATTTACACAATAGATAACACATTGTCTAGCAGCATACGAATGGACGGCAGACCATTTCGTGAAATAATGACAGCCATACATACTTCGGTACAATGCCGCATCCATTCGAAATGGACATTGTATTCGTGACGAATTTGTTGGGGACGTATAGGTATGAACATAACAAGATGCTTTAAGCATGAAAACAATAATAACAATAATATATAATATAGATTATTCATAGCATCCGTAAACATGGGTATTTGAATTAAATTTAATGTAAAATTTTGTTCTCTTAAAAACATCATAACTGGTAGTAGGACCTCTTGTGAGTCCGCACGTGTAGGTTTCCACCACCTTGTCTATTTCAGCCGTGAAGCAGTAAGGCGTTTCGCTTTGAAGGATGGGGCAGCCGTTGTAACTATACCTAAACCTTAGAACTCATATTTCAAGGTGGGTGGTGGCATTTACGTTGTAGATGTCTATGGGCTTCAGTTACCACTTAACACCAGGTGGACTGTGAGCCAGGCCACTCATCTATGCAATAAAAAAAAAGGGTGAATATTATGATTATTCATGTACTTGTCTGTACCACCATAAAGCCACCTTTCATAATCTTTTATCTTCATACTCGCATGTTTGACATCGTCTTCAAAGAATCCTAAACCAAAGTTGTGGTGTGTGGCGCATTTACGTTGTAGATGTCTATGGGTTCCAGTAACCACTTAACACCAGGTGGGCTGTGAGCTCGTCCACACATCTAAGCAAAAAAAAAAAAAAAAAAAAAAAATACTAAAATAGTACTCTTCGAAGTTCATGGCGTATTATATAACACTTCTCGCATTTTATTATTTTATTTCGCTGACTCGTATGTTCGTACGTGACCACACGTCTTGCATGTGGTAATAATGTGAGCGAGCATCAAAACATCCTGGAATGCAAGCAGACTGGCATCTACCACATGGCACTTGTTTAGCTCTGACGCTAAAGCAATGAGAATTATTATCTAAACATAATTCGTTGCCCGCGTTCAATTTATTTACAAGAACTTGTATTTTTCTCAAAACCAGCATTTGAACGTCTCACTAATTCCCAGTAGATCTGGTCTGACCTGAGCCATGTGTTTGCGTTGGTTAGTTATCGGGACTGGATAACACGATAAAGATTTAAATTTTAAATGTGCCGCCAGGACTATCAACTCAACAAACCGATGAGATAAACGAGATAAAGTGACGTACCCGTATCGATTCATGTCGATATCACGAAGGGCACTTGACGGATGCCGATATTGTATAAAAATATCAAGTATTTGGATGAAACATTTTCCATTGAAAGTCAAGATTGCGCGACGTTTTCAAATGTAATGAAAAACGAAAAACAATAAAAATTGAAAACATTTTTCATGAAATTCATTATCTAGAACTTACCTTCTATCTGCTTGAACGATGAAACTTTGATAATTTTTTTTAAAAGTTCATAAAATCAACTTTTTGTCCCGAAAATACCCACGCTTTTTGTGAAAAGCATTTTTAAATAATAAAACGGGGTATACATGCAGTTTGAAAAAATATAATTTCAGAGCGCACTGGTTAGTTCCAATTTGCAGAAATCCTAAATGCTGGTAAATAGATATTAACTAGGTTCGGTCTTATTAGGTATAAACCGTATGTAGGGCACTCTACAAGCGACATACTTACAAACGAGCGCACTATAGGCAGCAGTCGACGGCGATGGAAAACGGCCTAATTACAAGATACTATATAAAGGTAGGCAAAAATAAATAACGCTCATGTTTATACAACAAACGGGTGGTTTCCAATTGATGGGGTCATAGGAACACAAAGGCCGTATCGGTTACCGTGAAAGTTTAACGTGCTTTGCGGACTACAGTCACATTTTTCGACAGTGCACGTGGTGAAAGTTGTGACGCTCATTAATCAGTTTGACATAGAGCGAACTGGTTTTTTTTTGTGAATACTGAATCAGTAAATTTTGCAACATAGTTGCGAGTCTGTCTAGTGGACAAAGCGACAGTTATTGTCATCGTTATGGACGAAATCAGTTTCAGGTCGTTTAGCAGTAACATTGCGACTACCAGGCGCGAATGACGTGCAGGAGGTACGCTAGATCGAGTCAACTTTGGCAATGTCGGTGTGGCAACCGCGGGGGGTTACGTAACACACGGGGCGCGGGGTACAGAGCGGCGCTAGGTCACTAACCCGGCAAGTCCGTCGGTGCCAATTCGCTCATCACACCACGAAATCTTCAAATTGCACGGACACGGTGCAGCGTTGAATTGTGAAAAATAAAAGCCGATTCGCTAGATTTGTAAACGATGTCAAGGAATGTTTAAACAACACGGATGAATGTCTTGTTATTTTTATACTAGTCACGTGTTGGATATCAAAGATACCTTTAGTAACATAGTTAAAAAATATATATTTTAAACTTATACCTAGCCACCTTATCAAGGTATAGCAACTAATACCTAACCTACTGAAAATAAGATGCCAGAATTTTAGGTTTTAAATCGTTACACAGATATTAGAGACCAAAATTCATGTGTGGCTTTTTTTACTTTTTCTTGGGACCCTCGAATTGAGATTGTGATCTTTTGATGATTTATGGATATCTTATTTTACAAATTATGCCATAAATATCTATATTAGCACATCTATCGAAGCAATTACATTTTGAAAAGGTCACATAAACAAGTATCTTTTTCTAATGTAAATCAAGCATGCTTTTTACGACATTCTGTATTCAAATCATACCAAACACATAGTTAGAAATATGGTTACATTAAAAAAAACCATATCATTTTTAAGGCTGACTTTATACACTTTGTAGCCACGTGTTTCTTTACAATTCACGCATGTACATATACATATCTAAGCACCATCCCTATTGATTTTTTCAAAATTTCAATACACCATTGTTTAAGAAATTTTACACGGATTGTATTATGAACTTAATTAAAGAATTGTGTTTTTTTTCATTTGGACACACAACCGGAAATTGAATTAATAATTATCCGGCTTTGGTTTTATCACGTTACGCAGAACCTGTAAAGACCCTTATATCAACTATAAACATAAATACTTTCATTCAAATCCGAACAATAGTACAATTCGATATTCATGGAAACTAATTAAAATCAATGAATAACAATATAATGAGTCATGCCAGTCAATACAGTACAAGTCTCTAAAATTATGTAATTACAAAACAAAAACAAAATATGTATATTACGGGTCGTGCAGATGTATTCGTTGAAGAATAATCTTTAAGTCACCTTGACCTTTTGCCTTAGAGAACAGTCAAGTTACGCAACGAAATTATGAGGAGACAGACGAAGGTGACCCACCCAGGACAATTAGAATAGTTTCATCTCTTTATTTTCAAATACAAATTTAAATTACTTTTCATGAAATTCAAGTTAATTAATTCTAAGAGTCGTTTTGGAATTTGGGGCCAAAACCGAGTTATCTATATATTAATACGTGAAGCAAAAGATTTGTATCCCTTTTTACGAAAATTGCGCGGACGGAGGAGTATGAATTTTTCTACACTTATAGAGAATATAGAGAAGAAGTGCACAATGCTAATATATTTTTTAAATAGTCCATAAAAGATACATTAAATCAATAAAGAAAACATTACACACACTACATACCATGTATTTGACGCACACACGCATGCATACTATTTATTGATGATTTATTGTCAAACTTTTGTTCTTGACGTCTGTGGTCAAATTGAGAATAGATTAAATATTGTGTATCTTTATTAATATTTTTTTATAGTGTAGCCTTGGCGAAATTTGTGATTAAAGAAGTATAAAATACAATCATAATAGTGTACAAAATTACAATTCCAATTAATTATAGTCGAATTTCGACTACTGCGGGACCTCTAGTTTGATTTAATTCTCATAACCTTAATGTTACCGTAATTATAAAGTACAGTAAATTTGTTGTCATGAACAGGCACGTGGTCCTATAACTATATATTCGTAAACACTGCTAAATTAGGAGTTATACATTAGTACAAATCTCATTCGTATCACTGGTTCGAAATTCAAATTCTAACTTGCTTGCTATTTTTCCAGTAATGCGTGTTGAAAATCCGCATTATTTAATCAGTACATAATAGAATAATAAAGGAAAAGTAACTGGATATTAGAACATTATTAAAAACAAAAGAAGTACGATTGCTAAGCTTTTTAAAAAAGTTCCTATTTAAATTTTCATCCGTGTTGGCGTTATCAAATGCGTAAAATGAAAATATAAATTAATATTCTAAAATATTATTAATCAATGAGTGATTGACTCGATTGTGATGAAGCATTTTTTATTCTGAACATACCTAAATACAAAAAAATGGAAAATTCGAGAAAGTTTCAATTCATAAAATTGTTACTTTTTTGGCTGCAAAATTGAAAACGATCCCTAAGCGCTCTTTTGTTTTCTTTTTGCACAAATAAATTATATATCAACAATTTAACTTAGCAACCTCCCCACTCGGATACGTTCGGCATCGACGAAAACAAGATAATAATACGACTAGGTATACCGGTATTGCGGCTGTCCGCTTTCGTTACAGGCCAAAAAGTCACAACGTCGCGGGCCCCCTTAATACGATCATCACGACGCCAATTTTGGCGCAAGACTTGGCAACGTTGGCGTCGTCGAGTCGTCCGTCGCGATGAACACACGCAAAATGCACACACGTATGTACACACTTACCGGACTCGTTCCACGTAAACAATCCGTTGCGTCACACACGTTTCTCGTGAAAATGTAGCTTAATACAATGTGAATACGGTGCAAAATCTAAAGCGGTTTTTTTTTTTTTTGTAATTTTGAACGTTCACGGGGAGTTCGAAAATACGAATACAACAACCGCGCTTCTTTCAGTACATTTGTCAGTAATACACTAATTGAAGCCGAGGAAACATTGCCTATATAGTTAGTTTTTACACGAGCTGCACGTATCATGTTTTTGATTCAACGGCATTCGATCACTGACCTCTCGTAAAACAAACACGCTTCAATGACGATCGGTTTTTTTTAATTTAATTTTACGCAATATACGCAGCATAATATTTTATCTGCATAACAACGAACGTAGCTAGTTATAAGTTTGATAATTTTTTTTCTTTCTTTTATTGCCCGAGCAGGCAGACGAGCATTCGGCCCACCTGATGGTAAGTGATTACCGACGCTCATGGACGTCAGCTATGCCAGGGGCAGAGCCAAGCCGCTGCGTACCTAAATGGAAACACAATACATAATTCAAGACATTCTCGGTACGAAGGTGACATTGTATTGAGTTCAGTTATTCCCGACACGCGTTCCCCCCTGTCCCGAACGCGTCACGTTGTACCGTCACGCGGCTGCGGGGACGCCACGTGTATCAGCCGACGTCGTCGCGACGCTTGCGTAAACATTATTCCGCCGTATTCTATCAACTTGTATTTTGCAAAGGAAACAAGTTTACCGACTAGGCATGTAGCGAAATAAGTGAGGGTTCGGTCTGAAAATAGTAAAATCGGATATCATTTAAGCGTCCGTGGCCTATTTGGTGTTAAGTGGTTGCCGAAGCCCATCGACATCTACCACGTAAATACCGCCACCCACCTTGACATTTGAGTTCTAAGGTCTCAGTATAGTTACAACGGCTACCCCACCCTTCAAACCGAAACGCATAACTGCTTCACGGCAGAAATAGGCAGGGCGGTGGTACTTACCCGCGCGGACTCACCAGAGGTCCTAGCACCAGTAAGTAACCTATGTCGGGTTGTAACAGTATGTTTTAAATACGTACCTAACACGTGTTCTCGAACGAATTCCGCGATGAAGATATATAACACCGAGTAATAAAAATTAAAACGTACAAAGCGTAATTACTGCTAGTGACAGGGTGTGAGCCAGCACACCACACCCGATTATTTCTGCCTCAAAACAGGCATGTATCCCAGCTTGAAGGGTGAGACAGCCATTACACAGTAGAATTGAGTCATCGACCTCACGTTGCAAGATAGGGTGGCGGTATTTACACGAAGATGCCTAGAAATATCGAAGAGCGCACGCACAGAAGGATCTGTAGTGACGATACATATTATTAAAAAACGTAGTCGTAAGATTGTCGTACCAGAACTATTTAGTGTGTTATTATTAACACAATATTAAATTTTAGTGAGACCTCGATATTTCTCGCTCACATATTTTATTGAAACCTGTTCATGTTTTGTTCATTTCTTAGACTATTTTAGAATCTTCGTTCAAGTATTTTCAAAGCTAGATAGATACTTTTTTTCCAATTGGCTATGATTATGGCTATGGCAGTCACGTAAGGTGAGAATTTTCCATAATTTTTCCCAATAACCATTTCTTTTACTTTGATAATTAAATATGAATATTTTTGGACATTGCATCATTTTTCGTTCGATACACATCAAACATGCAAAGAATTCTTTTTTTCCTGAAAAATATATCATTAAAACTACTAACAAACAAAGGCAAGTGAACGAAAGCTAATTTCGCAATAACCTCATTCACACAAATCCCTAGACCGTATTGTAGTATTGTTAGAATGGAACAATAATTTAAAATCTAACACTTAAACTCTTCAAGAATAATTGTTTCCGTTCACCGCCACCATGCAGTTTGCGGTTAGTTACGAAATAAAGTGTCGCAAAAAAAAAAAAAAATAACATACTGCTGCTGTCTATCAAAACCGGGTATCGTGTAAACTGATATCCGGCCGTTTCAATAAAACCGCACGATAAGGACTGCACTGAACTCCAATTTCGGTTTTGTCGCGCCGACGGCACTGGCAGCCCGTACCGCTGGCTACTTTCAAAAGTGCCCCAGATGTTGCTAACGGTACAAGTCCATCCCACGACAGATGCTGTATTTAGTTTACTCAAGTTTGTTCGTTACTAAAAACTTCTAGGTTTTCAAGAGCGAACTTCCCTTCATTAAACTTAAAACAACTACATATTAGAATTTCAAATAAAATCGATCATGACTTTTAGATTACTGGTGGTAGGACCTCTTGTGAGTCCGCGCGGGTAGGTACCAACCACCCTGCTGATTTCTGCCGTGAAGCAGTAATGCGTTTCGGTTTGAAGGGTGGGAGACAGCCGTTGTAACTATACTCGAGACCTTAGAACTGATATCTCAAGGTGGGTGGCGCATTTACGTCGTAGATGTCTATGGGCTCCAGTAACCACTTAACACCAGGTGGGCTGTGAGCTCGCCCACTCATCTAAGCAATAAAAAAATAAAAAACGATAACCTGTGATGCATTTTTTTATGTCCAAATCCTGGGAAGAGTTCTTTACAACTTTATATAAAAACGTTTTGAGTTCTACTGCAAAAGTAATCTCTGAACGATTTGCATAAAAATACATGTTTCATTCGCTATCGAACCGCTCCCTTTTATAAGCGACAGTGTTGACATGATTACATATTCATCAGCTCTCAATCTCGGTTACGTGCGTCACGCAAAATTAAGTTTAAAATAACTCTCCTTTAAATCACGTTTTTTTTTATTCTCGAGTCGATATATCGATGTTCATCATATCGTTATAGCGATATACATAGAGGCGATAAACTTGATGCAAAATCGCGAGGTACACACACAATAGTGTACTCAGATATCTAAAATATTTTTTGTTCTTTTCTTTCATTTAGTCAAAAAAAATTTGACACCTCATGCTTGGGCTACTGCTCAATTTTACTTATTGTATCAAACCTGGTAAATAAATTACGCAATTGGATGTATTCGCAAACTCGGGTAAAGATTATATTAAAAAAAAAAAAATTTCTCCTCTTATATACCTCCACAAGAGATTTTTTTCGTATTTCTATACAAAGAGCGTCAATCTGTTTAGAAAAGGTGGCATATGTATTGTATTATTTAAAATAAAATTAAGATTAAAATAATATTATTTATTTTTTATACCTTATTTATATTTAAAAATTTTAGTATTATAAATTTAATGCATGCAATTAATAAACATGCAGTCTCGCGTCTTTAATTGGGTATTTTCAGAATATAAATCAATTGCGTGCGATGAAACTAGTTACTAATTAATAAACCCATAAAGGAACCTCATGCAGGAAACATTTAAATGTTTATTGAGTTTGGAGCACAAAATTTTAAAACTTTATAAATAACCTTTCAACATCGTTTTTAATTTATAAATAGATCAAAAGCTTTTTTTTTTGTTTTGTTATTCGGTATATTTTTTTATCAGAAGTCTTAAAGTAAGAAACTTATCTTAGTTTTTCCATTACGGTTATATTCTTATACTACCACACATATTTACGGAAATACAGAATGTAATTGTATATTTCTCCAGTGTTAACAGATAGCCATCAGATTAAATACTCAGATCAGCCGCCAAGTTCCCAACTACCCAAGTACCCAAGTTCTAGTACTATTTATTTGCGTATCCGCAAACTTTACAACACGCATCTGAACTCTCACTATGGATTGTGCTTGTATCAGTTCCAGTTCACCTTAGGAAACCTGGAAGATCGTTAATCCTCATCCAGGGTGGGCGTTAGACAGAGATAATGATTCATACAGTTCAGGCACTATTACTACTAATGCGCTGGCGCTATGACCCCTAAAGTGGGTCTTGGCCTCCGACAATAAACTTTGCCATTCATCCCGGCGCTGCGCAACACCTTGCCAGTCCGACACTTGGAGCTCACGTAAATTACCCTCCACAGCGTCAGACCAGCGGTACTTGGGCCTCCCTGCGGGGCGGCGTCCCTTCGGTAGACTCCATTTACAGCCCGATCCTGATCCATACGCACTACATGCCCGAGCCAACCGAGCCTCCGTGCCTTCATCTCCCCCAGAATATTTGGCGCATGGCTTTTTGGTGAGCTAGTACAGGCACAGACGTATAATATGCGTCCCGGTTAATACACTTTATTGAATATTTAAAAATATACTAGAGGATGACTTTTTGATGATTTTTTTTTTATCATTGTGTTTTTTTAGGAATTTTCTTTAAATAGAATAAGAAAAAAAACGTTTATGTTTAAGTTGATTATCGATAAAGCTGATTATAGAAAATACGAATAAAACAACATTTTCTGAAAATAAATCGTAGCTAGATCGATTTATCACCCCCGAAATCCTCTGTATACTAAATTCTATGAAAATCGTTGGAGCCGTTTCCGAGATTCAGATTATTTATATGTATATATTTATATACAAGAATTATCTCGTTTAAAGATATAAGGTATTTGAGATTGTACATGTGTGTACGTATGTAGGTTACCTTGTAGCCGGCGTTGTCCTCCAGGGAGTGCTGCTGGTGATTATACAGATGTTGCGAGGGGCTCAGAACTCGTCGCTTCTTGGCGGGCTGGCGAGCCGGCGACACGACCGGCTGGTACTCGGGCAGTGTGTTCGGGGCTTGATTGTTGCGAAACTGCGCCGACGGCTCCGAGTACATGACATGCATTCCCTGAAACAAAACAATACACATATACATTTTTACTGGTGGTACGACCTCTTGAAATATCACTCGACAATGTATGTAATACTTAAAAATCTACAGACGATTCCACTTCGATAAAGCGTCACGACACGAGAACCCTCTCATCGTGGCCGCCGGTAACTACATTCCCGATCCTGCGGAAAGAATGGAAAGCAGTCGACGTCGCCCCAAACACGTCATTTCGGATCCTCCCGATCCACTAACGGTGCTTTTAGGTACCTCAAGCACCGGTCATCGTTCTCGTCGAACCCGTCGCTTGCGACGAAGGTCTCGACGGGTAAATTAACCCTCAGACACAGCCCACTTAGTTTCTCGCCGGATCATCTCAGTGGGTCGCGTTTCCGATCCGGTGGTAGATTCTGCGAAGCACGGCTCTTGCTAGGGTTCGTGTTAGCAACGTCGTCAGGTTTGAGCCCCATGAGGTCACCTACTAGTTAAGGTTACGCTGATAGAGCCTCTCAAGGCTATCAGCTTAGGTAGGAAAAAAAACAGACGAAGTGGATTGTTTCCGGTAACATCACGAATCTTCCTTCAGTTCAATTTATTATTAAAAAGTCCGTTTTACTAGGAGTGCCAAACTCAAAACTTTATCGAATTTAAATGCGTACTCGAATACATAATTTACATACTTTTTACTGGTGGTAGGACCTCTTGTGAGTCCGCGCGGGTAGGCACCACTACCCTGCCTATTTCTGCCGTGAAAGAGTAATGCGTTTTGGTTTGAAGGGTGTGCCAGCCGTTGTAACTATACTGAGGCCTTAGAACTTATATCTCAAGGTGGGTGGCGCATTTACATTGTAGATTTCTATGGGCTCCAGTAACCACTTAATACCAGGTGAACTGTGAGCTTGTACACACATATAAGCAAAAAAAAAAATTAATACGAACTGCAGAAGCAAATGGTAACGATTCAATACATTTATTTTAAATCGGATTACATATCCATGACATTATTGTTCACGATGAAGAATCAAAAAATATTTTTATGTTTCGAATTCGTAATCTGAAATTTTCAATTCGATGTTTCTTTCCATTATTACCCCATTAAATTTTAGGTGCTTCAAAAGCAAGTGGAACCCAAAAGATGCATACCACTTTATCATCATACGCAAACCAGTTCATTAAAAAAAAAACCTATTACATCTCACGGATATCTCTCTGGCAATTCATCAAGATGTTTTAAATATTCAGAAATGTGACAAGAAACGCCTAGAATTAACAAGAACGCCGTCCAATTTTAATATTCGGCGTCTTTACGCCGAAGCAATTTCACAGAGAGCGTCGTAAAAATCGAGTTTTCATTTCGTCAAGCGGACACCACGATTGCATTGAAACACGTCTCCTTTCCGGTAATATGACCCGAAGAAGCAGAAAAATATTTTAGTTAAATTTCTTGTCAAATTTTTATGTAAATTATATTGCTCGGAGTTTCTCTGAAGGATAAAATCCGGAATGAGATTATTCGACAGAGAACTAAAGTCATCGACATAGCTCAAAGAATCAGCAAGCTGAAGTGGCAGTGGGCTGGCCATATATGCCGTAGGACTGACGATCGCTGGAGCAGACGGGTTCTCGAGTGGAGACCGCGCAGCGGAATACGTAACGTGGGACGCCCCCTGGCTAGATGGTGGGATGACCTCCGCACGGTGGCCGGCAAGAAGTGGATGAGGAGAGCCGCAGACCGGGCTCAGTGGTGTGGATTGGGAGAGGCCTATGTCCAGCAGTGGACGACTGTGGGCTGTTGATGATGATGATTATATTAATTATATGTATATAGAGCGCTTGATAATTTTTTTATATTGCCCTTGTAGGCAGACGAGAGCACACGGTCAGCCTGATGGTGAGTGGTTACCGTCGCCCATGGACTTCAGCAATGCTAGGGGCAGAGCCAAGCCGCCGCCTACCGCTTAATACTCCCACAAGCCTCGTTTGAAGAAGGACATGTCATAGCGCTCGGGAAACACGATGGTACGAGCGAAGTTTAAAACTGATTATATTTAATGATGACATTAATTTGTTTCATGTTGGAATTGGAAAAAAATACTTTATTTATGATATTTATATAAAAACTAGCGACCCGCCCTCGCTTCGCTTCGGAAACATTAAAACACACATGAAACCAAAAAAAAAAATTTAAAAAAAATTAAAAAAAGTAGCCTATGTTCATCAGGGACAATGTCGGCTTCTAATGGAAAAAGAATTTTTCAAATCGGTCCAGTACTTTCGGAGCCTATTCGAAACAAAAAAACAAACAAACAAATCTTTCCTCTTTATAATATTATAGTATAGATACCTGTTCAATGCACCTTCAATGGAACAAATAACTTGAAAACTGACCAAGATTGTGGTAGTCCTGAACAATACCTAGTGTAAAATATAATATGGAAAATGCGTATGTATTCGCAATATACCAAGGTTGAATAAATTGTTAGTGAGTGCGTTTTTCTATATAAACTTGAAAGGCAACGAAATATGACTCTGGTAAAATGATCTGAACATACAAAGAAATCCGATTCGCCTTGAGACAGTCTCGGTTGAATACAAAATCCGCTTATCATAATAAAATCTGGGTACATTCGCAGGGTTTCACTCAGTCAGTTATAAGGTAACAGAGTAATGTAATGTAAGACCACATTATTTGTATTTGAATTATATTTCGAATCATACAACTTCAACTAGAATTTACAAGTACTTGCGTAGACAAAACGTAGTTTCGTAAAGTAAACAGAGTGTTGTTTTTTGATTGTATTTGCTTATTTTGGTAGACGAATTAGATAGACAAGCATCAAACCTAATTGTTCAAAATATGCTATTCGAATCAAAATGTATTGAATATAGTAAGGAAAAATAAAAAGCTAACTTTAACACAATTTACAACAATAATGTTTTACCTCCGCTCTAATATCCCGATTAGTATCAAGAGGATAAAAAAAAATTAAAAATTGCTTGTTGGGTTTGCTATTTTAGCATTTATTTAGTTTTTTTTTTATTTAGTTTTTGACCTTTAAATATTAGAATAATGAAATTCCATTGAAACATCGTGTTAGGTTTTTGTTTTTGAAATATTAAAATATCATTTTTTTCTTCTTTCTGGGATAAGCACAGATGATCTCTAATCGTTTTTTTTGTTAATGAGTTTTTGAACGTTTTTCGAAAATCGCTGACGTTAAAAAATCTATTTTTAGATAAATTAATAGATAGATTATATAGATTAATTTATTATTAATCATAGAATAGATTAGCTACTTGGAGCGGCATTTTTTTATTATTTATTGTACTTTTTTACTGTTTTAAATAGATGCCATCGAACTGTATTGTATCTTTGACAAACTTACCTTATCTCTTTTTAAATAATTTCAGCCTAAAAGATTTTACACAACTTTAGGTCCATTTCCTACATTTTGCGCTAAGTTTTCATCGACGATTTAATAACAAATTCCAATAATTGATATCACTTTATTGTAGTATTAATAATAGTATAATAATATTGTTAATAGTACAAAGTACCGTAAAAGTGTAAGTCTCCTTTGGGAAGCCTTTTTAGTTAGATTTTTACTTACATTAAAGTACGCACAACTTGACGTAATAAATACAACCATTACCCGGTGTAAATAATTAGTATTACGGCTTGTGATCGTTCTTAATCGATTTAATACAAAGATAAAATAGTTATTTTGATATTAAACGCTTGATACTTTATGGATAATTCGGTAAATATTTGGCCAAGGGTAAGTCGACGCGAATGTAATTGAATATGCAATTTCGAAAAGGGCACATCTCTGAAAATGTAAAATGTTCAGGAAATGAAAAATAAACTGAATATTTTCTAAAGCAGTGTATAATTTAAAATATTAACTTTTGAGATATATTTTAGTGTTAATTACTAATTGAAAATTACTGGAATTATTATAAAATAGGTATAGGTAAGCCTCAAAACTACATGTATATGAAAAAACGTATTTGACAAAATATGCGACATGTGCCCTTTTCGAAATTGCATATTCAATTAGCGTAAGCATCAATCCAGTCCATATTTTCACATCGACACAATTCAAAAACGAGTCGTGACAGATGCAGAGTTGTGGCAACTGATTTCAAATATGTACATGTTGGCCAGCATTGGCACTCACATGTACCTACTGGTTCAACCAGGTCAACGGCGAGTAGCTACGCAAATGAGCTGTTCATACTCTACTTACCTGCGCTTGTCGAGTTGCAACCATCATGTACTGATAATTATCTGACAATTTCCGATGTTTCAACTACATATTTATTTCTTATTTCGATACGAGTCCCTAGTGCTAAGTGATATGAAATCAAAATCCCCTCAGACACAGCCCACTGAGTTTCTCGCCGGATCTTCTCAGTGGGTCGCGTTTCCGATCCGGTGGTAGATTCGGCGAAGCACGGCTCTTGCTAGGGTTCGTGTTAGCAACGTCGTCAGGTTTGAGCCCCGTGAGCTCACCTACTAGTTAAGGTTATACTGAAATAACCTCTCAAGACTCTCAGCTAAGGTAGGAAAAAAAATCCAAGTCATGACCCTCGAACTGGGAGGCATGACTGCTTCACTTCAGAAATAGGCAGGATGGTGGCGCCCACAAGAGCGTGACCTAGCCACAATACCTCATACCAGCAGCAGAATACATTAACTGTGTGAACGATACAAAAACATCCTATTGTTGCAGGCTATTGTAAAATTCTTTTTTAGGACTGACTAAACTAAGCTCAGTATGTACTTTGAGACTAGGTTTATTACTATACAAATTACAGTTCATTGCACGCAACCATAAAAACTGGCGAGAATTTATTTTATAATGTTTTTTTTTACGTACTGAATAATTCATTAACAAACAACCAGTGTAGCGTTTATGAACCGTTCGATAATTTATCTTCATTTTAAAACTTGTATAGTATACAGTCTTCACAAATTATGAAACACACTGCTTACTACAAGCAAACCACGAAATACATAATCTAGTTTTATAAGAGTCTGTTTGTTTCTGTAAACCCACCAGTTTTTTACTGGTGGTAGGACCTCTTGTGAGTCTGGGCGGGTAGGTACCACCGCCCTGCTTATTTCTGCCGTGAAGCAGTAATGCGTTTCGGTTTGAAGGGTGGGGTAGTCGTTGTAACTATACTTGAGATCTTAGAACTTATATCTCAAGGTGGGTGGCGCATTTACGTTGTAGGTGTCTATGAGCTCCAGTAACCACTTAACACCAGGTGGGCCGTGAGCTCTTCCACCCATATAAGCAATAAAAAAAAGTCTCTGATATTCTCCGATACGAACAACTTCCCGGAGGGGCGAGCCGGGACGTACAACTACAGTCACAAACATGTAAACATGTCGCAGGGTAGATTTCACATCGCGTTAATTAAACTAGGGAACTCGTTTGATAAACGCTTAAAAGTTTTCCATGTTAGAGGAGAAATTTAACGACGGCCCATTTTGTATAACTGGTAACGGTGTTACGAAATGTTTTCAATTTAATAAGAGTACGTTGTACATATAAATATCTTATTTAAATTTTTATTTTATTTTTGTGTGCTTGTGTACATATAGGTTATTGAAATTTTAAATGATTACGAGTGTTGTAGTTGTTGTTGAGGGAAAAATAGATTTAACTATAATTTCGTTTGGTCTTCACACACTATATGCAATTTGAACGGATTTAATCTTTCAAAAAACCACCTTAGGATCGAAAAAGTAAATATTTTTATACCTATATACTTACTTGTATGATAACTGAGCGTGGATTTTTAGCTTACGAAGATAATTGTACATTATTACTCATTACCTTCACCGTACTTGATAGCTTGGAAAAAAAAAACAAAGTGTTTTCACCGATATTATCTAAGAACACGACCGTGATAATATGAAAGGCATCAGCAACTGTGTAAATTACGTCAATAGTGATTAACATTGAAGAATTAATGTATTTCTAATAATGTATTTTACCAAATTTTATTAAATCTTATTGGAGCATATTGTGTATGGAATCCGGGCACCTCAAGCTATTACTACAATGAATTTCTCATCATCCAACTTTAGTATCGATATACCCAACTATTTACCATAAAACAACCCAACCAGTCATTATTATCGCTCATCCATCCAATGCCCATTATTTCCAAGAAATGCTATTGTCAGACAGATCAAAAGCCAACAAGTATCTAACTTGTTTTGTCAGCCAGTGTGTTCTTAGCAGAGAATGTACCTAATCACATACTTCTATCAGTGTCGAAAGGATGTAATGTTTTTAAACATGTATTTATACTCACAGCTGACACATTTATGAAAACGTAAAGTGTATTTCTCTTGAAATTAAATTCTTATAATCCAACAACCAAGGATGATCTGATTTAGCACGAGTGAGATTATAAGGAAAAACTTGCAGATTTTTTGACTTTTGTATATGCAACGACTAAATCACGAATAAAATAGAATCTTCAGGGTGAAACAAAAACGATGCCTCCAATGAACACTGCTCTAACACAAAATTTTGAAATTTTGGTTTTCCACGCAGATCGCTTCACTATGTTAAAAGTATTACAATTAATCATTATTGATGGGGTTCGAAGCAAGAGTGAATCAGCTAGTTACACAAAAAAAACCATAAATATATCTGCAATAATAAAGATTTTATCAACTTTTTTCGTTTAAACGCTCCTCCTGTAAATCTACGAATTTGAAGTTAGCGTAGTGTTCATTGGAGGCATCGAAAAAATATAAAAGTTTATGTTTTAAATAGATTTTCTCATTTATTTTTAACAGTACTTAATCTATCTACAAAACAATACGATATCGATTATCATTTACCTCCGAAAACTGTAAATATCGCTTTACGTAGGTAGACCTTCTAAAATCGAATACGTGGGTGAAACCATCGATTGCTTTATATACCTAGACATGGTTTATCCTATTAAATCAAAGTTTTAATATAGAAAATAACATGGTATTCGCTTGCAATTGTTAAATGTTATTCTTCTTCTTCTTTGTCGTTTCCTCATTACTGAGGGTCGTGACCACCTTGGTCCAGTTTTTGCACCAGCTTCCTCCAATGTTGCCTAAATTCGGCCTGCTTAATGACGCCCGAGACGCTGGTGTTTGTGGCCTCCTTGATAAATGTTATGTATGAGTTTATTATGCGACGAATATTTGTATGTTTTACTGCGCCTTCTACAGATTGTTAGATAAGATAGCCTCACGATGACAGGACATAGCTCATACTTTCAAAGTGATCGACTAAAAAAATCGAACGTGCAATAAATAAAAAGACTAGCATTGGAAATGGGATGTAACAAACAAAAAAAAACATCCAATCCACAATCTACGTCAACTCTGGAGAAAGGCCAATTGAAAACAAAAGAAGAGCCGAGGTACCATAAACAAACATGTAATTTCAGCGTAATTACAGCACAGCCGTAAATCGTATGAGTTATGTTTAAAACGTGACGTCCAAACGAGACGACAGAAATAAAGAATCACAACATGGTTATTATTATAAACAAGATATACTGTACGGCACTTTCTTGTCTCGAATTAACGATACACGATAACGCGAAAAAGGCAACAATCCCTATCATAATGGAGGAATCTAGAGTTGTTTTATATTTATATTCAACTGTACATGTTTGTAAAATCATGATAACATACGAAACGCCTATGTGGCTTAATATTGCTTGAAGATAGTCCTCCCTGTTAGATTTAACGTCCTAAGATTTCTAGTGTATTTAGTGTTGTTAATCAGGGGATTTCATACAAAACAAAATTTTACAATTGTATAAATAAAGGTTATTATCTTAAGGCAGCATTTTTTCTATTAATACGTAGTATGTACAATGTTGTTATTCTGTATACTTTTACTTCGCATTTAAATACTATTATACCTACTTTACTAGTGGTTCCTTGGAAGAACAGTCATGAGTGAGTTCGATTCATCTTTATATGTATATACCGTTTATATTTCTAGTTTGTCTATGTAGTAAATAAATACCAAAAACATAATCATAATCTGTTTACTTAAAATTTGCTTGATAGATAACTTTTGCTACATGTTTTGTGACATGATCCATTATTGTTTTTTACATACAAATAAAGTAGAATGAGTCTGGTCCGAAAGACAGTTGTCGTGCTCGTACCGCATTCCATGTTTGCCTAAATTGACGAAAGATAATCTAGATTGTTTCTGTAGCTGTTAGCAAATCCTACCCTTCCTGGCTGAGCCCTTGCTCGTCGACCTGCCCTAGTAAAACTGGAAAGGCCTCCGGGCCACCAGTAATCTCTCAGACATAAAAAAGAAAGATTATTTCATTGTCCATATAAAAAAACAAAATCTACTCGATCAAATGAAATAAAAACTGTCATTTTGTGTTCCGATGTCATTGTATGACTCCGTTATCTATATCCGAAACTTCCATGTGATACTAATATTGTGCATTGAGTTTCCAGCGCCGCCAACCAAACGATTCGTGGTTCGATACTTCGTAGAAGCACACAATGGAGTTGTAGCAGAATATCGTTTTCAGTAATGCAGTTACGTGCGTGAGCACAACACAATGGACGTTGCCGTTATGCATTTCAGATGTCGCTCTATTGTACGCGGCAAGTAACGGTACCCGCATTTCACGAACACACCTAGATAGATACCAGTATTTATCGACCAAACATTCTCTTTTTTGTCGATACTAGGTTTTAGCTGGCGTAATTAGTCAAATATTTTCTAAAGCTATCTCCATACTAAATTGTTATGATGATACATGATACTAACTTAATTATATGTTTAAGTGTGATTCTTTCTCTTCAACACTCAGTGTTGTGGTTACCAGAGCCTTTAGACATCAACAACGTTAATGTCACCTATGTTAGAACATGAATCTTTAAGTCTCAATTTTACAGACTTCCCCACCCTTCAAACCGAAGCGCATTACTGCTTTACTGCAGAAATAGGGAGGGTTGTGGTACGTACGCGTGTGAGCTCATAATACGCAATAACCACCAGTTGTTACGCAAATTTCTTTTTTTCGGATTTTCTTTTTATTAAACGTTATTCTTTCATAGTGGAAGTAATTCGTAAATATTTGCCGAGTACGTATTTCGTTGGAAAAATTAGTACCTGTCATCGAGATTCGAATTCGAACAGTCACATAGCACTACACATGCACTGAGAGTCTTATCCTTTAGGCCATAGGATAGACTTAAATTTAGTGTCAAGTTTTGTCCATATTGTGGATTCAGATAAATATTCATAGTGTAGGGGGCTTAGCTTAAATAAATAATAATACATAAGTCTATGTGTCTGGTTAATAATTATAAACAAGACACAACAGTTTGCAACCTGTTTATTTTGTGACGAGTCTATACAGACTGTACTAAGCTAAGCCCACTACAATAGGAGTAATGCTGGTATTTTCATATTTCATATTTAATTTACATATTTTTCTATAGCAGCCCACATTAACAGAACAGATATAGGAACCTTGATTGTACAAATCTAGTTTAATCACATCATTTATATCAACATTTTCATGACTGGTTTCGGTTATTTAAAATTGAGCATTGTATTAGTAGTCATTTCCGGGCTGATTACCTGATTTTTATTGCTTTGACGTGTGGACGAGCTCACAGCCCACCTGGTGTTAAGTGGTTACTGGAAGCCCATAGACATCTACAACGTAAATGCGCCACACTCCTTGAGATATAAGTTCTAAGGTCTCAGTATAGTCACAATGGCTGCCCCACCCTTCAAACCGAAACGCATTACTGCTTCACGGCAGAAATAAGCGGGGCGGTGGTACCTACCCGTGCGGACTCACAAGAGGTCCTACCACCATTTTTTTGTCTCTGCTCATTCAATTGCATTTTATAAAAAAAATTGGTAGTTTTAATATTTAGGAATCTGTTTCTTAATATAAGAAAATATTTATCAGTAACACCATCATCATCAGCCTAGTCCATATTAATCCACCGCTGGACATAGGCTTCTCCAATTGCACACCATTGAGCATAACCCTGTTTCCCTCATCCAGCTCTTGCCAACCACCCTTTATGGATTATCACTACACCAAACCTGAATGTAAGCCCTTCAATTATAGCAAGTCTCATATCATCTAAAATAATTTTTAAAATGTTAATGAACAAAAGACATTAAACATATAGAACATCATTTCAATATTGTTGTATGTTATAGACTCAGATTTTATAGGTTAAAGGTAAATTGCCACAAACGATATGATGGAAACTTTTAAAATTGAAATTAATCATTAAATGTTGATAAAGTTAGTTAGACAAGTTAGTTTAAATTTTACTGTTAGAAATTAATTAATTCAAAAGGTTTCACAATTTCATAATAATATGGTGGTTCACATCATCACCCACACTGTGTTTCCAACATTTTATGAAATTACTCTTGTACTGTACCATCAGGCTTTGAAATTAATTATTTTTCACTTTTTATCTTTATATCTTCAAATAGAATTTGAAGTTCTTTACAGGTGGTTGTGATTCCTAATGTTGATTGATCATTGTAAGCATTTATGATGAGGTGGAGCTCGGGGCGGCCACAATGGTAATGGAAAAACAATAGAGAAATATGAGCAGTTATTAGTGATTTTTAATTGAGAAATAAATTCCCCTGTAAGTATTCAAAAACGTAGAATACTTTTCAGAAGGAAAAATATAGTATTCCTTTTTAAGTCATATCATTAACCTAATAACAGGAACAGAGAAATAACAGCATACAATATGACTAGTTGAATTTTCAATTGGCTAGTATTGCATTCCTAATTTATTATTATTTTAGTTTTACTGTTTACAATTTACCAGTACAAGTTTTACAATAAAACAATTAAAATTTAAAAGATAACTAAATCTAAAATAGTTTTTAGTATCGAAAAGTATTTCAAAACATTGCCCAGATACTAAAACTTTTAAATTAATTCCAATTAGAAGAACATGCATATTGTTTCTCATAAGTCATATGTTTACCTCGTGCGTTTAACTCTGAGAACTCACTACGTAGACAGCAGCCTACGTTGATAAGTTGCAGCTGCTTTATCAGTTTATAAACGACTACACAAAATGGTTATTAGAAACTCACACGTTCGTTGGTACACAGGCAATCGTTTTGTATCGCTCGCCCGCTAGAAAGCAACCAACCGACGCAGAACTGCGACAACCAGTAATTTTCCACTAAGTATTTTTACACTAATCACGCCAATTCACATTAGGGTCCACGCTCACCTTTCCAAGTTAATTTTTTTGCTGATTGATCTCACTATCATGCTGAAAGAAGACACGAAAGCGGACAAAGGGGCCTTCAAAACACAGCCATTTTGAAACAGTTAAACAGAATGTTACGAGTACATACACGAGTGTACAATGTTTTCAGATTGATAAGTAGCAAACACGCTTAACCGTTCACACTCATTTTTATGTTTTAGCACAATATAAACTAACACTAAACATCACACACTTTTAGATACGATTTCACTTCATACTTTCGCACACACCCGCTTACGTCGCAAAGTCCCTGATGGACAGAAGCGACACGAACTTGCACGAACGGAGAATAGTGAAGTGCGAAGTTAGCCAAACGGGTTGTCTGTAATCAAACAAAATATAACTACTAATAGTAGAAATATTCTTGACAGATGACAAATTAGTCGTGTTTGAATTTAGAACCTTTTTATGTCCATCGATGAAATTTACAAATAAAAAGATGTGATGTGTGATGTAAAAAAGATCACACTTTAAAAAAATGTGCTACAATGAGTTCGGCTATGGTGACAATTGAGCTCGCTTAGAGCAATATCAAATGACGAGAATATGTTAAATAAATTTATCGTTTTGAGAGCAATAAATAAAAAATAAAAAATCACAAATTGTGACGCGTCACCACACTTTATTAGATGAATCCTACTGCTAACAAACATACCACTACATACATAGTATTGACTACATACATTCAGGCTACATACTATGATATAGCGTGGCAATACGTCACTACACCAACAGTCAATCTGACCCGACGTTATAGATATTTCACATCAAAAACGAAGTCGCTCTAAAATCCTACTAAAATCATAGTATTTTTTTTATATAGCAACATTCTACCCCGGAATCTGTGCTGTGAGCCTGTGTGAGGAAAAGGCCCTGTCTTCAACTTATGAAGACAAGGCTTTTTGTTTATGAATGACAATTGACAACTAAATAATTATTGTAAATTGTTAATGTAAAGCGATTTATACTTTTTACATCTCCCGGCATTGGAGCAGAGCTCATAATATCTGGAACTTAGCGTTCATTGACAGTGTATTTCCAGAGATATTTTTTTGCCACGTATCATTCGGGTCTGGAATGAAACCCCTCCCCCAGCGTTTCCCGGGCCCGGGCCGTATGACATGTCCTTCTTCAAACGAGGCTTGCGGAGAGTACTCGGGAGTGGGCAGCAACTTGGCTGGACCCCTAGCATTACTAACGCCCATGAGCGACGGCAACCACTCACCAGATGGGCCGTCTGCCTTAAAAGGCAATAAAAAAAAAACAGAGGTGTCAAGGGACACCCGAATGGAACGAAGTTCCTTTCGATTAATTAGTGAAGGAATTGTAATTTTTTTTTAAGTTATAATAATAAATTACGGCATTATGAAGAAGAAAAAAACAATACTATGAACTAAATTACTATTGTTGAAACGCTATCTCGAGAAACTGTACTAATTACGCGGACCAATCGGATACGAGCAATGTCACGCGATAAGCGCCTACACGTTGATTGGTCAGAATGACGGATCTAAAAAGTGTCGTGACAACTTTTCGTAAGATTTTTTTCCGTCTAGCCCCCTTTCACAACGCGCGATAAGGAACTTCCCCTTTCACAACGCGCGATAAGGAACTTCGTTCCAATTATGAATTGTAGTTTGACAGATTTTAGACAACATATAGTAGGTAGGTATTATGACGCGAGTCAAAAAAGTACTTAAGACATGAGGCGCGCATCCACGTGCAGTGGTATCGTGTCACGCCAGAAATCAATTCGTAAAATTCAGAAATAACTTTCGCATTGAGAATCGACGATTAAATTAACTTTATTTTATTAGAAGACATACGTCAGGGATTCAACTCGAGTCTCTATGGTATCGCTGGGATGACTTTCCTTGCATCTTTCTACTTCTAGTATTTTTCTGCTCAAAGCAAAATTTCGTTCAATATGTGCAGTAAAAAAACTATACTTGTCGATATATACTATTCCAAAGGAAATTACAGATTGTCTTGTTCAGCTTTGCGACTTTTTGACAATGTAGTATGTTGTACAGCTTTAATAGATCTTAGTATATTTTTGTGTGTAATCATGGTTTTTTTAACTTTTTAGTATTAATACTAATTTTATATTTCTTGGTCAAGAACTGATTGTGGTCCTGACCAAGTGTGGAAAAATTGTTACGTGGATTTTTTATAAGAAGTTTCAGTCTCTATTTTTATTAAAATTTACAATTTTAATAAGAAATACGGTTTCGACCTTGCTCTACAAAATAATTGGCTGTATGACTTACGTTCCTTTTACCTGTCCGTTGTGTAGTAGATGAAGTTGACGCTGAATACCAACAATCTATGGCTTAGCGCGGGTTATTCAATTTTGTTGCTTAGCAACCAAATGAATTCTCAATTCGTTTACATCCATTCATTTATTTGCGACTTTTATTAGTTACTTTACTGCGCGTCAGTCAACTAACTGTGTGAAACTTGCAGTGCCGAATTTTATACTTAACGATATTTATGGGCATAAATTATATTCTAGGCATTGATGTCCATTTTATTTTGTGCTTGCCTTATATTTTGCGTTTGTAATGATTAATGCCGATATTCTATAAATGCACTCAGTGTAAACAGTGATTATTAAATTAATCTAGAAGACGTACTAAATATTATGAACATTATTGTGTTAACGATATATTTTATTTATGTTTACAATGTAATGGCTAATGATTACGACGGCGATGAGAAATGTGAGTGTAGTTTTTACTTATCTAATTAATTAATTAAATTCTGTTACTCCGACATGCGTACAGTAAAGGTAAATGCGTTTTTTTTTTCTATTTGCGCTCGAACACGCTTTAATATATTCTAAGAGAGCTCAGTTTAGAAATTATAGTAAAATTATAGATTTATTACATTTTCGACGCTCGCTTAACAAATTAAGTTTACCAATACATCTCTAAAATGTATTAAATCAATTTTTCTGTCAGTGTAACTTTATGAAAGTTAAAAGAGTTTCAGCGGTGGTAAGGCGTATGTAAGCCCGCATGAGTAGGTACTACCATCCTGCTTATTCCTGCCGTGAAGGAGTCGTATACCGGTTAGGAAAACCGTTCAACACCGACCGTACCACCTTCCTCTCACCTACCTTTAGACTTCAAGTCTCAAGGTAGGTGATAGTATTCACGTTGTGATTTTTATGAGCTCCGGCTACCATTTAATCCAATTTTTTTTACCATCGCACCGCCTGCCTCCCGAGTAGAGTTCATCCATACTACCTGGAGCCACTGTGTTCATCCACAGTGCGTTTCCAGAGATCTTTTTTGCCACGTACCATCCGGCTTTGGAATGAGCTCCCCTCCACGGTGTTTCCCAAGCGCTATGCCATGTCCTTCAACAAACGGGACTTGTGGAGAGTATTAAACGGTAGGCAGCGGCTTGGCTCTGCCCCTGGCATTGCTGACGTCTATGAGCGACGGTAACCACTTACCATCAAGTGGGCCGTATGCCCGTCTGCCTACAAGGAAAAAAATTGAAACAAACGACTTTCGATTAAGGCATTCCAACCAAAGTCATAATGTATCATCATCATCATCTCAGCCTGTCTACTGTTCACTGAACATAGGCCTCTCCAACTGATATCCATTGCGGCCGGTCCGTTGCCACCTGCATCCAACGTGACCCAGCAATTTTCACCAGGTCGTCGGTCCATCTGGTAGGTGGCGGTCCCACACTGGGTTTGCCAGTACGTGGTCTCCACTCGAGGATCTTTCGGCCCCATCGGCCGTCCGATCTTCGCGCTATGTATCCTCCTCCTCCTTGCGTCGATAATCCTCAGTGCTGGGGGTCGTGGCCTCCTCTAACAACTTTCTCCTATATTATTATTTTTATTGAAGTCGTTGTGGCCTAAAGGATAAGACGTCCGGTGCATTCGTATGTAGCGATGCACCGGTGTTCGAATCCCGCAGGCGGGTACCAATTTTTCTAATGAAATACGTACTCAACGTTCGTACTCAAATGTTCACGATTGACTTCCACGGTGAAGGAATAACATCGTGTAATAAAAATCAAACCCGCAAAATTATAATTTGCGTAATCACTGGTGGTAGGACCTCTTGGGAGTCCCCATGTGTAGGTACCACCACCCCGCCTATTTCTGCCGTGAAGCAGTAACGCGTTTCGGTTCGAAGGGAGGCGTAGCCGTTGTAACTATACTGAGATCTTAGAACTTATATCTCGAGGTGGGTGGCGCATTTACGTTGTAGATGTTTATGGGCTCCAGTAACCACTTAACACCAGGTACGCTGTGAGCTCGTACATCCATCTAAGCAATAAAAAAAAATATCTTGCGCCATTCCTGCCTGTCCTCGGCGGTGTGGATAGCAACGTGGACTGAAGTATTGAGAGTCGCGCTAGTATAAATCAGTTACAATATCCATGATACCATACGGTATGTCTCTTAAACAACGAAAGTCGATCAGTAAAATGCACCTAACCAGAAACTAAATAAAACGTACCATATTCAAGGGTACCAAACTAGGACTTTACCCTGTATTACCGGTTCTAGAAACTCGTAAGTGACGAAAACAAGTACGCCCAGATCACGAATACGAAGTGGCTGCGACCAGGAATCGAACTCATATCCCATGATATAGTAGTTAATGCCACTAACCACGTCTAACGAGACAATATAAAATGGACAGAGCTGCGAATGAAATCGATGAGAGATGTAACTAGTTTGCGTAATGTGAGAAACGCGTTCGTACTGAAATTAGTAGATTAGAAGAAGAAAATTTACAGGCTTCAGACAATTGGTATGGAGAAGAGATAAAAATACAAGGGTTACCCTTGTAGTTTTAGAATATGCCTGTTATGAATCCCATGCAAAGAATAAACTAGTTTTGCAACCATGAATCCACATAGGAAACTAAATTTGAAAATATATGTAATTATTTTGTAATTCAAAGGGTTTGTAATAAATAAAGGCTACCAAAGAGAACCCCAAAAGAAGAGTGAGACCGCTACTATTCACCAGTGGCTTCGTGGTATGCAACAATCCTTAGATAGTGAAGGGAGTTAATTTTGAAAAACAGTAAATGAATTAAGAGTTGGTGCTTGTTTATTTTTTTATATTCTAAAAGCTTTCAGTGTTCCCATAAACTCTTACCATAAAGCGAATGCTAGGAAAGAAAGGTTTTCGAGTTAGAACCTGGGTCGAAGTAGCGGTCCGTTGACACGAACTTGTTATTAGGACCTTTTAGCCTCTATCGGAAAGTGTGTTAAGACATCAAAAGGATTTACGTAATTTCAAACTTCGAAGAATTGCCGCTAATATTTTTCTCACATTTCATTTTTTTTCTTTCCTAACCTGGTGGTAGCCGTGAAAGGTTAGTATGCTAGCGTAACCGACGAAATTTCATATAGTGCTCAACGTTAGTTTCCAAATTACTGGACCAGTAATGTCTCCCTATTATAATAATCAATCCGAATCATCACAACGGTCCAGTGCGGTCGGCACGGTCACATCCGCTGTTAACAATAACTTTCCGTGTATATCCGCTATTATATGCCTTTTTGTCAGTTTACCTCGCAACGTTCGCAGCAGGATGTGTGTGCGCGACCTGTTACATAAACCTATTTATGAAAATGGCGTTGTCGATATCAAAGATTTGCTTGAGAATTCGTTTTGATTAACGGACATGTTGGATGGAAATTTCGTTTTATTTCCAAGTCAAAATCTAGAAGAAATTAAAAATATTAATATTTATCGTAATCTTTTGTTATAGACTTATTAGCTACGTTCAATGACGCTCATTATGAGATTCCGGTATTAGGCCTTTATAGGTACAATTTATTGGTTTATCATTAAAATTCTCAACGGGTTGACTTTAATTTTCCCAAAAATGTATGCCTCTGTTCCATATAATAAATATAATAATAAGGCAGTAAAGTGGTGAATTTCTTAAAAATCGTTATGAAATATCTCTCGACAATATATGTAATGCTTAGAAATCTACAGACGAAGTAGATGGTTTCCGGGTAACATCACGAATCTTCCATCAGTTCAATTTATTGTTAAAAAGTTCGTTTTACTAGGAGTGCCAAACTCAAAACTTTATCGAATTCAAATGCGTACTCGAATACATAATTTACATACTTTTTACTGGTGGTAGGCCTCTTGTAAGTCCGCACGGGTAGGTACCACCAACAGGCCTATTTCTGCCGTGAAGCAGTAATGCGTTTCGGCTTGAAGGGTGCGGCAGCCGTTGTAACTATACTGAGACCTTAGAACTCATATCTCAAGGTGGGTGGCGGTATTTACGTTGAAATGTCTATGGGCCCTAGTAACCACTTAACACCAGGTAAGCTGTGAGCTCGTCCAACCATCTATGTAACAAAAATAAATACATACACAGTTACTATATATATATGATACTATTTGATACTAAATGATACTATTTATTAGACCATTTGTTTTAGACCACATTCGTATTATAAGTTACCTTATCATAACAAACATACTAAACGTTAAAGATAATATATAGATGGTTAAATGGGTAGATGGTTAAATTGTCATTAAACACGACAAGTGCCTTTCCGTTTGTCGTCTTGTGATATAATATCATTATTTACATGCTAAATATAGTATCGCATCGAGGAAATGCGTTTCGTATAGGTACCGTAAAAGCTCGGCGCATGGTACGACTTGGTGCAAATCCTTTGTCGGTTGGTACAAGTTAAAACATTTTAGCGTATTTTTTACAAAATACATGACGTTTGATTGACTTGAAAAAATTAAAATTACACACGTATCAAAGATCGTAGATACTTTACCTTAAATTCCAGAACCTTAATAATTAAAAAAAAATAGTTTTAATATTAGTTCGATTCGATATTAAAGTTTGTTTTGGTTGTTACTAAACTATATTTACTTATTAAAATTAAATGTTAAGTATATAGAGAGTTCTTTTTAGTTTCAAACATGCAACTTGTCCGCATTTCTTATTTGTTACTGTTCAGGCCGTATCACTGTATAATTCCTTGTTGGAGTGAGTAACTTTGTTAAGATATATGAAATTCTGCATCTACATATACTTACTTATGTTCTTGTCTCGAATGTCTAATCATTGGTACTGGTAACACAAGAGAGAATTCCAGGCGAGCCCACTGAATGTGGAAATAACCTTTTCATCCAACACACATTTTCACTCAAGTTCATTTTTATTGTCTCCAATGTTTATGATTTTCTTTCTTTTTTTCTTTAATTTTTTTTTGTTTAATGACGACTTGACTTATAATATTTTATCGTTTAGTATTGACAAGCTTTAGTCTTTTCATTAAAAGATAGCAAATCGTTCAAAAAATGATACGAAGCATTTGAATGCAATACTCTCTTTTACTTTGTTTATTATCTATTTATAACTGACTAGCATTTATATAATAAATATTTAGAAATATACTGACTAATTATTTTTTAGAATGTTAATAATAATAGATATAGTAGATACAAAAATAATCTAAGCCTTGGTGTCCGGGATTGTGGGATATTTTATATTATTGGGCGAACACTAGATAGTAATAACAATTTCATTAGATTGCGATTTTAACTGTATATTTTTAAGGCATTAATGTACCTTTGTAACTAGAAGTTTCAAAGAATATTCATAATGTACCCAAAACTAATGAGCTTTTTATCGCTAATCGATATTTCTTGTACCATACAACCAGGTTGTTTCGACTGAAACTTACACGGAGGGCAAACGAACTCTATTCTCGGTTGTTCGGAAGATCACGCGATGTTACCCAACCTTTTGTCATAAACTATCAAACGTGGAGCCAATTTCGTTGCTGCTCTGTTTGCGTCTCAGAGTACGATTCATTCATTAATATCAATTTTTTTTTTCATTATTTAGATGGGTGGACGAGCTCACAGCCCACCTGGTGTTAAGTGTTTACTGGAGCCCATAGACATCTACAACGTAAATGCGCCACCCAACTTGAGATAAATTCTAAGGTCTCAGTATACCCGCCATTCAAACCAAACGCATTACTGCTTCACGGCAGAAATAGGCAGGGTGGTGGTACCTACCCGTGCGGACTCACAAGATGTCCTACCACCAGTGAAAGATACCACCATTTTAGATATTAAGATTAGATTACGATATACATATGTCTAAACACCTGGAACCAACTTCGAATTTGAACTTATTTCGAATTGTTTTAACTGTTTCTATGGTCGTCGGTACACTTAAGGCAAAAAGAGATCTAAAATCTCAATTCTCGATATACTAGTATTCTCAAAATACTATCAAAGCCTACTAATACCGTTCACCTACCAATCACAACTTTGGATTGAAGGATTGAGGTCCACGATCTTGTGAATAAAACTAGTTGACGGGATTCAGTGGGAAAGACACTGTGCATTTGCATTTTGTGATGTTGTTCAAATGTTTGACAAATACTAACGATTCAAAGTAATAAGTGACCTGTGCTTGACTATACCTAAGTTATTGAATTATTTGTCAAAGTAAACTTATCATCTTAAATTAAGATCCATTTTAGTACTTGGATGCACTACTAAAGTACCAATTTATGGACTATTGCAGTATTCATGATGGTATCGCCAGATCAACATCACCGCACACCTCGACTGGAGGATTTCTTCTGGACGGGCTCTGGTGATGGACCACCGGCGCCTGAAGCTGCAGTGTCAGTGCCCTCAAAGCCATCCACTCCACTTGTACGCACAACTACTGTGCTCGCAACGGTTTATTTGGACTCCTATCCACCACAGGTCAATTTATTCTAAAATAACTGCAAATTCAAGTCCATCGAATTTAAATATTTGTAATTAAATTTTGCACATCACAATATTAACTTATTCTCTTAGGCGGTGACAGACAAAACAACTGGAGATTGCGTCATGAATTGTGGAGAACCAGTCATACCGGACAGTTTGGAACCAGAGATTCCAGAAGACCGAAGATATTGGCTTTTAACAGTCATTCAGGGTTCAACACCAGATAGTCTTCACATGAGACTAGCACGATTGTATCAGAAGGCATTCTTGAGGTTACTGTTTCGTCTGTTTAAAAAAGTCCTTAAACAAAACTTACCGCATTATAAATGATGAATTTTATGTTTACAGACAACAAGAAAGACATCTAGGTATAATTAAATCTTTAGATGCACCGACAGCACGGAAGAAACACGACGTTCATTCCTTTATTGTTCACAAAGAAAATAACAAGGTCTCTGAACACGAAACACCTTTCAAATATTTTGGAGTCAACAGCACAGTCTCTTCGGTTGAGTCCATGTCCGTAGTTCCTACAACAAAAATAGTTGATCAAAATTCTAGCTCTTTAACTCCAAAATTCTATGAAGCCATCGAAATGTACCCTCTCAACAATATAGATACTGTTATTCGTATTGAACCCACAAGAATAGATGAAGCAGATTGGATTTTGGCCACACCAACAATCACTGTCAATAAAAGAGAAGTCTCAGATCAAAATGAACTGGAAGTAATTAAAGAGGACTTAATAGATATACCTCTAGAGAACGAAGCAAATGAAACGATTTTGTTTAAGAGAGAAATCATACATCCAGATCAACAGCCACCGGTGCGAGTTCACATTCAAAACATAACTGAGGTAGCAAATTGAGACTATTATGATTTTTTTCCATATAATTCACAAAATTGCGAAGTCGTCGTGGCCTAACGGATAAGACGTCCGGTGTATTCGTGTTGAGCGATGCACCGGTGTTCGAATCTCAGGCGGATACGAATTTTTCTAATGAAATACATACTCAACAAATGTTCACGATTGATTTCCACGGTGAAGGAATAACATCGTGTAATAAAAATGAAACCCGCAAAATTATAATTTGCGTAATTACTGGTGGTAGGACCTCTTGTGAGTTCGCGCGGGTGGGTACCACCACCCTGCCTATTTCTGCCGTGAAGCAGTAATACGTTTCGGTTTGAAGGGTAGGGCAGCCGTTGTAACTATACGTCAGACCTTAGAACTTATATCTCAAGGTGGGTGGCGCATTTACGTTGTGGATGACTATGGGCTCCAGTAACCACTTAACACCAGGTGGGCTGTGAGCTCGTCCACACATATAAGCAATAAAAAAAACATCATAAAAATATATACTTGAATTTTTTTTTTTTGTTGCTTAGCTGTTCAATGTGAAGACGGTCCGAATAAGAGTATCCCGATAGCGTTTAAAATTTTATAATTTGAAATCATAAATTGATATTTAATTAATGGCCATAAACACATAGTTGACTGATGCTAATATTAAAAAGGTAACATTATGAAAACTATAACGTTTCATAACACGATGGAGCTGTCCAAACCGCCATTGGGTATCGGACCCCATAGATATCACAGTGTGAATGTTACCACCTCTCTTGAAATTTAAAATCGAGGTCTCATTTGAAAGTAAATCGGCCTTATCCTCTTTAATACGAACAGAACGCGTGACTTGTGATTAATGCAGGATTGTGGTACCTACCAATGCGTCGTCCTCCCATCAGTAGAATACCACTACTCTCTTTGGGCGAGTATAACTTTTATAGCACAATATTATTCCGTCATCTTTTAACAATACGGGTTGAGTACGTATTTCCTTCAAAATTAATACCTTCGTGCGGAATTTGAATATCGATATACTCGCATCACTTGGTACTTGAGTACACCATCGCGCTTATTCTTTAGGCCGCAATGGATTCCTAAGTTAAGAAGGCTGTTTAAGCAAAACCTTTCAGTCTCCAGACTCTGGAACGATACAAATCGTGTATGTTGTGCTGGTCGGAGGTCGGGCGGTACCTGCAGCCGTAGCGGCCAGGGATATGAGACTGGTGAGAGACGCCGAAGTGGCGCGGGAGCTCGGCGCAGTTGTCACCACGAAAGCTGAGCGTGAGTTTTAACTTAAGGCCCGGTGTATTACTTGGAAAAATCGTTCATACGAGGATTTGTGGGGGCTCTTTCAATTGAATCAACTCTGATTCGGATGTTTTTGGAACGAAGTTCCTTATGGGACGATGCGGAGGGGTAGCCTAACCTGGAAAAAACGTCCGTAAGGTAAGATTTTTATTAGTAATGCACACAGTGTACGACTTAACTTTGTAATAACGTACAAATAATAACATACTTTTTTATCATTCATTGACCACGATCTCAGAGCGTTCGTTTGCGCAATACACTAACTCTTATGTAAACAACCGTGAATGAAGTGTACCACAATAAGTTCGCACGTTACCGAATGACCGTGGGTTGTTGCGAAACCTCCAATTTATTTTCTTTATACCTCGAATAGAACTTTAAATTAATATAATAAGGAACTTCGTTCCTATCCGGTGTCCCACGACACCACACGTCTTTTTTTCCAGGGAATGGTCGGATAATAGATTAGGTTCGATTATCAATAAATATCAATAGTTTATTGATATTTAGTACATAGTATATTTTATTACAATTTATTTAAGCTATGTTGCGAAACCTAACATAGAACAGAATATTTTCATGATAAGTTTGCATAAATAGAAATTTCGAGCAATTACATTAGGGCCTATGTCTGTCTACTATGTCTACTATATCTTGCAAGCAATTTCACCCGCTCAGTGGAAGATTTTGCTTTTGTCGATACCTCCAAATTATTTGCCATCAATTTTCCTAATATTAACACACATAAAGTATCTTAAGATTTTCTGAAAATAACAAATAAATATTTCGTTGGAACTCTTCTTAGCAGCATATCTGAAGGCGGCTGAAGGTTTGGAGGGAGAGGCAGACGCAGGCGGAGTCCGTGGCTCTGAGCTCTGGGCCTTGGCAGTAGGTTCTACTATAGCACTGCTATTGGTTCTCATATTGCTGGCGCTACTGTGTTTTGCGCACAGGTAAAATACCTGGTCTATCTGATTTTGTTTTTATTGAACTTCAGTTGGTTTTCTTTTAAAATAATTTAATTTGTTAAAATAAATAGCGTTCTTGGTGTTCTTTTTGGGCACCCAATGCAAATATTAAGTTGAATGCAATTCTGAACGAAAACAATTTAAAGGGTCCGCCAGAAGGATTTGCATATGGTGCTAGGACGTACTTTAAACTGGCTTCGGTTGGTATTGCCGCGTTGCCTATTTCTGCCGAGAAGCATTCACGAGGCCCATGTTACATCATACAATTGAGACTATAACCTCATGTTTCAAGGTAAGAGGCGGCATTCGCATTTCGTAGTACGTAAGCTCTTTCATCCCTCTCCGGAAAAAAACAAAAAAAAACAATTACATAAAATTTCGACACTAATTGGTTTGGCCGTTATCAGTACCAGTAAATATTCCCATTACACTTTCCAACGTTAAGGAAAAAGCAAATCAAGTCTGCAGCCTCACTCCGGGCCTATCGGGATGAGTTAATGAGAGAGGCAGAGAGGAAGCAGCTCAAGCAAGTGCACGAAGAGAGGGACGGGAAGGTGCGTCTGTCGACTCTGTATATAGAGTAGTAGAGAGTAGTATGTAGAGCATGTAAAGCTTACAATTAGACAGAACTAAGTGTATTTCCAGTCGTGATTACATTCTCTCATCTTTCCTTGTATTGGATTTAGAACTGAAGTCTAGAAATGTCTTTTAAATTCAAGAATTTTCTATCGATTCATTAAAAAAATTGGTGTCACCCTCCCTTCCCACGCAAGATTGGCAATTTAGGTATAAATAGCTATATATAACTTTAAGGCGTTATTGTGATACGAATGAAATGGACTTTTCATTTCAGCTTATAAGCGTAGTGTCCCCGAGCAGAACCAGACCTAGTAGCAGTCTTCTGCCGATCTATAGAGCCGCCAGTACATCCAGGTAAGATGGTAGGGTGTCTATTGAGTCCGCGCGGGTAGGTAACACCAGCCTGCCGGCTTCGACCGTGAAGCAGTAATGCGTTTCGGTGTGAAGGGTGGGACAGCCGTTGTACTGTAAAAACTGGCTTAAACTTGGTTTAACGTGGTTGACGGCTATGGGCTCCGGTGACCACCGAACACCAGGTGAGCTGCGAGCTCGTCCCAAATAGTAAAGAAACACAAATAACAAACCGAAATATAATTGAATTTCATCTTGTTTTTTATCCTGTTGATGCCGGTCAGGATATTCGAGCGAAATTATAAAATTATTGTTTTGTCGTCGGTCCTTGATGCGCGTGCAAATAAATGTTCAAGTTAATATGACGTGTTGAAGTCGGCGAAAATTACGTTCAAAGTGTCCGTTACATACAAAAAGAACTAAGCTAACAAAAGCTTGTTATTATATCGAGGGGTGAAAGGCACAATTGGTTTAGGCGACATTTCGCTAAATACGCAACATTTTTCTTTCTAATGAAAGATACATTTTATTTGGTATTAATTAGCGTAATCAGTTCGATGTTTATAATTGACCTTCAATTAAGTTTAATTAGCTGAAGAAGTTTTTTTGTTATCTTTTTTTTCCAAGTTTTAAACTTTAAATGGCTCTCCTGTAAAAGTTGCAAGAATGTCGCTCAAACCAAACAGCCTTTCTCCCCTCGATATCAAAGCAGTAATTGCTTGTAAGTTAATTGCAAGACCTCATCAGTTCGTCAACGACATCGTCGGGGGTGTCGGAAGTGGCAGCGGCACTTCGGAGGCGCCAGAAGAAGCCACATGCTTTGAGGATGCCGCAGAAGAGACGAGGTGACCATACTAACATGCTACTCCATTATAATACAAAAGAAACTTTAAAAAAAAATTGGTGCACGTGAAAGAAGTGAAACTTCTTTCGCGGTGTATAGTATTGTGGTTTTATTCATAATTCATCTTTAAATCAAATTTCTCTTGTAGTATGGAATGCTGTGTATAAGAGAAACTACCTAGCTCGCTTTGTCCTTTCGGTCTCTCCACAGTCGAGTGGTTCGCGAGACGCTATGTCTATTCTCTCACTCTCGCTCGTCCTAAATTGTATCTTTTCTCTCTAGCCGTAACGAAGATGTCGCGAGTTACATTTTACTCTCAACGCGCCTAAAGAGGTTTCACTTCAAAAAAATAATTCAAAATATACATATGTACGGGGTGTTAGAAGATCGTAGGCACCTAATTTCGAAATAACAATAGGATTGTTAAACATGTTTTGCAAATTTGATCGAGACTAGGGCCCACTCAGTGCGTAGTTACCAGAGCCCGTGGACATCACAGCGTAAATGCCGCCCAGATTTAATGAAGCTAGAGTTAGCCTTATCGGACTGCGTTTTTGCACTATGTATAATCTAGGCAAACACTAAACAGTTACGTGTCATCTTTCATCTCTCTTTTGTTTTTTTTATTTTAATGGCTTAGATGGGTGGACGTGGTCACAGCCCATCTGGTGTTAAGTGGTTACTGGAGCCCATAGACATCTACAACGTAACTACCTTACCCACCTTGAGATATAAGTTCTAAGGTCTCAAGGATAGTTACAACGGCTGCCCCACCCTTCAAACCGAAACGCATTACTGCTTCCCGGCAGAAATAGGCAGGGTGGTGGTACCTACCCGTGCGGACTCACAACAGGTCCTACCACCAGTTGTTCTGTAGACTAGTTTTATTTTTGTTTTACAACTATAGTGTTAGTCTGAGATTTCAGTTTGTCTTTAAAAAAGAAAGAGAAACATGAAATGAATGTAAATCTTGAGGTGTCAGTGGTCGGTTTTCGTTAGGCCACTATGCCTAAGTTATCCGATTATAAAGTTTGCATGGTGCCTTCGTTACCGGCGGTCTCTGATGGTGATGGTCACATAGTGCCGTGTCTTTTTTTTATATGCGATTTTTTGTTTCGACTTCGTGTACCCAGTGGGCACAACAGACAGTCTGCTGGAGGCTGCGGGCGTGGAAAGCTCTGACAGTGGACAGCCGTCAGCTCCTCCGACCCCCACTTCGTATCTGTCCATGCCCTCTGTCAGCTCCTTCCCCAGGTGATATTCGCAAAGCCATAACATTACTCTGTAGATCTTATTCTAAGTACTAGTATAGTTCATGTTTTATTAGCAGGGTATGTTAAGACTTATGCCTTAAAAATGGACACTGTTATCTACGTTCTATTGTCCAAAAGACTCCGGTAAACGCTAAACATCTGGTGGCCCGTGAACTCGTTCACACATCCAGACCTATAAAAGGTGACAAAAGTAAATTGAATTATTTCATGTTGTTTATTTTTATGTTGTATTTTATCTTATGCCTTATGTAGGCTTAATGATTGAAAAATCTGAACTGATAAATTTACATTTCAATAAATATGACTGACTTTCAAAAAAGAGTGCTTCGTGAGGACACAAGACAAGAATTAGTGCAGCTAACTGCTAGTGGAATTAATTCCGGAAAGCCAAATAACTTTCACAGAAATTGACAAATATGTAAAACATTCGTGAGGTAAAAAATGTGTAAGGACTTCATAATCAGTCTCTTTTAAAAAATAATTTCAGAGGGAATATAGTAGAGCCTCTCTCTAAGATCTTGGAGCCTGTGTCAGTTCGGCATCTGGACATAGATTCTCCCGTCTCCACTCCAAAGAAGAGAGAACCGAGCACCAAAGAGGTGGTCCCCAGGAGACAGATGCCTTCGCAGCTGGTCAGGCTCGGAAGCATTGACAAGGACCCTGGCGTCATAGGACCTCTGGTCTGGGACTTACATTGCCAGAGAATAAAAGATGGTGAATATCCTTAGAATGTTTATTTAATATATAATAATTTTGGAAATGGGTTTAGGGAACGGAACAAGGTTAGAGATATGTTGGTTTAAACCATTGGCTCCCATCTGCCTCGATCAGTGGGAGACATCCAAAAAATCCAAATCCAATGGGAACGTTATCTTCTATAACACTGTCATATTATATTAATTTGAAATAAGAAAAACATTACAGTGAGTGGTTATCTCATGTAAAGAGTGTTAATAGCATACTAGAAAAAATAAAATCGAATAAACATAAATGAATTCTTAATGTTCAAATAAAAAATTTCATAAATATGTATTCAACACCAATTACAAAGGCCAACCCCACACTTACATTAAACGCACTTCCAATTCGAACGCCTTCAGTTTCAAAGCCGTCATCTCCAACGAGACCTTCGCCTCGGAGAGAAGCAGGAGCGTCCAAAATGCGGCAGCGCTTCAACGAGCTCATGGACGACGCCTTCACGTTGTTCGGCAGCGCGGCCCCCAGCCCCGCCCCCCGGGACTCCGCCTCCATCGACATGGACAACGACCACAAGAGATCCGGTAACGTGACGCACAAGCTTAACTATACTGGATTTCAATTGACACCTACAGCCGTATACCAATACAGTACGGGATGGTGGCAATAGAACAAGAATCTGGTTTATTGTGCGCGGCCCGCATGCGAGTAAACTCTCTCCAGGTCATCCAATTCAGTTGCTGGAGGACGACCGTCGGAACACCGTGGTACGTTAGGAATGTCGACCTTCACCACGATCTAAGTTTAAAGCCGATACGTAAGTATTTTAAGGTAGCATCAGAACGCTACTTCGACAAAGCGGCGCAACACGATGACTCCTTATTGTGGCGGTCGCTAATTCTTTATGCGACTCAAGCGACCGGACAACGCAAAGCCACCGTCGCCCGAAACATATCTTTTCTGACCCCTGGATCCCCTCTCAGTGCTTTTAGGCTCTTCAAGAACCGTCCTTGTCGAACTCGTCGATAACAACGCAGACTTCGATTAGCGAACTGACCCATAAGATCGCAATTCCGATCCGGTGATTCAGTGAAGGACTGCTCTTGCTAGGACTAGTGCTAGAAATTCCCTCAGGTTGAGACCGTGAGCTCACCTACCGGTCCAGGCGTCGGTGAAATAGCCCTTTAGGCTACAAACAAGTAGGTATGGAAAATAAATTATTAAAGTGATGCCTTGTAATTCAAACCTAGCGAAACAGTACTCTATTCCATTGCAACAGAGACTGACTTATATCAGAACGGGCGGCAGTTATGCTGTTCTCTAGTGGAACTAAAGCTCGTCGGTCGGTCTCTGCTAATTAAATAGAACGGAAAATATAAATAACCTTCCAGTTGGCTCGGGAGTGACGCAGGCGCGCAACGACAACGTCCGGCTCCCGGGCTCCGACACCGGCCGGGGGCACTCCGCGGGGACCGGGTATGAACTTTAGTATTCAAGCACCAACCGGGCATATCATAAAACCCCCATAGACACAGCCCACTGAGTTTCTCGCCGGATCTTCTCAGTGGGTCGCGTTTCCGATCCGGTGGTAGATTCTACGAAGCACGGCTCTTGCTAGGGTCGGTGTTAGCAACACTCCGGTTTGAGCCGCGTGAGCTCACCTAATAGTTAAGGTTACGCTGAAATAGCCTCTCAAGGCTATCAGCTTAGGTAGGAAAAATAATAATCATAAAAGCATATATACCTATGTATGTGTATGCATACACAAAAAATCATTTAAATCGGTCCAACCAACAGGAATTCAGTGACAATCACACGTACAGTAGAATTATATAAATAAAGATGAACATTATCGATATTCTTCAATAAAATTAGCATATTCTTCAAAGTTGTTGAAATTTGTCTATTCTACGCAAGGCCGCACTATACACAGCGTAATTCTTTGTACGTAGCTTGCTATAATATATTGTTACACCGGTAAGAGTAACGCCATCTAGCGCCGAATAGTCGAACGAATATCGAAGCATATTTAGTAGCATCTAGAACGCCCGAGAAGTACAACGCCATCTATTGTCAGATAACGGAAACACACATCGAACGTATTCAAATTGTGAGGAATGTTCTCGACGATTCTAGGGATGTCATATCGACTACAAAAGCGTTGTAGAGATGGCACGCAGTCAATCAATAATCGGAACTACTCGAAACGAAACAGCGAACGGGTCACCTGAAGCGAAGCGGAAGAGGCGAATTTACTGGTGGTAGGACCTCTTGCGAGTCCACACGGGTAGGTACCACCGCCCTGCTTATTTCTGCCGTGAAGCAGTAATGCGTATCGGTTTGAAGGGTGGGGCAGCCGTTGTAACTATACTGAGACTTTAGAACTTATATCTCAAGGTGTATGGCGCATTTACGTTGTAGATGTCTATGGGCTCCAGTAACCACTTAACACCAGGTGGGCTGTGAGCCCGTCCACACATCTAAGCAATAAAAAATTAAAAAATTAAAAAAATATAGTTTTAATGTATACTTCGGTAGAATTTTTTTGTTTATCCCGAACCCCAGCGCGTATCAATATTTACCATTAAATCTATAGGAGGGTCAGCGGGAGTGTTTTGTCGATGGAATGCCTACGCCCTAGAACTACGGCGGCGAGGCCGCAACAGCGTAGGGCTCCGCCCCCGGCCTCTGCTTGGGGACCAACAACAGTAAGCATTCTTTTCTTTTAGAGATATATCATAATCAAATTCCTAAACTAAATAAAAGAATTTTACACGATACGGTTAGTGCAGCCCATAGACATCAACACGTGAATCCCATCACATACTTTAATGATTAAACACAAAAATGGTGCTTTCATCGTTTTATGTCGCAAGCCTACAGATATTTTTTTAAATAATAAATTTAAAATCCCATAGGGTCCTTCTTCAATGAAATGGTGGGTGTCATTATTTGCCTACGTTCATAATTTCTGCATCAAATCATTAGGATGAAAGGGTTGTTGTGGTCCTATGTCTACTACGTAATGACGTCATCTGAACAGTCATTCATCCATTGCCTATTTCGACGATAAGTCGAAGTGAACAAGGACATTCACTGTTCCATTTTAATGACCTTCGGGTCATGAGTCCTTTAACATGGGACAAGCTGTGAACTCGCCTCGCTTATGAAAAAGTGTTTTTCGTAAAATATCTATTCCAATAGGTTTTTTTTTAAGTGAAACTTCTTTAGGCGTGTTAGGAATACACACTCTCGACAGATTCGTTATGGCTAGAAAGAAAATATACAATTTAGGACGAGCGAGAGTGAGAGAATAGACAGAGCGTCTCGCGAACCACTCGAAGGAAGAGGGGAAAGACAAAGCAAGCTAGGTCGTTTTTCTTAAACACAGCATTCCATACTACAAGAGAAATTTGATTTAAGAATGAATAATGAAGAAAACCAAAATACTATACACCGCGAAAGAAGTTTCACTTCTTTCACGTGCACCAAGTTGCACCAGTGCTGTTTTGTTTTCCACCAGTCTATAGGAGCGTCGGTCCCTGTGGTGAACCCTGGTTTGGTGGCGACGGACGCCCGCCTGCCCCCGGAGGACCCCGCGGTGCCGCTCATATCCGCCATCAAGACGGAGATACAACGCATCAGAGACAACGCCACCAAACTTTAAATCCCTTCGGATCAGTAAATATGGTGAAACTTAATTCACACTCTAGAGTTGAGTAGATATTTCATTAGTAAAATTTGTTACTGTTAAAGTAGCTTTTTTAGAAGTTTTTCATCATGGGTTTAAGTTATTAGGTAATTAAATGTATCATGTATGTATGTGAAGGAAAAACTTTTTTTTGTATTTTTTGTATAAATCCTTTTTAGGTTTTTTTTTCATTCTTTATTAGAGCCATACACTAGGTTAAGTCGGCTTTAGTTCTTTTTTTTTTTTAATAACGATTTATTGTATTGTATGTATTGGATATTGTTTTATTTTATTCTATCAGTAGAAAATAAATGTTGGTAATTATAAAATGATATAATTGGTTATTTGTACCAAGACCAAACTTGAGGATTGTAATGATAATGTTAGTAACATTTTTCAGAATGAAATAATGAGAATTATTAGATTCTGTTCCTACGGTATTCAAGGAAAATATGACATCGATTGATCTAAAAAAAATAAGAACATTTTTTTTAGTTTTTTTCTGCTTAAATGGATGGACGAGCTCACCACTCACCTGGTGTTAAGTGATTACCGAAGCCCATAGACATCACCCACCTTGAGACATGTGTTCTAAGTATCATGTTAACAGTACTACAGTAGGTATCAACATCCGTTGTTTTTTTACACCAAAGCAGTATTGCGATTTAATTTCAAGAATCAAACAGCCGGTATAGTAATCGGCAAACTTCGTGAGCAAATGACCTTGACTGCGCAGAACCGAATTTTAGATCACTTTGGTGGTGAGGGTGAGGCGCGACGGCAGGGGAAATCGTATCGAGCGCGTTATTGGTAGATCAGTCGAACCCTGCGTCCCGCACTGCGCCCTCATTCCGCTTGCTCCCAAAAGTACGCTTGCGTACAGTGGAAAGTCTATCGTTATTAATCGTTAAGTTATTTGTTATAATTGCTTGTGGACTTTGTTGCCATTGCTATTTGTTGAGTGTTTGTTGATTTTTTATAAAACATACACTATGCCGTGACAAACTGGTGTAGTACTTAAAAGAAAGGGTAGAAAATTTGTGTACGACGTATATTGCTTCTTTATAAAACATGGGAAGAATGATATGGAAAAATTAAAACAGACTTCGGAAGCAACAAAAACATCAGTGAGTACTGTTAGGTGCATTATTAACGAAGCTAAAGGCTCTGGCTTGCTCGCCGTGTTTCGGACTCCGGGTAAGAAAAGATCAGGGAAGAAGAAAGTTACCGGAATGGATAGTTTCGTTCAATCTGTAATAAAAAGATGTAATCATAATAACTACGTAACAAGCAGCGAAACTCCGTATCGTAGAAAGGCTTCGAAAAATTTAAAGAAGATATAAATTTTAATGGCTCGGAATGAAGCTTACGACGAATTATGAAAGAGCTAGGCTTCAGATGGAAAAAAAGAACAGAAAATAATCGGAAGCTGGTAAATGAAAAAAGTAACATTCGATTACTACGAATCGAATATCTTCAAAAAATAATTAATTATAGACAAAAAAGAAGACCGAATCGACCGAGTTGTAAACTACGCCGATGAGCCCTATGTCGACTCATCACGATGATAGCGACTCGGGTGATGAAAACAGTGATGATGATGATGGTCAAGATTATGATAACGAAAAAAAAATTACAAATACCAGCTTCGCTTCAACTGAACCAAGACCTGGCAACAGCTCTAGTTTTGACTTAATAGAAGGAATATCTATTTTACCCCAAGATTAAATTATTACAATTATTAACCTATATGTTTTGTTGATGTTCTAATAAATATATAAATAAATACATATGTTGATTTTAATAATTTAATAGCATTATGACGCAGAGTAAGTAATGTTTTTGCACGTGAGTGTACCATGCGCAAACTTACCCCCACTACGTCGACAAATGCTCAAGAAGTTTGCCGGTTATTATACGGTGAATTAAGGTGAAGCTTCATGAACGAACAACACGTAAAAAACTAAAGTAGTAAGTTTAAGATTTCTAATTATCGTTAAGTGCAATCTTCGTAAAAACATTTAGCAATACATAAGTAGGTATATTAAGTTATGATTTTGTTAACGTTTTACACTTTTTTACATGTTTTAATTGATTTGTTAAATATAATTACAAATTATTGACTATGTATCATGTTTAATATTTATTTAAATTGTTATATCAATCTCGTGATTTATACAGTACATTAGAAATATATTCTAATCTAGTGTTTCAATAAAATGCCAACTTTACATACCTAATTATGAATGAAATATGTATGAATGGTAAACAATTCCTCTAGATTTTTTTCTTATTTTTAAGGTATTAATTTTTTATCTTGGTATTTTATGTACCTAGATGATAGCGGTTAGGAAATTAGTTTATTCCAAACAATTTATGCAAATAAATAAATAAATGTTACGATATAATACATACATTTAAGTCGTCAATTAAACTGGTATATGAAATAAAAAACACAAAAGTTACGTGATATTTTTTATTTTGTACTTATCGCAGTGTAAAAATCTTATTAAAATTATATCTAGATCATATTAGTTAGACACGGACAATGTATTTTACAATTTTTCTACATATTTACAGAAGTGTTTCACTCGTTTTGAAAAAAATATTCCAAAAACAAATTTTGTATGGAATACGTTATCAAACACTAAAATCAAATACAAATCATAAAGTATATACTTAATGTCTTAGTGTCTTTGATGTATTTTATTATTTGGTTTTAATGTTTTGTTGGTCGGGTCATAGCTTTACTAATTTAATTTTTTATCATTTTCTAGAATACACATTCTAAATATTTAGACTCATATATGAGAGCGAAATTAAATGATCTGAAAAAAACAATTGTGGGCAAAGGATAGCTGATATAAGAATAAATGTATTTAATAAAAACGTGTTTCACTGTGTGGTTCGCGTCCGCCACACGTTTAACTGTTATTCATCAACTAACGGAAGACGGTACACTATTGATGCAGACAGATTGTAGGGAACGACCCTACAGATACTATAGATGGTAGGGTTGTTCACAAGCCATATGCAAATGTATAATTATACGCTGCCATACCTATTGGGTCACAAGCCACGTCCATAACAAGAATATTGGTGAATCTTCAATTTATTTTACAAATACACTTTCAGGGTTTTTATCAACAGTTATATATCTTAGTTGTTTTTAATAAATAGGTACAGGGACCTTTGACCACATGTATGAACTACTCAAAATGTATTAAAAAATGGAGCACTCTGAATTGATTCGAATCAGTAAAACGTATAATATCCAACAACAGTCAATCTCATAAAGACAAATAAACGTGTCTTTGTTCAAAGTCCGTATAGTAGTTGCAAATCTGCAACTTATCCGAGTGAAACACATTATCCATTCCCACACATTCTTTGGCTTCCACGTACAATATGTATCTACGATTACAAAACGAATAACAGCTATGAAGTAAACGTATAATTATATTGCATAAATTGTGAAATCAGCTGACACAAAAAAAGCATTTGTGTTGTTTTTTTTTAATATAATTTTTCATAGCATTCCGAATGATTGATATGCTGAATTGCTCAATTTCACGATTTAAACCCCTTCCTTACAGCTAAAGTTATAATAGCACAAGACATCTAGCACGATCTAATTCAAATAAACTAAAACAGACGTAAATACAAAAAAAAAAAAACTTTTAGTGCCTCTTGTTTTTCAACAATACACCTTAACATAAATTAGTGTTTATAAAAAAAGTAAGGCCACAAAATAGATTTCTATTCTATAAAACTAAATTAATGGTCTTTATTGTACACAACGTGTAATTTAGGACTTTACTGTTATTACATTTTAAACTAATCAATGACTATTTCGTACAGGAATTTTTAGTAGGTACTGTATTTTATGGAACTACACGACACAATATTAAAAATGATTAAATAGTATTTACTATACAAAAATAATTTTAAATAGTAAATGTTAACACAAAACTTAATGTAATTAAAAAACGATTTGTTCACCACATTTCTGTGCATTGTTTTTCAAACCACCACAGCATACATATAGGTATCGATGGAGGCACTTGAGTGTTATCCGTTCAGTCATCACATCACTCAGTCTTCAAGTATTCAATGGCTATGTGCTATGTGGACTGCAGCGGCTGGTGCGGCGCCAGCCGTCTCCACTGTGTCTGCTGTTGTTCTGGAGTTTCATCTTCCTGTTGTGGTAAATCAATTAACGTAGTGTAAATTAAGCGAAGTTATGGCTACAGAAATAGCTTTCTGGTAGGCAGCGGCTTGGCTCTGCCCCTGGCATTGCAGAAGTCCATGAGCGACGGTAACCACTCATCATCAGGTGGGCCGTATGCTCGTCTGCCTACAAAAAAAACAGTCCTGCTAACACTATAAAGTCACTTAGACTGGTAATGTAACGAATAGGCTCTTGTGCAAGTCTGTACAACTTTTTTAACATTATAAATTGATTCTTCAGTCTTCTAACAATCACCTTCACACCAGTTTCATAATATAGGTGAAAAAGAAACTTCGGATGTGACTTTGGATATCTGAGTGAATTCAGCACAGTGATAATGTTTTGGATGGCGTGGCATACTTTTAAGTTTTTAATTAAAGTTTCGTTTGCCAATTTATAGAACCACAGAAGATCTTGAATAGAAACATGATCAATTGAAATATTCAAAAAACATTATAATTTAAATACAGATGTCAAGTTACAAGAAATGTGAAATAAAATATTGATTTTTACCTGTATGATTGTGATGGAGACAGTGTCCGGTTTAATATCATCTTTCTGATCTTCTGAAAGATGTGACTGGTCTGAATTGTCCATATTTCTGGAAAGAAAATAGTATTAATTCAGTCATTTATTACCTAGTGTATGATACTACTAAATTGGATGGAGATTGCTTTTAAACAATCCATTGTCTAGATGTTATTATGATAATATTTCTTCTAAACACTTACTTCCTACTCCCCGAGTGAAACCTTCCACCTTCACCTCTGATTCTGTTCATCGCGTGCCTGTGTCGCGATTCGTGCAGGTATTTCTGTGGTAATACATTTTAGATTAAAGCAATTTTGAACAAATCTTTTTCCCTACCTAATCGTTGGTAGCCTAAGGGATTACACCAACTTCACCGGTAGGTGAGCTCACGGGCTCAACCTGAGAGAATTTCTAACATTAGCCCTAGCAAGAGCAGTGCTACGCTGAATCTACTACTGGATCAAAATCGTGACCCACTGAGAACATCCGGCGAGAAGCTCAGTGAGTAGTATCTATGAGTTAGTTCGCAAATCGAATACTTCGTCAGATTCGATTTCAAAGTAGTGTTCCAACGCTTCTCTAAGATGCTTACGTATCGGTTCTAGTTGAACATTTAATTATCAATTTATCATCGAGTATATAATTTAATGATACAACTGTATAGTGTGAAAAACAAATATTCCTGTTAACATTTAGGAACATCTAGTAATAATATCCACAGTGACACAGTACATTGAACAGCCCAAAATCTTAAATTATTTTTATTATTATATTATTTAATTATTTAACAACAGGTGGGCTATGAGCTCGTCCACACATCTAAGCAATAAAAAAAAAACTTTTTATGAATGGAGACATGGAAATATGATGATTGTAAACTCACCGGCCGTTCTTTAGGTATTTTTCCTAATTCATGAAGTCTCGCTCTTGCAGCTCTACGTTTTAATATTTGCTTGAACTGTCTAGCATTTACATACAACAGAGGCTCTTCATCAGAGCCAGCGGCTGATGATCCCGGACCTTCTGTTGGAGTTGCTGTTGTGCTTGTGTTATTAGTGCCATTCACCATCTACAATTTTACTTTAATTACATAAATAAATATTATCTATTTAACTTAAAACTTCTCTTCATAAGTAAGTGTAATAAAAATCATAACCACAAAATTATAATTTGCGTAATTACTGGCGTAAGGACATCTTGGGTGCGCACGAGTAAGTACCATCACCCCGCCTATTTTTGCCGTGAAACAGTAATGCGTTTCGGTTTGAAGGGTAGAGACCTTAGAACTCGTATATCAAGGAAGGTGGCGCATTTACGTTGTGGATGTCTATGGGTTCCAGTAACCACTTAACACAAGGTGGGCTGAGAGCTCGTCCAGCCACCTATGCAATAAAACAATAAAAATAAAAAAGTCGCTTCTTTTATGAATCAACCCATTTAAAAATTGTACGATGTTGTTATAGTAACTTAATGAAACTTAGAAATATTTATCTAGCTACTGTAAAACAAATTTGACAAATAAAGAAAATGTTACTTCTATTCTGAGTATTAACATTTTATCGTATCTGTTTTAAATACAAACCATGACGATATTAGGTTGATTGACGATCTGCTGTGGCTGCACGGCGTTACTCACTCCAGCAACTTGCACAAGATTCCCATTCAAGTTGATAACTATAAAAATAATGATATTTGGAAAAATGCATTAATATGTGTATCATACATATTTAGTATAGCAGGGGCTCCCAAACTTCTTTTGTCTACTGCCCACTTTGAGAATAAATTATATTTTAGCGCCCCACTATAGCGAGAGCTCAGTTGGTGTCTAAGTCCTAGATGAAATTACAAATCGCCTCCCAAGCCTCTACACAACGCCCCTTTTAGGCCTCTTAGTCTCTTAGTGCCCCCTTTAGGCCTGAAGCACCCATAAAGGGGCGTTATCGCCCACTTTGGGAAAGGCTGGTTTATAGGGTAACCACTTGGTTTTAGACCAAAAACCTGTGGCATTTAGAATATCAAATTTACTCCTATTTCTGTCGCATAACAGAAATCCATTTCAATATACTATTTTTCATATATTTCTACATACTATTTTTTTACGGCACAGAAACAGAGATACTATAAGAATGCTACTTCTCTACTGATTATGTTGTTAATGTTGGTTTTTAATAAAGTATTTTTTTAGAAGTTTTTTTCTATCATTAGAAGTCTCACCAGCAGGTTGATGAATTATTTGGTGTTGGTCAATGGATGGTTGAGCCTGTGCAGTCGGTTGGTACAGAAATGTCTGGCCGTCAGGTGTCTGAACTAACTGCATTGGCTGTACATTGTTCCCTCCACCTGAAATGTAAGGTGATGAAATATTGCTATTCTTGTTTTCTTATAATGATGTTCACTATTTTAATCTGAACTATTTCATTATCGGTCGAAAAGTTAAATTATTAAAAGATGAAGGCATAACTCTCCTCATAAAAAGTGATTTAGAAAAACTGTATGGGTTTTTTAATATAAAATTTACCTTGCAAATTTGAAATCGGTAAGACTTGAAGTTGTTGGATCTGCTGCCCATTCGGAGCTGCTACCTGTGAATTTATAATAACTTATAATTTATAATTATATGTAATTTATAATAACTTCAATAATGTGAATTTATTAAAAGTATTATTCAGTATTGACGGTCACAGTAGTATGTACTGAGTTGTGAGTTTTATTTATAAATCAGCGTCTTATATTTTAAATGTTTTCGATTACTGGTTCCTAGTGTATTAATTTCATAATCAGCTTATAGTATCATGTACTTGAAGTATTATCTCAAAAACCTATTTTTAGATGTTAATTAAATAGTACCTGAATTTGAGGAGTCCCAATCTGAATGCATGTAATTAAATAATATTATAAGTTAGTAACTAAATATTAATATTAGTTCAATAAAGGCATAATAGTATTTTCTTCAGTTTTCGTGAGAACTGTTGGTCTTATTATAAAGGTACAATTTTCAAAACTACACAACTTAAGCCAAACTTTTCTATCACTGACTTATTAATATTTTCTCTTCCATTTGACAACAAAATGTTGTTTCAATGTAAATAGAACATAAGTTATTTACTGTTACATCATGGAACATCTCCCCTTATCTATTTATAGCAACAAATGCAGATTTTTCCAACATTTAAATTTTTTATTACTTTTTTTTATTTAAAGCAATAGCGTCTGATAAAAATTAGTTCATTTTGAAATAATATTTAAATATCACTTTTCATAAAAAGTTTTAAGTAATGTAAAATTTATACCACAATATGTTTTATTTCCAATTAAATTAAATATTTTTATAGATTTAAGTTTTATACTAAAAGAAGTGGCATCTTATTGAAATATTGGATTGGAATATATACAATTATATTCTATATCTCATTAGACAGGTGAGTTGCATAAATGTGCCATATGGGTGTCTACTCTTTGTTTAATCTCTTAAATCTTATTTTCGATAACTACAGAGATGGGATGTAATAGGGCAATTCTAGACCAAAACTCTTAAAGAAACCAGGAATTTCAGGCCCATTCACGCTGTTCAACAATTACTTATTATATTGTTTTTACTAAACCAAGTTCTTTTTGTGTACATTTTTATTGTTGCAAATCCTTTAAGTACCTCGCCATTTCTACCACAAAGCAGGCTTTTGAAGCGTAGGACTGAAGCTACATATATCAAAATTTAAAACTTTGAAATCTTGAAGATTGATCTCACATTTCAAAGTAGCAGCATTCTCACATGTCTAATAGTCTCAGTAATTTAACACTGGGTGGGCTGTGAACTCATTCACCCATCTATGTAATCTATAAAATGCATTAAAAAGAGAAATAAAGGAATAGGAAATGAGACATTTACCATATGGTATATTATACCTGAATAGTCTGTGTAGGAGTTGCTATTGTATGAACCATGATCTGTTGACCATTAGGACCTTGAACCATGTGCGGAGAGGTGTTCATCTGCAATACTTGCAACTGTTGTCCATTGATGGTCATCACTTGGGGTCCATCTGCATTCTGGATTTGTGCATGCTCCATCGTTGTTGAATACTGTTTCAAAGATTTATGTTTTTATAAAACTATTTTTTACAAAAAAACCTATTTTCATATTTAGAGCAATTTTGTAGTTTTTCATCATTCATTTTTGTTATTTAGGTTTGTTCTTGTGAGGTATCATATTTTTATACCACACTTGACTAAATACCTATAATTTACCTATTATCAAAAATAGTTTCTTAGTGCTTACTGATTAGTCAAAAACTGAGAAGATTCAATCATTAAACAAAATATGCTATGTCCCAGACACTACGAGCTGCTCTTACTTCATTAATACCAATCCTTAATAAATTTTTTCAACTAGATCTCATAACAAATGTTCTTTGCATATTATCTTGTCTTAATTAACAGAGGCAGTACTTATGCTGAAACTTCCCAAGAATGATGCATGCCAGTCTGAAGGGTATCGATTATACTCATTCAATTGTGACTTCGATTCAATACCTTAAGGTTGCATTTATAATGCGTTGTCTCACTTTAAGCAGTGTAAGCTCATTTGCCCAATCTAGTCTGTCCACCTAAGCTAATAGAAAACTAATCAAATCCGGACACACCAACTGAAGCTTTATCTTTACGCCATCAGCTGTCAATAATATTTTACTAAGGGACAATGTGCAATATCTTGCTTAGCTAAATGTTTCTGTAAACAAATAAATCTAATCTCATAGTAAAATAAGTTTAACTACAACTACTGCGAAAAATAGCTGTACCAAAGCAAGTGTCTATCTTTGAAAGTCATGAATGATAATTATGAGCCTAAGTTGAATACAACTAATTGAAGGAGAATCGCTTTGGGATTTCGACAGACTGGTGTTTGATATATGCAAAAAAATTGAAATCCACAAAAAATATAGTAGAATTTCCCTCAATTTACTTTCAGGGAACTTTAAGGCAGTACCTTTATATACACGTCACAAGGACTCGCTAAGTACCACGGAACAAGCCAACGTAATCAAAATGGCTGTGACTGCGTTTCAGGTAATTTCGTCAGACATTTCACATAAAATTACGAGAAGACTGAAACTCTCGCTAATATTTATCAGTCCGAACATCGACACAGCGATCATCTTGGAACATTTAATGAAAATAAATATTAAACTTACATTGGACCCTCACTGGTTTTTCAATGATTGGTTGACAATAGATAGACCAATGGCCGATGTCAATGATCTGGGGGACGCAGTAGATTGGTTCGAAGTATTACCACTCCCAAACAAGCGGGCTTCACTAAATATCCAATGGTTCACGTAATTAATTCCTTGTCTATGGTAGTTGTGAGGTACTGTCAGTGACTCAGTATTCAGTAGGTAGGTAGTCTTTATAAAGTAACTTTCCAATGTTCGTTATAAGAGACAAAACAGCGGAACGTAACTTTTTAGCGTTTTAAAAAAAGTTCCATTAGTTTTCTTAGAACTTTACTATTCTAAAAAGACTCATTTACTACAGTGCCTATGAGTGTTTTCTCCCATGAGCAGTCTTGGACAGATCCAAATGTTGTTGTCCACAATCTGTATTTCATTTACAAAATTTTAAACTGTCCATTTATGCTTCATTTGAATATTTCCTGAGCACGATTCAGGCTTTAATCATATTTCTTCTATTCTGTGATAGCTATCGCTACAAGTTATAGTCCTTGTCCTGTTCAATTGATAAATTTATTTAAATATGTGATACTGTGGCCTTATGAGTTCAACACCTTTGTCTGTACAGTAAGACAAAACAACAACAACAAATGTCTGTGGTGACGCTTCAGATCGCAATCAGTCATTGCTTTGGATAATTTAAATACATCTAAATTACACATAATCTTGCGTTCCTTTACTACAAAAATATAATATTCTAATGTTTTACAGCAGTAGAGGATTGTAAAATGAATTCCACTGTATCTGATGATTTAACTCGGGAAAATTCAGCTTCAGAGATCTTTAAGTGCATAAGTAGGTTATGTTTTTGATTGTAGAATTTAATTTTCTTTTGTTTTTTTTCGTGTAGCAGAAATTCGATATAATATTATGTATTTTTCAGAGGATCTTTCCGCTAATAACAGAAACCTCTCATTACTACACAAAGAACTTTTGGAAATTAACCTTTCGGTTAAAACCTATGTACAGGAGAGTAAAAAACGGTTGCAAGGACTAAGACTTGATTTAGCGCACGAGGCCAGAAGCTCCCATCAAGTGGTCGAATTATTAACAGAAAAATGTATGAGTGGTCAGATTTCGTTAACGCTTCCAAAATTTTGCTTTAATTCAATATCTAAAACTATGTTACTAAATGCTTTGCATTTCATATAGTATTTGATATTTCAGAACAATGTCAGCAAAGTCAACAACACCGCGCAAACGAAATCAAAGGATAACTACAAGATTATCACAAGAGAACATCAACAAATGTAACAAATCAGTAGAAAGACAGCGAGCTAGGACTTTTGTAACATGGTACAAGCAAATGATAGACAACGAAAGACAAAACTTAGCTCTATACCTAGCTGATGATGCGTTTCTGGAATGGTTTGGGCGCACAATAAAAACAAGAAAGAAAGTGAGTGCCTTCTTGAAACATGATATGCATTGTTCAAAGCACGACTTTACATCTGTTGAAAGTATAGAAAAAATACAAAATAGACATGAAAAATTACACAGGTAATTTGAATTTTAATTTTCAAGAAATAATGTAGACTACTATCTAATCATCATTCTATAAATTATTTTTTCTATTCATTTCAGGAGAGACGATGGAACTTTAGTGAGTCCTCTACATTCCCCAGAGATAAAAACAGGAAAGCCAGGCAAAAAAAAGCTAAGTTTCAACTGCAGCCCTGAGTGGGCTGAAGGATGTCAGCCATTAGATGAAATTAAAATTGATAAGAAAAAAGTAAAAATAGAAAATAATGTGTATGAAATTGTTGAACAAGAACAAAATTCTTTGAAGAGACAATATCCAGAAGATGAAAATAACATTGATATAAGTCAGAACGGTGATGGAATGGAACAGAAGCCAAAAAGAAAATGTATTCCAGTAACACCACCAAATCCAGAACTAGGTCAAGGTGATTGTCTTCCATCCACAAGTGGAACTGATTCAGACAAATCTCATGACACATTGAATGCCCAGTTGCAGAAATTAGCAGTTGAATGTAATGGGTATATAGAATTTACTAGAACTAGAAATAGCCGAAGTAATGAGGGCATGAAATGGGACAGAAAGTGTAAAGTCCAAATAAGTTATTCAGAAGATCCATTAAATATTGGAGAATATATAATTTGGGCATTGAGATATACAGATGAAAGTAAATGCCGTAGGAACCTCCTTCCTGATTTTGAAGAAGTAGCAAGAGAAGAAATACGTACATAAGCAAAAATACCAGTGCATTAAAAATTTTGTTATCTGAAAACCTATAAGGATGATGGTCATGTGATAATACATTTGTGTTATGTTTTACTGTGTTTTTACCACTGAATATTAATATTATGTTTATTTTAGTTAATGTTAAAAAACATTCTCTCAAATGTAGTAGATAATTTTTATATCCAGTCTATACCACCGCCATTTGAAAACTATTACATTATGTATTATTATTAGTCTTGTAACAACTCCTAGATGTAGGTTTATATTGTTTAGTGTGCCAAATGTTTATTATATCTAAAATATTTGTTTAGCAAACAATGTATTATGTGGAAACTAGCATGTAGCTTGTAGACAGGTGAGGCTGAACACAATTTGCATCATCTTGAGCTTCACATTTTATTCTTTAATTTCTACTTATAAATGTAATATTCATTTAAGTTTTCTGTTATTATTATGCTGGTGAAGTATTAAGATTTTTGTTTTCATTATACTTTGACAATAAAAATGTTTATATGTACATAAAAGGTTGTATTATTAATTCACCTTACATTACTTTAACAAAAAAAAAGTAAACATAATATTTCATTTAAAATCTTCCCATCAACTTTACGATTGCAGGCTGATTTTAATTTAAAAATATTAAAACACAAAAGTTTCATACACATTAAGGAAGGTAGAGGTAAGGAGAAACGTCTCTGTGTGTGGAAAAGTTTCTGTTAAAATTTGCTAAACTTGTTTAGCGCTACAGTAGCAACCGGGTAAATTTTTAAAAAGGCGCTGAAAGTTATTAGAATAAGATAGAGTAATAAAATAGGACGAAAAAGCTGTAAGCACTGCAAAATCACAATAAGTATCTTATTTAAAGCTCATAAGAAAATGCAATCGATGTCTCCACGTTTTACCATAGCAATCATTTTAGGTTATATTGACGAAATTAGTTTGGACTACGTAAACATGTGAGGTCTTATATATTATACTCTCACTAACTACTTCTTGCTATTCGTACACTCTTGACAGAGTGGTCGTGGTCATGCATCAGACGGATCCTGCGATATCGATGCTCTCGCAATGCGACGCCATGTGGCACGATGTTTCGCAGAGATGTTTCTAACTACTTAAGTCATTAAATATATTAAATTTCCTAACTCAGCATACTTCAATCAGTTAACAACTGCTCAATTCTTATCATACCCTGTGCCTATGCTAGCGCCATTCTAGTGGATTTTGGACGGTTATTTAGCGCTGAAAGTGGGACACTCTTTCAAGCTTCTCCCCTAAGAACTAAGAGACGGTTCTCTTTACCTCTAGGTACCCTCCATAATACAAATTAACAGCCTATGTGACAAGTTAGTAGCAGTGTTGCCATTCCTTTTATGACTATTTTCTTTAAATATGTAAAACAATAAAACTAGTTCATTTGTCAAAATCAAAGTGTTATGTATGTCCTATAATTTTGAGCAAATTAACATCAGATCTTTATAATTTTCTGTCTGGCACCATATGCATAAAAGTGTAAGCCATTGCTTATTATCAAACTATATTATTTTTAACTTATGTAAAATGTACATGAAGTGATTCCTCCTCCTCCTCATTAGGCATTTCCTTTTTTTTAAATGTATATTCAATCCCTAAAAATTACAAGATTTATTGTTATTCCTATCAAAGATTATTTGATTACATACAAAAAGTAACAAAGTACTCATCCTGTAATAATACTAATACTAATCACATTATAATTTAAACAACAATTAAAAGTAAACACAAGCTTGTTGTGCCGATGAGTAGGTTACATAAGATACGAAATTCATTTGGGTGTTTGTCTGTGCGCCTGTACAACAAAATCCCACAAGATGTTCAGAACCTACATATACATAGGTTTAAGAAAACTGTTAAAGAACATCTGTGCAATAAAGCTTACTATAAAGTCAATGATTATCTAGAAGATTGCACAAAGTGGGAATGAGTTTTTCGCTCCGGGCATTTCAATATTGTAGTAATTGTTACGTTATAATACGAATTGTAAAAAATTCATATTAAAAAAAAATCGAATATTAAAAAATTCTTATTAAAAAATAATAATTTCTTATTAAAAAAAAAAGGTATGCCCGCTGAGTTTCTTGCCAATTCTTCTCAGGACGGAGGCTAGTTCTTGTGAATTGGCGGTAGTTCTTTTGACGTTCAACAAGTATGTACTTTCATTTATGTTGAATAAAAAATTTTTAATTTGATTTGATTTGAAAAGGTAATTTGCTAAGTCAAGTACAGACATATCGTGAAGGTATTTTAAAAATATTGCATCACCTTTTCAATTACAATTTATTTTGTTTCATCTTTTCAACTTCCTTGTAGTTGTTCATGTTCCTGAACTGTTTGAGGGCTGAATTTTTAGATAGGTTGAAAATATCAAGGGATGAAAGGCTATTTAGTTTAAGCAACATTTTTGCAACTTTATAGGACAGCCATTTAAAGTAAAAAATTTGGGAAATTATCATAACAAAAAACTTCTTCAGTTATTTCAATGGGGTAAATTTAATTGAAGTTCAATTAAAGGCATGGAATTATTGACACTAATAGCAAATAAAACAGATCTTTAATTACAAAGATAATGTTACATATTAAGTATGGAGAGAGACTCATAGTGATGGGTAAAGTGGATGGAAAACGATGAGAGGTTGGAGCCGAAAAAGATGGAGTGACCTAGTGTCCGAGTATCTGGATGTGAGACTGAGCCATGCACTTCACTGTGCCACTGACCGACATAAGTGGTTACAAATTACAAAAAAAAGGTCACAGGTCAGGCGCATCACGATGCTCAGCAACGAGCAATCGACTGAAAAAGGAGGAGGAGGACATATTAAGTGAAATGTCACTTAAACCAATTATCCTTTCACCCCTCCATATGTGCCTGAAGTGCTGTAGTTAGCTAAAACGCTGTATTAAACATTTTTTATATGTACAAAGACAAACTTAAATTGCAATTATATGAACAAGTCAAAAGATGTACACGCGCTCAAGATAGTAAGCTTATCTGAAGTCGCTTTGTGATGGTGCTGCATTGCAATTTTTAGTACTATGCATTGAAGCCCTATCACACAGCATAGCACCGCAACAGTTAAGTGTAGTTTACGAGAACCAAGCCCAAAAAAGGAAGACAAGTGACAATCAATGTAATATTTAATAAGACTTGATACTGAGAGGCAAAATTTTGATTGATTCATAAGTGATCTTTGCATAATATGAATTACTAAAGTTGAAGAATTGGCTGATCACAGTTACAAATTTATTTAAAAGAAATACTACAAGAAATACATACTATTATTATTCTATTATTATGATTCAAGTTTTTCTAGGGAAAATATTGATTTAGATATAAGAACCAATCATTACAATTCTATAGAACAAATTACCTTAGTTATTAAATGATATAGTTTAAAGTCACATTATGTATCATCAAAGACACAAAATAAATGGCAGTTTTATGGACTTTTTTTCAAAAAGATCAATATCTATTGTAATTGTGCATCAAAATCTTGTCCATCATTTAATACATTAGGATCTTCTATATCCTCTTTTGCATCATTCTCAAGGACTGGCTCATTAATAGGATTTTGAACAACATTCAAAGCAGGGCTTTGTTTTGGTGGCACAGCTGCTGGAGTCACTTTAGATGGTACAGGGGGATTAGGAGCACTCTTAGTTGTTAAAACAGCACGCAGCCTTTCAATTTCTTTCTCTAATTCTTCGATTTTCTGTTTTCGTGCTGTTAGCTGGCTAGTATATTTCTTCTTTTCCGATCTTAGTGTCTCCAGCATAGCAGACTCGCTGACATGCAAATTTTTTAATGACTGCAACTCAGTCTTACACATGTTGACATCATCTTTTGTGTTGTTTATTTGAATTTCCGATTTTGTTAGTTTAGTTCTATACTCTGATAGATCCTCCTCTAGTCTTGTTTTATGTTTATTTAAGTCGCTTACTTTGTTGGAGTAACTATCGCGTTGTTCGAGTAACGTTATCGATTCTTCCATGCATGTGGTTTGCTGTTTTGAACACTCTTGTAGTTGCCTACTAACTTCACTAATTCTGTTTCGCAATTCAGTTTCAAGATTCCAACTATTTAACAGTGAAAGGGTCAACAAAATACAAACGGCAAATACAATGTACATAGGCCAACGTCGCATATTTTCTAAACCCATTTTTCAATCTATTTTTATACACAACAAAAAGTATTTTGTAAATAATTTATCTACACGGTTAGGCACTTCAGATTAATAAATTCTTGTCAGTTTGTTACTGACATAGGAGAAATAAACACTCTCAAAACATGTCAGTTAGGTACTATGTACATAGATTATACACTTAATATATTAACTATGTAGGTACCGTATCTACTGAATGAAAGCCGAAAAACATGTATTGTGTACAACCAAATTGTGTAATCAGTCAATGGGGTTGGCAACTGTCAAAGTGGCGCTTGTGTGCATTGTTCCCATAACATTCATTAATTGTATTGGAATTTTTGATTAAAAATTATTTTAAGCACAATGACGCGTTGTTTTGTGCCAATATGCTCAGAAATTGGAGTACATCAATTCCGAAGGTCAAGAAAATTGGAAGACTGTGGTTAAAGGCCATTTGACGCGAAAAAAGTACTCCCACAAAAAGTTCGAGGTTATGTCGTAAACACTTTGTAGAATCTGACTATGAAAACATTAGTAAATACACAGGTATGTTTCTTTCTGTCAAATATTTATAATGCATGACTAGGTGTAGCACACATCTTTGTTCTCTTATTAAAAAAATCCAATAATAATTAGTTAGGCACACTATTCGTTGCTAACATATTTTGCAAGTAGATTTATGTTCTAAGGAACCTTTTAACAAACACAAAATCAGACTGGAGGAAACGCATTCCTCATGAGCTGTTGTTCATTATCAGCTGTTACTATTGAAAGTTCTATCTAAATCGCTGCATCCATTGTAATAACAAATATTTTGAACCATGGTCAGGTGTCCTTGTGATAGTATATTTAAATGTTTTTCTTTGTGTTGTAGGTGTCAAACATTAACATAAATATCTGAAGAAAGGTGCTGTACCATCTATATTTTCATGGAATATGAAACCAGTTTCTGAAGAAACAAAAAATAGAGAACAAAGGTTACAAACTCGTACCCTTTGAAGAACACAGCAATGTGCATTTTGATTCAAATGTCTCTCAAGAAATTCTAATAGAAAATAATAACTCTAGTATAGATGAAACAATTACAAGGCATCATATTACTATTGGAACTCAAACATCCAATATATTAAGATTGTTCTCTACAGAGCTATTACTTGCAGACGATGAGACAGTGCAATACTACACCGGGTTGGAAACAGCATCTAAGTTTTCATTAGTTTTAATCACACTTATGCCAATGTCATTGATATAAGGTATCGCTGGAGTAGAGTGGTCGGCATATCAATAGAAGATCAATTTTGAATGTTACTAATTAAGCTTATTATATATTTCATATGTGTAATGTTATGTAATTTTAGAGAAGGAATTGTCAATAAAAATAATTTAAAATATTCCTGATTATTTATTTCGACAAGTGTGTATAGTTATAATACAGATATTTTTCATACAATGCTTCTTTGAAAATATTTTCATAAAAGATATCTCATTTATTTATCATATTATTTATAAAATTATTGTCTTTTTCAACATAAATCACTTTGATGTCCTTGTAGGTGTAAATAACCAAGTTGCAGTATGTTTTGCCTGAGCAGTATAACTGCCCTTGGATTTGATAATAATATGTGCAGGTTTTTTTTAGAGACAATATCCCGTTACATTGTTCTAAGTAAGGCACCGTTGTTATATTTATTTCATGTTTTCTGCTAGCGTATGGACATTTCACTTCAATTATAGTTTCTTCGCCCGACACACCATCAGGAGATGCAGCAAGATATGGGCGCTCTTGGCTAATGAAAATGCCACATGGCTCCACTAGCAAATCATATATATTAGCATATTTTGCTAGAGCTATTTTTTAATTTTGTTTCAAAATTAAAATTTTGGTCATATGGCTCTAATCTGAAAAAAATAAAATAATACATTAGTTGGTAGGTAATGTGTGTAATGTGAGCAATTCTTTTTGCACATGCTACAAGGAATAAAGTTCTTAAGGTACACAATTTAATATTATTATAATAATATCTACCGGAAACAGTTTGAGAGAAGTTTTCTAAGTTAAAATAAAACATCAACATTGTACCTTTCGACAAAATCCACTTTTTTTCCTCGTAAAGATGCACCACGTTTTCTCAACTCCTCCTTTAATTCTTTAACTATCAAGTTGGAATACATGTTGTAAAACTGTTTAGCACTACTTAGAAAGTAATAAGAACCGTATCAAAGTCACAAAATGCCGAAATATCACGAACGCAAAACACACAAAATGGCGGCTCTCTGTGACAAGGGAACAAGCTACGCTGGCGACATCTGAGAAAAGCTTTAACCGGCCAACCCCATTGAGATTTGAGATAAGTATGTACGTTATGTAGGTACGTAAAACGGGGTGATTAGGGATTGAGAGGTGAATGGAGAAAAAAACCAAGAAAATCTTTCGTCGCTCAATATTAGTTTTAAATTCGTTGCAAAATCCTCCTATTTTTGTAGTTTGTATATAGTATAATAGTAGAATGTTGAAAGTTCACAAAACAACTTTTATTCAAAATTATCAATGCAGTCTTATTTTATTGTTTGGCAAATATTTATATTATCAGTTACGTATTGTTTTCTATTTTTAGTATGCCTCGCATGTACGTATCAAAGAGTGCAAAGCCTTATAAGAGATATGATCCCTTAATATTAAAAACAGCAAAGAATCCTATGAAATTGGGAACAAGTCTTTAGTTGAATTATGTAAGCAATTTAATATAAGTAAGTCGGTTTTATACAGACATGTAACAAGAAAAATGAAATCTCAAGGTGGACAAAAATGTCTAAGTAATACATAATAAAATATATTAATATTTGTTCAGAGTGGGGGTATCAACCTGATTAATCCATGGAATAACCGACACACCTAATCTCTTAACCCAGATAAAAATATCAGCCCCTAAGTACTTACCATGAACGAAGAAATATAAACCGTTTATAAGAAAGCACGCTGGTTTGAATTTTATTAGTTTTATTTTTTACTCACCCTTAAACAGAATACTACTACAATAATGTCCACGATAGCGCGGTCTCCGTCAATGTTCATTCGGAGTTGTCCGATTGCGCGAAACTAATTTTAAGTGATGACATAGATGCTTTTTTACTAATTGTCTCACAACTTGAACATTTCCCAAGTAAATATAAATTAATCATAAGTTATTAAATGTAATAAATTTTTAGTTATATATATATTTATATATATGATATATCATATATATATATATATATATATATTATTTTTGATTTCAGTGCACTGTCGATACTGCATAAACTGGAATGCTTCTTCTTCTATTTGATTTTGGCTCGCGCGGCTTGCGCATTTGCCACAAAGCAAAATAAAGCTTGGAAACTACGTAATAAAAAACGGTTAACGGTTTTGCAAGGGAGAGATTAGGAATGTTACAGAATATATGAAGATTCATATATAAATAAGATTAAACTAAATATGTACATCATTAGATAATATAAATAAAGACAATAAAATGTATACATTAGGAGAATTCATAGATAAAAGACACATAATTGAAGTAGGAAAAGGAATACGTAATGAAATCAAATTTAAATAGAAAGAAGAGCAATCATTTAGAGAGCAAGAAAAGAAAATGTGATTAACGTCACAGACTTCAGCACCGCAATCTCAGGCTGGACTATCAACAATTTTGAATTTAAAAAGATGGGCTGGAGTGGAATCATGTCCCAATCGCATGCGAATGAGACATGTTGTTATACGTTTAGCGAAATGAATAATTGCATAGTTTTAAACTGGATAACAAAGATACCCCCTAGACTCAATTATTTTGATCCTGATAAAGCATTTAAAACATCAACAACTACCTTTTTAAAATTGTTCATCAAGTTGGTATTTGTCCCTAATCACACTGTTTTACCGGTACCGTAAAATGGGGTAAATAGGGACAAAATCGAACTTCAGATTGAATTTTAAAATAGTTCCAATTAAATAGTCACTGCTCAACCAAAGAAATAAGTTGAGTCTTGAACGTACCTAGGTGATAAAAACCGTTACATTATTTTAATTATTCAATTTAAAGAAATAATCGGAAAAATAATGGCCATCCCAATTTACCCCGCATTCGGGGTAAATTGACACGGGTAAGGGTTAAATTGGGATATTTGTAAGGGTTGTCAGTTCGCGGTACTGCGATATATATGTAGGTAGGTGCCATACAATTAACTAGTCAGGTCATAAGTATTGTCACACAGTAAAAACTTTTCTTTTAGAATGCTGGCCACAAAAAAGTTTATTGAATTCGAATTTAGAATTGTTCATGAAAATAAAAATGTATACTTTTAGAATTTTACTCATTTTTAAATATGGAGTGGACGCTCAAAGAAGACCGTGTTGCAGTTATTGCGTTGCATCGTTGCGGTTACGCGTCAATTCAAATTTTTTACATACTGAAAAATTTGAATATAACCAAAAGATTCGTTTATCGTGCCACCAAACGATACAATTAAGACTCTAGTGTAGATGACAGGTCAAGAAGTGGTCGCCCTCGGTCTGTTAGGACTCCAGCAGTGATAAAAGCTGTGATGGCGCGAATTCAAAGAAATCCCAAACGTAAGCAGAAACTGTTGGCCCTTCAGATGGGGTTAAGCAGAACCACGGTGAAAAGGGTGTTAAATGAAGACTTAAGGCTTCGGGCATATCGAAGAAAAACAGGACATCGTTTGAATGCTCGTCTAATGGACCTGAGACTGAAGAGATGCCGCGCAAGCGCGGCATGCGCTTTGTTGAAGCGGTACGCGGGAAAAAAATATCGGGAAATTATTTTTTCGGATGAAAAATTTTTTACCGTAGAAGAGAGCTACAACAAACAAAATGATAAGGTGTACGCACACAGTAGTGAAGAAGCGAGCAACCGTATTCCGCGTGTCCAACGAGGTCATTTTCCATCCTCGCTCATGGTATGGTTGGGAGTTTCTTATTGGGGCTTAACAGAGGTACATTTTTGTGAGAAAGGTGTAAAAACGAATGCATTTGTGTATCAAAATACAGTCCTGACGAACCTTGTGGAACCTGTATCTCATACCATATTCAATAACAGGCACTGGGTATTCCAACAAGATTCGGCGCCAGCTCATAGAGCGAAGAGCACACAAGACTGGCTGGCGGCGCGTGAAATCGACTTCGGAATTATTAAAAACGTCATTCCTTGTGACTTCCTCTCTAAAATCACTTAATTATTAAATATGTAACGAATTTACAATAGTGTTTTACTCACTGCGGAATAAAACTATTTTATTTAAATAGTTCCGAAGAGATTTTGTCGGTAGCCTTTTCCCCGAAATATCTAAACAGAATGTCTAAATATGTTTTGATGACATATTTTAAAGAGGTATTTATGATTAGTGTCATGATCAATAGATTCCGACCGAAAAAGGATTTTTCGGATGAGGGCTCCATAATGAATTTAAATATATATAGATAATAGTTTTGAGGCATCGACTTTCTTGAGATCCTATAAAATACGTTTTAATTATTATTTTTGTATGTTCTAAGCATGATAAATTATGAAATTTTATAAAAGCAATCATATTAAATCGATATCAAAGTGAATAATGAATGTACAACCCAAAACAGACGGCCGAACTGACGTGACAATGACATTTGGTGCGCTCAACATGGCGGATTTTCGGCCTCATTAGACGGAGACGGAGATATTTACGTATATTCATGTTTCATTTTATGTACGCACTGAAATACTGTTATATTGTTTTCCTGCGAGTTAAAGTGATGAATAAGAACGAGATAGATATATGTTTATGTGTGTGCCTTCAAAATGGATGCTATTTATATAAGCAATTGTACGTATAGAACAATATGTCGTGTCCCACTATATAGGTCTATGGAAAAATGGTAATATGGAGTGAAAGGATGTGAAATGAAGATGATTAATTTGAGAAATTACTGTACTGGAATGAAATTAAATGAGATGAGATGATATGGAATGAAATATAGTCTCAGTAAAATGGTAGTCATTTACCGAGATTTTTTCAGTGAACTTTTTGGAGGATCCCGAGAAGTTTTACTGCTAGTAGGACCTCTTATCAGTCCGCACGGGTAGGTACCATCACCCTGCCTATATCTGCCGTGAAACAGTAATGCGTTTCGGCTTGAAGGGTGGGACAGCTGTTGTAGCTATACTGAGATCTTAGAACTCATATCTCAAGGTGAGTGGCGCATTTACGTTGTAGATGTCTATGGGCTCCAGAAACCATTTAATAACAGGTGGGCTGAGAGTTCGTCCACTAATCCATCTAAACAATATAAAAATAAATAAATAAAAGAAGTTACGTCCAGTGGCTTTGTTTCATTTTTATTATCGTAGACTGCTGTTTAGTCTATTGGCTATAATTAGCTCGTACTATACGTCGATTCGGGCGGTTTCTGAGGCACATCCAATGCATTGACTTGGTATCACACAACTACAGACAGTTCACAGCGTGAAGATTGCTGACGTGAGAGACAGAGAGAGTCGAGAATTATCTTGTAGGACAGGACTTAAAAATAGCAGTTATGTATTACCCAGAAGTTACATTCTGAAACAATTTTTCTGTGAAAACATGTTCTTATTAAAAAGTTAACATTTTTGATACATGTGCACCGATTTTCTTAAATAAATTTCCCGTTTTGCTTGTCAAGGACATCATTTTGTAATTCATTACGCAATCATTATGCAATGGTTGGTTGTTATTTCACGATAGATTGTAGCAAAGCAGCTTTAAATTTAATTTCTGTATTATGTACTGCTTCAAAAAATTGTTTTGTATGCATTTATGTTTATCATGGTCATTTTGTTGTTAAAGTCAACTGACTAATTGCCAGCTCACAAACTCCACTAGAAATAGGATGTGGGCAACACCAACTTTTGTCACATTACCCATAGAGGCATAGACCCATCAAAAATCCTTCATCGACTTCTTTGGTTTATAGCCACGAGGTTTTAGAATTATTTCAATTTATTAGAAAATTATTAAAAAGAAAATTGATTTCTGACAAATAAAATGCCTCCAAGCAATCCTTTACCACCTAAAGAGAATGCTCTTTTTAAAAGAATTTTGGTAAGTAGGACAGTAAACATGAAATTTGATGTTGTTCCTTGTCATTCTTGGACCTTCGTGAAACATGAAAAGGGGCTAGAAAATCCTTAGTATGCATCCTTGCGGTGACTTTGAAAGCAAGTATTTTCGTTCTCGAAGAGAGTTGTAAATCAAAAGGAATTCATACATCGTAAAACCTAAACTAAAAATAAATTCTGTGAATATAGCTTGAATGGGAGAGGTTAATTGTTTAATTGATAAGTGTATCGTTATCTTACAGCGGTGCTACGAACATAAACAATACAAAAATGGGTTAAAATTCGCCAAACAGATATTATCCAACCCAAAGTTCGCGGAGCATGGAGGTAAGCCTGTTCATTCAAATGTAGTTTTATAAATGTATGGAAATCAACAAAACCTGATTCATACTATAATTGTTTATTTCTTTATGAAATTTGCAAAAAAAATTACAAATATTAAAGTTAGATAAAGATAATTTAATAATTTCCTACAGAGTTGTCAAAGTCATCTCTGAGAAATTTTGTACAGTATAAAATGCGAGTTTTTCGTTAGGTTTTCTGATTTAAAAAAAAGGATTCTACTACAATTGATGTGAAAAAATTTCCTTACTTATTCTGCGGTATCTTTCTTTCTTTAATTAAGTTTCAAATTGTATTTATTTCAGAAACCTTAGCCATGAAAGGTCTAACATTAAATTGCTTAGGTCGCAAGGATGAGGCATATGACTATGTACGCAGAGGTCTACGTAATGATCTGAAGTCCCCAGTATGTTGGCATGTGTATGGGCTGTTGCAGCGCTCTGACAAGAAATACGATGAGGCAATAAAATGTTACCGTAATGCACTAAAATGGGAAAAGGAGAATATTCAAATTCTCAGAGATTTGTCACTATTACAAATTCAGATGAGAGATTTAGAGGGTTATAAAGTAAGTAAATTCCTTCTCTTTTTCACGGAAGAAACTGAGCAATAGACCTTACATATTAGTGTAACTGAAACAGGAAGTTTGAAACAGGAGTTTTACAATATTATTGATTATAAGATTAAAGTTACAACTTATTATTATCTACTGTATCTGCTTGTTGACTGTTGTTCTAATGATAATTGTGTTTGGGTGTGCAATAAAGTATATTCTCTCTCTCTATTATGAAAGATGAATCTGCATGTGAATCTGATGAGTCAGTTTGTAGAGATAGCTTTAATATTAGGAATTGACCTATGTTATAGTGGTTGGTTTGTGGCAAATGGGTCAGATTGATATGTTTCAATTGTTATATAATAATAATTAATTAATGGTGCACCATGACAATCCAGTCCTCAGTTGTTTGTTAAGATTACCTACAATTTTTTAATGGTTCAGAGCCAACCAATCACTAGTTTCTTGTTCTTACTTCGACACATGCTGTACCATAGTGTTCCAGTATATGCTTTTTTTGGGTAAACATCTCATATTAACCTGTTGTATAAGTTTGGAGTTCTTGTGTCATTAAGATCCATCAAAATTTTTTTGAGTCTAAATAGTCGACTCAATACATTTTGTATTCACAGTTGCCACTAAATATCAAGCACAGAGATTATAGCTTTGAGTGTGTTACAAAGTTAGCGTTTAAACAAAGTTAGTGTTTAGTTAGTGTTAAAGTTAGTGTTTAAAGTTAGTATTATCGTATAAAATTATTAATTTTAAATTTTTCAATTTATAACAAAAAAATATATAAATAACAGAAAAACAAAAAAAACACCTTTACTTTTAATTCAAACAATTTTTCAAATTATCTAAATCTTTAATGCTTGAATTAAACATTCTTTCAACCTTAAATATCTTCAGGATACCAGATATCAGCTTTTCATGCTGAGGCCTACACAAAGAGCATCATGGATAGGATTTGCTATGAGCTACCATCTCCTCGGTGATTATGAAATGGCAAACAGTATCTTAGATGCATTCCGCACTCATCAGATGAAAGGTCCATATGATTATGAACACTCAGAATTGCTATTATACCAGAATATGGTACTGGCCGAATCAGGACAATATGAGAGAGCTTTACAGCATTTACAGAAGTTTGAAAGTCAAATTCTGGATAAATTATCTGTGAAAGAAACTTCTGGGGAATATTACTTAAAATTGAACAGGTATGTGATACCAATTTAATTTGTTTGTTTCAATTTGCTTGCTTTGTCATTGCTTCAATGGATTAGTAAGCTTGCTAATTCAACCTTCATCAAGTTTGTATTATGAGATTTGAAGTTGGTGGTAGGAATAGCAACATTGTTTACCGAACATAATTTGCTAGATTTGTATTGAAACTTTCTAAAAGATCAGATAAAAGGTATTGAGTGATTTAAAAGTTTTTATACAAACCTCTTCTTAGGTGTAAAGTGACACTAATGGAAGGTGTTTTTAGATACCTATGTTATAAGTAAAGTATTAGAAAGTAAAAGTAGATTAGGGTTTATTTTAACCTAACTTACTTGTCTCATATATGCCTAATAATTTTACAAGTAGAGATTAAACCAGAAAATCTAATTTTTTATGTTAAATAGAACAAAAGACAAAATCTTAACATTTATTTGCTAGTTCCCTATATGCCATAGTGAGCCATTTTTATCCAGAGTATTTAAATCATTTAATTTATAGTATGTCTCTTTAAACGAGTTTTGGAACAAGGCTTCAGCATCAGGCTTCTGCCTGTGTGACAATTAAATAGTGGCCAGATTATATTACCAGAAAAGAGGCTTGTTTTTTCTCACTTGTTTTGTTGTCTGTCTTTTCGGGTTTAGTAAACCATGTAGTAAACCAACTTCTTGACAAATGAGAGACTTGAAATTATTTAATGTTTTCCCTCTAACAAATCGTTAGTAGCCCTTGCAACAATTTCATTGGTTTGGTAGGTAACCTCACATGGCTCAAACTGAGTGGGATTATTAACACTAGCCCTAGCAAGCGGCAGTGCTTCGCTTAATCTACCACCAAAAGATCCAGCAGAATCTCTGTGGCTTGTGACTATAAACTTTTTAACATAAGTGCAGTAAATATGGAGAAACGAAACTTAAAAAGTAACTGATGTTGTTTTACTATTGTTAGTCAGTTGCCTTGATTAATATAGAGCAAATTTTGTCTATTTCAGATTCAAGGAAGCAGAAGGAATTTACGAAGACTTGTTAAAGAGAAATCCCGAAAATGTTTTGTACTACAATAAGTTAATAGAAGCGAAACAACTCATTAAAGCTGAAGACAAAGTGGCCTTTTTTGATGAATACAAGTAAGATTTATATTATCTTAGTTAGATGATAGGTTCACAAATTATTTTTGGAATGTTTTCATTTGTTTCTTTTTCTTATCCTCCTCCTTGCGTCGACAATCCTCAGTACTGAGGGTCATGGCCTTCTCTAATAACTTTCTCCTGCATTATCTTACGCCATTCCTGCCTGACCTCGGCTGTGTGGATAGCAACGTGGACTGAGGTATTGAGAGTGGAGCGTATTTGATCCGACCAGCGCATTGGATTTCTGCCTCTGGGCCTTCTTCCGCATACCTTGCCTGTTACCAGCAGCTTTTCCAGATTGTCACCTCTCTTTCTGGCGATATGTCCAAAGAACTCGAAACTCCGCGCGCATAGTGCTGAGGCGCATTGGAATCTTGAGCTCTGTAAGAATTGATTCGTTAGTTCTGTGTTCTGTCCAACGAGTCCCGAGTATTTTCCTCCAGCACCACATCTCAAACACGTCGATGCGTTGGCGGTCGGCTTTCTTGAGGGCCCAAGTCTCTTTTTCTTATAAGTTTTGATGAAAAAGAAATCATATCTTCAGTTTATTTTTACCAACTCCATTGAGGATTACAGATATTTGTGCGGCATTAACAATTAAAACTGCTAATGCCAATGTAATTATTACTCAGTAGTAATTTACAAACTTATTTTAGTGAGTTATTAAAACTCACATGCCCTGTAACTAAGATAGTTCAATATCAAATTTTATAATTTTGTTTTGAGCGTGAAGCAATAAATAATTGCAGGTATAATATTGATAAAAGATAATGTTCAAAAGTTCATTGTTACTTCGAAACACCAGTGTCCCATGAGAGACAAATTATAATAGTTGTATTGATGAATTACAAGAAGCAAATTCATCATGTCAGTGACTTTGTTTGTGGTTATTACAAGCTGTGTTTCTTCATTTGCAGGAAGCAGTATCCAAAGGCAATAGCACCGCGACGGCTGCAATTGACCGAGGCACAGGCGCAGTCCTCATTTGAAAACCTCGTTGACGAGTACCTCAGACATGGACTGTACAAAGGAATTCCTCCACTTTTTGTAGATTTGAGGTATGTGCTATTTGCATGGCATTAATTTTTTTTTTTCTTGAAAACGAAGATCAATGGTGCTTGTTGATTTATTAATTTAATAATAATGTCTTTATTGTATTATAACAATTAATGAATAGCTGATGCGTGAATGCATCGTGCGATTAGCGAAAATGCCATATTTATGATAAAATTTGCAAATTAACCCTTTCGCTATTATTGGCGACTATTGTCACCGGCTGAAGAACACCGCTTATACACGATGCGTGATGTTTCCTGTGAAACACTTTACAGCCAGGCCTGTCGTAGTGAAAGTGCTTACATTCCTTATGATTATTTTAAAATAGTAGGTACTCACTTTGGCTTAAGAAACGATTATTGTACAGCCTGTACGGCTTTTCCTTTGCATTTTTTTTATATATATTTACGGTATTGTTCTTGTTAATAAGGAGCTATAGTTTTCTTTTTGCACGATTTCATTAATATAACGACGAAATTTAATGTAATTAGATTAGATTGGATATTATTAACTGGATTATCAATCACACAAATATCGAATATTTATTAAGTAGATCTCGTGTGTCTAGTGTTATGAATAAAATATTTGGAAACTTTTTTTTAACAAGAGAATGAGAGAGAATGCTAACTACCTTTTTCGCATCTGTTGGTCGACCAGGTTTTATTATTATTATAGCTGTGAACGAGATTTAGTGTCGTCTATATTTATTTCTATCGAAAATTCAAAAAAAAAAGTTAATAAAAAAACAATTGGAATTTACAATAAACAAAATGAATCTGAATCTTCGGGCGTCAGTGATTATGGTCGAGTTTTGTTTATTACGCGAACACTAGTACTCGCACAGTCACAGTGCTCATTGATGTCATTGTGTTTTTTTTATTTTATTGCAGATCCTTATACGCAGATCCAATGAAAGCGGAAACGATAGAGAAATTAATAATACAGTACATAGATAATTTAGCTAAAGATTGTACATTTGGGCCAGACCCGAGTGAAGTGAAGCAGCCCGCAAGTGCGCTTTTGTGGGCGTACTATTTCGCGGCCCAACACTTCGATCACAAGAAGGATACGGATCGAGCGTTGCATTACATAGACGCCGCCATTGAACACACCCCTACATTGATAGAATTGTTTATTGTTAAGGGAAGAATATACAAGGTATGTGAATGAGTTGTTTATTAGTGGTACTCGATCGTCGATCTTTGCAAGTGGTCGTGATTAAAACAGCTTTAATTACGAATTCCTTAATGTTCCTTCACGTCACTATGAAATGTTAGTTGATGTAGTTGAGTTAACAATGGCCTAGTGTCGCTAAGCCACGTAGATAAGCCATGAATTGGTGCGAATTGTCGTTTATTTCACTGTCTCTGCTGCGATAGACTCTTGTATAACGGATTGAAGGGTTGTAAGAGCAGGCGGGTGTGTATTATAAACAACATCTCCTACATACATTGTCGCCCGATATGAATGTTCAAGTAAATGTAGCCATAGGTGAAAAGTGCACATTTATAGCTCAACAAAACAATTCATTATATTAATACGTGAAGCAATAACTTTGTACCACATTTTACAAAAATTGCGAGGACGGAGGAGTATGAAATTTCCCACACGTAGGTGTGAGAGAATATAGAGGAGTGCAGAATGCTAAAATATTTCTTAAATTATTAATAAAAATACAATAAATCAATAAAAAAAACATTACACACACTACCATGTCTTTGGAAACACACACGCATATACTCTTTTGTTTATTGTTAAAATCTGTGGTCAAATTGAGAATTGATTTATTGTTTATCTTCATTAATATTTATCTATAGTGTAGCCTTGGTGAGATTTGTTATTATAAAGGTCTATAAGTGTTTTTGACAATAGACCCTTAATAATGTTAAAGCTTATAATTTAAATTAATTATAGTCGAATTTCGACTACCAGGCGACCACTAGTAATATGAATTACTAGCCGTTTTCGCCCGCTTCGCTGGGCATTTAAAATTACCATTATTATTTCTCACCCCCACAGAGATTCTCATCATTAACGTCCCCGCAACTGGTGTAGGGAGTCCAACACTCATATAAATATTAGCTTATCCATTAAGTACATGTATTTTCTACATGGATACCAAGTTTCAAGTCAATCGGATGCATGGTTCAGTAGTTATAACGGAACATCCGCAAAAACCACTGCAGATTTATATATTAGTAAAGTATAGATTTCCAAATTTTGTAGCATGCCGGCGACCCAATATCCGCGTACCAGTGCTTAGAGGAAGCTCAAGCGATGGACACGGCGGATCGATACGTCAACTGTAAATGCGCGCGGTACATGCTCAGGGCGGGCCACATCAAACGAGCCGAGGAGATGTGCGCCAAGTTCACGAGGGAAGGTTAGTCCTCATCAGTCTCTTACCGCTTGCGACGAATGAGCATAGGCCCGGCTATGAGCATAGGTGGGGAAAAAAAATCAGTCTCCTTCAGTAGTTACATCGCAGTTACCACCCGCTCGCTGCCCAAAGTAGAAGTCTCAGTTTGTGCTGTATAATGGATTTCAAACAGAAGAGCATAGTTGCCTTGCATGGCTATCCTCCTCCTTGCATCGTTCTCCTCATTACTGAGGGTCGTGACTCCCATGCTGCATCAATCTCTCTTGTACGATTATTCTCCATCTGCTGCGATCCTTGGCCTCGTGGAGGGCATCGTGGAGCTTGATGTCTAGACAAGACCGAATTTGGTTCGACCATCACGTGGGACTGTATCCTCTGGGACGTTGGCTATAGAGAGGTTCAATATTGGTCCGTAGCAAGTTCACGACTAGTGCAAGACAATTATTCGGTAACCACTAACCACCAAGTGGGCCGTGCCTTTTCGCCCTTCAAAAATAATATAGAAAATATTAAAAATAAGTAGAAATAAATACTATAAAGATTTGCATGTAGTGCAGTTTCTTAATAACATCTTAGTATCTTTATTTTAGTTTTTTTGTTGTTGTTGAGTAAATAAGTTTCCGACCCATGTGATATTAAGTGGTTACCAGAGCTTATTAATACCTATCTAAATTTTGTATCCATAATGGTAATGTCATGAACCACAGGATACATTTTAGTTTCACATTTATGCCCATGAGTGGTTCGATTCAAGTAAAGTTTCTCCTCACTCGTGCAACTAACTATGCAAATATGTAATTTTTCTTCAGGTGTACCGGCAACGGAGAACTTAAATGAAATGCAATGTATGTGGTTCCAAACGGAAGCTGCTGCTTCATACCAAAGACTTCAACAATGGGGAGAGGCTCTGAAAAAAGCACACGAAGTCGACAGAGTATGTATAGCTTTTTATTTATTTATTTTTTCATTGAATAATAATTGTATTTTCTACATTAAGTACTTAGGGATTAGTTTCGAAATACCCTATTTCTGTCAAGAAGCCAGACCTACTTTGGCTTCAATGAAGTGCTTTGAGCCAATTGTCACTTGCTGTTAGTGGTCACAGGAGCTCAAAGATATCAAAACCGTGAATATCGTCGTACGTCTTCAGACACGTGGGTGAAGTTTCTGTAGCATTCATATAACAGCTTTCGGTTTGTTATTGGAGTATTATGAAAACCATAAAAAATAACGACATATTTTTGGAATAACAGTAATGCATGTATTATATTTATATTTACTGGTGGTAAGACCTCTTGTGAGTCCGCACGGGTAAGTACCACCACCCTGCCTATCTCTGCCGTGATGCGTTTGGGTTTGAAGAACGGGGCAGCAGTTGTACTGTTAAAACTAGAAGTCATGTCTCAAGGTGGGTGGTGCCATTTACGTTGTTGATGTATATGGGCTAAGACCAAGTGGGCTCGTCCACCCGCCTATACAATAAAAAAATAAATAAATAAAAAACACATACCTGGACTGTTGTTGATGTTGGGTTCATAGTGTATGGTGGGCTGCCATGTTCAGCGTATGTGGTAACTTCGGCATTCGTCAACTGAACGTTGTTGATGTAAGAAGAACCCATTTAGATGGGTGCACACGGCACCCAACGCTGGGCAATTTGCTTAGGCAATAAATAAATAAAAAATATAAAAAATTAAACAATAATTTTCCTTTTTTTTTCCTATGTAAGCTGATAGCCTTGAGAGGCTATATCAGCGTAGCCTTAACTAGTAGGTGAGCTCACGGGGCTCGAACCTGGCGACGTTGCTAACACGAACGCTAGCAAGAGCCGTGCTTCGCAGAATCTACCACCGGATCGGAAACGCGACCCACTGAGAAGATCCGGCGAGAAACTCAGTGGGCTGTGTCTAAGGGTTAATTTACTCGTCGAGCCCTTCGTCGCAAGCGACGGGTTCGACGAGAACGATGACCGATGCTTGAGGTACCTAAAACCACCGTTAGTGGATCGGGAGGATCCGAAATGACGTGTTTGGGGCGACGTCGACTGCTTTCCATTCTGTCCACAGGATCGGGAATGGTAATTTTTTTTTCCACTGTACACGTATGAAAATAAGACGGACGTATTCTCGCAGCACTTCTCGGAGATAATGGAGGACCAGTTCGACTTCCACTCGTACTGCATGCGCAAGATGACGCTCCGCTCGTACGTGGGGCTGCTGCGGCTGGAGGACGTGCTGCGCGCGCACCCCTTCTACTTCCGCTGCGCGCGCGTCGCCGTGCGCGTGTACCTGCGCCTGCACGCGCGCCCGCGCTCCGACGCGCCGCAGACCGCCGAGCCCGACACAGGTATGTCGCCATCGTACATACATCATTACTAGAGGTCGGAGTAGGTACATTGATTTAAGGTGGTTGACGTCAAACGTAGAGGATAATATGGATATGCCTCCAAAATACCGGAACTTCATATTTATTATGATATTTGTTCCGGAATTTTGTAATTAGCATGACTGTGTTTAAGGTGAAAAACGTATTAATAATATTAATCTACACTACCAGTGCTAGCTAATGGTGAAAGAAATCAGTATTCTATTGTATACAAAAACACCTTGAAATAGTTACACCGTATTTTGTCCCTTTCTGTTGAATTAGAAATGACGCTTGTCAGTATGAAAAAAACTTAGACAGGGATTTTTGTTATTTTAACTCATAAATATAGAAATTGTATCTGAAAAGAATTTAAAATAATTTTTCAATTTAAAAAAAAATATCATTATGGATAAAATGGCATGTCTATATTATAATATCTTGACGCAAATATATAAAATCAATCTACCTACTCCGACCACTGATAATTACACATATGAGGCCGTCAGCGCAATAGTGGCCTAAGCATACTATAGTTAGTATGGAGATAATAAGGTTTGAATTTACTTTTAAAGCGCTTCGTAGAAAACACAATACTCGTAAAAGTAAGCCCGCCAGTAGGTACCACCACCCTGCCTATTTCTTCCATGAAGCAGTAATGTGTTTCAGTTTGAAGGGTGGGGCAGCCTTTGTAACTTTATTGAGACCTTAGAACTTATATCTCAAGGTGAGTGGTGGCATCTACGTTGTAGATGTCTATGGGCTCCGGTTCCCACTTAACCAGAATCAGGGCCATTTTAAATTATATTTTATATTAATTATATACAATAATTTCATCATTTCTCAATTCTGTTAAGTTCTGAAATGTTCCCTATCTAAATATTTTTCTCGGGATTGGATGCACCGAATATTTTCTTTCCTTGGTTGTCTCTCCTTGTTTTCTTCTTTAATCATAATACATCACAACAAGAATTTCGTTGGTGACGTGGTCAGTGCCTCCGTATAGTGGTAAAAATTTGGTACCAGCTTCGACAGCGGCCGACAACTGACTCTTAACCGAAGTGTGAATAAACGCGTCGACATCCGATTAATATACGGATTCGACACGCGACAAGTGGGAACGAGCTCTCAATCTCACTATAAGGAAATAAATGCTCATCATCTTATACCAAAACATATCTTTCCAAAGAAATATATAGAACTAGCGGCCCGCTCCGGCTCCGCTCGGGTCTTTAACAAAAATTTTAACGATAAATGACGTTGTTTTATTTTTAAAAATAAAATAACACTTGCCGACTTAACCTAATAGGTGTATGGGTCTAATAAAGAATGAAAAAAAAGAACGCTTATTGCGGCATAACTATAATAGTTAGACATATGCTGTCGCGACACTATTTGTAAATAATAATGTGTTTTACAAAGTCGTAGTACATTATTTTATTCTATCATCAATAGTTTTCACAGGGCACGCGATGTAAAGAATATTTTAGGTCATTTTTTTTACACCTTGGGTTACACTATTGGAGTTTTAGTATGGATCCCTAATTTTTTCCAAAAAAGATGCCTATGTCACTCGGGAATAGTGTAGCTTTCAAACAGTGAAAGAATTTTTCAAATCGGTTGAGTAGTTTCGAAGCCTATTCAATACAAACAAACAAACAAACAAACAAACAAACAAACAAACAAATCTTTCCTCTTTATAATATTAGTATAGATATTTGTTTACTGTCAATCAGTGATTGATAAGCCTTTGTGCTTTTTCACGCTTATATTACGTGGTACTGAACTTGAAAGTAAATTGTTTTTATAATACTTTCTCGTTCACTATGCGACTTTAAAAAAGGCATCCAGTTAAAAACGCGAAGAATCGAATTTTAATGTTAAATTTAAGTCGTCTTTCCTTAACCAGGTTACTTTCATTATCTTTTAGTTCTAGTTGAGCGAAACAAATAATTACATAACATAACAAGTAATTTTACGGTTGTGTTTTGTTCACTGTCCAACCGGTATCTATAATATTGGTTAAATCAACGTAGTTTGTTCACTTAATTGCCGGTAATTACTGCTTACAATAATTCCGTTCATTCGACCTACTTGCTATGCCTACTTGTCATGTCTAGATAATTCGAATTTTTAGTTCAAGTAATTCCAGGAGTATAAAATGAAGAGAAATTCTTACATAAATAAAGCACTAATAAAAAACAGTGTACAATTAACATTTTAAATATTTATTAAAAAAAAATCTTTGTTTTAGAAATATAATACAAAAAATCACATAAAAATTTGTAGCATATTTGCTTATATAACAATTGCAATTATAAATTGCTGCCATTATTATAGTTTCGATATAACAATTTACCGCAATCATTGCCACACATTTATATCACATCATTCTGACAGTTCGTTGAGAATACTGACATAAATAAATTACCTAACACTATGCATGCACCAGTCTCTTAATAATAATTTAATAAATAACATTGTAAGATATATCGATAGCGTCCGTTTTATAACATCGCTTACAACAAACACGTGTGTTCGTTTATGGCAACGCGGGTCGTCCCGCTAGTCTTTCGTAACTTACACTACTTAGGACACTTTAACATCACATTTGCGCTTTATTATATGTACACAATACGCGCATAACGACGCGTCAACAGTTCAGACTAGAGCTTTAGTTTCACCGTCCGTAGCCAGCCGGCCGGTACCTCTGACGCGAGGCTTGCGCTGCTTGTGGCGTCAAGAAGTATACATGAGCTCCTTCGCCGGGTAGTCTGTACGAAACAAACGACCCCGGTCTGCCTTCTCCTGCTGAATTTGCGGGCGCTATCCATTCTGCATCCGGATTCACGTGTGGCAACGGTCTTCTGTAATTAACCGCCGTGTCACCAGCCAACGAAGGTGCGTTCAAATCGTATTGTTCACCGTTAAATTGCGGCCTTTGAACTTGCGTTTGGATTCTGTACTGCTGCAAAGTTCTGTAGCCCGGGTTGGAAATTGGTATGAACTCACTGTCAGGGTTAATAGTCGGCCTAGGTAGCCTCTCGTTTACCAAAGTGTCACCTGCTAATGAAGGTGGTTTCTGTTGCTCAATTAATTCTGCGTTAATTTCTGGTATAGGTTCACTGTCAGGATTAACAGTGGGTCGTGGTATACGATCGTTCACTATGGTATCTCCCACCAATGACGGCGGTTTGTGTGTCGGACCTTCTGGTTCAATTATTTCATATTCGTACTGAAGATTTATATTGTTGTCGACTGGAGTTTTGACGGTTTCTAATGGCTCTGTCACCCCTAACCCGTGTATGTCACGCGTAGTGTCTTCCAGCTTCTTGCCAAAAATGTCAAACGAGTTTCTGGTGATATCATCGAAATAACTCTCGTCTTGCTTCGTGTAATAAGCGTGGTTTATTGGATTCGGTGTGGTGCTAGGAAATCTTGTTACGTGGTGTACTACAGGTGACGGCCTGTCGTTCTGAATTGGTATATGGTTTATATTTTGTGTCCGTATATCCTTTGAAGAAACGTCTTCATAATCTTCTTCTCGTGTCTTCGATTTGGGATAGTAATTTGAAGCGGTAGGAGCCTCTGTTGTCGCATGTAAGTTTTCAATTAGATATTGTTGATTATTGTAACCGGTAGATACTGACTGTGTGATTGTATTAAAATCATTTTCGACATTAAAAGGTTTGCTGTAACTAACCATTGGCCTGAATGGTTCTGGATCTAGTTTTGGCGCTCTAAATGGAAGTTGATCAGGTCTGTTTTGGTAGCTAAATTGGTAGAATGGCCTTGCCGTAATAGCTTTCGGCTTATGACTATGTGGTCTATAAGAGTGTGATTTTGGTCTTTTTGTTGTGAAATAGTCGATCGTTTGCTGAATATTTGCTATTTGTTGATAAAAATCAGGTCTTTGCTTCGGTTGCTGTACAAATACAGGCTGTGATTTTGGATTTTGAATACTAAAGTATTCCTGCGTAAGCGTTCTGGGCCCTTGTTTCTGTGGCCATAAAAATAGCTCATCATTCTGATCAATAGCTCCATATGAAACGTCGACCGCTGGGTTGAAACCTGATTGTTCGTTTGTCTGCGTCTGCTCATATGGCACTTGAGATACTGGTACAGTTTTGTAGTAATTTCTTCCATCGAAATAAGTTGTAGGCGCAGGTGAGGTTTTTGGTTGTTCATCGAAAAAGTAAAAAGAGGCTAAGCCGTTGTCATTCGGTTTTCTGTTAAAAACAGGCTGTAGCTTTGTTGTGGGAATCTCGTTTTGAGAATTAGTGTAGAAGTTCTTTAATGGCACTGAGGTTGAACTTATATCGTTCACAATCACATTAGGATTCTTTTGTGGCACGTAAACTATAAACGGTTTTTCAGAACTGGCAGGAGGTTTTGTATTATACACCGTTTCTGGATAATCATAAATCACAGACACTGACAACGGCTTCGAAGTGAGTTTTGTACGTGTTTTCTGGACAGGTTTTTCCGTTTTCGGTCTCGTTGTTGTGTCTTCGTGAAGATTTTGAACTCGGACAGGCTGTCTTGAAGGAAGGCGTTGTGATTTCCTAGATTTTTGAGTCGTAGTATCAACAGTCGGCGGAACAACGGACGTAGTAGGAGTTTCAGTCCTGATTGATTCAGTCGTTGTTGTCCTTGACTTGTACTTATTACGTTGAAGAGTATGAGAAGATGTTGGTCTTGTCGTCTTATTGCGAATTGCGGGTCTAGTGGTTTTTGTATTTTCGGTTGTTGTGATCACTTTTTCTTCTAAAGGCGCAAAGAAATCTGGTGGAGGTGGTAATACAATTCCAGGTACTAATGGTCCTGCTGGCACTTTACTCTTGTAGTCAGTGTGGTAAGAAAAATTGTAAGGCGGCGGATAGTAAATCGAAGGGTCGTCTTCGTCGTACAGGTCGGATTGGTTGCTCGGTGGTGGAAGGAACGCCGCGCCCGGTGGAAAGCCTTCTGGAAAAGAGCCGTTTATGGATGCGGGGAAGGGAAATGCTCCTTCGCTCGCATTCCCGGGTAGGAATGGGAACGTAGGACTTGGCTGCGGCGATCCCCCGGAAGTAGAGTTTCCCGGATTATCACCTTCGGAATAGGACGCTCCCGGTGGGAATGGGAATGGCGCTGGAGGTAAAGCTTCTTCGCCTTCTCCCGTAAAATAGGAAGGGAAAAGGGACGCAGGGATACTACCGTTTGGCGTGAGGAAAACGAGCGGTCCGTCGTCGGAGAGTCGTACTGGAAAGGGCGGTGGCACTTTAGGCTTTTGCGGGAGCTTTACTTGCCTGTTAGGCGCTTCGTAGTCGTCGATCGGTGGCCAAGGCTTACGATCTGTTTCCTTAGTGCGTTCAGGGAAGGAACCTCCTTTGAGAACTAAAAGGTGGTCTTCAGCAAGCCAAATTTCATCTTTCTTGAGACCTCCTAAGCTTTGAAGGTTATCTTTCGTTCGTGTCTCTGCGTTTAGCTCATAGCTGACTATACCAGGCCTTTTAGGGGTTTTCATAAATATTTCATTTTGAATGAGACCATATTTTCCCTCGGCCACCTGATCGGATAAAGTCTTCTTATCTTCGTCGTCTTCTTTTGTTTTTACCACGTCCTTTCCTTCGCCGGCGCTGGACATGAGCATGCCATCGTCCCAGATGCCTTGATTCCAACCTACGTTACTGCTTGACTGGTCGGAAACTATCACACCAACAAACTTGCCGCTATCATTTTTATCATCACTGGAAATTGAATTTTTCGCAGCACCATATTCTTTTTCAGGTTTAATCTTCATATGACCACCAACAAGTCGCTTAATTGTACGTTGGGATTCGACACCTTCTGTGTCCGGGGGAGCGCCAAGGCTTCGCTGGTCGCGCACGAATGAGTCAGGTGGCAATGCATATCTAGGCACGAGTACACTTGTTCGGACCACGCACACCCACGCCAGCGCCAGCGTTAGCGCCAACGTCGCCCCTCTCACCATCTGAAAATTAGTAAAACACCATATGTTTAGAAAAATCGCCAAATAAACGAATCCATTATCACTATTCCATTAATGTAATAAACTTATCTATGTGGGAGTTTCTTTGCGATCAAACCGCGCGTTGTTCATGAACGAATTAAGTGAAAGGATGGAGACAAAAACCTCGTACAGTGATTTTGGTACTAACGCGGCGCGCGCCACCACCCGCTATTTATTAAGTCCGTTGAATGACCACCTCCGACCCGACTGGCATTGAGAATCAAGCGTTTAATTGGAAATTGAATGGCAAATTAACACCAATGAGACACGAAGGCCGCGAAGCCTAAATTCGAATGAAAAAAAAAAGATATCCGCCATTAACTTGACTACTTCATCGTTTGATATTGAAGTGATCGATTGTTATTAACGACATGCGAAGAACGTGAATTCAATAAATACAATGCGCAAAAAGTAGATAGTATTTAAAAAAAAACGATAGTAAGAGCTGCGCAACCTGATCGCTGTGTTAAAGTCACGAAATCGTGCTCAAGGTTTATTGAAACTTAAATAGTTGGCTTAGTTTATTCATAAAATAACGTAAATGTGTCTATATAAAGCGGAAAGAGATGCAGGTGGTACTCGCATTACTGCTTCAAAGTGATATAAATCCACTATCTAATGTACGGTTCGAATGTGTCATACACAACATCGACTAAGTGGAATTATTAGGGCAGTGAAGGCAAAGTCACGGGTTGTATGTATAGATACAGTGGGTGTGCCCACCAGGGCTCTGTGAAAGGCACCTAACTCGGTCGATTTCGCCTTCGAAAACATAAACTAGTTTAACTCGTAATTGTGAACTATATTTATATCCCTGTTATTATTAATAGATTGTTGTATCAAATTATAGGGAAACTCGACTTATTTCTACTTTCCTGTTACGTATTTTACAATTATTTTCATCGACCAAATTATAGCTTATAGAAATAAGAAAAAATTGTCAATCAACCTTTAACAACGGGCATTCTGGTATAAAATCAGTTTGTCTATGTAAAATACGTTTAGAGCCCGTAAAAAATTAGGAATTTCAAATAAATTCAATTTCGCGAAAATACGAAACAAGTTCCACTTACGAATAACTGACTGCTGAATTGTAAAGTTCATTGCAAATATTGCGGCCTGACATTTGGCGTGGTATCATCGCGGTAGCATCCTTTCATTTGCGATACCCGGTTAACCTTCGTACCTTTGTCGCTATTATTTCGAACTAAAACCTACTATGAAACGTGTATTGTTATTGTAATTATACGACATGAGCAATGGAGACTAAGCCAAATGCAAACGCGCGGCCTTGTCGTAGCAAGGTGCCCGATTTTTTTTTTGCGGTCAACACAAAACGTGCGGTGATTAACCAACTTGCAGTTTGGGAGTGTCTTTGCGGCTGTAGCTTTCAACAATGCAGCGCAACCTTGCGCATTGCAATCGAAAAATAATTTATAAACTTAGTGCAAATTCAAAAGCTTTCTTTACGTTTCTACATTCACCGCCGTGCTGTTGGGAAATTCTCTCGGATGATGCATTGTAAACGATTTGTATTCATCGCTTGGCAAAGGTGTCGGCAACTTTCCACCTGTCTTTGTTTGTTTGGTAGTACACTACGGTCAGGGCATATTTCATGTGTCGCAAAACTTTCCAAACCGACACGAATCAATACAGTTATAAATTTTAGTGCGTACAAAACAGTATTGCGTACGCACAAAGACTGTAATTCTCATGATTATCGAGATAAGTCGCCGGCAAATTAAGGTCTAGTACGAACAATAATTGCATGCATTGCTCTCCTTGAGTTCACGGAACGACGGAAAACTTTACGTTAATTTATTACACGACAAACACAACGCAGGTATTTATTAGATGGAGTAACCGGCAACCACTCCTTTATGTCCGGCATGCGTGTACATAGTATAAATGGTGAAATAGTTTGATTCGATCGATAATATTAAAGAATAACACGACGAAATCTATTTTTTAATGCTTCCTCTTATGATTTATAAAAAAACATCACATTTTTTAATGAAGACAGTATTTTTTGTAAACTTTAAGAGTGAAATGCAAAGCGGAGAGTGGGGATGAATTTGAGGCGAAGATCGCTGACTCAGTAGTAAGATGTTATGTAAAAAAAGTATTTTTTACCGCGTTTTTTTTTTATTTCTTAGAAGGGTGGACGATCTCATAGCCCACCTGGTGTTAAGTGGTTACTGGAACCCATAGACATCTACAACGTAAATGCGCCATCCACTTAAAGATATAAGTTCTAAGGTCTCAAGTATAGTTACAACGGCTGCCCCACCCTTCAAACCGAAACGCATTACTGCTTCACGGCAGAAATAGGCAGGGTGGTGGTACCTACCAGTGCGGACTCACAAGAGGTCCTACCGCCAGTAAAAATTATACTGTTATAATCAAAATGTTCACCCACGAAGACATGCTAAAAGTTGCTCTACATACGTAAGACATTTACTCAACCCCGTTAAATCCTGTTTGTCTCCGTGCGTTCGATTCTTACGAAACTGTAACGATTGACTGCCCAACAGCGGCACTGTTGCCTTCGGGCGGTTCGAATTGAAACATTAATCTAGCCCTAAGCTGTTAAACACGGACACGTGCTAAAGTAAAACGATTAACTTGAAAACTTACACTGATTGTTACTGGATAGTTAATGTTAATGGAACACGCACGTTCTTAGCGTTATTTAAGGTCGATCAGGGTTCACACCATTTTAATTTCTATTTAAAATTTTCAAGTCAACAGTAATAATAATGTTACATTACCACATTAGTTTCTCCACTTTCTTTGTCATATTACAAGTTTTGTTATTGCCAGCCTGGCTTCGCTAATGTACATATATTTAAGAATAAATAAAAAACACAAAACTTGGCTAATAAGAGTGATTCGTTGTAATGAAATGCATTAACAAAACAATTTCTATATTTCAATACAAGACAAAAGTATCTCTGTCAACCCTGTTTGTTGCAGCATTGCGTGGTGGCGCGTGCCGACTCAATGATCTACGACCTCATTAACCATGCTTTTATTTCGATCTTCCGATCCATCAGCTTTACCACATGTGGAGCCTTTAGTTTGCATCGCAAATTAATGATCTGAAACTAGGCTACAAGCGCATTTAATCAGCCCATTAAATGTTACGCAATGTATAATTAATCGTGTGGTTTTATAAGCAGCTCAAGATATGCCTTGTTATAATCAGGTCTTTTGTTAGTTCTTTTTAAAACAGATTATAGGTATAGATATTCCACGAGAAAAGTTTTTATCTCTGCATAGTTTGAAGAAGCATTTACGTTACTAACGATTAGGTAGGAAAAAAAAAACGTTATTTATGTCATGGATTGCAATTACCTATGCTCAGATATCGTTCGCGGCCAAGGCAAATCATCCTAGTCTTTAAACCTGTTCTAAACTACATACATGCGGCTACTGTTATGTCATCGGCTACATATTTCAGCATAAAATTATTTTAATAAAATTTAGTACTTTGTTATTGTAAAAAGAACGAGACTCATTTATTATAATCTCGTATTAATGTGGGAATCACTTTGTACTCTTTTTATTAATTTAGATTAACTATCTAGCGAAATTTAGTAATAGATTTGATTTTATCGTATAGTTTGTGCAAATATATAAGATTAAGTTTTGTTGCACAATAACTTGTTGTTACATCGGAATGCGTGGGTATTTTACCGATACGAATCAGTTATTCTGTGATGTTAATTGTCTATTGAATTTTCATTTATATACCGAATCATTGATACCCTGAATTCTCCAGCGGTTAAGCCTTGTTCGGACTAGGCGAGTATTTTAGTCGAGTACCGAGTAATTTAGTGGCTAAACTACTCGCTACTCGCCCGAAAAAATAGAACAAAATGGATTGACTTGACTAAATTATTTACTAATCTACTCGACTAAATTTTTGGTGCTCAGACACATTTAGTTATTAAATTACTCGGTACTCGACTAAAATACTCGCCTAGTCCGAACAAGGCTTTAGAGTTTATCGTGCTAAGAACACGAAGGTTGTTGCCAAAGAAATTTATTTTCCGAAAGGCGCACATGTAGTCTTGGGTCATTCCATAGTGAGTACTGTAAAGAATTCACACTTCATATTCTGTCATGTGCTCTATTGTGGACACGGCAATGATTGATATGCGTTGCCTTCGAAAAATTCAAGGTTCTGCAAGCACATTAAGCAATACATAACATAAAATACACTATATTTAGTACTACACTTGAGAACGCTTTCGACACATTGGGACGTCGACATATATTTTTGTTTACAAATTATATACATAGTTATGTGTTTAGGTTCCACCCTTGAATTTAAAAATAACATTTGCCTCGACGGAATGAATGTCAGATGCTTCCGCGTTGACCCGTTTAGGCTTTATACTTGATCTCGATCCACATTTCAAAGATGTCATGACGACTGTTATTAATTTTTATTGCTCAGAAACCTTGAGATAGAGGAAGTTCGTTTTATACTAAATCTTAAATCGATTGAAAACTTAATAAAAGTTTTATTGGTGTTCTTTTATTTCATCTAAATATTTGTCTACGTATCAAAGCAAATAAAACAATACGTGATGTTCTTTTGTAATGTGCACGCTTTCTTTTCATTGTTGTGGTGTGACTTTCTTGTTCTTTGTTTCGTAATTTCATGGAGTCGGTCTCCGATTGTACATATTCTTTAGTTTAACGCCCGGTTCAAGTTTCTCGTGTCATCCACGGGTAATTGGCGACATATCAACTATGAATTAATTATACGACACGTTAATCACGAATGAGTGACCAAAAACTTTGTTTTTCTTTTATTCTACCTTCATCCAATTGACATTATTCACAAACTTTCACGGTAAATGATGCGTTACGTAAACTTGTGCTGTTTGTTAGGTTATAACGTCAAGAAGAATATAAAACATGAACGAATAATGATTTAATTAATGTTTATTTCTCTTATTGCAGGTAAGCCGCAAGCGGTTTGTGTTATTTCGGTAAGTTAAGTTCCTCAGCCTAAGCTTAGTAATCTAAATTACTAATATCGTATTAAACTGGGAGGAGTTCGCGTACCGTTCGAGTGAAGTAAACACCAATTAACTGATTTCGAATAGATTATCCGCGGCTATTAGTTACTGTATTGTTTAATATGAAGCGTCTCTTGTGCAATTATTGCGAAATGAATTCCGGCGTTCTGGTCTACCTTTTGGTGATTTTCGGAGCGTGGCAGATAATAGGCAACCTTTAGATTGCACCCGAGTCCTTCGGCACGACTCGTGCGAGGAAATGTTGCATATTTTAATAGTTTGTTTTGTAACATTTTTTTAAGCAATAGCGATCGTTTAGCTATCTGTTAGATTATCGCCGAACGAAATTACATTCAAGGCGAAACTTACTACCTGTTGTTAATTGTGATAGGTATGACAAGATTTTTATACGCCTGCGCACTGGTCTGCCTAATTGCTTTGAACGTGTCGATTGTTCAAGACTAAAATTCTATAGCAAATAAATATCAAACAACTAAAGGCTCTGCGGTTTCATACATTTCGTTTACCAAACGATCTTATACCGGTTTCATCTAAGTACCACCAAACATTGCTTTTTTTGTTGCACTTAATACGCCGAACTTTTCATCAAATACAGCCGGATATCACTTTTTTGTTAACGTATGAATTAACGAATGACGTAATCGTATGTGTTTATAATGCTCCTGTACCTGTAGTGTATTATTGAATACGTATGACTTGCTAGCAATTGTATTTTCATTTGATATGTAAACATGATTGAATAGGTTATTGGCACTTGGAAATGCAAACATTGGTAAATTTTATTACGATGACGGAATCGCCTCGTTTTGTTTCCTTGAATCTCGATATGCGGCGAATGGTTTTTTATATATTTATGAATTTCATTAGTAGTGTTATAATTCAATCGAATTATAATAATATTAAATTGAAGGTCAGGAAGGTCAAGGCGAATCGTGTACATGAGCAATGGCTTAAGTATCTCGGGAGTGTCAGACAGATCGCGGTGGTTAGTAGCTGATGTGTCATCGGTGCGCGTTCTCATTTCTTCCTTACTTTATCACCTTTAACATTGGCATTTTGACCGTGAATTGGCCATCAGGAATACTTTTGAGTAAAATGATTTAAAAAAATATATCCAGTTGTGTAAATCACTTGACATGTCAAAATTTATACGAAGAAAAAGTATACAAAGTCGATTTCGTGTTAAAGTAAGTGTTAGTTAATTTTAGGGACACCGAGACATTAAGTGTGAATTAAGCTAGGTTTCTCTTCAATTTATCTCGTAGTAAAAAAAAACTAGTTTTTTTTTATGAAAATCTTAGAAATGTTATAGAATATCAGAATTTACATTTATCATTAATATAATTTATTAGTATAGTGTATTTCTGCAGTGTGTTTGTGGAATTGAATTTTATCAGGAAATATTCTAAATTGATAAAATGTTTTCGAACAGGATGTAAAAATCGTCTGATCAATGATTACTAATACTTAGTTCGTATCTAACTTGTTCTCTTAACATGTTATTATGGTTTGTTCTTATTGCATGTAACATATGGTATTTGATGTTGAATATTTTCTTGCAAAATAGTATACTAATTACGTATTGTATACTTTCTATTTGACAAGTAGGTGCTGATTCTAACTAGTTTTCGAGTTCAACATACTCTTTCTGAACAAGAAAGTGAGGATATAAAATATATTGAGGATATAAAAGTGTCATGGTAATTGTGTTCCGGAAGTTCTTGGACGAGGATCTTCCACCAAGAGGGCTTCGTTGCTCGATAGCCCGTTCGTCTCTTGTTTCTGTCAAATGTCTTTTACTACATGATAGCAGCCGCTAAGGTGCTTAGTTTATTTATTTCCTTATTAAAATTGAAAATAATGAATGGCGTTCACACGAATCAGCGGACGTGTGAAACATATTATCATCGCGTCTTTTGGTATACTTGTATATTTTATATGGCGTATTTTCTATATCTGTGTAAAATGTTTTAGTGTTTATTGCGCTTGCATGTTATATACACTTGGTTATGTCACAACGCGTAGCGGACTTTCGAAGGCTGAGCGGTGCTTTCATTCGTTCTGCTCGTGATATCCGAAGATATTGATTGTGATCATACACGGATAGTTTTGTTGAATGAACTCACAAACGTATTTTTTTTTAACACGACACATACTAATCGAGTTGAATAGCAGTAAAGTTCTAGAATAAACATCCAAACCGTTGCTCGATATCCGCATGTTAATGTGCATTTAAATTTATGTTTCGATCTCTTTGGTATTTGTGGCATTTCGTCTTAATTTTTTTATTATTTGGAATCTCATTAGACAACCAGTGCCATCCGGTACGTGACGTAACTTCAATTCGATCGGATTCAAAGAGGCACGAAAACATTTGTAGGAAAGAAAAAAAAATGTGTACGCCTTCGCCCGGGCTTAAATAGGTCCGGTTGATTTTGTATTCCGTTATCGGTAACTCTTTGATTTTACGTGTGCGACCGACAATCTTATTGTTTTGTTTTTATACATATTTTTTTTGTCATTGGAATTCCCTGTGAGTTTGAATAGATGCTGTGTGTTTGTTATGGGATGACGAATATCTTTAAAAATTCGACGTTTATTCACGTTACGTGTTCGATACAAGAAAATCTAAAGTGTCCAAGCGACGTAATATTTTATTTTAAACACTAACTAGCAAACTAATCGAGGATAAAATAATAAAAGATAATTCTAAGAACGTGTATAATGTATTTTAATAACAAATTCATTCATAGATCTTTGCTTCGTTACGATGCGGTTTATCTTGAATTCAATTTGTAAGTTTGAGAATTATAAAGCGCGTTTACTATTTGCAGAACGTGATGTTAGTTTCTAGTCAGAAAAATAAACTCTCTCCAGTAAATTTTTGTCTAATGATGCTCGTATATGTTTTTTTAAATATTCGATCATGAAATTATTTCGTAACCACTATGTGGTAAATAGTTCTCAAACCTTTGTTTAAACGTTCTCACAGCTGTTTTTAAAAAGCGTCATTGCATTGACTACGGTAACGAAGGCTGTATTCTGTGAAACTAAAAATATTTATCTGGCATGTCGTGATATCAACTTCATTGTTTTACACTAGGCAAATTGTTGAAATGGACCAAGACTCGCGCGTGAGATCTAGGTCGAAAACTCAACAAATATAATTGTTCCCGTAATACTAAAGCACGTATAATTTGTAAAAAATCACAAGCTTACATTTAATCTTATCTGGCTGAGGCTGCGACTGTAAACACTTCTTCTGTAACACCCTTCAGCACATCACACGTTGAGAAAGTCACTTGCACTATAGTTTGTTCACTGGTAGAGTCACTGGCACATAATGCGGGGGTTGTCGTCGGTTCCGTCGAGTGCGTAATGCTTGTGTCGAGGGTCGCGTAGAGTGGTGGGGTGCACGTTTGATCGTGAGGTCGAGCGGCGCATGAGTGGCGGTGGTGGTAGGGGGCGCCGGTGTAAATACGGCGGCGGTAGCGCGTGCGCACCGCTCACGCACACATTGAAGCTTTCTGTATGTACAGCAGTGTGACATCAAGTCCTGTGCGCCATGACGCGTACGTACCAAGGGCCGGTCATCCAAATGACGATCGCGGAGTCGATCATCAGAGAATCCTAACCCACGTTAACGGATGTAATGTTTAGGTAACGATCAAGATTACTCCGCACGCGTAAGAATTATTATTCATATTTCGTGATGTAAACGCTTCGTTTGGTTACGCATATATTACATGTACATTCATTGACCAGTAGTACAAATTGTGCTTAGTTAACTGAAACATATTGCTTATCTTAAAACACGTTTTTAATATTAGTTTTTTATGGCCATATACATAGTGTGTAGCCAACCAAATTCCTCGTCACCATGACGCCACGGCGTGAATGCTACACCTTGAGATATGAGGTTAAAGTCTCAATTGCATTTTAATAATTTGTACTTTAATCTTTTCAACTGAGACGCATGATTGTTTTGCAGTCAAAATAGAAGATTATTATGCCGATACATGCGTTATTTAAAACTAGCTATACCATAATATAGGTCTTCTCATAATATCAATAAAGGTAGGCTGAATCATATATTTGAAATAATAAAGAATGCCTTTCCAGCAGATCAGAAAAAAACCTATTTTAAAAATGAGAATAGTTAAATCTAGAGAATGTAATTTCCGTTTAAATATTGTGTATTGTGGTTAACCGAAACAGACTTATTTAAAGAGTTTCAGCGTCATTTCCTATTTTAACATACCTATGACACTCGATCATCGTAGTTTCTAGAAAGCGTTGGTCTCTCAATAATTTCATAAATTGTATGGTTTGTTAGAGTTACATTGACCCGGCGAAAGTTAAGGTAACTTTCTGATTCATTGCGATATAAAGGTCAAGACAATTCGACAGTGAACGGGTTCGGTTGAAACTTTACAGATTTCATCTTTCTAGCGTTATGTCTAACAAAGAAAGACTAAAATTCTACAAGTCTAAATAAATAAATAATTGTTAGGCAGTAAACGTTTTTACATGTAGTAATAGTTGTTAGTAATTGAATTTTGAACTGCATCATCGATATTACACACCTAATAGAATTTCTCATGAACGGTACGAAACTAATTCGATTGTGTCAGAATAGATTTAATCTATTTATATTTTAGAAGTAATTTACACGGAATCTGTTTTGGTCGACTTAGATATATATATATATCATCAATTCAAACGAAGATTTCCTGTTTGTGTTGTTTTCCCCGGTTTTCCCCGGAGGACCAACTGTTCCTCCAGTTGTTGCCTAGAATACCAATCTCACTTGTACCTCATCTAGTCACTAATCTACTGATGTCGTCACCTTCAAAATGCCCATGAAACATCTCCTTGTTTTTAGACTTCCTTGTGAATCCAATACACTTATCGATCAATCTTTTAGAATACGTGTCACCGTGAAATTTTTATCTCATTATGTGAAGGTTATAATCTAATATCTAAAAACATTCGACCAGTTTCAATTAAGGAATACGTCGATCGATGTTTAAGAATTTACGACGTTCGGAATTTAGCATATTTATTAAACGAACGTCACTAGTATTATCGGAATTTTATGATATTTCAAGTCCGCGTTGCGCAAGTGTCCCAGACGAGTCATCGACACCGGCCGGCGTCCTCGGAAGGTCGAATGGATCCCATATCTGAGGCGGCGCATTACCATAATAATATCTTTTCGGCGATCTTGTATCATTTGTTTATGTCGCGTTTTATAAAATGTCCCGGATCTAGTTTTTACAAGGACTATGCGCTATCGTTATGCATGTTAAGTTATTGTCGTAATAAGTATACTTTCCTAATGTTATTTATTTATCACGCTCGAGCATCGTGCAGATTTTTTCATTTAGTGCTTTATATCCTGTTATAGAGTTTACTTAATGTTGCCGTGTCTAGATTATAACGATGATTTAAATATTTCATTGGATTGGAATTAAAATTAACGATTAATCTGTTATGATGGCTTGCAAATAATGCACCAATCCACTTCTATTTTAAACATAATTAGCACGCTCTTCGATGCTCTTCAAAGCTATTTAGATTTAGTTATGCTTGTTGCAACCGTTGATAATATTGTATGTTACAAAAACAGACGATTAACATTTAGTTGATTACTTAAACTGTATTTGTATTGTTTCCACACACAGTAAAGTCGTTGAACACGTTCAGAAGCACTTTCTTGATGTTCTGTAATAATTCTCTTGTGTTACGGATGAGTTTTTTTTTTTTTTTAGATGTGTGGACTAGGTCGCAGCCCACCTGCTGTTAAGTGGTTACTGGAGCCCATAGACATCTGCAACCTAAATGCGCCACACACCTTGAGATCTAAGTTCTAAGATCTCAGTATAGTTACAACGGCTGCCCCACCCTTCAAACCGAAACGCATTACTGCTTCACGGCAAAAATAGGCGGGGCGGTGGTACTTACCCGTGCGGACTCACAAGAGGTCCCACCACCAGTAATTACGTAAATTATAATTGTGCGGGTTTCATTTACACGTATTCTATTTTCGGTTCGGAAATTATTTTGATTTTTAACTCTGTCGTTTGACGGCTCAAGTCGGCCGGCGGTAGTACCACGTAGCGCCATTGGGCGAAGCTCGTTTATTATTTTGATTGTATTTTTTTCTCGGAATCGTGTTTAGTTGGTGTCGCCGTGGCGCGGCTGTACCACATTCCACGACACCAAGGCGCTCGTCGACTGACCGTTTGACCACTTCATAAACTTTGAAGGCCCTACTACCATTTTAGGATGGTCGGAGCACGTGAATTTATCCGAATTCTAATCTACCGTACCAAAGAAATTTTATATGCAACATATTTCTTACATTTCACTCAATGCAAACCCTTTATACATTATATACCCTTTATACTTTATACATTTAAATAAGCGAACTCATTTTCTCTTCTGTAATCATACAATGTATTTTTAGAAAATTAGTTTATTTATTTATTTCAGTCACAAAGTTAAAGATAATGTTATGTATCACTACATAGTATAAAACAAAGTAGCTTTCTCTGTCCCGATATCATTATGTATGCGTAAATCTTTAAAACTCCGCAACGGATTTTGATGCGGTTTTTTTAATAGATAGTAATTGAAGAGGAAGGTTTATATTATGTATAATAACATCCATTAAATAGTGGTGAAATCAATAATAAATTACAGTTTCCGAAGCGAAGCGAGGGCGGGTCGCTAGTATTATATATACATCAAATGTATTTAAATCTTGAAGGTATCTGTGATTATGGAATTTCGAACAAAAGTATTTAATTTTATACAAAATACTTTTGCATAAAATTTGTTATTTATTGAAACAGTATTAATTATATCTTTATAAAATTATTGTCATACTGGGATCGTGAATCGTTTCTCTATTTTCCCTACGAATGATTTCATCAAAGGATGGGCGCCAGTGTGTCACGTCACTTAATATAGTATTTATTTGTTTTCTCGGAATAGTACATGCTTTGTACCGTAATTGTGCGTTTCGTGTCTTTAACCGTAGTGAATATCAAATAAAATGACCAGCTGTGTCTAATAATAGCCCTTCTGTGAAATGTGGAAACGTCAGATTCTATACACAATATCCGTCGGGTATTCAGTATTGAAATGTGTTTTCTTTGTTGATGTTGAGTCGTGAATTGGCAGCTCCATTTTGGATCTTAGTAAGAGATGATCTATTCAGTTCAGGTGATTTTTATGTCGTCCCAAATTATTATTTTTTTGCTTAGATGGGTGGACGAGCTCACAGCCCACCTGGTGTTAAGTGGTTACTGGAGCCCATAGAAATCTACGACGTAAATGCGCCACCCACCTTTAGATATAAGTTCTAAGGTCTCAAGTATAGCTACAACGGCTGCCCCGCCCTTCAAACTGAAACGCTTTTTTTTATTGCTAGATGAGTGGACGAGCTCACAGCCCACTTGGTGTTAAGTGGTTACTGGAGCCCATAGACATCTACGACGTAAATGTGCCACCTACCTTTAGATATAAGTTCTAAGGTGTCAAGTATAGTTACGGCGGCTGCCCCACCCTTCAAACCGAAACGCATTACTGCTTCACGGCAGAAATAGGCAGGGCGGTGGTACCTACGCGCGCTGACTCACAAGAGGTCCTACCACCAGTAGCTTTAGATTAGAACTTCATACTTGCCTCTGTCGAATTATCGTGCCGGAATTATAAAAAAAATCCCCGTTGAATTCACTAGTTGCCAAATTTTCACCGAAATCTCATTTAAAAGTCGAAAAGACAACTTGAATGTATTTTTTGCGAATTGCAAGTAACATTATTAGGGGTTTCACGTACACCCAGCGCGGCGCCGTCTGTCCAGTTCGCTAAAACTTTTAGTGCATCCACTTGAATTATGTAACACAATATTCATGAGTTGTTTTGCTTTGATTCTGTTCGAGACATATAGGTACTGTTTTGTATGTTTCTTTTGATGCGGTGATGTTATTAGTAGTTGTTTGGTACAACGATGTTCATTTGATGCAAGTCGGAAAGCCACTGTGACACCACTCTATGTACGATAATGTTTTCGTCGTTTGATGCCGCTTTCAGACTACGCTATAATTAGCATATAGTATATAGCTTATAGCACAACAATATCGCACACCATACATTGTTATGGACACGTTCAAACTGTACTGTACTATATATTATTATATATTAATACGTGAAGCAAAAACTTTGTATCCCTTTTTACGAAAATCGCGCGGACGGAGGAGTTAGAAATTTTTCACACTTAAAGAGAATATAGAGAAGAAGTGCACAATGCTAATATTTTTTTAAAATAACGCATAAAAGATACATTAAATCAATAAACAAAACATTACACACACTACATACCATGTATTTGACGCACACACGCATGCATACTATTTATTGTCAAACTTTTGTTCTTGACGTCTGTTGTCAAATTGAGAATAGATTAAATATTGTTTGTCTTTGTTAATATTTTTATAGTGTAGTCTTGGCGAAATTTGAGATTATAGAAGTATAAAATACAATTACAATAGTGTACAAACTTACAATTCCAATTAATTATAGTCGAATTTCGACTACTGCGGGACCTCTAGTTATTATTATTATTGGCTAAGTATACGTTGCTATACTATATGGCACTATAGTATAGCGTAGTCTGAAAGCAGCTTCAAGTATTAATTGTACGAATACAATGGAAATAGGGCACAATTTAAAACTACTTTTATGGTTTAATTTTGTGTTTATTATTTTCCTTGTTTTGAATTCGGTGGTCCGTGATCGTATCGATTATTATAACATAATAAATGCAAGATTAAACCTTAAAAAAGTTTTAATTATCTGCTATTCTATTTGCTTACTGAGATATCAGGCACGCCGTCATTGGCTTTGAGATGTCCATTCTGAAGGTAATTTCCTTTAGGCTCTGAATTACACGCAAAACTCACTAAACTGTAATATACTACGCATGCCAAACCAATTATTGAAAAAAGGGGACCACTGACCTCTACAAAACATTACTTTCAGTCTTTAGTGTTAACAATGATCTGCATGGAAACATTACGTGCATCTCTCACGGGGTTAATCGGATCTTCGTTCCGTTATAAGTTTTTACTGTCAAAGATTGCTGAAGTGAACATAAGTATCAACCCAAATTAGGTTAAGCTGTAGCCTTTATATGAATTTGTCTGACTAATCTGAAATACCGCTATTGGTCGCCACGGATAACATGTTAATACTTCATAAATAAAGTTAAAAAAAAAAATTTTGTTTTTTTTTGTTGCCCTTGTAGGCAGACGAGCATATGGCCCACCTGATGGTGAGTGGTTACCGTCGCCCATGGACTCCAGCAATGCCAGGGGCAGAGCCAAGCCGCTGCCTACCGAAAAATGCATACTTGTACTAAATTTTCACACTTTAAATGAGTATTTAAATAGGAATACAGCAATTATCTATTTTTACTAGTCGTCTGATTATTGGCAATCATAATAAATCCTCGTATATAGTGCGAACTAATATGACGCTTGAATACTAATCATAGAATAGAGACATTGTAATCGTCTTACGGAACGAAAGATTTTAATTAAAAAAAAAAAACAATGTAAGGAATACCCATTTTTTGGTCCATTGCGTGTTAGAACGGTTATTAGCTTTTGTAAGAAGCACGAGGCTTTTATAATTAGTTTTTTTAATTTATTAAATAATTTTTCCAAAATAATAAATTTCCATTATGTGTTTCGATATTGTCGAGTGACTCGGTGGTGAAGTAGTTAGCGCGCCCGATTGCTACACCGATGGTCAAGGAATCCATGCCGCCGGTAACTTCATTCCCGATCCTGCGGACCGAATGGTAAATAGTCGACGTTGCCTAAAGCACGTCATTTCGGATCCTCCCGATCCAATGATACTTTTAGGTACTCTAAGCACCGGTCATCGTTCTCATCGAACGCTTGTGACGAACGACTCGGCGAGTAAATTAGCCCTCAGACACAGCTCACTGATTTTCTCGCCCGATCTTCTCAGTGGGTCGAGTTTCCAATCAGATGGTAGATTCTGCGAAGCACTACCCTCGCTAGGGCTAGTGTTAGCAACGACGTCAGGTTTGAGCCCCGTAAGCTCACCTACTAGTTCAGTGAATCTAGAATAACTCCCCGAGGTTATTAGAATTGGTAAGGGATAAAAAATGGAATTGATCAACAGGTGCATTTTCTCTTAATCTAGGTGATGAAACTTATAGCAGTATGTGTATCAGTCAGTTCCCAAAGTACAAGGTATCCTAGTTTGAAGTCTGATGGCCGTAGGCGTGTGGTGATTCTAGTTTATTTTCTATCATTACTAATTTTTTCTAGAGTCTATCTAACTCCTTTAATAAGAACGTTAGGATTTTACAAGTAAATTTTAGTGTCATTCCATTTGATGTATTTGAGATATCTGATTAATTTTATATATATTTCAATTTCTTTGTTTGTGTATTTATTCGAGAAAGACCAGCTTAATTCCACGATAACGCGTCTTTTACAAATATTATTTTTAATACAATTTATAAATTACATAATTCGAATTATGTATAATATAATACAAATTTATGATGCAAATTAACTTAGAAAAACATCGTTCCACTACAAAATATCAATCTATTCAACGTATTATTGTTTATCATACGAGTTCTCATTTTAACACAGACATAATCGATATCACAAATTATTCCGTGACGTACATGTTCACAAATAATACATCAATATTAAGTCAAGTGTATATTTTATGCGAACCAATACATAAAATAATATGTATCCTAACGTTCTAGGTGTGTTCGGCATGCATGGAATTCTTTGTTTCGTTGTTAATCACCTTGATTCTAGATGCTTCTACGTTAGCTGTATATATCATACGAATAAATTCTAGAATGTTCAAAGATATCTGCACCCAGTCACATACTGAAATTTGCTGTTATTTGTAAGATTCTCGTATGTATTTTTTTTTTAATTGCTTAGATGGGTGGACGAGCTCACAGCCCACCTGGTGTTAAGTAGTTACCTGGAGCCCATAGACATCACGCAAATGCGCCACCGACCTTGAGATATAAGTTCTAAGGTCTCAAGTATAGTTACAACGGCTGCCCCACCCTTCAAACCGAAACGCATTACTGTTTCACGGCAGAAATAGGCAGGGTGGTGGTACCCATCCGCGCGGACTCACAAGAGGTCCTGCCACCAATAATAAACGTAATAAATAAGTAAACGCTTAGATTCCGATAATAAGTAATAGTGAATAGAAAAGCAATAATTCTTAGTACAAATATGACTGATTTTACCGCGTTTGATTCACCAAAACTCGATGCCACGTAGCGTAACTAACAAGGGATAAATGAGTATGCTATTGCTAATGGAACATGGCGTTTTAATTACTTAGATCGTTCCAATTAAACTAACATTACATTGACTGCTGTCTGTGCTATGATACATCTTCGTTCAATTGTTTCGTTTTAGAAAAAATATATATATTCTCATGCCTTTTCGCAACATCATAGTTGCCTTGTTCTAATTACTTTCGGTAGATCTTTTAGCGAGTATGCATACACATTAACACCCTTTGAATCATTCCGTTTCTTACGCAATAGAAATGCACGCATGTTGGGAAAATAGTAATCCTTTGGGTGGTTCCCATAGTTTATTTACGTACTGTGTATTATTGCTAAATTTGGAAATGCATTTTTTTAGTCGACACAATGTTGCAAGTGTATTATGGTTGGCTGGTTTCTTGCTTAATTGAAATATTTATTTCGATAACTATGAACGACCGCATTCGAAAATTAGGTTTTTTTTTGGATATCACGTTTATTAATATAAATTTATGTAAACTAAAATTGGTTCTATCTTGCGGTTCTAACAGATACCTTGTGATACTTGATTCGCGCGGCGCACGGAAGTCATTACCGCCTGATTGTCTATCTATATATTAATACGTGAAGCAAAAACTTTGTATCCCTTTTTACGAAAATTGCGCGGACGGAGGAGTATGAAATTTTCCACACTTATAGAGAATATAGAGAAGAAGTGCACAATGCTAATATTTTTTTTAAAGAATGTATAAAAGATACATTAAATTAATAAAGAAAACATTACACACACTACATACCATGTATTTGACGCACACACGCATGCATACTATTTATTGTCAAACTTTTAAATTTGTTCTTGACGTCTATTATCAAATTGAGATTAAATATTGTTTGTATTTGTTAATATTTTTTATGGTGTAGTCTTGGCGAAATTTGTGATTATAGAAGTATAAAATACAATCACAAAGATGTACAATACTTACAATTCCAATTAATTATAGTCGAATTTCGACTACTGTGGGTCCTCTAGTTTCTATTTAAATTCCCATCAGATTTGACGATTGATTGATTGATGAACTTGAAATAAACAAAAATGCAGAATAAATACCGATCGTTATTTTTTTTCGTAATGAAAATATAAATGACGTCAAAGCATTATTCTGCATAACAGGTGTTACGAATGAATTAAGTTATGGATCCTGATCAGTTTCGAGTTGTTGAACCGGAGATAGGAGCATAGTTAGCATAAAACAGCTCACACAATACGTTACGTAATAAAAATCGTTTTTATTAATTCTTTTATCACATTTCGTGTGTTATGTAACAGAAATTTGAATCGTTATTAAAAAAAAAAGTGTTGCTTTTTTTCCATTTGACTCTCGAAAACACGAGCGATAAAGATATTTGCCATTTGAAATTAGCGTTTGGTACGATCGTCGATCAGTAATAAAACTTATTGCTGCACACCTTAAAATTTGCGGACAAAAAATTGAATAGTCTATTCATTACATTGAGAGATATTACTTCTTAAAAAGTTCTTAATAGTAATAGTATAATTTAATATGATCGATTTAACATCGACTGAGTTGTGGGGCGTTGTAATGGCATTCTTTAGACATATATTTTATTTAAGGATGAATACAAAATTTATGTATTTGTTTTAATTAATTAAAATTACTTTTGCTAATTAACGACATTTCACAACGCGCGCTTTAAATTTGTATGTAAAATTCATCACTATAAATTAAACTGATAAGGAATAATATATGAGTATATTTATACACTGTGAATGCCGTCGTCCATCTTGTTACATGAGGTCGTACTCGTCTGACGTTGAACTTTAGCAGTTCAATACGAGAACGCAAGAGTCGAGGCAAAAATAGGCAGGACGGTAGTACCTATCGCGATCATGGAACGCTGCTGCCAGTTTTCCGATGATTTCCATAGACAACTTTTGGGACATCCACGAGAAAAAATTATAATGGTGTTAAAAATAGCAACCTAAAAAGGTCGATACCACATAAAAGAGAAGTTTTATTTCGTAAACAAAGTTTTACGCGCGCTTTCTTCTTTGCGCAAACACGAATAAAACAATCCCTAAATAAAGCGTTATACAGACGAAATTCTTCGAATAATATTCACGTAACTTGTTTTTAATTACAATTCAATAACATTATTCGCGTGACGCAAAAAATGTCCAGAGAAACACGTATCTGTCCTTGAACATTTCAAACTAATTCAGGTATGTGTTTAATTTAAAAAAAAAGCGACCGGTTTTGAGTTCTCACAGTTTTTCAGGCGGTGCGCGCGGCGGCGCCCTTGCGTATTCATAACGGCTCATAAACCGACCAAGGTCGTCGCACTGCGAAGATTGCGGATTTCGGCGTTGGTCGGTCGGGTCGCGTTCCGAACTATAAACGTATGAAATGCAAACGAGTGGGATGTACGCGGATCCCGCCGAGTCACCTCGACGTCCGCTCCGTGGCGCCTTTTTTATTTATTTATTTTTACTGCTTTTTTCACTCCAATGGTCAATTTATGGCGTCTCGTTGCCGGTAAAAGCTTTACGCGAATATTTGTTGATAGTTTTGGTGTTACTTGGAAGTAAATTATATATATTTTTATCGATTGAATTGTGAAGTTCTATAATGTAACTATCTATGTAATTGTAATCTCTAATAATGTATTATTGTAAATGAAACTTTTTTAGAATATTAATAGCATAAAATATTATAGCAATCATTTAATTGTAGAATTTGTAGAATTCTCGAAGAGTGAGTATACTTTATCTTATTGCTTACTATACGTCTACGTATTATCAAACAATTCAATCTATTGAAAAAAAATGTTTTATAAAAATCTTTAGAAATCTTATTGATTTCACTGGCACCCACTAAAATGTAAGTTCCATTTATTTCTAACTCATATACATAACTTTAGCTCTCTAAACAAAATAGTAATTGTACAAATTATTTAGAACCACTGCGTTCATTCAGGGTGCATTTTCAGGGCATGTTTTTTTCGTCACGCACCATCTGCTTTTCCGAACCCCGTGATCATTAATTATTAGATCAAACAAGCGATTAATACACAGTTTGAATTTAAATTTATTCGTAAGTGAATTAGAAAGTTAACCGTTAGCAATTTACTTGAATAAAATAAAATAAAAAGCCTCAAGACATACATAGCTCGCTAATTTTGTAATTTTATCTTGTTACCTTATGCGGGACGTTTCCGCGCTTGAATAAATTTACGTGTCAAATTTCCAAAAATGGTGATACGATTTTAAGGTCAGTGCACAAACGAAGATCGTTAAGTTACGAGTAAGTAAACACAAACAGACACCCGTTATATTTGCAGTGTTATGTGAGGAGTGTAAATTTATTTATGTTATAGTTAGAGATTGGTCAATACAACTTTATCTTTTCGTAAAGTAATAAATCGTTTTAAATAAGCAATATTCCCATTGCTCTATTCTATTATGATCTATATATTAATACGTGAAGCAAAAACTTTGTATCCCTTTTTACGAAAATTGCGCGGACGGAGGAGTATGAAATTTTCCACACTTATAGAGAATATAGAGAAGAAGTGCACAACGCTAGTATTTTTTTAAAATAATGCATAAAAGATACAATAAATCAATAAAGAAAACATTACACATACCACATACCATGTATTTGACGCACACACGCATGCATACTATTTTATGTCAAACTTTTGTTCTTGACGTCTGTGGTCAAATTGAGAATAGATTAAATATTGTTTGTTTGTTTTTTTTTTTTTTTCCTACCTAAGCTGATAGCCCTAGCGGCTATGTCAGCGTAACCCAAACTTTAGTAGGTGAGCTCACGGGGCTCAAACCTGGTGACGTTGCTAACACGAACCCTAGCAAGAGCCGTGCTTCGCAGAATCTACCACCGGATCTGAAACGCGACCCACTGAGAAGATCCGGCGAGAAACTCAGTGGGCTGTGTCTGAGAGTTAATTTACTCGTCGAGCCCTTCGTCGCAAGCGACGGGGTCGACGAGAACGGTGACCGGTGCTTGAAGTACCTAAAAGCACCGTTAGTGGATCGGGAGGATCCGAGATGACGTGTTTTAGGCGACGTCGACTGCTTTCCATTCTGTCCGCAGGATCAGGAATGTAGTTACCGGCGGCCACGATGAGAGGGTTCTCGTGTCGTGCCGCTTTCCAGGTCGTCATGGAGGTCGACGTTCCTGACGAACCACGGGGCTCCGACGGCTATCCTGCAAAAACGGGATTGAATAATTTGGAATGACTTTAAGAGAGTGCGGGCCGCGTGAGCGAACACTACACTTGCATAGGTCATGACGGGGCGTATGCATGTTTTGTAGAGTGTCACCTTATTTCTAAGGGACATTTTACTTCGCATACATATCATCGGGTAGAGACGTCCTAGAATGAAGGCGGCACGGTCGCGTACCGTCTTAATGTGAGGGCGGAATGTCATCCTACTGTCGAGGGTGACGCCTAAATATTTGACCTTCGGGACCCACGGTATGGGTTGGTCGAACATCGTGATTGGGCGAATGGCGGGGGCGGAGGTGTTGACGCGCCTAGTCGGGAGGGGGATGCTCAGCGTGGTGTTCGGAGGGCGACCCCTTTTGAAGAGCACCGCTGTGCTTTTCGTGGGGTTGATGTCGATGCGCCACTTCCGGAACCACTGTACCATGGTGGTAGCTGCGGTCTGAAGTCGTCGATGAAGCAACGCCTTCTTCCTACATGAGTAGTAGATGGCGGTGTCATCGGCGAAGAGCGCCAGATGGGTCTCCGGAGACCGGGGTATATCATTGATATACAAACTAAATAGTAACGGGGAGAGGGCGGAGCCTTGCGGGACTCCGGCTGTGACGTGACGGGGCCGGGAACGCGTTCCCTCGACTCGATATCGGAACGAACGGTTCGACAAGTAGTCTCGTATGATGAGCACGAGTCTGTCTGGCACTCCCATTTTATACAGTTTGTATATTAAACCGTTGTGCCAGACTTTGTCGAACGCCTTCGCTATATCGAAGAAGAGGGCTCCTGTCGGAATGGGTTTCCGCCTATTCAGCCCTAGTAAGATGTGCTCCGTGAGGCGGTGCACTTGATGGACGCACGAGTGTCTGGCGCGGAATCCAAACTGCTCATCTATGAGAATTTTATTCGTGGATACGAAGTCCCAGAGGCGTTTACGAAGGAGCCGTTCGTATAGTTTGCCTATCGCCGGGAGGAGACTGATGGGGCGGTAACTCGCGGTTTCGTTCTTCGGTTTGCCCGGCTTGTGTATGCCGATAACGTCAGCTTCTTTCAACTCCGCGGGAAAGATGCAGTTCGTCATAGCAGCATTTAAAATGGTGGCCAACATCGTTATCAGTTGGGTTGGTAACAATTTAAGCGCGCGGTTGCGGATGCCGTCGGAGCCGGGAGCTTTCCGTGGTTATAGGCTATCGATCGCCTCCTTAACCTCGGAAGTGGTAATGGGGGGTAACGCGTCCGAGGGTGGCAGGGAAGCTCTGCGCTCGACCTCCCTGTCGACTAGCTCGGTGTGTTCGGGATCCGCGTGTTGAGTGCTGGTGGTGCACTGCTCTTGCAGTGCATCGGCCAGCAACTCTGCCTTGTCATCGTCATCGTAAGCCGGTGGTTGGCCTGAGGGGCGTACGAGAGGCGGCATAGTGGCGATAGTTTCGGACTTGAGGGTCCTAGCTAGTCGCCAGTATGCTTGGTGAGTGGGCGCGAGTTCTTTTAAATAACTATCCCAGTTTTCGTTTCGGGCGTCGCTCAAGCGGGATTTGACCTCCCGCTGTAAGCGACGCATCCGAGTCCGGTTTGAATCCGTGGGATATCGATCGTAGGCCCGGATTGCCGCGTTTCTGATTCTTACGAGGTCCCTAAGATCTGGGGAAAGTCTGATGCGGTGGAAGCAGTCCTCCGCATCGACTTGCTTTGAAGATCTTATGATCGCCGTCGAGACGTGATCAGTGAAGATGTTTATGGATTCGACTGTGTCCTCGGGGGATGGAGTTGAATCCGGGCCGCAGGGGAGGATTGGTGGAGCGGTGTCAGCTAAGCACGTGCCCAGCTTCTTCCAATCCACCATGGTCCTCGTATCTGGTTCGCGGTTGAGTGGGCGACCGAGCTGCATGACGACAGGTCGGTGGTCTGAGTCGAGTTTTGACATTGCCTCGATGGAGCGCAAGCGCAGAGTTACGTTCCTCAGCAGTGCCAGATCTATTGTGCTCGGACGACGCGCGGCGTTGTACGGATAGCACGTGGGGGTCGGGGGGTTGAATATCTCGAATGTGAGGTCGTCTATGAACGCGTCGAGACGCCTACCGTTCACATTCGTGCGATGGCAGTTCCACCTAGTGTGGTGGCAATTTAAATCGCCTGCCAGAATGACCGCGTCCCCCATACCGAGCAGTGTCTCGAGGTCACTGCTCAGGAGGGGTTTGTCAGGGGGGAGACGGATGCGATGACGATCGGCTGGTGTCCCGTCAGCGCGATGCGGCACACTGACGCCTCGATATGTAAGAGCGAGGGAGTATCGAGAGGGACGCAGTGCAGGGCCCTCCTATAGTAAATGACAGTCCCGCCCTTGGGGGCGGAGAGTCTGTCATTCCTAACCATGACGTAATTCGCGACTTTGGGGTCGCGACGCGAGGGCTTTAGGAAGGTCTCCTGCACCAGAAGGATGTCGATGAGATTGTCGCGTAGAAACTCATAAACCTGGTCGCGCTGACGCGCGAGCCCGTTAGCATTGTAGAATGCTAACTTCAAAGAATGGGGTTTTAGTCTCGCGTTGCACGCCATCGATTACCGGTAATTTAAACCAGCGTGCGCTGGACGGACTCGATGACGTCCATGTGATCGAACGTCGCGTATATCCTGTCTTCGGCCGTGACCGCCCTGCGCATGGCGTCGGCGAACGAGCGCATGCGGTCGATGTTAATCGCGGCGATGTAGTCGCGTATGATCGAAAAGTCGTTTGAGTGCGCGGGGCCGGGGCGAGGCGCGGGACCGGGCGCGGGCGCGGGGGCGGGGCGCGGCGCGAGTAGAGGTTGCGGCGCGTACCGCGGTTGGGGTGCCGGTGTCGTTCCTGCCTTCGTGAACGGCAACGGTTTCGCCCACGCGGAGACGGTGGGCACCGGAGCCGGTACGAAAGCCGGTTTCGGCGCGCGGGGCGCCGAAGTCTTTGGGCCAGCGGTTTTGGGGGGCGCGTTTGCCGGGCGGTTCCGTGGAGCCTTGGGGCATCCGCGGTAGTTGGCCGTGTGTCCCTGCTTACGGCAGAGTACACAGCTCGGCGGCTCCGTCGCTGTCTCCTTTACGCGCGAGCAGTCGGTGGTCGCGTGATCGTCTAGACATTTTACGCAACGCGGTCGCGCGTTGCAGTTACGAGCTGAGTGCCCGTACAGCTGGCAACGGTGGCACTGCCCGGGAGCACCACGTTTGTAGGGGGCCTCTACGGTGACCCCCGATAACCCGCACACGGTGCGGAGACATGAGGCAATTTTCTTGCCCTCCGGTGTGGGTTCCAGTGCTACGAGCACCATATCATACGCGAATTTGTCGCGCCCGCTGTGCATCCGGTGCACACTTATGACGGGGTAGGACTGACCTACCAGGTCGTTCTTAATTTGCTCGACGTCGAGCTCTTTCGGGACTCCGCGTATTACATCGCGGGGTCATCTTCGTCACACATCGTAGTTTGCCCGGGGGGGGCGTCCCCGGGACTTAAGGCACACTCGCCGAAAGGCGAGTCCCCTGAGTAGGAGTTATACCCCCTGCGCTGTACCAGCTACAAGGGGGGGAGTGCCTATGCCGTGAGAACGGCAGTCAGCTGGGATTGGGGTGGAAATTTGGGAAGGTGGGGCTCCACTGGGTTGTGAGAATGCCACAACAAGCGGTAATCTCAGTGGAGTTTTAGTCTCGAAAGAGACTGTTTTGCACGCCGAATAAATAAATAAATTTAATAAATGAGATGAGTATATTGTTTGTCTTTATTAATATTTTTTTATAGTGTAGCCTTGGCGAAATTTGTGATTGTAGTATGTGTGCTAACTTACAATTCCAATTAATTATAGTCGAATTTCGATTACTGTGGGATCTCTAGTTCTCAGAATAAGCCAACCGAATATTTTTTAAATGACTAATGAGACGTATTTGTTTGGGTTTGAAGGGTGGACAGCGCTTTTGAGACCTCAAGGTATATGAGCTTCGCTAACCCCTTTACATCAGGTGAACTGTCGTTCATCTACCCTCGCAATTAAAAAAAAACACTGGTAAATGGGGCAGTGAAAAGTTATTTCCAAATTAATCGATGAATCGATATGACGGAGAACAGAATTTTATGACAGTTTACAAGTAATAAAAAAAATTCAATCAATATGTTAATTATGTAATCTATAAGTCACGTTCCGGTTGATATTAAACGTGATACGTGCTGTACGTAAACGTGCTTTTGATCTGCCGACCGACTGACCTCTGTACTGAATCGTTGACGAGTATCTTCATATTGTGTATGGCCACGTCAAGAATACGAAATTTGTGATATTTATGGTATACTCGTAATACGGGAAGTGCTTTCGATTGCATTATATCATGGCTAGGAAATAAACAACTTTGACGTAACGATCGCTCTAGCTGAAGATTTTCGTCGCAGTGTCATTATTGTTCTCCTGCCCTTCTCCCAGTCATCTGGGGTCCGCGCAACATGATTTTTTTTCTTCTTTTTTTTATATATTGCTCAGATGGGTGGATGATCTCACCGCCCACCTGGTGTTAAGTGGTTACTGGAGCCCATAGACATATAAATGCAGCCACCTTGAGATATGAGTTCTAAGGTCTCAGTATAGTTACAACGGTTGCCCCACCCTTTAAAACGAAACGCATTACTGCTTAGGCAGGGTGGTGGTACCTACCCTACCCTTCTATCATATACCATTTCTTCGCGCACTCCTCTCTTACCCATATCGTCTTTCACGCAATCCATCCATTTCTTGTTAGGTCTACCTCTTCGCCTCTTCCTCTATATCCTTCCACACCAGAGTTAACATTCTCTTACCAACCTCATTTTTATTTCGTCTCATCACATGTCTATACCATCCCAAAAGCGCACTTCTCAGCTTCTCTGTCACAGGTGCCACTTTCAGACTTCCTCTAACATATTCATTCCGTATTCTATCCATTCTCGTTACTCCACACATCCATCGCAACATTCGCATCTCTGCTACATACAATCGTTCGTCGCAGTGTATTAACCAAAAATTATAGTCCAAAATTATTTCATGAGTTTCAACCCTGTTCAAAAAAAAGCTACGTTCTGAATTAATAACCTCTCTACTACATTAATAAACACGTAACAGTCCTATTTTGTACCGTGTTTCATCTTTCCTTATCGAGTTTGAAACAGTTGAGGCGAGGTCATTGCAAAAAAACATGTGTAACAATTCCTAAAGCCGCACCGAGTTTATAGGCCTCTTATATTTGGCTGTGGTATCAATGCAATAGGGAGACCACTTACCAGATGGGAAGACGATCTTAGACGAACAGCTGGCCCAAACTGGATAGACGTAGCACAGGATAGAGACGCTTGGGCATCTTTGGAGGAGGCCTTTACCCGATCTGGGGTTCTTGCTAACTAAATTTTACTGATTCATTACAAAACTCTTTTACATCCTAAATACTAATACATACATTTATATTTATTATATATTTTTTTAAACTTTGTAAAGTAAGAAATAAATGGCTTATTATTATTTATTATCAATGTAATAAAGAAATCAACCTAATATCTCAAGGTGGGTAACAGTATTTATGTAGGTACGACATGCCATGAATGGTCTATCTATACTTATTGTAAAGTAAAGGTTACATTCTCGAAGGTTTCTTACTAGCCAAAGCTTTTATTGTTATTTTTAGAATAAACACTTTATTAATAATTTGTATTTCTAAGAATTAATCTTATTATTTAGATCGTTTTTCAATATTGTTTTTAATAATTTACAAATATTCTGTTGAGGCGTAAAGACAAGAAATAAACACTCGAAGAACGTAGTAAGCAAAATATTATTATTGCTGATAATTTTCCACATAATGTTTGTTTACATGATCGCTTAAGGTTATTTAAACTGACATAAATGTGTCAGCGATTTTAAATGTCAAGTGATATCGCTGAGGAAGTTGCGTAAATACCTAAAATACTCCGTATTACCGATATACCGTATTTATCGCCGTCCAGACTTTTCTCTATAGGTAGGTAAGACCGCGGTTTGGTAGGCAGCGGATTGGCTCTGCCCCTGGCATTGCTGTAGTCCATGGGCGACGGTAACCACTCACCATCAGGTGGGCCGTGTGCTCGTCTGCCTACAAGGGCAATAAAAAAAAAGACGCCAGCGTGTATGCCACAGCCACACGCTGCGGTCTATGGTCCCTGATAATCTAACATAAAGCCGTGAGGTTGTTTGTGAGAATATTCGAAAAAGGACTAGGAATTCGGATAGTTTTTGACCTTAAATTTAACATGATTTTTACATAAAACACATGCATGTCCGAGTATCTGCACTTAGATATAAAGTAGTTTAAATCAAGTATAATGGATAAGAGAAACGTATAAGTATGTTGTGAGATTTATTTTTTCAAGAATATAGTGCTAGATTAGTAATTAAAGAATAAGGAAGAAAAGCTGTACAATAAACGGTGGTTATTAAGATTTACAGCTTTAAATAGTTCAATTTCTTTAAAAAATCATCATGCTATCTCAACAAGAAGATACTTTGTGTTCGTTCGTATCTTACTGTATCACGAAGATGCTATTTTTTAATTTTTATAAATGCGTTTTCAGGGTTTTACTTTAGCTGACCACGCGTGTGAAATTCAGCAAATAAATAATTCCACTTACTTGACGCTCTATTGTACTTGATACGTTTTTCCTTTATCATTCACTTATCTCTTTTATTTTTACCCACATCATATCCTATGTAAAGTAAAACGCTATAAATCAACTATCAAGGTTGATTATAATGCAATTAAATCAAATTAATTCTATATCGTAGCATATCATTATGACACGTACGCGTTCACGTTAATTTGTAATATCAAATTGATAATTATTGGTTTCGGCTCTCGAGATGTCCAATAAACTAATTATTGGTTACGTTGCGATGCGGCATGTTTAATAAACTGTGATTAGCTGATTCACACGTGACAAGATGTACGATTCGTGACTGTGTAGAGTGATTCTCAACCTTTTTTTTTGTTGCGGCACATATTTAACGATTTCAAATTTGGCGGCACACAAAAAAAAGATAAAAATAATTATTTACTTATTACAACACACTGCATAAATAGTTTATCAAAAAATTTTAATATACGAAATAAACTAAAATATACTATACATTTTTTTTTGTGGATTTAAATATATATTCATGTTTAAAATATTTTTCTTTTAAAATGATATAATTTAATAATATTAACATTATTATATATTCGCAAAATTTGGCGGCACACTTTTGAAATTTGGCGGCACACAAAAGTGCCCCGGAACAGTGGTTGAGAATCACTGGTGTAGATAATCGATTCCAATATTCATTTTTAATGTTTTTCTTGCTATTTCAATTGGTGTAATACGTCGATGATTGTTTTGTTTAAGCTTAAACTGTTCATAACTGTAATGAGGTTCATTAAAAATATTGAAAATACGTTTGCGTGTACCTAAACACAATAGTTATTTTGCTGCAAAATTGAGTTTAAGGCTTCCGAAATTGAGATTAATCAATGTTTGTGATTTCAATAAAATGTCACCTAAAAACAGGCTATTTTGGACGTGTTTACGTAGTGAGTTTTATTATTAAAATATTAATAGCAGAATCAAAAGGTTATCTATACGTCAGTGTTGAGACCGACCAACCGGCGTCATGCAAATTAAAAAGCACTTACTAATATACTAATACATTATAGGGATGTCACGCGTATTAATTTAAAAAAAAAAATGTAGAAGTTTGCAATTTTTTCATTGCCAATGTAGAGACCAGTAAATAGCGTGTCTGGTGAGTTTTTTGTTTTTTTGTTATTATTGCTTAGATGGGTGGACGCGCTCACATCCCACCTGGTGTTAAGTGGTTACTGGAGCCCATAGACATCTACAACGTAAATGAGATATAAGTTCTAAGGTTTCAGTATAGTTACTGCCCCACCCTTCAAACCGAAACGCATTACTGCTTCACGGCAGAAATAGGCAGAATGGTAGTACCTACCCACGCGGACTCACAAGAGATTCTACCACCAATAATTACGCAAATTATAACTTTGCGGGTTTGATTTTTATTACACGATGTCATTCCTTCACCGTGGAAGTCAATCGTGAACATTTGTCGAGTACGTATTTCATTAGGCCACGGAGACTTCAAAAGTGGTCAGTTGCTCATGAACGTCAGCAATGCTGGGGGTGAAGTCAATCCACTGCCTGACGAACTAATAATAATGACGCTCTTTTGTTAGATCTACCGCTTAACGCTTTATCTAGCTTGATATTATGAGACGGAGAGGATACTAAGGATTGCATTTAAAAAAAAAGGTCTTTTGCTCTTTTTTATCAAACGGTCGTTGTCAGCTAACTTAATTGTTCTTTATTTTATAAAAATATGATATCTTAATTTGTAATATTTAAAAAAGTTAGCCCATTAAAGTAAACAGCTTAAGAACGATACAGCCAAATCAAAACAACGAGACTTTCAATTAAATGATGATACAGTAGTCATGTAAAATTAATCACCTACATCAAAATGATTTCGTGCGATAACCAAAAAATATAAATGCAAAATAGCAGAAATATAATAACGACTAGTCGAGCGGCAACCCTGAAGGTCAGGTTTCTGCCCAAAGCGCGGTCATCTCCGCATTCCACACGAGGACGGCCGTAATAAGCGACCCGACGACAACGCACGGACGCCGGAATTCCCGCAAAATGATGTTTGTTTAGAAAAAAAACCATAACGCGAATTTCTTATGTCGTTTAAAAAAAGTTTGGGTTCTACAGTGCATTCCTATAAGTACATCGCGTGATCTCAGTGATGGTCAAAACGGTCCGTGCTGTGTGTGTTCGATTGAATGGAGTCAGTTTTTGGATTAATTGCTTAAAAACGGATTTATTTTAATTTCTAAGCTTGAGTTATCAGAGGAAGAAAAGTTATTTTGTTGTGTTTATGGTGTAGGTATCAATTATTATACTATTTTTTTATCAAATTTTTGTCGTGTTTACCAACTTGAGGTTTTTTTTTGTGATCCAATCAGTTCAATGACTGAACTGGTCAGTTCCATGAAGGTCGTTTTATAGAAGGTTTAATTATGCCAACTGAAACAAAAACATTTTTTTTTTTTTATAATTGCGTAAATCCATTATATTGTCCTTTTAGTCTTTTAGGGTATCCCATAAAGTTCAGATGTGCAGCGAGTTTGTAAGAATGATTTTATTGTTATGATGAATCAGTATGTCGATATGTATTTTCAGGGGAATGCCTTAGTCAAGCCGTTGACTACATCGATAAAATATTCAGATATTTGTGTAGCTCTTTTCTATTAAGATGAACTATAGCATTGTAGAAAATAATTCTATATTGGACTATTTGTACTGTCCCAACGTAGCTATTTTAGTATCATAGATACATACTAAGCTGTTTATCTAATAATTAGTAATATGAACATCCATACCATAGGGCTTAAAATAGAAAATACAATCGATTTTTTCGTAATTTTTTTAATTATTTGTTGTGCAAAAAGTCATTTGCGAGAAAAAAATCTTATCTAAATTGTTGATAATAAATGAGATTTAACTGGTGATACGATTTGTAATGTGGGCCTACATCCTGCCTATTTGTGCCGGGAAGCTATCATACGTTCTTGACAGAAAAATTGAGGTTGTGTCGTCCTTGAGTTCTGATGACCCTTAATAACAGATAAATAATGAACTCATCCGTCCATATACGACTATTAAAAAACATACAAGTACATACATCGTGGATAGATAATAATAATTAAAAATACAGGCGCCACGATTCCGTATCTATTTTCAACAACGTCAAAAACAAAATTAATATTTCTAAATCTGTACGGACAACATTTTTATTATAATTAGTTTAATCATGGCGCCAGTGTGTAAAAGGCATTTTGGCTAAATATATTGTGATTCATATGATATTTGTTGACCCTGATCGTGTTTTATAATAAACGAATCAATAAATTGTTTAGTTATTATTTCCAATATATGATTTACATAAATATGCGACCCTCTTTAATGTCTGGAATGTCAATTTACGACTTGTATATTGGGTATTTTTGGGTGCTGTACTTGTATAAACTGTTTTAATTATAAAAGATTTATGTCACAACAACAAAAGGTTGGAATGCTTAAATAGTAACATTCCTTCGCCTTGAGGCGAGAAGTTGAATTGATAGGTAGAATCGAAATAAACAAACTCCCACGCACGACCAAAATCGTAACGAATGGCCAAAGAACAAATAAAATCGGACTCTGACCTTTAAGCAATGCATATAATTAAAAAACCAAGTCATGATTGAAAAATTTCAAAGTTTCTAAGAAGATTCTAGAAGAGAGGTACCTAAATACGGCGACGTTGATAAATGTTAGTAACATAATAATCGGTTTACTTGTTTTTGTATCTATGTAATGTGTTTTTGTTTTTTTTGCATAAATAAATAATTAATAGGATAATTACTACGTGCCCAAATGGCAATGTATAGTTATTTGAAATAATATTTTGTCTGGCAAACTATTTGGCGTCCTTTATAAACGAATGTTTAGTGCGGGGCTTCGTTGGAATTCTTTTTGATTGGAAATAAATTGGAATTTAATAAAAGGGAGGAAAATAATGAATAACAAAAAAATATATGGTTTAATAACAAGCCAAATTCAAATAATCTTTTTTTTTCATCCTAATATAGTAAGGTAAACAAATTAGTATTGTCATTGTCCTTGATACGTGTGCAGATTTTCAACTTAATCGGTCTATGTAAATGTGATCGAATAGATCAAGCTAATAAAATCGTGTTAAAAATACATTGTATTCAGTTCAAATCATCTCGCATGATAGTATTCTGATTGCCTACTAATATGCGACGTATTTTCCAACTTGCAGTACATTTTTTTTTTTTTTTATTATTTTTCGTAGCACTTTTTTATTTTATTTTTTGTTTTTTCATTGCTTAGATGGGTGGACGAGCTCACAGCCCACCTGGTGTTAGGTGGTTACTGGAGCACATAGACATCTACAATGTAGACGCGCCATCCACCTTGAGATACAAGTTCTAAAGTCTCAGTATAGTTACAACGGCTGCCCCACCCTTCAAACCGAAACACATTACTGCTTCACGGCAGAAACAGGCAGGGCGGTGGTACCTATCCGCGCGGACTCACAAGTGGTCCTACCACCAGTAATTACGCAAATTATAATTTTGCGGGTTTGATTTTTATTACATGATGTTATTCCTTCACCGTGGAAGTCAATCGTGAACATTTGTTGAGTACGTATTTCATTAGAAAAATTGGTACCTGCCTGCGGGATTCGAACACCGGTGCATCGCTTCAACACGAATGCACCGGACGTCTTATCCTTTAGGCCACGACGACTTCAAAACTTTGCATACTTTGCATACTTTTCTTACTTTATTTTTACTTAACTTGTTTTTCTATCGCTGATACTTTATGCTGCAAGCCTCTAAGGGCCCGTAGAACCGTCCGACATATTGATTAGATTTACTCGTCTTCAATGCAACTATCACTGAAACTTCAATCACATATCTCAATGTCGGCTACGCCAGTCACGTTGTAGCGTCCGATTACGGTAATCGCTTAACGTCAGATGGGCCGTAAACTCGACTGCACTGTAAATGGTTACACAAAAGTATGCTAAAATTACAAAAGTATCATGCTTACTACGCTTTGACGACTAAACTACTTAATCAATCATTATAAAATGTTGTATATGTGTACTTATATATACACTGTAAAGGATAAAGGACAGGTTTTTTTTTATTGCTTAGATGGCTGGACGAGCTCACAGCCCACCTGCTGTTAAGTAGTTACTGGAGCCCATAGACATTTACAACGGAAATCCGCCACCCACCTTGAGATATAAGTTTCTAAAGTCTCAGTATAGTTACAACGGCTGCCCCACCCTTCAAGCCGAAACGCATAACTGCTTCACGGCAGAAGTAGGCGGGGTGGTGGTATCTACCCGTGCGGACTCACACGAGGTCCTACCACCAGTATTTTCATCCAGAAAAAAAGTACTGTTCCTAAGGAACAATATATATCCCATATTGTTCCTACATTAACACGAACGAAGCTGCCGGTAAAAGCTTAGTACTACTTAGTAAGGTATAAATTAATGTGACAAGCAATCAAACCGAACGTTGCATAAACTTAAGTAATACATATTTACACTTAACGTCTTTTCACTCGCAATTGAAATAGATTTTCACACGGGAAGCTAAATACAACCGGCGACCTAGACAATGAGATGATTTGAGTACTTTCCACTTTCTCGTGTGTTTTCTCACTCGTAGATATGGAAATCTTGTGTTACAACAAGCCATGATAGATTTCCTTGTAAATATGATCGCGATTAAGTGAATAATAAAGGTGAATACAATTCTGTTGTGTGAAGTTTCATAGAGGAAGTGATTGAAGTCGTCGTGGCCTAAAGGATAAGACGTCCGGTGCATTCGTATCGTGCGATGCACCGGTGTTCGAATCCCGCTGGCGGGTACCAATTTTTCTAATGAAATACGTACTCGACAAATGTTCACGATTGACTTCCACGGTGAAGGAATAACATCGTGCAATAAAAATCAAACCCGTAAAATTATAATTTGCGTAATTACTGGTAGTAGGACCTCTTGTGAGTCCGCACGGGTAGGTACCACCGCCCCGCCTATTTCTGCCGTGAAGCAGTAATGCGTTTCGGTTTGAAGGGTGGGGCAGCCGTTGTGACTATACTGAGACCTTAGAACTATATCTCAAGGTGTGTGGCGCATTTACGTTGTAGATGTCTTTGGGCTCCAGTAACCACTTAACACCAGGTGGGCTGTGAGCTCGTCCACACATCTAAGCAATAAAAAAAAAAAAAAAACGTCAATATGGATAGTTGCGTTTTTCATATTATGCTGATTGATTATAGTTTTACCGGCACACAAATTTATCAATATTTCAAGTCAAATAATGCGAATTTTATTTTAAATCTCAATGCCAAATGATATAAAAATGATAACAGTTTCTGAATGTCATTTTGTTTAATTTTCCAAAGCGCAAATCTGAGTCTGTAATTTTCATTTTTTTATACAAATAATTTTGTAAAGATGTAACCAAAAAATTTCTATATTTTTATACTATTTTCTACTATTTTTACGACTCTTAGACACAATTAACGCTACTTTTATGGTTTAATCTCGCATTTTATTGTCATTATTATTTCCAAAGTTTCAAATACTTTACAGTTTTCGTGGTTATCGACGACTGTCGTCCAGTCCAGCTCAGATTATAACATAAAATTGGTTTTTTAATTAATAAAATATATATATATATATGTATATATATAAAATTCAAAACAATAATTAATTTGGATCAATTTAAATAAAAATGTTTAATAATATTATTGAAATCAACAACACTAAAGCAATCAAGTATTAGCATAATATTAATAAGGATTTGTCCAGTCAACAAATATACAAAGTTATTTAATCTCTTCCCACACACATTAAAAAAAAAAGTCATAATCCATTAACGATCTAGAAAATTTAAAGACCTGTTTGTCTGACTTGTATGTATATCCTGTGCCGTAATGAGTTTTTCTAAATCAATTCAACAGCAATATGTAAATGTCGATTAATAAATGAGTTTTATTTAGTGTTTATAAACGAAGTGTAAATATGTATATGAAAATAATTTAAAAACAGTTGAACTATTTACTTAAAAAATTGTTTGCGAGTTTTGTTTTTGACAAAAACTTGATGGAACTGTCGTTTAAATGTTCAATAAACACAGCTGATTAATTCGACTTTGTCAATTGAAAAGCAAATTAGTAGACAAAGTTTACTTTTAAGTTTATAGTGAAAATTCATTTTATTTATTTGATTATTATTTTTATTACTTAGGTTGGTGGACGAGCTCACAGCCCACCTGGTGTTAAGTGGTTACTTGAGCCCAAAGACATTTAGAACGCACATGCGCAACCCACCTTGAGATGTAAGTTCTAAGGTCTCAAGTATAGTTACAACGGCTCCCCACCCTTCAAACCGAAACGCATTACTGCTTCACGGCAGAAATAGACAGGGTGGTGGTACCTAACCGTGCGGACTCACAAGAGGTCCTACCACCAGTGAATTGATTAATAAATTCTACATGTTCGATTACCTAATATAATTTTATAAATGAAATAATTTTCATTTAATCAAATAGACAATGCATTCTTGGTCCAACACTCTCATATAAGACTCACGCTTTACAAGCTGTTTTAATCTGTGCAATTGTGTGATAAAAATTACTAAAAGAAGTACGGTATAAGATACAAATATTAAGTAATGTACGGAAATAATGTTTTACCAAACATGTTAACAGTACAAAGGGAACGTAGCAAAGAACTAAACTGGTTGGTCGGAGTGTAGGAAAGAACGTGCGCTGTGCATTACGTTATAATGCCGAGTCATGAACTAATGTCATGCAATCGGCATGGTTCGGGTTTCTCGTGATATATTGTAAAATGTCTATTTGATTGCCCAGATAGTGAAGGCTAGTGGTTTACGCAAAGATACTTTATCGAATACCGAGCCAACAAACATACAAGAAAATAAGATTCTATGGGTTTGAGAAGCGTTATGTGTGCGACTCCCTGAATGACATCTTGATTTTCGGCACTCGTCAAATGGAAGCAGACTCTTGTCATGTCGGTTACGACTAGATAAAAAGTAGGGAGGTTTTCTCTTTGGATGATCTGATTATTTTTTTCTACCTAAGCTGATAGCCTTGAGAGGCTATATCAGCGTCGCCCTAACTAGAAGGTGAGCTCACGGGGCTCAAACCTGATGACGTTGCTAACACGAACCCTAGCAAAAGCCGTGCTTCGCAGAATCTACCATCGGATCGGAAACGCGACCCACTGAGAAGATCCGGCGAGAAACTCAGTGGGCTGTGTGATCTGAACAGATCGCCCTTATTAATGGAAATTTATCAGGTGAATGAAATCAATATTCACATAGCCGATTTTAATGACCTTTTTAACTAATAAAGATACGCCAGTTGTCTGCACGTACTAAGAAAATCGTTTTCTAGAAAAATCCAAGCACCTTGTCTCTACTTGGGCTTTTGCAAACTCTTAGATGTTGAAGATTAAATATTTATCCTTAAATTGTATTTAATAAACGGGAGTATAGAAATGAGGTAATTTGATTTTACACTCCTTTTTTGGACAACAGCCATGGAAGTTAATCTGTCGTTTAATTATTATTATTATTTTATATTTGTTCCCTATTTGCTGTTAGCCTAAGAGGCTATTCCGGCTACACCCGGACGTGTGTTTTTTATTTTAAATTATTGATTCAACTTAACTTTCAGTAATCTATCAGGAAACACAGGTATAAATATTGTAAGACAGTAATTTTATATGCAAATAAATGTTAAAGTCTTTGTTATTATTCAAATTGAATTTCGTATTCATGATCTTTCATTTAATTTTGAAAATAATACAAAAGTAGACACCTTTAATCTTGTTTCGATTCAGATAAGTTTTATTTGATTCGGGATCAAAATCATTTAATTTGATTGTAGTAAGCAATAAAGTTAAAGGTCGATCGGCTATTGTGTAATGCGGCTGATTGAATCGAGTCGTTTCGGACACGGAAATTTGAATTATGTGAATGTGAATTATGCTAAGTGAAAATTTAATCAAAACGTAAAATGTTTTTTCGTGCAATTAAACTTAAGATTTTATTTGTATGCGGTTTTACAAAGGTGATTGATCGAAAATAAACCATGCTGTTTGATTTAGATAGGTGAATGTCTGAATGGCAAACAACATAGTCTGTTGTAATCAAATTGACAAAAAAATATCATGAGCTCGTATTGTGGTGAGTGTTTGGGTAATTCTTGGAAATACACTTGAGTTTTTTGTCAATTGATGAAAACGTATATAGAAAAAAACAATAAAACTCAGAAACTTGGGCGTCTACGATACCAGCTTCATTATGTACTATTCAAATCTAATTATATTAAAAGGCTTTGCTTGGATTGAGTTACATTCTGAATGAGTAAAGGCACGGTCTTCGTGTAAGCTTTATATTTCGCTATGAATATAATAATTCTTGAATCCGAATGTATTATGAACTGAATGTATTATGAACATATAGTGGTCGTACTGGTCTATTCCTGTGAAGAAGCAGTCGTTTCGTTTTAACAGGTCAGATAGCGGTTATAGTAAAACAGTGAAGATTGATACGTGTCTCACTTATAGGTGATGTTTGGCATTTATATCGTCATGTCCATAAGCTTCGGTAGCTATATAATAAAAGGTGAGCAGTAAGTCGTGAGCTCCTAGCCGAAATCCATCTAGCAGCCAATAATAATAAGCTGTAATACAACGTCCATTTAAATAATGAATATTAGAGCAATGTTTCACGGCACACTTATTAAATGTATGTAGTTTACTAAAAAACCCGCAACAAAATAGTAAATTGAACTAAAAATTAATTTTATCTTACTTTTTATTCTGTATACACTGGTCAGGGTATTAAGAGTGAAATTATTGTATCATACCCATCGGTCTTTGAATCGTGTGCCATTATTGAGTCAATAATAAAACATTCTGTTACATACAAACGAACATACCCTAAGCTAATAAAAGCGTATTAAAAATAAACTAAATATGGTATATCATCTTCTTTCATTAGATTATATCAGTTCGTTGATGCATTTGAAACTAAACTTATGATTTAATTATAACTGCATTAGACACGACCAGGGCTTCGAAGCGTGCATTTTCATACGATTATACTCATAAGTAATATATACCTCGATAAACCTTTGTAGAACATGGCACGACGAGGTCGTTGCCTTTTATATACGTATAAGAGACAATGAAACTTTACGAATTTTATACGAATAAATCTGACCTTCTTTACCATGAATTTAATTCGATCCTTTTCAAGACCTGTGTAAGAAATTTCATCGGAATGTACTTACTATACATCGGAGATCTTTGGCCTTTGATTGAGAGTGAGCTGAGAATTTTTCTACATGTTTTTTTTCTATTGCTTAGATGGGTGGACGAGCTCACAGCCCAGCTGGTGTTAAGTGGTTACTGGAGCCCATAGACATCTACGACGTTAATGCGCCACCCACTTGGAGATATCAGTTCTAAGATCTCAGTATAGTTACAACGGCTGCCTCGCCCTTCAAACCGAAACGCATTACTGCTTCACGGCAGAAATGCAGGGCGGTGGTACCTACCCGCGCGGACTCACAAGAGGTCCTACCACCAGTAAAAATGTACTCGTACTGTCGAGTGAGGTCCATAGTATCGGTTCAAATTATACACAAAAATGTTAACATACTAAGATTTAATAAATAAAGTTACTAGCCCCGGCCAACAGTATGGCTTACGTTAGTTGATCACGCGAAATTTTGATTTGTTACATGATCGAAGTTCGGAACTAGTCAGACCAGTTCAACAAGTTGTACTAAACATTGTAAATACGTGTGTTTACGTGCATGTTTCTGACCACAATATAAAAAACAAGAAAATAAAAAATAAATAAAAAATGTGGAGGTAATCATTTATTAAGCTTACAACGTTAACTGGTATTCACTTCAACTATTGTCCTCATTTGCAATTCCAATATTAACAGATAGGTAACCATAATCCAAAACGTTCACAATAATACGTAGGCGCATAAAGTGCATACTCGCGTATTTTGAGTAAAAGTAATATTATTATACTCGTGGGTATGGCGTATTTCAAATCCACATGGCTAGGAACCACCAATCTGCTTATTTCTAGCGCAGTCTTACGTTCCAGCTTGAAGAATAGGAGGGACAGTTGTTATGTGCTGATACTTCGATCTCGCGTCTCATAATGAGACATCGTGCTTTCTTAGGGCTCCAGTAACCACTTAACACTATGTGGGCTCATTCCTTCGCCTACGCAATAAATAATTAAGCAATTAACTATTTGCGAGACAACAAATGTATTTATGCTGTTGTATCTCAAAAAGCTCCACGTTATGCATATGCGAAATAATATGTCAATATATTGAAGACGCTTTAAAAGTGGTTATTTTACTGTTTGTCTATTCGTGGTAATAATATTTGTCTCTCTTGACTTGTTTTGATCGTACTGGCGTTGAGTTATTGCATCATAATGTTTGTATAATGGGATAATCGTGTTATCCTTTTGCAGACGGACTTTCCATAATAAAAATATAGATTTGCACAATAAGAATATTTGCTAACTTTGGAGGAGGAATGCTACGAATGCATTCATAAAGACTTAGATAATGTTTACTTAAAATAAAATGAAACGATCTTTAATTGAAAACGTTTTTCTTTTTCAAATCTGATCCTTTTCTTTTAAAATTCTGCAGTTTAGAGAATATAGTTAATTAATATACTACTATTATTACATAAATAGTAACCTGTGTTTTATCGAATGCGTTATGCTTCGTTGTTTTTCACGCATTTAAGACAGTGTAAAAAACTGCCTTGACCTAACCTTACTTGGAGACCTTTATTCCACCCTAGTTTTTGCGTGGGAGCAACACTTAACGCGACTTATAAGGACCGCCGGAATTCATGACGGGAACGAACAAAAGCTGTTATTCAACATTCTTAAAAGAATGTGTCCATTTAATATTATGTCATTTTTATAGCACTTAATAAATGTGACTTTGTTCCTAAGCAAAAAAGCAGTCCGCCATAAAATAATGTAAAGGTGAAAAACAAATTCACTTCAAACCTGTCATAGATTATTTATGATTTCATAATGTTAATATTAATAAAAACAACAATAAACATAATGCCTTTGGAATTCGTGATCATAATGTTGCGGGCTCACTTTTATCTTAACACAACGCAACGTTCAATATTCGTCTTAAGGTGATCTCGGTCACGAAGATAGAACAGGTCAATTGGATTCTACGGTCAGCGAAGCGTGCCATGGATCTAGAACACGGATGCCCCGGGGGTCAGACGCCGTGAACTTGACCTCTAGAATTCCGACGTTTCGGTTGTTTAAGCCCCGCAGTCTACAATAACGGTGCTTTAAAACTAGCTGTTAGTTATTCTACAGTATATTTAGGTAGGTGTTAGAGGTTTTTTTAAATGACCTCGACGATTCTGCGGTGGGCAACGTAGCGTGTTGTTAATCTGGCACATGGATAGATTGGTGTCGTGATGTTGACCTTAAGTTAACCATAAGTGATTGTGTAGAAACTTAGATAATTATTTTTTCCTAAAAAAAAACTTCCAAATGGTGAGTCTTTATTCTCTAGATTAGGTCGGAATTATGGTCGGCTTACCAAACCTACTAGAGACTTGATGCGTTTTAAACATTGAACTTGACCGCGGATGCGTCCGGGCGCTGGTCAACCTTCTCCAAGCACGCAGCAATTTAGCTATGATTTTGAAACCGCATCGTCTGGTCACCGACTGGTTAATGATCTTGATCTCTGCCATTCCAAGTTTATGTTGCCGATGATATTGTGCAACTAATGTCGGTTGCACGTTGATTATGTAAGAAACAGCCTCTTCGTATTTTAGCGTTTACTCGTCCTTTGTTAAATGTAAGTTTACAATGATGCTTTAATATCAAATTCTTAAAATTAATTTAGAACCCGCTCTGCTCATTGCCATTTTAAATCTTCGCTGTTAAGAAAAAGTATTAAAAGGTTATTAAAAAAACTCGATTTGTTTGCACTACTGTTATTAGCGGTCCATCTCTAAAATTGTTGGACCGAATTATTTCGATAAAAATCTGTTTTCTTGGCAACGGCTAGTATTAATTAAGTTTGGCATCGTATAAGGAATTCGTAATAGAATTCTGTCTGTGCATAGAAGATACATTAGATCGTTTTGAAACTTTCAGTCTAAGGAGAGACTTCGGTTCTCTCTATGTTCTGTACCGTATGTTCCATGGGGAGTACTCTGAGGAATTGTGAGATTTTGAAATGATCCCATTATCCCGCTTTTACTAGTTACTACTGCTACTATTTTACTAGTTACTAGTTACTTTTACTAGTTTTTTTTATGGTGAGTGAGATACAACAAAACATCGAATTTCAGTAAACATCGGCTTACTGACCCCGAAAAATCAATTTTCATTTCGAATGTCTGATTAGGTATTGCATAAAAAGTGGAGAGAGAACTGGATATTGAGGAATGAAACTTTTATGTTTAAAAGCCTATGGATTATAAGTATTTTTTGAGTGATCACTTCCAGAAATTTCCAAAATTCCCAAAATTCGTATCGAGCGTTTCGACTGTGCCGGTGTTCGAATTCGCAGGCAAGTACCATTTTTTCTAATGAGATACGTACTTGATCAACTTGTTAGCGAATAACTTCCACAGGGAAGGAATAATATCGTCTAAAAAAAAATATATAATTTGCGTAATTAATGGTGGTTTTTTTTTTTTTTATTTTTTTTTTATTACCATAGGAGAAAATCGCTGGATCCCCACCCGCTATGTGGGAGTCGAACCTCACTAAAAACTCCTGCCGCTCACAGCCGGCGCCCTACCCCGGACCGGGCGGAAACCCAGTCGGAGCTATTGAGACGGCGGGACAGGGTTTACGCAGAGCACATTACATCCATCCCGCCGTCCCCCAGACGCCGGACCGACGGCCGCCAGCAACATGACCGCCGGTTCCCTCGGTCGACGGGCCAAGTTGATAGTGCCGCGCTACACCTTCCCCCGGAGCGGTCGGGGGAACGCGACCTAAATTAATGGTGGTAGGGGTATCTTGTTAGTCCACACGGGTAGCTGACCTGCCTATTTCTTCTGTGAAGGAGTTGCAAAGTCTTATAAGTCTTAAATATATTTCAAGATCACTTTTTATACACACTACCACTTTACATAAGTTGGGTACAAGACCACTTTACATAAGTTGGGTTGTGAGCTCGTCCACCCATCTTAGCAATAAAAAAGTGACAGTTTTTCAAAGGCAAGAAATATGAAACTAGATCCGATTTTCATAATATATTTTTTCAAAGTGGTGTACATTAAATTTTGCGCGCTCCAGATTTACTATATAAATAAACTAAGAGTTACAAATTACTGCTACTAACATCTTCAATCAATAATATGGTAGCAAGGCACATATAAACTTTCATTTCTCTGTGCAAACCGTAAAGCGTGTGTTCAATCGTTGCCAATCTCTACCAACGACCCGTGTGACACATAACGTCTTGCACCTGTCTAGTGTTATGAATGGCTTCAGTTGATGACGCATTTTTGGCCGTCAACCGTCTTGATATATTAGGTAGGTCTTAATGATTTTGTAGTAACGGCTGTCCTAAAAGTCTTGAGAAAGATGCAGCAGTAATGAACTGGATGGTTTCTAGTTGAACCGGTCCATTATCAGTCCACCGCCGGTGATAACAATGTGTTTATTATATCTTAACTTTATAAAATTTGCTGGTTTGATTTTGTTAAATTTTGTAATCCTTCATCAGGAAAGTTATTTATGTACACGTGCTAAGTACGTATTTACTTAAGTACAGCTTTAATGTCCGTGTACCGGACATTCAGATAACGACATGAAGTATGTAGTCATAGTATATCTTTATAAAATGAATCGGTTAAAAAAAATGAAATATTTCTTGCTACATGCGTGAATTGTTCTGAATATAATATTCAATTCTAAATATTTGCACTACAAATTTATGCGGTTTGTATTTGTGCACTAAAAGTTACGCCACGTTCGCACCCAAGGTCACATGTCTCAAACGTAGCGAGCAGAATGATGCAAAAATGTGAGAAATAGGCCAAAAACGCATACGTGACGCGCTGCTCAGTTTTTTTTACTAACGAATGCTGAATGACAATGTCGAAGGCTTGCCAATTGTCGTTGGCACACAAAGATCGTGGAGGAGTTTTAAAAATCGTGACATGTTTCGGACGGCACGGTATACCCTATGTTGTTTTCGTGGTGTAATTATTCGGTCGACTTGCCGCACGCGTTGACTGCAAATGGGCATTCTTGTAGATAATCTGATCGATAAGTATAGTCTTACTTAATTGAGAACGTTCAAGGTTTTATGTGGGCGTTTGTGTGGTTAATGTTGTTTTTCTTTTAAGATAGGATTACTAATTTGTATGAAGATTAAGAGTTGCGACGAAGCGACGCACGCATTCTTTATGAACAAATTCCGTGACGAACGTGTTTCATATTGGAAATTTGTTTGAATTATGGAAGTGCTGGTCTCGGGTCTTTCCCGATGCACTTCTAAGAAGATAGGGCTACTAACTTAGTGCTATTTTTTCATATTACGTTCTACTTTGATGGAAAGTAAATCCCCGCATTTATACCTTCGTGGTGTGTATGCTCATGTACTTTTTTTTTTTGTAAAAATATATTTTTCAATCATGTTCTGATTTCAATTCAAGTTCAAAATACCACGAACATTTCAAAGTATTATTGAAATGTTACATAATATTAATATAGTGGAATTCGTACAATATTTGCTTCCAACCTTGGGTTAACGAATCGCATTGTTAACAAACATACCGCAGCCGAATATAGCGAATAATCAAACGCTATAAATCTTTTTGCCTATTTCGATTCAATTAATTGGATATAAATCTATTTGAGCAATTAATACTACCTACGCATTCGTCCAAAATAGATAGATAACTTTTTATTGAAATACCACAAGTAAAAAAAAAAGAGATCAGTAAACTCTAAAATAACAATTAAACAATGTTGTAATTGATGTTCTTATCGCTGATCGATTCAAAGCAACTCTGTAGGGACAGGAACTATTGTCGCAAAAATGAGGTTGATTTTCAATACAGAACATATTAACAACGATTTACCATAGTTGTAGGGAAACATAAAAATAATGGTACTGTAGTAAGTTTAATTCAGATGTGTTGATTATTGAAAAACAATTTGCAAATAAATGTTTCAGTATCACAGATAAAAGCGAGCAATCAAAACGTTATGACTTTTTACGTGGATATTTGGCTATTGTACGACCAACATGAATGCATCCATAATTTTAAATTAGAATGTAGCTGTATAGGGCTCTTGTATTGATAAATAAATATACATATTTAGGATTAACCATTGAGACGAATTTTAATTGGAAATCATATGTAACTGATATTTGTTTAAATAATAATATCTTATCGTATTAATATCTTATCATTCAAACGCATATCTAAATAAAAACATTTTACTAGTATTATATTAATTATGTACTTACCTCTAATTACTAGTTTATTATGGACTCATTGTATATAGACGAACATTTGCAATATATTTAAAAGATATCAAACAACTTATTAAATTCATTTTTAGTAAATAAAAAACTGTATGTATGTAAACTGTATTATGTATTAAATAGTAAAATTAAAATGTTAACCAACTCTTTGAAAAATTCTCTATTTGATACGGTCGGAAGTCTTAATGAAGATTATGACGCTATTGTTGAAAATAAGTATAATACAATACAAAAAAAATTGGAGAAATATTGTTAGTACAATCACGGGTTACAAATTATGGAAAATGGAATCGAACTAATGGTATCTAGAGTATTTAAGAAAATCAGTTTAAGTCAGCCCCAAATTTTTCAGAAATGTATAGAAATAGGAAGGATCTATTCGTCAGTAATTTGTAATTTAATTTGTATATCTGTTAGTAAAATAAATTATTAAATGAAACATTAAATGAATTGTAGTGAACATGTATGTATATGCACGCATATGTACGATTGCAGAAAATCAACAGCGTCGTGAATTCGTTAATGAAGTATTTTTGTAATATTTTATTACATTAAAATTTTTAATAAAATACAATGAATTGAATGATTATAATTAGGAGGTAGTTTCTTAGAATACAGAGTTTACTCAGTTGGTTTTGTATTGAAAAAAAAAGCAGTTTAAATTCATGGAAATCATTATCATCGGATTGTTTTAATTTAACATAAAATTATAGGTACAGTTTGGATTTACAATACCAAGAAGTTATAAGTACAATACAAATAAGGACAGACGACAGGTTTATATGGTGAAAAAATGCACCTATTCAGAAACTCATTATATTTCTCATTTTACAAAGAATTAATAAGGTGGAAAGTCCACGTCCTTGTTAATGACGTACAGCATTTAATTGCACTTATGCTACTCACCGAAATGTTAGTGTTCACTATTTTGTTCACGTCATCATAATACTTGTAAGTAATTCTTAGTTGGTGATTGGAAATGTCGGTTTACTAAACATGGATCGGTTTTTTATTGCTTCTGTCTGACTAATGTTTATAGTCAGTTGTTCGAACATATGCACCATGCACAATATTCGATATGAATCGAAATGAATAAATAATGTATTATAAAGAAGATCCTCTGAAATAGACCTATTAAAATATAATATAATTTCTAGTTATATTATCACATTAAGTATGCATTTCAATGCCAAGCAAAATACATAGATAAATCTGTTGTTTTGATAATTACTTCTTTTCACTGAGTTTCTACTCGGATCTTCTCAGTGGGTCGTAATTTCGATCCGGTGGTAGATTCAACCAAGCATTGCTCTTGCTAGGGCCAGTGATAGTAAGTCAAAGTTTAGTCTGATCTTACTTGAAATATCCCCTTAAGCTATCAACGATTACGTAGGAAAAAGGACTTCTTTCGAACTGTGAGTGAATAATTCATACGTCAATATTGGGATGTCATACAATATCTTCATAATTACCATCCACGTCAATATTGGTTTTATTTCATTTAAATCGTGTGTAAATATGCAAAAACATTTACATACTGCTTTTCATTTTTCTCCGATTAAATGACGTATTCTGACTTAGTAAATGGAAAAGGGTATGTTTTTGCGCTGATTTATTACAAAATCCTGTAAACGTTAATGAATAATTCGTTTTTACAAATTTGTTACGATTTTACTCGTGTTTTTGAACAGGGGAAAAACTCAACAGTAGACATATATAAATATATCTAGTACCACAATTTTTTGTGTGTTGTACATTTTGCATTATGTTGTAAATTATACCGGAAAATAAATTTAACAATTATTAAATGAAAACTGAACTGTTATGTTACTGGTGGTACGACCTCTTGTGAGTCCGCACGGGTAGGTACCACCACTCTGTCTATTTCTGCCGTGAAGCAGTAATGCGTTTCGTTTTGAAGGGTGAGGCAGCCGTTGTTAGAGAGAGACCTTAGAACTCATATCTCAAGGTAGGTGGCTGCATTTACATTGTAGATGTCTATGGGCTCCAGTAACCACTTAACACCAGGTAGGCTGTGAGCTTGCTTAACCATCTAAGCAATAAAAAAATAAGAATACAGAATAATTTACTTCTTTTGTATATTTTGTAGATTCTTTTGTTTTAAGTTAACTATGATATGCACTACTACCGCCTAAAAAGTCATCAATGCCTAAAACTATGAATGTTATGAATGCGATGAAGAATTAACTATTATCGTAATGACTCTATTATCGTAATTTTAAATTCGGGTAATTTTTTTACTATAATACAACGGTATAGGATATTATTGTATAAACAACACGCACGCGAGGTATAATAACCTATTAGTTGCATTCTTTAATATCTCGATGCCTCCAATGAACACTACTCTAACTCAACATTTTGAAATTTTCGTTTTTCACACAAATCGCTTCACTATTTTAAAAGTATTACAAATTCATTATTGATGGGGTTCGAAGCAAGAGTAAATCAGCTAGTTACACAAGAAAAAACCATAAATATATCTGCAATAATAAAGATTTTATCAACTTTAAACGCTTCTCCTGTAAACCTACGAATTTGGAGTTAGAGTTGCAGGCATCGATCTCACAATTTTACGTTAACATGCGTTCATTGTGTGTTACGTAAATATTATGTATAATATGTTCACGCACACACGACCTTGCAAGGTCGGACGATTTCGATACGAAACTATACGTTCACGATATCCTGTTATAAATTTAACACGAGAATATATTATCAAATGCCATTCGAATATGTCGTTACGATATATTTTATAGTTTTCGTTTTACGATCGGGTAATTACAAATGTTTTACTGTTTCTGTGTTTTTAAATTGTCTGTGAATTGGGAATTCTTTACGATGCTCGTTTTTTGTGCTTAATTAAGGTGTATAGGTAGATTAGAGATCACTAAAATTTTGAAGTTCAATTAAGGATATTTTGTTTTTGGGAAATTAAATCATTTTGTGTTTGGGATTTCGTGAAATTGTTTTTTTTAATGTTCACGTTATGTTTTGGACGATATATTATACATTAAGTGAATTTACTTTAAAATATTTTTTTTCGAATGATTTATCTATGCTCTGAAGTGGTCTGAGTAATGAGTTCTAAAGAGGTCCTTATATATCTCCCTTTTCCATCGAACCACCCGCCAACGGCATAGAGTTCACCTATACTATCTGAAACCTTTTTTGGAGTTTTTTCGCCAGGTATCATCTGGCTTTACAATGAATTTTCTTCCACGATTTTTCCCAAGCGCTAGGCAGCGACTTGCCAATCAATGCCCCTGTGGTTGTTGATGTTCATGAGCGAAGATAATCACTCACCACTGGGTGGGCCACATGCCTGCCCCTGTGGTTGTTGATGTTCATGAGCGAAGGTAACCACTCACCACTGGGTGGGCCACATGCCCGTCTGCCTAAAAAGGCAATAAATAAATAAAATCTAGTTTTTGTGACTACATAGGTAGGCAGCGGCTTGGCTCTGCCCCTGGCATTGCTGAAGTCCATGGGCGACGGTAACCACCCACCATCGGGTGGGCCGTATGCTCGTCTGCCTACAAGGGCAATAAAAAAAAAACAAAAAAAACATCAGATTGTATAGTAATAATTTTTGATAACCGGCTGTTACGAATTAATTCCCAAACTTATCGATTTCTATTTCTCAGAAGCTCCTCCTTTTATAATCGAAGTTATTCATCTTGCCAGCTTTTATTTCGGGATCCTTTGATATTTATTTGACATTTAACCAAAACAAATTAACGAGCAAAAATTTATTAGCTCACGGTTCTTTGTCCGACATTACTCATGTTATTTTGTATCGTAAATGACCTAAATTGGATGTGACTTAGATTCGACCGCTATCCGTCGTTCGTTTATTTGTGTGTTATAAACTATATCACAAAAATATAGCTATAAATCTCGATTTACATTTTATTTTGTTTACTGAATAATAAATAAGATCGGATTAATTTTAGTCACTTTTTGCAATTCACTATCTTGCATGTTGTTTTGCATAAATAGTGATAACAAGTGCGTTAATGCTCTGTCACGCGTTGTCACGGTCGCGATGTCTGACGATATCTAGATTATGAACTAGATTTATAAACTATAGTTCCATTGGTAATTAAAAATTGTAGTAATACAAAAATTAAACTGCTACCAAGTTACTAGCGATACGACGATCAGCATTACTTATTATAAAACAAAATTGTATATATACTCTTCGATTTTCCTTAAACAATGTTAGAAACTAACAATATTTTCTTGTATTAAAAGTTGGCGTTATTTTACAGAAGAACAGTTTATTATATACAAACAGATTATATGAATTTCGCTAGTAAAATGGCGCTTAATTCTCTCCTCCTATGTGACAAGTGAATAGTGCGAACCAATAGTCCACTAAAAAACAAACTTACAAAATTGTTTTCTTCATTATCATCATCATCATCATCATTATCCTGCCCTTCTCCCAGTCACCTGGGGTCGGCGCAACATGTTTTCTCCTCCCATACTCTTCTATCATATACCATTTCCTATATCCTTCCACATTCATAGTTAACATTCTCTTATCAACCTCATTTTCATTTCGTCTCGTCACATGTCTATACCATCCCAAACACGCACTTCTCAGCTTTCTCTGTCACAGGTGCCACTTTCAGACTTCCTCTAACATATTCATTCCGTATTCTATCCATTCTCGTTACTCCACACATCCATCGCAACATTTGCATTTCTGCTACATGCAATAGCCTTCTTCATTATAGTTGCATTAAAATAAACTGTTTTCGTGATTTCAATTAAGAGACAATTAACTATTATTGCATCATTAATATTTGAAGTAGAATTGGTTACAGATGTCGCTCACTCGCTTAAAGACTACTGATCATCTTCTAGTTTGTTTGTCGTCATTCTTAAGGTGAATTCTGATAACGGACCGTCCACGACTGATTTGATTCTGTCAGTACATCGCTTCATATAGGTACGTTAGGTTCGCTTTGCCATCCCTTTATAAATTTACCATTTCTTCGTGTGACATGGCCGATGCTTTTTTTTTTTGTCTTAAATTATAGACTACATTAAATATTTTTAAAGACTTTTCCCTAACTAAAGGTGATTAATATAATGATGTTAAGAGGCTGAAATTTAATCTTTAAGCAATGAATATGAATGTGCCAACCGTTTTTGTAACTACTGTAATGATAAAACGTCTGTATTATTGTATAGATGTTGCAGCATTAAAATAGGTAGGTCTTCCGTTATAACAGTATTTTGCATTGCAAAACTTGTCGTTCGCGTCCGCGTTCTAGACTATTCTATCACATCCTGTAATCGTTTACAATCGTAAAAATTGTAATCGTTCATGTATAAGAAACTGATTTTACTAAAAATACATTATTAAGAAGATAGATAATTAATAAAGAATAAAAATTAGTAAACTGAATTAAAAATAAAAAAAATTGCCAGATTCTTCCATAAACACTCGGAAAACGACCAAATTTATTGCCACTGCAATCTATCGATTCAGAATGTAATGATCCCACCGCTGAAGTAAACATGTGGTTCAACAAATGACAAATCAATTATTTGGAAACCTTTTTAAAGTGTCCCAGGGATAAAAACTGTACTGAAATATGAACAAAGTGTAACGAATATTGTAAATTTAGTTATTAGAGACAAGTTTTTGGAATTTTTAGTTAAAGAATTGAATATATCAAGTAAACAATAAATATTCGTTTACAATGCCATTTAATATACAAAATAAATGAAATGAGGTTTAAATATATATATATATATTTTTTTTTTTTTTTGGGCAGAAAAACGCGCCTCTAAACTGATCCTTATTGAGTAACAACCTTAACCACGACCGGTCGATAAAGTTTTTATTTTTTATTGCTTAGATGGGTGGACGAGCCCACAGCCCACCTGGTGTTAAGTGGTTACTGGAGCCCATAGACATCTACAACGTAAATGCGCCACCCACCTTGTGTATTAGTACATTAAAATTAATCAGTATTTTAGTTCAATCAACGTATCAATTCAATCTTACCTATTAAAGTTAGAGTTATCGATACATCAATACAAAATAAACATGCATATTAAGTTTTTGCCCTCATAATATTATGTAAATGACTGTGCTCATATACATGCTATATCCAGAATGGCTGGCTACGCAGTTGTCGATAATGTGTTGTTTGTTAAAGAATACAATGGTGGAAGGATCTCAAAGAATATTCTCACGCCACACTTAACAGTTCATCATTTCCAGATACATAGTGAAAACTGTTGAATTGTACTTCGTCGATATTATGTTTGGTTCCGTACTAACTTATACTGTTACAACTTTTTTGTAATTGTTGAGCTCTTGTTTTCGTCCTCGCGTCGTTTCCTCACTGCTGAGGGTCGTGACCATTATATGTCGACAGGATTTTGCTCCTTGTAATGTCCCGCGAGCGCCTCCGATCATTGATCTTGTTTTCCATTTCCTTAATAAACTCTATTTCTCGTCATACACACTAAAAGTAGCAACTTAATTTTTGAACCCAAGGTGACTATTCCAGTCGCTCTAACAAAAATTTTTAAGAACAACTGACCACAAGCTGGCGTTGTTCGTAAAGTTGTAAGTTAAATCTTGAATATCGAAACACGTGTCTATCGGCAGGTGGAATGGGAAACTGAGATAGGCAGCGACACGACAAACGATTGTACGTTTCTTTCGCCGTTGATATTGTCATGGGTCACCTCGTCCTAACTATTCTAGTGACCTCGAGGGGTCATATCAGATTCACCGAGCGAGTAGATGAGCTTACGGGGTTCCAACCTAGGGACGTTGCTAACACTAGCCCTAGCTAGAGCAGCGCTTCGCGGAATCTACCGCCGGATCAGAAACGCGACCCACTGAGAAGATCCGGCGAGAAACTCAGTGAGCTGTGTCTATGGGTTAGTTTACTCGCCGAACTCAAGCGACGAGTTCGACGAGAACGGTGCTGGGTCATTCGTCTGTGTTCGTCACTCTTGCGATTACAACAATATTCTGACCGTTATAAAATACACATCCCATCATTTCTTCCTTTTGGCTGGAGATGCTAATTTTTTTTCACGGAATCCTAAGATTTTGTTATACAACTTGTGACGTTACTTGTGATAGGTCGTACGTACTCTTTGCACGGCAGAGAAAAAGAGCAAAAACTATTAACGTCACGTTAATGGACACTGACGTTTTCACTGTAAATTATTCTCGTCATGGTTTTTCTAACGTTTTTTAGTATACAATTAGCCGTTTATGCACAGTATAAACGCGTTGTATAACTGCAATAAGACAATGGACTCCATTATATTAATAGGATAACATAAATGAATGAATAGTTTAACATACTTGTTGAAGTAAATTACATAACTCGCGAATACAGTTTAGGCTTATAATATTTGTTGTCTCGCTGACGTATGCCTTAAAATATGTGCGATCGATCTAAAAATTTTATATTAAAAGTATATTGTAAATGTTGTACTGATATATTACACACGTAATTGCTTTACAATGATTAGGTATATTTCAAAATTATTATTTATTTATTTATTGTTGAATGTACAACCAGAATTGGTGCCGTAACTATATTTGAATTGTTCTGGTTGTAAGGCAGACCCTGACATCTTACTTGCAAGAGAATACAGTTATAAATGCGAGGAATCCCCTGCTTCGCTTTTTGCGGGTTAGCTAAATTCTTAACACGTCTTATTTTCCACTTAGGTCAAATTAATGAATTCTTTATTTTCCGTTGTCGAATACTATACCAATACCCTCCGCAGCTGTGTAAGGTTCTTGAAGAGATGTTATTCTTCGCTTTATTTTCATAAAAAAAGAACTTGTAAGGTTTAAGCTAATAAAATTCAAAATTTAAATAACATTCCCATAATTCTCTGTTGGGTCAAATGGAAATTTCGAGTTTCACGCGAGATCTTTTATTTTATTACTTTGGATCAGAATCAACGATACACTTTTTGTTTACCGTAAAAGAGAAATTATTGGCACTACACGTATGTGTTAAAACGTGCCCAACATAAAGAACACACTTTGACTTTGCGTTGTAAAGTAATATCCCCTTAACTTCGAAAACATTGAAAAAAATACATGGTTTGAGCTGAAGGAAACCTTATGATTGTGAGATACTATATAAATTGTTAAATTTCATAATTACACTCATAATATCGACGCATATCGACCCATATTGACGGTCTAATTCCTTCTAGCTTTAGTCATTTGAGTCAATACTCAATTGGTATAGTTAAAATTTTTGACAAAACTATACGTTAATCATATTCTATGATCTTAAAATTAAAAAGCTTTCAAAACATCTTCATCTTTTACTGGTGGTAGGACCTCTTGTGAGTCCGCACGGGTAGGTACCACCGCCCCGCCTATTTCTGCCGTGAAGCAGTAATGCGTTTCGGTTTGAAGGGTGGGGCAGCCGTTGTAACTATACTGAGACCTTAGAGCTTATATCTCAAGGTGTGTGGCGCATTTACGTTGTAGATGTCTATGTGCTCCAGTAACCACTTAACACCAGGTGGGCTGTGAGCTCGTCCTCCCATCTAAACAATGAAAAAAAAATTTATCTTAACTACAAAAACAAACAAAAAGACAAAAGCGATATGAACTAGTAAAAATGTTTTAAATCAGGGCTGTGATTCGCAAAAACCTTAGAAAAATACTAATCGCATCTTATTCTTATAAAATGGTTTTGCGCGCTTTCGCGATAATACGTGAGAAGAAAGCTCATTCTCGTGTCAATTGTTACTTTTACTTATTTCTCTTTATGAACCAGTTGTGCCAGCGAAATGTTGTACTGTAGGTTGTTCTGTAAATAAACCGCAAAAATGTTAACTGTTAATGTTAACATTCCATTATTATAATGTAACTTTATCTAAATATTTTAATTGAAGTGAATATAAAGTGAATATCACTACATAGTATAAAACATAGTATAAAACAAAGTCACTTTCTCTGTCCCTATACCCCTATGTATGCTTAAATTTTTAAAACTACACAATAGATTTTGATGCGGTTTTTTTAATAGATAGAGTGATTGAAGAGGAAGATTTATATGTATAATAACATCCATTAAATAATGGAGAAATCAATAATAAATTACAGTTTCCGAAGCGAAGCGAGGGCGGGTCGCTAGTGTGAATATAAATTGCATCATCCAACACACATAAATATACACAACGATATACAACGTTATCATTGTATTCTTAATTTGTAAACATAGACATTACTAAAAAAATACACTAAATTATTGATATTTTTATATCGAAATAATATTACTAATTATTAGTATAATTAATCAATACTCGTGAATCGACTTGTCACTATTTAGTCGATCAATATAGTAACTGAACAGATCAGCGAAAAAGATTTTTTTTTCTAAATGTGAAAATAATTACCGAAGCCAACACAATGGCCCTGTAGACACACTTCACATACGAACCGTGCAACCAATTTCATTTACGAAAATATTACTGCTTATTTTTTAGAATTCCGTAAAAATTCTGATTTACGTGAACTCATTTTGGTTTTTGCTTAGGAAATTGTCGTTGAATTTTTAAAAAAGAAAAGCAATGTTGCTATTACGGTGTTTCGTCTGTTGAAATATTTGATTTGTGATGATAGTTGATTTACTTAGGGACCACAATTTTTTTTTTATTGCTTAGATGGGTTGACGAGCTCACAGCCCACCTGGTGTTAAGTGGTTACTGGAGCCCATAGACATCTACAACGTAAATGCGCCACCCACCTTGAGATATAAGTTCTAAGGTGTCAGTATAGTTACAACGGCTACCCCACCCTTCAAACCGAAACGCATTACTGCTTCACGGCAGAAATAGGCAGGGCGGTGGTACCTACCCGTGCGGACTCACAAGAGGTCCTACCACCAGTGATTACGCAAATTATAATTTTGCGGGTTTGATTTTTATTACACGATGTTATTCCTTCACCGTGGAGGTCAATCGTGAACATTTTCAGTTTTAATAACAGTTTTAATAAATAAAACCTTCATTAAGGTTATGTTGGGTTCCCTTGGGAATTTGAATAGTACCTACATCAGCCCGCAGAGAAATATGGCTGTTCTCGGCTCTAGATCTAACATGTAACCAATAGAACTAATAACTTGAGGTACTCATGTAGTTTCGGTATATGTGATGTATCGAATGCCCAATTATCAAAAGTGGCAATTACTGTTAATTCGTCCTCAATATTTACCGTGAACAGAACCCTCGTCATTTATTACCAAGCAGGTCGTTGACCCAAAATTTTTGACATCCTATCTGTTAAAATATTTTCGATGTAACATCGCGTGCTATTGTGATGTATTATCGCTTTTAATAACACATCATGTAATTAAGATACAGTAATGAATACGGAACGTTGCTTCATTCAAATGTTTGTTGACTTAATAATATTATTGATTCAAGTTTTTAATATGAATTTCAGTTTTGATGTGGTTGTAGATTATGTTATATTTAGTTGATAATTTAACTAAATTGAGAATATAAAATAATTATTTGTACATTATAAGTTTCGATAAATGCATTCGTGGATTATTTAAATTGTTTTAACATAGTTCAAAAATCGTGTGGTTTTAATCATTAGAGATTTTGCTGTATAGCTTTTTTTTATTTTTTATTGCTTAGATGAGTGGACGAGCTCACAGCCCACCTGGTGTTAAGTGGTTACTGGAGCCTATAGACATCTACGGCGTAAATGCGCCACCCACCTTGAGATATAAGTTCTAAGATTTCAGTGTAGTTACAACGGCTGCCCCACCCTTCAAACCGAAACGCATTACTGCTTCACGGCAGAAATAGGCAGCAGGGTGGTGGTACCTACCCGCGCGGACTCACAAGAGGTCCTACCACTAGTAAAAAAGCTTAACAATAGTCTATGAATGCACATAAATTCAATGTAATATAGGACTCTGCATTATATTATAATATTTAAAGTGACGAAAAGAAACTATATTGCGTTGTTAAAAAAAAATCATGACAACACTGACGCGTTGTAACGTGATAGATAAGTTAAGTTGCAATACAAAAATTATAAACACATTATTTTTTTATTTCGCCCATTGTTCTTCAAAAATAACCATAATTAAACGCAACGACTGTAAGTGGTACATAAAATATAAATTATACGTTACTCATATACGGATTAATTGATTAGGTAATTTGGTCATTGGTTGCAGTATCCACGTGAATAATTAAATAAAAAATAAAACAATTGAAGTCATTGAAGCGAGTTATTCTAGTTTTCTTTATTATCTCCATAATATATACTGTATAATGTAATAATAAATATAGGCAGAATTTTCGAGATTATTTTAATAAAATAATAATAATCATTGTTATTCGTTTGCGTTTGTAATTCTTAAACAAAGATAATGATGAAATATTAAAATGTCATAACACCGACCATTCTAGACCATTAATGTTATCCTTCCTTTTGAGATGCATATTTGTATTTTTAATTGATAAACAATTTTAATGATTAAGTATTTAAATATATTCTTGTAACGTCAGGGGCAAAATAATTATGCCGGTTCATTACGATTATTATGTTAATAAAGTTACAACAAAACGTAACGATATTGAAATTAAACTCGGTGCACTATATACATGTTTCGATAGGTCGAAGAATCACAAAAGTTAAGTTATCATGTCAGTAATAAAAAAATGTGAAAAAAAAAGATTGAGAAAAAATTTAATCTTATTTATACGAATCAAATTATTTCATATCAACATTAGCCGACAATGTACGCGGCAGCTTGCATTTTTTTAAATTAGCGTTCTGGCGTATGATCACCTGTTTACCCTTGAAAGCGAGTTATTTTGCGGGTACAGGTTCAGTTTTTGTCCCAGTTCTCGCGTTTTGCTGGGTTTTTTCTAAAACATCCGGTTTTACCCGACATTCCGCCATAAAGATTTCTCGGAGGCCGCAACGTTCAAAAATAAAACGTCTTCACGATTATGATCGTTCAAAAATGAAGTTAAATTCTGTCATTTTTTGTATCTGGCCGAGTGGGATACGTAAGGCTTTAGATTTATAACAATATTTTTTCCTGGGTTTCAAATTCGTTCAAAGTATATTTAACGATTTTAAACCTCTTTCTTCATTCATTTTCAATATGACTCCTTACAGCTTCATCCATCATCATTTTTTGTTATGGATCATTGACTCCATAATCATGTTACAAATAAATATTTCAAATAAAGTCTTGTAAACAATAAAAGGTACTAAAAAAAATATTTATTTTACTTTTGAAATAACAACAATGTTTAAATCACGTACAAGTGCTAAGTCGTATTGTAATTCTGTAATTCTACTTGTTAAATTTAATTGGTCTCATATATGTACATACATATATAAATGCCCTTGTGCTGCATTGTCTTAAAGTTATATTCATGTTCATATTATTATGAAGACTATTACCAAAAAATATGTATCAATATAATTTTTTCCTAAAGTCATATCTGTTGCCTACGTAAAATGTAATCTTACCTTTAAAATCCGATTTGTAAGAAAAGACACCGCCAAATATTAACCGTGATCAATTATATAATCAATCATAAGCATAAACAAACGTTCGGAATTTAAGTAACGCTTAGCTTTGTACTAAGTTCAAATAACCTTAGTTGCATTATCTAGTTGGACGTGTTCGTGAACCGCGCTCGCTGCTTGTTACTTTGCCGATCTAAGAATAGCCAAGCGTAATTCTAATATTTAAATGTCAAAGACATAGCTTTTTAATCGACTTCAAAAAAGAAGGAGGCTCTCAATTCGACTGTATGTTTTTTTTCCCGTGTGGTAGTCCCGTCATTCCAGTTCTGATAATGGTATCCATGAGAAAACCATATAAGTCTTAAATAGATGAATGATGATAACTAAATGATATGATGAACAAATAGATGTCAAATAGACTCAGTAACTCAATATCACGCCAACCGATTTCGATGATTATTGTTTTTAGTGTATATTAATTTGTCTTGGAATATATTTATTTTTTCTATTTGAAGTCGGTTTTTGTTAAAGCATGTCTATTTACAATTATAACATAGAAACTTCGTTTTTTTTTTCAGTTATTTTATAATTAATGTACGTATTCTAAATGTAAAGTTTGATTCAGAGTAGAAGTCTAAAAAAAATACAGAATGTCGTTAACTTTCTGTTTTTTTGTGATTCATTCTTCGTGACAGGAATTGAAACTGTTAGAAAAAAGGAGGAAAAAAAAACAAGATTTCGTTGTTTTTATTTCGCTCATAAAGTTTATTGAAATAAATTCTCACATCAATTGGAGTGCCCTTAACACTTTCGGCTCATATTGAAAAGTTTTATATTTTGCTGCTAAAATTTGATAATAACATTTTTATTCTCAAAAAAATAAATCTCAACATTTTATGATGTAATATGGTACAAATTGAAAGCGTATATCACGTACGTATATCGATGGCGAGTTTAAGATCAATTATCATATTACTTCCTTATGTATAAGGAAATCCAAGATAAATCTCAATAGCTACGTATCGTTAATATTGAATTATACTCACGCAGGAATCATTAGCGTGCGTTAGTAGAATTTATAATAATTCGTATCGATCTAATAATAATTGCAGTGTAAATATAAAATGTATTATATTGAGACAAGCTCAGCATGTAACTACATATGCTGTTACAATCAGCTTTGACTACAGTTTCAACTAGTAGGCGTGTCTTCGTGAGCATAGAATAAAATTGTCGAAACTTTAAGACATGCAAGCAATGTTGAATGTCTTTTGTAAAAAAAGCTACCAGATTAATACTCGTAAAACAATAATCTAAAAGTACACAGATAAAACTAAAATTAGTTTAGCATAGATATATATTTTGTTCGTAAACGTCGGAATATAATATATAATATAAAATAATATAATGACGATAGTTAATAAAGGCGAGATTGAACCGTAAAAGTAGTTTTCATTATATAATTAGTTTGAATTCAGGTGTCGTTATCGTTTCGTCGGATGACGAAGCTTCGGCGAGTCTAATGTTAAGCGAAGTGAGCTTTTAAGCTTAGGACTATGATTTATCATGAATAAATTAAATGCGAAATCGATTTAATTTGAATTGTTTAAGAACTTTAGTACGATTTGGGAATGAATCGAGTGAGTTTTGTCACAAACGGAATCGTAACCTTGTGTCTTTGTATGAGTGAATAATGTGATTGTATGTAAAAGCGCTTTATGTTCCATTTATAAACACGGTAGTATTTACTTGCCAAGAGATTTTACACGATGGAATAATTATTAATACATTACATTGGATCCGATATAAGATCTGATAATGCATTCTAAATAAAAATTTGATTGTTTTTCAACAAATATTTGAATTACCGCGAATTAGAGAAAATGCAGACGGCCATAAGGTAAATCCCCTTTGAGGTCGAAATCATAATTGAAACATAATGAGCATATCGCTTCCTTCAACCTGAAACACATTATTGCTCCATCTGTACACAACATGACCTATCATCAGGTTTAATGTTGTGAGGATTTGTTGAATTTAATTTGTACATATGTAGGTAGATTGAAATTTGTTTTCTGATTCTTCGAACAAACTATTGATACGTTAGATCCTCCGGCATAAAGCCTAGGCGCAATGCTTACTTGTTTATTTTTTTTTTATTATTATTATTATTTTTTTTTTTTTTTTTTTTTTTTTTTTTTTTTTTTTTTTTTTTTTTTTTTTTTTTTTTTTTTTTTTTTTTTTTTTTTTTTTATATTGCCCTTGTAGGCAGACGAGCATACGGCCCACCTGATGGTGAGTGGTTACCGTCGCCCATGGAATTCAGCAATGCCAGGGGCAGAGCCAAGCCGCTGCCTACCGCTTAATACTCTCCACAAGCCTCGTTTGAAGAAGGACATGTCATAGCGCTCGGGAAACACCGTGGAGGGGAGCTCATTCCATAGCCGGATGGTACGTGGCAAAAAAGACCTCTGGAAACGCACTGTAGATGACCGCAGTGGCTCCAGGTAGTATGGATGAACTCTACTCCGGTGGCGGGAGGTGCGATGGTAAAAACGAGATGCCGGTATCATCTCGAACAATTCCTCAGAGCACTCCCCATGGAACATACGGTACAAAATACAGAGGGAACCGAAGTCCCTCCGCAGACCCAGAGGTTCCAAACGATCCGTGAGACCGGGATTATCGACAATCCGAACGGCCCTCCTCTGTATGGAGTCAAATGGAAGAAGCTGGTATTTGGGAGCCCCGGCCCAGAGATGGGAGCAGTACTCCACGCGAGGCCGGACTTGTGCTTTATAAAGCAAAAGCCTTTGTCCAGGCGTGAAGTACCGCTTCGCTCTGTTGAGGACTCCCAGCATTTTGGACGCCAACTTGGCTTTGCCTTCCAAATGACTCCGAAACTGGACATCGCTCGAAATGTCGACCCCAAGTATCCCAATACTCTCGGAAGGTTGCAGGGATACTCCTTGGAATTGCGGCGCCATGACAAAGGGGTCCTTCTTCGCAGTGAACGCGCAAACTTGTGTCTTTAACGGGTTGAATTGAACCAAGTTCAATTCACCCCATTTGGAGACTCGCCCCAGAGAGTTCTCCACTTCAGACACAAGTTTTGATCGTCTCTCTTGCACCACGCTCCGAGAGAGACTCTGATGGCCGATATATCGCGCATCCCCCGTGCTGTCTTCCGCATAGCAATGCATGCCATCAATAGACAGCATGTCATTGATATACAGGATGAAAAGCGTGGGGGAGAGCACCGAACCTTGTGGAACGCCAGCGTTAATGGTCATGGTATCAGAACAGTCACCATCTACAACGACCGTGATGCTCCGCCCATCCAAAAAGCTAGCGATCCACTTGCAGAGACCCTCGGGGATTCCGTAAGATGGTAGCTTCGACAGAAGTGCCCTATGCCAGACCCTGTCGAAGGCCTTCGCGATATCAAGGCTCACAGCAAGAGCCTCGCCCTTGCTCTCCAAGGCTTCAGCCCACCTGTGGGTAAGGTATACAAGAAGATCGCCAGCTGAGCGACCGTGACGGAAACCGTACTGTCGGTCACTGATCAGCTGGCGATCCTCCAGATACTTCAGGAGTTGTATATTAATTATTCGCTCCATCACCTTGGAAAGCAAGGAAGTTATCGCGATAGGCCTATAGCTCGATGGGTCCGACCGGTCACCCTTCTTGGGGATAGGGTGGACGTGGGCAGTCTTCCATGAAGACGGAACCCTGTTAGTGCAATAAGAGAGGCGATACAAACGCGTTAGCGCAGGCGTCAGCTCAGGGGCGCACGTTTTCAGAACCACTGCAGGGATGCCGTCTGGCCCGCTCGACTTATGGACGTCCAGGAGTCGGAGTTCCCGCCTGACTGCACACTGTGTAAAGCAGATCTCCGGCAGGGAACTATCACACCGGAGGATGTTCGGTGGTGTGGCACCCCCGTCGTCCACAGTCGAGTTCGAGGCGAAGAGTTTGACCAGAAGGTCAGCCTTCTCTTTCGCACTATGGGCCAGACTGTCATCGAACTTGCGTAGTGGTGGGAGACTAGACCTGCAAAAGTTACCTTCTGCAGCTTTGGCGAGCGACCAAAAAGCACGGCTCCCAGAGGGATAGCTCTTCAGTCGCTCGCCAATTCTAGCAACGTGCTCCGATTTCGCCCTGGAAATAACCTTCTTGTAGGACCTGGAAGCGGCGTTATATTTCCGCCTTTCCTCTGAGATGTTAGGATCCCGACGTCTCCTAGCATCATCCCATGCAACGTATGCGGACCGCTTGAGGTGTGCAGCATCCCTGCTGGCATTGTTATACCAGGGTCTGCTGCGACCCCCAACGGGCACTTCAGAGGAGGGGATAAACAATTCCATCCCCTGGAGCACCACGTCTTTAAGACGGTCCGCACAGACGTCAGGATCAGCAGAGGAAAAGCAGAACCGCCCCCATGGGTAGGATGCGTAAAACTCACGCAATCCATCCCAATCTGCTGACAAATACTGCCAAACTCTTCGATACCTGGTCGTCGTTCGACGACCAGGACGAGAGAGTGGTGTGGCAGCACGGATAAGGCAGTGATCAGACGATCCAAGTGGAGCGTCGACCACCACACTGTATCCGGCTGGATCGGTGGTCAGCAGAAGGTCCAACAGAGAAGGCTCGTGCCCCTCAATATCTGGGACACGGGTGGGCTGTGTCACCAGCTGGGAGAGGCCGTAGGCCAAGGCGAAATCGTAGGCAGCCCGACCCGGGAGGTCAGTGGTTCTGGACCCCAACCACTCTTGGTGGTGAGCGTTAAAGTCTCCAAGAACCACCACCTCCGCAGATGGGTACTGCTCAAGCACGCGGTTAGTCCCCTCTTGCACATGCTCTATCAGAGCTGAACCTGCATCACTGCTGTGGGACCTGTACAGGCACGCGTAGACTCGGGTACGACCCCCGTGATCTACGCGCAGCCACAAGAGGGACAGGTCCCGTTGTTCGAGGCTTCGTAGACGGCGACAACAGACATCAGCCCGGACGAATACACACACCCCGGCTTTACGCAGGAAGTTGTGCTCCAATACGTAGCCGGGGTATTCAAGGTACGAAGTATCATCCGGAGCAGATATCTGCGTCTCCGTCAGAAAAAGGAGGGCAGGCTGCGCCGTCTCAAGATGGTGGTGTACGGCGTCGAGGTTGCTATGTAGACCCCTTACATTGCTGAAATCCACATTAAATGTGGAATGGGGAATCGCCGACAAAACCCTTTTCCTTTTTCGAACTTTCATTATTTTTTTTTTATTTTTTTTGGAGAGTGGGATTGGGTGGGGTAGGATGTTCGAGGCGAAATCCTGACAATACCTGAAAAAAGCGCGGAGCACAGTACGTGCTCGACCACGGGTTGCGTGAGCGACTGACGCAGGGCATGGAAGGGCCCCCAGTCCACCCTGCGTGCGATCGCCGGGATCCACTCCGGTCTCCGACTCCGGCACGACGACCGCACGACAGGATTTTACACCGGTTGGCGGGACAGCTTCCCGGGGCGGAGTTTAGTAGTGACACCCGGGTTCAGGTCCCCAACTGACCGGCGGGCGGCGGCGAACACCGTTTCACTGGGTCTCCCTATACCCCCGTCAAACAATCACGTCCCGCGAGCTCACACGCACGTCTGCTCCGCATGTTCCAGGTATCGCCAAGATTCACCCCCAACAAGGAAGAGGAAAGGGAAGGAATAACACTGGCTCTCCAACCCACACGCCGGAACACAGCTAGGCTATTTGGCGGCGGACTCTAGTTGGAGGGTGGTCGCCAGCCAGTCGGACAAGTCCTACCACCGATTATGTATTCGGCTCCCGTTTTGCACCACCCAGGGGTCACTTGTAGGGAATCGCGGGTTAAACCTACGGAAGCGGGAAGCAATCAACCCCCAAATATATTATGACATTTCAGAAAATCAACCTCCTTTTTGGTTATATGATCAATGGAATTACAATAGGCAATATTTCATGCAAAGTTCTATGAAAAAAATCGTCAAAAACATTGACACATTGTGTTTCTTATCAACTTGCAGCGATAACTATTATAGAACAAGATATTAGGAGCAGGCTTAGGGACCTCGGTAACCGTACTCGTCGAACTCGACGAAGAGTTCGCCGTGCAACCTAACCCATGAATCAGCTCGCTGAGTTTCTCGCCGGATCTTCTCAGCGGGTCGCGATTCCGATCCGGTAGTAGATTCATTCGCGAAGCAGTTGCTCTTGAGCTGTTAGGTATCCTTCGGAGGCGCTCGGGTAGCTGTTAGCAAATCCCACCCCTCCTGGCTGAGCCTTTGCTCGCCCACCTGTCCTGGTGAAACTGGAAAGGCCTCCGGGCCACCAGTAATAATTCAATCATAAAAAAAAAAAAAGAACAAGATATTTGTAAAAGACGTGAAACCCGCTAACACGCAACCAATGTATTATAAGTTTGAACATACGAGATTCAAACAACAATTTCTCTTCTTCATCGTTACCTCACTTCTGAGGATCGCGAGCACATGTGACTTTCCTCCATAGTGTTCTGTCATGGGTGACATGGATGGCATATCATCCTTTCAGATACGTATCTTCATTTTCGGCACTAAACTTTTGGCAGAGTGGTTGAGGGCGGAATTTTTTCAACGACAGTGTAAAAAATATATATTTCGTCTTCTGTATATAATCTTTTATAATAAAAGATAAGGAAGTGAGTTTTCTTTGATTTAAATAGGTATTAGTCGCCATTAACGTCACGTGAATTATGCAAGTCTCTAGGAAACGGTTGTAATTTGTCTTAAGTTATTTCATGCAATGTATTTATTTATATTGTGATGCATTACAAACGACTTTTTCTAATGAAACTACCATCGTTTATATAATATAAGAATAAACTATAGTCGAGAATATAAATTAATATCCTGTTGGTAGTTAATTCATCTTGTTTTGTTTGAATAATGAATTATTTCCCTCTGCCATTTTCTCTAGACATTATTGTTATTAGTGACATATGTAAACACAGTGTTGTGAAATGTTATATGTATACTTTACTTAATATGCGTGCTATTAGGATATCCGTTTCACTTCGTTTTAATACCTACGATTATGCCCTCAGTCATAACCACCCATTCAAACACTTTTTTTTATTGCTTAGATGTGTAGACGAGCTCACAGCCCAACTGGCGTTAAGTGGTTACTGGAGCCCATAGACATCTACAACGTAAATGCGCCATCCACCTTGAGATATAAGTTCTAAGGTCTCAGTATAGTTACAACGGCTGCCCCACCCTTCATACCGAAACGCATTACTGCTTCACGGCAGAAATAAGCAGGGCGGTGGTACCTACCCGTGCGGACTCACAAGAGGTCCTACCACCAGTAATTACGCAAATTATAATTTTGCGGGTTTGATTTTTATTACACGATGTTATTCCTTCACCGTGGAAGTCAATCGTGAACATTTGTTAAGTACGTATTTCATTAGAAAAATTGGTACCCGCCTGCGGGATTCGAACACCGTTGCATCCCTCGATACGAATGTACCGGACGTCTTATCCTTTAGGCCACGACGACTTAAAACACCGAACACTTCTAACTCGATTACTAATGGACACAACTACTCCAAGTGTGCTACTTATAAGTTCTACTGCTATTGGTTTTACATATTGCTTTATTATTATTTATTGTCGACAATTGTACCTGTCAGGACGCTGACCAAACTTTTTCAAGTCAATCAAGAAAAGGATAAAGCATTAATTCTCAAACAATTTCGTCTTTCTTACGGTCCTTGATAGACATATCGAAATTGTCCGAAAAGTCGTCTGTCTACGACTTCAAGACCTACCTTCTGTTGTTTTTTTGTTGCTTTCAGTATATACCTATATTAAACAGATTAAAAATGTAACGACAAATCATTAATCTTCATTAGTTAATTTTTAAGCTTTTGCCAGTCATTACCTTATGTTCTCAAATCTACGTCCGCCATTTAATTAATAAAGATATGCGTATTCGTCATAGAAATATGTAGATTTAATTTCAACATTTTTTATTACTTGAAATGGCATCATATTTGTTATAAATATTTTTGATAGACTGTAAAATTTGAAATGCCGTCGAACTCTAACGATTAATTGTGTTGGTTGAAGATTTACCATTTAGATTAAATACCTTGAGACACGATTTAAGGAAAATTGGTAGGCTCAGGTCAGTTGTCAATAAGCTAAACATCATTGGACTTTGAGACGGTTTTTGGCGAATACCTTCTAAGTCCATATAGAGAACAAAACGTGGGTATCACCAAGACGGCGACAAATTTTTAGTCCGATTGCAATAACTCCTACCGCTCAAAATCCATCTTAAAACAGATCAGACTTTATGCTTAAAAAATCTATTGAAATAAACTCTTATTACTTTCAATTCTATAATCAGTATTATTTTAATGAATCAGAATTGTTAAGTCTCGATTTTGTCACCTATGGCGCGGAAACCTGGACACTGACGGCGGGGCTGGCCCATAAGTTAAGAGTCGAACAGCGGGCGATGGAGAGAGCTATGCTCGGTATCTCTCTAAGGGACAAAATCCGGAACGAAGAAATTCGATGGGGAACCAAAGTCGACGACATAGCTCTCAAAGTCAGCAGGCTAAAGTGGCAATGGGCCGGTCACGTCTGTCGAATCAACGATGCCAGGTGGGGGATGAATGTCCTCGAATGGAGGCCACGGATGGGTACCAGGAGCGTGGGGCGTCCTCCAACCAGGTGGACCGACGACTTAGTGCGCACGGCGGAAAGTCGTTGGATGCGGAAGGCGGAGGATCGCATTCTGTAGAAGGCATTAGGGAAGGCCTATGTCCAGCAGTGGGCAGATAAAGGCTGATGATGATGATGAGGATGATGATGATGATTTTGTCAATTGGTTTTTCATTAAAATTCATTCGTTCATCATTTCATTAAAATTTCGTTGTTTCCGGAACACAAGTTGCAGGAATTTCTTCCACGTATTATTGACTTTATGATTAACGCTCATGATCGAAATACGCAGTAACTGTAAAGGAATCACAGTAATAAGTAACACAATTATTGTTTTAATAATATCAATTGACAATATCTTTGCCCCCAACGGGAGGGGTTAATTGTTTATTGACATTAATTGATTATTGCGAATCAAATGTTGATAAGGCCATCGCCATATTTTAAATTAAGATAATTTAGGATTGATTTCCATTTGATTCGTCGTGGCGTATAAATATAAAACGTAAATTTAGACATTTAGTGAATACTCGTATAGTGGTTTTTTTTCAAAGCGTTATTAGTTATTGATGTTGAATAAAATTTAATGTTTTATTGTTAAGTATATTATTATTATTACGATTGACTTGAAAATACATAGTTATATTATAATTTTTAATGTATTTTCAAGTAAGTCGAAAGCTTATTATTATTATTTCAAGTAATGTGCCATACATAGAAAATAAAAAGGAGCTTTTAAAATATTCACATTGTAGAATAAATAATATGTAACACGTAGATTTGACAGTTTGGGGTAAACCCATAGGTGGACATTTTATGAATGCCAAGCTTAATGACTGACTCGTGTCAATGAACGACATGCACCCGGTAAAAACGTCTACTGAATATTTATGTCACGACTTGCCCTTTCTCGAATATACGACTGATCCTTAGTACAATATTATAGTAGTATTTAATAGTACAAGTTAATCCGATCTAAACTAGCACGTACGCTTACATCATCATCAATTTTTATTAATGCATAGATTGGTGGACGAGCTCACAGCCCACCTGGTGTTAAGTGGTTACTGGAGCCCATAGACAACCACAACGTAAATGCGCCACCCACCTTGAGATATAAGTTCTAAGGTCTCAAGTATAGTTACAACGGCTGCCCCACCCTTCAAACTGCGATTGTAGCAATTATAGTCACCAGTAGGCACTACTTTATTCTTTGTTGAGTCTTCTAAAACTTATTACGTGAATAAATATTGTCGAATTTTCATTTGGTATTTCCATGTTCTTTCTCTGAACATGCAGATCACTTTTGCGGAAAATTCCTCTTCGTTTTTTTTTTATACATAATTGCAGATTGTTGTCAATCTGTCGAGATTTATTTGTTCTCACAGATGCCATTTTATATTCCAGACATGAACATACATATATCATTTTTGTCGTGTATAATGTCCTATTCTTTACATATATATAATAAGTAACTACCGAGAATTCCGTATGATTATTGTTAATTAATGTTTAATATTAATAATAGTCTTTTTTTCCGTGTATACATAAAATTTATTTCTATAGTCAAAGTATTTTGATTTTTTCATCACCGTATTCACGTTTAGTATGGTAATAAATTGGAAATGACTCTGGAAAATTAGACAAAATTAATACTTGCCTGGTACCAAAAAAATATTAAGTGAGACAGCTCATCAAAAACTGCCCAGTATTTTTTCGTGAATAAGTAACAAACATCCAATCCATTTACCAAATGATAATGGATTGGTGGCGTTTCAATATAAAATTAGGATTCTCATTATATCTTTTATGCATAAGATATCATAATAAATAAACGTTATAATTTGTTCAAATGTTGATTACCGAATGTCACATATTTTTTGGGGTAAAATATGTATATGTTATGATTTATTGCAGTACTTCTCATTTGGTTCTTAAATTACGATGGAGTTTGGAGTTTTGTCAGATATTCCTAAATGAGTCGAAATCATCATAGTTTATTCTTACGAAAGGATAGGCAATTTATTGACCAGTGAAGATAATGCTAGAAATATATTTTGCTATACGTATCTATTTATTGTTATCAGTGTCAATACCTACAAGATCTTGTATGGCATCCAGGATGTCTCATAGTTTCTCTGTATCCATTATGATCAATACACATAACATGCGAGAACATATCTTAAGGTTACCAGTTAGTTATAAATAGTTAAATGAACATTGTCTATTTCTAAGACAGATACAAAAGTTTTCTGAGTCATTACTGTTTCTACTTCCACGTGTTTGTTAACCGGATGCGTTCTTTCTCATAAAATTACTACGATATATTCATGATTTAATTATCTTATGGTGCATCAAGTTGATGTACATTACGTTTTACGTATGCACGTTTGTCCCGGGTCGAAGGTTTATAAGTTTTCATTTCTGGCATGCTTGTACGTACTTTTTTTTTTCTCTTTTTGTTCTATCTACAATCAGTATCCAGTACTTTTATTAGATGCGTTGAAATTTTTTCGTAGTCAGTAAGAGCGTGACTCCAGCGAGCCATCTACTCTAAATTTAAAAAAATTGTCATTGAACTATATGACGTCTTTTGTCTTGAGCCGTTTACCGTAACTTCGTTTTCTCAAGGCGGCCGCGCCAGCCAGATTGTTTGGGTGCTTTTCCAATCTTTCGTGGTGTTCTAAACGTACGTAGGTACGTACTAAAAACAATTTTATCAACAAAGCATTACTATATTAGAATATACAGTGCAGTAGTATTACAGTTAACATTCCCAAAATGTCAAAGTTTCTTTTGGAACCGAAACAGGCGTCAAAGGATATGCGATAGTTGTATAAAATAAAGTTTCTCTTTGTTTTTCCATTTTTTTACTGACACATTCCTGTACGAATATGCTGATGTACTTTATAATCAAGAAACGTCACGTTCTTCATATAGTCATCGATGAGCTTTTTTTCTTTTTTTTTTCACAAGCTGTTACTGCAGTGATTCATGTCGTTCGTACTACCGGCGTTTAACTCGTCTTGGCTCATGTCATCATTTCGGTATGTTGTCTTCGTGACGTGATCGTTACGGAGTACGTTTGTTTTTGGGTTTATGATGTCATTGTTAGTGGTTTGGGTTACGAGTCAGTAGTGATTAGCAAGTTACCGACTATTGTGTTCGTGCTCACGTACGCTTTTTCACGATTGCTCACATCGATGTTGTAGGTATTAAATAATGGGATATTTCTGAATTGATTAAACTTTGCAACGATTATTTGACGTGTTTTATTGCTGGGTCCTGGAACTAAAAGGGCCAAAGTAGTTTTTTTTATCACTCTTGTAGTCAGACGAGCATACGGTCGACCTGATGGTGAGTGGTTACCGTAGCCCATAGACGTCAGCAGTGCCAGGGGCAGAGCCAAGCATCTGCCAACGTTTTCATATCAAATGAGATTGTAGTGCCGGTTTATTCAAAGAGTATTATATATTTTTTGCTAAAGGGGAGTTAGCTTATCAATAATTAAATAATAGTATTTTTTTGCCATACTACAGTATAACATGTAATTAGTATTTGTTATTGATGGCCCATTATTCTAATATAGAGACAAATACAATGACAAATTTCAAGTAATCATTATTTTGATTAATACTCAAAATAATGATTATTTGAAATTGTCTCTATTAGCACCAGATTACAGATTTATGAACAATGGATGTGATCATTTTAAAGCACTGTCGTGTTGATTGTCTTCGGAGCACAGGTTTATTGCAGTTTTATTAATACACTGTTTTTTCATTTTGATTGTGAAACATTGTCTGCAATCTAAGTTTCGGTTGCAAAGGTTAACGTATCCTCTAGCCTACGTCACGCCTACGCCACGGATTACTGTTGCTTTGAGTGATGAGGAGATTTTTATGCGTGGCACGTGTGTTCTAGCCTACGCACATGACGTCACAAGACCACACTAGGAGCTGTTTATTTGGTTGTCGAAAATATTGCACGATATATGTTATTCATAAATATTATGAATTCAATACAAATGCATAAATTCATATAATTAAATTGGTTATTATCATATATCGAACGTAATAAATGCAAAGTTTCTAGGCTCTAAATTGTTCTTAGATGCATTTACAAATTTTGTTCGTTAATCAAAATGCTATTTTAGTTATAAAGCTATAATATGTACTCATAGTGACTACGATAAATATAAATGATATATAAACCCATTGAAGTTGAATAACCCTACAATTTATAACCCTGCACAAAAATGAATTTCAAAGTTTAATAATAAGCATTTCGTCCTTATTTGCTTATTGTTATTCTACTAAAATAAATAAATTTTAAATCTGATATTTTTTCAAAACGAGTAATTGTAATGAGACGTGAGCTCCTAGTGTAGATATGAATGTCGTATATATAAATCTTATCGTGTACCAATCACGCTCTGGAATTGTGTGGGTTTTTCTGAGTATTGTTTACGAGAACGCTCGAATACGATGTTTGACTTTAAATTTAGCATTGAAGCGGGAAATCATATCCGCGTCATATAAAGTTGAATGAAAAAAAAAATTGATTGTAGTGCTGTATTATTAAATGGATATGTTTCTGTAGAAATGTATATAAAAAAAGAAAGTGTTTATTTGTAGGACTACTGTTTTATTTCTCAACAATTCAATGCATTTGTATTTGTAAGGTCATATGTTATTCATCTTATTGCCTCTGTATAAGGGACGATTAATCATTATGTTTAAAAAGAATTGCCCTAGACGCAAAACTGCATTCAGATGTCGTGACATCCATGGAATAATATTTAATTGTGTGTAATGCCTTTTGCGACACCAACGTTTTTTTTCTTAAATTTTTTAAAATCACGAAAGTCATCATGTTTTAATTTAAATAGCACTTAGGATAGTATAGAGATGCATTAAGCTTAGCTAAGAGTATTAGATTCGACTTTATTCTGCATAAAAGACTCATCATCATTCATCATTCTCTTGCCCTTCTCCCAGTCACCTGAGCGTAACATATTTTCTCCTTCCATACTCCTCTATCATATACCATTTCTTCGCTCACTCCCCTCTTACACATATCGTCATTTACGCAATCCATCCATTTTTCTTAGGCATACCTCTTCCTTTAAAGCCAGTCTTCCACATTCATAGTTAAAACTCTTTTAATCTTATTGTCATTTCGTCTCATCACATGTCCATACCCATCTCAAACGCGCACTTCTCAACTTCTCTGTCACAGATGCCACTTTCAGACTTCCTCCAACATATTCATTATCTCTCTGTTCATAAAAGACTTCATCATCGCCTATTAATTATATAATGAATAGATCAGTCGCATGAAAGACACCATACTACCACCGAAAGCTGATCATAACTGAAAATAGTCCGTTCAGTTTATATCAACAACTGAGATGGCTCAGACAGAATTATTACATAATACTTCTCGACGTAGTTTCCCAGTAGTACATAGAATTCTTACCTTGTTCTCGTTCGTTCTTAAAACGACTAGGTTGGTGGTAAAGAGATGTGGGCCCGTAACTATCTAATATATACCTACCGCTAAAGAATACCGCTGGTTTTACGTGTGAGAAAAATAGATGCAATCGAGATTTCCACCTCGGAATCCAATTTATGGTGTTTGGTTATATATGACTGCCGAAAACTACTTACCATTGTTAGTAGTGATAAGCTGTGCTCACTCGAGAATCACGTGTCGTACCAGTAGTATTCGGTATTAGTGTAGACATAGCTAGAGGACTTTGGCGTTGATATGAGCATGCCTTCCTACGGCCTCAGAATCTTACAATATAGTAACAGGAAACACCAGTTTCGCCTATGAGGAGGCACGAAAAAAAGCGGGCCTCTCTACAACCAAGGGTCGTGACGGATCCACAGGACGATCAGTTAGTCAGACGAGTCAGATCGATTCAGAGCAATCATGGAAAAATTGTGAGGCCTTTGGTCAGTGGGGATCTATGACACTTAGCATACCATATTGTACTCTCCCAAAATTTGTCTTTGGGAGTCCATCGGTTCTTCCTCCTAGTGTAGGAGGATATAGTTTATTCGGTTAGTCAATATTATTAGCACCGCATTCATGTAATTCACTTTAACAACATATCCCGTGTTTAATTTTATTGCAATACGGATGTGTATTGATTAACGCGGATGTCAATCAACTTGTATGCTCTCACGTTTATTGCAGTTTAAGGTCTTGCTTTATTTGTACCTATACGAGGTTTGCACAGATTGTTTAATGTTGTTACGGTGAACGATGAAAAATAAACAAGTGCTATCGGAACATTCTTATTCAACTCGTAACTAGATCACGAATTAAACACATCACACTTTTTGTACGCTGCGGTTTGGAACAATATTTACTGTTATTTCGCGTAATATCGTTGTACACATATTGTTGTTTGCTATCGTACAAAATTGTTGTAAAATACAGTGATATTTCGATTCCTTATATGCGTGCCTTATGTAGAATATATGTACGTATATATATACAATAAAGGAATTAACAATATAAATACAATACAAATAAATAATAATGTACAATAAGGAATCCTTGGAGCGTTATTAAATTTTTCTGTTATGTTTGATTGAAGTTTTTGCGTATTACTGGTGGTAGGACCTCTGGTGAGTCCGCACGGGTGGGTATGGTACCCAGAAATAGGCAGGGTGGTACCACCACCCTGCCTATTTCTGCCGAAAAACAGTAATGCGTTTCAGTTTGAAGGGTGGGGCAGCCGTTGTAACTATACTTGAGACCTTAGAACTTATGTCTCAGGGTGGGTGGCGCATTTATATTGTGGATGTTTATGGGCTCCAGTAACTACTTAACACCAGGTGGGCTGTGAGCTCGTCCACCCATCTAAGAAGTAAAAAATAAAAAAAATTGAATGCTGAATCAAAAAATTATGTGTTTGAATCGTAAATATGTATGTGTACCATGTAATGGAGTCAAATGTAATACAAAAATAATCATCTGACTGTAGCACCGGACCGTCATCTTCGTTAATAATAGCTGACTCAAGACATATCGTATTCATTTTGTGTGGGTTGACATGTGCAGGGATTATACCATACAGCACCATGATTAATCGTGTGTTTAAATCGGATTTACCGGAATCATTAACAATTAAAAGGCTCCGAACCGTATTTGGTATCGTTTGAAATGAGGCGGCTTGTTTACGATAATAATATGACGTTGCGATCGCATGAAGAATCGTAGTTTTAATTAGGAAACAATATTAGAAAAGCCTCTTCATTTTTGTTGTTCAAGAACTCGAAAATAATGTAATGTATCAAGAACGTCTCGTCAATAACTAACAATGTCGCAGTTTAATGGCGACTTTATAAATATCACGAAAATATCATGTTACTTTTGTTCAGGAGATCCGTTTTAATGAATTCCCTATAAAAGTTACATGTGTTGGATAATTAAGAAATTTTCAAATTTACGTACTGTTGAAAAATGAAAGATGGCTTATCGTATGCTCGTTCGCATAGTATGTTACTATGGGCGTATGACAAAGAAGGTTCACTATTCATTGATGACTGAACAGATTTTTTAATAATATTCTGTAAACATATTTTATCTGGGATTTTGTCTCTATCAACTCATATCAGTTTTGGAGCTAATAAAATAAATATCCATGGTAAGATCAGATAAACCCTTCAATTAACAACAAAAAAAAAAAACGATTTTTTATTATAATGTTGTTGTTCCATCATGACATTAAGTAAATTAATTAGAATAGTCATTTCTCCTAGGGTATTAAACCAGAGACGCCTCAAAATAAAATTAATTTCACAGAAGTATCTGGGATATAAAATTGCGAAACTAGATCTGTAAAAGTACTGTGTGAGCACTTAGAGCAAAACTGGAGCACCGGCCGGAGATATTATTCGTCGGTTTATGTAGATTAGAATACCGGTTCGGCTAGAGTAATAATACCATTAGATTTCTACGCTGTTCAAGTTTGTTAAGAACACATATCTGATTTGAATATTATTAAAGTTGTATGTCGGGAGTCTGCTGATCGTATTTGTATCAATTACAACAAACTACATGTAATAGACAAATGGAAAGAAAACAAGCAAATTAATTCGTAATAAATACGTGCAATGAAACAATCATCCTAAGAATTTTTCTCAATACCTTGACTGACAGATTTATTGAGATTGTTATATGAATGGGTATTTAAGTAGATACATGTAGATCTAAGCATGTATAGATATGTATGCTAGTGTACGAATTTTTATATGTTGTATTTATTATACATGTACAACAATCTATATAGGTATATAAAAATTAATTGCTGTTCGTTAGTCTTGCTAAAACTCGAGAACGGCTGGACCGATTTGGCTAATTTTGGTCTTGAATTATTTGTGGAAGTCTAGAGAAGGTTTAAAATGTAGATAAACATGAAAATGCTCGGAATTAAATATAGATAACAATTTTGTTTTTCCTTTGGTGTGTCCCCCGTCGGACGAATTCTTTTGTTTGTTTTAAGTTTATTTTATACAAAAGTTTAGGTCTTTTATTTATTGATTGAGGCACTACGAAGTCTGCCGGGTCAGCTAGTATAGAATAGAATAATTGAAAGTACTTTTACGATTTGATATCGTGTTTTTAATGTCATATTATTTCCGGCGCGGCGTTGCGAATTCTTTACAGGGTTTTGTGATCACCGGTAACTCTGTCGTACACAATACAATAAAATGTGAGATTAAATCGTACAAGTAGTTTTAATTATTCAATATGGTTTAGACAAATATTACAATATAATCAAGGTATCATTTTAATGTATGGTATATGACTTGCGAAAACCATTGAAAATACTATATTAAAATCTTTTACGAATTTCTAGTACTTGTATGATTTTCTGTAGGTACCGATGTTAAATAAGTGTTTTACATAAGACATTTTTTTATATATTTTTGTTTAATTTGCCTTATTAAATGGTGCATATGGGCCCTGTTTTTATAACAGAGTATTAAGTTTGCGGCAATGAAATAAAAACAATTTAAGTTCGTTAAAACGCAAACTCTTAAGGTAGACATTCCATCGTTTAGCTTTGGACCAAAACGTAATTATCCTGTTTAAGAATTGTATACTCTTTTTAAGTGGTTAAACGCCGGATCAATTGTGAGCGATTAATGCGTTCGTATTCTATTTCTAAGAAATACGATGTTATTCGTTTTCACTCTGGTCCTTACTCCTACGGGACCTTGGGAGTTGTGCCAACAGGAAAATCCTGAATCATTGTTTATGTTTTTTTTTTTGTATATAGGATAGATCGGTATATACGCAAATTGTTTTTTTAGAATAGTAGCTAAAACCAGCTCGTGTATCAGAGGGTATTATTTAACCGAAAACTTTCAAATTTAAATTTTATGCAAGCTACATTTTCGTAATCGACGACTTTATCAATAATAATGAAAACTAAGATATTGAATAGAATTTCCATCCAAACTAGGAATTTTATACGATTCCCACTAACCTAGTGCGTAAATTAAAATAAAACAATTAAATAACTGTAACTTATACTATGTCTGATGTAAAATCAAATGCAGATATGAAATTATGTGCTCCAGTAAATTTGTTGTGACAATACATTTTATTGCTTATTAATACTGAGAAAGTCTCATTTGTTGTGCATAATTCAAGACAAGATATAAAGATTTGCATCATTTTATTGGAATTTAAAACATTTCTCGTTTTCCTCTACTACAAATTTATCAGTAAATCCAAATTGACAGATAATTTAAGTTGCTGATCAGGTGGTTAAAACAAAATAACTGATGTATACTGAAATTCGTAGAAGAAATTTATAATAATAATAGTAATGCCTTTTTTCCCGAATGTTTTATATTTTTGACTGACAATTTAAAGTAAGCTAAACAAAAACAATAATATTATACAATAATTTATCTAAAAATAAAATATAAATGTAAAATCGACTTAAAAATGTCTTTCGTCTCGGTGTGCCTTTCGGAAATGGCCTCCTCCAACTCTTCACTGCTTTCTGTCTTATCCAAAGAGGTCCAAACGCAATTTTCAGTTCATCATCTCATGATCTTGAGGAAGATGAGAAAAAATTTAAGATGTAGAACTAATTAATTATGCTGTTATAATTATAAGGTATTTATATGTACTAGATAATCCATTGTTACAACTTCACTTTGGAACATCTCATTTTTAATTAACAGGATATGTGCTGTTGAAAAATAAAACGTGACCAAAAAGTAAGCCGCAAAATAAATAACACAATTATTTATAGTAATTTTTTTTATGTATTCCGTTAAATTTTTGATATACGAGTATGCATTCAATTTGCAAAAGTCTAGAGGCTAAAATCGTTTGGGATTACTTAGAATTGAGAGTTCTTGACCTCCACGATGCACTTGTACAAAGTAGATTGTCATGATTCAGCCGAGTGACTTGAGTGTGCTGGTCAACATTAACGTGTTATTGCTGTTTAACATAAAAAAAACGGCGGTTTTTTTTTACCCTATTGTATGATTTCTGCGAGTCGTAGGTACGATTAAAACACTTTTGTAAAAGTCGAGGCCACATCCACAAACAGCGTTTAAAAATGTTGTGAATCTTTTTCATTTTAGATTCGAGTTTGGGATACTTTGTACAGTAAGGTACGGAAAAGTATAGTCTGTTAAGGTGTAACGCTCGTTTTACACAACAAAAATCGTGTTTCGTACTAAAAAAAAAAAATACCATCATCACTGGTGAATGAATGGCTTAGTGAAAATATATTAAAGCATGTTTTTTGTAAAAGAACTAGTTAATTTTACTTTGATTTTTTAAAATCTCGGCTGGAGTACTGCAAGACTCCATTCCTACCGGGTATTACTCAGTCTCCACATTTATATAATGTTAAATTTCGAATGCAAAATTTTAATGTAAAAAGCAAGCAAGATGCATCTTTTTGCATCAGAAATAAAGATTAAAATTATTATTTTTAATTAATACAAATGAGATTAATTGCTCAAAGCAGAGTCGAATTTACTCGTTAATTTAAAATAACATCATCATCCTAAGCACATGCGTAATACGCTCGCCAATAAAATTATAAATGATGAAACCTCCCACACGAACCACGTGGAACGGTACTTAGCACATAATAAATTTAAAACTTATTACGCGATTAAAACTAATGAATTTGAAATCCAAATATGGCTCTGATTGTGTATTTTACTTGATCAACGCTACACCATAACAGGTGGCAGCAATCAACATGCTGTTACTGCAATATAATGTAAGTATTGCAAAAAAAAAATATGACTCGTATTTTTTTAATGATTTCGTGCAGGTATTTGGTGATTTGTGATTGTCTAATTGACAGGATTAGTTCATGTTAAAATTGGAAGATACTTTTTCTATAGGATTTATTTCGTAGATATTAGGACATTTATTATATCGTTTTTACTGGTGGTGGTAGAGTATATTGTGATTCCACATGCGTACCATTGGTCAACGTATTTGTCTTGTGAAGCAATCATGGGTTGTGGTTTGAATGGTGTGATGTCATCTAATAACGCAGCTGAAACTACGGGTTACGATACCATTTAGCACCACCTGGAAGCGAGAGCGATGACCAATTAAGACCAAAGAAAAATCTATTGTGCATTTTGAGAGATCAAGTCATCATCGTCACCAAGCGACGGATTTGAGATTTGTTCATAAAAATGTAAAGCGATGACTTTGTAGGTTATCCTGCCTTTATTTATGTATATAGACATACAGATGACAGGTTCTTCCTGGTGGTAAGAGATAACAGAAGCTCGTAGGCATCGCCACGGGAAGTACTTTCCAGTTTTAACAAATACGAATGAATTTAACTTTTACGCCTCAATAATAGCAGTTACAAGTCATATTTGTGCAGCAAAGTATTGAACATATGAGTGCATTGAATGTATAAAACGATCATTAACCGATTTGATTGAACAACGACGGAAGTAAACGAGGTCAACATTTACAATGTTCATGAACTTAAAAATGGTAAATGTCTTAATGACAAAGTGACGAAAATAGTGCTTGTATTATAATAAAATTATAGTTTGAGCTATCTAGTAATAAGGTCTTATTTGCTTCGATAAAAAAAAATACTTTCAGTCTTTGTTATAAATGTTATTATTACCAAATAAACGAAATTTAACAAATATATAAATCACGTACTTGTTATTAACGATTGAAAACAATAAAAATTTGTTATCGATAGGCTATAAAGCGTTTTTAGTGATTTCCAGCGAAATGTCGCCATAACAGAATGACTTGTTTCAAAATTGATTTTAAGCAATGAAATAACAAGTGTTCGGATTTCTTAATTCGTAATCTCATCAATGCTGGTAATGTTAGAATAATTTTTATTGGCGTATGCAATGGAATCGTTTATCAGTACGTAACGGCTAAAAGCTGGTACGCATTACGATACTCTTAAGGATTTATATTATTTTAATTATCTTGAAACCGCATATATTGTTTTAATAGGTTTTATGTATTCATTTAGATGTCAGGGCTATATTCGATATTAATTAATAACTGACTACTACTGGAATATTTTTAAACGCAAATTATGCAATCACATAATGAAGATGTCATTCTTTTAAATGTTAATTAAACATTTTAAAGATTTATCGTATTTGATAAATTTTTGATCAACTAAATATGCATAAATCATCAAAATATTACATAAATAATTTACTGTGTATAACACAAAAGATTACACGAAATCGATAACATTCAAAACGACGCGAGTATGGGTGTAATTAACTAATAATGAAATCTTAATATCGTAATTTTGCAATAAAAGATGAACAACCAACACTTGCCAAAAGCAACGATTGAATATGACTGAGCGTTCGTTAACGAAATAATTAATGCAATGTGTCAATAATGACGGCACGACTGCTGGCCCTAATCGTCGCAACAATTGCGCCGAATTATGTAACGGAAGATTTATTTAGACACGGCTTGCGATGCGCAACGAACGAGCTTTTAAGAGAGTTTCCTTCTGTTACACCGTTAGTGTTTTGAGAGCGTTGGATAAATAAGTATACCAAATTTAGAGTTGATCCGACGTTTTGAAGGGAGTAAAAATCATGTTCAAAGATTCCGTTACAAACATACATACGTCTGAAGCTAATAAAAGCGTATTAAAAACGAAACCTACCTAACAATATTTTATAAGTGAATTTATTGTCATATTTGTATATATAGGTGTATATGTAAATAGACGTATCGAAAATAAAAGGTGGGATACTAATATTTTTTATTTCCTTTTTATTAGGTTCGGTTGTATGAATATAATGGATTATTTCACCTTTTGTTATATTAAATGAAATATGGCGATTGTGTGGCGATTTCTTTATGCGAGTGTAGAATATGGTACCATCGAACTGTCTGATAGTGAATCAGGAAAGTTTGTAACCGACCCCAACGCAGCCAGAGCGGCTAATAACTAACTCGTCGAATTTTTCCTCAGAATCCAAATATAGTGCTGAAAAATCGTGTTGCTATGGTTTTTGATTTTTTTTATTTTTTATTGGCTTTAGTAGTGCGGCAAACGAAACAATTGTGTAGCTGGGGCCATCTGACTATTGCTATATTACCAGCTGACAATCCTGAGTACTGTCCAGTTTTGAAGTTAATGATTTCACTCGTCTCACCTGAGCGATACGCACAATGTATCTAGACTACGTGCGTTGTTAAACAAACTAAAATATATGTAATTATATTTTTACTAAAAAAAACAACATATTATTCAAATATGGTAAATTTGGCTTACTTTTGTTCAACGGTGTAACGTTAAGACGTCCTGTAGTCTCGATAAAATTGATTGTTTTTGTTGTGGCTTGTTAATTGAATCATCGGATCTTTTTAACTGTGGATTAATGTGTGTGTATCGTAATCAACATATTATTATTATATTAATAATAAAAAAAAATAAAAAATTTATGACAAAACGAATGTTAAGACGGCCTTATATTTGGAATCGCACAGGTAATTTAAATTAGCCATTAGCCATTTAATTTTTAAGATAATTTGGAATATGATTTAAACTTGCTTTGGTACTAAATTATAGCAATTATAATTTTCTATACATGACTATATAGTTGTTTTGTGGGCAGCAAATTTTATGTTTTATCCGGTTATTATACAAAGGATAGTAGTATGTGATTGTGCAACGTATTGGACTATATAGTAACACTAGGGGCTAGTGATCAGAGCGGTGATCAAGAGCAGCTAAATTTGTGGGGTGAGCAGAACTTATGTGAATTTTTCAAGGGCGGCAAAATTCGAGGTTCGAGAAAGAGTTTTATGTGTTACCGAAAAAGTTTGAGAAACGTTATCACAATGAGAATATTAATAAATAAGAAGAAGTACAATAAATATAGGCATCTTAAGCGCGAAACTTCGGGATATGCATTAATGCGTTACTCTCGCATACAAAGTGTTGGTTTTACAGTATAAATTAAGTTTTTTTTTTTTTTTTAATGAAGTAATGTATGGGCTTTTTACACAATTTATGTTGCGGTAATTGGGCCGGTATTTTTCACGGTGCCACGGGACAGCACTTAAGGTAAATCCTGCATTGATTGTTAGTTATTCTCCCGCACATTTCTTTGTCTTAAACATACTACAAATATTTTATATATGGTGCCCAAGATGGAAAGGAGCAAATGGAAGGAGCAAATGTGTCGTGATGCCGCACGGACCACTCTTAGCCTATCATTAGAGATCAGATCGTAGTTTTAATAAATTATCTTCCACTCTTCAGGCGGAAACAAAAAGGCTAACCGGTTGAAATAGGCAAGATTGTGGTACCCAGCCGTACGGGATAGGCTATCATCAATAATTAGGCATATTTTAAAATTTGTATACATGTTGAAAACGTATATATGTAAACAATTGATACATGTCTGTAGGATTTGAACAACGACTTAGGCACGAATTATTAAAAAAAAAAAAAACAATAAGTTTCATATTTGATTTTGCTTTGAATTCAGCTAGAAACAAAGAAAACATTTATGTAAGTCTATGATGCGTATGTCAGTCTCGCACTTATCTAAAAGCCTAAATAAAGTTATCAAGGCGTTACTAGAATTACACGGGCTGAATTTCAAACGGCGCTGCCCATTTTTGGTTTTAATTATAAAAATGACCTCACCGACCCCGGCGCGGCGTTTCCACGGTCGTTGTTTCATTAGTTTTACGAAACTCGAGTGAATTAGAGCAGCAATTTATGTGTACGACGTGTCCTAGACGGATTAGGCACAATACCATTACGTAAAATACGAGACAGACAGAATTTATACATGACGCTTTGTTTTATGAAACTTGCAGACTCCTTGACTACTATACGTACCAAATGATGTATAGTTTGTTGTATAGAGATTGAATTAACTAATAATTGTCTAATAAATGATGACCCGTATGTCGTCTGTGAAAAATTACATGAATAGGTGAATGTTTATCATAGAAGTCGTTATTTTGACGAATAAAATTAGATGGGTGGACGAGATCACAGCCCACCTGGTGTAAAGTGGTTCCTGGAGCCCATGGACATCTACAACGTAAATGCGCCACCCACCTTGAGATATAAGTTCTAAGATCTCAGTATAGTTACAACGGTTGCCCCCACCCTTCAAAATAAAATAAAATAATTAAAATAATACAGAAAATATTACATTATAAATATATCGTATTCTATAATAAGATGAGGTTTTCAATAATTTAAGTATTGTTCTCACAACTTAACTCAACAATAACTCTAATGACACTAATAAAGCGAAAGTCAAGGGCATTACTGAAAAATAATTCAATACAACTAGTTTGGTGATTACACCGTAGTCCAAGTCCCATTGAATACGAGACACAATGGCGAGACCATTAAGGTCACTGACCAATATTGAGACAGTTTCGCAACCTTAGTTGCGACATTACAACACGGCAAGTCCTGCGCTTAAACGCCCATCGCTCCAGGGCTGCACGACGTCAGTCCATTCACTAATTTTCCATTACTAGTGTAGTATTGCTAAGTGCTCAGAATTTTACCTTTTATCTCCGATGTTGTCATCGTAACTATTGAAAAATAAACGGAATTCTACATCAAATGATTGATATTCCAAATGGTTCTATTTTGGTTCTGTTAGTGACACCCCTGCCGCTTAAATGTTCGATGTAGTCTATTTATTATTATTATTTCATATTTACAAGCTCTGTGGTATTGTTTAAGTCAAACTGTGCCCAGTCACGAATTGTTTATGAAGAAAATACCTATCGAAAAGCCTTGAAATGTGTTACTTTCATGGTCGTGGAATTCACCATCGTTAGTCGAGACCTGTATTTAAATGCGGCTGAATATTTTTTTTATTTCTAAGAAAAATATATAATTGTCATTTTAATGTTTCTTTTTTGTAATACTAAGTAAACTAACTTGGTCGCCTAGTTAAAAAAAATGCCAACTTTAGTTATTGTTAATGTATACTTATACAAAGGTTGTCGTTTGAATGAATGGCTCAATTACAAAAGAAGAGCTATGAGATGTCACCATTTCCGTATGTCCGTTAAAAAATTGATAATAATAACATGAGCGATGTTCTAGAACCCTTAGTAACAGTTGCCCATGCAATAGCAAAATTTTGTTGATCCTATTTTTAATTATAAGAATAGCTAAAAACTTTTAAATATCATTATTAGGTTAAAAGTTCACACATCGACAATCTTACTTAGTGCCATTAATTGACACGAACTTTAAGCAATTAAGTATCCATTTTTCTTACGCTACGCGAAACTTCTTCAGTGTGACATATCCAAAAATTTAAGAAAAAATTCATATGATTACACTCGTTAGATAGCTCTCGCAAACGATGAGATGGTATGCGGATAGTTTCTTGACACTTGACGTGAAATTCAAACGTTTCAAATTACATAATTAACAAACAAGCTCTCCACAATTGACAGCTTAGCCTGAGCAAAAGTTTTCTCTAGCGATTATGATATTGGAAATATACGTATATGAAATTAGATCAAGCACAATATTCCAGAGTCATAACCTTCAATTAGGTAATTTAGACTTAGAGAATGGGAATGAATCGGTTCCGGGTCTCGCCATATACGATAAGATACATCAACGATTTATTATATTAAATTGGACCTATGAATTAAATTGATGAACAGCAACTGTTTTTAAAACAGCATTTCAAATTTATTATGTTCCCAGCTATTTATCCCATATGGTGGTGGGGTCAGCTTTCCTTACTTTACTGCTCCACTTCGCTTTGTCTTCGATATCCTCGTCACCAACATTGCATTCCCTTTTGTCTTTCTTCGTATCCTTCCACCTTGTCTTTGTTCTGCCTTTAGGTCTCCGACCGGGGAAGTCGAACAGTAGTGCCAAATCTTCGACGTAGTCAGGTGGATTTCTTTTTACGTAACCATACTATCTCAGCCTACTCTCCTGCATCTTGTCGGCGATGTCCTGTACACCGAGGCTTCCAAGCACTCGTTGCGGATTTTATCAAGCCTGGTCACGCCGCACATCCACTTCAGCACCTTCATTTCAGCAACTTGAATGGTCCCATATTTCGTTGCCATACATAAGAACAGGCCTCATTACGGTCTTATAGATCAAACCCTTGAGTTTAACGGGCAATTTGGTGTTGCTTAACCGATATGCTGTATTAGATATTTTGACTGACTAGCTTACTATCCAAATTTTCATATTACACAAGAAATAAGTTATTGTGCTTTTTGCATACATCAGAAATTGGTTGAATAAAAAAATATTTGTGCGTCTGCCGCTGATAAATAATTGCAGTGTAGTTTTAAGTTTAGAAATTTTATCTGTCTGTATGTCAAGTAAACGTTTTTGACCTTTGTGAACATGGGAACTAAAAAAGTTTATAACAACAACATTATGATCGTAAAAGATAATCGTTATATTGGGTTGCTTGTAATCGAGTTTAAGCGTGTTCTCGTATGCTTTACGTAACGTTGACGACATAACTCAACCAATTAGTTGTAATTGGTCGTTGACAGCAGCCATCCGAACAAAATATCGATCGCTCTTACGTGCCGTACGTGATTTCGTAAAAATAACTTTTAACTCGTTACGCCGTTGAATTATGTCTTGTTTTTGTTAGTCAAATACTCTGATAGCTTCGTCGTTTAAAACTGGTTTCCTTTTTGTCTGAACTGTTTTGCATTGGACGGTCACGAGGAGATAGTTCGCTTGTATTAGCCAGAAATAATTAGTTGGAATCGCAGCAATGTAATAATGAGACAACGACTAGACCGGTTTGTTTCTAGAGCATTTAAAAATAAGAATGAATATAATATAATAAAAAATAATACGGATACTAAGTAGCCTGAGATATATGTTTAAATATACGTGGCATTAAACAATATATTTTATCTTTGTTCACAGAAAACCTAGCGCCTTCAGAATTAAAAAAGCTTAGAAATAAACAAAGGAAAGCCCAGCGGAAAGCAGAGCAAGAAAGCGCTCTGGCGGCACAAGTACAGGTAATTAATAGCATATTGTTTAATTAATCCCTATTCGAGTATTCACGGCCGACAATTTCTTAATAATCGGTTGTATTTTTACAACACTATCGGCTTGAACTGATATAAAAATCAATAAATGTTAATATTGCTTTTCAACAATATTACCATTTGATTGTCTTAATTTATTGGTGGTAAGACGTCTTATGAATCCGCGCGGGTAGGTACCACCACCCTGCCTATTTCTGCCGTGAAGCAGTAATGCGTTTCGGTCTGAAGGGCGGGGTAGTCGTTATACTGTAAAAGCTGAGACTTAGAACTCATGTCTCAAGGTGGATGGCGGCATTTCCGTTGTAGATGTCTATGGGCTCCGGTAACCACTTAGCACCAGGTGGGCCGTGAGCTCGCCCATCCACCGAAGCAATAAAAAAAAATCTATTAAAGTATTTGTAAAATTAGTCACTGATACGGGTGGCTTTTAGGATATTCATAGAGCGTATTAGTAATGACAATGTACAATACTAATGCGCTATGAATCATTCGTGAATTTTGATTGTACCACTAGATTGTTTGTTTAGATGCTCCCAGCTTCTAAAATTATTAATTGACGTTAATTGACACGTGGATTAACGCCTACCTAATGTTTTGCTGTAACCGTAATTTGCAGATATGCTATGCAGATTTTGGTAGGTAGCATACATATTTGCAGATATGTATGCTACCCACTGACTAGTAATATTTATTATTGTATCGTAAAAATCGATTATAATATAATGCAAATGTTCTTTCGTCTTATTGTACACTTCGAATCAATAAATTGAGTTGAATATTAAATGCACTTACTTGTTGTTTTTTGAAATATTATCGTCATTGTGGCTCAAGAGTCCTGATACTTAGCAACGCTTTTTTTTTGTTTTTTTTTTGTTTTATTGCTCTTGTAGACAGACGAGCACACGGCCCAGCTGATGTGATGGTGAGCGGTTACCGTCGCCCATGGACGTCATCAATGCCAGGGGCAGAGCCAAGCCGCTGCCTACCGCTTAGTACTCTCCACAAGCCTCGTTACATACGCATAATTCGCATTTGAGACTTGCCTGAAATAAACCACGAAAATACGTTAACGTCTGAAGGTCGGAGAACCACTGAGTTTGATCGAAAAGCTGTTCTGTTTCTGTTCAACATTAAACGTTTTCAGGTAAAACGGGAGCAGCACCATAAAGCGCGGCAACAGCAGGAACAAGGCGACCCCGAAGCGCCGCAACTCGACGAACTGATACCCGAGAAACTAGCGAGAGTAAGACGATTTTCTTTCTCTTTTTTTTTTTCGGGTCCGTTTCCTAAGGTTCTAGCGCCTAGGGAACTTGACGATCTGCAAGGTGTTGGGAGCAAACCGCGGGCCCAAGGAATTTTAGGTCCCTACCGCTCTAAACGACTCCCCTTCACTCTCACACCCGACGTCCGATCTCCTTCCGGGGTCAGAACCCGGTCAGAGTAGGGGGTTCCCGCGGTCAATACTACAACCAGATACACGGCGCAAAGAATAAGTCGTGCATTCACTATAGAACTGAAGCGTGTAGTCTACTAGCGTATGTAAGTGGTCGCGGGACTCCATGGACTGCCTTTCGCACCAATGTGTCGTCAAATACTAAAGGAGCTTAATGTTAAAACTAGACTCTCCAAAATAAGCATTCGTATATGGCTCGAAATAAGGGTCAGAACCTTGAGCAGCTGATGGTGACGTGCAAGATAGAGGGCAAACGTCCCAGAGGACGCAGTCCCACAAGATGGTCGGACCAAATTCGGTCTTGTCTTGACACCAAGCTCCACGATGCCCTCCACGAGGCCAAGGATCGCAGCAGATGGAAAACAATCGTACAAGAGTGATTGATGCCGCGAGGGAGTCATGACCCCTCAGTAATGAGGAGAACTACGCAAGGACGAGGAGAGTGGGTGCGGGTGACAAGCTCTTGTAATAGACCCCAAAAAGCAAACGAGATGTAGTGACGTCTAATTCGGTAATAACGGCCACAGTAAGTAACCCTCGAACTGCAACTGGTTCGAAACACGAACGGCCAAAATTATAGAAAAGAAGAATTAGTTGCAACTTTATTCATTGTATCCTGTAATAAATATGATAAAATGTAATTACCTCTATATTAAATAGTTGTAAGAGAAAGGAGTTTGCAACGAATTTTATGTAGTTTTTAATGAAGGTTTTGTTCATTACAAGTACAGCCATCTAACGGTGAATACTGGTAATATGTATAAAATATATTCAAAGGAAACTTTACACTAAAACTACCACTGCTTTATATTTAAATAATAAGTGATAGTTAATTATTATAGATTTACCTCCAAGTAAGCATGCATTATAATGGATATAGTTTTACTTCCTAAACAAGACTTCCTGTTTAAGGAACTAACTGTCAACCTAACGGTGTCGAGCTATAGGACAATAGGTCAAATAACAATAAAACCTTCAACTTCTATATATAGAATCACAGCCGCCCGCTACGTAATGATAATAGATACGAATGAAATGAAAACGTATTTACACTCCTTCAAGGTTTGTTTTTAATTATGAATTAAGTCGAGGAATGTTTATAAAGAAATTTCGTTTGTTATCGATTGAATCATTCGTATTATCGATATTGTGTACTGTGTACTCGAAAACGAATTGGGTATTTGCTTTCTTTTTTTTAATATAAAAATAATATAAATGAATTTGGACGGTCAACGCCAAAGACCCGTTATAACGTCGGTTGGATTTAAAACTAAAATTCAATTAATTCTAAGAGGAATTGTCAAATTTATAGTCTTAACTACGCAACTATTATTCGCTGGTATCCCGTTTAATATATTATTATAAGCGTATTCAAAGACGATGTTTGCGAAAAACTAAAGCAATATATTTTTTTGTTCTAGGTAGAAGATCCATTAGAACAAGCATTGAAATTCTTGCAGCCTCTGAGGATACTCGCGGCGGACAGGATAGAGACACACCTAATGGCCTTCGAAATTTACTTTAGAAAAGGTATTCGCAGTTTAGTTTTAAAATGTATTTTTAAAGACAACGGTTTCGAAGCTGTAACATTTAAAACTGTTCTTAACAATAGATAAAAAAGCCATAGTCATTTTCTAAGATAAACTTAAATACTTCATATTTATAAATTGGTTTTCTACTTTTTTTATTGCTTAGATGTGTCGAAGAGCTCACGCCCTATCTGGTGTTTAGTGGTTACTGGAGCCCATAGACATCTACAACGTAAATGCCGCCACCTACCTTGAGATATGACTTCTAAGGTCTCGGTTTTTACAGTACAAAAAGCTACCCCATCCTTCAAACCGAAACGCATTACTGCTTCACGGCCGAAATAGTTAGGGTTGTGGTACACTTCTCGTGCGGAATCACAAGAGAGAAGTTTTTATAGCGAGAGGTTGAGAAAAATATTCGTATTTCTCTTAACATTAGGAAAATACTTTATAATATGTTTTGTGAGATTATATACTTGAATTCGTTTCTTGTTATTTTGTAAAGAAAATCAGCAACAAATCTGGCAATAAAGTCTGCTTTTGTATACATATTATTATGTATCTTGGAAATGAAAACGTGTAACCCTTACTTAAGGTCTGCTTTTGTAAAAGAATTTCAACATATTTTAAATAAGGCAACCGAAGCATTTAAAGCAATAAATTTCTTCACTATACATCCTTCTTTTTTCTAGGAATCAACCATATTAACAGATGCGTCCATATCTACTACATATTACCCGGTCGACCTCACAAACGTCAAAACCCAAAGTGGGCATATTAAAAATCATAGTTTAAAGGAAAAAAAAAACAATTTTATAGAAAATCCAACTAAAAAATAGAAAATAAATTTTGATAAATTTGAATTAAAAATAGTGTAAGAAAAAAGGATTTTATTGTAAAAAAAGCGTAGGGTGCTTGGTATTAGCTATAAATATATCAAGAACTGATATGAGTAGAAGGGTTATTTTGATAATATCCTGTAAAGCACCCCACGCTTTTTACAATAAAATAATTTTTCGTACACTATTTTTAATTCAAATTTATTAAAATTTATTTTCAATTTTTTAGTTGTATTTTCTTTATAGCCGCATTTTTTAGTTTTTTTTAACTATTATTTATTTTTCATTTTTTAGTTGAATTTCAATTTTTTTTCCGAGTTAATCCGACGTTTTGAAGGGGCTCAAAATCATGTTCAAAGATTCCGTTACATACTAACATACATACGTCTGAAGCTAATTAAAAAAGCGTATTAAAATTGTATTAAAATGTTAAATTTTGTTTCGTAGAAAAGCCTCTGCTGATGCTGCAGTGTATAAAGAGAGCGTGGAGATTGGACAGCGAGAACCCTGAGCTGGTGGACTGTCTGGTTCGTTTCCAACGGTGGCTGGAGGAATCGCTTTCCGGGCTGCATCCGAACGTTGCGGCCGTTCTTAAGACTGAGACCCAACCGGTAAGTGCTTGTTACAAAAAAAACTCTTTCATTTATCTTGATAGGGAGTTTGGTTCGACTAAGTATGGTCAACGCTACACACCGACTTGGGTAACACAGCCGGACACAAAATAGAATATCTGTGTTTTGTATCTTATGTTCCGCGGGGAGTGCTCTCAGATAGATTTCATTTATCTTGATAGGGAGTCGGGTTCCACTAAATGTGGTCAACGCTACACATCGACTTGGGCAACACAGTCGGACACAAAATAGAATTTCTTTTGGTACCTCTGGATCTACAGGGGGATTTTGGTTATATCTGTGTATTGTATCGTATGTTCTAGATGGAGTGCTCTAAGGAATTGCTTGAGATGATCCCATCATCTTGTTTTTTCATCTACATTTGTACATTATATTGAATAGATAGCGTTGAGGTTCTTGTAAATGTCGTTGATTGTTTTTTTATTTGTTTTAATTGAAAGTGAATGCCGCCACACCCACCTTGACACTAACGCGATCTAAGTCTCAATTATAAGTCTCAAGCATAACAGATGCCTCATCCTTCAAATAAGAATGCATTACTGCTTCGTAGCATCATTCATTCTTTATTTTTCGTTCACTCCGACGAAGTTTAGATCACATAATAGATCCTTAATTTGATTGGTCTCTCATAGTCTGGTTTCTAATGCTTGAAAACAATGGATTGACGGATTTAAAATCAATTTTAATGAGCTGTTCGGTAATATCTTCTTGAGTATTTGTGAACAATTTGAGTGATAGGCAACCGAAAATTGCAATTACCATTTCTGAACAGGAAAATAAGAAAGGTTTGGCAGTAAACAACAACGTGGTTCCTCACATTTTCGATGCCAGTGTTGATATAGAAGGAGTTATATTGTGTGTTGTAATATTCTGTATGCGAGATAGCGAGATATTCACATTACACAGTTTTCACGTCATAACCATTGATGGATTTAGGTTTGATGTCGCTCTAGTCCCTGTTTATCGCGCTATCCTTAATGTTAGAATAAATTTAATTAAGTTGTTCAAATATATTTAACTTAAATTAAAAAAAAAAAACATTTCTCTTATATATTTTTATAAAATATTCGGTACTAATTTTCAAAGGAGACTGTCTTTACGTCTATATCGGTTATTAACCTTATTATTACCGTCTTAACGACTGACATTCGTGTCTTTTAAGTTTTGGCATTTCAAAAATTTTACCGCCCCTTCAAATCATGTCGCCCTGGGCCCGGGCCTCACGGGCCTAGACGCAAATGCATCACTGGTCATAACCGATATAGACACTATTTGAATGTTGTTTGTATTTTGCTTTTAAAATAATGCGCACAAATGTGTACAACGAGGTGATATGATCGTGTCGATGTCTGTAGATGGTGTTGGGACGCAGCGCGCTGCAGATCGCGGAGCAGAGCGTGTCGGGCGCAGCGCGGCACGCGGCGGCGCTGTGGGCGGCGCGCGCGCTGCGGCGGCTCGTGCCCGACCGCACGGAGCAGGCGCTGCGCCTCGTCACCTCGCTCGACTACCCGGACGTCACTATACAGGTACGATACGACCGCTCGACGCTCGTGCCGGACCGATGCCCTAATTTATATACGTGAAGCAAAAACTTTGTACCCCTTTTTACGAAAATTGCGCGGACGAAGGATTTTCTCATTTAATTTGTAACGAATATAAATGTTTTCAGAGTTGCGCAGACGTTTTAGAGAGCCTCAGAGAAGGCGATTTCGGTGAATGCGAGGCGGTGATTGAGCGCTACGTGGAGGCGTGCAGCGCGCGGTTCCCGTACGCGATCGCCTTCAAGCCCGCGCCCGCGCCCGCGCCCGAAGCGAGCGAGAACCATTCGGAAGAGACTACACCGCTACAGCCTAAAGAAATTACTGCCAACAACTAATGGCTGCGTCCGGCAGTGGCTCGAGGTTGAAATCAAAGGAAAATGTCCGAACGGGTGTTTGTATGTCCGTCTCGTGACGGGCGACCGCCGCGCGTACACGCAGTCGGTCAATTTGTATTTTGTTTATTGTTAAATAAAAAAATTTTTTTTTTCTTTGATTTCATATTTCGATCTTCGAATTTGGCTATTGGCCAATACGCACGAATCTAATGTTACTCTTCTGTTAACTATATATTTTTTGCGTTATTGTTTATCTTATTTAAATTATAGATAAAACAAATTTTCTTTTAGAAGAGTAATGTTAGGTTTAATCAGAAGATGAGAATTTCATTTGACGATTCGATATATTGTTAGTAAATTTCTCAATCAAGGAAATGTATTTATAACTGAAATTTTAAGTCTTACTAACTTTAGGGAGTATCAAAAGTACGCTGGTTTGGGTCGATTGGTCTTTCATATCAATAATAATGTCACAAAGACTGGTGAAGCGAGATACGGTTTGTTTTTCATTCGAATTTTATATACATTGTTCATTTGCTGCGATTTATTTTGTTTCTTATTGAAAGTGCGCGATACGAAATTACGAGACATCGTTGTGACTTAAATATCGTGTCGAAAAGTTACCGAAAGCAATAAATTGACTGTTTAGTAGAGTAGGGTGCGGCTACAATGCATAAGGACTTACACGATTGATGTACAAAATCACATGTGATATATAAAAATAGCAATAATTAGTGAATACTGTTTTATTCGATTGAAACATTAATGTGCTTAGTGCGAGTTTCTTAACGTTCTCGAGAGCGTAAAAGTGAAGCCATTTTTGTATGTAGTTGGAACAGCGCCCCTAGCGGCAAACGTAGGCAAACGATCCCATTCCATACAAATATGAGTTAACTTTTACGTTATCGAGAAAGTTAAAAAACTCGCACTAAGCACACTGATTGTTCATTGTTAGATTTTCAATGTGTTCCTCCTTCGTGGCAGTTGGTCAGTAATCTTAACCGATTTCTGTAAATCGTATTTATGTTGAACTCTAATTAATTATAGAGTCAATAGCTCGGAAAACGGACTTTCAATCCTGCCTTCAAAGTGTTGTAAATTTGATGTCATCCTCTAACACAGACGGCAGAATTTGCGTTAAGGCCCCTAATATATTGCACCAAGTCGTTGGCCCAACAATACTATTAAAATAAAGTAGTGCATTGCACCAATTCGTTGGCCCAACAATACTGATTTAAATAAATGTGAGCCTGAATTGTTCGAGCCGGAACAAGTGCCAGTACGCCTTTTTAATACAGTAAAAGCTCGTTATTCGCGGTGTATATGTTGGAATGGTTATTTACATATATGGGATTATAGGGAATACGTTCCTACGTGACAAACGCGTCGTAAAAAGTACTTATAAAAAAGTAATTACAACTACGCCTAAAGTATATCATGTTTAAATATACTTTAGGCGTAGTTGTAATAAAGTCTATTTTACTTTTTGAAGTGAAAACTTCTTTAGAATCGTTGTCATTTCAAACCGGATGCAACGGAAAAAACGACAGGTAAGAGACACAAATACAAAAGAATGAGACAGAAATATACATACTATTTAATACAGCGCCATCTGTGAGATTTTTTTAATACTAACGTGTGTATGAAAGCTCTTGTAGTGAATTTTAATTTAGGATTATACGTGAAATTAAAATATCAATTCACAGAGGGCGCTACCTTACAATTATTTACTAATGACAAAATTTTAAGACGTTTAGGATAATTGTATTTTAATTTTGGAAGGTTTCACTTTTACCACGTGTGAATTGCACACCTGTATTTTTTTTTATACCTTTGAAGCCGCGTTTATAGGATATTCGGTTGGATACCAACATATATATTTTTTTTTTCAATGTGAAATGAAATCTGTAGAATCGGTAGAAATAATTCTTATAAAAATCTTATATTTGCCTAAAAGCGCCTTTTTAATCCGCAGATAATGAAAACGCAAATGAGGGGCCCGCGAATAAGGGGCTTTTACTGTATTTCCAAAAAATAATTAATGTTTACGGTTTGTGTATTGAGGTTATATTTTTTCTTTTTAACCACTAATTGGAAGACGACTGACGTTTGTGAGATGACGATGTTGAAATTAACATTATAAATCGCAATGAAAACATAATAATGATGACTACGTTATGTTCCTTTTATTTTTTAGTTCTTAGACTTGTACGTGTATTAATTATTTATAAAACGTGCCCCTAATGTGTCAGACTTTTTAAATTTTCAATCTCAAATATGTTGTGTGGTTTTAATACGTTTAATTGTTATTTTCGCACTGTCGTGGTGGTTTTTTTTGTTATCCCTATGCTTACGTATATTACTAGTGTGCATTTTGTAACATGCAACAGATAAAATAACAAACAGTATGATTTCATTAACAACTTATATTTTGGATTTAAAGAGTACATTAAATTGCAAAGTTGGGATTGGATTTCTCATATTTTTTATTATTTATTCTAGTCCAGTTGGAAGAGAACAAATTAAATGGTGTTTTGAATCATCAAATAAATAAATAAAACGCAATAATCGACTGTAACATTAATGTTACAATTTATTTTGTGTAAAGTTAAGTAATCTCTTTTCATATATAGTGTGGCCTGAAGTGTTCAATTCGAATTGTTAATATTTGGTAATTTAATTCTTTTTACAGAAATACAGCATTACTCATTGCCACTTTACTCTCAGTCTAGGCAGGCTTTGTAAATAATACTTTTAAGTTGTCATTGAAAATTTCGATTTATACTCAGACCCTCCAGTCTTGTATGCCTATTTAAATATATACTTTTGGCGGAACTTTATTTCATGTTTTTTTAGTTTAAAACATGAATTCAGGAGTCAATTTACTATGTAAAACTTTAAAAAAAAAACGTTCGAATATAAATTAAAATCACTCAACTGTAGCGTTATACTTTCGTTTATTTCTGTAGATATGTGTAAAGTTTGACAATAATTATAATGATACTCCAGAAATGAGAATGCTACATGACAAAATAGTCTCGGATAAGAAATATTTTTATTGGGGTCATGATTTTATCTCATGAATTTTTTTATAAATGAAATGGCTGAAAAATATTGATTTCTATTTAATGTCCATTAGAGGTGTCAAATGACCCCATTAAATCACAACTTTTGATCATATATTTTATTACAATACAATAAAACAAATGCCTTACTACATGTCCTACTCGAGTTTTGTTAATGGAGTAATTTGTACCCCCGCATCATCTTGTACATAAATAAAATTTTATTTTATAAAATTATGATTTTCGTTTTAATTTTATTACTTGAAATTGTCACATTTAACAAGTTATAACATTTGTGGATTATTAATGAAATTAAGGTACACTCCGCTAACACTGGTAACTTCTAGGTCTTCTCCCAGTTAGTGGACTTAAAATGTGACTAGAGCCCTACATTGCCTGGAGATCTTGAAAGTATGTTTCAGCAGTTGTTCTAGCCCTCTTTGCTCATAAACATAACTAGCAGTGGCTAGGAGCCTAAAAAAGGAAATGGATAATTTTTCAGTAACATGGTGAGTGGAGGACTTTACTTTTTAGGAGCGTGATCAGCTGACAGGGCAATAATGAGAACAGATAACTAAGGAAAACTAGTATGGCTATAAAGCAGGACCAATGTTGACTAGGTGCCAACACAAATCTTAAATTCATACATAGGTATGTGTTCCTTTTGAAAACAGAAAAGGGAAAATATCACAACAGTGGCTTTTTAATGTTACAATTTATACTTATAATTATTTCATCTACATGTTTTTACTTTTGTTTTTTGTTAAACTGGCAACTATACCTGTATAAATTTATATAATGTACAAACTAAACAACCAGTATAAACCATTTTTTTTTTGTAACGTTAGGACTATTCATTCTGAACTATAAATCACATGATTGCTGTTTTCTAAAAAAAAATTCCAAACCCAGTAAAATAATCTTAGAAATTAAAAAATAAAAGACAAGTTTCAATGAATTCATCTCACTAAATGTCATATATTCCATATTCATTACAAATTGGGTTTTACCAAAACAATTATGAGTTTTCAGTTCTGAAAAATGATTGTTTATAATGTTCTTTGTGTGCACTGAGATAATAATTTATTCAAGTAAGTGATGTCACCTAAATTGGTCGAATTAAGTTCAATAATTCTGACTTGGTAATTAAAATACAGGCATTCTGCCAATACATATTTTCTATTAATTTTGGTAATTAAAAGTACTTTTTAAATTGATTAATTTAATAGTGATGTACAAGCAGCCTCTATTTTGTTGGGCTAACCAAATCCCAGTCAATGTCAAAATTTATTTCAATTTTACTTCTCCTTGGTTTGTATTGTCTGCAATAAAAAAAATCTTGTTAAAAGTGTTCACTGGATGTTTGTAATGTAGATACAGAAATGGTTATTTTAAGAAATCTTTATATTTAAAGTGATATAATATGAGGTTTATACTCACTTATATATTATATTGGAAGCATTAAACATCTTCTTTGAAGCAATGTACTCAGGCCTATGTGCATTTTTGTCTGATAAATATACCACCTTTTTAATACCAGACTGTATGATCATTTTTGCACATTCGTTACATGGAAACAATCCTACATAGATTGTGCAGTCTTTAACATCTGCAGAGTTTTTGTTCAATATTGCATTCATTTCTGCATGACATACTAAAAATAGATTTTGAATACAAAATTTAGGTTTTTGTTCATATATTTAATTGAATTAATGCTACCAAAAAAATGAACCTAAAATTGTCATTGCCTCCAACTGATGTTAAGTGGTTACTGGTAAATGCCATCACTCATCTTGAGACATAGTTCTAAGTCTTCGTTTTTTCAGAAGAATGATTACTACACTCTTCTAGCTAGAAATGCATTCCTGCTACACCACAGAAATAGGCAGGTTTACAAATCATCTTACCACCAGTATTAACACAAAATTATACTTTTTCTAGTTTTGATCTTTTACAAGATGTTTTTCCTTCATTGCTGAAGTCATTTGAGAACATTTGTAAAGTATATATTTGTTATAAAAGGTGGTTCCTGCCACTGCCAGGATTCATAGACTGACACAGTCACATCGCTTGATTACACTGGGCCTCTTATCCCGTAGGGCATCACAATTTTAAATCAGCCTAATATAGCACCACTACATGTCCTTCGATCTGTGTTTTCAAAGGGGATCACTGTAGAGGATTGCCAGTAATCTCTGACTATTATTCCAGTATAAGGTGTCTATTGGTATCTTGGTATAAGGTACCTTTCTCAGCGTATTGTAAGTCTTAATTTACAAGGATTTCAAATATTTGTAACTTAATTGAGGTAGTAGTTTAATGCTTACCATAAAGGTATTTGCTATCTAGTGGTGATGGAGTGTTCTTTCCCCAGGGAAAGTCGTCATCATTACAACCAATTGGCATTCCATTATAACTGGAACATGGTAAAATGCCTTTTTAAAATTTATGTAATGTAATATTTTTGCTTTTTTACGAACACTTTAGGATAATAGTTAATTTATATCTAAGTGAGGATTAAGGCTTTGAAGACGAGACTAATCAAAAACGAATATAGTAAAAGTTATTTTTGATGGTACGTATTTAATGAATCACAAGATATTGCTAAAATACTAATAATATTTATATTTACCCTATGCCGACTATTTTATTATCATTATTAACTATGCATGCGCCGACTTGCGTTTTGGGATCTTTGCTGCGTTTTGCCGCCAAAAAAGCAACAGCCATAAAATATTCTTGCCAATCTATATAATCGTTTCGTTTCTTCGCTGTTTGTTCCCTGGTTTACGTAAAACAACAAATAATTACTACATTAATATGCATAAATTATTTTATTAGATTCGTTGGTTATAAAACAATAACTGTTTACTTACTCGTGTAAAGATATGTTGGCAATGTTTTCAGTTAAATCCATGATGATAATCTGATATATTTGTTAAACAATAACAACAAGGATTAGATTAGATATTTAAACACTATCTTGTCATTAACATCAAAACATTATTATCAATCAATCTATCAATTAAATAAAAATGTTATTTGTAGTTTGTAGGTACGGTATTAGGTAGGTATGTACATAGATTATACACTTAATATCAAGTGTATAATCTATGCTTAATATATTTGAGAGGTATGTAGGTGAATGAAGTTAGCCCCTCAAAAAAAATTTTTTTTCCTATTTTATACTTATTTTCTGTTAATTCGTTTGTTCACCATTTGTTCATGATTGTTCACTGTTAATAATTGTTTGTTCTGCATTTATTTATTTAAAAAAAATATTTAAAAATATACCTACAAGTTAGCCCCTCTAATGCAATTTTTAATATTTTTTCATCCTTAATGACTCGTAAATATTCATTTTCGATTGTTCTTATACAAAACACGTTTGTTCTCTTTCGAAATTACTCGTTTTTTGTTTAATTTACTATTTTTATTAGTTGAATAAATGTATGCAAAATATGTGTACTGCGCATGCGTCAACTATAATGCCTAAACTTTCTACGCGGTTTTAATCGTGAAAAAAAAACAAATATAAATCCTGAAGGAGCATTTAATTGGTATACAGTTTAATTAAAAAAATTAAAAAATAAAGAAATGAAATAATGTGCATTGGCGTTAAGTTAGACCAAATACATTTTTCATCATGAACATATTTACTTATTTGTTTATATTACCTATGTGAACTCCCTATCTTTTTTATACCTTCATAACGATAAGTAGGAGGATGGAAAAAATGTATTTGGTCTAACTTAACGCCAATGCACATTATTTCATTTATTTATTTTTTAATTTTTTTAATTAAACTGTATACTAATTAATTGCTCCTTCAGGATTTATATTTGTTTTTTTTTTTCACGATTAAAACCGCGTAGAAAGTTTAGGCATTATAGTTGACGCATGCGCAGTACACATATTTTGCATACATTTATTCAACTAATAAAAATAGTAAATTAAACAAAAAACGAGTAATTTAGAAAGAGAACAAACGTGTTTTGTATAAGAACAATCGAAAATGAATATTTACGAGTCATTAAGGATGAAAAAATATTAAAAATTGCATTAGAGGGGCTAACTTGTAGGTATATTTTTAAATATTTTTTTAAAATAAATAAATGCAGAACAAACAATTATTAACAGTGAACAATCATGAACAAATGATGAACAAACGAATTAACAGAAAATAAGTATAAAATAGGGAAAAAAATTTTTTTTGAGGGGCTAACTTCATTCACCTGAGGTATATATGTACATTGTACATCCATAGGTACTTTTTTATTTTTTATTGGGGCTCGCACGGTTTGTGCATTTGCCACTACTAGTTTGGAAAAGATAGGTAGGAAACCAGTTTTATTTAGGAATCAATTGGAAGGTTCGAAATTTGAAAAGCATAATAATATGTAATAGGATTAGGGTAGATAATAATATATGATAAAGCCCAAGATTTCATATATAGTGATTGGATATAAATAAAAAGAATATTATATTTTAAAACTGTTCACATTTTAATATTATTATTAATTAAAAAACTTGATATCAAGTTATACAAATCAGAATGAATAGTACTTAATAATGTAGGAAGTAATGTGGAAAGGGAAACCCGGAGGCTTATCAGAGAATTTATGGATGAGGAACAGTCACGTCGGAGGCATCCAAAGAAAATGTGATTCAAGTCCTCCTCAATAAAGCCACAAGCACACAAACTATTGTCAATGACACCGAGTCTAGTGAGGCAAGAAGCTGTACAAACATGCCTCAATCGCATTCTTTTATTACAGGAAGTTGCAAGCTTCATAAGTACTTTATGTAGGTACTTACATCATATGTTTTGATATTTCTTCTTCTTTATTTTTTGACTCCGGCACAGTTTGTGCATTAGCCAGCGTCAAGTAATAAATTTTTTATAATTCGCCGATTTAATTATTTACAGTTTATGAATAATAAAAAATGAAGGAAACTAATTGCGAAATAGCATAAATGATTAAAAACGAATGAAATTTACAAATGAGATGATATGTGATGAAATATAATCTCAGTAAAATGGTGGTCATTTACTGAGACTGACTTTTTGGCGAGAACGCGAGGAGTGAAGTTGTGTGATTTGTTTTATTTTGTCTATTTAGTGTTTCTTCGAGTTTAAATGTGTAATAATGGTGGTTTATTAACTGTTTAATATCTGTGAAAGTGCAAAAATGTGGGAAAATGAAACAAAGCCGTAACGTAACTTCTCGGGATCCTCCAAAAAGTCCACTGAAAAAATCTTAGTAAATGACCACCATTTTACTGAGTTATATTTCATCCCATTTCATTTCATTTCATTTCATTCCAGTTGATTAATGTCTCAAATTAATCATCTTCATATGATTTCAGTCCATAATATCATTTTTCATAAAAATATGAATATAAATTAAAATAAGACATGACTTAAAGGCCTCAGTTTAAAGGCCATAAAATCCCTTAAAAAAAAACGGAGACTTTTTTAGTGGACTAAGGACTTTTTGGAGGATCCCGAGAAGGTACGTCCAGCGGTTTTGTTTCATTTTCTCACAATTGGGCACTTTCACAAGTACGAAACAGTTATTAAGCCACCGTTACTACGCATTTAAACCTGAAGAAACACTAAATAAAATAGACAAATTATAACAAATCACACAACTTACTCCTCGCGCTCCCGCCAAAAGTCCTTTATTCTTGTAGTTTGCAGTTTGCATCTAGTTTTTTATTTGTTTGATTCGTTCTTGGGTGGACTAAGGGAATAGTGCCCATAGCGCCAAATCTTATAACAAAAGCTGAAGCCATGTCTGATGTATGGCAAATGAAATGGATCTTATTTGGAAACGAAATTGATTATGTGTGTCATGTAATTAAATTATGTGAGATATGACAACATTGTAGGTGGCGAATGAGATGAAATTGAATTATACACCCTTTTTACACATTAAACCTTAAGAAGCACTATATTTACAAACTCAAACAATTCATATACCTTTTTACCTCGCGTTTCATTCAAAGTGAAAAAAAAATGTACCTATGTGTCTAATTTGCTGTGTTACCAACTGGTTGGTAACAGGTTCTAGATCAATTTCAAAACTCACTAAATTTAAAATTATTGAAACAAACCATAACTACCTAAACATTTTTTTAATGGATGGGCGAACAGCCATTGGTTTTGTAGCTTCCGAAGCATCCTTTTTTTTTTTTTTTTTTTTATTTTTTATTTTTTTTTTTTTTTTTTTTTTATTGAAAGTTTACTAGTGGCCCGAAGGCCTTTCCAGTTTCACCAGGACACGTGGGCGAGCAAAGGCACAGCCAGGAGAGGTGGGATTTGCTAACAGCTACCCGAGCGCCTCCGAAGGAGACCTAACAGCTCAAGAGTAGCTGCTTCGCGAATGAATCTACTACCGGATCGGAATCGCGACCCGCTGAGAAGATCCGGCGATTGCACGTCGACCTCTTTGTCGAGGTCGACGAGTACGGTTACCGCGGTCCCTAATCCTGCCCCTAGTATTAGAGCTGAAGGCATCTAATGCAAAGGTTATTGGATCTGATGGATCCGTAAGGACGTGTCTAGGGCGTCGACGGTGACTGGCTCCTGCATGATCAGGATTCGGGGAGTAGTCAGCGGCGGCAACGATAAGGCGATTATCATGACGCATAGCCTTATCGAAGTATCGTTCCGACGCTGACTTCATGTATTTCCGAATTGATTCGAGGCCCAGGTCGTCGTGTAGGTCAACGTTCCTCACGAACCACGGAGCCCCGACAGCTAACCTGCAAAAGCGGGATTGTAGGGATTGGAGGGTGTCTATGTGTGTGCGGGCCGCGTGAGCGAACACCACACTCGCGTAAGTCATGACGGGCCTTATGCAAGTTTTGTAAAGTGTCACCTTGTTCCGAAGGGACATTTTACTCCGCTTACAGATCATGGGGTAGAGTCTACCGAGAATAAATGCGGCACGGTCACGGACTGATTTTATATGCGGGCGGAATGTCATCGATGCATCCAGGGTAACGCCCAGGTACTTGACCTTCCTGGCCCAGGGTATGGGTTGTCTAAAGAGAGTAATCGGGGGTGTGAGATTCCTCCTCCTAATCCGGGAGGAAATCCGTGTGGAGCTTCCCCTCTGAAATAGCACCGCAGTACTTTTCGCTGGGTTGATGTCTATGCGCCATTTTCGGAACCACTGTTCTAGGGCTAGGGCTGCGCTCTGAAGCTTCTTCGCGATTAGGGACTTATTTCTACTAGAATAGTAAACAGTCGTGTCGTCGGCGAATAAAGCTAAATAGGTCGGCGGCGACCGGGGAATATCGTTGACGAATAAGCTAAATAGGATCGGTGAGAGGACAGAGCCTTGCGGGACTCCAGCTGTGAGAGGTCGTGGGGAGGAGCGGGTTCCCTCGACTCGATATCGAAAAGAGCGGTTCGACAAGAAGTCCCGTATGATGAGCACGAGACCATCCGGCACGCCCATGTTGAATAGTTTGAAAATCAAACCATTGTGCCGGACTTTGTCGAACGCTTTTGCGACGTCGAAGAAGAGAGCTCCCGTATATAACGGTTTTGGTCGATTAAGCCCCAAAAGAATGTGCTCCGTGAGGCGGTGCACCTGTTGAACGCATGAGTGATTTGTACGGAATCCGAATTGTTCATCGATGAGAATGCCCTTGGATGAGACGAAATCTCTGAGGCGCTTGTAGAGCAGACGCTCATACAGCTTGCCTAGAGACATGAGGAGGCTAATCGGGCGGTAAAGAAGCATCCTACCACAAATCACTAATACCATTAGTGTCAATATTGGTGCACCATTAAATCAAGGCAGAACCACCATTTACGGACACCCGGTCGAGGGGGTAACAGAGCAGGTTATGTCGGACTCCGGTGCCTCCAGAGAAGAAGAGTTAAAAGAGGAAGTCCGGGGTCCTCCTCTTCTTCAAATTCCTGCCGGGAGACTACGCCTTGAGAAAGGCGCGCGAGGCGCTGCATGGCCACAGTTACGCAAGAGCTATCCCGCAAGACCGACTAAGCCCCATCGAGCCCCACCACTCCAACTCCACGAAACCCACGATACCGCACAAAGCGCGCTGAAGGTTCGTCGTCGCCGGTACCCGTCCTGACAATTCCCGGATTTTATCCCCGGGAAAATCCCGCAGGACGTCGTCTCGGGAGACACACCATGAGCGGAGCACAGGAGCCAACTTGCGCCACCTCACCACCGGACCCACAGCCGAGTATCGGGCGCCCCCGCACCTGGCATCCGACAGCCCCTACGGAAGATGAACGGGAGCTTCGCGCCCGTGCCGTCCACTCCGCTTTCTTCACTGAGGAATCGAAGAGGGATTCCACTCTCTTTCGTGCTGCTCGGCCTCACGGAACGCCTCGACCTCCCACGAATTCTGGTTCTCTAGCATGCGGGCGATGACAGCCCGCAAGGAGAGGTCCCTCCCCAGCACCGCGATGAGGTCTCGCCGCGAGTGCTCGCAACGCGGGTACGCTTCGAGTGTATGCTAAGCGTCATCGTCCGGATATCCGCACTGGTGGCAACCTGGATGTGGGTCTCTCCTGCAGACCTTCCACAGGTACCTCCCGAAGCAGCCATGCCCTGAGACGAGGCGTGAGGTGGAAGGAGAGCACGCGGTGTGGCCGATTTGACCATGCCTCCAGCACGGGCACCAGGGCCTCGAGGGTGGCCGGCGGGTGACAAAAGTTTAGCCAAGCTCCTCCAGCAATCGCTCCTTCCACTTGGCGTACGCCAGATGACGCGCAACACGCCTCCACCGACCGACAGCCGACGGGCCGGGCGTCTCCCCCCGTAAAGTAGATACCGAAGGATAGATTGTTCAATTTGCTATAGATTTAAAAAAAAAATATATAATGGAAATTAAACAATCAGGCTCAAACAATTATCTTGACAGGCAATGTAAAATAATAATGAGCCGTTTGGTGCACACGGCCTCGTGGGACTAAATGGTAAATAGGCTGAGATTTATAAATAAACAGTTAGTAGTTTATTCTCGTTTCGACTCCGGGAACGCTATCTTCACACCTTGCATACTATATCAGTTTAAAAGATGAACTAAAAAAGTTTGTATACACTTCAAATGTATCATCGTATCAACTACACGTAGTCCTTGGTCTAGAAAATAGTGTAGGCTCCCAACAATTTGTAATCGTATGGGGATAAACTTCAGTTTTAATTATTGAAATATTTTTGTTTCTGTTCGTATAACGAATTCATCGATCGATTCAATCATTCAGCTCGATTCGACATTCGATCGACTGATCTATTAGATTCGTTAGACGTGCTTTAGACCAGTGGGACTTCGCCAGGTTCATACTCTGACGGGAACCAATTTTTTCCTCTGCCCTATCCAGTGAATACTTACTTGGTTCGAATAAAATAATGTTCTACCTACGTTACTAGACCCGTGTATCCTTCAAGACATATCTAGTTAACGAATGCTAGCTAATGTCAGAATTGAAATTAATGTAGTGAAGAATGTCATCTGTTTAGAACATTATCCGCCCGCTATCCCCAGTGGAGGACGGGAGTATGGCGATTTCCTCATGGAAAAAAAAATTTTTTTTTTCATTTTCTAAACATGAATTATTATTGTTAGTTTTTGTTATAAAATTAGTGTCACGTAGATTGTGCTTCAATCTCGTAGTAGCCGTAGTGAATACTTTAGGATAGCTTACTAGGATAGAAACATTCAAACGTTTTGTAATTTTTGTAATCAAGAATAATAAGATTATTTTCTTACATAATATTTATAAAATATTTTAAAACAAATTGAATAAAGTTATAGTAACGGATCTATTATTCCTTTGAATGAACAAAATAATTATTTAATTATTTCTTTTGATTAATAAAATCAGAAACGGTTGTAGATATCCTAACAAAACGTGGTTACCGCACATTAATGCAATCAACACTAGTTTAAGTTGATGGTAAGTAGTATATTCATTCAGGTAGCTAACAGTCTGTGTTTTTGTATTTCAGTCAGTGAGTAAGTACAGTCAGTACTTATTTTTAGTAACTCGAGTATTATTTTTTAAGAAATTTAATAACACTTCGATTGAGTTTTTATCGTACGTACCTAATTTTCCTAAGAAAATAAAATTTAACACCGTGTAATAAAAAAAAAGTTTTTGATAACATTGGGATCAAGGTAAATATTTATTTTTAAAAGTGTATCATTAAAAAACATTCAAATTCCCGCTCTTTTATGTTCTTAACTGAAAATAATGGCAACGCTTTTTTTTATGATTTATAAGGTTAAGAATTCGATTTGGCTCGTGTATTTGACTTTTTATTATGAACATATTGTAAAACGAAGTAAAAAAAAAATTGTACTCAATGTTAAGACGTAATTTGTTTCCTAGTACAATGAGTACTAAAGCTGAGATTATAATTACCTACATGTAATTAATTTGATGTTCTTGGCCTAATAGGCCTACTTAATACTCGTGGCTTCGTTATCTTTGTTGAAGGTATATCTAGTCTTCTATCTAGTCTCGTATATATAGTCTTATTATATAGACTTATTAAATATATGTAGACGGCTACGTCGCATAAAATTTTATCTTTATTGCATCAAGAGGTGATTGATGTTTATCAATGACTTCCACGGCTTAGGAATCACATAGTTAATAACATTTATTGCAGATCATGTTTTGGCGTTATATTTGGCGTTTAAATAATCTTTCTGTATTTCAGTTCTTGTTTTCGGGTAGCAGCGAACTAAAAAAACATTTTTTTATTTTTTATTGCTTAGATAAGTGGACGAGCTCACACCTGGTGTTAAGTGGTTACTGGAGCCCATAGACATCTACAACGTAAATGCGCCACGCACCTTGAGACATAGGTTCTAAGGTCTCAGTATAGTTACAACGGCTGCCCCGCCCTTCAAACCGAAACGTATTACTGCTTCACGGTAGCAATAGGCAGGGCAGTGGTACCTACCCGCGCGGGCTCACAAGAGGTTTTTTTTTTTTTTTTTTTTTTTATTGCTTACCTGTGTGGACGAGCTCACAGCCCACCTGATGTTAAGTGGTTACTGGAGCCCATAGTCATCTACAACGTAAATGCGCCACACACCTTGAGATATAAGTTCTAAGGTCTCAGTATAGTCACAACGGCTGCCCCACCCTTCAAACCGAAACGCATTACTGCTTCACGGCAGAAATAGGCGGGGCGGTGGTACCTACCCGTGCGGACTCACAAGAGGTCCTACCACCAGTAATTACGCAAATTATAATTTTGCGGGTTTCATTTTTATTACACGATGTTATTCCTTCACCGTGGAAGTCAATCGTGAACATTTGTTGAGTACGTATTTCATTAGAAAAATTGGTACCCGCCTGCGGGATTCGAACACCGGTGCATCGCTTCAATACGAATGCACCGGACGTCTTATCCGTTAGGCCACGACGACCATAAACCTACCACCTACCACCAGTAAAAAAAGTTTGAATTAATGTCATGATATAATAAGCATTTGTGTTAGTAGCACTACGGTTCTCGTATGCATGTTTATTAGAGTGAAAGTAACATTAAACAAAAGTTAAGGTTCCCAAAGTAGCAGTACTTCGTAGATCAACAAGATATACCATAGAAAGATTTCTCCAAAACTGTTTTTCATAGCAATCTATCGATAAAGACAGGTTCTACTATTGATGTTCTATACGTAACGTATCAATATTTAACATTTTTTATTCTAATTTAAGTCATATGTATTTTATTGTTATTAAAAAAAATTGAAGTCGTTGTGGTTTAAGGGATAAAAATGCCCGTTGCATTCGTATCAGGCGACGTGCTTGCACCAGTGTTCGAATTCCGTAGGGAGGTACCAATTTTTCTAACTAAATGCGTACTTAAAAATATCCGCAGTAAAGGAATAACATATTGTAATAAAAATCAAAATCGCAAAAAATGTAATCAGCGTAATTACTGGGTGCAGCCAGCGCAGGGCCGGTTCTTATGGCGAGGCTTAGGGGAGGCCTATCTCTGGAGATCTGTGGGTTGAAATATAGATAGAATTAACAGTGATAAGGTGTCTTGTGAGCCCGTGCGGGTTGGTATTACCGCTCTACCTATTTCCGCTGTGTAACAATAATGCTTTTCGGTTTTAATGGTTGGACAGCTGTTGTACTGTCAAACTAGGACTTAAAACTCATCTTTCAAGGTGGTTGACGACATTCACGTTGTGTCTGTCGTGTCTACGGGCTCCGATAACAACTTAACACCAGATGTCTCGTGAGCTCGTCCGTCTAATCATTAAATAAAAAAACTAGTAGGCCTTGATTTTGAATCTACATTAAGTGACAATTAACCCTGGACTGGTTTTTTTCAATTTTTAAACTGCTTTCATTGATACACAGCTGTGACGACGAAAATTCTCCAGCATAGTTTATTCGATCGCCGAGACTCGCACAAGTAAACAAAACTACAAACAGTCGTTCGATAGTTTATTTTGAAATTTATTTTAAGTGAATCTAATCTTAAAGACTTTTCATTCTCTTGAATGAAAAAAAAAACTTGTTTTCATATTACTTGTTTGATGCACGAATATCAAGATCAATCAGTGATTTATGATGCCCTAAAATTCAAATTATCGAATCATGTGATCAGTGATTCTAGAAGAACAGTTTTTAAAAATTTGTATGGACATTACAAAGGTTGAGGTTTGTAATCTTTAGTGCTTTCTAATTATGATGACGAGTTTGTGTGAATCCTTAAAAGAGGTTTATGCCAAAAAGTTTAGGAACTATGTGGGTCCGATTTTGATTATCATCCTTGTAGTGAAAGTTACTCGTGAACATAAACTAAGTATTTGCTTAGTTCGGAATTTGTCAACCTCCATTAAAGCTCATGTGTGGCCAGGATTCAAAGTAACGTCAATAAGAATATACTATAAGGTATATAAATATACTATATATATTTAGACTATGTGAGGGAAAACTAACTTGGATCCCGCAATGAACTAGACAATAGGATGGGTAAGAAGTCAGATTCCGTGAAAGTTGAAGACAGTGAAAGATTGAAAGGCACTTGGCCATGAAGTCGGAAACGCTTCAGTCGAGTCTAAGTTCATACAGCGTATTATTTATAGTGATGGGACCTATGTTATAAAATGCTGGACTATTTCAGCCAACTGAAGTAAGATCTGCCTGAAAAAAATATTTCAGAATTCAACATATTAACAAGTTTGTTGCCCGCGTGATTAGGTTCCCAGGAATATTATGCGCTGTGCTCTTATTTATACTGATGTATTGAGCAATTGCTAAAAGATGATTCGAATTCTTTAATGTGATTTTTCTTGTGAAATGTAATGATCCACTTCCGTTCTTGTTTATTCTTCTTTATTTATTTTATTGCTTAGATGGGTGAACGAGCTCACAGGCCACCTGGTGTTAAGTGGTTACTGGAGCCCATTTACATCTACAACGTAAATGGTAGGACCTCTTGTGAGTCCGCACGGGTGGGTACCACCACCCTGCCCATTTCTGCCGTGAAGCAGTAATGCGTTTCGGTTTAAAGGGTGGGGTAGCCGTTGTAACTAAAACATGAGACCTTAGAACTTATATCTCAAGGTGGGTGGCGCATTTACGTTGTAGATGTCTATGGGCTCCAGTAACCACTTAACACCAGGTGGGCTGTGAGCTCGTCCACTCATCTAAATTATAAAAAAAAAAAAAAAATGCGCCACCCACCTTGAGATACAAGTTCTAAGGTCTCAGTATAGTTACAACGGCTGCCCCGCGCTTCAAACCGAAACGCATTACTGCTTCAAGGCAGAAACAGACAGGGTGGTGGTATCTAACCGTGCGGACTCACAAGAAGATCCTACCACCAGTAAATTAGGGCGCAGATGCATCGTCTAGGAAGTAGAAATAAAAAAAAAACTCCTTAAGGATCAGAATATCGTAGGTATCTGCTACGTGTTGAAGAAATAAGGCCGTGAATGTGTAGAATTAATTTACATAATTTAAAGTTAATATTAAAAAAATAATAACAACGAACGATCCTCGTTGCATGTCAAGGTTAATTTAGTTTCAAAACCTTCATATTAAATGCGTTTTGTATATTTAATTCACGGTCTTAGCGCAGTTCCTGTCTTAATAGATAAGATACTCAGTATTCCGACGAAATGCGACGGATCTGGGTGCTATCTTCATTTACTTAGACCTATCGAACGTAGCTAGAATCGCCCTTTAGGTTATAAAGGCACGGGAACAAAACATAGATAATACCGGACAAGTTTTTTTCAGATTCTTCCTTAACTGCTTTTATAACATTTTTATTATGAATAAATGACCTTTAATTATACTTATTAATAGCTTTGTATTTAAATATTGGACTATAACCGAGCGGATGGAGAGATATGAATAATTGCAAACGTAAATTCTTTAGCAGAAAATGGCACGGAAATAAAATTTCAAAATTGAAACGTCTTTTTAATTATACTAGGATTTATGGTTAGATTGTGTTCTTTTAAAATGTTAATGCAATAGGTAATTATTTTTCTGTACATAAAATGAATTTTGGAAAGTTTTTGAAGTCGTCGTGGCCTAAAGGTTAACACGTCCGGTGCATTCGTATCTCGATGCACCGGTGTTAGAATCCGGCAGGCGGGTACCAATTTTTCTAATGAAATATGTACTTAACAAATGTTCACGATCAGCTTCCACGGTGAAGAAATAACATAGTGTAATAAAAATCAAACCCACAAAATTATAATTTGCGTATTTACTGGTGGTAGGACCTCTTGTGAGTCCGCGCGGGTAGGTACCACCACCCTGCCTATTTCTGCCGTGAAGCAGTAATTCGTTTCGGCTTGAAGGGTGGGGCAGCAGTTGTAACTATACTGAGACCTTAGAACTTCTATCTCAAGGTGGGTGGCGCATTTACATTGTAAATGTCAATGGGCTCCAGTGTTAGTTAGCACTAGGTGGGCTGTGAGATCGTCCAATTATCTAAGCAATAAAAAATAAAAAAATTATAACTATTTTTGTGGGAAACCACGTTATGCTCTTGCAACATGATGAAAAACGGTCCATTTTAAAACGGTGCTAAGGTCCAAGCATGAACAGGTTTACGTGATAGAGGTTCATGTTGCAATGTCACTCATACGACATTCACGGAAGGACGATGAATCGAATAGCTTTGTATTTAAATATTCGACTATAACCGAGCGGATGGAGAGATACAAATAATTGCAAACGTAAATTCTTTAGCAGAAAATGGCACGGAAATAAAATATCAAAATTAAAATGTCTTTTTAATTATATTTACTAGGATTTATGGTTAGACTGTGTCCTTTTAAAATGTTAATGCAATAATTATTTTTCTATACATTAAAATGAATTTTGGAAAATTTGTAGCAATTTTTTGGGAAACCACGTTATGCTCTTGCAACACGATGAAAAACGGTCCGTTTTAAAACGGTGCTAAGGTTCGAGCATGAACAGGTTTACGTGATAGAGGTTCATGTTGCAATGTCACTCGTGCGACATTCACGGAAGGACGATGAATTGAAATCATGGAACGAAACCGCATTTTATCATCGTTTGAATCATGGTTTCGTATTTCGTGAATATCCCGAATCGAATATTGTTAAAGATTTAATTAAAACACGTTTTTATTATTTATATTATAACAACATATATGTTATCTTCATAGTAACTGACTCTTCAAATCGGATCGCGCCATATATATCTACATACCTACCGATATAGTGCACACACATGTTGACAAGTAGCATTAATGAAAAGTACAAAAGATGGGATAAGCGCGTGAGTAAAAAAGATAGCTATAATTGGAACGATTGCACTTGTTATATTATTATTGCATTTGCCCCACTTCGATAAAGCGGCACGACACGAGAACCCTCTCATCGTGGCCGCCGGTAACTACATTCCCGATCCTGCGGACAGAATGGAAAGCAGTCGACGTCGCCCAAAACACGTCATCTCGGATCCTCCTGATCCACTAACGGTGCTTTTAGGTACTTCAAGCACCGGTCACCGTTCTCGTCGAACCCGTCGCTTGCGACGAAGGGCTCGACGAGTAAATTAACTCTCAGACACAGCCCACTGAGTTTCTCGCCGGATCTTCTCAGTGGGTCGCGTTTCCGATCCGGTGGTAGATTCTGCGAAGCACGGCTCTTGCTAGGGTTCGTGTTAGCAACATCGTCAGGTTTGAGCCCCGTGAGCTCACCTACTAAAGTTAGGGTTACGCTGACATAGCCGCTAGGGCTATCAGCTTAGGTAGGAAAAAAAAAAAAAAAAAGCATTTGTTTAGACGCGACTAAAGACGAAACGTCACAATTGGCCTGTTTTCGAGTCTTCATTTGACGTGCGCTTGAAACATATCTGCTTCTTTTTACATAATATAAAATATCATTGATATTATATATGAAAATTAATTGCTGTTCGTTAGTCTCGCTAAGACTCGAGAACGGCTGGACCGATTTAGCTAATTTTGGTCTTGAATTATTTGTGAAGTCCAGAGAAGGTTTAAAAGGTAGATAAATACGAAAATTCTCCGAATTAAATAAAAATAACAATTTTGTTTTTCCTCTGATGTGTCCCCCTTCAGACGAATTCCTTTTGTTTGCTTTAATTTTGTTTTATACAAAAATTTTGGTATTTCATTTATAGATTGAGGCACTACGAAGTCTGCCGGGTCAGCTAGTGTACAATAAATACATTACCGTCGTTTTGAATTCGTTTAAAATATTTGGCATTTTTTACAACAGCATGCAATATTGTAACATAATCATATGCATATATTTTGTTCATGGTTAATTATAGTTCTTTGACAAAAGAAAACCGTTTTCTTTTCTTGTGCGGCAGATATAGTCAACGCGAATTCACTTATCAGTGCGAACTCACAATCGTCTACCATGAGAAATTTGAAGGGTTTTATTATATTACAGGATATTATCTCTTTGTGAAATTCATTTGTGATCAATTTACCGTTTAGGTTGAATGACCTAAAGGAGATGCGAGGGAGACGCTTCTGAAATGATATCTCTCCTTTTTCGCGACTGCCAAATTGTTGGCTGAAAATAGTTTTTTACTTTTTATGGGTAGACCATGTGATCTCACAGCTCATTTGGAGCTTTTTATTCAACTTTTTATTGGAGCTTATGAGCATAAGGAAGTGAATGCTACCACTTACTTTTGGACATGAGATGGAACCCTTATAATAATCCTGTCATACAAACCAGAATGCATGACTGTTTCACGAGAGACATAAACTTACCTGGCTGAGATCTTGCTCGCCCACGTGCCCTGGTAAAACTGGAAAGGCCACCGGGCCACTAGTAATCTCTCAAACATAAAAAAGACATAGATAAGATGGACGGACTCACTCGTGTCGATCTAGCTTCCACTAGCGAACTGACTCTCTCTTTTCTTGACTGAACATCACATAATTACGTAAGGTTGACTTCTAGAAGAGTAGCTACCGACTCGCCGAACAGATGAGAGTATTAATTAAATAATATTTGTCTTCTATATACGTAAACAAGAGTTGCAACATTAGGAACACGCTGTAATGTAATTTCTTTTTGTGTTCTCGGTTATTACTCGATCTATATGGCCCTAAACACGTCATTACGGTTCCTCCCGATCCATTAACGGTGCTTTTAGGTACCTCAAGTACCGTCCTCGCCGAACCCATCGCTTGCGACGAAGGGCTCGTCGAATAAATTAACCCATAGACACAGCCCACTGAGTTTCTCGCCGGATCTTCTCAGTGGGTCGCGTTTCCGATCCTGTGGTAGATTCTGCAAAGCACTGCTCTTGCTAGGGCCAGTGTTAGCAACACTCCCGGTTTGAGCTCCATGGGCTCACCTACACTTCAAGGAGAAGCTGATGTAGTCTATCAAGGCTATCAGCATAGGTAGGAAAAAAAAAAGATCTATATGAGGTTTATCATCTCATGAACAGCTAAAGCCGGTGGTCGTTCCGAGCACACTCAAATCAATACACATCTTGTAAATTGAATACTGTAACGGGATCGAATGGTTTATAAATTAGATAGAAGACGAAGAAATTACTTGTCTCAATTTACACTGGTCCGCGTTCACCTTTACTAATTGGTTACCTACTACTAAACGTGCCTATTTGAACCGAAGAGGTTAATTTGTGTAATTATGTGTGTCCTTTTTCACCCTTACTTCTAGAATTAAAAAAGAAAGCTGCAAGAAAATGTATTTTCTTTGGTAATCAACTCTTAATTTTGCTATTTTATAGGTATATTTGTAGTGGTCAAATTAATAATATCATTGAACTTATGTCAAACTATTATTGTCATATGTTTTGAGACTTTGAGATGCACACTAATTTAATTTACTCTTTTGTTTTTAGTCCTTGGTCAAAATTGGTGGATGACTTATCGCCCATGTGGTGTTAGGTGGTTACCGGCGTACACGGGCAACGTAACGTTCTCATCGCCACTCAGCTCCAGACATGAGGTCGAAATCTCAATTGTATAGTAAAACGAATTTCCTACACTTTAAACCGGAACACCTGATGGCTTTGCAGTCGTTATGATAATCGCCTTATCGTTGCCGCCGCTGACTACTCCCCGAATCCTGATCACGTCGGAGCCAGTCACCGTCGTCACTCTAGACACGTCTTTACAGATCCAATAACCTGTGCATTAAACGCCTTCAGCTCTAACACTAGGAGCTGGCTTAGGGACTCCGGTAACCGTACTCGTTGAACTCGACAAAGAGTACTTGAAACTTAACCCATGCATAAGCCCGTTTCTAGCCAGATCTTCTCAGCTGCTCTCGAGTTGTTAGGTCTCCTTCAGAGGCGCTCGGGCAGCTGTTAGCTAATCCCACCCCTCCTGGCCGAGCTTTTGCTCGCCCACTTGTCCTGGTGAAACGGGAAAGGCCTCCAGCCACCAGTAAACATTCAATCATAAAAAAAATCTTTGCAGTAGGAGCGGGTAGGTTAGTGGTACCTACCCGTGCCAGTTCGCAATTAAGTACCATAAATATCTTCACGGTAATTAAACAATAAATGTAATGATGAAAACTCACCAAAGTCGAGATATCCTTGAGCTTACCTACATCTTATACCTTTAAACGAGCAAATCTTGTATATATATATGTAATCTGAATCTCGAAAACGGCTCCAACGATTTTCATAAAATTTTGTATACAGGGGATTTCGGGGGCGATAAATCGATCTAGCTACGATTTATTTTCAGAAAATGATGTTTCATTCGTGTTTTAAATAATAAACTCTTCCCGACATCTATTGGCGAATAATAATACTATTTTTCTTATTTGAGGGCAACTAGCCGCTTTAAAGACACAACAAGATGGCGTTATCAAAAAAAAAACCGGTCATCATTTAGCAATATTAAAGTAGTTACATAAGTAAAAAAAGTACATAATAGAAAATTGTTATGCATTCAGAAAAATATTACGCATAATATTATGCAGTTTGTTAGCGACCTTGTGGAACGTGATCACTAGACGACCTCGTATTTTAATGAACCATAACGATCAAAACTTATTATATTATTTTATTTTTCTCAAAAGAAGAGTCGAAACTTTATAAAAACATTTTTGAATGTTATACTGAAAACAAAAAATTGCACATCTTTAAAACTAAATAGAACATTTTAGATCCATTTTGCTTTCCTGAATATATCGAGGACTGAAAGATATTTGGTATAAGAGAAATTTCATTATTTACATAATTTAACGCGACATTTCTCTTTGTAATTAAACCTGCGTTTTATTTGGTATCAATCAGCATCAACAGCTCGATGTTTTTAATTAAACTTCAATTAAGTTTACTCCATTCAAATAGTTGAAGAAGTTTTTTTGTTATGTTTTTCCAAAATTGAAATTTTAATGGCTGTCCTTCCTGTAAAGTTGCAAAAATCAAGCTTAAACCACTTTTCTTGCACTTCTCGATATGGTTATGCTTCAAATACAATGTAATAAAAAATATTGTGTGTTGCGAAAGTTATGAAATTGAATTGAATTATTATAAAATATTATAAATAATCAGGATAACAATATAAATGTATCAAACGGATTATTTTTTATTCTATCGGTTTATAGAAAATGTTAGGGTTTAAACTTCCGTTTTTCATTACATAGCTTACGTAAAATAGAATAATAATAAAAAAAAACTGCATTTGTTGTAAGCACCAATGGCCTTAATTTATAGTTACTTTTCTTATAACTTATTTTTTGTAACTTAAATTATCTAAAATTATTTCCTTTTAAGTTGCGTAATTTTTTAAATTTGTTTCCCTTGTTTTAGGAACGAGGATTGTCTTGCAAATAAATGAGATTATTTTTCCTAAAATGATTTCATTGAATACGGTGGCGAACGAGTTCTTCAAAATTTTGCAAGCCTCTCAGTCTTCGTGGTTAGTTCGCTGGCTGCTTAATGCCCTTGCTTTATCCCAAGCAATTCAACCCAATGGATGGCCAGAGAACTATAAACCATTAGGTAATGATTTAGAATGACGTATGATTCATTTAAAAATCAGACGAAAATCAATGGTTCATATTGTATCATATTATTTAATTTGAAAATCAATGTATTTTGGGCTTATAGTAATACGTATCAAATCTATCTTTCGAAATATTTACAATACTTATTTGTGTGACATTTTTTACAACAATACCCGTGGCTATACACAAATAAATAATTTGATCTTGATTGATTTTTATGTTCACGCAGATATCCCAATGTCTTTCTGTTTGTTTTAATATACAATGTCAAAAATATTTTATGGATTTTTTAAATCAATGCAAATGAATTATTATTTTATGTTACAGACGGAGAAAGATTTAACTTCATCGTAGTCGGATCTGGCTCTGCTGGTGCTATTGTTGCAGCTAGATTGAGTGAAGTTCCACACTGGAATGTTCTGTTAATAGAAGCTGGAGGTGACCCTCCACCAACTAGTGTGGTATTTATATTTTTTTAATAGAATCATCTTCCGAAATCCTTTCGATTGGATCTTTCAATTAAACAAAATATATTAAATAGTTCCTAACATTCTTCTTGGTTACGGGTATAGGATTCAGGATTTATCCTGTAATTTATATATTTTGTATTTTAATACTGAACTACTTTTATTGAAAGATCGGTTTATTTATAGTTACGAAATTGCTGACGAAAAGAAGCAAACTCAACGAATAATATTGGGCTCCTATGTCAAGTTTGACATAATTGTTTTTTTTCAAAGCATTTATAGCCCGAGTAGAGTTTCCAAAAAACCTATGGTAGGATGGACCGATGACTTAGTCAGAACGGCGGTGCAGAAATGAATAAAAATGGTGGGCGATCGAACATTAGGGCGTAAAAAAGGGGAAGCCTATGCTTAGCAATGGGTACTAAAGGCCTGAAGATGATGATGGTGCACGAATGTGAAAGTACAATTGACTCTTCATATAAATATTTATCTGTAGCCATTTGATTAAAAGTTCAAGAAGAAATAGACCAAATCCCACAGAGATCTAAATATGAATGGTTTTATTTGATAGAAGATTTGTTTCTAGGTTCCAAGTCTGTTTGCAACTCTCTCAAACACTGAATACGATTGGTCTTACAAAGCATATCTTGATGAAGGGGTTGGTGAAACTCATCCTGATAGAGCAATTTTTATGACCAGAGGTAAGATGCTTGGAGGAAGTTCGTCCAATAACTACGAGATATACACGAGAGGCGTCCCTCAAGATTACGAGGAATGGAATCTAGAAGCTCCTGGTTGGGACTGGAACACTTGTCTTTATTATTTCAAAAAACTTGAAAATATGACTGATATTTCATTATTCCAAAATCCTTATAATGCTCATCTTCATTCTACTAATGGGCCTGTAGCCGTTAGCAGGCCAGAAGATAATGCGTATAGTTTAAAAATAAATGAAGTCATGTTGAAAAGTTATGAAGAATTGGGCATCAGAAGAGTTTTGGAAAACAATGGCCCAGAAATAGAAGGAATATCAAGGCCTCATTTTACTTTTGCTAATGGTAGAAGATCCAGTACTGCTGAATCGTATCTAAGACCCATAAAAAATAGACCGAACTTGTTTATTGCAAAATATGCGAGGGTAGTTAAAATTTTATTGGATCCCTACACCAGAACTACTTATGGTGTTAAAGTTATGTTACAAGATGGTAATGTTATTAATCTATTTGCTGATTCTGAAGTTATTTTGTCAGCAGGAACAATTGATAGCCCTAAATTGCTAATGCTTTCTGGCATAGGACCCCATGAAGTTCTGCAAAAACATGATATCGATACAATCGTAAACTTGCCAGTGGGTAAAAACATGCAAGATCACGCGTATGCGCCTATTCTTTTCACTGGAAAAGCCGGACTGTCTAGTATAATTCCTAATCTTGTTATTGCCACTCAATTGGATTCGTTTCCAATTCCAATACAATCCGGTTTCTTCAGTTTGGGAGGTTCAGTTTCGCAGAGTAAGCCGGATTTCCAAATTTTTAGTCAAAATATTGGAGCATCGGCTTCAGTGTTGATCAGGTATGGTTGCTCGGCGATAACCAATTACAATGATGAGTTTTGTTATTCGCTTGCAAAGCCAAATAATATTAGGGAAGTTATTCTGGTGTCAGTTCTATTACTACATCCATATTCAAGAGGTCAAGTTAGTTTAAGGAGCAACAATCCTCTCGATGATCCGATAATTGAATTAGGATATTTCAGAGATGATTTTGATTTACATAAATTAACTGAAGGTCTAAAGTTTATAAGTAATCTAGTCAATACAAGTTATTTAAGGAAAGTTAATGGAACTATACCAAAGCTTGCTGTATCTCCATGCAAAGGTTTCGTCTGGGGCTCAGACGATTATTGGACATGCTACGTCAGAAATTTAGCTGGTTCTCTGCTTCATCCAGTTGGAACGTGTAAGATGGGGGCTGACGGAGTAGTCGATGAGAGATTAAATGTTCACTCCGTTAAAGGATTGAGAGTTGTGGATGCTTCTGTTATGCCAAAAATACCAAGTGCGAATGTTAATGCACCTACTATGATGATAGGAGAGCACGCGTCTGACCTCATCAAAGAAGATTACGGCGTATTTTCTAGATGACATTAATTATGTCACATGTTGATGAAGTTTAATTAATATTAATCATACTAGTGAATTTTAAAATAATTATAATTATTAATAATCAACGCTATTATTATCAGGCCATAAATTAAATAGTTTAAGTTATTTTCAATGTTAAATGCTTGTGATGTGGCAGTACTTTTTTAAATAAATAAATAACTTTGCAATTTAAATTCTAGTTTTTGTCTGTGAGGAATCAATTTACACTGTCGTGCAAGTTTGAAGATTACCGTTCTTGATGTCAGTACGTATTGTAATTAGAAAGGGGGATGTTAAGGAGTTCATTACCATCACAGTGGGTCGCATATCGATCATTTCCATGACAAAGGCCTCTCCCTCGAGTTATGGTAATGATCGCGAAGAGAATCGTCGAACGAAGTCGACGTTTCTGAGTGATTTTTAATGTTTGAATAAATACAGCATTGATTTTGATTTGATATTTATTGTATTTTGTATTCTCTGAAAATGGCACATAAAAATTCGAAAGTAAATGATTTTCTTTATCTATTCAACTATTTTGTGTAAATGTATGCCTTTCAATAGAAATGTTAATTGCTACCTAACCACTTCAGGAACGAATGTTTTAAATACAAAAAAAAAAAAACATGAATTTAGTTTATTATTTATTGCGATTTTCAATATGCGGTCATTTTCTATTGAACACAATTCAATAAGTAAAAAAAAACAAATATAATGAATATTCATTTTTAAAAAAAAGTCCACATTCTAGCCATTAAATGATTTAATACAAAAAAAAAGCCAAATGCCAACGTCAATGACCCTGAAGAGATTAAACTCGAGTAAGTTTTTAAAACCATATGTAAATACAGATATAATATTTTTGACATTGATATTATGTTTATCTCAGTGTGGGTGTTCAAATGAGCCATCTTGTCAATTATGAGTATAGTAAAGGCAATTAGCCGGTCACACTCATCATATTAGTTCAAGAAAATAAACGACAATTTCTAAAATTCTAAGCTAATTTTTTGTTCTGACGAAAGGATGTATTCTATTGTAATTTATGATTTTTATTCGAGTGTCATTAGAGTTCGACATTAAAAAACAAACCGGCTATTTTATATTGTGTACTTGGGCAAACAAACTTACCTTAAGTAATTGGAATTCAACACCGCCTAGACCACTGGTCTTTTTTTGACCGGTATTTTATCACGAACACTCATCCAACCTGGAACTAGGATGCCCTGTACTATGGAAACCAGAGACTGATAAACTTACTTATATATGTTTAAATACATACATATATAGATAATAAAAACCCAGACAAAGAACAAACAAACCTTTTTCATCACACGAATGTTTGCCCGATGTGGGCATAGAGCCCTTTGCCCTTGACGCAAACGCAACGCGTCGGGGGCGCGTAGTAGCAATATCGACTCAGTCAAAATTATTAAAAAAATATATAATTATAGATATAATGTTTAAATAAGACAGACCAATAGAATAGCTTAAATGTAAAATGCGATCAAAACAATAAATCACATCTGAATCTTTTGGTAGTTTTTCTTTTCGCAGAAATCAGACCGATTCGAACGTCAAAAATTAAAATAGAAACGGACGTAATGCAAGAAAATATATATCATAACTAGCTGACCCGACAGACGTTGTCCTGTGAATGCATACACAAAAATGTATTCAATCGATCCAGCCGTTTAGTTGTATAGATAAATAACCTAGATATCGACTGCAGTGCCATCTACCGGGCTGATTTGTGAATTTAAGCCGTCTAGGACGCTACTCAAAAGTATAGGTAAAAAAAAATTCATTCAAATCGGTCCAGCCATTTAAGAGGAGTTTAGTGACATACGCACGTACAGTAGAATTATAGGTATAAAGATAGAAATACTTTTGGCAAACTTTCTTACTACTTACGTTTCATATTTATTTAATTATTCAGATCGTTTTCGAGTCGATTTAACGACATCAATATGGAGAACTCATTTATTTATGTTTGATCTCAGTGCCTCGTGTCCTGTACAAAGTCGTAAAGTAGACTTTGCTTCGTTTACATCACAAAGTCTCGTTGAGAGTTGTCGGGATGTCATTATCTGAGGATGTTTCGTACTATTGGAACTCATTTTGTTCTCGTTTGTAAAAATAAATGTTGTTTTGTGGATATCAGATTTTTATTGGTGAGACTGGTTAACGAGGTTACGGCATCTCTTGTTACCGGAACCCGTGGACAGCAACGGCTCATTTCTGTAGTACATTGGCTGCGGCGCTGGCACAGAATAAGAAGAATAATAAGAAAAACTCAAATCACTTGAAAAGCTCCTGATCAAATCCTAATAAGGATGCTGATCTTGATTATTACAGGACCATTCGGGAACTTTACCCTTTCGAACAAAAAAAGAAAAAATAATTATCCTAATCGGTTCAAGCATTCTCGACAAATAGGTGAACATACATAAATAAAAAAATGGTGGTCGAATTGATATCCTCCTCTTTTCAAGTCGATTCAAAAGCGTGAGGTACCAAACCTTATATAGCTCTTTGATATTCTATTATTAAAAAATATTTTCAGGTTCTACGTAAATGAAGTCGCGTGTAAAATTTAGCGCTATCCCAAAGTAACTTGGTATTCCACGCGGGCGAGGTCGCGGGCAAAAGCTAGTTTCTTATTTTGGAACTTAAGCTTGGATACCTTGGATAGTGTTGTGAATCAAGAAGATGAGAAAAGATTATTTTTTAAAATTATATATGGTTTCTGTCCGTTACAATAACAAATGCAGTCTTCAATATGTTGGAAATGGTGAATTAACGAAATAAATTCGAGATTAAAACTGGATAGTTTCATTTGCGATTTACAAAACGTCTAAATGTGGATCGATATGATAATGTTCATAGTTAGCTTGAAATTATGACATTGAATTAGCTTAAATTAATATTACTAGAGGTCCCGCAGTAGTCGAAATTCGACTATAATTAATTGGAATTGTAAGTTTGTCCACTATTATGATTGTATTTTATACTTCTATAATCACAAATTTCGCCAAGACTACACTATAAAAAATATTAACAAAGACAAACAATATTTAATCTATTCTCAATTTGTCAATAGACGTCAAGAACAAAAGTTGACGATAAATAATATGCATGCGTGTGTGCGTCAAATACATTTATATAGTGTGTGTAATGTTTTCTTTATTGATTTAATGTATCTTTTATGCATTATTTAAAAAAAAACATATTCGCATTGTGCACTTCTTCTCTATATTCTCTATAAGTGTGGAAAATTTCATACTCCTCCGTCCGCACAATTTTCGTAAAAAGGGATACAAAGTTTTTGCTTCACGTATTAATTAATATTATAATCGATTGACGTTTTATTCTTTAATTAAATTTATTAATTATTGAAAATGAGCTATGTCTAAATGGGTGTTTCTTTTAACAATGTAGTTAATTTTGTGGTCGTCGTGGCCTAACGGATAAGACGTCCGGTGCATTCGTGTTGAAGCGATGCACCGGTGTTCGAATCCCGCAGGCGGGTACCAATTTTTCTAATGAAATACGTACTCAACAAATGTTCACGATTGACTTCCACGGTGAAGGAATAACATCGTGTAATAAAAATGAAACCCGCAAAATTATAATTTGCGTAATTACTGGTGGTAGGACCTCTTGTGAGTCCGCACGGGTAGGTACCACCGCCCCGCCTATTTCTGCTGTGAAGCAGTAATGCGTTTCGGTTTGAAGGGTGGGGCAGCCGTTGTGACTATACTGAGACCTTAGAACTATATCTCAAGGTGTGTGGCGCATTTACGTTGTAGATGTCTATGGGCTCCAGTAACCACTTAACATCAGGTGGGCTGTGAGCTCGTCCACACAGCTAAGCAATAAAAAAAAAAAAAAAAGTTCAAAGTTCAAAGGTGAGAGGGATGTATAGGCAAGAAGTCACCGATGATTTATTATCAATTTCTGCTTCTATGTGTATAACTGTCAAGTGTGAATTATAATTAACGAAGTCAACGAATAACACCAATCATTCATCATCCCAAAAACTGTAAAGTATTCGGAATGTCCAAAATAATATAATGACAATAAAAAATGAAAGATTAAACCGTAAAAATAATTTTAATTATAATGAGCATTTAATGCTTAAAGTTAATGGCCAAATATATTAATAGTCGCGAATGTGTGATATTCCTTAGTCCAGAGTCCGTACCAATTTATTTACTAACAATAATTATCTTGTTTGTGAATGTTAAATGGAAAAAAATAACAAGAGTAGCGCTCAAAACACGGGTAATGAGGCGTCAAGTTTGTGTTGATCTCGGGGTAAATGTGCCGGAATACAGTTTAAAACGATCTTTATAAATAACAATGGTATATTTATGTCATTTGCAGTTGATTCAAATTAATTGTTAATCCGCGTAATGTTGCGTGAAATTCAAATTGAAGTAAAAAAATGAAGTATAAAAACTGCAACTTCTTAGAATCATCTTAGAATCATACATACGGCATTGTGTACGGAAATTACGTTATTTTGTGCGACAATACAAACTTTATTATTGTGATGGAAATATCGATGGGGGCGCATTTTGACCCGCCGCCGCATCAAATCAAGAAGGCTTATGATTTTACTTTAAATAAATAAATAAATGATGGCCTATGATTTTATTTGCCGCATTCAATGTGTTAAAGAATTACCCGGAGAGGAGGCAACAGCGTCCTTCGAGTATTCTATTATAATATACTGCCGTAGGTAGATACTACGGCGCGGGGAGGGACTTTGGCATTTATAGTGACTCAAAGGCCGCACTACAGACAATCACGAACCAGAGTGCCCTTCATGCCTTAGCAGTGAAAGCCAGAGCGAACCTCGACGTGGCTTTATCCCAGGGCAAAGATATATCCTTGTTCTGGATAAAGGCACACGCTGGACTGGAAGGGAATGAGCGCGCCGATCACCTGGCCAAAGAAGCGGCTCTAAAGAGAAAAACAAAGCCGGACTATGACCTCTGCCCGGTTTCATTCGTCAAGCGATAGATCTATCTGGAGTCGCTGGGTGAGTGGAACCGGAGGTATGGAAGCGGAGAAACCGCGGGGGTCACAAAAATGTTTTTACCAGACGCTAGAGATGCATACAAGATCGTGCGCAAAATAAAATCACAGGGGGTGTTAACACAAGTATTAACAGGGCACGATGGGTTCTCCGAATACTTACACCGATTTAAGTGTAAGCAGAACTCATCCTGCATCTGCGAGCTCAGCGCGAGTGAGTCTGTCCCTCACATGCTCCTGGAATACCCTGTTTTTGCGGCCGAGAGGTGGACGTTGGAGCAGGAGTTAGAGATGGGGCTGAGCCTAAACAGCATCAGCCACATCATGCGTAGGAAGAAGGAAAGGGGCATCCTATTGGAGTATGCAATAAAAACAGCCGAACGGATAATAAAAAGGAATAAGGAAGCCTGACCCATGCTTCCACATTATTAGGAATAATATGGCCTGGTAAGCATGGGGAATTATTGTTTAAAAATAGTGTAACTTAACCGAAATGTATTTTGAAAAGAATATTTAAAATCAAAAACTCTAAGTAGACAATAAATAAATGTTATAACAATTTACATAAACATATATAAGAGCTTCTGACAACGTTAGGGGGAAAACGGGTAAAATTATTAAAAAATATATCTCGTATATACTGCTGTAGCAGTGTAGGTACTGCGATGGCTGAACGTCATTTAAAGTCTTTGCTCGTAGATGTAGCCGTAGAAGTAGTTGCTTTGTAGAGGTAGTTATTGGCAACTTACCTGTTCCCATTTGGCCTAGAATTTGTGACTACTGGAGTCTATAGACAACTCGATGCCGTTATTCACCTTCAGTTATGAGGGCTAAGTCTTATTTGCGTTTTAAAAGGACAAGAAACTGGAATGCATACCTAATTGCTTCGGGGCAAATATAGTGGATTGTGCGTGAGGAACCATATTCAGCCAACATACGAGATAAATATATTACAGTCAAATCACACGATAACAATCTATAGCAAGAAAATTTTAAAATCAAAACAAAAGTTTTCCTTTTCTCTCAGAGCCTAGTCAAAGCGCTATCTAATTTATCTCAGCCGTATCCAAGCTGATTCAATTAAACGGATAAAAATGCTATTTTCCCCCATTATAATGCTCATTTATAAGATCCCCAACCGATTAGCTTACTTTCAACTTAAAGTGATTAATGTTAAACTTTAAATTATAGGTATATTTAGCGTTACTTTTCTTGTTTATTATCGCAAATGGGCTACGGGTCACGAATTATCAAGGAAAATTTACTCGCACATTGCGTGTCCGTGTTTTTAAAATTAGCCTTTTTATTTTTATAATCGAGTAATTAGATTCTTTGTATTAATTTATACTTTATAGGACATTAGATCCTACTGCAAGTAGAGACTACCGTCAATATTATTCATGTCGGTCTTTCTATGCTTCAAAAGAAATTTAAATGAAGTTGATACGTTAAAAGTATGCTCACCACATTTGTAAAGAATTAAAGGCTTGCCTATTGAATAAATTTTGAAGACTACATTACAGTATCATTTGTATTATAATTTTTATATGTAACGGTGATATAAGCGGATTGAAAGTTACTAGAGTCAAAACCACAAATTTGTATCGGTAACTTTATCTTCTTCTGAGTCGGTTTCTTCATTGCTGAAGGTCGTGTCTAGTTTGAAATGTTGACCACTCGATGCACTATACTTTCTCACGTCTTCTTGTCCTCAATGGTATTTAAAAAACATAAGATATCTGACAGGTGTCTGAATCGCGATAGCGACATTTTCAACATCAGCTAGTTTGAATATATCTATGTATATATATAAGTTCGGAACAACAAACATTAGGACCGTAGCACTGAGTTTCTCACCGAATTTTCTCAGTGGGTCGCGATTCCGATTCCGTGGTACATTCAATAAAGCACTGCCCTTGCTAGGGAAAGTGATAGCAAATTCGCCAGGCTGAGTCCCGTGAGCTCGCCTACAAATTCGGTGAAGCTAGTATATAATCCCTCTAGGTAACTAGCATAGGTAATCAAAAAAAAATCGCACTGTAGGTTTACCGACAAATTTCACATGCTCGGTGGGAGATCTTCTCTTTGTTGACTTCCAAAAGTATATAAATAGGCACTTGATTACTTTCTTCGGTTAGTTTGATTACGGTTTTGGCGATGTAATCCAAAGACAAGCTTAAAGAAATTCTAGGAAAACTAGGGAAGTTAGAGCTAACGTAAGCATTGCATGTTTTGCTTGGTTAGCGAAACAAGATTTGTGAATAAAAGTTTCTATCGAAGAATTTTCATTCAATCGAAGCAAGTACTATTATGAAGTCGCCTTAGCACGTTTACGTGTTTGAAATAGTAAAGTGCAAGTATCGAATAAAGGTATTTCACTAGTACGTGGCCCGCTTCGTCCGCATGGATGTAACATGTTGAATTGAGATTGGATTGCGAGCACACCGTGAATTTAATGTTTTAATTTAGTTAAATTATTTGCATTGTCGTTTTTAATATTTTTACCTCTGTATTTATGAGTACAGATTTCTGGAAAGGACCAAATTATTGAACCATCGATGCATTTGTTCAATATAATTAACCCTCAGACACAGCCCACTGAGTTTCTCGCCGGATCTTCTCAGTGGGTCGCGTTTCCGATCCGGTGGTAGATTCTGCGAAGCACGACTCTTGCTCTTGTTCGTGTTAGCAACGTCATCAGGCTTGAGTCACCTACTAGTTAAAGCGACGCTGATATAGCCTCTCAAGGCTATCAGCTTAGGTAGGAAAAACAAAATCAATATAATTTGTTGTACATTTAAATTTGATCGCCTTCTTGATTTAGTAGTTTGTGATTTAGTTGTGTTACATTTTTTTTTAATTTTTTTTATTGCTTATATGGGTGGACGAGCTAACAGCCCACCTGGTTCATATAAGTAGACATCTATGACGTAAATACGCCACCCACCTTGAGATATGAGTTCTAAGGTCTCAAGTATAGTTACAACGGCTGCCCCGCCCTTCAAATCGAAACGCATTACTGCTTCACGGCAGAAATAAGCAGGGTGGTGGTACCTATACGCGCGTCCTATCACCAGTTAAAATGGGTCCACGACCCATTGGTCGAATTTTGATTCTCGTTGAGATTCAGTATGAATGTACTAGTTATTGCTTCCCGTCTTTGAGACACTCACGGCAATTTATCAGGATGGCTCAGGAACGCTCAGGAAATCCTAGTGTAAGGCCGTGGAACGAGAACCGTTTGTTTATATTAGTACAAATGTAACTTTATTGTCACTGAATAAAGTATTGAAAAAAAAAGAATATAATTGCACGTGGTAGAAATGAAACTTTCAGATATGCTCTGTATCTGTCGTAGGATAAATGCCATATATACATACATTCATACGTTTGATTCATTCTAGGGTCATTCTTTCGTTGCATAGAGTTTTAAATCATAGTAAATGTGATATTAAATGTAAGTTAACTACTTATTTAATATTTATAATGCAAATTTACACATCGTTCCTTTTTATATCCTAAGAAATAATATTAATAAACTTTTTTTTCTTTGTCAGTATCACTTTTGACATAGCGGTCGTGGTCTCATCACTTCGGGTGTTGATGGCAAGCTTCACAGCACTTCTCTGATGGCCGCCCTCCTCGTGCATTCCTATAATGATGAAGATCCATTTACTCCCTATAAATCTATATATATATATATATATAAAAGAAAGTCGTGTTAGTTACACTATTTAAAACTCAAGAACGGCTGAACTGATTTGGCTGAAAATTGGTGAGGAGGTAGCTTAGAACCAGGAGAAGGACATAGGATACTTTTTATCACGTTCCCATGGGACGTGACATAAAACGTGGCATAGCAAAACCCAACTGATACAGAATAAAAAAACGCAACTGACAGCTAAACATAATATATTCTATGGTTAATTATAGTAGAATTTTGAAGTTGACCGGTTGATGTGTTTGAAACAAACCGTGTGGCGGAACAAAGTTCGCTGGGTCCACTAGTAATAAATAAATCTTATAAACTAGATACTTTTAATAATGTTACGTCCATGTTCGAATGCAAGCAAATCGAATATTTATCATACGATGCACGCAACACTACGTAGTTGACGCTAAAAGGCAAAATGTTTTATTCGGATTGAAAATATCGTACAGAAGTACTTCATTTGAATGCGCTACTTTTTGTTTTATCAAATAATATTGGTTTCTAAGCTTTTTGGTATTCTTAGGTAATTTAAGTAATTTAATGCGGGTAGGTTACTACAGCTCTGACCATTTCTGCCGTGAAGTAGCTGTGCGTTTCGGTTTGAAGTGTGGGGCAGTCCTTGTAGCTTGTCCTTGCAGAAACTGAGACGTGGATCTCATGTCTCAAGATGGGTGGTAGCACCAAGTGCGACGTGCTGTTGTCCATCCGCTGAAGCAATAAAAATATCAGAACCCATGGCTGGAGATACGGAGAAGGGTACCTAGTTTTATGGGCTCACAATTGTGCTCTACTGTTAGCTCGAATTGTAATCAAATCTATTTAAGCGTTGCATTTACTTGTATCTCAATATCAACACATTGTAATTATATATTTGTATACATTGTTTAACTGTTGCTATGATAATGTTTCGAAGTAACTCAAAGTAATCCGCGATTAAGCGTCAACGAGGATCGTGTTGGAGTTCTCGTGACAGAGATTACAAAGGCTGTCTCACAAATGCTCTTATTAATATCATATCAACACTTCATTTGTTTATCGCACAGTTATATAATACTAGAGGTCCCGCAGTAGTCGAAATTCGACTATAATTAATTGGAATTGTAAGTTTGTACACTATTATGATTGTATTTTACACTTCTATAATCACAATTTTCGCCAAGACTACACTATAATTTTTTTTTAATAAAGACAAACCATATTTAATCTATTCTCAATTTGAACACAGACGTCAAGAACAAAAGTTTGATAAGAAATAGTATGCATGCGTGTGTGCGTCAAATACATGGTATGTAGTGTGTGTAATGTTTTCTTTATTGATTTAATGTATCTTTTATGCATTATTTAAAAAAAAATAGCATTGTACACATCTTCTCTATATTCTCTATAAGTGTGGAAAATTTCATACTCCTCCGTTCGCGCAATTTTCGTAAAAAGGGATACAAAGTTTTTGCTTCACGTAGAATATATAGATGCCGTTTTAATGACATATCCGTTTTAGATTAACGCTATTAAATACCTACAGTTGATGGATAAAATTTGAGTAGTATAAATGTAGTATAAACCTAAACAAATAGGTTCAAATAAAAAAAGAGTTTATTTTCAAATAGACAATATATATTTTTTTAATTAATACGTTTCTCTAATGAATGAACTACATTTTTGCAGGAGCAAATAAAATGTCTACTCACATCGGACCTAATAAACATTGTGAGTTCGACAAGGGTGTAACGGGGTGACAAGGTGACCGGGTGCAGTTTACGAGTTGCTCGGGAACGACCCACGTGCTTCACCCGACAAAAGTATTCATATAGTAAAGGAAATCGTGAGTTTTATTGTGTTCGAACCCTTATATTAGAACCTTACTTTTTGACATTAGTCCATTCGTGTCGAGAACGGAATATAGGAATTTCTCTAATGCAAAGGTTCGTTGTCTGCATTAGCGAATTTATGTTATGAAATCTGGTTTGGCAATTGCACAGAAAAAAAATTACAAGCCAATGTCATTTGCTACATAACACACGAAAACGTAAGATTTTTAATGATAATTCATGACAGCAAACTCATTTTAAAATGGAGTTCAGAAAGATAATTCTCTGTTATCTTTCGGTACTTAGTTTCAACATTATTCGCACTATCATTTATGCATACACATATAAAAACAGCAAGTACTAGCTGTTGCAAAAAAAACAAATCGAGATTGAGATGATTCAAGCCAAAAGGTATAGGTTCAAACTTAATCCTTGCCAATCGTGTAGTAGAGTGCTATCGATCAGTCGCTAAGTGTATTGTTTCCTTACGATCATCCGTCAGGCCTTGCACCCAATCTGGGCGGGTAATGCGGCCGGATCAGTCTGATTTACCTGAGAATTGATTTACTATTTAGTTGTTTACGATTTCTTCTTAATTTTATCACTTCACCACGAAAGGTTTTGCAAGGGTGAACTAATATTTTATTGTGGAGTTCAGTATAAAAAAAAATTTGCACCTCATAGCACTCCAGTTGAAAAACATCTTAACGACGAAGTAAATGCGGCCAGAACATTTCGGTGGAAATAATTTTGGTTGCATTAAAAAAATTCGGACTACCCTACATATTAAAACTTAGTTACTGTTACAGAATTTTATAAGGAGATTACACAAGCCCATGCGGTATCAGAAGATACTCTGCTGCCGGTACTCGAAGTAGGAGGTCCGAGTCGAGAATTAAAATAATATTCGGTTATTTGGCGTTACTGATAGAGCTATTTTCATTTTTCGTTTTGCCTCTTCGTTCGTTCTGGTTTTCACATCGAAATGCTTTGCTGCGTAAACGTCTTATTTGAGGTCTTAATAATTGTGAGGCCGTAAGCTCCTTCGAATTTCATACTAAGTTTGATTTAACTGTTCACTTCCTACACTGTTCTAATGCAATTGTTAGAACAGAAAAACTTTAGGGGAGGGACAAACAAAAGTACAAAATACTTGTGGGCCGTTGCTCCGGTGTGAATAATATACGAGCGTGTAGTAATGTTGTAGTTCGGGTTTGGACATGGTGCATAGGCGGAGCGGTTTTCATAAAGCCGTTTATTATAATTTCTCTTTTAGTTTTTTTTTTTTATGAAATTTGAGCAAGTAATAACATTTTAAGGAATTTTACAAATAGTAATTTGGATTGTTGACGAGTTTTGAATATTGTAAAGAAAAGGTTTCAATGAATTTTTTTATATTCGTACAAGTATCGAATAAATATTTTTTATGAATATGTCAATAAAACTATAAGACATTTAGCGTTTATAGACTGTAACCGGACATTATTCGAAACGTCGGAAATGGTAAAAAGAAGATGGACGTAAGAATAAACCCCTAAAACTTTTAATCATTTCTAATTATTATTTCTTAATAAATTTTAACTTTCTTTAACTTAGTAAAAAGCAGGAAGCATCTGTAATAAAAAGAGCGAAACACGTGGACTTGTGATATATACTAGTGGTAGGGCCTCTTGTGAGTCCGCACGGGTAGGTACCACCACCCTGCCTATTTCTGCCGTGAAGCAGTAATGCGTTTCGGTTTTAAGTGTGGGGCAGCAGCTGTAAGTATACTTGAGACCTTAGAACTTATATCTCAAGGTGTGTGGCGCACTTACGTTGTAGATGTCTATGGGCTCCAGTAACCACTTAACACCAGGTGGGCTGTGAGCTCGTCCACCCATCTAAGCAATATATTTTTTTTTAATAGAAAATCTTATGATAAAGCACAATAAAAAAAAGTGAAATAAGTCATGTCCCGCTCTTGCTCGGCTCATTACCCTATCGCAGCCGTATGAATCCAATAAGCTTCAGTAGTAAGGTGATACGCGCATTCGGGCGCGTACATAAATAAAGCAGAGGCGTTCTCGTCTGCCCTCATCTAACGCGGTGGATTCGCTGAGAATTATTACCTAATGCTGGATTTCGGACTTTGGTTGATGTCCTAGTGGGTAGCCGGGTGCTTATGGTAATAGAGATTGCGTGATTGATGCCTTATAAAATATAGACCAGTCGATTGGTCTTTTTAACCCGCTTTTATGATCTGGTATTTAAAACAAAAAAAAACAAATAAACTGGGAACTATTTAGCTATTTAAGTGTGTTTTTCTTAGTTTTTAAACTACGTTATATTTATTATCACTATATTCATGATGTTCTGATATTATCTTATGGGATTTTTTAAATAAATTTCCTCTTCTGTTACAATTAAAACAACTTTTACAGCTTTAGGATTTTAATTATCATTACATTATTTTCGAAGCATCGAATTTCTTATCATTTTCTGAGCCTTTGTTTTAAACATCAAAGGTGGTTTGTAGTGTATTGTGTTTTCTATCTCATTCTCTCTTCATTTATTGATCTCCAATATCGTCCAACTAATGACATTACTAGCCGCACATGTGACAGGTATACAGTAGAAACTCAAAGCGATGATATTTATCCGACAGCTTACTTTGTTCAACCCGAGAATTTTCTCTATAACTTTATGAGCATTTATGTGATGCGGTTTGAGGGGTACGCCGTTATTAAAACAAAATTGTTATATCGATCTCGTTTCTTAAGAGGAGCAGCGGGAAACCAGCTATTGTATCTATGGTTTCCATTAACAATTGAATACCAGTTTCGCCCTGAGTTCGTTGTCCATTTCGTCCAGTCATGCTCCTTATATTTTTTTTTTTTATTGCTTTGATGGGTGGACGTTCTCACAGCCCACCTGGTGTTAAGTGGTTACTGGAGCCCATAGACATCCACAACGTAAATGCGCCACCCATCTTGAGATATAAGTTCTAAGGTATCAGGTATAGTTACAGTCTGAGGGTCGTGACAATCTAGAGCCTTCGTCCTGGCGTTGGTTTGCCAGCTCATCAAATCGCTGGCAACTCGGAGACCATTGCCTTTTTAAGAAGTTAAAAAAGCGAGCGATAGAAAACGATCTATTCATTGTGTTTTTGTCTTTGGGACGTGAATTAGAATCGCTAGTTCAATCACCCCACGTGGTGGGACTGTGGGGTGTAATTTGGCGTCGAATCGTAATTAAGCTTAAAAACCAGGCTAGCGGTAGGTTTTAATGTGCTCTAGGCTATTGATGTCCATGATCGACGATGATTACTACATTTAAATATTAGGCGCATTTTATTTCATTAAAATAACCCTAATTTAAATAAAGCAAATTGTGAAGCTGTTATCAATATAAATTCCAGTTAATTATACAGGATTCCGCCAGTTAATCCGAGTGATCGAGATTGTAAACGTTTTCAATTACATCTCTTGATCTTGATACGATGTCAGCTTGTTGACGTGTTGAATATGGTTATGTTACAATGTATACTGGAAATTTCATCACTAAAGTCACATACATACACGACCATATTAAATTTAAACCATTTTATTACTACTCTTATTAGTATATTTATTAAGTTTGAATGGTTATTTATCAGGATTTACGAAAAAACATCATCTGCGGCTACCTCTATTCTTGAACTCACTCGTAGTGTCTTCTCTTCAATTACCGTCTTCCTCCAAATTCTCTTTGCTTCTAACTTTATTGCAATTAAGATATGACAGTCGTTCAAGTTGTCGAGGCCTAAAGGATAAGATCGTATCTAGCGATGTAGGGGTAAGAACCACCACCCTGCCTATTTATGCCGTGAATTAGTAAGAAACGCATTACTTAATTAAGCCGCATAGAACTGCAACCAATTTAGCGAAAGGATTGCGGTAGTACCCGTATTCGCCCTGATGGTACTTTTTCTACTACCCTCCAAGTTTGTGCGACATTTAAAGAATTATTAATTAAAAAAAAACCGTTGCTTTACAAAATGTTCACGAATGACTTCCACGGTGAAGTAAGAAGATGGCGTAATAAAAATCAAACCCGCAAGATTATAATTTGCGTAATTACTGGGGGTACGACTTCTTGTAAGGCAGCACGGGAAGGTGCCGTGAAGCAGTAATGCGTTTCGGTTTGAAGGGTGAGGCAGCCGTCGTAACTATACTGAGACCTTAGAACTCATATCTCAAGGTGGGTGGCGGTATTCATGTTGTAGATGTCTATGGGGTACAGTAACCAATTAACACCAGGTGGTCTGTGAGCTCGTCCATCTATCTAAGCAATAAAAAAAGCATAATACAACAAACCAATTAAAAGATCGTGCTTTTTTACTGCATAGATAAAACAACACCGGTCGAACAAGCTCACTGCTCGTCTATCTTGAGACAGGAATCGACTATCTTGAGACAGGAGGTCGAACTCTTAATTGTTTTGTATAACTCCGTATAATGCTTTTCGGTTTGAAGGGTGGGGCAGCCGTTGTAATTATACTGAGATCTTAGAACTCATATCTCAAGGTGGGTGGCGGCATTTACGTTGTATATGTCTATGGGCTCCGGTAACCACCTAACACTAGGTGGGCTGTGAGCTTGCCCACGCTTCAAAACGGAACGCGTGACTGCTTTGCGATAGGAACAGGCAGAATAGTCCCTACCCGTGCGGGGTCACGATTGTGTACCAAACATCATTGATTATTTAAACTAGTAAACTGATTCAAACGGAATCGAAGTAATTTTCGCGTAATTTTTAAGGCTTCCTTGCATGGTGGTGGCATGAAGATGTAATCTCAACAATTCAAACGGGCATGTGGACTATGAAGTCGTATATGATTATATTGATATACTTGTCAAATTTGGATAGTGCTCTTTTAAAATCTGTTTTTTTTTAGATACGGATGAAAGATAGAATATTTCGGGAGAATCGGTCCGAAAATAAAACGTGTTCCCATTGGTCTTGTAAAATATTTTATTTACTATTCCTTTAAAAGTATACTTACATAATCACTTAAAGAACTAATTACTTTTTTTTATTTTTATTTATTGGGTACCAACATGTTATATATCACAGCACAGAACATTACAGGTATCATAATATACATTGATTTCACACTACATGCTAGCTCAATTAAAGGTACCGACTGCACCCACTGAAAAAAAAAACGGTTCGTTGTATATAAAAAAACTGTACAACATTAAATCTTAACTTAAATCAGTAAATCGTAATTACTAGCCGTACAAAAAAATAAAACTGATTTTATGTTTTTTTCCCGCGTTTTTTATTATCATAATATTATGTCACATATATATATTATGTCCTTCGCGACCACGAATACTGTAAAGTATTCAAAACTTCAGAAATAAAATAATGACAATAAAAGACGGGAGATTGAATTGTAAATTTAGATTTAATTTAATCCATTACAATGACAGCTCATGTAGTGGCTAATTTTTATTGCGTTCTTTCTTAATTGCCAACGAACACTAACTTAAAACCACACCCAAGTCATTCAATCACGTCGACGTCGCCCAAAATACGTCATTTCGGATCCTCCCGATCCACTAACGGTGCTTTTAGGTACCTCAAGCATCGGTCATCGTTCTCATCGAACCCGTCGCTTGTGAAGAAGGGCTCGACGAGTAAACTAACCCACAGACAGAGCCCACTGAGTTTCTCGCCAGATCTTCTCAGTGGGTCGCGTTTCCGATCCGGTGGTAGATTCTGCGAAGCACGGCTCTTGTTAGGGTGTTAGCAACGTTGTCAAGTTTGAGCCCCGTGAGCTCACCTACTAGTTAAGGTTCCACTGAAATAGCCTCTCAAGGCTATCAGCTTAGGTAGGGAAAAAAAGCCAACGAAGGCAAGCGGAGAAACAGTCCACTCGATGTTGAATGGTCATCGATATTTGGAGTGCCAGAAGTACAGCCAAGCGCCTGCCTAAGAAAATTATCGTGTCTCTCTCTAGACGTCAGATTCATAAAAAAACCCTATTGAAATATCAGAGCAAAATCTAGTTTTTAAAACTTGCTAACTTGTACAGAACTGGCCATATGTTATGATATAAATTATTGAAAAGTCTCGCAATAAAAGCGGAGTGCTTGCTATCCAGAGGCGGCGACATATTGCGCGAATGTATGAAGTTGTGAATAAACTACCGATCGCAATCCTGTTGCAAAGGGAAGATTGTATTTATGTAGGTACTGTGTATTACATTCAGATAATAGCTATACCTACGAATTTTTAAGTTTAATTTGATTTATTTAGTAACCGCGAGATATATCTATACTAATATTATAAAGCTGAAGAGTTTGTTTGTTTGTTCGAACGCGCTAATCTTAGGAACCACTGGTCCGATTTGAAAAACTCTTTCAGTATTAGCTTGCCCACTTATTGGGGAAGGCTATATTATGCTATAATATAACACCACGTTAAGACCAATACGAGCGGAGCACTAATAAGGAACGTTTTAAAATCGGTTAAAGTTTCGCTAAAAAAATTCCCCTTTAAAAGTTCTATAAAAAAATGCGACAGAATGTCTATATATTAAGGTTAGCTCACTATAACCTTTTTTATTTGTCTTAAATGGCTCCTTAACATTCTATTTTTCAAAAATATTTTCACCTTTACGTAGTAAATGAAGTCGCGGGTAAAATTTAGCGTTATCCCGAAGTAGCTATTCCACGCGGACGAAATCGCGGGCAAAAGCTAGTAGATAAATATATATTTGTAGAATTGACAAAGCTGTGTGACAACGACTTGGCTATGCCCCTGACATCCATCAGCGACGGTAACCACTGACCACCAGATGGGCCATACGGTTGTCTGTCTAAGGCCAAAAAAGGCATAAGCAATCTCGATACAGTAGCCTAGGTTTGGCCACTTTTTGGACGATGAGGCACGATGAGGATTAACCAATACGCAATTATCTTTACTGGGACTGAAAATAATTTTGTGCTAGGCTATTAATAGTTTTGACAGTAAGTATTTTTGATAATCTAAATCGGTAGCTATTCGTCGTATCAAGCTTATTCACTTTCGAATTTAATAATGTGCATAAAAAACGAGAAACCATCTCATTGTCCGTATCTACCATTATCTTGCTGTATCTGAGAGTAACATCATGTGCAGATAAGGGTAATTGCCTCCCCCGGGGGCGCAGCCTCTTTATCTTGCTCCGAGTACAATAATGAGGGGTTTTTTGCCAAGCAGCACCGATTAAACATGCCTCGTATATCGTATGGATAATAATCCAATCTAAATAAGAAGTTTGTTTGGTATTTTCAGTTTGATTTTGTTCTTTGTTTTGTGAAATATTTAGATAAAATGTTGGAAAGAGAAAAAAAGGTATGTATTCTGTTTATAGAAAACTAGCGACCCGCTCTTGCTTCGCTTAGGGAACTGCAATTTATTATTGATTATGAAAATAAGATGGTAGATTTTTTTCCCACTTACTTGACACTTATCGTTATATAATAATTTGGGTAATTCACACTAAATCTTTATAAAATACGAGTATAGCCTATGTGTTGTTCTGATGTTTCTGATATATTAATCTAAAGTTTCATCAAAATCCATTCAATAGTTTTTGCGTGAAAGAGTAACAAACACACATCCATACATTCTTACAAACTTTCGCGTTTATAATATTAATAGGATATGTTTTGGTAATTATCGTTCTTCATATAATGAGCTGCATTAATTAGTTCTGTTGCATTAATTACCGGGTACCGGATACACGTACGAGACAAAAAGAACGATCAAAAATTATTTTTAGAATGTCTTTAGCAACATTACTGACTCCAACTGAGTATTTAATCCGTACTAGCATTAGTAGGCAGACCACCAATCAGTGTACTTAGTGCGAGTTTTTTAACGTTCTCGATAGCGTAAAAGTTAACTCAAATTCGGCGCGCTTTTCCAACTTTATAAAAATTTGTGTTAACTTTTACGCTATCGAGAATGTTAAAAAACTCGCACTAAGCACACAGGAGTGTTGAATGAGTTTAAATAGTTCGTGAGTTTAGCTTACTTTTAAGTACCCAATAAATTAATTATGCTTTTCCTACTTAGTGGTTAATTTTATTGTATTTTGATTTAGATGTTATGTAATTGTATGTGAAATTTTATGGGCTTAAGTTGCCTGAAATAAACGCATTTTATTTCATTTCATTGCTGACGCCATAGGTGTTGTAAAGAGAAAGTAGAGAATGTTTACATATTGCATTGAATTCTGAAACATCTTTAGAATGATACGTATTTAGGCGTTATTTTTTCTGTTTTATTTGTTTTCCCATAATAATGAGATGAAATGGGCCAATTCAAATGATAGATGAATTCAATCATAATCATAATACTCTATTACTTGATGAACGTTAGGTATTATTTAAAAGATAATGCGAAATTCGAAATAAGGTAACACAAATATGTCTGAGCAGCTAATATCACCATCTTGCCACCAGCTACACAGAAACTTTGGAATTACAATATATTACCGTGCTAATTACGAATTCTACGAATCAGTGAACAAAGTGAATAGCCAACTTGTACACGCTCAGAACTTTAGTGCATATGAAATTTAAATCGGAATCTGATTTGTGGTGCCTCAGTAAGTCCTAACATTAAGGTTGCGATTTGCACAGCGGAACTTCACGACCTTTTTTTAACGTTGCCCATTTCTTCGATTAAAAATCAGACACAATAATCTTTAATCGTAGACTGTCTTTAGTATTGTCGATTTCCACGAACTAATCTCTTATTCTATGCCTTAATGTTTTTCACTAGCCAACAAATAGGTCTTTATTCAAATTGATTGAGGGAAAAATAATAATATGTTTTTGTGGTATGTGGAAATCGATCGAATGTTAAGAAACAAGGATTTATTGTCTAACGACTCTGTAATCCAATTAAGCCATCAACCTAATTTCTGAAGGTGGAAAGCGTTCAGTGATGCGTCTGGACTGAAGCCAGATAGACTGAGTTTCGTCTACCGCTATAAAAGGCTAATAAAATAGCATAAAACTCATCATTGGGCATCTCATAATCCACACGTATAAATGTCCACGATCTCAATAAGTCGGTTTGTGGAAGTTAGTACGACAGTACGACGATAATAATTTGATAAAAAAATTGAAATTTATAAAAATGGTGCCAAAGTCGTGAGTGAGTAAAAAAATGCACAGATAATATAAAAAATGAAGCTTCACGCTTTGACGATCTTTAACAGTAAATAATATGTGATATGAGCTGCCTATCGGATACGTTGTTACATTTCTGAAATAAACATACCTGTATGTCTTGAATGTTGTCAGCCCTGGGTGTAACCGAGAGATGGGTGAATCTGTTCGGACGTGGTATTCATAAGCCGATTATGAGCTCCGTGCATTGAGGCTTTTAGTGGTCTCATAACTCTCTCGTTCGTTGAGATATTGCAGCAGAATTACTTCTTGTCAGTAAGTAATTGATGTAAATGTTTTATCGAATTAAGGATTTTGATTGTGTGTACATATTGTCGTTCACAGTGACAATGTTAATGAATGCTAATAGTGGATCAGTCGTGAATAGCGTTTGCTTTCGAGTCCTGATGGCGGTTCATTCAATACGTACTTAAATTGTAAATAAACAAAACTAGGCTAGCTAGGACATGTCTTCTTTAAATGAGCCTTCTAGAGAGTATTAAACGGTAGGCAGCGGCTTGGCTCTGTCTTTGGCATTGCTGACGTCCACGAGCGACGGTAACCCCTCACCATCAGGTGGCCCTTATGCTCGTCTGCCTACACGGGCTATAAAAAAAGCAACTGGTGTTACGATTGTTTTTTTTTTAAAGATTTTATGACCTGGTAACTAAGACCTTTAGGTCACGTCTTATTTTAATTTATATTCTTATTATTATGAAACATGATAAAATGGAGTGAAACGAAATGAAATGAAGATGATTAATTTGAGACATTAATCAACTGGGATGAAAATAAATGAAATGAGATGAGATGAATGGGATGAAATATAATCTCAGTAAAATGTTGGTCATTTACTGAGATTTTTTCAGTGGACTTTTTGGAGGATCCCAATAAGTTACGTCCAGTGGCTTTGTTACATTTTCCCACATTTGTGCACTTTCTCAGATATTAAACAGTTAATAAACCACCGTTAATACACATTTAAACCTGAAGAAATACTAAATAGACAAAATAAAACAAATCACACAACTTCACTGCTCGCGTTCCCGCCAAAAAGTCTCGGTGCTACAATTGTTGTTTTGTGGAATGTTGTTTGGGAACGATAGTAAAGTACGTATTTAAGAATTGTAATAGTACTATAAGTAAGATAATATGTAATTCTATTTATTGTGTGTAATGGATGTCAGAAATACACATGAGATAAGAACAGGTACGTCAAAACTTCGAATACCAACTATTTTTCGGAAATAGAGCTTGCAAGCTCACAGCATACGAGGGCGGCACTGAAAATTTCGGGAATTAACGAAGTGACAATATTACTATTTCAAAATGTATTTATTGCTTTTCGAAGTATTCTCCGCGAAATTTGACACATTTTTCCATACGATATTACCAATCATTGAAGCAACCATTCCATTCGGAAGTTGGGGTCTCCAAAATGGCCGTTTTGTAGGCGTCCACAGCTTCTTCAGGTGATGAAAATCTCTGTCCACGCAATTTATTCTTTATTTTAGGGAAAGTATAGAAATCATTAGGGCTTAGGTCGGGGCTGTACGGCGGATGGTCTAATAATTCTATGTTTTCTTGCTCTAAAAACTCTTTTGTTCTGTGCGCGGTGTGAGAACTCGCATTGTCGTGATGGAGGATGATGCGGCGGTTGCAGTTCTCTTTACAGAGTTCAGAAACGACCTGTGGCAAACAAATGCTAGCATACCATTCTGCATTAACCGTTCTTTGTCCCTCAAGAGGAATAGTCGTAACATGGCCGGCTTTGGAGACAAACGTGGCCACCATTTTTTTTGCAACACTCCGTGAACGAACAATTTTTGTTGGTTTTAACTCATTTTCGAACACCCAAACTTGTGACTGGTTTTTTGTTTCGGGTTCGTACGCGTATATCCAAGATTCGTCACCTGATACAATGTTGTATACAGCATTTGAGGATCCTGCGTGGAATCTTTCGAGAGTTCTGACGCACCAAGTAAAGCGAGCCGCTTTTTGCTCTTCACAGAGCGAATGCGGTATCCATCGGGAAAACAACTTTTTTACACCTAATTGTTCATGCAGGATTATTTGTATTTGACTCATGCCAATGTCTAAAGTTGCCTGAATTTCGCGGTATGTCACATGTCGATCTTCCTCAATCAGCTTACGCACAGCATCAACGTTTTCTTGGGTGACTGCAGTTTTTGGACGACCTTGACGGGGATCATCACTGAGCTTGACACGTCTACGTTGAAACTCAGCAAACCAGCTATAAATTGTGGTTTTGGATGGGGTTTCATCACCAAATGCAGAAATCATCCGGTCAACACACTGTTTTTATGTTAAACCACTTCGAAAGTCATAATAAATCATCGCTCTTGAATTTTCTCGAGTCAATTCCATTTTCTCAACGACTAAACAAGTTTGACAAAACCTCGTGACAAGACCGAGAATCTTTTTTTAAATAAATAAATGGTATTCGATTTTTAAAACCAAGGAGTTTTCAATTAAAAAGATTTTAATATGACAGGAACAGTGGAAATATTCCATTCCCGATACTTTTAGTGCAGCCTAGTAGTCAATGTTACTAGCCAAGAGGCGAACTAATTTGTCAATTTATTGAAACAAATACATTTAAAACGAAACCAAGATTTTTCTTGTGTCCAGTAGTGATAAAGTTGGCAACACTAGACAAATCCTCAAAAGGCTTCAATTTCTCGGTCATATCACGAGCACTGGACAAAGCGGCCACAACGCAGCCGGATTCCGGATTATCCTTACAAAGATTTATTGTGTTGTCTACCCCGTAGTCAGCGTTCCGAGGATATAAAGAACAAACCCTTCTCGATAAGGAATGAAACTGTAGCAAAACGTAATTCTTTAGGTCGATTGATTGGGCTTTTTTGGTTACTAGAGTAAAGAGTGCGTTATTAAATAAAATGATATATTTTCACACAAAAGTATAATTATTTGTGTTTTAATCAGAATTACTTGTGCCAACAAACGAGTTCACTGATGTGAAGCGGTCAATTTACCTAAGAAGGTTTAGGTTGAGTGATTTTAAGTTGGAAACATTTAAAATCCTGGATATATTCTGGCTTCGCGCTGCGACTTCCGGTGTTACGGCGTCCACGTCCGCTCGCCATGACCGTTGCCATTCGTCACTTCCGGTCGGTTCTGCGGCTTTCCCGAATGACGTCAATTTCATTTTACTCTCAAATAAATCATATATCGTAATACCAATTCTATGTTATTGTATTTTAGTTTATATAACGAGCATGCTTTTTTTAATCTTTCATACTGATAGCAAAATCCGCTTTTAATAAAATTTATTCAAGTTTTCACAATTCTTCCAAATATTTACCTAAAACAACTGCACCTTTTTGTTTTTCATAGTCACCATCGTCATTACATGTTCACCAATAGATCTATCTGAAGCTATACTCGTATTAGTAGGTACTAAATAGTAAAGTCTAGTAGAATAGTAAAAATTATTGCAAAGTCAGGCTGTATGCGATCAGAGACACAAAAGTGAATAGGGAAGCTATACCTGTAGCCCTAGCGCACTATCTGCAACGCATGCATAATTAAAAAATATTTGCACATCATTGTGAGCGCATCGATTATAGTACCGTCCCTTTCCCTCCTGTATTGATGCCTATTACGCATTTTTATACCTGTCTCACCGCACATCGACATAAACAATTTGGCTCCATTATGAAGCGTGCGCATCTTTGCGATCTCGTAAAATAGTGATTGTGACGCCAATTAATGGTTTTGGACTAAAAGTGTTCATCGAGATGTATTAGATGTAAGGAGAGAGTGGCCACTCATGGAAAAGTAAGTAGTGCTGGAATAACATTATTAAAAGGGAAAGAGACCAACGGTGAGATTCTACAAAATCTCCGATTCTATAATCGTTCTATTGATTGCGCTCTAAATCAAATTTAAAAAACATTAAGTAATAAAGAAATTTTTTTTTATTGCCCTTTTAGGCAGACGAGCATACGGCCCACCTGATGGTGAGTGGTTACCGTCGCCCGTGGACTTCAGCAATGCCAGGGGCAGAGCCAAGCCGCTGCCTACCGCTTAATACTCTCCACAAGCCTCTTTTAAAGAAGGACAAGAATCAAGCGAAAATGACAGAAAATGTAATAATTTTTTTTTTTTTTTTTTGCTGGATGTTATCACGCGACACCCTCCTGTTACGTTTAGCGCCCCCCTTTCCAAGACCTTTGCCTCCTTTACCGCGACCGGTCATCTTGACGAACTTCTCGGTTTGTGTTTTGTATTAGTAGTAGCAGCAGACTAACGCGTTGCGCGACGAACGACGAATGAGCTACCGAAATTTTTTTTTTTTTTTTTTCTCCTTCCTAAGCTTATAGCCCTATGGGCTATTTCAGTGTAAACGTGGCTAGTAGGTGAGCTCATGGGGCTCAAACCTGATGTTTGTAATTAACATAGGTATATACGCTCTTGCGTTGCAAGATTAATGTAAAGTAGGAATAATATTTTATTGAAGCAGATATTTTACACACAATATATTTATTTTTCATTCCTTGTTTTATAATAATACAAAAACTTAACAAAATATGAAATGTTGCATAGAACTTACTTCCTCAAAAGCGTGTATAATAATATTGTATATATAATAGGTAAGTAGATATTTTAAAAACATACTTTATTTATTTTGTCATCCCTTGCTTTATACAAATACAAACAATAAAATATGAAATGTTGTATTCAACTTTGTCTTACAGTGGAGTGTGCCATGCATGTTAAATTATATAGACTCCAGTGGCCCTTGAATACCAGGTGATTTATGAATACAGCAGATAGATAGAAGATAGATATCAGTGCAATCCGGTTACTCTCTCTCCACTGTGAATATACTAGTTGTATGAAAGGAAAATTTCGAAAATTAAAAAAAAACTTTGACAGACTGTACAACTTACACAACGAAATATAAATCACTCCAATTTTGACAAACGCACGTGGCAGTTGATTTTATGTTTAAGATAATGTGATTAAACTATTGTTAAATATTCGTCTAAATTGGTGACTGCATTTTTTTTCTTTGTTACGTCGGTGAACGAAATCACGGACCACTTTAATAAGCCATCGAAGCCCTAGACATTGATAACCTAAATGCAGCTACCTACCTTGAGACACGGACTCTAAGTCACAGTTCTATAGTACATGCCGCAAAGCATTGTTGGCTCGCGGCAGAAATAGGCAAGATGGTCGGCCGTACTCACCCGTGCAGGCTCTAAAGACCCTCCCACCACTGAACTGAATTGTATGTTACACCAGCTCAATGTGAATGTAACACTGTGCGATATCAGCCTCATACAAAAAGGTAATTGTTCGATACATATTGATTTTGATAGCGACGTTTGACACGTTGTTAAATAAACGCTATATCGATCTGTAATAACATTGCAGCGTCTAACAGTTTTTTTTTCTTAGGTTGGTGGACGAGCTCCCAGCCCACCTGGTGTTAAGTGGTTATCAGAGCCCATAGACATTTACAACGTAAATGCCGCCACCTACCTTGCGATATAAGTTCTAAGGTCTCAGTATAGTTATAACGGCTGCCCCACCCTTCAAGCCGAAACGCATTACTTCTTCACGGCAGAAATAGGCAGGGTGGTGGTACCTACCCGCGCGGACTCACAAGAGGTCCTACCACCAGTTTTCACTAGTGTAACTGAGTGGACAAGCTCGTCATAACGTGTATGCAGCTACCCACCCTGACTGGTATACTGGTGGTAGGGCGTCTTGTGAAACCGTTCGGATAGGTACCATTACCGTGCCTATTTCTGCCGGGAAGCAATAATGCGTTTCGGTATGAAGGCTAGGATAGATATTTGCGACTTTGGTCTCATGGTGGGTGGTGGAAGTCGCGTAATGACATACATGCACCTCATTACGTATCCTTCCGATCCATTAACGGTGCTTTTAGGTACCACAAGCACCGGTCAACACACCCCACTGAGTTTCTCGCCGGTAGGCAGCGGCTTGGCTCTGCTCTGCTCAGTGGGTCGCGTTTCCGATACGATGGTAGATTCTGCGAAGCACTGCTCTTGCTAAGGCCAGTTTTAGCAACACTCCGGTTTGAGCCTCGTGAGCTCACCTACTTGTTAGGGCGAAGCTGAAATAGCCTCTCAAGGCTATCAACATAGGTAGGGAAAAAAAAGGTATACATAAGATCCAGTAACTATTTAACATAAGATAAAAGACTATTTCTATAATGCTATATTATACTACACTATTGCTATGCTTCTTGTATGCTCAGAAATGTAAAATTGAAGTGATGAATGAGTTTTTGATTTGAGAGATTTCGGTGGCAACGAACCGGTCGCACTGGAAATTCATTGGAGAGGCCTATGTTCAGCAGTGGAGAGTTATAGGCTGAGATGATGAATACGAAAGAACTTGCAATCCTGCAGGCGGGTACCAATTTTTCTAATGAAAGACATACTTAACAAATGATCATGACTTCCATGGTGAAGGTATAAATAACATCGTATAATAAAAGTCAAACTCGTAAACATTATAACTAGTCAGGTCATAAGTATTGTCACACAGTAAAAACTTTTCTTTTAGAATGCTGGCCACAAAAAAGTTTATTGAATTCGAATTTCGAATTGTTCATGAAAATAAAAATGTATACTTTTAGAATTTTACTCATTTTTAAATATGGAGTGGACTCGAATTTCGAATTGTTCATGAAAAAAAAAATGTATACTTTTAGAATTTTACTCATTTTAAATATGGAGTGGACGCTTAAAGAAGACCGTGTTGCAGTTATTGCGTTGCATCGTTGCGGTTACGCGCCAATTCAAATTTTTAACATACTGAAAATTTTGAATATAACCAAAAGATTCGTTTATCGTACCATCAAACGATACAATGAAGACTCTAGTGTAGATGACAGGTCAAGAAGTGGTCGCCCTCGGTCTGTTAGGACTCCAGCAGTGATAAAAGCTGTGAAGGCGCGAATTCAAAGAAATCCCAAACGTAAGCAGAAACTGTTGGCCCTTCAGATGGGGTTAAGCAGAACCACGGTGAAAAGGGTGTTAAATGAAGACTTAGGGCTTCGGGCATATCGAAGAAAAACAGGACATCGTTTGAATGCTCGTCTAATGGACCTGAGACTGAAGAGATGCCGCGCTTTGTTGAAGCGGTACGCGGGAAAAAATATCGGGAAATTCTTTTTTCGGATGAAAAAATTTTTACCGTTGAAGAGAGCTTCAACAAACAAAATGATAAGGTGTACGCACACAGTAGTGAAGAAGCGAGCAACCGTATTCCGCGTATCCAACGAGGTCATTTTCCATCATCGCTCATGGTATGGTTGGGAGTTTCTTATTGGGGCTTAACAGAGGTACATTTTTGTGAGAAAGGTGTAAAAACGAATGCAGTTGTGTATCAAAATACAGTCCTGACGAACCTTGTGGAACCTGTTTCTTATACCGTGTTCAATAACAGGCACTGGAAATTCCAACAAGATTCGGCGCCAGCTCATAGAGCGAAGAGCACACAAGACTGGCTGGCGGCGCGTGAAATCGACTTCATCCGGCACGAAGACTGGCCCTCCTCCAGTGCAGATTTGAATCCGTTAGATTACAAGATATGGCAACAATTGGAGAAAAAGGCGTGCTCAAAGCCTCATCACAATTTGGAGTCACTCAAGACATCCTTGATTAAGGCAGCCGCCGATATTGACATGGACCTCGTTCGTGCTGCGATAGACGACTGGCCGCGCAGATTGAAGGCCTGTATTCAAAATCACGGAGGTCATTTTGAATAAACTTTAGTGTCATAAGAATCTATGTTTTGTTAAGTTAATTTTGGTATATGAATGGTTACATAATGAATAAACTTGTTTCAATTATTTTACATTAAACATGTGACAGAATTTATGACCTGACTAGGTAATTTGCGTAATTACTGATGGTAGGTCATCTTGTGAGTTCCACGGGTAGGTACCACCGCCCTGTCTGATTGGGTCGTGAAGAAATAGTGCGTTTCGGTTTGAAGGGTGAGGCAGCCATTGTACTGTTACAACTGAGACCCTTAGATCTCTTGTCTCATGGTGAGTGGCGGTATTTACGTTGTAGTTGTCTATGGGCTCTTATAACCAATTAACACCCAGGTGGGCCGTGAGCACGTCCATCCATTTAAGCAATTTAAAAAAAGTTGACTGAAAAACTGCTGAGATTCTTGCATTCCAATTTAGTACGTAGTTTTAAAAAAGCCAATTGATGTTGCCAAGAGAACGGTGTGTTTTAATGTCTGTTAGGATTCCTGACTGGTTGTTACAACGGTAATGCGCGGTTATCGCATTAAACAGTGGGACATAAGGAACAAGAAAATAACGAAAAGCATTGATGTATTTTATTTTATGTATTTTATTTTATATATCAATGACGAAAAGTGAAATAATAAACGAGGCTAATTTAATTGTTTGTCTAAAAAAAAACGCTTGTCTCGTTGAATTTAATAATAATAATAATAACGACCGTGCCAAGCTCTACTGGGACCGGCCCATCATCACGGACAGGACTATTCTTGCGAATAAGCCTGATATCGTGCTGATGGACCAGACGGAGTCTCGGGTATTTCTGGTGGATATCACCATCCCCTACGACGAGAACCTCGTGCGGGCCGAGGTAGATAAAAAAACCAAATATTTGGACCTGGCGCACGAGGTGACCGACATGTGGAGGGTGGTATCTACAGAAATAATCCCGGTAGTTGTGTCGGTGAATGGTTTGGTCCCTAAAAGCCTCTCAAAACATCTCGAGAGGCTTGGTCTCAACAAAAAGTCGGTGGTGGCCCAAATGCAAAAAGCAGTCTTGCTCGACAATGCCCGTATAGTTCGCCGGCTTCTCTCCCAATAGTCCCTAACGCTCCGGCCGATTGTTGCCCACCTCGCCGGAGTGTGTCCTGCCGTCTTCCCAGGCGTGGCAGTGTTTAATACAGGATAATAATAACATCTCGAGAGGCTTGGTCTCAACAAAAAGTCGGTGGTGGCCCAAATGCAAAAAGTAGTCTTGCTGGACAATGCCCGTATAGTTCGCCGGTTTCTCTCTCAATAGTCCCTAACGCACCGGCCGATTGTTGCCCACCTCGCTGGAGTGTGTCCTGCCGTCTTCCTAGGCGAGGCAGTGCTTATAACATATAATAATAATAATAATATCATTTGTTGCCTTTCACACACATCCAGATTAATACATTTAGATAAATAAAGAAGAAAAAAAAAAAAAAAACCTTTTGTGTTGTCCAGCTGGAGCACTGGGTATGAATACTCCAGAGGGTCCCACAAACAAGTTCGAAAAGGAATGGTAGCGAGCGAGGTGCGGACGTATTCTCGTGTGTATGCTTCGGTGGTTGCGGGTGAACTGTCGGCGCCCGAAAAGGGGCGCGCGCGGCTTGCCAAAGGGAAAGCCCCTCGGTCGCTACTCTTTGAATCGCGCCGGGAGCCGACAACGAGAACTCCTGATTGGTCGCGGCGCGCGATCAGACGCGGCTGCCGACGCGGCAGGCGTTAGGGTTGCTATAAACGGCAAAAAGAGGTGGCTCAGCTAATGCTGTTCAAAGTCGATGAATTGAACAGCGCTGATTTTCAGTCACTTTGATTGGTAGAAATAAGGCCTCGTATGGAGGACGACGGAAATGCTTAATGAAATTGTTTCAGAATTGATAGAATCTTGAAATTCTGGCTACTCTGCTAGCATCTCTATGAAGCTGCATGAGGGAGTTAAGTAAACATAACAAAATACAGTTTTTAAGCTGTATTGTAATTGCATAGCTTTTATTGCGGGCCTTGAGCGTGGCGACCGAATCATGAAATTCCGTAACGAAAAAAACCTTACACCCCTCACTCCGCCTACCATGTAGCTCGCGTTCAACACATTCACACGTTGCGCTTGTGTAGTGTTTGTGAATAAGCGCGTGGCGTGACGTCACACTGCATGCGCATCATGAAAAGTCTGCCCATTTCTCTCTCGCGCGGTCTAGCTTATGAGTGTGAAGGGGACAGTTAAATTTTTGCTTTTATTAATGTTTAATATAGCGTGGTCTTGTTTTATTATTGTTTTAATATTAAATTATCATTGTCTAATTATAATTGCATAAGTTGATAAAAAATGCTATGCAATAGCTTTACAGCGGCAGTTTCCGAGTGCCACACGTTTTTTATTTTATTTTAGAGACATACTCTTTGAATCACCCAATGAATTTGTCCCAGAAAGCTCATATTCCAGGTATTTAATTCGTATTATATCTATCATAGGCGTTTTTAACCACATATTTTGTCATTTAATATCCATTAACAGTTTTGTTTGATCATCTCTTTCCATCACAGTTGTAACAATAATTTAACGAGTGGAAAATTCTGACAGCCTCAGAATCACCCATTAATTATTACTTATTACTTATTATTATTAACACATAATTTAATTTGCACTGATCGTTGTTTCTCCTTGAAGTATAAAAAATAGGGCGTTTTTCGCAAATGGTCAACCTAATTTATCAAGCGGGGAGTGGTTCGGCTGTTCTGTTCTAATTAATATCTACTCAGTTCGTCCTACATCAGTCTGTTTGTCGGCCACGATCGGAGCCGTGCCCTACAAAATCGAATGTGTGTTTACCAATACATTTTTTAAGTTGTTTGAAAAACTCAAGTAATACAAAGGTATTTAGTAATCTATTTGTTTTGATTTACAAGTCGCGATTATTTTGATACGCATTCGTCGGTTAAAGGTATACGGTTCGCGCATCGATTATAATTCATTTAATGTTTATAATCAGCGTCTCTTGTGATTACATTTCAAAGGCATTCAATGAACGATGAATATTTTTGTTTGATATTATGTCGTCTGCTCATTTAAACATCGTTTGTTTGGTTTTATCGTTATCATTTTTATTTCACTACAACCGGTTGTGTTTGTGGTTGTGTGGGTGTAGTTCGTGTGACTCAAAGTTGGGTAAAGACGAATTTAACATTAATATTGTTGATTTATAAAAAAAAACAGTTATTTACTAATTGTGTTGAATACGGTTCTTGATGTGTGTGCAAAACGAGCTAATCGGATGTCTTGAAGTTGAAAAAAATAACATTGGAAGTTTCCCGAACATAATGTACATGATACAAATTATTAAATGTGGTTAAAAACATATCTATTTCCTTCAAAAGATCATTTTATATATACATATATAGCAGTTTATAACAGTAAATACCTAGTGTATACATATAATAAATTACAGTATGCCATATTCTAGCTGCATACAGCAGTTGGCTTCTTTTTTATGGCTTAAATGGGTGAAAGAGGATACGACTCACCCGGTGTTAAGTGATTATCGGAACCCATAGACCTCAACAACACCAATATTTCCAAGGTCACCCACCTTGAGACATGAATTCTAAGCCTCAGTTCTGTAGTACAAGGTACGTAAGTAAATAAAAATTCTCAGCGTACGATTGAGTGAATCGCAAATCAGCAGTTAGGTACACACATAACTACACTAGCTAAAGTAGGCATATTATACCTACTGAGTCGATACATTTCATAACGCCAGAAAAACACTAAAAACATTATTACAGTACACACAGTCCGTCGGCGGTGCTCCAGCGAAACACACGCCATTGTTTTTTTTTTTTGTAATTTTAATTATTTTGGTCTAGTCAAGTGTAGCAGAATGAATATTGCGTGAGTTAACTAACTTACTTATTAGTTACCTCGTCTAAAGTCGTAAGTCGTCTGACAAATTTCATTGACCTTGCCCGGCCGCGAATGAGTACGACAGTCTCAGAGCGCGCGCCGTGTTGGTCCGGCAGCCCCGATCCCCGCGTCCCTGTGCCATTAACGCCTCATTGAAACCGCTGTCCAAATCACATACACATTAACACAAAACATTAAATGAACAAATAGCGATGATAAATATAAAATCTGTAACTCGAGGCTATTGAATAATCATACGGACTTCTCGATGTTATCTCGCCGATGTTTCGCGTCCGGAGTGCGCATGTGCCGATAACCCGGCCAAATTAAATTTGAGCTGTCAGAGTGTATCAGTGTGAAGTTGCAGATTCTGAATTTTTCCGTCGTAAAATAGCAAGATTGTAGCAGGGCTTCGTAAGCGTACTACAAGAGGTTTGTGCTTTGAACAACAAACATTAGGTTTAAAATCAAATGACTAACCTTATTACAAGGTTATGTTTTATATAAATTTGGGCTTATTATTCGGGCTTAGCATTATATTTTTTCTTTTTCCTTTTAAAAACGACTTTCATTTGACTTTAATTTTCACGTATTTAATATTAGCTACATCGTTCTTTTTTAATTGTAATTACAGGTAAACGAGCTTACGGCTCAGCTGATATAAAGTGATTAACACAGCCCTTAGATATCACCTTAAGACGTGAGGTTGAAATTTCATTACTGAAATTTCATAGGTACCTATTCTAGTAACCTCGATGGGTTATATAGTTTCACAGAACTAATTGTAATGTTATCCGTCTTTAGATAGGACGCAGAGTTCTATTACCTATCTGTTACCCATGAGTGGAGGAGCGTCATATCATTACTGATCAGAAAATAAAAAATTGTGTTGAGTAAAAGGGTCGTTTTTTTCGATCTTTAGGCCATCTTTGAAATTCATAAATAATGACACCCGTCACTATGTTCCATGGCAAACAAAAGTATTTTCATAGTCTGTGTTTTTTTTAGCAAATTTGATGAATTATGCGCCCTAAGAGTCTCTTTAAACCTTTTACCTTTATATCGTCCATTTTGTATTATATTAGTTTAGTTGGTTTAGTCAAAATTTAATTGTAAAAAGTAGTCAGAATCGATCGCATATGGTGATTGTGTGACCAAGTCATGAGAAATTCATCCATTTCATTGAGATTCTATAACGGTAGCCATCATTTTGTAGGACTGCTCGTTAGATCACAGAGTTTTGAAAAAATATATATTCCAATATTTCCTATATTTTGATTAACAATTTTCGCAAAACTACTAGCTACTCTTAAAGTGGAATCGATGGGTAGTAAACACGAGCTTCATATCTTTTATATGAAAAAGTCCGTGCTATTCTTCAATTTGTGAACAACACAAGACACATAATACATAAAATGAGTCTAAATCTTGAGGCGCCAGTGATTAGGGTTAAATTTTGATTGAGCGAATACTAGTAGCAGTAAATGGACTTGAATAATACAAAGATATTTAAATATGAATGAGTTTAATTCAATATTAAATACAATTTAGTCGGGACAGGCAGAGACTCGACTATACTCTTGCAGATTTCCGTAAATATCATAGGAAATAAAATATTGGCGTGTTTTTTTCCTTTAAAGGTTAATATTCTTTTGTTTAAGTTTGCATAAATAGAGTTAATTCATTACTGTAGTCAATCAAGCATATTCATATCGCATTTGAATAGAAAGAAAAACCTGAAAACATATTTGAACAAATTACACATTCTTTTGTGACTGCGACCTTAAACTAGGCTATTATCAGAAGTGTAGTTTTTTTGAGGTATTTTCCTTTTCAGGTGCTGACTATATTCTGGTAACAATCAGCGTCCAAATGACCGAGACTAACTCGCACGGCTGGTTCTCAAGTATGAAGCGTCCGAGATGCCCCGGTGTATCCAGATCTATTTTCCCAAACACGTCATAAAGCACTCGCTTTCCATCAAATTCTTCTTTCTAGTAAGCTGTTCGAGCCTCTTCCTATCACTAGTTTGGATACAGCTCTACTGTGATACCGAATCGTCCAGGGTCACTGCAAGTCTCGTAGAAGAAGCCCTCGAAAATGTTTCGAAGGATCTCCGTTATTCGGATGTTTATAGGAAGACTAGCAAGCTACCGAAGTTCATCAAGTATATCCTGCTATGGACAAGGCAAGATTTTGCACCTTTTTATTTCCTCGGGCAAGGTCAACGGGCTTTCCTTAAAAACAATTGCTCGGTGATAAATTGTTACATAACAACTGACAGGAAATTCTTCGGTGGCGACCTCACGAAGTTTGACGGGATAGCGTTCAATGGTCGAAATATGAAAAGTTCAGATTTGCCGAGAATCCGTACGGGAAAACAGAAATATGTGTTCTTCAACATGGAGTCTGCGGAAAATTTTCCCGTTTGCAGCGAAAAGTTCGATCGGTTTTTCAATTGGACAGCCACTTATAGACTGGATTCAGATATTCCGTTCCCATATATACAAATAAGAAATATGAATGGTGAGATTGTTGGTCCGAAGAAAGAAATGGTATGGGCGGACGACTTCTCGGAGATTGACGAAGATCTATCCTTGAAAATTGCCAATAAGACTAAAGCAGCTGCTTGGTTCGTCTCTAATTGTAAGAGTAAAAGCGGACGAAAGAAATTTGTGGACGATTTACAAAGGGCCTTAAATCGATTTAAATATTCTATCGATATTTACGGATCGTGTGGAAAGTTAAAATGTCCAAGGGACAAGAATAACGATTGTCATTCGCTGTTGGAAAAAGATTACTATTTTTATTTATCGTTAGAGAATACGTTTGCAGAAGATTATGTCACAGAGAAGCTGTTAACTGCATTACAACATGACGTAGTGCCGATAGTGTATGGCGGAGCGAATTATTCTAGGTAAGTTTGTTTCGTCGTTTCAAACAAATCTGTCGACGTTCACGGTAACGTAAACTTCATTAATTTTATCGGTGATTATAAGTAGGCTATAAACTTTTTTAATTTCCAATGGAAGCAATAAAAATACAAAATTTTACACACATATCTATTTGAGCGTATTAATTGACAAATATCCTATGTTTCCTATTACGAAAGTTACTTTATTTAATATAGGTTAAAACCATTTACAAAATTAATTGAAGTATAGAGGCAGAACGAATAAAATAATTAAAATGGAAATTCTTTGATTGTTAGATGTATTGTGAGTACCGCCCTTTTTATTTCTGCCGTGAAGCAGTAATGCGTTTCGGTTTGAAGGGTGGGGCAGCCGTTGTAACTATACTTGAGACCTAAGAACTTATATCTCAAGGTGGGTGGCGCATTTACGTCGTAGATGTCTATGAGCTCCAGTAACCACTTAACACCAGGTGGGCTGTGAGCTGGTCCACCCACCTAAGCAATAAAAAAAAAGATACATCTAAGTGCCGTTCCCTTTATTTTTGCCGCGATTTCCTTTTGGATTGAAGTGTGGGGCAGGCTTTTTACAATTGCAGCTTAGACCTCATGTCTCTGACCATATGTAACTGATAAGATTCACTTAGAGGAAGGTCTTTATTTAAATGGGCTAAAGAAAAAACGGTGCTATGAAAATTGATTGAAAAGTATTTGTGATGAAGCACGGATTTGTTATGGAACAAATTGTTTATCTTTTGATAACCTAAAGAGCTGTTTTTTTTAATTAGAATTAATCAGAATATCATATATTGTTTTAATTAATTGTCAAAAAGGCATGAAATTTATGATGCCATTTACAGATAGTCTTAATTACCGATAGTTACGAGTTGCTTATGAAATTAAAACATAATTCTTCAATCAGGTTTCTTCCACCTGGCTCTTACATCGACGGGAGAAGATACAAGCCCGCTCAACTTGCGGAAATTATGAACAAACTCATGAAAAATCACAAGTTGTACGCCGAATATTTCCGTTGGAAGAAGCACTACACGTACCGCGACCCTTCGGAGGTGGACAACGTCTGTGCTCTCTGTAAGGCATTGAATAACAAAAAAATGGCCAGTCCCAATACTTATTATCAGTTCAGGAAGTGGTGGCATCCAGAATTCAAGAGATTGTGTTAGTTGACGTCGAATGATAGTAACACAAAACCGGACAGTCCCGATTTAAGATAAAAAATCGCCTCAATACAATTTCACCACGCGTGACGTCACTTGTGCATCCAAATCTGGTTTTTAACTGATTGTATTTATGTGTTCTTTTGTTTAATGACTACAGTTATTTCTTTGTTTTTTTTGTTTGTGTTCGTGTCTGTTTACCTATTAGTATTTTTATAGCGGTATTCCTAGACCAATGATAGGTTGCATAGCAATTTTGAGGTCGTCTACTGACGTCGGAGATAATGCGATTTTGTGTTGTTAGTAAGTCACGATTGTTTTCGTCATAAAATCTAACAATATTATTAGTTACCGTCATCCATGGTATAAAAAACTATTAACATATCGACGCTTGAAAGGCAAACGTGACTAAGCGACAATGCGTGAACTTTACAGTAGACTAATTTAAAGTTGAAATACCTGAAAAAAAATCTATTTTAACGAATCTAGCTGTAGGATTGAAATGATTTTCATAGACCTAGAAATATTTTTTTTTTGCATACCGAACATAGTTATTGCCTATCATTTATGTACAAAGCAGTTATTGTCGCTTAGTCACGTTAGCCTTTCAAGCGTCGATATATATTTCCGTCTTTATTTTGATAAACTGATATATACACATTCTAGAAGCTTCACGATCGAGGAATGTTTTCTTCTACTTTCTGACGGAACGAACTGAACTGAAAGATTCAGTTGCAATAAAGACCGAGTGATCAAGCTTACTATATATTTTGTCTCTTTCTATCCTCTTTGGGGCTCGTTTTGAATACAAAATACGTGACGTCATGTAAGGTGTTTTTTTTTTTTTTATCGCGCATTTATTTAGTATATATGTTATGTTCTCAGTCAGACGTGAACAGAGAGAATCGTAATTCGCTAGGAATGTCTTAAAGTTGTGAAATTTACAAAACAAACGCGCAACTAAGCCATAAAAGTCATTGATCTGGTCGTAAAACGACTCGCAGTCTCTCTATTTACAAATTTCTTTAATATTTGTAATTTTTGTGGAAGTTTTTTTTTTTGTAAATTTAACGACTGATGTGTATTGCTTGCAAATTTACTATAAAACTCGTTTTTTAGTAGGTATCATTTATTTGTACTAATGTTTTTAGTGTTTAAGTAGAAGATATTAATTATGCAAATAAAAATATTAGAAAATAGTTTTATTACCAAATTACTTCCAAATACATTTTCCGAATAGTATTAAATACGATAAGCTTCGAATGTAGGGAACAAAAATATATTGTTTTTAAAACTTGTGATCGATAAATCTAAACAATCAATAATCGTATAATAAATACAATAAATATTAATCGTTTGAATATTTATTGTATCAGTGAATTTAATATGATGGTTTGTATTAATTTCTTATTGAAAACAGATTAAGTTTGTGTATGTGTGATAGTTAGGATTAAAGATAATGAAAGGTTTGCCATGTAAAAAAAAATTGTATATTTTTGTAATTATAAAATCGTATGTAATAAACCTTGTATTGGTTTATGTACCACGATAAAAAAAAAATGATACGGGTAACTTTCTTATAACACGGTATTTTACAACACGAAAAGAAAAAAATACCATAAATTCTCTTATAACACAGTACTTTTGTATAAAATAAACTTAAAACAAACAAAAGGAACCCGTCCGACGGGGGAGATATCAAAGGAAAAACAAAATTGTTATTTTTATTTAATTCCGAGTATTTTCATATTTATCTACCTTTTAAACCTTCTCTGGACTTCCACAAATAATTCAAGACCAAAATTAGCCAAATCGGTCCAGCCGTTCTCGAGTTTTAGCGAGACTAACGAACAGCAATTCATTTTTATATATAGAGATAGGTAAAAATATACATACAGGCATAGTTGAGATGTTTCATTCAGAAAAAAGCCTGTCCTTTTTATACTGGCTTCTAGTTTTATATAACACGGTTTCGTACAACGCGGAACTTTGTAGGGAACGTATCTACCGTGTTATAGGTGGGTTACCAGTATTTAGTAATGTTATAAAAAAATATTTGTTATTCGAGTTGATGCGAACATATATTTAATGCATAAATCTGTATTTAATGTTAAGTAAGCTTATGAATTTGTTTTGTAATGGAACATGCATCAGCTTCTTCTTGATTTGTTTTTCAATCGACGCCCACATAGTTATTTAAAGGCCATAGAAACAGTCAAATTAACGTGGGATGTAGACTAACTAGTTCGCGTATCTATGTTGATAAAAAAGTTTTGTTGTGTTTTTAGTTTACGTAAATGCGTAAAAATTCAATTGCCGGCGTTTATTTGCTAGAATTAAAATGAAATTGTTAAATAAAAAAATTTATACTTATAAAGAGGAAAACAATAAAGGTGATATATTGAATAATTGTTATAATATGGTAGTAACGACTATTTTACGACAAAGAAAACTTAATATAATAATATAATACTTGCCTTAGATAATTTAAGCAAGATGAGAATTCATTTAAATTTATATTATATCAAAAATCACTTTCTAATTCTAAAATACATTAATAATTCCTTTCGTCGTTTTTTCAAACCTGCAAAACAAAAAAAAAAACACGTAACAATATTGTTATGTTGGACCGTGAGATTTCGATCTCCTATACGGGGTATTCATGTCGATAAAAAAAAAGGTTTTTAATTTTTTGTTAGTCGAATCAGAATTGAAAGTGCTAAAAAATCACAAGTCTTCGTCGGCGCGTGTGTGATGGCATACGCAGACATATTTTTGTCTTACTCCATTACCCTAGCGCATAGTATTGATTTTTAGTTTTTGGTAGCTCTGTTTGTCTATGACTTTACTTACAATCAGAGTGAATGTAGTCGCAAAAGGTTCTGACAAGTCTGTAAAGTTATATTTATGGAATAATTTCCCAAAAATTACTAATCGAACGAATAATCTAGATCATGCAAACATTGAGTGTGGACTACACGAGTATATGTATGTAGTGTTTAATAAAATTTTGAATAAATTCTAATTAAACTATTTGATAAAGATAAAAAAACTGACATACATTATCACATTTAAATGAACGTTCTGTGAACTGATAACACCAATGTAGCGATCACTTGTTTTTTCAATTGAATTAAAATCGAATTACTTTAAATTTTAATACATTCTATTGGGCTGAGTATGTTACTATTGTAAAGTAGTTAGCAGATATACAAATGTTTTAATAAATGTCACGATTATATTATTGATTGAATTTTTTTTGTTAACTATTTCAAAAATTATACCTAGTAACATAATATAGGCTGAATCGATTGGAGGTGTCATTTAAAAAAAAAACGAGTATTTTAAGCGATATCATCGGATGTTGATTTAATTTTAAAGACAGAGAGAGAGAGAGGGATGCCATTACTAATGAAAAACAATTTTAGCCAAATGGCCGCCTCAGCTACGCTGGCAGTATGTACCATTTATTTATTTATTGTTTAGATGGGTGGACGAGCTCACAGCCCACCTTGTATTAAGTGGCTATTGGAGCCCATAGACATCTACAACGTAAATGCGCCACTTACCTTGAGATATTATTTTTGTAAAAATTTCCGTCGCACATTTGTGGCTGCATCGTCCTTGACGACTTCACGTATTCCACCTTCAAGTCCTTCAATCGATTGTGGGCCAATTACATAATAATATGGCATATGGCCAATGGCATATACCTTATCTTCAACGTATCCCAAAAGAAGTCTAAATATGTTGAATGTATGAAGTATCATAACATTGGTATAATAACGTTTAAAAATAGGTCTAATTTCGTCATCACGTATATCGTTAACATAAAAGTAGTTTGTGGACCTAGCCATTTTTTTAGTGGTGTTACGGATATTTGGCGGTGGGTTCCACCATCTTAATTGTTTCCGCAGCTGCAGTCGTGCGGGGAAGAGGAGTCACGCTAAAGCAATTGAATATGCAATTTCGAAAGTGGCACATCTCTGAAAATGTAAAATGTTCAGGAAATGAAAACAACTGAGTATTTTGTAAAGCAGTGTAAAATTTAAAATATTAACTTTTGAGATATATTTTAATTTAGCAATTGCAAATTACTGGAATTATTATAAAATGGGAGTAGGTAAACCTCAAAACTACATGTATATGAAAAAAGTATTTGACAAAATATGCGACATGTGCCCTTTTCGAAATTGCATATTCAATTGAAAACCCAATATTATTTATGTTTAATGACTTAGCGGACAGCAAAATTGACGTTTTGGTGTTTATCAGTTCCGCTAAGCCACACTTCCACTTTTTCCTGCTTATGCTGGTAACCTCGAGGGGTTATACCAGTTTTGCCGAGCGAGTAGGCGAGCTCACGGGACTCAGTCCGGCGAATTTGCTAACACTAGACCTAGTAAGAGCAGGGCTTCGCAGAATCTACCACCGGATCAGAAACGCGATCCACTGAGAAGATCCGGCAAGAAATTCAGTGGCCTGAACCACACGATGGTCACTTGAGCTAATGATTAAAAAAAACAGTTGTTTTCATTATAATAATTACGTTTTACAGCAGTAAGTATTCCAAAATTTATGGAATCTTATTTTGTTAGTGATTGTATTGATTTTGAATTTGAAGTTACAAGTGTAATTTGTGCACTCAAACAATCCGGTGAATTATTTTTAATATTTATTTATTGTTAAATACAAATTTAATACAAGTATGTATTTATTTGTCTATTTATATATAAAAAACGTTTATTTCTATGATGTGTAACTTTTCCTATTGTTTAACGTATATTAATGATTAGAAACACATTTAATTAATTATAATTACAGGGAAAAAAACACTCCACGTTCTACAAATTTGTAACAGTGTTGTTTTTATGAAAATTACCAGATCGTGTCCTAAATTATTTGTAAATATTGTTTAACAGCTTTAGCAGGTATATTTTAGTAATAATATTAGAAATATTAAATAAAATTTGCCTTATCTCGTCGAAATATAATTGTCGACTGTTGCAAAATTATAATATATAAATATATTCATTTTATATGCAATATTGTTTTTAATTTAACCCACCTTCCTTGTGCTACGTCCAACATCCTTTTGACTTCATTTCACTCTATTTTCTAGACAAATTTTTCAAGCAAAGTCAACCACTCTCGGGGAGTTTTAACTTGTGTAGACTACACTGTACTACGTTGTTCCCAATTAGGGTTGACACAACAAAGCTCTTGATAATGTCATTGTTTTAAAAATTTGCGTCAGTCAACATTTTCAAGTTATATTTTAAGCCAAAAATTATTATATGAAATTAATATATTATGAAGTGGCTGATTAGTAATGAGGATGTTGGCGGGCAGCCCTCATACATTGATATTTAAACTTCATGTTTCAAGGTCAGTACCCCCAATTCACGTATTGCTGTCTGTGGTCCGGTAAACAATTAAAAGAAAGTGCTCATCCATTTACACAATAAGAAAAGAGGTAATAAATAAATAACATTCAATAAAAACAATACATTGCGCTTAATGAAGAATTTTTTTTTAAATCTACTTATAAATTATATTCAGCAGTGCGAAAGAGATAGCAGAATGTGCCTAAAACGTATCTTTTCTTTATTCACATACATAAAATATTGATTTCTACTTTATCACAAACAATTTCAAATTCTATGAAATTTTTGTCGTAAAGTTTTCTCGATAAAGGCAATGTTTGCTTGTTACTTGAAATATACGAAATAAAATCGTATCTCGTCTACAAAATAAAAACATCAAACATCCGAATCATTTACTTTTAATGTGAACGAGAGATCTTGTGATAACTAGCCAGCCAAAGTGTAGATCACATTAGAAGTACAATAAAAGCCACTCGACGCCGAAGAGTCGAAAGAAAAAACTTTAGCTGAACTTAATTAGAAAAGTTAGGGACGTGTCTTGCTCTGTAATGTGTACGTGTGCGAAACTGAGGCGTTAAACAGAAACTCGATTCGATAGTTGAACCTTATTTGCAGTTTACTAAGTGTTAATGTTAATGTCACGTAATGATGAGAAATCAGAAGATCGATAAGCAAAAAATAACGTGACCGTATAAACGTAATCGATTTTTGACAAATTTATTATCTGCAAAAAAAAAGGTGCACACACTAGTCATTAATGATATCTACTGGCATGACGACCTGGACCTAGAGTCCATTAGTAAGTATTTACAGTCGGCATCAAGACGCCATTTCGAGAAAGCGGCACGACACGAGAATCCTCTCATTGTGGCCGCTGGTAACTACATTCCCGATCCTGCGGACAGAATGGAAAGAAATCGACGTCGCCCTAAACACGTTATTTCGGATCCTCCCGATCCACTAACGGTGCTTTTAGGTACCTCAAGCACTGGTCATCGTTCTCGTCGAACCCGTCGCTTGCGACGAAGGGCTCGACGAGTAAATTAACCCACAGACAGAGCCCACTGAGTTTCTCGCCGGATCTTCTCAGTGGGTCGCGTTTCCGATCCGGTGGTAGATTCTGCGAAGCACGGCTCTTGCTCTTTAGGGTTCGTGTTAGCAACGTCGTCAGGTTTGAGCCTCATAAGCTCACCTACATGTCAGGGCGAAGCTGAAGTAGCCTCTCAAGGCTATCAGCATAGGTAGGAGAAAAAAAAAGATATCTGTCACTTTAAGGTACCTCTCTATTATGATTCTACCTTTATCTTTCCAATATTCACATTCCATAATGTTAGTTTGTGTATATAGAGTTTTCTATCGGTATTTGTAAGGAGGTAGCATTTTAGATAAAATCTTTCGGATGCGGGAAGAGTGCCTATCGTGGAGTGATGTCATTACGGGCGCCCCCGGGTGCACAACCGATGCCCCATGAATCACGAAAAGGTGCAGACGAAACTCGTAATTGTATATATTTTTATTTTTAGATGCATTAGTAGGTTGTTTTTTTTTTATTACTTAGATGGGTGGACGAGGCTACAGCCCACCTGGTGTTAAGTGTTCACTCGATCTAAATCGTAAATGCGCCACCCATCTTGAGATATAAGTTCTAAGGTCTCAGTATAGTTACAACGGCTATCCCATCCTTCAAACCGAAACGCATTACTGCTTCACGGTATAAATAGGCGGGATGGTGGTACCTACCCGTGGAACTCACAAGATGCCCTACCACCAGTAATAACGCAAATTATAATGTTTACGAGTTTGACTTATTATATGATGTCATTAAGCTATTGCATAGATTTTATCGCGGGCCTTGAGCGCAGCGACCGAATCATGAAATTCCGTAACGAAAAAAAAACTAACACCCCTCACTCCGTCTACCAAGTAGCTCGAGTTCAACCCATTCACACGTTGCGCTTGGTTAATGTTTGTGAATAAGCGCGTGGCCTGACATCACACTGCATGCGCATCATGAAAAGTCTGCCCATCTCTCTCTCGCGCGGTCTAGCTTATGAGTGTGAAGGAGACAGTTAATGTTTTGCTTTTATTAATGTTTAATATAGCGTGGTCTTGTTTTAATATTAAATTATCATTGTCTAATTATAATTGCATAAGTTGATAAAAAAATGCTACGCAATAGCTTTACCGCGGCAGTTCCCGAGTGCAACACGTTTTTTTTTTATTCCTTCACATTTGAAGTAATACGTGATCATTTGTTAAGGACGGATTTCATTAAAAAATTGGTACCTGTCAGCGGGATTCGAGAGCAGTCGATACAAATTCACCTCACATCTCACATTTTTATCGACACTATATTATTTCGCATGTTACGTCTTCCGCTGCGCGCTCTCCACACGAGAACCCGTCTGCTCCAGCGATCGTCAGTCCCACGGTATATATGGCAAGCCCACTGCCACTTCAGCTTGCTGACTCTTTGCGCTGGGTCGATGACTTTAGTTCTCTGTCGAACAATCTCATTCATTGACTAGGTGGTGCTATGACCTCCGAACGGTGACCGGCAAGAAGTGGATGAGGAGAGCCGTAGACCGGGCTCAGTAGTGTGGATTGGGAGAGGCCCATGTCCAGCAGTGGACGACTGTGGGCTGTTGATGGTGATATTATTTCCAACGTTTCGTATATAATGCAGTTTTCGTGGTTGCGGACGACAGTCTTTGTAGTTATAACAACGCCTGCGAGTCGCGAAGACGAAAGAAAATATTATGGAGAGAATAGTTTGAATAATAGCAACGGCTGTCAAATCGAAACCCATGAGCTATTTATGATTTAACTAGCGACCCGCTCTCGCTTCGCTTCGGAAACATTAAAACACACATGAAAACAAAAAAATTAAATATAAAAAAATTAAAAAAAAAGTAGCCTATGTTCATCAGGGACAATATCGGCTTCTAATGGAAAAAGAATTTTTCAAATCGGTCCAGTAGTTTGGGAGCCTATTCGAAACAAACAAACAAACAAATCTTTCCTCTTTATAATATTAGTATAGATTCAGTGGAATGGCGGACCGAACGTACGTATTACGTACGAACGTATTACTAATTTGAAAATCTCGATTAATGTAGAAATCTATTAGTTAGCAAACTCAATGCCACCGTCATTATATGTAGTTCTACAAGGATATGCTTAATTTGAAGAGCAAATAACGTTAGTTATTTATTCTAGTAATACTAGTTTACTGTGGAATAACATCTGAATAACTTCTGCGATCGTTTTTTTTCAATTTCAGAAAGTGATCCAAAATGTCATATCAAGCTTTTCTTTATTCCTTGTGCTGAAGATAGTCAATACAAAGAGGTTGTAAGTAGATTTGCGGGAAGCGCTCAGACTCTCCATATAGCTACAGTTCTCATTGAATTACAGCATCTTACTCAAACGCTTATCGATACTGAAAATTTCGTCAAGAATTTGTATGAGAAATCGTAGTTATTGTCTTCGTTGGTTATTTGGTAAAATCGACTGGTATTGTGTGTTTAATTACCTACATTTCGTAGCATGCTACGCAATAACTGTTTAAAAGATTAATAATATTTCTACAGGGCTCAAATCTATTATTTGGGATTACTATTTTTATTAGACGGAGCATTTTTGGGGATCGTTTTCGCAATCCATCATCCGCATCAGGAACGAATTCTGTCTATGACGCGTATTAGTTAATATTCTTACTTGTGTACATACGTGTTATTCTAACTGACTACAACTAAAAATAAATCGTGATGGAGTCTAATTTCGTCTCAGCGAAACGTACCACCACTAAGTCGTAGGTACATAGTACACCAAGCAGTAAAATTATTGGAATTGTTCCCGAAATTGTGGAAATAAAGCAGTGATGATGCCTATCACAATAACACTGCAAAAGAAAATAACTGAGCTGCTTATCGTAAATCTTCGGAAAGAATTAAGATTTAAAAGATTATAAGTTATACTTCCAATGGATTAGATTAATCAAAAGAATGACAAACAAAAACCCTGCATTAAAAAAAATCTGTTAAAAAGTGACGAAACTTTTATCGAATTGAATTTTGATTGACAATTACTTCGGGCAACTAAAATCGCCTAAATCTTGGAAATATACTAACTAAAATGAACACCGAATGTGACACAATCTGTTGATGTAATATGATGATGGCAACAGTTGAACAAATAAGAATAGATTTTATGCTAAATACAGAAACCGCGGATGCCGTAACCAATCCTGATTTTCAATGCATCGACTAATGCGAAATGACCTAGATGCTTTGTGTAGATTACGGCAATGCTAAGCAGTTAAACTGAAAATTAACCACACGCCGAACGCCAGCGCTGACATTGAGACAAAAAGTCGAAGTTTCAATTACACAAAAGAATAATACTAAGGATATTTTTTTCTACGGCAAAAAATCAATTGTATAAAGCAGGAGAAAAAAATAATAATTTCTAAGATGAGTGGACGAACGAGCTCATGGCCCACTTGTAGTTACCGGAGCCCATAGACATTAATAACGTAAATGCTGCCACCCACCTTGAGATATAAGTTGTGAGGTCTCAGTATAGTTACAACGGCTGCCCTACCTTACAAACCGAAACGCATTACTGCTTCACGGCAGAAATAGGCAGGGCGGTGGTACCTACCCGCGCGGACTCACAAGAGGTCCTACCACCAGTAATTACGCAAATTATAATTTTGCGGGTTTCAATTTTATTACACGATGTTATTCCTTCACCGTGGAAATCAATCGTGAACATTTGTTGAGTACATAATTCATTAGAAAAATTGGTACCCGCCTGAGATTCGAACACCGTCGCATCATTCAACACGAATGCACCGGACGTCTTATCCCTTAGGCCACGACGACTAATACAAAGCAGGAGAAAAAATATTTTAAGATGGGTGGACGAGCTCACGGGCCACTTTTTAAGTAGTTATCGGAGCCCATAGACATTAATAACGTAAATGCTGCCATCCACCTTGAGACATGAGTTCTAAGTCTCGGTTCTTACTATAACGGCTGTTCCATTCTTCAAACCGAAATGCATTATTGCTTCACGGCAGAAATAAGCAGGGTGATAGTACCTACCCGTGCGGGCTCACAAGACTCCTTATCCATCAGTAATAACACAAGTTACCTATCATTTTTGCGGAAGTCGAAGTCATTCGTGAACGTACGGTGCGTGAACATACGTGAACATACGTCTTACTGGTGGTAGGACCTCTTGTGAGTCTGCACGGGTAGGTACCACCACCCTGCCTATTTCTGCCGTGAAGCAGTAATGCGTTTCGGTTTGAAGGGTGGGGCAGCCGTTGTAACTGTACTTGAGACCTTAGAACTTGTATCTCAAGGTGGGTGGCGCATTTACGTTGTGGATGTCTATGGGTTCCAGTAACCACTTAACACCAGGTGGGCTGTGAGCTCGTCCACCCATCTAAGCAATAAAAAAAAAAGTTCTGTATATATTTTAACACGTATAAACAACTCATTCGATTTTAATAAGAGGCTTCTGTGTTGAATGTTTTAGCCGCTTTCTGGAGTAGTCGTGACCCGTGGGTCACGGCTACTCCAGAAAAAAAAAAAAAAAAAAAAAAAGGTAGATTTTTAACTTGCCTTTCTTTTGTAAATAAAAAGTTGATTGAATGAATAATACAAATGAAAAGTACACAAGAACAAAAGTGTCCGTGACTTTATTGAACATTAACGTGTTGCTATTATCTAATTTTGTATGTAATGAAAAACCTTTATTATTTATAACTCCTTAGTTTTTAAAAAGGATTTTTCTTCAGTGTCATTCAGTGTCATGGAGTAAGTCTGTTATCAGTAAAAAAAGAAAGTTCAGATTTGTTTAATATAATAATACTGTATAAAATACTAATTTTAAGAGATTAAGGGCTTTGAATGTTGTTTTTTTATACATATAACATAAAATGCAATTAAGACTTTTTTTATCATTTATTCATTCTGAAATACTCCTTAACATTATATGTATTATGAATATTTATTATTTTATTGTTTTGAAAATAAATATACTAAAATTTTTCTGTAAATGAAACAGAGGACGTGTGAAGTGTGCAGATGACATCTATATCTATACTAATATATAAATCTACAGTGGTTTTACGTATGTTCCGTTATAACTACTGAAACATGCATCCGATTGACTTGAAACTTAGTATCCATTTAGAAAATACATGTACTTAATGGATAGGCTAATATTTATATGAGTGTTGGACTACCTACACCAGTTGCGCGGGCGTTAATGATGTGAGTCTTTGTGGGGGTGAGAAATAATAATGTTAATTTTAAATGCCCAGCGAATCGGTCGGGTACAGCTAGTAGTTCATAAGGTGATGATAACACACCTCCGTTCAACAGTATCGGTTCTCGAGGCGATCATCAATTTTAATGGTTGCTTCCTGAATGAGATGAAGGGATGTTCGTAGCGCCCTTCAAGCTCTTACGTAAAATGGCTACGTGTACCTAGATGACAATTTGCGACGGACATTCATACAGCATATACTGTTGGTCCAATTTGAGAATACAGGTCATCAATAAAAACTATAATAAATTACGATTTAATCTTGCGTTTTTTATCGTCTTCATCTGTCACTATTAGTTCGTTCTGTGTGAAAAGAAATTTACAAAAACATTTTTTATAGAAAATTAGAACGTAAGTGTTGGCACAATGTTCAGATTTGTATGTATTCAAAACGTCAGACGTAAGTTAATGAAATTTAAAGCGCGAAATGATGTCGTAAAAATAATTCGTTTTCAAGTCGTCGTGGCCTAAAGGATAAGACGTCCGGGCATTCGTGTTGAGCGATGCACCGGTGTTCGAATCCCAGGCGGATACCAATTTTTCTAATGAAATACGTACTCAACAAATGTTCACGATTGACTTCGACGGTGAAGGAATAACATCGTGTAATCAAAATCAAACCCGCAAAAATATAATTTGCGTAATTACTGGTGGTAGGACCACTTGTGACCCGGTCGTGGACGAGCTTGCAGCGCGCACTCTGCGTGCTGTGGGTCTCGTCTGCGGGGGAGTTGCTGGACTTCGACCGGGCGCGTCCGTGGGTGGCGGATCACGGGCCTCTGGGCAATAGTCACAGGGGCATCACTCCTTCTCTCTCGTTGTGTTACGGCGGGAGAGATTGAGCGACGCGGACCAAAACCAGCATCGAGGGTTACACGCTCTCCTCCCCCTTCACTTGCTGAAGGGTGGTTCTCCTGGAGATGCGAGGGCCTCCACTTTTTCCTTCTTTTCCTTGTTGTTTTATTGTTTTGTTTACACTGTCCTTTGGTTATTTTTTATTAATTTATTAATTTAGTTTAAGTTTTAATCTGTCTCTTTCTCTTTTTTTATTTCCGTTCATTGTTTTATTTTACACGCTTTTCTATTCTTCTTCTCCTGTGGTTTTATTTTGATTTTATTTGGTTTTATTTTTATCTTCTTTCCTTTTATACCCAATTCTAAGCTATGACACCCGGCGAGAGAATGAATGGCTGGTGGGCGACCAGTCGCTAGGGTGTCCCAGGGAACCGAACCCTGGGTTAAAAAATATATAAAAAATAAATAAATGTAATGGCTAGTTTTAAAAAGATACTACCCCAGGAGGGTACCTCCCGCTCCGCGGGGGGAGAATCCCTCCGTGCGGCCGACTCGTCGGACGCACGCTGCCCCACGTACTCTGGGGGGGGCAAAAACTGCCTAGACGTCAGGTCCGGGAAGGACGGAGTTCAGAGGAAGATGTCCGAGAAGGACCTTGAAGTAAGCTCCTTTAGAGCCAATGTCGTGTCGGACGATGACATGGCCACAGTCGGTTCGGCCCAATCGTCGACCCGCTCGTCGCCGACACGACGACAGCGGAAAAGGGTCCTTAATATAAGCTCAGACGGGTTGAGCAGCAGCTCCGGTTCGGAGGCTCAGGGCCCGTCAGTTGCGAAGCCCAGAGCCGTGACGCCATCAAAGCGTGGACGGGGACGCCCTCCGACCACGAGGCAGTGCGTTGTCATGGCTGCTGCCAGGAAGGCGTGCCTTAGGGCCCAAAGAGAGGAGAGGGAGTTCACTGAGAGCGCGCGCACCACGCGCCAGAAGAAGAGAGTGGCTGAGGGATCTGTCCCTAAGCCTGATGCCGAGCGTAGGCTCCATCAGAGTGCTGAGGTGGCTCTGACGGTGGCCGCCAAATCTAGTAGCCCGAAGGGCACGTATGTGCGTGCATTGAAGGAGTTGGCGGCCACCGTCAAGGAAGCAATGAGGACGGTTCCAGTGGTAGCACCCGCTGAAGCGGGAAAGAAAAACCCGTCCTCTGCAAAGAGGAAAGAGAAGAAGCTGCGCCGTCCACGCTCTCAAGCTGTTGTGCTCAAGCTGCAGCCGGAGGCTGTAGAAAGAGGACTCACATACCGCAGCGTACTCGCCGAAGCGAGAGCCAAGGTGGACCCCGGGGCACTCGGAATCCCCATCCAGCGCATCCGGTCTGCAGTGACTGGGGCCAAGGTGTTGGTAGTATAAGGTGCTGATCAGAGCGCCAAGGCTGATCTCCTGGCCCAAAAGCTCCGTGAGGTTCTGTCCGCGGAGGGGGTCATCGTGACCCGGCCAGTGACGACTGCAGCCATCCGCATCAGCGGGCTGGATGACTCCTTGACGCCGGAGGAAGTAGCCGCTGAGCTCGCCCGGATTGGCGAATGCACTCTTGAAGCGGTGAAGATCGGAGAGATCAAGTCTGGCCCAGGTGGGATGGGTCAGGTGTTGGTTCGGTTGCCCGTCGCTGCCGCGACGAAGGTCCTCGCCGTACTGAAATTGAGGGTCGGTTGGAGCGTGCTCCGCGCTCATCTGCTAGAGGCTAAGAAGCTACAGTGCTTCCGATGCCATGAGCTAGGGCACGTGAGCGCTCGATGTCCGTCGTCGGTCGACCGCAGCCGTGATTGTTACCGGTGCGGCCAGCCCGGCCACATAGCGTCCGGCTGCTCTCTGGCGCCACACTGTGCTGTATGTGCCTCTGCCGGCAGACCGGCGGATCACGTCTCCGGGAGCAAGGCTTGTGCCAAGTCCCCGAGACCGAGACCTAGAAGAGGAGCTTCCGCTGCGCTTGAGAATGCGCGGAGGCAGCCCGGTATGGCTATGGAGACATCGAATGACGCCCTGTTATGACAGGTGTCCTTCGATTCCTGCAGGGGAATCTCAATCACTCTGCCAGAGCTCAGGACCTTTTGTTCCAGAGCATGGCAGAGGGGTTGACCCATCTTGCGGTGGTCGCCGAGCCGTATCGGGTTCCTTCGAGCCCCGATTGGGCAGCCGATTTGGAGGGCCGAGTGGCTATCATCCGACGTTGTTGTGTGGGTGCTCCGCCCAGGTTCAACGTTGTCGAGAGAGGTTGCGGCTTTGTTGCTGTCCTCTGGGCCGAGGTATTCATATTTGGAGTGTACTTCTCCCCAAACAGGACGCTCGCCGAGTTTGAGGTTTTTCTCAGCGAGCTCAGCCGCGTCGTTGGGAGGTCGCACTCCCGACGGATACTCGTTCTCGGGGACCTCAACGCCAAGTCATTGGCTTGGGGATCCTCGAGGACGTGCCCCAGAGGTAGGGCGGTGGAGGAGTGGCTGGTCAGAAGCGGTCTTCTCGTCCTCAATCGTGGCGCGGAACTCACGTGCGTACGACGTTTGGGCGGGTCTGTGGTTGACGTTACATTTGCCACGCCTGACGTGGCGAATCTCGTACGCGGTTGGGCTGTGATGGTCGGCGAGGAGACGCTCTCCGACCACCGCTACATTCGTTTCGGTGTCGCAGTGCCTCCGGCGGAGTCTATCCAGGGCTCTTCCTTGCTCTGCGGTGACGGCGCGGGGGGTCCTCGTTGGGCCCAGAAGCGCCTCAACGTCGAGAGGTTGCGTCAGGCAGCTGTAGTCCAGGCATGGCGTCTTGACTCGCTTGGTGAGCCAGCGGACGTGTGCGGGGGGGTGGAGCATCTGCGCGAGGCAATGTCGCGGGTGTGCGACGCCGCTATGCCTCGCATTAGAGCTCTCGCTCCTAAGCGCAGAGTCCACTGGTGGACTGAGGAGATCGCTAGCCAGCGCCGGTTGTGCGACGTTAGTCGTCGCGCATACCAACGGTATCGACGTCGAAGAACGCACCGGGACCCCGATGAGGAGGACCGACTGTACGAGGTGTACAGGATGGCCATAAGGGCCGTGCGCGTGGCTATCGGGGAGGCGAAGGAGGCTGCTTGGAACGACCTACTAGCTTCGCTCGACTGTGACCCGTGGGGGCGGCCCTACAGGCTGGCGCGCAATGTGCTCCGCCCTTGGGCCCCCCCCGCAACCAGCACCTTGCCGCCGGAGACATTGCAGCGGGTAGTCGGGGGTCTGTTTCCGGATTTTACCTGGATGGCCTTCGTCCCCCCTGTGATGACGACGGTGCGGGTTGCTGATGGCGGGGAGCCTGAGGACGTCTCGCAGGCGGAGTTTGAATCGGCTGTGCAGAGAATGCGGGCGAAGCGCACGGCTTCCGTCCCGATGGGATCTCGTCCCGAGCGTGGGGGCTCGCCTTGACGGGTGATGGTTTAGGGCCTGGCCTCCGAAGGCTGTTCAGCCGGTGCCTCCGTGAGGGCAGGTTCCCAGAGCCATGGAGGACTGGTCGGCTCGTCCTTATTCCTAAGGAGGGTCGGCCACGTGACGAACCGAACGGGTACCGCCCAATCGTCGTGCTGGACGAGGCCGGTAAGCTCTTCGAGCGCGTCATCGCTAATCGCCTTGTCCAGCACCTGGAAAACGTTGGGCCTGATCTGGCTCCTAACCAATACGGTTTCCGGAGGGGTCGCTCGACCGTGGACGCGGTCTTGCATGTCCGCCGTCTCTCCGATTGTGCGTGCTCCGAGGGGGGCGTGTTGTTGGCTGTGTCGATTGACATCGCCAACGCCTTCAACACGATCCCTTGGAGCACGATCGTGGAATCACTTCGGTTTCACCGCATCCCCAATAGTCTCCGCACCCTGATAGAGGACTACCTCTCAGGGCGGAGCGTGATTTTCCCCGAGAGAAGAGGATGGGGACGAAAAACGGTGTCGTGCGGGGTCCCACAGGGGTCGGTATTGGGACCACTACTGTGGGACATCGGTTTCGACAGGGTCCTCCGCGGTGCTGGCCTGCGTGGCGTCGACGTGGTGTGCTATGCCGACGACACGTTGGTGACGGCTCGCGGAGCTGACTACAGGACCGCAGCGATCCTTGCAACGGCGGCGGTCTCCACCTACATCCGCATTCGGAGACTAGGTCTTGAGGTGGCCCTCCACAGGTCCGAGGCCGTATGCTTTCACCCGGTTCGGAGAGGACCCCCTCCAGGCGCGACGCTCATAGTCGGTGGAGTATCGATCGCTATCCAGCCGAAGCTCAAATATTTGGGCATCGTGCTGGACAGTCGATGGCGCTTCGACCACCATTTCGGTGAGTTGATTCCGAGGCTACTGGGCATGGCAGGTGCATTAGTCCGTCTTCTGCCCAACGTTGGTGGTTGCAGCATCGGTGTCCGACGCCTGTACCTGGGGGTCGTGCGCAGTATGGCCTTGTATGGCGCTCCCGTGTGGTCGCCCACACTCTCCGCACGCAATGCGGCGCTGCTGCTCCGAGCTCAGCGGGCGCTCGCGGTGAGGGTCATCAGGGGGTACCGTACGATCTCCCGAGAGGTCGCCTGCGCCCTCGCTGGTTCCTTTCCTTGGGATCTCGAGGCCGAGGTATTGGCTACGGTATACCGGCGCAGGACACAGTCTCTGAGTCGGGGACGGACACCCGGCCTGTCGGCTGTCAGTCGGTAGAGGCGTACTGCGCGTCATCTGGCGTACGCTAAATGGAGGGAGCGGTTGCTGGAAGAACTTCATCAAACCTCAGCCACCCGCCGGCGCACTCTCGAGGCCCTGGTGCCCGTGCTGGAGACATGGTCAGATCGGCGACACGGCGTGCTCTCCTTCCGCCTTACGCAGGTCCTCTCGGGGCATGGCTGCTTCGGGAGGTACCTGTGGAGGGTTTGCAGGAGAGAGCCACATCCGGGTTGTCACCAGTGCGGGCATCCGGATGATGACGCTCAGCACGCACTCGAAGCGTGCCCGCGTTGGGAGCACCCGCGGCGAGATCTCATCGCGGTGCTGGGGAGGGACCTCTCCTTGCGGGCTGTCATTGCCCGCATGCTAGAGGACGAGAGTTCGTAGGAGGCCATGGCCAGATTTTGCGACCTGGTCATGGCGTTCCGCGAGGCTGAGGAGCGCGAAAGGGAGTGGAATCCCTCTTCGGCTCCTCAGCGAAGAAGGCGCGGTGGGCGACGCGGGCACGATGCTCCCGTTAATCTCCCGTAGGGACTGTTGGGTACTGGGTGCGGGGGCGCCCGGTGCTCTGCTGTCGGTTCCGTGGTGAGGCGGCGCAAGGTGGCTCCTATGCGCCACTCACGGTGTCTCCCGAGACGACGTCCTGCGGGATCTTCCCGGGGATTGGATCCCGTCCTATTGTCAGGACGGGTACCGGCGACGGCGAGCCTGCGGCGCGCATTGTGCGGTACCGTAGGTTTCGTGGAGTCGGAGTGGTGGAGCTCGATGGGGTTTAGTCGGTAGTCGGTTTTGCGGGGCGGGTCCTGCGTGGTAGAGGCCGCGCAGCGCCTCGCGCGCCTTTCTCAAGGCGTAGTCTCCCGGTAGGAATTGGAAGAAGAGGAGGACTTTGGTCTTCCTCTTCTCCCTCTTCTTCTCTGGAGGCGCCGGAGTCCGACATAACCCGGTCTATTACCCCTCTCGACCGGGTATCCGTAAATGGATTACCCAACGTTAAAAAAAAAAAAAAAAGGACCACTTGTGAGTCCGCGCGGGTAGGCACCACTACCCTGCTTATTTCTGCTGTTAAGCAGTAATGTGTTTCGGTCTGAAGGGTAGGGCAGCCGTTGTAACTATACTGAGATGTTAGAGCTTATCTCAAGGTGGGTGGCGCATTTACGTTGTAGATGTTCATGGGCTCCAGTAACCACTTAACACCAGGTGGGCTGTGAGCTCGTCCACCCATCTAAGCAATAAAAAAAATCTAATTATGTCTACGGCTCGCCGAAAACCGAAGATAATATTTAACGTCATTAAGTTTGTTGGGTGTCCAAGTTATATTCGGCTGTTGCCGCGTTTATGTAATGTGCTCACAACATTTCTTTGAAAGAGTTTACGTGCCCCTTTCTGTATGGTTTCCCAATAAATGACGGTTTCCAATCAGGCGCGAAGATTTTTATGGTCGCGCTAATTGTTCGCCCGCCAGCGTCGGAAGCGATAAAAGTTATTAATTGGTTCCCAGTCATCCCCTTACCGGAAGTTGTAAATACTGACCGCTACTATTTCCTATCGACACGCATCGATTCGGCGTTTCTTTTGAAAATAACTTGATGAACAGTTTGTAATAATATATCGTTAGTTCGACTTGTGGTTTGATATATTTATTATTTGTATTAAAATGTCTTCATGTGATAATTAATCATGGCACAATAGAACGAAAAATCGTGATGGAAAATAAATAAATTTTAATAAATTTTTTTGAATTAAGACTTACTTATTACTAATTTAAAAATAATTGATATGTCGCACCAGTAGTTTCTATTTAGTTTACATATTCATCATATTATTATAATAATCTTTTGTATTTAGTTCAGTAAATTTTTAATGTTTCCTCTTCACTGTGGGCAGTTTGCTCCTTTTTTAGCTTCGGGGACATTTCCAATAAAATCTATTCACATTTAGCAATCGAGCAAGATCGAGGGACTTCTGATCAATAGCCTTTGCAGTAGGCACTTGGAAGGAGAAAAAAATAAAATAAAAAATGTAATGGTATAAAATGTATATATATAATGATAGTTATGTGTTAGATTTTTTAAGTCACTAACATAGATATAAGTAATTACTACTAACAAAATGTTATGGTTTTAAAAAAAAACTGAAATAAAGTATTAATAATAATAATAATAATTAGCTGTCGGCCAACCCACTGGCTGTGTCCCTGTCATTGCTGATGTCCATGAATGACAGTGACTAGACACCATCAGGTAAGTCGCATGCTTCGTCTTCTTTCATGGACGAGCTCACAGCCCACCTGGTATTACGTGATTACTGGAGCCCATAGACATCTACAACGTAATTGCGCCACCCACCTAAGATATAAGTTCTAAGATCTCAGTATAGTTACAACGGCTGCCCTACCCTTCAGACCGAAACGCATTTCTGCTTCACGGCAGAAATAGGTTAGGCGGTGGCACCTACCCGTGCGGACTCACAAGAGGCCCTACCACCAGTAGAAAGGCAATAACTGCCTGCAAAGGTAATAAAAAAATGGCTGAAAAAGGATTCATAATTTTCAGGCTCAACAAGATGTGTTACTGCATAAAGAGGACTATTAGTTAAAGGTAATTATCGCGATAGAAACATTCGTTTGAAACCAATAAAATTACTTCACAGATATACAATTATAACTTGTTTATTTTTAGTTGTATAAAACATAAACCATGTTGAATCCAAGGCAATTACATTAAATAACATCAGATTAACGGTAGGCCGTATCGATGGATGCATTAACTTAAAAGCTTTCTATTGTTTTCCAAAAGCCTTATTTTGAGGGTCGCTAGTATTATCCGTTTTGAGTTATTTTCGGTACATGATATGTGTAATTTTGTGATAAGCGTATTAAATGGGTATGTTTGTCGAATTAATTGCGATTGTTTTAAGACTAAGACAGTTAAAATTATGCAGGTTATATTACAAATTGGTAAAAGAACTAAGACTAAAGTACTAAGGTAAAGTTATGGTTAGGATTGTCTGTGTGTTTCCAGAAATTACTTTGATATGGATTCGTTTATTTAACTTCATGCACATACGGTGAAATAAAGGTAGAAAGTACGGTGCAAATTAAAATTTTTAAATCCATAATAAATTATTATCTACGTATACAAAATACATATGGATTCTTTTTTTAGATTTCTTCTTCTTCTAAAATATAGGTATAGGTATAGGTATAGGCTTTTTTGTATGGATATTTTTGGATTGTTTGTTTAAAGATACCATATCCTAAAAAGGCCGTATTGTCCTTATTTATTAATAAGTAATTAATTATTATTAAGTATTTAGCTTTTTTATTGCTTTTGTTGGCAGGCTAGGATACGACCCATTTGATGTTAAATAGTCACCGTTGCCCGTGAGAATCAGCAATGCCAGGGGCACAGCCAAGACTATTGTCATGGAAACAACAATAGTTTGAAAAGTAAAAAAATTGTCTGTGATGTCAAAAATAATATTATTATGCCAAATTGTATGCCTTAAAATACATTAAAATGATTGTTTTAGTTTTATTTATTTTTAATTTATTGCATAGATGGGTGGACGAGCTCACAGCCCACCTGGCGTTAAGTGGTTATTAGAGCCCATAGACATCTATAACGTAAATTCCGCCACCCACCTTGAGATACGAGTTCAGTCTCAGTACAGTTACAACGGCTGCCCCACCCTTCAAACCGAAACGAATCACTGCTTCACGGCTGAAATAGGCAGGGTGGTACCTACCCGTGCAGACTCACAAGAGGTCTTACCATCAGTAAGCTATTGACAATCAAAACTATTGTCTTAAATTATTATTACAGAAATGGTAATAAATTAAAGAAAATTAATTCAGATATGTCAGTCAATAGCGTCATCAAAATACTTCAAACAGCTTTAGAGACACTGTTTTAGCACAACATTTTCTCTCTATTATTAATAGCTGCAAATCACAGCAATGATACGTATTTGATGTTCCTGCGAAGAGCTAAGTAATAGGCAGCGAAAAACGTCCGTCTCTATATCCCTTAAAATGAGTTGACCCCTATTTCGCAGGAGATTCGTTTACAAACCACAAGAAGTCAGTGAAAAAACGTTTTATTCTCATTTACCTGGGCACTTAGCGATGTAGCCCGGAGCGTAAGAGATTCTTTGATCTCAGTGTAAGTGCCGCGTTGCGCTGCGTCAGGGGCTCCTGTCGGAAATCACTGTAATAGATGGAGGCTTAACATCTAGGGCTGCCACTGACCGTTTTTCACTTAAACGTCAAATAAAAATCCCCTTGTCAAGTCTATTTAATGTGCTTGATTCGGTCATCGTTCTAGTCGAACTCGCCGCTGGCGACGAAGGGCTCGGCGAGTAAATTAACCCATAGACACAGACCACTGAGTTTCTCGCTGGATCTTCTCAGTGGGTCGCGTTTCCGATCCGGTGGTAGATTCTGCGAAGCACTGTGCTTAGGAAGGCTAGTGTTAGGCTAATAATTTAGGAATTAGTTTGAATGTTCGTCTGAGTATTCCTTTATAAATTAATTAAAATTAGCTAAGAGCGAATGGCTCACGGTGGGATGGATGTAATGTGCTCTGCGTCAACCCTGTCCCGCCGTTTCAATAGCCCCGACTGGGCTCCGGCCCGGTCCGAGGTAGGGCGCCGGTTGTGAGCGGCAGGAGTTTTTAGTGGGTTCAACTCCCACATACCCCACCTGCCGCGCGGGTGGGGATCCGGCGATTTTCTCCTGTGGAAAAAAAAAAAAGAGCGAATGGCTTAACGACAAAAAGTGGACTTCACTAGAATTTTTAACTTTTTCATCGTTTTAAATTAGGCTTTTGATCTTAAAGAAATGAGTTAAATGAATATCTTTAAAAATGTTGTTAGCAATTAAAATTACTCTCAAACTCGGTACTGTTTTCCTGAAAAAATTGTCGTGCTTATAATACCTCGATTTGTTTTTTGCTGAAACTACAACTGTCTTTTTCCTAGTTCAAAATTTGAATTTACGTAATTTTATTAATTTTTCAATAGCATCTGTCGGTGAATACATAGTACAAGGACAGCATTTCAACTACAGTGTGTTTTAAAAAAAAAACGCGGCATCAGCTCTTATGAGTATTCGTGTAACTATTTATTTAATTCACAGACATGTTGTAGTGATACAGGAAATAAATTTAAATGTAATTTTAAAAAAATATCTGTGACTGACAACCCTAATCGGGCAGTGCGTCTGTGGCTAATAGATATCCATTACTGGGCACTTGTCTTGCGCTCGACGAGCACGCAACGGACACTACACCATAATTTATGGATGGCTTATGTGACAAGACTGCCTTTTATTCCGTTTTAAATTGGACTTTTTAACAAGATCGTTTGTGTGGTTTATGATGAAGTTTAATTTATCATATGAGGTGAACTAACAATCTACCCCCCAATCGGTCTTAAATGCAATTAACATTACAATCTGAATGTTCTCTACTCTAAATTGATAATTAGTACTTCTTCTTGTTTTTCTTCATAGTTCCCTCAATGCTGAGACTCGCAACCACATGTGACGTTCCTCCACTGTGTTTGATCATGGATGGTATGAACCGCATGCTATAGACTACCACCAAGCGCTTCCTTTACCAGATCTGACCATCTGGCTGGTGTTCTGCCCACGACGCGCTTGCCCGCTATGCTTCTCTAATTCATGTCTAGGAGACCGCATGATGTGTCCGAAGAAACTTATAACACGTTCCCGACAGATGGCAGAGTGCCTTTTTCGGATGTTTATCTCCATTAGAATGAACTCGTAGTTCTCATGGCAGTCCACGGTATTTGTAGCATCCTTTGCCACACTAACATTTCAAAGGCATCGATCTTTTTGCCATCGCGGCTTTTCATGCACCGTGTCTCCGTTCCGTAGACCACGGGAAAGATCAGTGCCAATAAACCAAGCACACTTTGGTTTTATAGCGAATGCTACGATTTTTCCAGATCTTCTTGAGGTTGGCCATCGCACTTTTAGCCATACCGGATCAACGGCGTGCTTATTTCTTATTTATTTCGTATTTCATATTTATTTGATTTCACTATTAGAAGCGACTTAATAGATGATAACGTCACTTTTCATTTTCACTATATGTCACCAGGCACCAAGGAATAAAAAGAATTGCATAACTCATTAAAAATCAATAGAAGTCAGCTGAAAAGCAATCACAGAGATAGTGTATAGGTACAGAGCTTACAATAACGGAAGGGGGATCGAGGGGGCTCTGCTCATTTCTCAGGTTCGACTCAGTATTGATATTGCTCGGTATTACGCGCCAAAACCTGCTGGCAATGTAGCACTTATAAAAATTAGAAAGGACAATTTTTAGTAAAATTTAAAATACACAATAAACATCATGCTTTGTCATCGTTGTGTCTCTGGTGAAAGGTTTAATGTAAACGTGAATATGTCTATCACTATCTTCTTTTCATACAGCAATTATAAAATATATTTATTCTGTTATATGATAACAATTCGGAGCGGTATGAGATAAAGTTTATTTATTTGTACTGATTATTTAACTGTAATTAACTGAAACGAAATTAAATGAAACAAGATTAGACGAGAGAAAATAAAGTCCAAATAAAATGTTAGCTGTTAAATAGATGGATAAATTGAAAAAGTGTGAGTTAAGTACTAATTTTACTAGAATAAGGAGACGTCACTCCTTTGGGGTTTTTTATGCGACTTTTCGTGATTTTAAAGGACAATATGAGCTAAATTAGAACGACACATATTCCGAGACTCTTTGAGCTTTAAATTATATAGAAAAATAGTCTTATCTCTGGGGCGGCCTGACGGGCTGCCGTACCGAGACGGCCGACGTTTCAGAGCCTTCGATTCGCCTCGAAGGCTCCGTCGGCTGGGCGTCCTTGGGGTGAGCCGCGCCGTCTGGTTGTAGTGTTGACCGCGGTAGCCCCCTACCTCATCCGGGTTCTGACCTCGGAGGGGATCGGACGTCGGGTGTAAGAGTGCAGGGGAGTCGTTTAGTGGGTGGGCCCTAAAATCCTTGGGCCCGCGGTCTGCTCACAGCACCATACAGATCGTTGAGTCTCACGCGCATATGGGGCGTGCGGGGACCTCGTAGGAGGTTCAGCCCCCTAACCGAAAAAAAAAAATGGGCCAGAAGTAGACATTTGGTCTGATTGAGAGGTACTTTTCCAAAGTTACTGCGATTATCTGAACAGCAGCGGTTCATGACTTTCACCAGATTAAATAAGTGATTTCTGTCGCCTCTGAACATCAGTACTCTACGTGATCGTGAAGTAATATTTGTATAATCTGAAGCAAGGCGGCACCCGACCGCGGACTATTGCCGCCCGATCATCTAAGCTCTATATTTAACTCCCTATCGGCACTCACTTCGCGTTTGGTAAATTAAAGTTTGAATTTTCATTTTGTTCATAAATGAGACAGTTGTGTTCTGGTATAAAATAACTAGAATAACATAATTAGGCATATATACCTAATAATTAGGTATTTAAGAATTCTGTACTAGTTAAACTCAATCTCCCTCTTCTGTGGGTATGAATGGTCAATAATGGTTTGTCTACATTATTACAATTCTAAGCAAGTTCTTAATACTAGACAGCAAAAATAATCGATTGTATAGATATTAATTGATGAAATAATGTATGTGATTACAGTCCTCTGTATTCGAAGCAGGAATCATATAAGTAAAATTAGTTGTTTTGGAAGCGGATAATGCATATGAAGGTTCCTTGGTTTTGCGTTTTTTGATGTGCAAGCGTCTTAGGAAAAGTTATTATATTTAATTACATGTTCATTTATTTTCGTAATTGTCATTAAACGTTTTAAAAAATAGCTGTCTAAATAAAACTTATACTAGCTAATTTTTTTTAAAGGATTTTATGACCTGGTAGCTAAGACCTTTAAGTCATGTCTTATTTTAATTTCTTTACTTATTTTTATGATAAATGATGAAATGAAATGAAGATGATTAATTTGAGACATTAATCAACTGGGATGAAATCAAATGAAATGAGATGAGATGATGGGATGAAATATAATCTCAGTAAAATGGTGGTCATCTACTGAGACTTTTTCATTAGACTTTTTGGAGGATCCCGAGAAGTGACGTCCAGCGGCTTTGTTTCATTTTCCCACATTTGTGCACTTTCACAGATATTAAACAGTTAATAAACCACCGTTATTACACATTTAAACCTGAAGAAACACTAAATAGACAAAATAAAACAAATCACACAACTTCACTCCACGCGTTCCCGCCAAAAAGCTATTTATGAACAACAGATTAACATTACTATTGCGAATAAGTTCACAGTAGTTTGTACATAGAGTATTCACTACAGAAAGCAAGTAATATGTTTTAATAAACTCACACGGAATATAAAACAACATATTTGTCACAAATTAACATAATAAATTTGTGAAATTGAATTATTCAGAAAGAAAATTCGCCACGCTTCGTGTGTCGCCGGTCCTCGTGGGAAATTACTTAGAAATTATTTTAATACCTACACGCTGAAATTTTTTAAGTTTTTCAATTGAATTCTTTTGCGAATCGTAACTCTTATGTATATTTAATTAGTGTATGTTATTGAGTAAATAATAAATTCGTTTTTTATTAGCCTAAAGGTATTATTTAGGTATGTCTTTAAGAGATGTAAAGTCACTTACAGAATATATAAATATTATTGTTATGTTTGTACGAGTGACGCCATCTTTCGTCAAAAGTCGCTCGAGAGCTCTAGAATATTCTCGAATGTTCCGGTTGTATCGAGAGTGTTCTAATGTTCTCGACATAGACAAGACCAGTTTAAAATAGTATTTCGGTGTAGAGCTTTATTTATCTTGATTTTTCGGTAGGCAGCGGTTTGGCTCTGCCCCTGGCATTGCTGAAGTCCATGGGCGACGGTAACCACTCACCATCAAGTGGGCCGTATGCTCGCCTGCCTACAAGGGCAATAAAAAAAAACCCACCCCGTAACATTAATAATCAGTGCTTTTGCAGTAAATAATAATAGTATATCTGAGTCCTGAGTAGTGACGAGACATTTGATTTTAATGTAATCTGAACTCCCTTTAAACAGCATTTGCCGCTGTGTAGTGCGACTAATGTCCGCCATGGATTTCATCAACACACAAGTTTTACTCATGAGAGCTCATTGTGTTGCTGATCACCTCTAAAATCGTTCTATCCCTTTAACTGTCACCTACCATCCGGCCTTCCTTCTAATATCTTTACATATCAAACAGACGAGCTTTGAAAAGAGTCTCCAGAAATAGTAAGCAGCCTGGCTACGTAATCATCAGACATTAAGAAGCATTGGAAACAACGTGATTTTCAAAAAATAAATTCATATTATGATATAAAAATTCCAACATTTCGTTACGAGCATCAAATTGAGGAAAACATCGCTACAAATGGTAGGTACTTACTCAATGCGAAAATGTACGCGGCCTAATGTTATTATGGCGAAATCTTTCGCTTCTCCCGGGTATGCAGACAGCCTTATTCAATTGGCCTCGTGTATTCTGAATACGTCTGGATTGTGTCGTGCATACTCAGTAAGTAAAACGTATGAGGGAAAATCTCATTTAAGTGCTACGTGTATATGTATGTATTATATAGCACACTATACATATGTGCTCGATTTCAAAAACTAGCGACACGCATTTTTTCAGTTTCGTAGTCGATAATAAGTTCTGAGTTGCCCTGAGAAATTGCTTGAGATGATATTATCATTTCGTTTTTACCATCGCACCGCCCGCCATCGGAGTAGAGTTCATCCATACTACCTGGAGCCACTGTGTTCATCCACAAAGCGTTTCCAGAGATCATTTTTACCACGTACCATCCGGCTTTGGAATGAGCTCCTCTCCACGGTGTTTCCCGAGCGCTATGACATATCCTTCTTCAAACGAGGCTTATGTAGAGTATAAAGCGGTATGCAGTGGCTTGGCTCGGCGCCTGAGATTGTTGACATCTATGAGCGACGATAACCACCTACCATCCGGTGGGCCGTATGCTCGTCGACCTGTTCGGGCAATAAAAAAAGGTTGATGGTATAATGTTATAAAATTGAATTCGGTATCGTCAACAATCTCGTAAGAAGTGATTCATTCCTTAATGCTCACTATATCAGGTAATAATTGTTATATTTACAAAAGTAATAAAATTTTGATTTCTTTATATATTTAACTTTAAGCACAAGAGTGGTGGCACAGTAGTGGATTTAAAGCTTAAGGCATTCTCTATCAATCAACTAAGATAGTTATAGAGAGTGCTGTAGTAGGTGCATTGCTTTATTTAGAAAAAAAAAAAACAAATTAAAATACTAGTAAATAATGGCTTACTTTAAGAAATACAGCAGAAGACCGCGGCGCCAGCTTAATTTAAGGTATTGAAACACGCACAAACACTAATACATTGTACTCATATTTGTACAAGTCGACTGCTTTCTCGATTTATAAATCCATATGCACGATTGTCCTGTGATGCGGTAGTCAAAACCGCGTTGTTTCGCTCGGTACTGGAGGTAACTATGTCCTCATCACTATGGCTAAGGGTATATTAAAAAATATTTGTGATACCTAACTGGTCTCATGCGTACTATAAAGAAGTCCAATCTGGCTTCGAAAAGACCTCATACGGAATGGCTGAAAGTTTCTCAAAAATGATCTCGTAGTTAACGTGTCGCATTTATATTGTTTATTCATACTAACGTAAATTAAAAGATTGTGATATTCACCTCTTTCAAGTGTGACCTACATCTTAAACTATAAAAGCATTTAAATAAATAAACTTAATTAAAAAAAAAGGGAAGCAATGATACGATAATAATTTCTCAAAATTCGCAAAAACCCTTTCACGAGTATAAGGGCTTTTACGGCCATTTAATAAATTTATGTAACACCACATTCACTCTCATTTTATATAGCGTTTAGGCACTACGTTCCCTGGCTTATACATTTGCTTACCGCTTTATCCGTCTGTTTGTGTGTCGTAAAAATTCAATCTGAAAATTGCGAGCTCCCCCGGCCTACACGCCGTAAAACTGTGTACTGTTTTGATATCACTGTAGCGAATGAAAAATTTATTAACATTAAATTATTTAACAGAACAGCCGTTTGTTATTCTAAGGCTGTGCGCGAGAATATTTTAGGTATGTCTATTTTGATTGAGTATCTTTTTATTGTTTTGTAAAAAGAAATGACTATTTTATTTGTAATACTCCAGTTTTGAGAGCTAAAATCATTGAATGCACCTAAAGAATCATGGCAACATCTAAATATATGTATATGCTATGGTATTACAGCTTGATGCATAGAAATATCGAAAAAAGAACATGTCACTAAACACAAAACAGTAATCAATTATATATTTATACTTACATAATATTTATATCCATTTCGTATAAACGATCGGATAAATGACAATGTTTTTTTACAGTCATCTAATTTTGTTTATCTAAATGTGCAGAGTGGAAATTAATTATTGAAATGAAAGATAAATAAATGTGATCAATAAATTCAAATTGGATCATGTAAACCTTAAGTTTCATTGAACCTTATTGTTAGCATATTAAAGCAGTACTATCGGAAGACGAGCGAATTGCCTTTTCAATCACATCCATCTAGTTCAGGTTTCTATAGGTTTCGGTTCACTGGTACCCCAATATACCCTGACAAAGGGTAGAGTGACTATTTGTGCGACACCCGACCGGATGACGCATTTTACCCGATACGATTGCAGGGGTTGAATTGTTTTTCCTGTTTTCCCCTTTTTGTAATACAAACTCTATACTGTGATTGGACTCGTTTGGAAATGTGCGCTAACTTAAAGTTTACTTTTGTTCTGTTCTACGTGTTCGTGAGCTTTCTTTGTGCATTTGTGTTAGTCACAAGGAGCTTGCCTTTTGAGCTTTCCAAAGTTAAATAAAAGTGTTGATGTTACCCAAGAAAAGTTTTACATTGATTTAATTATAATGCAAAAAAATTCTACTTTTATTATTCATTTTGATTTGTCGTCGATTAAAATTTTTCAATTTAGGTCTCGCTATGTAATGATTTATTAAAATTTTCCTTTCATTCTATATTCCTTAACAACAAACTAATAATACAGTACAAAACTATAAAATGCATATTGACATTTATCGTACAAACTTTCATCTCGGAACCCTTCGCGTGCTGACATCGAATCTTCAACTGATAACCGCCGCCACATTTGCTCTGGGTCTTATCGACCCAGTATCGGTGTTCAGGCGTTCGCGAGCGCCAATAAAACGGAATGTAGCCCATTCGGACCCTCGCGGCCATGATCGTTTTTATCTTTTCGCGTTTCGACCGACATATCTTTTCTTTATAAGGGTTAATATCTTGAAAAAGTCAGCAGCTCGTGCTCTGATTATAATTTTTTTTTATATTTCGTTTTTTTAAATTGTGAATTCAATTAATGTGCTAGCATCCGCAAGGCCAATATTGTTTAAGTATATTTTTTTTTTTTTTTTTTTTTTTTTTTTTTTTTTCCACAGGAGAAAATCGCCGGATCCCCACCCGCACGGCAGGTGGGGTATGTGGGAGTCGAACCTCACTAAAAACTCCTGCCGCTCACAGCCGGCGCCCTACCCCGGACCGGGTGGGAACCCAGTCGGAGTTATTGAGACGGCGGGACAGGGTTTACGCAGAGCACATTACATCCATCCCGCCGTCCCCCAGACGCCGGACCGGCGGCCGCCAGCAACATGACCGCCGGTTCCCTCGGTCGACGGGCCAAGAGCCCGATTGATAGCGCCGCGCTACACCTTCCCCCGGAGCGGTCGGGGGAACGCGACCTACCACGCTGCCCCACGCCTAAGCTCCTCCCCGCACAAAGCGGGTGGAGCCCGAAGCTCTTAGGGGGCCGGGTTACGGACGGGACCCCGGTCCCGACCCCCTGCTCGGCGGCGGCGGGTTTCTGCGTAGTGAGGAGAGCTTTGCCTCACTCGCCCCGCCGCCTCCTTCTGCGAGATGGTGCACTCGCAGAAGTCGAGCATAGCCTTCCAAGACTCGTCGCCGCCAAGCATCGACGCCACGACGCCAGGCAGCGACAAGTCCGGTCCTATCTTTGCGACAAGGACACGGCGCTGCACCTCCCAAGCGGGGCAGACAGCGAGCGTATGCTCCGCCGTGTCCAGGTCGTGTCCACAATGGTGGCACCTCGTCGTCGGCTCAGCTCCTATCCGGTGCAGGTACTTTCCAAAGCATCCGTGCCCAGTCAGCACCTGCACCAGACGGAAGGTGAGGCGTCCTCGGCCACGATTCACCCAGTCATAAAAGACCGGGCAAACCGCCTCGACGGTCCGTAGACCCCACGTGGGGTTGGCCAACCGCCTCGACCACGATTCGAGCACGGACCGCCGAGAATGGGCCTTCCGCGCCCGCAGCTCACTTTTGGAGGGACGCGCCACGCCCAGAGCACGAAGTTCACTGCGCCACCGATAGTCGGCAGCGAGCGACTCCGCCTCCAGCTCCCATGGCGGCGTCCCCGCCAACACACACGCCGCCTCGAATGAGACGGTGCGATATCCACGGATGACCCTGATAGCAACGGTGCGCTGCGGCCGGCGCAGGAACCGAGCCATAGTAGCCCGATTGCGCGGCTCAGTCCATACAGGCGCACCGTACAGGGCCATCGATCGCACCACCCCAGCGTAGAGGCGGCGTACAACCTGATCCGGCCCCCCGATATTCGGGAGCAGTCGGTTCAAAGAACCGGCTGTCCTCATTAATCGAGGGACCAGCTCCGCAAAGTGAGCACGAAAAGCCCACCGGCCGTCCAACACGAGGCCGAGGTACCTTAACTGCACCCCGACCCCTATCCGGACGCCCCCAACCACGATGTGGGCGTCGACAGGTGGCGCTCTCCGCGGCCCGTGAAACCACAAGGCCTCGGATTTACTGAGCGCCACGTCGAGGCCCAGTCTCTTGATCCTCCCGACGACGAGGGCCACTCCCGCTGTGGCGAGACGGGCAGACTCTCTATAATCATCCCCCCGGGCCACGACCAACGTGTCGTCCGCGTAACAAATAACGCGGAGACCCGGGAGGAGGGCACCCCTCAGCACCCAGTCGTACCCGATGTTCCACAAGAGGGGTCCGAGAACCGACCCCTGTGGAACACCACGCACGACCGGAAAACGGTGAAGGGTCCCACCGTACCCGGTACATTCGACCGACCTGGCCTCCAAATAGGAGCCAACCAGCCGGCGGAGATAAAGGGGCACCCCATGCCTCTCCAGTGCCCCCCCTATCACAGACCAGGGCAGGGTGTTAAATGCGTTGGCGATGTCAAGAGACACCGCCAGTGCCACCCCACCCCGTGAGACAGCCTCGTCCGAGAGGGCCCGCACGCGAAGAATTGCATCCACGGTCGAACGGCCCTCCCGGAAGCCGAACTGCTCCGCCGACAGGTCAGGTCCAACCCCGACCAGGTGCTGAACGATGCGGGCAGCCAGAATACGCTCCAGCAATTTTCCCGCCTCGTCCAGCAGTACGATAGGACGATACCCGGCGGCTGTATCCACCGGGCGCCCCTCCTTTTTCAACAGCACAAGTCTGCCCGTCCGCCAGAGCAACGGAAACCGTCCCGACTCCAGGCAACCATTATATAGCTCCAGGAGCCGGTCCCCTAGGGCATCGAGGGCCAAGGCCAGCACCCGACCATGGACTCCGTCCGGGCCGGGGGCCGTGTCCTTTGCAGTCATCCTGACAACGGCCACACGGAGCTCTGCCCCAGTAATATGGGGCACCTCAGCAGGGGCTTCGCCGTCGATGGCGTCCGACGGCTCACCCATAGCGGGGGAACAAAACCCTCCCGCTCCTGCGGGAACAACGCCGAAACGATGTCCCGCAGCTGTTGAGGCTGAAGTCGCTCAGTCAAAGGGGGGCCCACGGGCGCAGTTTACCGCGCACCAGCCTGTACGGGCTCCCCCATGGATCCGCTTCGAGCGCCTCCAAGAGTCTCTCCATGTTCTGCTCCTTGGCCCGCCTGATGGCCAGCCGCAGGGCGTCCTTCGCAGCGCGATATTCGCCGTGCAGCCGGGTCTCCTCCTCTGCGAACGCGACGGGGTCGTCGCGCCGCAGGTGACGGCGACGGCGGTGTCTAGCACACTGGCGGCTCGCCCGAATGGAGACTGCACGCAATCTCGCAATTTCAGGCGACCACCAGGGCGACTGCCGCCGTCCGCAATGCCGAGGGCCGACCCGGGGCATCGAGGCATCGCATATGCGGTGCATCGCGCCGCGGAACCATTCGGCCTCAGCCTCCACATCGAAAGGGTGTGGGCGCATGGGCGTCCACGCCGCCACCATAGAGGCCTCCACCAGGAGCTCCTTCTTCAGGAGCTTCAATGCCCACCTAGGGAATGATCGGAACGCACTCCGCGGGGGGTTAACCCCGCGAGCGCCTGCGGCCGGCGTCGGCGCGGGAGCGGAAAGATCGAACCGGATATATCGGTGATCCGACAACGATTCCGCCCCCACCACCACGCCCCAGCCGAGGATGCGCTGTGCGATGGACGAGCTCGCGAACGTCAAGTCCACGATAGACTCTCCCGTCCACCGCACGCATGTCGCGACCGAGCCCCTGTTAACGATACAGAGATCGGCCGCGACCGCCCACTCCTCCAACAGCCTACCACGAGCGTCCGTGGATGGGGAACCCCAAGCGACAGACTTCGCATTGAAGTCCCCCGCCAGTATTACCGAACGGGGAGAGAGGTGACGAGCGATCACCTCTAGCCCGTCCAGAAACCGCTCGAACTCGACGGTAGGCCGATTTGGAGAGAAGTACACCCCGATCACGACGGTATTTTCTAATTGTACCGCGACGATCCCGGGGCCCCTGGTCACCATCGCCAGGGGAGGAATCATCGCGGATCTTCTTATATGTATGGCCGCCAAGCCATCAACGTCCCCAAACCAGCAGTCGTCCGCTGGGGGAACGAAGTACGGCTCGGCGACCACAGCCACGTCAATTGACCACTCCGCCATAGTCTGGAGCAGCATGTCCTGAGCTCCGGCGGAGTGGTTCAAATTTCCTTGGAGGAAGCGATAGGTGTGATCCATTAAACCTGGACCACATCCATCGCCCCCTCCCCTACTCTATTGTCCCCGCTATCGGGCTCGAACGCCTCAGCGGGGGCCAAAGTGCCAGCCGGTGCTCCCCCGGCCGACCGCTTCTTTTGGCGACGCTTAGCTTGGCGGCGCCAATTTCTAATTGCATTTTTGCCGGCCGGGGGGCATGCCTTGCCCCCGGTCCGGTGGTCAGCCTTGCGTCCGGCCGCCGCACATAACGAACAATGCGGCGCAGCCAAGCACACGGCCGCCTTGTGTCCAGGCTGACCACAGCGGAAGCACAGTCCGCTGCGGTCAACCGCACTCACGCACCTGGCGAGGCAGTGCCCAGTGCTGAAGCACCTTAGGCACCGCCAGGCACGCGGTTCTAGCAGGCGCACGTGGGCTGCTATCCAGCCCACGCGCAACCTGCCCGGATCCCCCGACGGTCTCCCGGGCGGAGGAGCAGCCAGGGCAACGGCCGCCTCCACCGGGCAACGTACCCACACGGAACCAGCCCCGGTATAACCGGAGCGCAGCTCGCCTACTGTTACGTTCTGCAGGGCACAGTTGCCCTGGGCAGCGACGGCCGCCGCCACCTCCTCCCTGGTGGTGCAGTCGTCCAGGCCGGTCACTTTCAATTCGGCCATCTTGACCGGCCTATGCACTCGCACCTCCTCTTCAGGCAGGACCATACGGAGCCTTGCCGCCAGACGCTCCGCGATGCCGGGACTATCGGCAACGGGACATTCTAGCAGTTTGGCCCCATTGGCTGTCTGCCTACAGCGGAGGCCCTCCCCCGCCCCGATCTCATCCAGGTCAACTGCCGCGCGCGCCCGAGCAATGACATCTCCGTATGTCATGCCCTTGGCTTTGGCAGCCGGCAGCAGCGTTAGGACTACTGCCGCCGACCGCGGCGCGCGCGTTTGCTTCTTCGTCGTTTTTTTTTTGTTTTTGTTTTTAGCGGCTACAGGCGCCCGACCCTGATGGGGAGCAACCTGAGCCGCTGTAGCCGCTGGCGCTCTACCAACTTGTGCAGCTGCTGGTGGAGCCTTCTTGGCACCCCGCCGGGCCACCACGTTCCACCCTTCGTCCATGTTAGACGGGGGCGGAGGCAGCGGACGAGGCTGGGGTGCTTGCGATGGGCACTTCGCGTTGGTGCCCCCCCCCCGCTTGGTTCTATCCCGTCCCGGGCCCAACCTAGTGGCTGGAGCCCGTACGGGGGCGGGGCGAGCGGCTGGAGTACCCAACACCGCGGCATATGCCGGTCGCCGAGCGTCAGCCGGAGCAATGAGCTGCGCCTCGAGGGCCGCCAGCCTGCCGTCCAGCCTTTCTAATACAACCTGGACGGTGCGACTGATGACCTCGTCCAGGCTGAATTTTCCAGCCAGCTCCCGTGGCCCTACGAGTGCTTGCTGCCGCTTGGTAGCGGTCATCTCCCTAGTGCGCGGCGACGGGAGACGTGGCCGCTGCTCAGCCGCGCGCGGTGGCGGCAGCACAGGCCACCCATCGCCAGTCAGCGCCGGGGAACGGCGCTTCTGAGGCGCCCCGGCGATACATGACGTCGCTGCCGGTACATGGGCCGGTGGAGTTCGCAACCCAGTGGCCCGGGGCAACGCGGGCGACGGCGTCGACGCCGCTGCTTTACTCGAAGCAGAAGCCTCATCATCAGGCTGCTGTTGGGCTTGAAGTAGTGCTCGAAGCCTCAAATTCTCCGCCATCAGCTGTACCACCTGGTCATTGGCGGAAGCAACCGAAGGCAGAACCTTCGAGACCTGCGAGACTACCTCTCGCAGCTTACGGCCAGCGGCTTTGGTCTTAGTGCCGTTGGCCGCATATGACTTGACGGTCCTCATGGCCCTGTCTATGACCAAGGCAGGGTCTTGAAGGCCGCCTTCTTCCTCCTCTGTCGTTCGCCCGTCCAGTGAGGCGACAGACATCGACGCCGATGACTGCGCCGGTGACGGCGCGCCCCTCCTCCGGGCGGGTCTTCCTTTTGGGGGCGGCATCTCCTCCGCAGCAGAGGCCGCATCGGAGACTACCAGAACCTTCTCCGGCGGGGCATCTGCGCCAGAGGATGACGTTGGCTCCCCTCCCCCTCGCGTGAGGAAACTCGTTGGGTCTTCCTTTTCCGCCTTATCTTTTTGGCGGTTGTCTCTTTCGAGCCAGCCGCCTCGCTGTCACTGACGTGCGCAGAGTGCGTCAAGTCAGCGCTGGCGTGTCTCTGTTCGACGGGTTTTCCGCTGCCCGTCACACAGCCCCCTTCGTCATGGCAAGCTTTGCCCCCCCAGAATACGCGGGGCAGCGTGCTCCCACCGAGGTGGAAGCACGGAGGGATTCTCCACCTAATGTGGTACCCTCCTGGGGTAAATTTTTTAAAAACTTTGCCATCATTTGTTTTTTCCTTTGATGTTTAACCAGGGGTCGGTCCCCTGGGACGGCCCTCACGACTGGACTCCCTCCAGCCACTCATCCCATCACCGGGCACGTCACAAGCTTAGGATTAGGGCATTTTTTATAGAGGTTCGCATCCTCGCGGCCCCTGCCAATCAGCGGCCCCCGTCCCCTACTCGGTAGGGATTACGGTATGCTTCTACGAAGCCACGCCGGTAAACCGGTACCCCCTCTGGAGGGCCTTCCCCTGTAGCTGCCAAGAGGCAACCGGGGACATGGCAACCAGCGACCGGAAGGGAGTGCCCTCCGGTTCACTTCTCATCCTCTTGGGGTCTGCCATTACTGACAGACCCACACGTCTGACCATGATGTGGCCACGCCGGCGTACCGGTACCCCCCTCTGGAAGGCCTTCCCCTTTAGCAACCAGAGAGCTGCCGGGGACATGGCCTAGCATCCAAGAGGGCTCCAGAAGGGAGCCCTCGCCCCCTTCACGCACCCTTTGTCCAGCAAAGGTGGGAAAAAGGGAACACGGTATGCAGTCTACTTAGTTCGCGGCACCCCTGTGCAGACAACGCTGCTCCACGGTGTCGGGGTGCACGCTTAAGCCCCACCGCCACGACAAGGCGAGACCACGCTTAGTGGGGAATATTGTTTAAGTATAGGTATAATCTTATTAAAAAATATATATACCTACACAATTTATTTTTAAATTTCAAATGTAAAATAAACTAAGTCGTGTACTGATTGTTAACATCATTTCTCGCATTTTTTCATTGTTTCATCTTTCTATCAAAGACTCCGCGCCAGGTAAGTTGTGTTTATGTTGACCAATGAACCGGTTTGTTTAACAACTAAATGATGTTACGCGCACAACAGACAGAAAAGCTTTCTCTAAGGGTTCTTCCGCTAAACTCTAAGCAGTATGTTTCTGATTGAATAATTTCACCAAAATAATCTAGGAATGAATAGTACCTATCTTTCACAAAGCACTGTTATTTCGAAGCAATATAATTTTTTAACACACTTTTAGTTTAGTTACAGCGATGATCAGATAAATATATATTGAAAAATCTAGAAATTTTAATGTATTAATTCTTTAATCAAAACTTTAAATTAGAAGAAAAAAAGTATAACTAAGTAAAAAAAAAAAACATAGAATTTCGAATATAACTAAGTACTTTAGTTGAACACAACAAAAGAAGCAAAATTACATATTATGCGAAATTAAATCGAGCCATATTTTCGGTGTATTATTTTAATTGTAATTGTATGAACCGTTGGATAAGCTCTCTGTCCGCTAGGTGTCTGCCACAACCTATGCGAGCTGCTACAACCTTACGACATGAATAGGTTTAGGTTTTAGTCGTATAGTATAAGGGCTGTGTCCAACTTTAATCTGTAACGCTATGTAGCTTCACATGCCGATTGTTGATACTAAACAGCCCCTTAAGAATAACTAACTAGTGGCCGAATATCGAAATGTATTTTTCAATTTCACGAAAGAACTGATAATAAAGACGCTTACGCACGCCGAGTCACGTGCGCTCCGTATAAAACATCCTTAACATCACCCGATGAAGTCACAATAGGTAACTGGATAAAGTCATGTATACGAACACCTTTCGTCGAGTTTTTTTTTCCGATTGAAAGGGCGATTTAAGGTCCAGGTCACGTTGGGGATTGTCGAACGACGCTGATAAACGTAAGAGTTAAATTCTCGCTTTATGCCCCAGTAGGTCGATGTATAAACTGTAGATGGGTTCGATGAAAGAATATTTTTGCCGCTTATAAGCCTTTGAGTTAAGTATACGCAACTGGCTTCCAGTGCCTTGCGCGTCCTATATAACAATGGGTTCAGGGCACTGATGGGGAGTTATTACGGATCCTCACGATCCATTAACGGTGCTTTTAGGTACCACAAGCACCGGTCACCGACCTCGTCGAATCCGTCGAAGGGCTCGACGAGCGAATTAACCCATAGACACAGCCCACTGAGTTTCTCGCCGGATCTTTTCAGTGGGTCGCGTTTCCGATCCGGTGGTAGATTCTGCGAAGCACTCCTAGGGTCAGTGTCAGCATCACACTGGTTTGAGCCCCGTGAGCTCACCTACTAGCCAAGGCTACGCTGAAATAGCCTCTCAAGGTTATCAGCTTAGGTAGGGAAAAAAAACTGATGGGGCTGCCGCGTTTCTGTAGGCCTCGGAGATGTTTGCAGACGCCAGTGTTGACGGCTTTGCCGCAATACTTAGGAAACGAGCAGCATCCCTGATGCGGCGGGTGCGTGGCGGCCCCAACGGCTACCTGCAACTCATTGCGAAAAGAATGGAGATGGATTGTCCGTTCTTCTTCACATGGAATCGCCTACATGTGACGGGATAAAGGTAAAATTATGATGTATTTCCAAATTGTATTTTTATATATGGGCTAAAATATGGTCTGAAATAAATTATTATTATTATTATTATTGTGTTGAAAGTTTTTATTCTCGAATTTCTATGAATTTCGGTAAATCCTGAAAAACCACGGGCCTACGCCAAGTGGAGTTCATTTTCAGTTTTAGTTTCGTCTGATGTTTCGTCCTGCAAAAACTTCCGAACAATCCGGCACATATTTAAAATTGTGGCTTTTTGCATGGTAAAAAATATATTTTTGGGTAAATCTAATAGATTGATGGATTGGTCAGATATGGTTATAAATCATAGGCAATAATCTTATTACTAATCCAAACCTTAGAGTTGGAACTTCAAATTTAATTTTACGGTTTTCCTTGGACCTTTATCAATAGTTAATCTTTTTCAGGTCGTAAATGGGAATGGTAGATAAAATACGTAGCTAGTTAACGTAGGAGAATTAGCTTCTCTTACGAACATTATTCTAATATGATTAACAACTCAGTCAACATAACAAAAACAAGCAGACAATAACCGCTATTAGCTAATATAATTTAGTGGTAGATCAAATGCGGGGCCCGCAAACATGGGTAGTAATCAAATATTTGCAGGCCGTTCGCCCCCGGCTATTCGAACACACATTCCTTATTTTATTTGTACGATTCCCGAAGTATTCCTAATTTTATTAAATCTATAATCTTTCAGTATCTTCTAAGGTTTGCGTGAGTCCTAAACATAATAAAATATAGATGAATAAAGTAAATAAGAAATAATAAAATTGTTCTATATATAGGTATATAAAAATGAACTGATGTTCGTTAGTCTTGCTAAAACTCGAGAACGGCTGGACCGATTTGGCTAATTTTAGTCTTGAATTGTTTGTGAAAGTCCAGTGAAGGCTTAAAAGGTAGATAAATGTGAAAATGCTCTGAATCAAATAAAAATAACAATTTTGTTTTTCCTTTGATGTGTCCCCCGTCGGACGGATTCATTTTGTTTGTTTTAAGTTTATTTTATACAAAAGCTTAAGTCTTTTATTTATCGATTGAGGCACTACGAAGTCTGCCGGGTCAGCTATTTTATAACATAAACTAGCTTTCTTCTTCCTGCTTTTCGTATATTTTATAGTTTTCGTTGTCACTGACTGTTAATGTAACATTTGTAGGCCTAGGCGTAACGTCTAATTGTCTATCATAATAGACATTTACGTTTCTTTGCTAACAGAAAGAGCTTAGAGAATTTTCGGATATGGCGGTTTGTTGGACTTGGGTTGTCATATGTCACGATGAGATTTTACATGATGAATAATTTTATCATAACAAATATGAAACGAGTTCTCTTTTTAAAGCATCAGCCTGGTCTTTGAGGAAGTTTTTGTTGATCAAACAAAAGCTAAATAGAATTCATAAGGTTCTAGTCACGTATTCCCCTTGACTGGCCGTGCACATAATACCCAGTGTAATACAATACTATGGGTAACACTAAACTGGTATAAGTATTGCAAGTCGGTCCGGCATTTGGGAGTCGCGTCTAGCATACTGATCCATCTTTTACGAGGATTACGGTATGTTGGAAAGTTTATGGATGTGGCATTATTAATACTCAGGAAAAAAAATCACATCTACACATGTCTTATTATTCTTTGTGTATTAAATTTGCTAATTTAGTGACTTGATTATGTATTAATTTTGATAACGATTACTGTGCAACTTTCATTGGTAATGTCATTGACGACATAATAATAGTTTTGGGACACTGATTATTTTACATAAAGCTCAAGAAATTATTAGAATGTTTTGGTAAAAAATGTAGCAAAATTATATTATTTTTATTACGGATAATGACTTGAAAAATCAACATAAAAACAGGCAACACTTTTGAAAACGCCTGTTTCGACACAGTACTCGGCGATAAATTTTGCACATCGACCTTCGGAAAGAGATGTTCGGCTAATTTCGGTTTCGAGATAATGCTCTGTCTTTGTCGCACAATGTGAGTGTGACGGTCATTCTGTTAGTGTTTCTCGCGACAGAGAATTCACTGTCAGAACTCTAGTTTTATTTACTTTTTATGAGAAAAACTATAAATATTTTTTTTAAGGTGGGTTGCGCATTTACGTCGTAGTTGTCTATGGGTTCCAGTAACCACTTAACACCAGGTGGGCTGTGAGCTCGTCCACCCATCTAAGCAATAAAATAAAAACGTTACATAATAATTTTGCTTATTTTATTTTGCACATCCGCTCCTTTCGTGGCTCTAAGATTGTAACTTGGCTAGTTTATTTCGTGAGAGGTGAGGTTCGTTGAAAGTGAGATAGTTCACTCCACTTTACTAGTCGGGTGTTGTTGGCGCCCGAAACACGTTCGCGGGGACTTTTTAACTTTACTTACAGTTCTTCTGTTGATTGAGTTGTACAACTGATAAAGAATACACATTACCTATACGTTTTTCTTTTTCTTTTCCTCCCTAGCTGATAGTTTTGAGAGGCTATTTCAGCTTCTCCTTGACGTTTCGGTGAGCTCAAGAGGCTCAAACCGAGAGTGTTGCTAACACTGGCCCTAGCAAGAGCAGTGCTTCACAGAATCTACCACCGGATCGGAAACACGACCCACTGAGAAGATCCAGCGAGAAACTCAGTGGGCTGTGTCTGTAGGTTAATTTACTCGTCGAGCCCTTCGTCGCAAGCGACGAGTTCGGCGAGGACAGTTTCATTTCTAGCATGTGATCGTACACTTGAATTTAGAAACATCGGGATTTTTGAGTGAGATCTACGATCGTGTTAAATATGTAGAAATTGTTCGGCCTTGTCGGATAATACAATTGTTTTTTGACGAGTTGAAATGTATACACTAACACATACATGTATAATATGTATATCTGAGTACACGTTCACGGAGAACTACGATGATTAAGAATAAAAATAATTTGTTAAAATTTTAATTTTAAAATATGTAAATAAAATAATTCTTTAAACCTTTAAGAAAGAAAAATAAGGAAAATGCTAAGTGAACGAATTGGAATTGCTAAGGATTTTAAATTACGGACAGAAAACTTAGGGAACAGTGAGAGGTAGACAGAGAGATAGTAGGAAGAGTATTGTTGCAAAGGGATTAAATTGGACGAAACTTAACTTAAAACTAACGAGTAACGCCATCTGTCGTTAAATAGCAAAAGCGGAAATCGAAACAACTGGAACATCTCTTAAATCCGCTGACTACTCCTCGAATCCTGATCACGCAGAAGCCAGTCATCGTTGACGCCATAGACACGTCCTTACTAATCCATCCGATCCAACAACTCTTACGTTAGACGCATTAAGCTCTAACGTTAGGAGCATGCTTAGGGACCAAGGCAGCAATAATCGTCGCAACGTGCAACCTAACCCTTACACCAGCCCGCTGAGTTACTCGCCGGATCTTCTCAGCGGGTCGCGATTCCGATCCGGTAGTAGGCGCTCGGGCAGCTGTTAGCTAATCCCACCCCTCCTGGTTGAACCTTTGCTCGCACACCTGTCCTGGTCAAATTGGAAAGTCCTTTGGGCCACCAGTAATTAAATACTTCGATCATAAAAAATAACTCGAAAATAACGACTTTAAGAGAGTGGCATATACGATATGAATCTATTCGCACCGAAGCGACGAACGGATCACTTCAGGAAAGCGAAAAAGTCATTTATGATAGTGAAGTTTACCTCAATTGTCGTAATAATTAAATTAAGTGTTCTCTAGCTTTTTAGTGAGAGTTTTTAATTATCCTGAGCCCCCAATCATTACATTATCAATGAGAATCACAAAAATCTTCACGTACTTGATAGCTTGTCAGAAAAAAAAATTCAGTTTGATGAATGAGAAAGTCGTTTTACAATGCAATTGGGATTTCGAATTCATGTCAAAATTGGGATGACGGCATTCACATTGTCATGTCGACGGGCCACACTCACCTGAAACAATTTAATAAAAGTTTTCAACAGAAAACTTTATTATATAGATATAATGTGTATACGTGGCAATCTTGGGATTGGCTATTTATGAGTTCTCTCTGTGTGCACTTCATAAATAAATCCATATAAGATTCTAGTTCGATCTTATTGCCAATACACTTACTGCATTAAAGTTTTGTACCGTAAATTAAGTACGACAGTTATAGATTTCGTGATAATAATCAATTTTATTTGCTTAGATTTTCGTACACGATAATGTTATTAAAATTTAAACAAGATTTTGATCGACTTTTAGTCGACGGCGGGGCGTATTGTACTGTTTATTCCCATAGACACAGCCCAATGAGTTTCTCGCCGGATTTTATCAGTGGGTCGCGTTTCCGATCCGGTGGTAGATTCTGCGAAGCACTACTCTTGCTAGGGACAGTGTTAGCAACACTCTCGGTTTGTGCCCCTTGAGCTCACCAAAACGTCTAGGAGAAGCTGAAATAGCCTCTCAAGGCTATTTTAGCTTAGGCAGAAAAAAAAACTGTTTCTTGATTTCGGTAATTGTTTAACATTTAAAATGACATAAACCCGTTTGGCTAAGTACATAAAAATATACTTGTGTTTTCTCAGTTTAGACAATAATGAAGAGAACCAACAAAACGGTTCTAGACACTAGAACCCTAGAATCTCTAGAGTTATTACATAAGTGATTCAATCAGGACGAAGGAGGCCGAATCGAAATTCAGTTTAATTTGTCTTCAGCCTTTCTGAGTGGAAACATAATGAAAGTAGTCATCTGACAAATAACAGACGAGTCAAGATATCGAAAATCTTATATATTTCTCGTAAGTTCTTTGATAAAATGCTAAGCTTGAAGCAATAAAATACGTTTGGTATTAAGAGTCGGCCGGCAGACCTTCGCCTCGGGCGCTAAGTCTATTGGCTTCCCTTCTTACATAAAATATTTCGGAGTACGTTATCATATTTAGATGTTAATACATTTTTATACATTATATGTTAACGTAACTTGGTAATTTTGAATACTTTTTGCGTAGAAAACAAACGTTTTTGTAGTATTGTACTTTTTTTTATGATTGAAGTATTACTGGTGGCCCGGAGGCCTTTCCAGTTTCACCAGGACAGGTGGGCGAGCAAGGCTCAGCCAGGAGGGGTGGGATTTGCTAATAGCTACCTGAGCGCCTCTGAAGAAGACCTAACAACTCAAGAATAGCTGCTTCGCGAATTAATCTACTACCGGGTCAGAATCGCGACCAGCTGAGAAGATCCGGCGAGAAACTCAGCGGGCTGATGCATGGGTTAGGTTGCACGTCGAACTCTTTGCTGAGTTCGACGAGTACAGTTTTGTACTACTACGCTTTAATCTCTTTATTGTTTTCATATTATTATTTCTGGCTTTTCAAATAAATTCATGACAGTTTTCGTGATCACACACAACTAAGGTGATATTCATACGTGGTTAAATATTGCGCTGACTACTGTCTAGATTATTAGAACTTGAAATTATAAATGTAAGATTAAACTAATAAAGTTGTTTTAGTTATGCAATATCCTACTTTTTTGTATCTGAAAATGTTTAGTGTTTAATTCTATGTTTAGTATACTCACGTAGAACGTGCATTTATGTCGAAGATAGACCATCATGTGATAAATAGTTACCGTCGCCCATTGACACTGATAATACCCAGGGGTAACGTCAATGTCTATTGTCAGCCTACGGCTGGTATTTTACATACGTTCCGCTTGAAGGACATGTGTTGACACTAAGGAAGCCCTGTAGATGTTGTTCGTAGTTTGTTGTTTAAGAAAAAAATGGCAGATACCGTGTAGGTACATAAGAGGTATACTTGAGACCTTAAAACTTATATAACTTATATCTCAAAGTGTGTGGCGCATTTACGTTGTAGATGTCTATGGGCTCCAGTAACCACTTAACACTAGGTGGGCTGTGAGCTCGTCCACCCATCTAAGCAATAAAAAATAAAATAACAAAAAGGCTCCAGGGTTATGGATTAACTTTATACCTCATGAGTTACGTCATAAGTTTCAAACAGATGCTCGGAGCACTCCCTTGGAGAATCCGGCTGAATGTAAAAATTCAAAGTCTCGGTGACCCTAACGATTCGCTAGAGAATAGTTTCGTCGGATCATACCAGAGGTATGTCTCTGTAGGTAACTAAATATTAGCCGTATTGAATTAGATTTTTAATTGATTGCAAAATAAAATCCTTTGGTCTGGCTTAAAGTGTCGTTCAGAGAACAATTTGGTAGCGATGAGGTCAAAATCAATGCAAAGATTGGACAGCAAAGCGAGCTTAGTTTGATTAGTATCTCTTAAAATGACACTTCGGAATGCACGAGGTTAACTTTTCATAAACTAGATCTATCTGTCTATAAGAGAACTAGCTGTACCCGACCGCTTCGCTGGGCATCTAAAATTAACATTATTATTTCTAACCCCCACAAAGATTCTCATCATTAACGCCCCCAGTCCCACAACTGGTGTAGGGAGTCCAACACTCATATAAATATTAGCCTATCCATTAAGTACATATATTTTCTACATGGATACCAAGTTTCAAGTCAATAGGATGCATGGTTCAGTAGTTATAACGGAGCATCCGTAAAAACCACTGTAGATTTATTATATAATATTAAGTATAGATAGAAAACAACGCGAATCTGAAATGTTTCGCGACGAAAGTTACAATGTTCGATGTGTTACCTAAAATTATTAATATTCTAAGCGATAGCCCTATTCTTTACCATGGAAACTCAATAGCTGAGAGTGCGCAGTCAATATTGACGCAAATCCTCTTCACTGCCTTCAACTTTTAGCCTTTATGTGTTCGGAGTCACGTGGCTCACTGCTTTAATTCGACATAAATTCGATGCAGTACTTGAATTAAAAAAATAAATCGATATTTTTTTTGCAATTTAAAAAATAACAGACAGTAGATAACTGTTATACAAAACATAGCTGCGTAAGCTTAGCGTCTTTAACGTGCGTTTTATAGCAGCATTATAATATATTTATTGAAATTATAACGACATCTACAACTATGGATTTTCGTTTAAAATTTGCCGCTGTCTTAAAGCAAACAAATAATATCTTGACTATTAACTGAACAAAAACACTGCTTAGAATTTCCATTAAAAAGCACCGGATTGCCGATAGACTAGTGACGTGGCAACCGCGGTCGAGTGTTCCACAAATACGCGGGTACACACAGACAAACATCGATTGGTTAGCGCAACACAAACAAGCTGGCCGAGCGAGCTAAAATTATTTTGCTTTTTCGTTTAATAATTATCAAAAGTGTTAATAGCAGACCACTTGGTTGCATCACTATCAACGCTTCACATACGCTTCTGTGTTGCTACCACTGGCGCACCTCTACGTAGGTTGATTTATTTTTTATTGCTTAGATGGGTGGACGAGCTCACAGCCCACCAGGTGTTAAGTGGTTACTGCAGCCCATAGACATTTACAACGTAAATGCGCCACCCACCTAAGCTATGTGTGATGATGGTACTGTGTGTGATATACGTTCAAGATGTTTGAGTGGTTAGGGTATATCAAGATTTCAAATCGTCGTGGCCTAAAGGACAAGACGTCTGGTGCATTCGTATCTAGCGATGCAACGGTGTTCGAATCCCGCAGGCGGTAATTACGCAAAATTATAATTTGCGTAATTACTGGTGGTAGGAGGACCTCTTGTGAGTCCGCACGAGTAGGTACCACCACTCCGCCTATTTCTGCCGTGAAGCAGTAATGCGTTTCGGTTTGAAGGGTGAGGCAGTTGTTATAACTATACTGAGACCTTAGAACTCATATCTCAAGGCGGGTGGTGGCATTTACGTTGTAGATGTATATGGGCTTCAGTAACCACTTAACACCAGGTCAGCTGTGAGCTCGTCCACCCATCTAAGCAATAAAAAAAAGTGTGGGTGCAAGTCACACACGGTAGAAGTGAAACTTATAAAATTTATAAAATAATCGCAAGGATCAACCACTCCGCAGTGCAATGGAGCAGCCACACCCCGGGAGAACTGTCTGCATGATAATGGTATCCCGACGCCAGGTAGGTATGATTTAGCAAGAGAAATACGCCGCGATTCAGGAATGTTGAATTGACGTGCAATTAATTATCAACATCTTATTATTTTTATTGTATTAAATTAACTATCAAAAATAATTATCAACATCTGTTGATAACAAACTAAATAGAAACAAAATAAACATGGCGCGTAACGGAAGAAATTAAGATGGCGCGTAACCGAAAAACGTTACATACGTTTTTTCCTCCGTACGTCGATAAAGAGGTTTCACTTCAAAAAAAAAAAAAACAAGTCGAAACTTCAGTTTACTACAGTCAATCTCTGTGACGCTCTCTGCTTACAGCAAAATTATTATTGATTGATGCTTCCTAACCAGTTCTGTTACTAGCCTAGAGTCTACTATGTCACCGACTTTCATGCTTCGTCCAAGCGTGTCGCGCGCCAATAAAACGCCAATAAAGCGGTATGACGGCCGCTCGTAAACCCCGGACGGCACTCCCTGTCGCGAACGACTGTTATAATGTGAGAAATAAAACTCGAATACAATCGGACGCTATATTTTTATGGGGAACTAATAAAAATTGTGACAGTTGGATTTGAAAAAAAATAAATAATAGTTTAAAAAAACTAACAAAATACGCTTTTATAGAAAATCCAAGTAAAAAACAGAAAATAAATTTGAATTAAAAATAGTGTAAGAAAAAATGATTTTATTGTAAAAAAAAAGCGTGTGGTGCTTTTCAGGAGATTATCAAAATAACCCTTCTACTCATCTCTCTGTTCATAAAATATTTATATCTACTGATACCATGAACCCCATGCTTTTTTACAATATATTTTTTAAATTCAAATTTATTAAAATTTATTTACTAATTTTTAGTTGGATTTTCTATAAAAGCGTATTTTGTTAGTTTTTTAAAACTATTATTTATTTTTCATTTTATGGTTGAATTTCAATATTTTTTTTTTAATTTTCATTTTTTTTAATATTGAATTGTCATCGCTCCTTAATAAGTATACCAAATTTTAGTCTAATCTAAAGTTAAAATCTAAAGTAGTTTTAATCTAAAGTTAAATTTAAATTAAATTTATTCCAACGATGAATGAACTCAGTACCGGTATGGCATCGATGTGCATTCTACCCGCATTCCACATTCAATTTCTTTAGAACGACTCCCGTGAAGAGCTCACACGACACCGGCAAACTTTATTAGCTGCGCTTGTAGGAGCAAATTGTGTTAGTGTGGACATACCCTCCATATTGTTCAACTCACGGATATTTATGAGTTTTTTTTATAAATACAAATGAACGAAATTGACAGGTATTTAACTTTTATTTCAACAACATTACAATTAAGTTTTCATTGATGAGACAAAGTCACAGATGCGCGTGCTAAGTTTTCACTAGTTTGTAAATTAAAGGTAGGTTAATAACACTAGAATTATCTATAAAGGCCCTTTTAAATAATTATTAAAATTTTACTTCTCTATCCCTATCAAAGTTTTACATGTTTTTATATAAACTAGGTGAACACAAACGTAGTTTTGTATGAGATGAACAAAGGCATCTGCAAAAAAAACAACGAAAATTAATCTTCCAGATTGATTAAATATACAAATTTTGTTTTCCTTGTGAGCAAAAACCGAACTGAAGTTTCAATATTCGCAAACGACGTATGCACCGATCAACAGTCATAGCACGACTAGCCATAAACGGTTTACGATCTTGTCGCAACGCCATCTAGAAGCGGAGATTGGAAACTTCGCACTAAGCCCGTTGACTACTAGGATGGCGCTAATCTTTTCGCTTTATAGGAGTTAGAGCTTTGATTTAAAACTCTGCGGTAGTTTGTCGAGCAGTTTATGGTTATTTAACGTTGAAAACTAAAGTTTTATCCTCGGTTAGTGCGATGGCAACAGTCGTGAAATGTATCTTTTATATTATGTTTTTGTCATATTGTGAATAAATGTACAGTCAATTTTATAAATAACTACAACAAAAAAGCACTAACATACTTAATAGTGTCTTTAATATTTGATATCAGTTTTTTTAATTTATTTAAACAATCATCAAACCGTTCATTGTTCATTAAATAATTTATACATTTTTATACTTTTAGCTGCCGGAATGTTTCGGACTATCATTTCACGTCTCGGAGAAATTGAGAAATTGGAGAAGAACCACTTAATATCTTTTCACTTTTTGACGCGAGTGTCCGATCTAGATCCTGAGACAGAAGTACAAGAAGGAACAAGTACAAGACAGACAAGACAGAAGTACAGAAGGCTGACAAAAAAATCATCACCAACCTCACAGGACACTTCGGCCTGACGTTTCGGGAAGGATGATGATATTAACGGGCTACAATGGGCTCCCGCTGAGTCATATCATGAATAATTGGTTCAATAGACATTTTTAGAAAAGTAATTTCCGTTTAATTTCTTTTATTTTCCAAAAACATTTAAAGTATTTGAAGTTTTCTATTTAAAAAAAAAAGAATTGGTTCAAATACAATTTGAAACGAAAGACGAAAGGGTGAAATCAATTGAGACCACCCCGGGGTTTCACATTAAAAGTTTTCGCGTTGTATAAAGACAAACGTACAAAAGCGCCAGCGGTCAGCCTTTATAAAGTGGACTTTTATATCGGGTGCCCGCGAAACACAACCTCCCTCGGTAAAGTATACTTACAAAGCAAATGTTTCAATGGAAGTGTCTTAATGGAGTTCTATTTCAGAGGATTTTAATAATAATAATGGGCTATCAATCGGATTGATAACTACCGCTACTACCAGACGGAATCGAACTACCGATATACTGGTACAAGCATAAAACTTTGTCATTATGATTCAAGTTAGGTAGACGCATACGCTGTGTGATATCGATGAGCACTTAACACTTTATCGAGCGCTAGTATATTCAAAGAGTTTTATATTGGGAATGCTTATCGACCGATAACCTATAAATCGGCTTTCGACTATTATCTTTGGGTATGGACAGCTTTGTTGGTAAACGAAGATTCACTATGGATTTAAGAATGCTTCGGTATTATCACACCAAAGAGTTTCTTAAAAAACACATAGACACATACTTAGGATCCCCATAGCTCATTTGAGCAACACCTACGCAAGATGAACCTTGACGATTTTGCACGAAGGAAATAGCAGCCACATACAGGCACACACATCTAGGGCAATGATTACACGGACAACCATGTCTATAGACTCCTCTAAGCACTGTTGCAGGATTTACGCGGTATTTGCCTTTTTAATGGTGGTAGGACCTCTTGTGAGTCCGCCCGGGCAGGTATCATCACCCTGCCCATTTCTGCCGTGAAGCAGTAATGCGTTTCGGTTTGAAGGGTGGGGCAGCCGTTGTTATTGTACTGAAAACTTAGAACTCATATCTCAAGGTATGTGGCGGCATTTACGTTGTAGATGTCTATGGGTTCCAGCAACCGCTTAACACCAAGTGGACCGTGAGGTCGTCCACCCACATATGCAATAAAAAAAAGTAGAGGACGGAAAAAAAGTAAAGCGGTTCCAAGGCTCGATTTGTCGACTGATTGTCTGCTCAGCCCCAAAAATTTAAAATAGGATAAGCAGGGTCTTTATTTAATTTTTGCCCTTTTTATTATTACTAAGTCCATTGTTCCTGTTTGAATTGTATTTAATGTATGTTTTATGCCGTGAAACTATTTTATCAATTATTCTATTCCATTTTATGAACTAAAATTTCATAACTAAAAGATATTTATTCTCAATAGTTGCTTTTGATCGTTCTAATGTACGCTTATATCCGTGTTTCCGTTCCCCCGGAGATTGAATAAGAGCGGAGTGAAGTAGACGCCGGATTTATGAGGATTCCCCTCGACATTGCACTCCTCACTGATTGCCAGTTTATTTTGTGTCAAAGTGCGTGAAACTCAGTTGTGCGACGAACAGCGTTTTAAAAAATTATAAAAAATCTAATTTCCATGTCTGTGACATTTATTTGATGTTACTTTTTTACTATGTATGTTTTTCACAAGATGACTTTTTAATTGTTGTATTTTTAAGATAGTAAATTGATAGTATTTTTTTTTTTTTTGGTCATGAGGAAATCGCCGGACTTCCGCCCTCCACTGGGGATATAGGGCGGAGCATGTCAGAGTCGAACTGACTAAAACCTCCTGTCGCTCAACAACCAACGTCCAAACCTCGCATGAGACAGAACTCATGAAGAGGCAAAGGGGGGAAAGTGAAGCGCTTAGTGCGGAGCACATCTCTCCCATCACCCTCCCCCTCGAGACGCCGGACCGGCGGTCGTCGGCGCGACGACCACCAGCCCTCTCGGTCGGCAGGCTATCCGAAGCCCGCCCAGATGGCGCCGGTTAGAGTGAGCTATCCTACGGAATACCCCGCTGGACCAGAACCAGCGTGGGTCGAGGATAGCCGGCCTTCCATCACCCGGATGCTCTTGCGTAAAACGCGTGCAGAGTAGTTTGTACGTCGTCTTCTTAGGCCCCCCTCGCCGGTCCCCAGACCGACATGTGAGGGGGACCCGAAACACTTAGCCAGGGCTTGGGCGAGATCCGCCTCCCTGGCCCAAATTGATTTGGTTATTGTGTGAATTATTTGTAGTTTGAATAGTGGCACTATTGAGTTTATAAATTATCGCTTGTGATAAACGTGACCTAACACAAATAGGAACTTTGAATATTTTAGAAAAGCGTAAAATGTACCGAGAGGAATAAGTAGATAGGCACCACTATGCGTTCATTTCTACCGCGATGCAATCACGCTTTCCATTTTTAAGAGTGGGATAATCGTGAGATGTGCCCACTTAAGAAAAGGACATTTACAAAAGAACAAATATTTTTCATCGTGTAACTAAGTGTATTTATTGTGCAATATCGTGAATTCTAAATTGTGCGCGCCGGTTTTTTCTATAATCTAGAATAGTCTAGATTGTTCGCCGTAGTGAAATAAACATTAAATTGAAATATCATCTCGCTTGAAGTCGTCGTGGCCGAATTGATGCATTTGAGATGTGGTGCTGGCGAAAGATGCTAGGAGTTCCCTGGACAGCACATCGCACCAACGTGTCGATCCTCCAAGAACTCCAGATAAAGACGAGGCTTTCTACCATCTGCCTATGTAGAGTTCTGGAATACTTGGGCCACATTGCAAGAAGGGATCACGGCACCTTGGAGAAGCTAATGGTGACTGGCAAGGTGAACGGAAGAAGACCACGACGCAGAGGCCCGACATGTTGGACTGACCAGATCCGCACTACCCACAGTTCACGATGCTCTACACTAGGCGGCAGATAGAAGCAAATGGCGCGGAATTGTCCGTAATAAACTCTTGTTGCGAGAAGGTGGTCACGACCCTCAGTATTGAGGAAACCGAAGCAAGAAGAAGAATAATTGTTTTATCAAGTGATTGATCCATAAAGTTCAACTTCTTTTATTCAACTGCAGACCTCGCGTTTCAGCTACACATTCTAGTGCATCATAACTTTTATCGTGTTAGAGAAAGCGCAACTTTAAAAAGCGAACATAAAATGGTTGCAAGGTGTTACTTACAGTGAGTTCAGCCATTTTATGAGTGTCGTAAATGGACATGAGTTATTACCTTTCGGTTTGTCAATATTAGTAATGAAACTGATTTAGGCTTACATTGAAAGGTCCACTGGGTTTGTTGTACTAACGTTAGACGTAAGACCTCACATATTACATGAGTAATACGACCGCATTTTCTGATATGAGAGAAGAAGACAAAGGGACCATTGCGTAATAAATATTGATTAACCTAACGGTCAAACTAAGGCTCATGATTTCGGAAAGATAAACCTTTACTAAGTCGTGGGTAACACAAACAAAATTAAGTTAAAAACTATATATAGCATCACACTTTAGTAGCAAGCGAATTCTGTTTGTTCTGTCTGTTTGTATTTTTTTACATATTTTAACATATTATTAGATTGTTTTGTACGGTTTGCTAAATAAATAAATAAATACAAAATAAATCTGATTTAATTATAATAGCTTTTTGTATTGTTTTACCTATTTATTTTTATGAAATCTTTTGTATTATTATCGTACGTTAAATGCGAATTTTTTTTAACTTAGTAGTCTTGAAGTTGTTGAAAATAACGTGAATTATTTCGTTACGTACAGTAGTAGCATGTTGCAAGAGCGACCAAAATATTTTACATCTGAAAATTGCGGTTAAGATATCCGTGCTTAGTGTAGTTTTTCACATTTCAACATGTAATCTTGAAATATAGAGAAAATCCTCTTGTCATTTGACGTCGTCGCGTATTTTTTATCTTCCCCTATCGACTTGGTTACGGAGCGTTTCTCGGGTAATTTGGACGCAAACTGGGTATCACTGGATGTTATATTTTTTATGACGGTAACACTGAAGTGTTTATCAGTATGAAAGTGTGTCTTTCCTTTATCACTTTTTTTTTCGTATAGCGTTCATTCTTATTGAATTACTAGACTTGCTCCACTGTTTTAACGACGTTAACTTTGTAATTTTGATTGAATTAAATACGTTGCATTTTATGGATAAAGAGTTGCTTGTGTCGATCTTTCTTCTTCTTCTCCATCGCTCCCTCATTGCTGAGCATCATGACTCCGTTTTAGCTTGTCGACTGCCAGTCTCAATCGGTTCCGGTCAGTTACCTGGTGTAGTGCAGCGCTAAGTGGTCTGTTGGTTTGCTCGGAGATCTGGTCGGACCAACGTTTGGGGCTCCGGCCTCTAGGACGCTTTCCTTCTACTTTTCCAGTGACCATTAGACGTTCCAAGTTATCTACACCTCTGCGGGCAACGTGGCCAAAGTAGCGCATTATGCGTTGCAGACAGGTGTTAGACAGGCGTTGAGCGTTCTCCATTTTAAGCTGTTGTAGGACCGTGATGTTCGTCGTACCGCGGAGACCGACGTCGTTGGTCGTCGACTATCGCCTCGACGACCCATCGGTCGGGCGTCCTCGGGGTGGCGCCGCGTGTCTGGTTGTAGTGTTGACCGCGGGAACCCCCCTACTCTGAACGGGTTCTGACCCCGGACGGAGATCGGACGTCGGGTGTAAGAGTGCAGGGGAGTCGTTTAGTGGGTGGGCCCTAAAATCCTTGGGCCCGCGATCTGCTCTCAACACCTGCAGATCGTTGAGTCTCACATACCCCGCGCCCCCTAGGCGCGCGGACCTCGTAGGAGGTTCGGCCCCCGGCCCGAAAAAAAAAAAAAAAGGACCGTGATGTTCGTGCGCTGGGCTCTCCTTAGAATCCTTAATAGGCGGCGCCAACACCACATTTCAAAAGCATCAACTCTGTTTCGTTCAGCCGTTTATGGTCCATGTTTCTGCTCCATAGAGAGCGATTGGAAAGACCAGTGACTGCACAAGATGTATTTTGGTCCTATTCGAAATATTACGATCTTTCCAAATTTTGCTTACTGGTCCATAAACTACCAGATGACTTGTAAAGCCGTGAGTACATGAAATCAAGAACGGGAGGACACTGTATCGTAATTGTAGTAGCAAATTTATTCGGAGCTTCCCGAGTCGTTAGTTACTATTACCCAAACATACAGATTATACAGTATTAGCATTGATTAAAATAAAATAAAATAAATTTGGAAAATTACTGGAGGCTTTGCGAGCTAGCAAACTAGCCAGCTTTACTGGTGGTAGGACCCTCTTATGAATCCGCGCGGGTAGGTACCATCCTGCCTATTTCTGCCGTGAAGCAGTAATTCGTTTCGGCCAGAAGGGTGGGGCAGCCGTTGTAACTATACTTGAGACCTTAGAACTTTATATCTCAAGGTGGGTGGCGCATTTACGTTGTAGATGTCTATGGGCTCCAGCAACCACTTAACACCAGGAGGGCTGTGAGTTCGTCCACCCATATAGGCAATAATTTTTTTTAGCACAGGTTGGTATTATGACCCTGTTTATTTCTGGGGCACATTATTCGTGTATTGCCGTTTGAAGGGTGGAATAGTCTCTGGAGGTTAAAATTGAGAGTTCGATTTAATATCTTCAATATCTTGTCGGCATTCATATTGGAAATGTCTTTTAAGCACCCGTTTTCCCTATAAGCTGTGAATTTATTTGCCTATCTAACGAAATAAAAACCTATTCATTTAGACCAATTTGAGTGTTTAGATTTATTAATAATTACTAAACCCATACCGGGCCTGTCGTGATTATCGTTAAATAAATTGTGAAAAACACCTATTTGCTGAAACAGGTCCAATCGGTCATATTGACAGAAAAAAAATCCGAATCATCAAAAACTAACGTAATAGAACATTAGTAATAAAATTTGCAAGTATCAATATTCATCAAGCGACGTATTTGGTATCTACTATCTTTTCATAGGCGTTCCGGTCACGCCCACTGCTGGGATAATCTGTGATGAGTCGGTACTCAGGCCATGCTACAAAACTATATAGGATAATTATCTCGGTTTTTAGGAAATTCAAAGTGTTGGATACAAGTCGATTCAAGTCTTAAGGATTTATTAAAGGACGCTGAAAGACAAGCAACTAAGTAAAACAAGCAACACCCAAGCAATTTTTTTTTCCAATAGCAAACAGGATTTAGCAAATTAATGTGTATTTTCTTACTTGTGACTTCGCATTATATCGAAACTTCATCCGATTGATCAAGAGATACCATCATAGAGCTACAGCTTTTTGTGTTACTATGTCATTATTATTATTCCACACTCATCAAGTCCTGGACATGTGCCGAATTTACTTCACTTGCTTTGATTCTCCTCCTCGTTCATTTCTGGCCAGCCACTCTTCGTAAGTCATCGCACCGTGTGGCCTTGAGTGTACCACATTATGTCTATCGGTGCGCGATATTATGCACGCATTACTAATGCCGTATTACGTATTCAAATACCAAAAGGTATCTATCTATCTATCTCTCTTAAACACAAAATTGGTTTTTTATTTATTTTAGCAAGAGTAAAGTACTGTTGCCATGAAAGACTGTAGTATTATTGAAAAGCCAATTTACAATACTATGGTAATGAAATCTGCCGATGATAATAGATGTGTTAAAGATAATACATACCTAACCTAGACGACTAGTGGATACACAGCCGCTATCGCCCTAAGGATCCTCCGTTCTCGTTGAACTTGTTAAATGCCACAAAAAACGTGCATCCTAACCCATTAACACAACCATCTGAGTTTCTCACCGGATCTTCTCAATGGGTCGCGATTTCAAACTGGTGGCAGGTTCAGTGAAGCATTGTTTTTAGTAGGGCAGATGTTAGCAAAATCTTTCAGGTTTGGACCTCCACTGGGTATGGTGGTGGGTGGGGTATGTCGGAGTCGAACCGACCAAAACGTCCTGTCGCTCAACAGCTCAACAACCAACGTCCGAACCTCGCATGAGACAGAACTCATGAAAAGGCAAAGGGGGGAAAGTGAAGCGTTTAGTGTGGAGCACATCTTCCTGTTATAAAGTTTGCATAGTCTGTCAAAACCACTAAAATATCCATTAATAGGACAACGAACTATCAATTCGTAAAACAAATTTAAAATGTTCACTAATAATTCTGACTACAGACTATAGTGTTGGTATAGATAGATACCTCTGTACTCTATCTAGATACCTCTATCTATACTATACCAGTACTAAAACACTTCAAAGTCTGCGATACGTAAACATTGTTTTCTAAACAACGAACTTGACTTTCAAGAGTTACACATCAAAGTTTAAAAGCCTCGATGTATGCTCCCGTACAACTTTATTGAGAAATGGCCCCGTGAATTGAAACTGACAACCACTCGCACACTTTAAAACATCTTCGTACATAATTTGTTGGAAAAACACCCGTGTCCCCTGAAGATAACGTCCAAGTTTCTATGCTGGGTCTTTGAGAGGTTTTTACCGTTTTCTCATATTTATTAGTTGTTCTTTTGTGTGTAATGGATTTTTAAGTGAATAAGAAGAACAGAGATGCCTTCTTTATGTTAACGTCGGGTGTAATGAAGTGAGGACTTTTCATTTGCCTCTTGTAATTGGAATGAATCATTTGAATTTGTTTGGTTTCATGTATATTTTAAAATTGTTTTTTTTTTTTTGAGAAAGAAGAATGTAATAAAATATTTAAGTGCATTTTTTAAGGTATGTGACACTATGGATGTAAAAAAAAACTTAAGTTTACATGAATTTAAACGGAAATATAAGTTAATACTTAGAAAAAAAAAGTTTGAATAATTGGCGCTCACATGAAATCTATTTTCATCAATGAAATTTAATGATAATGAAATTAATAAACATAAAAGAAATTCAATGATAATTTAAAACAACCGAAACATTATAATTTCGCTATTAATTATTTGAAAGACAATACATAAAAAAATCGATATCAACACTAAAATCCAATCAGCATTGAAACGCGCGATCCAATTTAAACTAGCTAATTCAGAAATAAAATCTCGAATCTGAAGACAGGGTACAGTGGCGTGCTCAAGTGCTTCACGGCTATATATTTTCATTTTCAAGTATCAGAGCACAGTGGCGCCGCGTGCCGGTGACTCCCGGAGTTATTGCGCTGGGACAAGTGGCCGATATGTCGTGTCCACGTTTTATTGCGGCGCAGAAAATGCGGACGCACTTGAGCAAGCGATGAGTGTGGAAATTGTAATGTGGGTTACGTTTGTTCGGAAACAGAAGCGACTCAATTGTTATCTCGAGCTGGTGAATTATGAAATGTAGTTTGAGATTACGAATATTCTAGACGTCACACATTGCTATCACCTATTTTGACTACAATTATATTCAATTATATATATTATATGGACATGATAGACAAAAGAAAATAACATATGAAACTTTGACGTCTACGTCTGGTCTCAAGATTAGTAGCATTTGTTTTAGATTATGAGACGAATTGACTTTACTACTTTATTGATAGCAAATCTTATGTTCCCAATATAGACAGTTTGGTTGTGATTTTTTTGTTAGTAAATAATAAAAAGCTAAAACAATATTTAAAAAGTCTACAACTGCCAACTCCACTGCAACAAAAAGAAAATACTTGTCAGAAACATTTGGAATAGATACAAAACTTCAAGACATTAGTCACCCTGAAAAAGGACAGTCGTTGACAATATAAAATATTACAGTATTGAGTACAGACGCGTTCATATCTAACTGTCGCATTCCGCTCCATTGAATTAACGTACAGTCTTGCCGTAAAAGTGTTGCTTTAATATATTTAATATTTATATTTTATTCTTTTAAGCATAATTAAGGTAATTTGATACAAATCTAAAGACCGAAAATAACTCAGTTCTCACTTCGGTTGTCAAGAGAGTTACTTCTTTGTTTATATAAGTTTGATACAAATATTTTTGATACATAGATATTTGGAATTCACAGAATAAGGATTTAATTTTCCTCACCAATTCGCACTACTTCTAAATAACAAATCTGTTGTTTTTTTTTTGTTACTACGTATCCCGAAGTTTGCTTATGATCTCTATGTTTGGTTGCGGCGACCTTCGGTCCAAAGTAGTGTCGTCAAGTACAGGTAAGAATCAAAAATATTCAAATATTTTATTAAATAAATAAACAAAAAAACTTTGAATATTATGAGGCGGTGTATCATCAGACATTTTTCTTAGTAATTACACACGACGTTCCCCCGAGTGGTGACTCTCGCAATAAAAAAAGTCATCTGTGATTTTTCATCTCGTACCGAGACCCGCCTATAGGCGCTCTTCGATTTTATACGACGCTTGAACAGTCTTGATACTTGTTTTTTTATTTATTTATTTATAATGAAAATATAATTTTGTGGGAGTTAATGCTATCCGTAATTATTTATTTACTCCATCCATTTTAGCGTTTGAATTACTAGCTTAATTAGATATTACTAAACTTATATTTTGTTAAAAATTCTTTATAGCATTTTTAAACTATTTCATTTTTGATACATCTTTTTCTTTCTTTTGCTTCCAATGCAAAATGCAGTGAACAGAGCTGTGTTTCGATGAAAATCAGAATCTATTTTTATTTAATTTAAATGATAGTTGAAAATAAATGTATGTCATTCCAACGAGAAAGAAAATAAATATTAAATAACTTATGGCTATTTTTATGATCTAAATTAAGTAAAAATTTGTAATTGTATCAAACTCAATGATACTGTACAGTATCGACAGACTGCGTGAAATATATTTTGTCTGTAATATATGTGTTTGCAGCCAGCCCCTTTGCCGTAAAACATTTTTTTTTTCTTTTGGTTTTTCAATTTAAAATTTAACGAATAGAACATAGATTATACACTTAATATTGAATAGAATGCTTTGAAACTCAGAAATGGAACGTGTATTAGTTCATAGAAAATATCTTATTACAACGGAAAAATAGAAATTTCAGTATAATTTTTTTACCATGAAGTAGTTTGTTCGATTAAACATTGTTTCATTTAGATAATATAAATTTTAATAATGTTGTAAACAAACCTTCTTTTGATTAGAGAACAAACTAGTGCTGTCTAAATAAAATCAAATATGTTTTGAATATTTTTAAAATTAAAAAAAAATATTTGTGATAATACTGTTCGTTTTTTGTTAATAATAGGTCTTTTAGCTAAGTAGTTGCCGTTTTATAATTCTGGCCATATTACACGTATAATAATTTATGTATGACTGGCAATTTGTTCTAACATCATATAAATTAAACATTTAAAAAATGGAATTATATTTTTAAATATGGTCATTTGTTTATTGATGAATGTTTTGTTTTCACTACATTCCTATCTTTTTCATCAATGTCGACATGATAAAAATACCAGTAAGTATGGAGTATGAGTTCCGTCGGGGCAGTAATTCCGCACAAAACGGCTAGGGCTTACGGTGTGAATACCACAAATGAACGTACGACTCGTTATTAGTTTGAATGCTTCCAACATGGACAATTTGATCTAAAAAATTAACCTCGTACTCACCCGAAAACTAAAGTCAACAAACGCGAATTAAAAGCCATAGTGGAAACTGCGGATACTCAATTTGCGGATGAGTTAGCAGCGGCTTTTAACTCTTGCATCTAAACACTATTGGTCCATTTGCGTCAAATTGGCAAGGTAAACTTAATAAGTGAATGCTACACGACCGAATGATTGTTAGCGTGACGAACGCGTTAAGTAAGGGCATTGAAAATTATCATTGCACTCAGAGATCCATCGATCGATAGATCGGTTGTATTTTAGGTTAATTTCGGCAATTACTCTCTTTGACCGTGTATAGTATCTTCGGTTTTCGCTAGTCATAGACATAATTAAAACTAACCGATACGGACGACGGTGACCACAAAAACTGTAAAATATTCGAAACGTTTGAAATTATAAAAATACAATCGTTACGGAATCGTATTGTAAAGACGCAATCAAATACGCGTAATTGTAACATACATTTTAATTACATTTACATAATCAAGAGATTGTGTTTATGTCCTCTTATTACTTTCATTAAATGTAGGTAATTATGAATAGCCCCGTAATAATGATGTCAAGTAAATAAGTATTTTTTTATCATAATAAAAACCTGAGAAAAATGCGAAACAAAACGTGAGAAGTGATAATTGAAACCGTCTTTATTAATATACCAAACGTCCTTAAAAAGTACACGGAGAAAAAAAAAACAAAAGCAAAATGGCAACCGGCCTTTTGCTTATTAAGTTTAATTTTTAATATTCCCGCTCGGGCGCCGTAAAATTGCAATTTGCAGCCAGAAATAAAAGAAATGTACTTACGCGAATTATTTATATCATCATGCTCTGTTTTCTTCCTTCGTGGCAGGATAGTTATTTATAAAAAATCCAAATTCTCTAATATAAAATTCAGAATGAATAATTGTGGAATATAATGAATATCTCCGTATTTGCAAAGTATTTGCCAGATTAAAACTTCTTCTATCTTATCTAATTATTCTTCTATCGTCGCTCAGATTTCGTGACTAAACGTACATTGCTAACGTTATTTTGACACCAAAGCTACATCTCCACTGCTGGATGAAGTCCTCTCCCATAGTCCACCATAATGAACGGTCCTCCGCCTTTCACATCCAATCTCTTTCTCTTGCGGCGATATCCGCAAGTTCTCGGTCCAGCGGACAGACGGATGTCTAGTGCGCCATATTTGTACACCGTCTGCTGTCCAGAATACGTTTGCTCCATGGGCCATCGATTCTGCGATATGTATGCCCGGGCCATTACCACTTCAGCTTGCTAACATTTAGGACCATGTTACTTTAGTTACTTATTTAGCCATGAGTCAGAACGAGAGTTTATTTCTGGTGGTAGGACCTCTTGTGAGTCCGCACGGGTAGGTACCAACACCCTGCCTATTTCTGCCGTGAAGCAGTAATGCGTTTCGGCTTGAAGGGTGGGGCAGCCGTTGTAACTATACTTGAGACCTTAGAACTTATCTCAAGGTGGGTGGTGCATTTACGTTGTAGATGTCTATTGGCTCCAGTAACCACTTAACACCAGGTGGGCTGGGAGCTCGTCCACCCATGTAAGCAATGAAAAAAAAAGTGAGACCTGGTCTTGTTTCACTAGTTATGAAATAAATATTACCATTATTTAAAAGGAAAGTCAAAATTACCAGCTTATTACGAATGAGTGTTTATCTGGTTTTCTTCTATTCAATTTGTTCGGCACAAAATTACATCTCCCTTCGTTTTGCCAACCAAATGTATTCATGAGGCAAGCGAGGGAATATCATTGTGTAAGTAGTTGCATTGAAAATTATTCTGTACTTACGAAATTAAATTATTATTTAATTTTTAATGTATGGAATTATTTTTCTATCATCACAGCTGTCTATTATGTAAGTTAAAACTGAATTTTGTCGAAAAGTTTTATTTTGGCACTTGAATTTAACTTCACTTGTCACTTGATTTAGTAGACATATTAGAAAAATAAGTTCTAGCTACTAATTTGCTTTGGTACACACACACATGGCTTATGTTGCAAGCCAATTTTTTTTACTTATTGTTATTTTTTGTGTATCTTTTTAGCTTGTAGTGTGTATTGTGTGCCTAATAAATTAATAAATACACCAGGAAATGGCGCGTGATTGTATTTTGCATTATTATGTTTGCTCATATTTATTAAAATTACTTTTATTCAAGTAAAATAATATTTATACCTACCTGGATAAGTTAATGCATTTGTATGCCATTTAAAAATTGCATAGTAGCGTATTACGTATGCTGTAGGCATACCGTATATTTTGTAACATTATATGTTTGGAATAAGCTTTGATAATTATTACAGTCTGTGAGGCATATATTCGAATGTGGCTTTTTCTGAATTTAATTTAAACTTACTTCAATTAAAAACAAGTACTTTCTGAATTCGTGTTGAAAGCCTATCTTTTATATTCTATTTTGTAGAGCCGCCTATTGAAAGAGCGATCGAAGGTTTTACTAGAACACGAGCATCAGTTTTCTCTAAGTACAATAACAGCTGACTGTCATCTCTGATTAGCATTTACAGGCGCGTAGCATCCTGCTTATTTTTATGGATGCTACGACGGTGCTACGACGCCTATGTAGTCGAATTCGAAACATCGACCTCAAGTCTCAAGGTGGGTGGTGGTATTCATGTTGTGATTTCTAGAGACTCTGGTATCCACTTAATTGGACTTAGGGCATCTGCACATATAAAAACAAAACTTTTTTTTTGTCAGGAGGAAATCGCCGGACTTCCTCGCCTGGGGATGGCGAGCGGGGCATGTCGTAGTCGAGCTGTCTAAAACGTCAGAATCGAACCGACTAAAACCTCCTGCTGCTCAATAACCAGCGTCCGAACCTCGTATGACACGGAACTTATGAAAAGGCAAAGGGATGAAAGTGAAGCGCTTAGTGCGGAGCACATCTCTCCCATCACCCTCCCCCTCGGGACGCTGGTTCGGCGGTCGTTGGTGCCACGACCACCAGCCCTCGCGGTCGGCAGGCTATCCGAAGCCCGCCTAGATGGCGCCAGTTATCCTACGGAATACCCTGCTAGGTTAGAACCGGCGTGGGTCGAGGAAAAAAAACAAACGTAGCAGTAATGATCAAATGTGAATATAGTATAGGAATAAATAGCTCTATCGTTAGGCTTTTTGGGAATTATGCAAAAAACCAATATTCTTTTTATCACAGTATCAACAGACAGCAAAAAAAGCATCTCGAAACATCTATAGCGTAATGAAATTCTTATCGGGACTCTCGCCTCGGGGAATGGAAATATTTATTTTTGCGAAGCGCATTAATGCGAAAACTGTGTATTGTGGTGGTAATATGATGGATCGCAGTGGGATGCCAGTTAAAAGATGATCATAGGGGTCGGAGTTTACGGATGATGTATCGCTTCGATCCGGTTGCTTTGCATATTCCGTGCGATGATCTTATTTAAATATTGTTTTTGTGAATTACACAAAAGCACTTTTTGAGTTAAACTCTCAAATAGTTCAACCGTAGTAAAATCTTGCTGTCCTATTTGTTTATTACAGAGCATTCATGAAAAATTCAAAGTTCTGCCCATGTGTAAATTTGGAAAATGTTGCATTATGTATGAATTCATTTACGCGTCCAAATTCATCACTAACTTTTTTGGTTAAATTTGATGGCTACATCATGAATGGATACATCATACGCCGGGTGCAAGGCTGTTATGTAATTTTTGTGCTCATCTACTTGTAATCTAACTCTAATCAAACTAATAATTCTTCTATTTAAAGATTAGCGGTAATTTACAGGCTTATTGATTATTGACTTTTAAAGATTTTTCTAGAAGTCATAAGTCTGTTTCAGGCGTAATACTTTCCCCCTGGATTCATGATTATCACGAAATGATGATCACAAAAACTCTTTAACCATTTTATTACGAACATAATTTTCAATATTTTATTTATTTTTTATTTTTATCATTTACTTCAGATTTTGCATCCATATTACATTCATTAACATTTCATATAGTATACCAGAATTAAATAAAAACAATAAGTTTATGAAATATCTTCCAATACTTTATATTATAATAGTAAGTTATTTTGGTTATCAAAGTCAAACTTGATTGCAAAACAACAAAAAAACATAACTTGGCCGTCTCCTTCGATAGCATTTGAAGCTAGCTGTCAATCTAGACAACTTGATAGAGTAAATACAGCTAATAGTTGATGCCACGCTTGCCGCAAATAAAATGTTCCTTTGAAAGCATTTTTGGTGATTAAATTTCAAAAATAAATACAATTTTCGCATACAGATGAAATCTTTAATCAAGCTAAAGCCTAAACTCGGTTCCACGACCGTTCCAAAGACGGAACGGGACAGTGTGAAAACGTTAGAAAAAACGTAGGGAAAAAAAACGTCCGACGGATTCCGGAGTGGATCCGACGGGCGCCAGAATGAAAATTGAATTTGCCTCTGATTGGATTTTTATTTACTTAAGACAAGAAAAATTCGCTTTCACAGCGAGACGACGTTTTTATAAATGATTTAAGGACGTCTGCGACTTGACTGATTAATTCAGTGCCGCGTCGCTGATTAGGAATTGTTTTTGACCGATTTCGAATGGTGGAGGTTACGTTTTTGGGCAGAGATCGTCGTTCGTCGATTTGTGTTACACGAAATATTAAACTATTAGGTATATTATTAACGGCCGTCTGGTGTAGTGGTAAGTGACATGGTCACTACCCAAGGGGGTCGCGGGTTCGAATCCCGCCAAGGGAAGATATTTGTATGATAAATATAAATGTATTTTCCAGGGTTATGGATGTATATTAAATATATGTATGTGTATAATAAAAATCTTACATTTATATCCGTTATCTGGTACCTGTAATACAAGTTCTTTACGAACTTATCACGAGACCAGTTAACGTGGCGTGATTGTTAGTAAATATTTATTTAATATTTATTTATTATATTTATAAAGCGAAGACCGTATAATATTGTCGCAAACTCCTTAAAATGTATTTTGTTAATTTTTAAAACAAAGCAAAAATGTATGTAATTTTAGCGAGATTATGTAAATCTTGTATATTAGCAAGATTTTTGGAAGTAAAGTATAAAGTTTGCCCAAAGCAGATTTTTTTTAACGAAATACGTACTTAGCAAAATGTTCACGATTGACTTTCACGCTGAAGGAATAACATCATGTAATAAAAATCAAACCCGCAAGATGATAATTTGCGTAATTACTGGTGGTAGGACCTCTGTGAGTCCGCACGGGTAGGTATCACCACCCCGCCTATTTCTGCCGTGAAGCAGTAATGCGTTTCGGTTTGAAGGGTGGGGTAGCTGTTGTAACTATACTGAGACTTTAGAACTTATATCTCAAGTTGGGTGGCGCATTTACATTGTAGATGTCTATGGGCTCCAGTAACCACTTAAAACCAAGTGGGCTGTGAGCTCGTCCACCCATCTAAGCAATAAAAAAAAAACCTATATTAGCAAGATTTTGGGAAGTAAAGTATAAGTTTGCCTAAAGCAGAAATTTTATTAGGCATTAATATTAAATTAAAATAAAGAGATATAGAAGTAGCGTAATATGCACATTATACATTACAAAGTATATACATATAAGAACATAAATATTATACAACTAACTAAACTATTAATCAAGATCAGAAATTCAATGATTTTCGCATGTTGTTAATGTAAAAAAAGTTTCTTGCGTTACTTTCCTAGCTCTTAGCGTAATGTGATTTAATAAAATAGGGAATTCAATAAAATACGTTACATCTGAATGACAATGGATGACCGCAGTCGATCGCGGACAAAACGAAATCAGTTTCACACGTTTTTACATAGAGCGAGAAAAACTGGATTGGCTGCGTCACGATTTTTTTATTTTTTATTGCTTAGATGGTTGGACGAGCTCACAGCCCACCTAGTGTTAAGTGGTTACTGGAGCCCATAGTCATCTACAACGTAAATGTGCCACCCGATAAAAGCCCCGCCAATAGTTACAACGGCTGCCCCACCCTTCGAACCGAAACGCATTACTGCTTCACGGTAGAAATAAGCAGGGTGGCGGTACCTCCCCGCGCGGACTCACAAGAGGTCCTACCACCAGTATAAGCAAAATATGACGTTTAATTTAACTGTTGTGTACGTAAATCGAACTAATTATACGGATAAATAGGTACTTTATAATATTATTTTCTATAACACTAGCGACCCGCCCTCGCTTCGTTTCGGGTACTGTAATTTATTATTGATTATGAAAATGATTGATGGCAGATTTTTTTTCGACTTACTTGATACTTAACGTTATGTCTTGGGTAATTCAAACTATATTTTAATAAATTATAGCCTGTTAACGTCTACTAAATTTTAAGGAGCAATTTTGCAATTTTTATTTATGTTTACCTTACACCATTACACTTATTTTAAACGTCGTGCCAAGCTATAATAACTTGTTCGCAACATAAAAATTAAGAAAAAACCTGTATAAAGAAAATACAAGATCGATTCGGAAGTTTTATTCAAGAAACCTAAGCATCCAACATTAGCCTATGTGTTATTCTGATATGTTAGGTATATTATTGTAAAGTTTCATCAAAATCCATCCAGTAGTTTTTTCGTGAAAGAGTAACAAACATATCACCGTACATTCTTACAATCTTTCACGTTTATAATATTAGTAGGATTTCGAGAGAGATGGTGGGAGATCATGAGACGTATCAATTCTGCTACCTCCAATACTAAATGACGATCATAATCACGCTGTCAAGAGTGACACGATTGAGAAGAAAAATATTTCCGTTGCTAGTTTAGGTTATAAATTGAAAATTTTTTAGGGAATTTGTTTGGAAGTCTTCAAGGTTAACTTCTTAAGCATGAAGCCTTTGAGCGCGAGCCGTCGATAGATCGACTCTCTAGTAGTATATATAAAGTGCGGAGCGTCGGAATACAGCCCATTTGCGCAGTTTGATTATAATTATTAGGTATCGACCTTAGGTCTAGATCTTAGCGCATCTATAAAGTTTTAAAAAAGTTAATAATATTTATAAATAACTGTTTAAAATTATTTTGCTGTGAATTTACCATTGCTTTTTGTATTTTTTTTAAAGTTAAAGTTTTTTAAAGGGTACCTTTTTTATTCTTTAGCAATTTCTGCAAAATATGTAAAAACAAGCTTGGCATAAAAAGGTGTTAAGTACGAGCAGAAGTATTTACCGGAACATTAAATAACACAATGCAAATACTGCCTATAACAAATGACTCAAGCCTTCATACCAAAATGTATGACTGCATCGCGGCCGAAACATATACCTACTCTATCCACCACCTGCCTGATTGAGCTTATAGTAAGTAAACCTTATAATCAGCAATTAACAAAAGTATAATTTTTATAATTTTGAAGGCAGGAACAGCCACTACGCTCGATAAGAGTCTTATCATTTACGCCATAACGAATTTTAACCGTCTCAGTACTTACTATTTTGATCACATCTAGTATTTACCTAATCAAAGTCATATCACCCTAAGCCATTCAGAATGGGAATCCATTAGGACGTTATTTATGGAGTGGCTCGGCAAAATATTTATCTGTGTCGGGAAAGCCGCGCCCGTCGCGCCGGGAGGAAATGAAACCGATTCCTGGCCTCCATCGAATGTTCTCATGCAAATAAATAATAACATTTGATGTTATTGGTCGAGAAAGAAAAGAAGTCGCGAACAGTTATTCCTCGTTATAATAATGTTGTATTTTTAAATAGTAAATAGCTTCATTTTGGAACTAAGTCTAGAAGAAAGATTTGGATTGTAAGTTTACAAATACATTAAGGATGTGGCGAACTTTGGAGGATGCCAATTTTTACCACTGGACGTCTGTGGGGTGATAGATAGATAAATAAAAAGACAACGGCTTGCATTAGAACTGTACTACAAGCACGAAAAATTTCAGTACCATTACACACACATCATCATCATCATCATCATCAGCCTTTATCTGCCCACTGCTGAACATAGTCTTTCCCCAATTCTTTCCACAGAATGCGGTCCTCCGCCTTCCGAATCCAACGACTTCCCGCCGAGTGCACTAAGTCGTCGGTCCACCGCGTGGTGACTTAAGGGCACAAACTTCCCAATGACAGGACACACATACATACATACTACTAATATACTTGTACATGAGGTTAAAGTCTCCATTGTGTGTTTCATAACGCCTAAACTATCCTCAATCCAAAAGACAAGATTGCTCCGCAGCATTCTAATATCGCTTTCATAGTCTTTTTATATATTTTATTGGTTCTTCCTTTGGGTCTCATCCTCATAATGCTTCGATCAACTATTTAAAAATACTCTAATAATGGTCGCTCATTAATATCCATGTAGATATGCCCCGCGGTTTCACCCATTTTAAATTTATAATTCAGAAATAATGAAACACATACTTTTCGGAAATGAAGTGTTGCTATCTGTTCCACGCACTACGTGACGATTTGTATTATCGTTTGTATGTACAATTACGAATATATTGGCGTATTCATTGTAAGTAATACCGGAAATTGTCCCGATTAAGTCATTTACCAAAATACAAATCTAGATAATAAACTATGTTTCATTCAAAGCTATTTTCTCTGAGGCTTATTAAAAGACATCCAAACAAACACGTTTACAGTAATGATTAATGTTACATTGTGTGTAGATTTAAACATTTGTTTTATGACATTTATATTATATAGCTTAGATTAGACTTGAGTACAATTTGAAATATTGAAATCAAAATTTTGGTGAATCCGGCTCAGAGCACTACAACTGTTTCTGATATTCGACATTGTTACCTGTGATACGTCGATTTAGCTTGAATCTGCATTTTCCGTAATATCCGTTCTGCGGTATCCAGGAAATGGGAATATCGTATCGATGCTTTTCATCCGCATCTAACTTAAACCACAGTTTATTCTGATAGGGCAGTTACAAATGACAAACCTGTGTTTGATTGATCGAAATTTCAATTATACGTCGTGCGGCGTTTAGTGAAATGTTTTATTTAAAAGAACCCCATAACAAAAAGAACGCATTAGATTAGTATATTTGAATGATGGTTTGATTATAATTACACAAACTTTTCTTGTTTTACTGGATGTTTATCAGTCCAGACGGGTAGATACTAAAACTGTTGTATCTGCAGTAAAAAAGGTTTTAAGAATGGGACATTCGACAGCTATAATTGAATTTATTACCTTAATTTTCTGGATTGTGGCAATCAAGTTGTGTAGTCTATGGTCTGCGTTGGCCATTGAACAACAGTTTGCTTGTACCGCCTCTCGCCTAATTAGATGGTTAGCAATGATAATTTTGTAAGCATATTTGTTAAACTAATTTAATTATTCGATTTACGTTCGTGAGCGTACTCGCTTCTGTAGCGCTTATTTTCCCCGCAATATCCTCCTACACATTACGCTGACAACGTGCGAGATCCTTAAAAATTGCTTGCGATGTACTCTATAAATTTCGGACATCAAACACGTCTAAGCGATGGATAGCATACGATACGTTTTATTCTGATTAACTTTTAAAAAATACGACCGACTTAGAGTAGTACCGTCTACGGTACTAGGGATTGATCGTGTGAATCGATTCTTGATTAGAAAAGTAAGATGCAATCTAATCTTTAATTATATAAAAGAAATATTTTTAATGCCTCAGTTTAACTAGCAAATGTGCTCAGCTACTTATGCTGTTGTGAGGTATGTTGCTGGACTTCAATATCTACACTAGCAAAAGCAGTGCATCGCTAAATCTACCACCATATCGAAATCGCGACCCACAGAGAAAACCGGCCGAGAAACTCAGTGGGTTGTATTTAGGGGTTATGTTGTACATCGAACTCTTGATCGTAACCAGTGCTAGGAATGCCAAAAAACATAGCAAGTAGAGTGACGTGTAGCCTTTTTTTCCTACCCAAGCTGGTAGCTTTGAGAGGCCAGCGTAACCTAACGATTAGGTGAGCTCTCGGGGCACTGGTCCTAGCAAGAGCAGTGCTTCGCATAATCTACCACCGGATCTCAAACGCGACCCACTGAGAAGATCCGGTGAGAAACTCAGTGGGCTGTGTCTATGGGTTAGTTTACTCGGCGAACCCTTCGTCGTAAGCGACAGGTGACCGGTGCTTGAGGTACCTAAAAGCACCGTTAGTGGATCGGGAGGATCCGAAATTACGTGTAGCCTACTGTTTATCTTTACTTATAATCTACCTCTTCTAGATCGTTTGTTACTAAATTTAATATCTGTTTTCCTTTTTTTCAATAAAGTACCATCAACCTATTAAAGATGGCGTACTTATTATAGTTTTGACAAACGAGTTTTTCGCATGGTTTAGAGAAATTCACAACGTGCTTAATTTATGAAATGAAGTTTTCTAGTCTATTTTTAAACGAACTTAGTGTTTGTGTATTGAACTTATATTGAATTTAATTGAATTTGAAATACGTGTACTATCTTTAATAGTGTTGAGGCAAGTTCCATTAACAAGTAGTCGTCTCTGAACTATCAGCACAAGACATCAACCGAGTACGCTAAGTGCGCTTTAATGCACTTAAATGACGACACTGTCTTCCTCAAATCAATGGCTGTAGGAAAATCACATTTAGACCACATTATAAGATGCGTTCAGTTTTCAAATAAATTTTCACTATTATTTTGTTGATATATTAAATGTTCTAATTGCCAGTGATAATGTACTTTATAGAAAGTTCCTTCTAGAAGAAAATTGTATTTTAATTTGGGAGAAAAATTATTGTACCGAGTGAGACTGCATCCGAGGTCCACACATGAATGATTGGAGTTAAAGATAGTCATTAAAAAAAATGAACCTGGATTATAAATTATTATTAAAGTGAAAACATATTATATTTTCATTCGAAATGAACATTTATATAAACGATCCAATTATTCAACGGCTCTAAGTATGAATATTCTTCTGTATTTCTTTTTAGTGACGACGGAAACATAAAAACTCAATTATTTCTTCAACACGTTTGAATTTTGATATGAACTCAGTAGTTTCAGCTTTATGAAATTATTTTAAACCTAAATTTGAATTGAATTGAACTAAATATATGACCACATATTCGAATATGGTGTTCAGATCGGTTTAATTCAGACTGCGATTTCGATTTATTGATGCGTGCAGTAATCTGTGACCAGCTTCAATATACGTGTACTGTGGCCAACAAAATCGTTGCTTATGTATTAAATTAGAATACTACTACTATCCAACTGTAATTTTATTCTCACTTATTTTTTTACTAGAATCTCATATTAGTACTCCCATAATTCGTACCTTAGGTATTACGGAATGCTAGTATGCAAAATTCTGTGTATTCTGCACCGGCGTTCAAATCCTGCAGGCGAGTACCAATTTTTCTAATGAAATACGTACTCAACAACTGTTCACGATCGACTTCCATGGTGAAGGAATAACATCGTGTAATAAATAATTACTGGTGGTAGGACCTCTTGTGAATCGGCACGGATAGATATCACCACCCCGCCTATTTCTGCCGTGAAGCAGTGATGCGTTTCGGCTTAAAGGGTGGGGGCGCCGTTGTAACTATACTGAGACCTTAGTATAACTACACGAACATATGAGATGGTTTTGCCTATAATTGGTATAAATGGTTATCCATTTAAACCATCTCATATGCTCGAACGATGATAAAACATTAAGCCGTATTCGAATTGATTCTAATTGTACATTAAATAAATCAGATTTACGGCATCTGTCAAAATAGTTGTGCCAATATAAGATAACAGGAGATCAATACATACGTTCGAATTAAGTGAAATTAATTGTGTTGTCGATTGTACTGTAGTGATATACTCGTGTAGGTGTTGGAGTGTTTCAGTTTTGTATCGAATAGTGTGAGTACTCATTGCAATTATAATTTGCAGTATAATTTTGGCGTGTTTTGCAAAATTGTGGTCTAGTGCTAGATTAACTGTAAGAGGTTCGCGTCATTGTACAGTGCGGTCTTTGTGTTAAAATACAGTAACAGTTGTAGTAGTAACAGTTGATACTGTTACGCGCTGGGGTTCGGGATAAAGAAAACTTTCACTGAAGTAAAAATTTAAATTTTATTAAACACTAGTTGACTCGGCAGACTTCGTAGTGCCTCGATCGATAAATAAAAAATCTAAACTTTTGTACAAAATAAACTTCAAACAAACAAACGTAATCCGTCCGACGGGGGACACGTCTAAGGAAAAATAAAATTGTTATTTTGATTTAATTCCGAGCATTTTCATATTGATTTACTTTTTAAGCCTTATCTGGACTTCCACAAGTAATTCAAGATCAAAATTATCCAAATCGGTCCAGCCGTTCTCGAGTTTTAGCGAAACTAACGAACAGCAATTCATTTTTATATACTTATATACCTGTATATAAGTATATAAAATAGTAGAACACCTAAGGAACACCTTAAAATTCTAAATTCACTTCTTCCGCTTTGCTTCAGGTGGTCGGTTCGTTGCTTCGCCTCGAGTAGATTCGAATACTAACTGTCTTCGTGTCACTTCTGCAACGCTTTTATATTCGATACGACAACTCTACAATTATCGAGAACATTCCCGATAGGGCGAGACGTTTCGATATGTGTTTTCGCGATTTGATAATAGATGGAGTTACACTTCTCGAGCGTTCTCGATATTACTAGTTCTTTTAATAATCGTTTCTGCTATTCGACGATAGATGGCGTTACTCTTACCGGCGAATCAGGAAATACTATTATCTGATCTTAGCACGTTTTGGTGCATCCTCGTTAAGTTTCTGAGATTAGTACGAAATCAAGTATTAGTAAGAAAAACCCTATTACGAGTATTGTTTAATTACGATAAATGTTATAAAAATAGGGAACAAATCACACAATGACATGTTATCAGGCCCCAAATCAGGATTCCTTGTGTTAAGGGCACCAGAGACTGACATACATACTTATATACGCTTAAGTGATGGATATATCTTACTATTGAAATCTTACAATATGTTTTTTTAGTTAAAATTTTTGTTATCCAGAGTAATTTATTCGAGTCCATTGCATCTATTAAATCTTATGCGAAAAATAAATTACAAATGAATTATCAGCTAGAAATGATATTTTTATACTATAAGATAATTTATTCATTTCAATAGCATACGTTTAATGGAAATATTATTATCAAGTTTCAAAATATAGTATTTCGCCAAAATTTTATAGTTTTAACTTATTGTGGCTAACCCTAGTTTCCGGGACAAACCTATCGATTTTCCTTCATCGGGCGGTAGTTAGATAAATGCAGGCAAAGGCTTTTAGTCGTGTTCCGGTTTGGCTGCATCGCAGTGACGTCACTTCCGCTTGCCTAGTCCACTATCAGAGCACCTGCCATCTATTTTATACGAGTAAGTTGACGAGAATTGTTTTTTTTTGGGAAATATTTATGTTTGTAGTAAAAATAAAAATTCGTATAGAATACATAAACTATTTATCTATTGTTGTAGTCTAATGACTAAGAAATCAGCTGTAGGTACTAGTATCAAGTCTAAATGTTAAGGTTCAAAATTGAAAAAAAAATTAAACCTCCAAAATTTATAACTGCAGCATTACTGGTGGAAGAACATATTTTTAGCCTTCATGAATGAGAACCATCTTGTTTGTTTTTTCCGCAAAGCCGTCGTGCATTCCAGTTAGAACATACATGTAACAATAAATAGAGTTAGAACGTAAAATAAACAAAAAGTATTTCACAAAAAAAAAAAAAACACTACAATTTGTCTACGATAATTTGAAGACAGAACAAAAGCTTACGTATACAAAAATAATACCAATTTCTAAATTTAGCAGTCGTTCGAATTCCGTCTGTTGCCTAAGGCGCAGCAATTACAGCATCACGGGAACCCTAAGCCGTCGCAGCACTTGGATGTTTTTCGTTCATTCCGAGCCACGCGGAACCCGAGAGCATCGACTCACTTACTAATTGCTATCCAAGCTTCGTTATTTACGTTTGCAAACGGATAGATGTTTCTCTAGAATTTTCTTTGTATTAAATGTCTTTTTTTTTTTTTTTTATTGCTTAGATGGGTGGACGAGCTCACAGCCCACCTGGTGTTAAGTGGTTACTGGAGCCCATAGACATCTACAACGTAAATGCGCCACCCACCTTGAGATATAAGTTGTAAGATCTCAGTTACAACGGCTGCCCCACCTTTCAAACTTTAAGTATTGAATCCCTCGAGCGAATTGTGATAAATTATTGAAAGGATTGTGTGATATAATTGTATTTTTAATGTCGCGAGGAAAATGTAATACAACTAGAATGTAATATATTCGTTTATTTTTTACTCGCGGCCCGCTCCGGCTCCGCTCGGGTCTTTAACAAAAATTTCAACGATATTTGACGTTGTTTTTTTTAATAACACTTATTGCGGCATAACTATAATAGCTAGACATAAGCTGTGGCGACACTTTTTGTAAATAATAAAATAATAATGTGTTCTACAAAGTCGTAATACATTATTTTATTCTATCATCAATAGTTTTCGCAGCGCACGCGATGTAAAGAATATTTTAGGCAATTTTTTTACACCTTGGGTTACATTATTGTCACTCGGGAATAGTGTAGCTTCCAAACTGTGAAAGCAATACAATAGCAATACAAAAAAACAAATAAATCTTTCCTCTTTATAATATTATTATTTTTTAAAACACACTTCATATGTAGAGCTACAGAATTCTCTAGAGTTACAGATGTAAATTAATACAGAGTAAAATGTTAAAATTTCCGTCATTTTGCCGCTTATCAAATTCTCTTTCTTCAATTAGATAAAAATTTACCAATTAACAAATAAAAAAAAAACAAAAAAAAACTAAAAGAAACTTAAATTGCGACATACGTACATACAATCGTTTCTCAATCCGTGTAGGAACCAATCATCGGCTACTGTTCGAATTGAAAATTATTCTGAGTTGATGGAATTCGGTTTCTAGATGAGTCAACTACTACGCTTTTTCATATTTTTCTTCTAACGATATTCGAAAGCAGAAGTTTGAAGCGACTAGAATATGTCTTTGGCATTGTTAATACCGATGAGCGACGATAACCGTTTGCGATCAGATAGTTCGGCTTGTCTGCCCGTAATTATCTTTATATTGAAATCAGGAACTAGCAGTAGTTAGAATGAACATAGGTGGGAATGCGAAAATAATAATTATTATGTGTTATTAATTATTGCCTGGAAACTACACAAATTATATTTGTGTTATATCTGAAATGATATAAAAGTTGAAAGCGATTTTCAATAATAGTTGTGAAGTTTACGTTTCCTTATTATTATTTTTTTACTGGTGGTAGAACCTCTTGTGAGACCGCGCGGGTAGGTACCACCACCCTACCTATTTCTGCCGTGAATCAGTAATACGTTTCGGTTTGAAGGATGGGGCAGCCGTTGTAACTATACTTGAGACCTTAGAACTTATATCTCAAGATGGGTGGCGCATTTACGTTGTAGATATCTATGGACTCCAGTAACCACTTAGCACCAGGTGGGCTGTGAGCTCGTCCACCCATCTAAGCAATAAAAAAAATGTTTTCTAATATATTTCTCTCTGTGTTGGTTCGTTTGATTACGCGAATGTTTCTTGACGACACATTTAATATTGCGAGTTGGATAGTAAGGTCATAAGATAGATCTATAATATATAATAATAAATACTAATAACCACGGTGGCTAAATGTTTTCAGTGTAGATTTTAGATAAAATTTGGCTTAGAATGTGTGTATTCCATCTAAATTGGCTGAGAAATAAAAAAAAAATTAACCAAAAATTGCCAGTTCATTTCAGAGCATTTCTAGGTGATCCACATCTAAACCTAGTTCAATACCAATCGCCTAAACTTGAGACATGTGACAGAAGTTTGAACCGGATAGCCCGTCGGATGCGGATACAAATTGTATCTACATACTGAACTCGTAGGGGTTGTGGCCGAACACACGATTGTACTGTCAGAATGTTGGAAACTTACCCTGAAGTTTTGGAAAAGGCAGCATTAGGGAGAGTACAGGCGCTTACGTTTAAAGCTATAGTTTAAGGGCCTCTATTTAAATTCATTTTTCTCTTCTTGTTAACTTAACTACTTACGCAATTAAAAAAGAACACGTAATGTATGCGATTTTTATTACTACTTAATTCCAGTTGGTGATTTAATCTACTAAGTTACCACAATATTGAAAAATGAAAAATCTAAAGTTTTTTTTTTAAATTGGTTTAAATGAGCTCTTTCATAACCCACTGAGTATCTCGCCGGATCTTCTCAGTGGGTTGCGATTCCGATACGGTAGTAGATACAGAGAAGCACTGCTCTTGCTAGGGTCTTTGTTAGCATCACTCCGGCTTGAGTCCCGTGAGCTCACCTAGACGTTAGGATGAAGCTAAAATAGCCTCTCAAGGCTGTCAGCATAGGTAGGAAAAAAAATCCGGTTGTAGATTCCGCGAAGCACTGCTCTTGTTAGGGCTAGTGTTAGCAATTCTCTCAGGTTGAGCCCGAGAGCTACCTACCGGTCCGCGTGACGTTGGAATAGTCCCTTAAGCTACCAACGATTAAGTAGATAAAAAGGGCTCTTTCAAACTGACCGCCGATTCAGAATGCAGTTTCCCTTTTTTTATTGCTTAGATGGGTGGACGAGCTCACAGCCCACCTGGTGTTAAGTAATTACTGGAGTCCATATACATCTACGACGTAAATGCGCCATCCACCTTGAGATATAGGTTTTAAAGTCTCAAGTATGGTTACAACGGCTGCCCCACCCTTTGAATCGAAACGCATTACTGCTTCACGGCAGAAATAGGCAGGGTGGTGGTACGTACCCGCGCGGACTCACAAGAGGTCCTACCACCAGTAAGCAATCTCTACAGCTAAAATTTGCGACTAATCTACTTGTTTCGTGCTCATCATCTGAGCAGGTAACCGACCGACACAGGAGTTCAAGACGAATAATTAAATTATATATTCGAAGCGGCTCCTTTGAGACGCCGACAATGCTGCTGTATTTCATGAGGCAAAATTTAATTTCGGCATTATATTCCGTGAACAGTTCCATTGTAAGCGTTCGGTATTAATCTATATTAGTTTGTCGTTTGTTCATTGTCTGTTGTTGTATGTTTGATTGATAGATTGCGATCCGAATGTGATTTGATTATGTAAGATTAAGGTATTGGTTAGATATCTATATAAAAAATGAATTGCTGTTCGTTAGTCTTGCTAAAACTCGAGAACGGCTGGACCGATTTGGCTAATTATCGTTTTAAATTGTTTGTGAAAGTCCAGAGAAGGTTTAAAAGGTAGATAAATATGAAAATGCTCGGAATTAAATAAAAAAAAACGATTGTTTTGCCTTTGATGTGTCCCCCGTCGGACGGATTTCTTTTATTTGTTTTAAGTTTTTTTTATACAAAAGTTTAGGTCTTTTATTTATCGATTGAGGCACTACGAATTCTGCCGGGTCAGCTAGTTTAATAATAAAGATTTGAGGAATTGATTTCGATTGTTTAGTTTTAGTACCATATATAGAAATCGTCCTTCAGAATAGGACCGGTACGATGTCTGTGGATTTAGGATTGCTGATTGATGATAATTAGTCATCAAAAGTCATCAGTCGTTAAAAGCGACGCATGTCATCAGAACCGGTAAAGTTAGAGGATGAACAAACCGTGCTGGTTTTTACTGGTGATAGCGCCTGCGGATATGTACCACCACCCTTCCTATTTTTATCGAAGCAATAATACCTTTGGGTTCGAAGGGTGGAGCAGCCGTTCACTGTAAAAGTCTAGACTCAAAACTCATGTCTCAAAGTGGGTGGTGGCCTTTACGTTGTCGATGTCGATGTGCTCCGGTGACCACTTAATACCAGATGGGCCGTGACCTCGCCCGCTCATCTCAGCAATAAAAACAAAACATTTAAACTAGTAGAACCTACCTAATTTGAGACATGAAGTGTCCCAATCTTTTAACACGTGAGACTTCCTCGTTCCAGATATCGGCTGGGTACTATTCTATTCCTATTCCTATCCTATTTCCTGAGACGTCTGACGTAGAGTCGTCGATTCGCCTCGACTACTTTGCCGGCCGTATATCCTTAGAGTAAGCCGTACGTCTGGTTGCAGCATTGCAATAAAAGATAATAATTGAAATAAAAAAGGCGCGATGCTAATAAATCCTGCAGTTGGCTTTATCTCCATTACGTATCCGATCTCAGATTGAAACTTGTGCCTAAAGCCAATTGCTTTTTGTTTCTTTCGAGAATTATGAACTATTGATATTGTCAAAATTCTGTCTTATTTTCGATTTTCCTCATAACTCTATATATGTATAGTCTAGTCATCTATATATAGTTCGTTAGTCTTGCTAAAACTCGAGAACGACTGGACCAATTTGGCTAATTTTGGTCTTAAATTATTTGTGGAAGTCCAGAGAAGGTTTAATTGGTAGATAAACATGAAAATGCTCGGAATTAAATAAAAATAACAATTTTGTTTTCCTTTTGATGTGTCCTCCGTCGGACGGATTCCTTTTGTTTGTTTTAAGTTTATTTTATACAAAAGTTTAGGTCTTTTATTTATCAATTCAGGCACTACGAAGTCTGCTGGGTCAGCTAGTTAGTAATAAAAATCTCTTTAAATTTTTAAAAGTCAGGTCACTTACATGATTTTTAAGTTTAAATAATGAAAAAAAATATGTAGGTAATGGTTCGGGCATTTTCGCCACATCGCGTTCCCGCGGAAAATAATCCGAGGTGCCGCATAAAGAATTCAGAGATGACAAATGCCCGACCCTGGTCGACAAGCAGCAGACATTCGTCTGGTCCGCCCAGAGTATTTATTAGGGCTCGCACAGACTATGTTCTCCATGTTTACATTAAAGTCTTTTTTAAGGGATTTAATGACCTGGTTACTAAGACCTTTAAGTCATGTCTTCTTATTTTAATTTATATTCTTATTATTATGAAAAATGATAATGTGAAATGAAACGAAGATGATTAATTTAAGACGTTAATCAACTGGGATGCAGTTAAATGAAATGAGATGAGATGATATGGGATGAAATATAATCTCAGTAAAATACCACCATTATTTACTAAGATTTTCTCAGTGGACTTTTTGGGGAGAATCCCGAGAAGTTACGTCCAGCGGCTTTGTTTCATTTTCACACAATAGTGCACTTTCACATATATTAAACAGTTAATAAACCGCCGTTATTATACATTTAAATCTGAAGAAACACTAAATAGACAAAATAAAACAAATCATACAACTTCACTACTCGTGTTCCCGCCAAAAAGTTCTGCTTACATTAAAGTCCAAAATGCTTGTAACAGATTAACAGACGCGTTGCATTTAAGTATTATAACGGTCTTATCGTTTTCATGTCTAATTACATACCGGACCCAGGCGACGGGGTAACGTAGAGCCGCCGTCACGCCATGGCCCTGAACATGTCCTATTGGATCCTCTCCATCCACTCTCAGTATTCTTCCATGCATTAATCATCGTTCTCGTCGAACCTGCTAAATGCGACCAAGAGTTCTGAGAGTGAGGTCTGAATGTCCTTAAAACAATGCTTCCGCGTGTTTTTTTTTTATTGCTTAGATTGGTGGACGAGCTCACAGCCTACCTGGTGCTAAGTGGTTACTGGAGCCCATAGACATCTACAACGTAAATGCGCCACCCATCTTGAGATATAAGTTCTAAGCTCTCAAGTATAGTTACAGCGGCTGCCCTACCCTTCAAACCGAAACGCATTACTGCTTCACGGCAGAAATAGGCAAGGTGGTGGTACCTACCCGTGCGGACTCACACGAGGTCCTACCACCAGTAATTACGCAAATTATAATTTTGCGGGTTTCATTTTTATTACACGATGTTATTCCTTCACCGTGAAAGTCGATCGTGAACATTGTTCATCTAATAGAATTTAATAAAGAACTTGTCATGTGTCTGTACAGATTTCATGCCAGGTGTGAATTTCAAACTTTTCTGTTCGTGTGAGCGCGCCTTCATTTCATATGAAAGTCACGGCTAGCGAACGAAAAGCCACACTTTTTCATTTGAGGCCCATATTTTAAGGAGATACCCCCATTTTTTGTTGGCCTTTCAGTGTTCCGAAGAAATATAATGGCGTTACATGATTTGTAATTTACTTAAGAGTGCTTTCCAGTTTCTTTTTTAAGTTCACCTACAATCGTGACAGACATTTATTCGAAATTTTTTTTAAATCTTATACCTTTAAACGAGCAATTCTTGTTTAAATATAATCTGAATCTCGGAAACGGCTCCAACGATTTTTATAAAATTTAGTATACAGGCGATTTCGGGGGCGATAAATCGATCTAGCTACGATTTATTTTCAGAAAATGTTGTTTTGTTCGTGTTTTCAATAATCAACTTTATCGATAATCAAGTTTATGACTCTTCCCGACATCTATTGGCGAATAATAATACTATCTTTCATAATTGAGAGCAAGACACAATAACACTAAAGCTATTTCAGCAGATGGCGTTGTTAAGCCACCCGATCCAATGAGTGTTTGATTTAAGGTTAGACCAAGAAAATGAATTGTTTATTTATATTATTTGTTTTTTTTAACTCACGTGTTCACTTAAAAATGCCTAAATGATCTTGGAATATTTCATCATTTTATCAATATGTAATTCGTATTTAAATCTTCTTTTTCTCCACCTTATCCCACTATGTGGGGTCGGCACAGCTAATTTTTCTCTTCCATTCTCTTCTATCAGCCGTCATCTCAACACTCACTCCTCTCTCTCTCATATCGTCATTCACACACTCCATCCATGTCTTCTTCGGTCGACCTCTTTAATTCGTATTTAAATAATTTCTAAAAAACACTATTTATCAAAAAAAAAATACCGAGCAAAGCTCGGTCATCGTCTAGTGGTTGTTTAAATGGTACATTTTGATTGACATGACATGTTTATTAATTTGTAAGGTCATAACATTTTCTATTGAGCTGTGGCTGTTGTGTGAGGTTAACAACTTTCCAAAGGATTATATTTTAATTTACATATATGTAAAATAATGAATACTAACAAAGACTGGAACTGTAGCAATTTCCTGGCTTCGTATGTTATCTACTGCTTCAGTTACGGTTAAATAAGTAGCGTGCACGCGATACGCGCATCTGTTCTCTTAATTACCTTGTCTTGTTAATGTGAATGTTGAAATGTGAAAATTATCTTTGTAAACGATTAAAATTTTACAGCTTGTATTTTTCATTGCGTGGTTGGTTGGTCGTAGACTCAAGCAGAATGGTTGAGGTCGTCTCGTGCGGGCTTGCAACTTGATCTACTTATTAGTAAAATTAATAAATTGTTACGGCTATTGCCGCTAAAACCCCTTCTATGAAGTATTACCCATGGAACATCATGTACCAAACTCAAACACACTCAAAGTACCTACTAATAAATACGTATATCCTATAATCCTCTAAACATTTAAAAGACTAAGGTTTGGCACAAGGTAAGACACAAGTGGAGAAGCTATAGCCCACTGAGTTTCTCGCCGGATCTTCTCAGTGGGTCGCGTTTCCGATCCGGTGGTAGATTCTGCGAAACACCCGATAGCTTTTCTACATTAAACAAAATTCGAAAACTTATCTAAAGAATCCCAATGCAATAGAATAGAGTAGATACACATTCAAATTGCAGTGCCGTGACAAACGTGACTGAGTTCAATTCACCCTATCTGAAGGCTCGCTACAGATAGTTCTCCAGACACAAGTTTCGACAGCCTATTCTGACCCACGCTTCGAGAGGAGCTTCGAACTCAGTTTTGCAAGCAATAAAATCAGTTTTCATGTTCTGTATGCCTAAGTAACATTAAAATACTTTGAGACCGGAATCTATAGGTATATATTAATACGTGAAGCATAAACTTTGTATCCCTTTTTACGAAAATTGCGCGCACGGAGGAGTATGAAATTTTTCACAATTATAAAGAATATAGAGAAGAAGTGCACAATGCTAATATTTTTTAAAAATAATGCATAAAAGTTACATTAAATCAATAAAGAAAACATTACACACACTACATACCATGTATTTGACGCACAGACGCATGCATACTATTTATTGTCAAACCTTTGTTCTTGATGTCTGTGGTCAAATTGAGAATAGATTACATATTGTTTGTCTTTATTAATATTTTTTTATAGTGTAGCCTTGGCGAAATTTGTGATTATAGAAGTATAAAATACAATCATAATAGTGTACAAACTTATTATACAATTCCAATTAATTATAGTCGAATTTCGACTACTGCGGGACCTCTAGTAGATATTAAAATGTATACAAAAAAAAATAGAAAATAGGACGTAATGAGCGAACCGCTTATCGCACATGACGAATCACAGGGGCCATGCAGCAAGATCGTTATTTGTAATGTAGCCGTTAAACGAAGAACCTTCGCTTGTACAGGAGAAAAATAAAATAAAAAACTGTATGCAAATTCAGAAAATAATTTTCGAAAATTTTTTGTGCTAATTCATTAATTTTTTCGTAGTTTTCGTCCATTTTTTTTGTTTTTCGTAATGCTCAAATTTTAATATGGCCAAAATGACTGACGAAAAATACAGAATTAAAAGGGGTTCGGTTTTTGACATATGACATAAAAACTAAAAGGATATATTGATTTGTCAAGATCATTTATTAATTACGACTGCTAGTAGCTTTACAATAAATAAAGAAAACAGCTCTTCACTTTTCGCCTTTTATTTCATTACTGAGAATTTATTTGATTTGGTATCATCATTTCAAACATTCAAAATGCATCTTATGTGGAGAGCTCCAGTAAAACTGGCGTATCTGCTAAGAATTGTGTTGTACATCATACTGAAAGCAAATTACGTTTTTAAACATTGTACTCTCAAGTTAACGAGCCGGCCAATGCTTGTTGCGGGATAAAAATGAATTTAAATGTACTATAAAAATTTAATTATTTCACAGATTAAATGATTTTTATAAGAATCTTCTTAGAGCGCCTGAATGTTCGATATGACGCAAGTCGAATGAAAGGTAAACCGAAATCAAATATCTAATTTTAGCTGATTCTCTTCTCAGGCCGAATGCTTTTTAGTAAATGAATAACCACAAGCCATTGTTAGAGTTGTACCACAAAAGACCGAGAGTACAGAAGTCAAGAATAAAAATGACGTTCCCGGATGAAAAACCTTGGAATACACTAGAATGAACAGTACAGACATAATTAAAGCTACTTTTACGTTCTGAATACTATAATTGTTCAGTTAGTTTTTAATTTCGGTTTTAAAAACGGAATCATTGTGTTTTGCTTCTGTAGTCTCCATTTTCTGTGGTTTTACTCAATGTAGTACACCGATCCGAGAAAACGAACAACCTCACAGGATATTGTCAACCGACCGACCGAACGAAATTTTCAAATTTAAATCAGTTCGTGAGCGGCGTGCGAAGAGAGCGGACGTGCCCGACAAACATTTATTCCGTTACAACTACGTTCAAAATGCTAAATACATCGTGGAGAGCGAGAATTTTCCCGAGGGCGCCGCCGCGCCGGTTTCCATAATTCGCCTTTGACTTACATTCCACGTAACTCCGCTGATTTGTTTAATTACAATGCGGTAAGGGCGAAATGAATCTTCTCGTGTGTAGGTTTCAAATTCGCAATTAAGCGCACTCAAGTTCGTTCAATTACGCAAGCGTATAATTATATTTTGCGGTATTAATTTAATAATTTCCAAAGGTTTTAAATAGCTGTCGTATCATAGATAACAAATACTATGGTTTTGTTTCCAGTAATAATAACAGGACCTGGTGGTAGGACCTTTTGTTAGTCCGCACGGATAGGTACCACCGCCCTGCCTATTTGTGCCGTGAAGCAGTAATGCGTTTCGGTTTGAAGGGTGGGGCAGCCGTTGTAACTATACTTGAGATCCAGTAACTGCTTAACACCAGGTCGGCTGTAAGCTCGTCCACCCATCTAAGCAAAAAAATAAATAAGGAGCAATTAAAAAAGAGAACAGCAAAGTTATGATAGTTTATTTTAATAAATGAGACAGATAATCTATGTAAAAAATAACTTGTTGTCTTCAAGTTTAACCTAAGCTACCTTTAACCTATTTTGATGAAACTTGGTACAATTGTTGTTGGCACTCCAAGGAACGCTTCTGTTGGTAATATAATCTTCGTACGAAAGGTGGCGAGAGGTCGACATAGCAGAGGGTTGACCACATTCAAAATAAAAGAAAACAACATTTTTTCAAATTTACCTCTAAATAGCCTTTAGGTCAAGTTGTATTATTGTTAAGGACACTATTAAATGTAAAAAATGACATTTTAGGGTATAGTGTCAGAATCGCCTATATTAATCGGTTATACAATCTATGAACATTAAAAATAATTGGTTGTTTGAATAACCCTACTAGTTAACTCTTCAAACACTATTATTTGACGGGTTACTTCTCGTTCTAGTCCGTTTTTGGGTGTTACCATTGGAACTCGATAATTTGTCCCGATAATACATAGTATAGCCAGCTTTTTTTAATAGTCGGTTGTATGAGATTAGGGAGGGTTGTAACCCCCACAGATATGCGCCATTGTTTCTGGCCTATTTCTGCCGTGAAATGATGATGCGTTTCAGTTATAAGGGTGGTGCAGATGCTATACAATACATTTGGGGGTTTGACCTCATTTCGCACAGTGGGTGGCGCAATTCGCTTTATGAAGACTATGGGTTCCAATCGCCACCTAACACCTGGTTAAATAGTACTCGGGGATTAAATAAAATCGATAAACTAAATTCGAATTAGAACGGCACATCTAGAAAGCATCTAAAATACTTCTAGATGTTCCAGGGTTTGCTTGACGCTTTTGGATGTCCTTCTTTAAACGATGTTTGAATAGAATGCTCAGTATTGGGCAGTATAGCTGTGCCCCCGGTATCCGCGGTATTCGTAGTATTGAGATAAAGTGCCACTCGCCACCAAAGGAATCGATTGCTCGTTCTACATACTTACGCAAGAAAAGGTGGTATTATTATTTTTTCTATCACTCAATAGAGTAACCTGCATTTTTTTTATTGTTTAGATGGATGGACGAACTCACAGCCCACCTGGTGTTAAGTGGTTACTGGAGCCCATAGACATCTACAACCTAAATGCGCCACCCACCTCGAGATATAAGTTCTAAGGTCTCAGTATAGTTACAACGGCTACCCCACCCTTCGAACCGAAACGCATTATTGCTTCTCGGCGCGGCGGAATGTTCTTGCTACGGATAAATATATTTACGAACTAGCCACTCGAAAAACTGGATGAACTTAATTCGTGGAACATTTGCCTAATCTTCGCTTGTTTGTTTGCTAAGAGCCGTTAAGCAGATTCACCGTACGAATGCAAATGTTTGCCGCGTTCAACCACCACAAATTAAGTCCAATAAAACGACTTAAGTGCTGTAGGGGGTTTTTATACAATTTTCAACCTAAACACTTATTGGGCAGAGTTGAATTTGTTCAGTTTTATAGGTAAACAGATGTAATAAGATTGGAGGGTAATGGAGTGCTTTCCAGTTTTTATTTCGAGTTCACATTTTGACTCGCAGATTCACGATCGAGTTTATCGGATTGCGAAGACATTTGGTATTTAGATTGAAGGTTTGTTTTTGTATTTTAATTCTATTGGATTAGGTACGGTTTTTCAATGACTTTCAGTTGGATGTATTTAGGTTAAGCCATTTCGTTGTTTCAAATCTAAAGTTGTTTTGTAGGTACTTCTTAAATTAATTCCAACTGTGACCAACGAATTTGTAGAATTACGTAATTCTTTTATGTACACACAAGAAGTACAGAAAAAAAAAATACTTTAAAAAAATCAGATTTTATGAAATCAACAATGGCGGAAAAATCTTTATGAGTTATGGTTACAATGGGGGGAATAGTGCTTAATCCACCCGGTTTCGGGCGGTACTGGAGCTCATAGAGAAACGTCATTCATCTTGAGACATGATTCGTGCCCTTTACCGTGATCATGATTCATGATTACTTCGCCGTTCAATTACAACTACCGCGTACAATATGTTAAAACCATTATTGTAAACTAGAATCCGAGATTTTAATGGATTAATAAGCTTATGACAGATAGAAAATTAAGTAAACACAGGGATAAAGAATGAAATCGGAACTGAATTTTCTGAAATATCATATCGTCCAGCCTCAACAGTATATAGCCTAAAAATATGAAATCATCGATCAATCTAAGTATGTACTTAAATTCTATGTACCCTCGTCTATTTTTATGAAACGAAATTGTCATGATCTATTTTTTCTTAGTAAATATGAAATTAAATTTCTTGTCTGCAATTAGTAATCAGTCTTCTTCTTCTCAATCGTGTCACTCTCGACAAAGCGGTCGTGATCGTCATGTAGTGTTGGAAGGGGCAGACTTGATGCGTCTCACGATGTCCCGCCATCTCTTTGTCAAGTAATCATGGCGTATTCGAAAATGGTAATGAAATTACTAAACTTTAGCTCGGAACGCAATCAAATAATCAAATAAAATGTGTATTTCACATTAGAGTAGATGATCTTGTCAGACCGAAATTCTCAAGTTTATAACGTCTCGTAGTTTTTATTACGTTAACGTGAAACACCACGGCGCAGTCTGCGAAAGTTTTCACCGGAGCGACGCGACGGTTTCACTTATATCGCGAATATGGAGTTTATTAGGGTGACGTTCGACATTTATAAAATTAACCATTTAAACGGTTTCACTGCAACATCAATTAATTTAGACCTTAATTATCTGTTTTAAGCTAACGTTAGAACCAAATTTATACATATCCGACATATCAGCTCTGATGTAGTATCGAGAACTACTGAGGTCTAAGAAAAAAAAAGGTTCCTTCAAACATAGGTACATACTCTAAATAATCTACCACAGCAGTTCAAAATATTACGCTTACATATTAATGTAAGCGTAATATTAATGTAAGCGTAATATTATGAATGTAAGTACTTTGAAACAATAATAAAATATAGCTTATTATTTACAATAAATATTTTAGTGATTTTTACATGACTCTAGCATTAATTTATTTTACATAAATAACTTTTAACTAATGTAAATTAACATTATTCTTATCCAGCCTAATAATAGATGGCGCCAGCAACATTAATTGCATAACAATTAAAATACTTAATCGAATTAGTAATGTTAATTATAACATAATTTATTATTCATATTTATGCTTCATTAATATTTAATTATTTTGACAGTTATATGTGTTTTAAAACAATAAAATAAAAATTAAACTTATTCTGAACATTTTCACATCATAACAATTTCAATAAAATATTAAACTAGATGATGACCGAGCTTTGCTCGGTTTTTTTTTTTGATAACGCCTTCTTAGTTGCCCTCAATTAAGAAAAATAGTATTTTTATTCGCCAATAGATGTCGGGAATAGTTGATTATTGAAAACACGAATAAAACAACATTTTCTGAAAATAAATCGTAGCTAGATCGATTTATTGCCCCCGAAATCCCCTGTATACTGAATTTTATGAAAATCGTTGGAGCCGTTTCCGAGATTCAGATTATATATATTAATATACAAGAATAGCTCGTTTAAAGGCATAGGATATGGTAGAATAACAGTTCCATTTTATTAGTAATAAACAAATAAATAATAACATAGAATAAACTAAAATATAAAGCATATTAATTATTGTCAATAGTGGCATTTGCGCCTAACTACGGTACAGTTCCACTCTAGTGCGGTCCGACCTTTAGGATAGTAGGTTTGCAAACACCCGTCGACATAAATTCCGTCGTCCACAGTAGTTAGTCCTGAGAATCGAATCCGTCTCCCCAGAGAACGGAACGTCGCTTTTACTTTAACAAGTCCAATTGAATTAGTGCACAAAGTTGAAACTGTATAGGACTCGATGTAGGTCTATTGAGTCTAAGCCGGGAAAATAAAATGTAATTAACACAGAAATATTGTTGCGTTGTGAATAAGAGTGGACTGTATTATTAGTTTGATATTTTTATTGATCTATAAGTGACAAAATAAAGAATTTAAAACTAATGACTATAAGAAATAAGAAACAGATGTGTCGCCCTTGACGGCTGGAAATGGAAAGGGGTAAAGCGTCATAGCGGACGTCGCCCGTTGACACCTTTGACGTTCCGAATTCAAACAAATATAATTGTGGAGGTTAAGAAAACTTGTGTTTATCATTACATAGTATAAAACAAAGTCGCTTTCTCTGTCCTTATATCTGTCGTCCCTATATATGCTTAAATCTTTAAAACTACGCAACGGTTTTTGATAATAACATCCATTAAATAGTGGAGAAATCAATAATAAATTACAGTTTCCGAAGCGAAGCGAGGGCGGGTCGCTAGCCTAAATATATTTCGCATTTCAATTTAAAAAAAATGTTCAAGTGCATCGTCAAGGGTTAAGTAGGTTGCTTAATGTATATTGTGAGTAAATTTATTTCCTTACATTATAAGTTAGATTATTTTTCGTTATCGCATTGTTTTATTCTATAGTTGTAAGGAACGTTGTGTAAAAACTCAGCACATTTGTCTTGTTTAGACGTGCGCACATGCTTATATGGCAAGCCAGTTTTTTTTTTAATTCTTGTTATTCTTTGTGTATCTTTTTAGCTTCTAATGTGTACATCGTATGCCTAATAAACAAATTTCATTAGTCTGTACAATATCATCAGAAGTTATCATTATATGTAGTACGTGTGGTTGATTTACTAGTTGCCAAATTCATCCTCCTTGTTTTTTTAACACGTTGATTGCGGGACAATTTTTGTAAGACTTTCAGCCAGTGCGTTTGACATCTTTTCGAGGCAAGATCGGACTTCTTTGCAGTGCGTATGAGACATGATAAGCCTCACAAAGGACCGTTTTTAACATGACTCATGCCCATAGAAATCTGGACAGTCGATATTTCATCAGAGCTGATATGTCGGATATGTATAAACTTGTTTCTATCGTTTGTTTAAAACAGATAATTAAGGTCTAGATTAATTGATGTTACAGTGAAACCGATTAAGATCACAAGCCCAAAGCACGTCATTACGGATCCCCCAGATCCATTAACGGTGCTTTTAGGCACCACAAGCACCGGTCACCGTCCTCGTCGAATCCGTCGCTTGCGACAAAGGGCTCGACGAGCGAATTAACCCATAGACACAACCCACTGAGTTTCTCGCTGTATCTTCTCAGTGTGTCGCGTTTCCGATCCTGTCGTAGATTCTGCGAAGCACTGCTCTTGCTAGGGCCAGTGTTAGCATCACTCCAGTTTGAGTCCCGTGAGCTCACCTACTAGTTAAAGTTACGCTGAAATAGCCTCTCAAGGCTATCAGCTTAGGAAGGAAAAAAAAAACGTACCTGACATTTCGCTGCATTAATTTTTTTAAATTTTTTTTATTGCTTAGGTGGGTGGACGAGCTCACAGCCCACCTGGTGTTAAGTGGTTACTGGAGCCCATAGACATCTACAACGTAAATGCGCCACCCACCTTGAGATAAGTTCTGAGATCTCAGTATAGTTACAACGGCTGCCCTACCCTTCAAACCGAAACGCATTACTGCTTCACGGCAGAAATAGGCCGTGCGGTGGTACCTACCCGCGCGGACTCGCAAGAGGTCCTACCACCAGTATTAAATAAATAAAAGAAATTCAGGTATAATTTTATTTATATCAGAATTTTAAAAATTACTTCTATGTCTAAGAACTTTTCTTTTCAGTTCTCATTATTAAACCACCAAAATGCCGATCGGCTAATAAATACATCAGAAATCGAATATCACAATTCCCGACTGTTAAAGCCCGAAGGAGTATTAACTTGCCTCTTTTATCTACACTCGCAGTTTCTGAGTTTTGCTTTAAGAATTTAGGGCTGTCGCGTTGTCTATACTGATATTATAAAGAGGAAGGATTTGTTTGTTTGTATTGAATAGGCTCCGAAACTACCGAGCCGATTTGAAAAATTCTTGCACTGTTTGGAAGCTACATTATTCTCGAGTGACATGGGCTTAAATATTTTTTGAAAAAAATTAGGGATCCTTACTAAAACTCCAATAATGTAACCCAAGGTGTAAAAAAATTACCTAAAATATTCTTTACATCGCGTGCCCTGCGAAAACTATTGATGATAGATTATAATAATGTACTATGGACTTTGTAGAACACATTATTATTTTAAAAAAGTGTCGCGACAACATATGTCTAACTATTATAGTTATGCCGTAATATGTAATAAGTGTTCTTTTATTTAAAAAAATAAAACAATGTCAAATATTGTTAAAATTTTTGTTAAACACCCGAGCGAAGCCGGAGCGGACCGCTTGTATAGTATAAGTAAGTATAAGTTTATCAGGAACCAAAAATTACAACAATTTTTTATATTGTAGTAGCTGACCCGGCAGACTTCGTAGTGCCTCAATCGATAAATAAAAGCACTAAACTTTTGTATAAAATAAACTTAAAACAAACAAAAGGAATCCGTCCGACGGGGGAGACATCAAAGGGAAAACAAAATTGTTATTTTTATTTAATTCCAAGCATTTTCATATTTATCTATTTTAAACCTTCTCTGGACTTCCACAAATAATTCAAGACCAAAATTAGCCAAATCGGTCCAGCCGTTATCGAGTTTTAGCGAGACTAACGAACAACAATTCACTTTTATATATAGAGATAGATGTATTGGCAGCGACATTGTATGGTGTTGAATTAGATGGAAATGAAAGTAAGTCAATTGGAGTGACAAGGAATTAAATAATACTCTAATGACAATCCAGATCAGAGTACTGGTTTTTGCGTAGATAGGTGAACGATTTACTCGGTATAAAGTGGCTACCATATATGCCATATGACCATAGAGAATTTGTGGTCTTGTCGTCAACAATGCCACTAAACGACTCCCTGACACTCTTGTCAAAACGTCTGTAGCATAGATAATACTTACTATTGTTGATCGAAGGATAATACACATAAATTAGTTATAGAGAAGCAACTCAAGCACTCGACAAAAAAGTTTACGGGCGTCGGCAGCTAAAGGGCTTCGCTTTGATTAGTTTCTCATTGCTTCTGTAGATGGTAGTAAAATTACCTATCTTATATTTTATTTTAAATCAAGGATTTGTTAAATTTATAGAAACTATCAAAATTAATAAAAATTAATCAATTTGTCAAATAAAAACTTGTATGCTTTATAATTTTTTTATTTTCTGTGTTTAGTTGTACAATAATTAAATGCCTTAACTTTAACTACATATAAGTTTAGGGGCATCCACTACAAGATGTCGCTAGTTTCCATACAAAAAAAAAATTGTCTTAAATTATCGCAGTTTCAGGGCCCTGGTCTGTAGCCTGCAACATTGGCATATCGCTCTAGGGCGTCATCGGGCGCGATCGGAATTCCCGAACGCGCAGGTGTCCCCTGACGTCATTCAACAAGATTCGCGCGCCGATTTAAGTTCAATATAAAATCGAAATTTTAGTTTAATTAGTATCGTCTAGTGCGTCGTATACTTCTTTTTGTTTATATTTTAATACTGTACACATACATCTGGACATTATAAATATGATTGAAATAGTGTATTTGACTTTTGTGTAATCCGAGTGAAAATTTCCCGCGAATACGGAGAACAAATAACAAACCACACGTCTGATTTTCCCCGAGGTCAGAACCCGAGCGGGGTAAGAGAGTTAGCGCGATCAACACTGCAACCAGACGCGTGGGTCATGCCACGGATATCTGAACCTAATAAATATTTTATTACCTGCTAAATTTATATATTTTGATTCTTGTTATATAATGTTTATTTCGCGATTTTTAGTACGAAGGTCTGCGATTTCAGGATGAAAACCAAAACCTTTAGACATTAGACGGCCGTCTGGTGTAGTGGTAAGTGACATGGTCACTACACAAGGGGGTCGCGGGTTCGAACCCCGCCAAGGGAAGATATTTTGTATGATAAATATAAATGTCTTTTCCAGGGCTATGGATGTATATTAAATATATGTATGTGTATAATAAAAATCTTATATTTATTTCCGTTACCTGGTACCTGTAACACAAGTTCTTTACGAACTTATCACGGGACCAGTTAACGTGGCGTGATTGTTAGTAAATATTTATTATTATTATTATTATTATTACAGAAAATATATTAAGTTATGCGGCATTATGCCATACTGAAACATATTAATCATGTGCAATAAAGCGACACTAATTATTGTATATTATTAATTCATGTGTGATGACCCTGTACGGATGAATACATCAAACGGGTTCGGTCTTTAATCGCCGGGTAACCGCGGCTTTCCGGGTTGAATGCCATTCAACACCACTGCTATTTTACAAGTCCAAAAGAAAATTATAATTTAGGCAAAACGTTTTCATTGCGAATCCACCGATTACTTTAGGGTAAGAAAAGTTTTTGAGGTCCGAAATAAAGTTTATTCGTGTGAAATTTCAATTTTTTACTGGTGGTAGGAGCTCTTGTGAGTCCGCACGGGTAGGTACCACCACCCTGCCTATTTCTGCCGTGAAGCAGTAATGCGTTTCGGTTTGAAGGGCGAGGCAGCCGTTGTAACTATACTTGAGACCTTAGAACTTATATCTCAAGGTGGGTAGCGCACTTACGTCACAGATATCTATGGGCTCCAGTAACCACTTAACACCAGGTGGACTGTGAGCTCGTTCACCCATCTAAGCAATAAATAAAATTTTTACGGAATTTAAATAATATGAGTTGTGTTTGTGTCCAAGCAATCATAATATTATTACATATAATTTTACAACGGAAACCTAAACAACAACCACTATAATTGTACTATTTTGGTATAAAGTTTAGTTTAGGAAACGTGTCTTAATAATTAATTAAAATCTCTTTAAATATTCCCAATTAAATAGACCAAATATTGGTACATTTTGAATCTGAAAGGAATTCTTTCAAATAAAAGTTATTTTTCATTTAGTTGTCTAAAAAAAACCATTTGACACACACCATATTACGTCACGTTAGGCGTCGAAACACCTTAACCAAGTTTAACTGCCTCATATGGCACCTTCTTATTGTGTACGAGATATCAGTTTGTGGCGAAACTTCAAAAAGAACGCGGACTTTCTTCTTGTACCAAAAAAATTTCAAGCCCTTGCAGTCATGGAACAGGCTTTAACGTGTACTTCTTTTGAATTAAGTTTTTAAAGTTTTTTTAATTTATTAAAAAAAAAAAGAATGTACTTTTGGTATCTAAAAATTTATACTCTAACGATGATATTAAATTAATCAACCTACTTTGGGTCTGTAAAGTATGTGTGTTCTTTTTCTCTGCGATTCTTGGGGCTCTATTGTAGAATTTGTTATTTTTTGACATATTTGGATTGATGTGAACTAATATATATATATATTTATTGCCCTTGTAGGCAAACGAGCATACGGCCCACCTGATGGTGAGTGGTTACCGTCGCCCATGGACTTCAGCAATGCCGGGGGCAGAGCCAAGCCGCTGCCTACCGCTTAATACTCTCCACAAGCCTCGTTTGAAGAAGGACATGTCATAGCGCTCGGGAAACACCGTGGAGGGGAGCTTATTCCATAGCCGGATGGTACGTGGCAAAAAAGATCTCTGAAAACGCACTGTGGATGACCGCAGTGGCTCCCGGTAGTATGGATGAACTCTGCTCCGGTGGCGGGCGGTGCGATGGTAAAAACGAGATGCCGGTATCATCTCGAACAATTCCTCAGAGCACTCCCCATGGAACATAGGGTACAAAATACAGAGGGAACTGAAGTCCCTCCGCAGACCCAGAGTACAGATTGACTGATCTTTGAACTTATAGAATTAATTACTTTGAACTCATCGTGATCTAAATGATAGCACGGTCCGTGTATTTGTATCGATTGATACGACTCTGCCGAGATTTTCTAACGAAATACATTTTTGACAAATGTTCACGAATGACTTCCGCAGTGATGGAATAACATCGTGTAATCAAGAAAAAACCCGCAAAAATTATAATTTGCGTAATTATTAGTGACGTCTTGTAAGCCCGCACGGATGAGTACCAACACCCTGCCTATTTTTGCTGTGAAGCAGTAATGCGTTTCGGTTTGAAAGGCGATACGGTAAAAACTGAGACTTAGATCTTGTGTCTCAAGATGGACGTTGGCATTGACTTTGTTGATGTCTATGAGCTCCGGTGACCATTTAACACTAGGTAGGCTGTGAGCTGGTCCACCCATCTTAGCAATAAAAAAGATGTGTGGTATTGTGGGACACCGGATAGGAACGTAGCTCCTTATTATAAAAATATTAATTTTTAGTTCTATTCGAGGTTTAAGGAAAATAATTATTCGGGTAAGTATACATTTTTTATTATGATTTTTTTATTGATATAAAAAAAATAAAAAACTACTTTACAAAGTTATCAACTTTATTTTATTCACCATGATTTATAAAAAATATATAATAAAAATATGTTATTTTTTGTACGTTATTACAAAGCTAAGTCGTACACTGTGTGCATTGCTAATGAAAATCTTACGTTACGGTCGTTTTTTCCCGGTTAGGGTACCCCTCTGCATCGTTCCATAAGGAACTTCGTTCCAAAAACCTCTGCAACACATTAGAGGCCTTGCACCGCTTGCTGCGGCAGTTTTTACTATATTTTACTATGACGCTTAAAACATCCAATACCATTTCTGGTCTATTTTTTCGTAACTTCGAAGGCGACGGCCATTTAAGGTATAAAAACAATGTGAAGAGATTAGAATGGCACAATTGTACAGAGTTTATTTATAGAAAATATCCCAATATGAAATAGGTGTAATAAATAGGATTTACTTTTTTTTTTATTGCTTAGATGGTTGGACGAGCTCACAGCTCACCTGGTGTTAAGTGGTTACTGGAGCCCATAGACATCTACAACGTAAATGCGCCACCCACCTTGAGATATAAGTTCTAAGGTCTCAACTATAATTACAACGGCTGCCCCACCCTTCAAACCGAAACGCATTACTGCTTCACGGCAGAAATAGGCAGGGTGGTGGTACCCACCCGTGCGGACTCACAAGAGGTCCTACCACCAGTAAATAAGTACTTTAAAGTAAACGTAAAAACATTCCAAAACTTCAACTATTAATTAAAGTTTTATTATTAACTAGTGACCCGCCCTCGCTTCGCTTCGGAAACTGTAATTTATTATTGATTTCTCCACTATTTAATGGATGTTATTATACATATAAACCTTCCTCTTCAATCACTCTATCTATTAAAATAAACCACATCAAAATTCGTTGCGTAGTTTTAAAGATTTAAGCATACTTAGGGACAGACAGATATAGGGACAGAGAAAGCGACTTTGTTTTATACTATGTAGTGATATGTTTAAATGCTATGAGGTATTCTATATTTCTTACTAGTAGTATGATGTATTGTAAGCATCCTGCCTTTTTTTGCCGTGAAGCAGTCATGGAGTGTATGGGTGAGTAAGTAGGTCTAGAGAGGGACTTTGATTCTTTCGTGTCCGAGTGTTTTCCATTACGCCGCCCAATATCGTAGTCTATACTAATATTATAAAGAGGAAAGATTTGTTTGTTTGTTTGTTTCGAATAGGCTCCGAAACTACTGGACCGATTTGAAAAATTCTTTCCCTGATGAATATAAGCTACTTTTTTTTATAATTTTTTAAAATTTTTATTTTTTGGTTTCATGTGTGTTTTAATGTTTCCGAAGCGAAGCGAGGGCGGGTCGCTAGTATTCTATATAGTTCATCCATACTTTTACTTTAAATCGTCGTGGCCTAAAGGACCTTAACAAATGTTCACGATTGACTTCCGCGGTGAAGGAATAACATCGTGTAATAAAAATCAAACCCGCAAAATTATAATTTGCGTAATCACTGGTGGTAGGACCACTTGTGAGTCCGCACATGTAGGTACCACCGCCCTGACTATTTCTGCAGTGAAGCAGTAATGCGTTTCGGTTTGAAGGGCCCTTGTGACTATGAGACCTTAGAACTTATATCTCAAGGTGGGTGGGGCATTTACGTTGTAGATGTCTATGGGCTCCAGTAACCATTTGACATTAGGTGGGCTGTGAGCTCATCCACTGATCGACTGTCTCTACGTTCCCAGTGCGCTATGACATGTCCTCTTTCAAACGAGGTTTCAGGAGAGCGTTGTGCGATAGGCTACGATATGGATGTATTCCTGAGCTTTAGAGTACAAAAAGAAACTGAAAATTCATTATGTTCAGTTTCCCAATAATTGTTCTCAATGAAAACACATTTTATAAAACCACATTGTGTCTAGAAAACAATAGAAGATAGCTAGATGGCTGTGTTAAAACGATCTGAGATCAGACATTTCTTGCGTCGCTGACATCTTTTATATAGTAACTATATGCGTACATAATGTATATAAAACAAAAGTAATACTATCACGAAACGCGCAAAAAATTTGATTCTTATTCTTAAGATTATGAGACAGCGCATGCGTTGCCCTGAAACCACGCCTCGCAAGAAAAGGACGACTGTTTATTTCATGATTCGGAGTCAAAAAATCTGATTTTGATGCGATTGATTTCAGATAAATTACTTTAATCGAAATAAAAGGTTTTGGCATCGTGAAGATTTTTTTTGTAATCGTGATTCGGACGACGATGATGATACATTTAAATTTCATGTTTCTTTGCTTATCAATCTACTTTTCTTAAATTTAGTCTAAAACATTTTAAATGGATTGAAATAAACTAGTGAAGGAAGTAAGAGCGTTGAAAAAAACACGCCTGTTTTACTATGTAATCCACCGTATCAGATTTTTCATTAACAGTTGTAAAATAGAGAATAAAAAAACTCGCATTCGTTTGAAATAAGATGAACGAGTCATCAAAAATATTTTAATTACACAACTATAATTCCAGTTTTCATTAGTATCAAACAGGACAGTCTGCATCAAAGCGTTGCACCGTATAACTTACTCGCGGCTAATTAATTTGGATTTTGTGTGAAGTCTAAACATCCCCAGGCTCTTCCATCTTCCTCTGTCGTACCAGATTTTTCCACGAACTTCACTTCATTAAAGGCAAAGTTGGCGTTTTAATTAAAGATATTCTATAGACTTCCCGCCCATACAACCTCGATTCACTGAGACGCGGTTGGCTTATTTTTTTTTGACACACTCATTCCCGCCTCTGTGCCCTCCCAAACAAACAACCAAAGACTTTGAAAACAAATTTTTTGTTCACTCAAATAGAACCTTAACACTCTGGCGTATGATTGTTGTTTGTTGAACCGCTACTGGCTTTTACGTCATTTCAGTTACGGAAGAATCCTTTCAGTTCATTTCATGAAAGCAGAGACTCGCTTCCAATATAACGGAGTAGCTCAGTTGACCGCGAGCTTTCGCGAGAGTAGACGCTCGGTAGGGGAATTTGCCAACCTCGCGGAAAATATCGGAAAACTTTACGACTTTGATACGTGATAGCGCCGGTGATCGCGAGTGAAGTCTACCAAAGATGACACGTTGCTTAATCTACTAAAGGTAAGTGAAATTTAATAATTAATATGTTTCAATACATCATAAAAAATAAAATGTAAAGTTTTTTACTTGCATCAGTTGACCCACTAATGTGAAGTATGGCGAAGACACGTAAGATATTCAAGTGTTTTCGAAAGATCCGCTTAAAAATTTCGTCTCGTTACATGTAAAATATATTTTTTTATGATTATTTACTTCTCGCAATTGAAAATTTGGAATTTCAGTTTTAAATTTTCAATAATTTTATAAATTAGTAAGCTTTATCTGTAACAAAAAGTTCGCGAAACTAAAAATTTTATTCGGAAAGAACTCATTGACTTGAATTTAAGTAATATTTAGTAATTTCGACGGATATTAACAATTCGTCCATTTTATAACACATACTGAAATTATTAAGGTGGAATTAAAAATATATTATTTTCGAACCAAGTGGTCGTAAAACAGAGCTTTTAATTTTTGATGTCACCATGACCTTAAGTATAAGACGCCTGATATATTCAACAAGCAATCGAATATGTCGGTGTTCAAATTCCGTAGACAGGCATCAATTCATCTAATTGGTATAATGAAAATCAAATTCAGATAATTTATAAATTTGCGTAATTTTTAGTGGCAGGGGTTTATCCTATTTGCGAAGCTATCATGATTTGCAATCAATTTGGGGATCAATTTTGGTTGGGGACAGCAGTCGTATAATACAATTGTTACTTCGACCTCATGTCTTAAATGTATTCACAGTAACACATGCATGGGCACTGGTAATCATCACGTCAAATTGTCCACAACTTCGTTCTTCGATCTAAGCAATAAAAAGTAGGCCCAAAATTTCGCGGAAGCTCGTATCCGCTGCTCGCACGTTGGCAATCACGACTATTAACGTCAATGTCATCAAAATGTTTAAATTCGACTAGACTTCTTGTTAAGTACGCAGCATTCTTAGAAAATACGAAAACAATTGAAAACATAATGGTAGGCACAAATGTTAGTAGAATCCTGAAAAATTAAAAAACAAAATAAAAAAGTGAATAAACGTTTATTATATATTTTGAAAATAGTGTGCATCAAACTGATTAAAACGTTAAATAACAATTTAAGCGTAAATAACTATCAAACAGAAATCTATGTCCAATATATAAAGTGATTTAGAAGACGGAGAAATACTTCAAAGCATTATCGACGTAAAGAATTTTGGCATGACGCTGATCAATGTTATAAATAAATAAAACAGTTGCTGAAATCTGTAGAATTAATTGAAACACTAGATTCAATGAGAGTAGCTGTTGAATCTCAATCCGAAATCGCAAATATTGTATTGTATGTAGTTCGCCATGAACAGGGGCCCTTGAGTCACGAACGCTTCCCGAATGTTGAACGGGATATTGTTAAGCAAATGTTCGTATGATGTCTTCACTACCGGATCTGAAAAGTAAAATTTTTTTGGGTTAAGTTAGCGGATGACGGGTGACATCATTCAGTTTTGCGCTATCTGTGTCCTTAAATATGTTTTTGTCCACGGTAAGGATGTTTTTTAGTTTCATTTTTGTTCAAATATCAGTTGTTTAACGCTTCGAACATCCAGATCGCAATAAAAAAATCAGTCGAATTATTCATGAAAAATATTTAAGCTCCAACTAAATACTTTTTGCTTTAAATGCTTTAGACAGTTTAGACCATATGGTATAACTGATGGTGAGTTGTCACATACTTATTCGACATTACAGAACTAAATCGCTGGCTACAACTGAGTATTTTTTTACATATTCAAGTCGTCGTGGCCTAAAGGATAAGAATTCCGGTGCATTTGTATCTAGCGATGCACCGGTATTCGAATCCCGCTGGCAAGTACCAATTTTTGTAATGAAATACGTACTTAACAAATATTCACGATTGACTTCCACGGTTAAGGAATAACATCGTGTAGTCGGTGGTACGACGTCTTTTGAGTCCGCAAGGAGAGGTACCACCACCCCGCCTATTTCTGCCGCGAAGCAGTAATGCGTTTCGGTTTGAAGGGTGGGGCAGCCGTTGTACTATACAGAGACCTTAGAACTCATATCTCAAGGTAGGTGGGGGCATGTCTATGGGCTCCGGTAACCACTTAACATCACAGTAACTCAACACCTATACAATAAAAAATAAATTAATAAAAAACATATACCTGAACTGTTGTTGATATTGGGTCCCATAGTATATGGTGGGTTGCCATCTTCAGCGTATGCGGTAACTTCGGCATTCGTCAACTGAATGTTGTTGATGTAAGGTATAGTCGCCGTTATTGTTACTACGCCTGTGAAATAGTTTTATAGTTTTAAACTTATTCTTATTCTCAAAATTTCAACTAAAGCTTCAAATTCACTTGTATATTCCTCTAATGTTGTTTTCATATTATCATTTGCTTCTTCGAATTCTAAGACGTCCAAATTAAGGTGCAATTTTGAAGTCTCAATTACTGTGTAATAACAGTAAATCTGATCTTCAGCTCGATTTATTAGAAGAAGAAATAGTCTGAACAGTTCCGATCCATGCTAAAAAAATGTTTACGGCAGTACAAAATATTTACACTAACACGATTTTCCATTTCTAGGTTAAGATTTAAATGCCAAAAAAATAGATGCTGTGCAAACAATATTTTTTAAAGATGCGTCTCCTGCACAAATAATACTTATAAATAAATAGGTACTACAATTACTAGAACAAAAATTTTAGAAAAATAACTTAACCTATGAGACCATTTTAAATCTACCGTTGTACTGTTTATTGTCTAATCCCGTCCCATATCTTGTCTCCGGATTTAGCCTGTATCTCAAATACATTCAACTAATTACTTTCATTCATTCATTCATACGAAGTAGTCGTGGCCTAAAGGATAAGACGTCCGTTGCATTCGTATCGAGCGATGCACCGGTGTTCGAATCCCGCTGGCGGGTACAAATTTTTCTAATGAAATATGTACTCAGCAAATGTTCACGATTGACTTCCACGGTGAAGGAATACATCGTGCAATAAAAATCAAACCCGCAAAATTATAATTTGCGTAATTACTGGTGGTAGGACCTCTTGTGAGTCCGCACGGGTAGGTACCACCGCCCCGCCTATTTCTGCCGTGAAGCAGTAATGCGTTTCGGTTTGAAGGGTGGGGCAGCCGTTGTGACTATACTGAGACCTTAGAACTATATCTCAAGGTGTGTGGCGCATTTACGTTGTAGATGTCTATGGGCTCCAGTAACCACTTAACACCAGGTGGGCTAGGAGCTCGTCCACACAACTAAGCAATAAAAAAATAAAAAATAAAAAATCTGAAATTCTTGAATTTCAGTCACTGGTTGAGCACTAATTGACATAGATTTAGAAAATATTATTAAACTACACACAGATCCCGGATTACCTGTATTTAACTTTTCCTAACTGATATTTCAACTAAGCGTGAACAGGTAGGTGAGCTCACCGACTCCAGCTGAGAGAAATTGCTAACACTAGCCCTAGCAAGAGCAGTGATAGTGCTTCACTGAGTATATTTACCATAGCCGACGTAAAGATTGTCAACCAATTCTATTGGTTCTTGGGCTTTCCTAAGATACTTCATCAGCATACGAGGTGTTTCGACCGTCAATTTTTCCGTTTCAATAGCAAGCACTAGCTTATCTGTTCTTTTATTAATGCTGAAAAATATTTTAATAATTTCAAATATATAATTATGTACCTTTACTATATTGCTTTTACAGCTTTTCATTCACTATTTGTTTTCATAAATGACAGTTATGGAAACATGAAAAATAATTTTAACAACTTTACGTATTCAGAGCGAGTAATGTTTGAGTAATTCTAAAAGTGGGACACTTTGAGTTTCAAAATGCTTTTGAATAACCTAGATTCTAACTGGATTAGATCCAATCATAGGTAAATAGGTGTAAGGATCACATAAGAATACAGAATTCATTCAATAAAAACTACACTATAGTGAAATTTCCATTTTAAAATCTCATATCAATCTCATCATTATAGTAGTACACAAGGCTTTAAAACTGTTTTGATAGTCACCATCGGAGCTCAATATTCTTTCCAACTTTATTCAATAAAATTTTTAGAATATTAAAACCTTAATTATCAAATAAAGCAACATACCTCGTTGTCGAGAAATTCAAACTAAATCATAAAGATACTTACTAAAACTCCACGATTTTGGCGTTAAGAAGACCTTGGACTTTCACGTCATTCAGTTCGACAGTAATATTAGAATTGGCAATGTACAATGAGTACTTCTGCAGATATAATTGATCTGGTATAGGTTCGTAGTGGGGTACACACGACGCGTGGTACTGGAAGTATGACCTGATACAATCTATGTTGAAACTGGGGCAAGGTCTTCGTATTGAATCTGAAATAATTATTTGTTTTTATTGCAATATATGGATGAGCTCACGTGGCGTTAAGTGGCTAATGGATCTTAGGCACGATAACCCACCCAAAAATGTAATTTCTCTGAAATAGATATAGCCAGAGTGACAGGGTTTGGACGAGTGCTCAGCATTAGCGAGGCTACTCCATCATGTTGGAATTTTAGATAACCAATCCGTCTTCATACTCTGCTGCTCTGACCATCTGACATAAAACTAAACTTAAAATCCAGTTCCATTTTATTTATTTTACGTTCTTCTATTGTCATGGAAAAGTGTGGCCAGGTGTAGTCCGCCCCGTTTTTTCGTGAGTCACACACTGTATTCTAGAAGTATACTAGATTTTTTTGTAGTTTAAAAAAACGTTACCATAGTCAGAGCCCGGATGTTCGCTTGAGGACTTAGCGCAGCCGAAGAAGCTGACCAAGATGAATGTCAAACACAGGTAGTTTCTCATTTTGTCCCTTAACGAATGGATTATATTGATAAAGCGATCGTTTAAATACAACGACCCATCGCGTGATTTATATATTACGTGTTTGAAAATTGCAGTTAATAACCTAATCTATGATTCATAATTGAGAGTTAATAAGATGGAGTTTTACGCGTAGCCGTTTAAAATGCTTTGTGCTACTTAGGCCTTTTTTTTGTCCGAAAATATAAACTAACTAGCGACCCGCCCTCGCTTCGCTTCGGAAACATTAAAACACACATGAAACCAAAAAAAAAAAAAAAAAATTAAAAAAGTAGCCTATGTTCATCAGGAACAATGTCGGCTTCTAATGGAAAAAGAATTTTTCAAATCGGTCCAGTAGTTTCGGAGCCTATTCGAAACAAACAAACAAACAAATCTTTCCTCTTTATAATATTAGTATAGATATAAACATAAACGAATTGAAAATTACAGTTATTTGATTTATTTTGTACGTTGTAGATGTCTATGGGCTCCGGTAATCACTCAACATCAGGTGGGCTATGAGCTGTCGTCCACCCAAAAACCAATAAAAAAAACAATACCAGTATTAAAAACACGAAGCCTTCTTGAAGATCTAAGCCCAGATTTTTTGCACCATGTTAAAAGAATCCAAAACTGCGACTTCTGAAAATGTATACTCTGTAATTTTTGTTGGCCGGGGTTTTTCCTGTTTGCGAAGCTGTCATGCTTTGCGATCTGAAGGCTTAGGGACAGCGGTCGTAGAATTCAATTGTTACTTCGACCTCATGTCGATTCACAGTAGCATATGTATGGGCTCTGGTAATAACCTTCTTCTGAATCACCTTCTGGCTTGACTTCCACGGTGAAGGAATAACATCGTGTAATAAAAATCAAACCCGCAAAATTATAATTTGCGTAATTACTGGTGGTAGGACCTCTTGTGAGTTCGCTCGGATAGGTACCACCATCTCGCCTATTTCGGCCGTGAAGCAGTAATTCGTTTCGGTTTCAAGGGTGAGGTAGCCGTTGTAACTATACTGTGAGCTTAGAACTTATATCTCAAGGTGGTTGGCGCATTTACGTTATAGATGTCTATGGGCTCCAGTAATCACATTGGCCACAAGGTCGTTCTTCGATCTAAGCAATAAAAAGTAGTCCCAAATTTTCTAGGAAACTCGTATCTGCTGCACGCACGCTGGGAATCACGACTATTGTTGTTAACATTATCAAAGTTTATAAAATAGACTATATACATCGGGTTAAGTAGGCAATATTCTTAGAAAAAAATAATTAAAAGCTGAATAGTAGGCTAAAAGCTTAAATTCTGAATAACGAACAAAAATAATAAAGAAGTGAATAAACCTTTATTATATTTTGAAAATATTGTGCACCAAACTGATTACATTAAATAGTAATTTAAGCTACTCGTAAGAGCGCAAATAACTATCAAACAGAAATATATGTCCAAGATATAAAGTGATTTACAAGACGGAATTGATTCAAATAAACGAGAAATACTTCACAGCATCATCGACGTAAAGAATTTTGCCATGATACTGATCAATGTTATAAATAAATAAAACCGTTGCTGAAATCTTTAGAAAATTAAAATTAAAATTAAAAACTTTAAACACTAGATTCAATGAGAGTAGCTGTTGAATCTCAATCCGAAATCGCAAATATTGTATTGTATGTAGTTCGCCATGAACAGGGGCCCTTGAGTCACGAGCGCTTCCCGAATGGTGAACGGCATGTTGTTAAGCAAATTGTCGTATGATGTCTTCACTATCGGATCTGAAAATTGAAAATCGACTTATGTTAATTTTGCGCGATCTGAGTCCTTGTCCACAGCAAAGATGTTGCTTAAAGCCTTAATTCTAACTCTTCGGAAATTCAAATTGCAACAGAAAAAAACAGGGGAATTATTCGAGGAAAATATACAGGCTCCGAATATTACATAATTTTTGCTTTACGAATATAATCAGATGGCATAATTGATGCTGAGTTGTGACGTATATTTTCAACGTCAGCAGAGCCAATTTTTTATTATTATTGCTTAGATGGGTGGACGAGCTCACAGCCCCCCTGGTGTTAAGTGATTACTGTAGCCCATAGACATCTACAACGTAAATGCGCCACCCACCTTGAGATATAAGTTCGAAGGTCTCAGTATAGTTACAACGGCTGCCCCACCCTTCAAACTGAAACGCATTACTGCTTCACGGCAGAAATAGGCGGGCTTGCTAGTTATAACCAAGTATTTTAACAAGTCTAGTAATAACACGATTCCAAAATACCTGGACTGTTGTTGATGTTGGTTCCTGTAGTGTATGGTGCGTTGCCATCTTCAGCATATGTGGTAACTTCAGCATGCGTCAACTGAACGTTGTTGATGTAAGGTATAGTCGCCGTGATTGTTACTACGCCTGTGAAATAATCTTATAGTAGTTTTAAACCTATTTTTGCTCTCGAAACTTCAATTGGAGATTTAAGTTTACTTATATATTCTTCTGATGGTGTTCTCCTATTATAATTTGCTTCTACAAATCCTTGCGTAAAGTGTTTCTCATGAATTACCGATGAGTAAAGAAAGTACGCTGTGATTATAGCCAGTGATTTCAGCACCATCAACCAAGTACCGACCATAGTATGTTCGAATTCTCAATTACTGTGTAAGAATAAATCTAATCTTCAGCACGATTTGTTCGTAGCAGAAACAGTTTGAGCAGTTCCGACCCATACTAACAAAATGTTGACACCAGTACAAAATGTTTGCTTTTTTACACGATTTTCCATTTCTAGGTTACGATTTAAATCCCAAAAAATAGATGCTGTGCAAATAAATTATTTGATGGTTCATGAAGTTAATGAATTTGCTGCGTATAATAAAAATATTAGGGCATCTGAAGTATAGAGTTGTGTCGCCTACACGAGAATTACTTTAAAAAAAATAGTACTACAATTACTAGACTAAATATTTAAAAAAAATACTTTGTCTATGAGACCATTTTAGATGTACTGTTGTATTGCTTATTGTGTACCTTGTCTCGCCTATGGCCTGGATTTAGCCTGTATTTCAAATACATTCATTTAATTACAATCCGGTGGAATTTCAATCACTGGGTGAGCATTTATTGACGTAGAACTAAAATATATATTTAAACTACATATATATTATAGATACGGCTTATGGATTACCTTTTTTTAGTTTTTCCTACCAAATCGTTGGTAGCCTATGGGGCTATTTCAACTACGCGTGAGCTCACGGACTCAACCTTCGAGAAATTGCTAACACTAGTCTTTTATTTTTGTTGGACTTCCGCCCTCCACTGGGGATGGCGGGCGGAGCATGTCGGAGTCGAACCAACTAAAATCTCCTGTCGCTCAACAACCAACGTCCAAACCTCGCATGAGACAGAACTCATGGAAAGGTAAAGGGGGGAAAGTGAAGCGTTTAGTGCGGAGCACATCTCTCCCATCACTTCTCCCCTCGGGACGCCGGACCGGCGGTCGTCGGCGCCACGACCACCGGCCCTCTCGGTCGGCAGGCTATCCGAAGGCCGCCTAGATGGCGCCGGTTAGAGTGAGTTAGCATTAGCCCTAGCAAGAGCAGTGCTTCACTGAGGATATTTACCATAGCCGACGTAAAGCTTGTCAACCAATTCTATCGGTTCCTGGGCTTTCCTATGGTACTTCATCAGCAGACGAGGTGTGTCGATGGACAATTTTTCCGTTTCAATAGCAAGCACTAATTTATCTGTTTTCTTGTTGATGCTGAAAAAGTAAAGACACAATTATAATCATTTTAAAAATATATATTACAGCTTTGTTTTCATAAATGGAATAATGGTTATGGAAACATGAAAAAATATTTCAAAACTTGACGTATACAAAACTAGTATTGATTTAGTAACTATAAGAGTGACATCCTAGTTTAATATTAATCTTACATACAAAACTACAAAAGCGAAATATGAATGAAGACTTAATTCAGTCAAATACTGATTATTGTGAGATAACTTTTAAAAACCTCATAGTAGTATACGGAGCTCTACAACTGTTTTGATAGTCACCATCGGAGCTCAACATTCTTCCCAACCATTTCCCAAAAAATTTTTGGAATGTTCGTGACGTCTTCATAAAAACCTTAATATTCACATAAAGCAATGTACCTCGTAGTCGACAAATTCAAACTAAATCATAAAGATACTTACTAAAACTCCACGATTTTGGCGTTAAGAAGACCTTGGACTTTCACGTCATTCAGTTCGACAGTAATATTAGAATTGGCAATGTACAATGAGTACTTCTGCAGATATAATTGATCTGGTATTGGTTCGTAGTGGGGTACACACGACGCGTGGTGCTGGAAGTATGACCTGATACAATCTATGTTGAAACTGGGGCAAGGTCTTCGTATTGAATCTGTAATAATTATTTTGTTTTTATTGTAATACTGGTGGTAGGATCAGGAGGTGGGTTTTTACTGGTGGTAGGACCTCTTGTGAGTCCGCGCGGGTAGGTACCACCACCTGCCTATTTTTGCCGTGAAGCAGTAATGCGTTTCGGTTTGAAGGGTGGGGTAGCCGTTGTAACTATACTACATTTACTGGTGGTAGGATCTCTTGTGAGTCCGCGCGGGTAGGTACCACCACCCTGCCCGTTTTTGCCGTGAAGCAGTATTGAGTTTCGGTTTGAAGGGTGGGGTAACCGTTGTAACTATACTAGATACTTTAGAACTTATCTCAAGGAGGGTGGCGCATTTACGTTGTAGATGTCTATGGGCTCCAGTAACCACTTAAAACCAGGTGGGCTGTGAGCTCGTCCACCCATCAGCTCTAAATAAAATAAAAAAACTTACAAAATTATAATTTGTGTCATTACTGGTAGGTTTTGTGTCCGCACGCATAGATGCCACCATTTTGCCTATTTATGCCAAAAGGGTGGAGAGAGCCGATTTACTGTTAAAACTGAGACCTTAAAACTTATGTCTCGAGGGAGGTGGTGGCATTTACATATTAGGTGTCTTTGGGCTACGGTAACCACTTAACACCAGACGGGTCGTAAGATCGTCCACCCATTCAAAAAAATATTTAAGAAACAACATGAATACGTAAGCTCACGCGGCGTTAAGTAGCTGATGGATCTTAGGCACGAAAACTCAATGAAAGTTCTTGGACGAGCGCTTAGTATCTGCGACGTAATTCCATCACCTTGGGACTTTAGATAGCGAATCGATCTTCTTTCTCTGCTCTGACTGTCTGATATACCTTAAACCGAGTATATACCTAAAGTCCTAAGTTACTGGTGGTAGGACCTCTTGTGAGTACGCGCGAGTAGGTACCACCACCCTGCTTCTACCGTGAAGCAGTGCGTTTCGGTTTGAAGAGTGGGGCAGCCGTTGTAACTATACTTGAGGCCTTATAACTTATATCTCAAGGTGGGTGGCGCATTTAAGTTGTAGATGCCTATTGGTTCCAGTAACCACTTAACACCAGGGGGGCTGTGAGCTCGTCCACCCATCTAAGTGATGAAAAATAAAAAGTCCAGTTACATTTTGTTTCTTTCACTTGTCATGGAATGATGTGGACAGGTGTAGTCCGCCCCGCTTTTCAGTAGCCCCCACACGCCATTCTAGAAATATTCTAGAACTTTTTTAATTAAAAAAGATATTACCATAGTCAGAATCCGGATGTTTGCTTGAGGACCTAGCGCAGCCGAAGCAGCTGACCAACATGAATATCAAACGCAGGTAGTTTCTCATTTTGTCCACTTCACGAATGGATTATATAGATAAAGCGATCGTTTAAATACAAAGACTCATCGCGTGATTTATACATATAATTATTACGTGTTTGAAAATTGCAGTTAATAACCTAATCTATAATAATTCATAATAATTGAGAGTAAATAAGATCGAGCGAGTTCTATTCGTAATAGTTTAAAATGTTTTGTGCTACTTAGAACTGATTTTTTGTTTGTCGGATAAAATATATTATTAGCGAATATATACGAATTAAAAATTACAGTTGTTTGATTTATTTTGTTTGGTTCAACGGAATTAAACACTGAAGTACCGGAAACGTCAATATTCTTAACGATTTAATGGATAGTCTTACAAGTAAACCGAATTTTACTTCCCACCGCTAGGAAGCAATTAAGTCGTTGAATCTATTATCTAACAATTATTTTCTTTAAAATCGAATAAAAGTATTGCATAGGTAAGTGTAAGTTAAGCCTATAACATTTTAATTTTGCATAATTATATAGCGTTAAGGCGTATTGCAAATTTACGCAGCTATAATTTTTACTTAATCACTTTTTTGCCTCTTTCTGCTATCCGCTTTGAAGAGTGGGACAGCCGTTACCATATTGAAACTTAAATCTCATTTCTCAAGATGGTGCCTGGTTTTCTTTTTTTTTAGAATTAAGTATCCTTGCCAACCACTGAACCCGCTCAGCCGGGAAGGTAGGCATTACTAACAACTCACCCAAGCGCAGCTATTTCCTAGTGCATTTACCATCGGATCGAAATCGCGACTCGCTGAGTAGATCAGGCGAGAAGCCCAGCACGCTGATGGTATGAACTCTTCGACGATTTCGAAAAGTTTTTTTTTTTTTTTTTATTGCTTATATGGGTGGACGAGCTCACAGCCCACCTGGTGTTAAGTGGTTACTGGAGCCCATCGACATCCACAACGTAAATGCGCCACCCACCTTGAGATATAAGTTCTAAGGTCTCAAGTATAGTTATGGTGACCTGTCCTAGTCAAATTCAAATTCAAATTCAAAATCATTTATTTCAACTTAGATGTCAGTATGACACACTTGTTGAATGTCAAAATACAAATAACAATGTTAACTCTACCAGTTCCAAAAAAGCCACAGTCCTGAGAAGAACCGGCGAAACAAAGGCAGAGGGCTTTTTTTTTTTTTTTTTTTTCTCAATTATTTTCTTTTTTTTAAATAAATAAAAATATTTACAATAAAAGAAAAAACAAGTCAAAAAATACAATTAAAAAATAATAATAATAATGAAAAATGAAAAGGCCAGGAGCGAGCGCCTCATTCCCACGTAGTGCCAGCTAGTAAATAATCCTTAACTTTATAATATGCCTTGTTGCACAAACGTTCCTTAACAGTTTTCTTAAATCTATGAACAGGTAGTAATTTAACGTTTAGTGGTATCTTGTTGAAAAGTTGTACACCCAGCCCTCTAAAAGAGTTGCTTATTTTCTTAATTCGAGCCGCCGGCAACGCAAGCCTATGTTTGTTCCTAGTGTTCACATTGTGCAAATCGCAGACTCTGGGGAATTCTTCAATGTTTTTACGCACGTACAATAAATTTTCAAAAATGTATTGGGACGCTAAAGTTAGAATTTTGATTTCCTTAAACTTGTCCCTCAATGATTCCCTCGGGTGCATATTATAAATAGCACGAATAGCCCTCTTCTGCAGGATGAAAATCGTTTCGACATCGGCAGCATTGCCTCATAGCAAAATGCCATAGGACATAACACTATATAGTATTAGTACTAGTTGCCTTCTAAAGCACCGAAAGAGGGTCCATGGGAATGTGTACCGTCGACAGTGGATCGCTGCTGTGGGAGCCGGGTCAGGGGTATAGTTAGCAGTAGCTACGAGATGACGATATCACAGCATTTAGACGCTGACTTCAGCTTTCGGTAGGTGAGACGGGCTCAAACCTTAAATCATAGTAAAGATCTCTACAATACAATGTTTTACGGAAGAGGCGTCAAAAGCCTTGGGGATCAAATACCCCTAAAATGCTGGTGCAGAAGGCAACGGGAAACCACTGCACTAATTTCCCACGAGAGTCATGAGCAGGTCGTATTTGACTGATGCATGACCACGACCACTCTGTCAAGAGTGTACGAATAGGAAGAAAAACCTCTCCTTTGCCTGAAACCGCGTGTTATAAATTTATTTGCATCTCGCTCACACAATAATTATTCCTTTAAATTTAAATTCCAATTATCGCCATAATTATGTAGCATAGGTAGTAGGGTAGCTATATTTAAAGAACACAAGATATTTGACACACGCCTGAATCTCTCTTTAACGACATTTTCAAGATATGTTTGCGTATATACAAGTTCCGAAGTATATTTTTCATTTAGATCGTGGGTCTACCGAACAATTTCACCCGCTCAGTGAACCTAAATGAGTTACCTCCTAAAATGAGTTGTAAATTCGTTAATTATGGTATCTGAAGTACTGTTTTTGTGACCAGTCTAAGGGTCGCTGCAGACGGGCCACTAGCCACATCCACAATCGCCGCCATTTGAAGCTAGAAGTGGCTACAAAAGAAGCTAACGCGCGTGACAGCCACTTGTGGCCCATGTTGGACACTTGCGGTCGGTGACTGCTACTTTTTTTAACGCGTGCTTGCATTATTATAATGGACTCTGGAGTATTGTGACCAAACCGACCACTAGAGGCGAGCAGTGGCAATTTGTGGCGACCACCGGCGTCTACAGCGTGCGGCAATTCAATGCACAATGTATGAAAACTACAGGAAATATGTCGGTGGGTGCGTTTTGTGGTTTTGGCTGGTGGCCCGTGTGCGGCGACACTTACGAACAGTCTCTAAAGAAAATAGTCGTAGTGTAAAAATGGAGACCGTACCACTCATGTCTCCAGGTTTGTAGCGGCATTTTCGTTGTAGATGTCTATGGGCCCGGTTATCACTGAACATCAGGATTCGTCCACCAATTTAACTAAACCAACTAAAAAAAAAAAAAATTTTACTAATCACATACTGGTATCGTAGAATAATAAAAGTAGTTTTATTTTCATTAATAAATTTTATTTTATTTTTTTACAATATTAACAATAAGTGTAAGTTATTGTGAGTTAATATCAATTTTAACATTATAGTATTACATTTCTTTCCGTATTTGGGAGTCGTAGACAGAATGAAAACCGCTTTTGCGGTTTAATCTCGACGTTGACCTTGACCACGAAAACTTTAAAGTATTCTAATAATTCTGATCTGTGTTTTGAGCTAAAGTAATATAATAAACTAATTGTATCATCAGCGGTCTTTGATCTCTGTGGAAGTAGTAGTAAAAGTAGTAAATGAAAATTCCATTGAGAGATTCTGTCGCATAGATGAAGGTTGGTCATGCTAATAAGAGTATGATAAAGATACAAAGAAAATTAATGTATTTTGCTTTTCAAAGACAGAAAAAAAAAACTATCATCAACTTGACTATGTGTATTTGATGCCGAAATCACAAATGTTGTACTGTATGAAATTCGCCATAAATATCGGTCCTAGAAACACGAAGCCTTCTTGAAGATCTAGACCCAGATTTTTTCGCACCCTGTCAAATGAATCCGAAACTGCGACTTCTGCAAATGAATATTTATTTTAATTAAGAAGATGACCACATAGATCTACGTAGGCTACAATCGATAACCAAACATCTCATGAGGCTTGCATGACACTGCTGGAATATCGAGCGTATTAATTAATGGCAGTGCATGTTGTAAGCCCCCTTGGTCTAATACTACTATCCGAAACTAGTTATAACGCAAAGCAATGGGGTCCGGCACCACCACCATTATTCCAAGACAGTGAATGTTATTTTCTTCATTCCTAAATCCGGTCATGTTTCTTCAGAATTATTTTGAAGCACCCCTTACCATATGTATAAAAATAACAAGGAAATTGCTAATTTACTATTTAAAATGTAAAGGATTCTAAAATCTGGAATTGTGAATTAATATTAAATAACGTGATTATTCTAGCCTAAACGAGAATAAGTGGCCGCAATTGTTGATTTACAGGGCTGCTATTTTTTCAAGTTCAACATTAGTATTTTTTTTAAACAAACCTGTTCATTATTTAGGTACATCATAATTTTCTGATTTTGACTTAAGAAAATTATTCAAGAAAATAAATGATATTTCTATTCGTTCACCGATGACTTGTGAATCTTTCTATGTCTTATCTACAAACGTAAGCCTGTGAAAATATTAGAGTATCAAGAAAGATAAAACGTATGATTAATTGTTTACCCGCACTAGTGCTCATTTTAGGACCGATGTAGTATTTCATGTTGCTGTCCTCAATGTAACTGTTGGTTTCAGCTTCCGCTAAATATAGATTTGTCATATCGGGGAATACGGCTGTGAATGTGATTGTTCCTAAAACGGTTACAAATGTTAATCATCATGGTAATTAATAATTTAAACTTATCCCGGGAGCGGTTTAAGTGCAGAATGGACATGTTACGAAAGCCCATTAAGATAATTGGAGATTTGAAGAAGGTAGGTAGGTCATGGACTCATGGTAGACCAAAAATCACGGATGAGAATGGTTATGGGATATAAAGATGCTAGGCTGGGGCTACATTTTGATGTGATTTAAAGACGGTTCCATCTTTATATTTCGAGGTAAGTAGTAACATTCGCTTTGTAGGTCTGTGCATCAGATGGGACAGGCCATGAACCTTGCCTTGTTAGACGAGCTGTATCAAATATACCATTTTGTGTGCAATATAGCTATTGCTTACTACACATTAAATTTAAAATGAAAAATTGATAATTTCTACCATAATTTCCCGAAACTCCGTCATTTAGTTCTATTGGTTCTTTTGCCTTTCGACTGTACTTAGCTATCATTTGCGAAGATTCCAGTGTGACTTCCTTCATTTCTGCAGCGAGCACTAATTTGTGAGTTTTCTTGTTTATGCTATAAAAGAAAATGTTTCTTTTATTCAACGACAAAAATTAAGATCAATATGATGATAATTATAATTGAATATGCAATTTCGAAAAGGGCACATGTCGCATATTTTGTCAAATACGTTTTTGCATATACATGTAGTTTTGAGGCTTACCTACACCCACGTTATAATAATTCCAGTAATTTTCAATTGCTAATTAACACTAAAATATATCTCAAAAGTTAATATTTAAAATTATACACTGCTTTAGAAAATAGTCAGATTTTTTCATTTCTTGAACATTTTACATTTTCAGAGATGTGCCCTTTTCGAAATTGCATATTTAATTTAGTTGGTTATCTGTTTTAAAGAGATACATTTTTGACAATATCAGATATCTACGAAATAGTGCAAAAATTGTCCATGTTCTAAATACTTACTAAAGTATTTATACTTACTAAAGTATTTAGAACTAAAATAACTAAAATACTTACTAAAACTCAACAACTTTTCCATTAAGCCCACCGACGTTAGAATTACGTAGAACGAAAGACATGTTAGCGTGCGGTAAATAAAAAATGATATTTTTTAGCTTCAGAGGATCTGGCACTGGTCCGTGCGAAACCACGCATGATGAGTGTTGTTTGAAGTAAGCCCTTATACAGTTCAAATCGAAATGGGGACAGGATCTTATTTTTTGATGATCTGAAATCGATAAGTTAACTTTAACTAGTATTGAACATCATCCTCGTTCTCCTGCCCTTCTCCCAGTTACATGGAGTCAGCACAACGTGTTTTCTCCTTCCATACTTCTCTATAGTGTATCATTTCTTCGCTCACTCCCCTCTTACACATATCGTCTTTCACGCAATCCATCCATTTCTTCTTAGGTCTACCTCTTCCTCTAAGGTTCTCTATTTCTTTCTGTTTAACTAGTATTAAGCATTATCGTCAAATAGACATAGATGTAAACTCGACTGCCCACTGTCATGTGAGTAACTTAATTCTTAGTCATACATTACGCAGTCTTAATCACACAAAAGCACGATTTTTTTACATACGGTACATTTTTACGTTGACACTGGCAATGTATCGCAAAATTTAAATTACATAACGGTTTTGCGTTTTATGAACTACCAACTAATAAGTGAATGTTAGATATTAGAATAATGGAGTAACTCTGTGAAATTACCACAACCACATAAAAAAATTAAAGACTTTAAAATTATATAAATTTCCATAACAATTGGTGGCCTTATTGTTTAAAAGCAGAGTACCGTGGTCCTTTTCCAGAAGAAACTAAGTCCAGCTTTAATTGAGAGTAGAATTGAGACATCGACCTCATGTCTCATGGCTGATGATGGCATTTGCGTTGGATCCGTATGGTCTCCGGTAGCCACTCTACTACTTATGCTACACTTTCTTTAGTACCAGATCAGTTGCAAGCTCATCCATATTCATGCAATAAACATATATGTTTTTTAATTCTAAAAAAAACTAAAAAAAAACAGACTCATACCATTATATTGAACGGCAGCTATATTCGAAGCCTCAACATCGTTTTCAATATTGAAGCATTCACATTGAACAAGCAATGCGATAGAGAACCAATAGATTAACATCTTTATTAGCATTTGAACGTATATTTCCTTTTGAAGTCTCTTTTATACCTCAATTATCGCGTGGCGTATGAACATTACGAGCAGTTAATTACTGAATCGTTTATAACTTTTTATTCAGTTCCGACCGCTAAGGACTGGGTTGCAGAGTCGAATTTATAAATTAATTACACTTTATTACATCCATGATCAATTGTATTGACTCTAATTACTTAATCGACTTAGACGACGTGCAATCTAGCCCATAGACACAACCCATTGAGTTTCTCGCCGGATCTTCTCAGTGGATTGCATTTCGATCCGGTGGTAGATTCGGCGAAGCGCTGCTCTTTCTGGGGCTAGTGTTGGCAAATACTCTCAGGTTGAGCCCGTAAGCTCACCTATCAGTCCAATCATAGCTGGAATAGCCCCTTAGGCTTCAGAGATTAGGTAGGGGAAAAAACACACTCATGTGCTTAAAAGAGAATTGTTCTACTAATTTAGTTTTCAAAGACGCTTGGGTTTTTTTATTTATTGCTTAGATGGATGGACGAGCTCACAGCCCACCTGGTGTTAAGTGGTTACTGGAGCCCATACACATCTTAACGCATTAATGCTAACTTTTTTTTTTTAATTAGCATAGAAAACACATTAAATCAATAAAAAAAGCATTACACACACTATCATGTATTCGACACAACACATACATAAAAATATACTTTTTGTTTACTGTCAATTGTCAAACTTTTGTCATGTCTGTGTTCGAATTGAGAATAGATTAATATTTTTTGTCTTTAATATAATTTATCTATAGTGCAGTTTTGGCGAACACGGTGATTATATTGTCTAATTTTAATAGTGCTTGACAATAAAAACTTTAGTTTAGGGTGCTGGTGGTGCTGCCCCGCTTTTGTAGCGCATCAGGGATGTTTGCAGACGCGCACATAGATTGTTTTTACGCTACCATGCGTAAGAGGTGTGCATCTCTGGTAAACAGAGTGAGGGCCAGCTCCAACAGTATCCTGAGCATGATCACAAGCAGGCTGGACTGTATATACATGGGTCGCTGTGGTGCCATCTCCCATGGGATGTTACCACAGTAATTCATTGTGATGTAAATATAACTACTAACATAGGTCTAAGTTTTATTAACAATTTATATGAGTCATGGATACTTGAAATAAAAACATTATTATTATAATTATTATTATAATAATGTTTAAACTTATAATTTCAATTTATTATAGTCGAATTTCGACTACTGCGGGACCACTAGTAATAATAAAATTACATCGATCGGGAAAATCGGGAACAACAAAATAAAAATAATTAACGCGAGATTAAACCGTAACAGTAGATTTCATTCATTTCATGTATAAATTATTAATTTATTCACAGCCTAATTCTAAACCAAAGTTGCAGATATTGTATTGTATGTAATGGTCCATGAAAATTTTTCCTTCCGTGACAAAACTTTCTAGAACGGCACCTGGCATAGAAGCTATCAGTTTCTGATACTCTCTTTCGGCTACACGATCTGGAACAACAAATTTAAGAGCTCTTTACTTCGGCCCTTTATCGGTAGGTTTGATAGTAATAGTTCATAATAATAGTTAATAGTATACTGGTGGTAGGACCTCTTGTGAGTCCGCGCGGTTGAGTACCACCACTCTGCCTATTTCTGAAATGAAGCAGTAATGCGTTTCGGTTTGAAGGTTGGGGCAGCCGTTGTAACTATAGTGAGACCTTATAACTTATATCTCAAGGATGGGCTCCAGTAAGGGCAGGGTGGGCAGGATGGTGGTACCTACCCGTGCGGACTCACAAGAGGTCCTACCACCAGTATTTTTCTGTGTACGTATTTTATTAATCGTGAAAGTCGTCCGTGAATAGGTGTAAGGTATGTATGTACTTTATTTAAAAAAATGATAGCTGTTTTAGGGATTTCAAAACTGGCACACTCGCATCGTAATGAGTTACGAGTGCTGAGCCAACGATAAATCCAATTGAAGTGAATCGAATCGAAAGAATCAGTACAATTCTTACCCAAACTGGAATATAGACCTATTCCCATTGTGTATTTCGTGTTACAATCCTCAATGTACGTGAAAACTTCGGCGTTGTTCAAATCAAGATCGCAGATGCTCGGAAACACCACAGTAAAACTCATAGGTCCTGAAATTAGATGGTGAAAAACAATTAATTACAAAGAAAAGTAATTAAATTTGTGAAACTTCAATCTGAGGGTATTTATAAGCGTTCTTAAATGTAAATTCCCTTACAAATTCTTGATATCAGCAGGGGATCCTCAGTGGAGTGTACTATCACCCCTCCTATATGCCCTCTCTAAACCAACGACATCCGCACCACAATTACATGCAGAGATAATGCACCTACCATGCATTATCTCTGCACCACCCTATGGTCGACTGGAAGAGAATGCCCATGGCATTAAGTCCGCCTGTGTACAAGTTTTGTTTTGTGCATAAAGTATAAATAAATAAATAAATAAATAAATAAAGGGGCACCTTCGGAAGTGGTAGGAAGTCGTAGAGCTCGCCTTGTTTGCAGACGACTCAACTTAGTTTTTGTCCTTTCCATTCCCTTCTATCACCATTGTGAGAAAGCAGAGGCTATTAAATATTCTACCTCAGTGGCTGGACCGATAAATAGTCGCGGTCAATGTGGGAAAGACTGTAATACTTCTCTACGGTCCGGTCCATATTAAAGTTGTTCCTAAGAAACTCAGTCTCTTCTTTCAGTCTCTGCTGTCACCTGGTATTATCTCTTGCCGCCGTCTCAGTGAGCGAGGTTATAGGCCCAGTAGAATCTTCCCCTCCGCACTATAGTCGAGGCCGGGCAGTAAGTCAGGAATTATATCATCACCCGGAATCAGGATCTGGTGGCTTTCGTGAATAGGCTCATTCGTAATACGTACGAGCGAGCCAAAAACGGACCCCACGAGTACTTTCGCAATATTGCCCAGCTGCATACGAGACTATCTGATGTTAAGACGCTGTCACCGGAGCTCTCAAGCCTTTCGATAATGGTGCAAAGCTAAATGATTCTCGACAGCTCTGGGACCTGAGGTAACATTGAACTACCTCTTTTGGGACTGAGTTTCAATCAACCCCGCCTCCCACATCCTTCCCCTTGTTTATTCCTTAATGGTGGCCCCTTTTAGGGACCGCTACTGTACTAAGTGCAGCTTTTTACCACGAGGGTATTGGCCCCCATCCCCTTAGGGATGAGCATTGAACCGGTCCCCTCCCCAACAATGGTTGCCGCAAAACACCGCGACATATGGGATAATAGTTTCAATTGTATAACGGCTGCCTATGTTTTTGAATCGTCATTGATGACGCCAGTATATAGTTTATTAGTGAATTCATTAAAACAGTACAGTCAACGATATACCATAATAAAGATATTCGCTTCGTCTGCTTCTATTTGTGCTATCGTGGCCAATGCCTTTAACTCCTTGATCTGAGAATACTGGTACTAGAATAAAACTTAAACATTCGTATTCTTTTTGCGAATAGGAAATAGTTGTGATCAATAAAGTATATATCCAATGACTTTAAACTTTAATCTCGAGATGAATTGGAGTATTTACCGTAATCACACGTGGCATTATCACTTCTCACAATGGGCTCTTTACCCTTTCTATTGTACTTGAATGTTACTTGTATCGATTCCAATCTTACAGAGTCCACTTCTATTACCAACACCAGTTTCTGAGTTTCTTTGTTTATGCTGCAAAAAGCCAATCATAATGATTTTAACCTAAACCAATATTTAAAATGTGAAAATTTTTTTTTGGACATTTTTGACACAGTTACGCAAGATGACAAATTTGAATTAATTTACGCTTAATTATTTGAAATAGCATACAGGACACTTCAATTGTGACCAAAGCAACGTCGGATATATCCGTTATAATAAATAAAGAACCGTATTTGGAGGTTCGTGATTACATACCACAAATCAGTAGATCGACTAATAGTACCAAAGAATATAATATGGTTCATTCTTAATGAATTAAAAATAAACGTAGGTAAAATCTCGGGTCACATCTAATTGACCCCAATTTTGAGATGTGTAGTTTTCGCCCGTTCGAGAGGTTGCTCTATTTTAATTCATCATCATCATCATCATCACAGAATTTCCAAGTCCACTGCTGAACATCTCTCGTCTCTCTTTTTCAACCCGTGTCCACCCAATGCTGGGTGTAGGTCTCTTCGAGTGCACCCCCTGAACCCCCTGAACATAGGCCTCTCCACTTGATGTCCAGTGCGGCCAGTTTGCTTGCGTCCAATGTGACCCAGCGATGTTTGGTAAGTGGTCGTTCCATCTATTTTAATTAATTAATGTATAAAAAAACTCCGCTGGATGCAGGCAGCGCAAGACCGGTCTTTGTGGCGAGGCTTGGGGGGGGCTATGTCCAGCAGTGGACCTCTGTGGGTTAATAAGAAGAAGAAGAAAAAGATAAAAAAACTAAGACGTAATATCGCATTGAAGATTACTTACTAAAACTCAACAATATTTCCATTAAGACCTCCGACTTCTACATTATTGAGTTCCATAGTTATATTAGAATTTGCTATGTTTAATCTGTAATGGTTGAGAAACAGTGGATCCGGTACTGGCTCCCGTGCTATTTGACATTTTGAATTACTCGAGAAATATTCTCGAATACAGTCTAAGTCGAAATTCGGACAAGGTCTTTCGATGTTTTTCGGATCTGAAAGTAATATATTATATAATTTCGTTAATTACTAAAATATATTTTTTTTGTTTTTTTTTTATATTTTTTTTATTGCCATTGTAGGCAGACGAGCATACGGCCCACTTTGGTCACCGTCACTCATGGACGTCAGCAATTCCAGGGGCAGAGCCAAGCCGCTGCCCACCATATTTGACTCCATCATTAATAAGTTATCATTTCGTAAAATTATTCATTGGTCTCTGAGGCTAGAGCACAATTAACAGATATTGATCGAATAATTGAAAACAATTTTTATAAAGAAGCATAATATGATGAAAATATAAAAAAAAAATACGAAAACGAAATTATAGAACGAAAAACCGATGAAGTAAAAGAGACACAAAGAGAATTACCCAAAATGGTATCTCTACGACATGTTACAATTGATATACTGCTGGCAATATAACCCAAAAAAGTAATGGCCAGTCTTAAAACTAATACCAAATTCTTATTTAGTATAATGCGAGGAAGTGGCATGCGACGCCGACTCTATAAAGTGAGAGATGAGGGTAAGGAGAAGAATATTTTTATAAACAAATGCTTTACTATCACATCACAAAGCTATTGTTGTTATATTGCTCATTAAAATTGTTTTATTTTAATCATTTAAACTCACTCATTTAAATTTTGATTTCTCTAAAGTGGATTTTGTTAATTTTTAATTTGTTACAAAAATGATTTATTTCCACATTAACAAATGAACTAATCTGATTCGAAAATGATCTTTGTTATTGTTATACATCACGCAAAAAATATGAATGGGCTTAAATTTTTTAATTAAAGACTGATTGTAGGCTGTAATTTGATTCTGAATCGGTACTAGTATCTATTTCCGTTACGGACCAGTCATGTTTTATGATTAGAAGCACAGCCTCAAACAAAATATAGGCTTTGATCTCACATTTCATATCATCGGGGGGGGGGGGGGGATTTTCATAATATTATTATGATGTATATTTCTGGACTCTCGTAATCGTTAAACACTACCGGTGCTCTGAGATCGATTACGTAGTCTAATCAAAAAGCAATATTTAAATAAATCTGCATACCATCGGCAGGATCCAGATTCTTGTCACAACCAAATTTTTTAGCTGTAATCAAACCGAAAAGGGCAAGACACGAGTACCATACAAGCCTCATTGTAACAGATTAACTGCGTTCTAGAAAACTTTCCACCTTATATCATATACAACAATTATTTTTATAAAAAGAAACTAGTTTGTATAATTCCTTCTGTGTATTGAAAGCATTGTGTAATATTTTCTTGATATTACGAAGGTGTTTTGTGTTGAGTTTATTGTCATATTATTGCTCGTTTACATTAAATATTATATTGACTTTGTTGCTGTAACTATGATTTAAAGCAGAATCGATTTGCGCATCTGGGTAAATAATCTAACTACAAGTTTGATATCAGCAAACTCTAGAGTTGTGTTCAACAGTGAGTTGAAGTGAATTCGAGTTAAAACTCGAATAAGGGCCAAAAAATGAGATTTATAATATTGATGACAAGAGATTAATGTTACATTAGACACGAAGTTAATAAAATAAACTGCGGATACAATCAATAGCTTATTCAGAAGAACGTGATCAGGTTCTAATACTCTTTTAAAGAATTTGGAACTTCGAATTCACAAACTTTTTGAACTAAAAACTCCTTTTTGTACATTTCGAATTGAATTCCCTCTTTATCTATATATGTATAAAAGAAAGTCGTGTTAGTTACACTATTTATAACTCAAGAATGGCTGAACTGATTTGGCTGGAAATTGGTGAGGAGGTAGCTTAGAACCAGGAGAAGGACATAGGATACTTTTTATCACGTTCCCGTGGGACGTGACATAAAACGTGATATAACAAAACGCAACTGATATGGAATAACAAAACGGAACTGACAGCTAAACGTAATATATTCTATGGTTAATTATCGTAGAATTTTAAAGTTGACGTGTTTAAAACAAACAGTGTGGCGGAACAAAGTTCGCCGGGTCCGTTAGCATTACATAATATTCTTATTTACAAAACATAGAACTTCCAATTTAATTCCTTTTCCTACAGAATTTAGAATATCGATAAATCGTTAAATTCGACACACTTTTTAAATTCCAAAACTCTTTTTTGTTACTAAATCTGGAATAATAACTTTATTTCCTTTTTAATCTCCAACAATCTCCAATGATAATCATCATCATCATCATCATCGTCTTTAATGTTTAGTGATGGGAAATTTGGTTTATTTTGTGCATCTCGCGTTAAAGCTGAAAGTTGCACTTTTTTTTTTTTATATTTTTTTATTGCTTAGATGGGTGGACGAGCTCACAGCGCACCTGGTGCTAAGTGGTTACCGGAGCCCATAGACATCTACGACATAAATGCGCCACACACCTTGAGATCCCACAGACACAGCCCACTGAGTTTCTCGCCGGATCTTCTCAGTGGGTCGCGTTTCCGACCCGGTGGTAGATTCTGCGAAGCACTGCTCTTGCTAGGGTCAGTCAGTTAGTCTCAAGGCTATCAGCATAGGTAGGAAAAAAAAAACCTTGTGATATAAGCTTTGACTCTAAGGTCTCAAGTATAGTTACAACGGCTGCCCCACCCTTCGAACCGAAACGCATTACTGCTTCACGGCAGAAATAGACGGGGTGGGGGTACCTACCCGCGCGGACTCACAAGAGGTCCTACCACCAGTAAAAACTTTTTAAGCAGGATTCATGAACAGCACTAACCAACTTGAGACAAATGAATTATTATTTTATTATTTGCATCAAACCGATTCAACATGCTCAACAATAAGGCTATATATTTAAATCTTTGTTTATATACATCAAACCAGATGTGTATGTTCTATGACGCATAATCAATTATAGATATTATCTCAAGTGTAGGAACAAAACGAGACTGCAAGTCCATAATCTTAATATTATAAATGTGAAAATGAGTTTGTTGTTTGTTTGTCTTTGTTTTATGACGAAACTGAGAATCAGATTGACATAATTTTTTTGTAGTTATGATTTTGATTTTGAAATTTTGATTTTTGAAAAGTGATAGTAATCATTAGGACAGACGAGCGATATAGGCTACCTCTTATGCAAAAAAAAACATCTTATTCCCATTGGAAGCTACACTGACACTTTTTCTTGACCACGCGGACGAAGCCACGATCAACACCTAGTGTCTCATAAAATTTATATTAAATTGACTGTCTATCAGCCTTTGGGTTTCATTATCTGGGTCTGGACCAGTGCTTGAAGTATCGAAAGTGGATCCGAGGGATCCGACAAGACATGTTTTGGGCGACAGCGGCTTTACTTTGCTTCATCACCTGGGTCGGATATGTAGTTAGCGATGGCCACGATAAGAGGGCTATCCTGCCGCACTGCTTTTTCAAAATATCGTTCTGACGCTTCTCTAAGATACTTACTTATATATCGGTTCTAGATTTACGTCGTCGTGAAGATCTAAATTCCTCGCATACCACGGTGCTCCGACAGCTTTCCTGCAGAAACGGGATTGGAGGACCTGGAGAGAGTTAATGTATGTACGGGCCGCCTGAGCGAACACTACACTTGCATGGGTCATGACGGAATGTATGCAAGTGTTGTAGAGTGTCACCTTGTTATGAAGGGACCATTTACTTCACTTGCAGATCATGGGGTGGTCATTGACCGAGTAGGAACACGGCTCGGCGTACTGCTTAATGCGGGGCCCGAATGTCATCCCCCTGTGGAGAGGGACGCCTAAGTACTTAGCTTTCAAAGCCCACGGTATTGGCTGGTCAAAGATTTTTATGGCGGGAATCGAGCTACTGTTACCTACCTACCTAATTGGTGACGAGATACTGGCAGTAGTATCGGGAGGGTGGAACTTTTCGTTGAGTTGATGTCAATGTCAATGCGGTGGTGCGCTCTTGCAGTGCATCGGCCAGTAACTCTGCCTTTTCATCGTCATTCAGATGGGCTGAGGGGCGTGCGAGGGGAGGCATACTGGCGATAGTTTTCAATTTGAGGGTCTTAGCTAGTCGCCAGTATGCTTGGTGAGAGGGCACGAGTGCTTCTAAATAACTTTCCCTTGTATTTCGAGCTTCGTCTAAGCGAGATTTGACGTCCCGCTCTAGAGAACGCATCCGAATCCGGCTTGATTCGGTGGAATATCGATCATAAGCCTAGATTGATGCGTTTCTAACTCTTAGAAGGTACCTGAGCTCGGGGGACAATCTAATGCGATGGAAGAACTCTTCCACATTGACTTGATGGTGTGCATTGCCTATTGCGATGGATAAATGGTTTGTCAAGATATCTATATATTCGACGGTGTCCTGGGGGGACGGAGTGGAATCCGAGCTGTAAGGCACGATTAGCGGGGAGTCTTCTGCCAGGCTGGTGCTGCTCAGTTTCTGCCAATCCACCATGGTCCTCGTGCCTATATCTGGTTGTGGGGGCGACCGAGCTGCATAACGACAGTTCGGCGGTCGGAGTTGAGCTCTAACATTACTTCGATAAAACGCAAGCTCAGAGCTACGATCTTAAGCAGTGCCAGATCGATGGTGCTCGGACGACGAGCGTTATTTTATGAGAAACGAGTCGGGGCCGGAGGGACTTTATTTCCCGTTAATACCTGTTTTATGTAGGTAGGGCATGTTGCAAGGCCGCGCTTGTGTGTGTCCAAATACCCTACCTATTTTTCCAAGAAACAATCATGAATGTAATATGGATGCAAAATCTGAAGTAAATGAAATAAATAAATAAATAGAATAAAATAGTTAGATTCAATAGTAGCTAAAACGAAATGTTGCCTGGGATTTCATGTCTTACCTCATGTCTGTAGATGAGGAATATTCAGTTTGAAATGTAACCAATTTACATACATACAATTTACTAAGGTAGGCCACGTGTTAACATCATCTTGTTTAAGATTGTGGTGATTTTTAAGACAAGCTCGCCTTGTACAGATGATTCAATCCTGCAATTTTCTCTAAATCTGGCGATAGGTTCAGAAGCCCTGCATTGTCATATTCGTCGATATTACTGTATTGGGATAGCCCTAACAGTTAATTTGCCATATGCTTGCCATTCTTTGAATTCGGCAAGCTATCTTGGCTTTAGATTGGACATCGGATTTGAACCTCTGCGAAGCACGGCTCTTGCTAGGGTTCGTGTTAGCAATGTCAGGTTTGAGCCCCGTGAGCTCACCTACTAGATAAGGCGTCGCTGATATACGGCCGTTTTCAATAACCTATCTATCACTAGTTTCGGTTACTAAAGATAGACAAATCTATATTTTTGTCCTTACTTACGTTCCAATAACCTATCGACGGGCAGCAGTTCCTATCGGATTTATCTATCCATCGTCGGGAGGACGGATAGCCTGCTAAAGATAGAACGCTCATACAAATCGTGCTTACTTCCGTTTCAATATGAGTTTTAAGTAACTCTCCGGTAGGCGGCGCTATCTCTAGTATGGGCATTCGCTTAACTGTCAAAATCGGCCGGTTACATCTTTATCTTTCGAAAGTAAATCGCTATAATTTAATAATTGTTTCTCTTCATATTGGCATATTGTAGCAGTGATGATAGTGATATGGAATTATTTCAAATGATAATGGATTGTGGTGCAGATGGTGATAGTGAGGCCGATATCATATGGTTAGGAAAATAAAAATCGTCTGAATTACATGGCGAAGATCAATAATTACGAATTTGACTATAGATTTCTGAGTAAAGGTGTTGTGAATGAATTGATTAATTTAATGAGACCATATTTGAGTGTAACGTCAAAAAGGTAAGATAAATTTTAACCATAAAAGTACTCGTTATTACAACTTATATTTGTTTATAGCAATAGCAAAATTATACCTAATTTTTGTTGTGTTACAAAATCACACTCAACAGGAATTCTATAATACTGCTGGATTCCCATGGTGCCCTAAATGACATTCATATACTAATACTATAACCTGGTAGGCTATTTACCTTCATTCTTATTACACACTGATACCTCTACATTTTATATTTGTGTTACAGATTCAAATATAGGAGAGGAATTTAGAAATAGAAAAAGAGTATTTTGAATGTGTAATTTGTGTGCAATGCATCATTGATGTTTCAAAATGTTGTTGCTTGATGGCCTGGGTCTACTCATGATACAACTATAATTAACCATTCCGATTGAAAATTTATTTCTTATTTATATTACCTTATTTATATTATTATTATTATATATTATTATTATATTTTTATTTATTTATATTATATATTTAGGTGTTTATATGAATTTAATATGACACTATTATAATAAATTATCTACATATCAAGAGAACATTGATAACAAGGTGGACTTGGAAATTGCTATTTGCTTGCCGATAGAGGCTATCCCCACAACCCTATCTTTTAACGTGATTAATTAACCCACATACTCAATCGGAACGATTTAAAATGAATCACATATTAAAACAAGAAATACTATAGAGAGGTAATCTTTTTTTTTAGTTAAGAGCTTGTTATACTGTATTGTAAAATAATTTAAGCGAATAATGTATAATTTTCAGATGCATTGGTGTTTGTAAAAGAAGACTCCCTATATATCATTGAAAAGTAGATTAAAACTAGAAAATATGCAAGCTGTTATTATAGCTGCCATGCTGCATAATATCGTCAGAAGTATGAATTTAGAAGAATTAGAATCAGAAATTTCAGTCGCAGATACATTACAGGAAAATAATATAATTGTTCGTAACAATTTTTCAAAACTTACATCTGAAATACAACTATGTACTTATAAATAATTGCTTCCAAAGATAATTTATAAAATAAACTCCAAAGATAATTTGACTATTTTTTATTTTCCAAAATGATAATTACATGGTAGTTAGTACATGCAAGATATTTAATTTAGAATTTGTACATACACTTAAAAAACTATCTAACATAAAAATATTATTGCCTACTTAATTTATGAAATTTAATATTCCTTTTAAGTAATTTTTAATTTTTTTAATTATCTAAATCTAACTTAACTTTTGCTACAACAATCTCCTTTTCTTTATTTTCCAAGTCAAGTCTCTTTTTTGCTATTAGATATTCTGCTAATGCATTGTCCCTATGCTAGCCTTGCATTTCTTTTCTTCCATCTTGTTTCCGCTTGGCTGTAAAAGTGTTAAAAATATTATATGTGACCTACAACAATGTGCATGCTTTATCCAAAATTTCATCTGCAATCCTTACCACCTCCAGCCTGTAACAAAGAGCATAATTATTTCAAATACTACAGCAACCTGAAGAAAAAATCATGTTTATCAATGTGTTATTAGAGACAAACAATCAACTAATTATACTAACCTTACTAAGGTTGTTTGTTATGTTGCCGTAGCGTTCTTTAAGTTTTCCCATTTTAGTCGAAGCTGCGATGGAGTTCGTGGGAAACGACGAATCGACGAATTAAAATCATTTACAAGGGTTTGCCAAGCCTGCTCCTTCAATTTATTGTTTGTGGCATTTGTTGCCTTATTATTGAAATGTTTTTTCGCCGCCACAAGTTCTGCTAGAATCATCGTCTCATCTTTTGTCATGGGTGCTGCCTTTCTTGACTGAAAAAGATATATTTTCTAAACTTGAACTCAAAGTTTTCAAAGTAAAATTATTATTATCAATGTAGTTCATAGATACTTACAGAATTCATTTTATTTCACTGTAGCTCTTTAATTATAAACACACTTAGAATTATAAACGAAAGTTTTAAAGCGTTTTGGAGGTAAGTCATCATCTAATATAGTAGGTAAACAATAGAAAAACAAACAAAAGAAACTGATCACTGCTTAATGGCAAACGGACTGTCAAAACGTTTCGTTTCATAATTTCGACTAGGATAAAAATAGAAATACGTCCAATTTAAAAAAATCTACATATGTTTTTAATACTTTTTGTTATAAACAAATGTGTTTATGATAGTCTACAATATGCTGGTTAAATTATAGTTATAATTTAGAATAAAATAAAATAAGTCTTGAACCTGATGTTGTTTCGTATTTGTAGTAGAACGAAACGTATCAAGAGGCTCGGATAAATCGGAGGGAAGAAGCTATCTACTGTTGGTTAAAGAGAGATAGCACTTATCCGTGATTGTGAAACGCAAACTAAGGATAGATACGCTCTTGCTGATATTCGGAGATAGCTATCTATCCGAAAACTCAGATACGTTATTGAAAACGGCCGATAGCCTCTCAAGGCTATCAGCATAGGTAAGAAAAAAGAAAAAAAAACGATTTGATAAAAGCCATTTATTAAATAAATTACAAATTCGCTGAAGCTTTCACTTTCAAGAATCCGTATACTATGTATATAATAAATACTCTGTTTTACAAATACACTATTTAATCAATAAATGAAAAGCAATTTTTATTTTTCAGGTTTATTTAAGATCACTTTTAACAACTTATTTAGATGCTAAATTTAATCCAAAGTCACAGATATTATATTCTATGTAGTTGGCCATAAAAATTCTTCCTTGCGAGATAAACTTTTCTTGAATATTTTCCGACATACTCGTTATAAACTTTAGGAACTCGTTTAGTGCCACAGAATCTAGAACAATAAGTAATTTTTTTTACGGCAATAATTAAGTATATCGTCTTTCTTCCAATCAACAGTAGATCTTCAAGAAGAAGAAAACGCAACCAGAAGCTTTATCCTTATAAGAGTATTTAAAAACAACTCCATGGCGTTAGGTTGAAAACTAACAAGCTCTCAGTGAGTGCAAAGGAACGGCATCTTGCCAGGGGTTCCAATCAAGACTACATACGTACAGACTACATATGTTGTCAGTTATTGTTAATAATTGCTGAGCATGAATACGTCACAGTCCATCTCTTTATCTATACTAATATTATAAAGAGGAAAGATTTGTTTGTTTGTTTGTTTCGAATAGGCTCCGAAACTACTGGACCGATTTGAAAAATTCTTTTTCCATTAGAAGCCGACATTGTCCCTGATGAACATAGGCTACTGTTTTTTTTTTTTATTTTTTTTTTTATATTTTTGGTTTCATGTGTGTTTTAATGTTTCCGAAGCGAAGCGAGGGCGGGTCGCTAGTATAACATATGACTAGCCGTACTCACCCACTTCGCTGGGCATTTAAAATTAACATTATTATTTATTGTCATTATTATTAGGGACTCCAACACTCAAATAGATATTAGCCTATCCATTAAGTGTGTACATGTATTTTCTACATGGATACCATGTTTCAAGTCAATCGGATGCATGGTTCAGTAGTTATAACGTAACATCCGTAAAAACCACTGTAGATTTATATATCAGTATAGATTACCGGAGTTTAAAGATTCTAAATGAATGTCAAATCATAATGAGGCATGCAGTTGGAGTCAATTACGATGTTCAAATCAGTGCAGTACTTGTATACTTCACTGTATTTCACATACACATATGTGAACAGAGAGGTGGTTGGGTAACATTGAGCTCCATCATGAATACTCAATACATACCGAGTGTTTGATTTTCTTCTTCATCGTGATGAAAGTTTTTTGTGAACACTTCTTCTGTATATATCTCATTAAAAATATTGGAAGCTGCTCTAGGGATTTGTACTACGGCATTGTCGCATCGTTCGAAACTAGTAGTACGCCAAGCGCTTTATCTTTTGGACAATGACTACGTCTACTTTGTCTATTAGGTTATAGGCGTCATAAGTTGTTCTGCACTTGTTGTTCTGTTACTTGTTTCAAACTTTTGTATTTAAGAATTATCAACTTTCTTAAAGTGTTTTTAATTAATAGAAGAACGCTTTTACCATAAGTTTGATTAATAATATACATGAAAAAGTAACTTGTTGAAGCGTCGATCATTCTCGAAGCTGAAGCATTTAAATGGATACAATATGGCATTCACCGTTTACTATATTGTAGAATAATTAGCTCGATTTTTCAAAGGATAAGTCGATTGCGAGAATTAGGTAAAATCAAATAATTACCAGAAATGGAAAATAGTCGTGATCCTATTTTATATCTGGGATTAGAGTCTTCGACGTAGGTGAAAACTTCAGCCTTGCTCAGATCTAAATCGCAGATACTTGGAAATACAGCAGTGAAAGTTGCAGCTCCTGTAATAATTATATTAGAAAGTAGGAAGCGATGTAGTCAATTTCGAATGTATCTATATCATATTTCTAAATTTCTAAAAGTTCTAAAATAAATGAAAATATATTTTACGTAACTACAATATGTAACGTTGCTATAAGCACATCGAAGCCAGAAAATATAAGGAGTAGTACGTTTGTTCAGCTCTTTAAAAACATTCAATAATAATTTCATTCATTTAGGGATGCTTAAATTAAAGAGCGGAAGGTTAGCGTGGTATGGACACATGATGCGTAGAGAGAAGATGCGTGTGACTAGGAGATGTATGGAAATGATAGTGTAAGGTAGAGGGGGAAGAGCACGACCAAAAAGACAAGGATGGAGTGTGTCAATGACGATACGAGAAAGAGAGGAGTGGGTTTTGAGCTGATGGAAGAGAATGGAAGAGAAAAAATAGCTGTGCCAACCCCACCTAGGGTGAAGAGATAGAAGAAGAAGATTTAAGGATGGTTGCCAAATTTACGGTTAAGAACCAGCAAGGATACATACGAATATTCTGTATATTACTGCAACAATCATGCGTTCCAGTTTGAAGGGCGAGTCAGTATTTGTACCCTATGTTCCATGGAGAGTACTCTCTGGATCGTCAGAATTGATCCCTTTATCTCCTTTTACCATCACAAAAGTATAACACTTAGTATAACATAAAGATCAATTGAAGCATTTACCGTATTCACAATCCACACAGTCACCTCGTACAATGGGCTCTTTACCTTTCCTGTTGTATTTAAAAACCACCTGTGGAGAATCAAATGCTAAGCTTTTCACTTCTGTTGCCAGCACCAGTTTCTCAGTTTTTCTGTTGATGCTACAAAAGGTTACAATTCATTTAAAATAAAATAAAAAACAGTGCTGTTAAATATTCTGAAGCGAACAGCTATCGAGGTAATTTGAACTCAAGAAGAAAATTTTATTATGTCAAAAATTTATTTAAAGGATATTGAGGGTCGACAATTGTTTTGGCCAGTGTCTAAAGATTATTTAAATCTATAATCGTAACCAAATATGTAGCATTGAAATGAATATGAATTCTGTAGGCAATCATGAAATATGTCGGGATCACGAGCAGACGGGTACAATGGTGGTAAACAAATCTTATCCATAAACTATGACTATGAAATGACTTTGAAACAAAACGAGTCACCTCTTATACCAAGCTCCGAGCGTCCGATTTGAACGGTGGTATAGGTATTATTGTAATTGTGACGTCGATAGCAATCACTTTTTTCTCCTACCGACGCCGAAAGTTCGGTTTTCGTCCCGCTGTACAGGGAAGAAAGTCTGACTTTTTCTCCCTGGATACTGACAAGTGCGCATGCGCGTTAGTGTCTGCGTCTGCTCTCACGCACCTAAAATTCTCCGCCATTTTTTGCTCGGGTAATTTGCAGTATTGTGTTTAGTGTAAAAGTGAAATAAACAAAAGGCAATAAAACTTAATAGTGAAGTATTAAACAAAGATGAGTTCTTATTATATGACAGTTCTTATTCTATTAGTAGTAGTTTATTTAAAAATTAAAAAAACAATTAAAGCCCCCGCCAGGGCTTCTCCCCTAGACCCCGGCTCGGTACTCCACGGGTGCTAAATTTTTTACAATGTCCAACTTTTGGCCTGGTAGGAGAAAAAATAGTATGTGCACCCCGGGAAAAAAGTAGGACATCTCAAAATTGTAAAATTGTAAACACGCGGGAGGAAATATCCAACTTTCCTCCCTTGGTGCACAATGTACAATTTTTTTATTGTCCTTGTATACAGACGAGCATACGGTCCACGCAGTGTTGAATGGTTACCGTCGCCCATGGACTTCAGCATGCCAGGGGCAGAACCAAGCCGTTGCCTACAAAACCTACCTTCTAATGTCCGAGAGTTCCGGAAACACCATCTATGAAAGTCTATAAATCAGACATGCTAAACAAAAATGATGGTGCAATTTGGATATTTTTTCATGACCTGGAACATACTTACTAAAATTCAACGATATTCCCATTGAGACCTCGAACGCTTACGTTGTTAAATTGGGCGGTAATATTAGAGTTTGCTATATCTAATCTGTAATTGTTGAGAAGCAGCGGATCCGGTACTGGCCCCAGCGTTATATGACATTTCGAATTGCTCGTAAAATATTCACGAATACAGTCCAAGTCGAAGCTCGGACAAGGTCTTTCGATATTCCTCGGATCTGGAAACATTAAGCGATACAAATTTAAAATAGACAAAAATAGTTCTTTCTTTGTGTCTTTCAAACAAGCTGCAAACAGCTGTAACATTATCAGTGATCAAGTTCATTTCTTTTTTCACAGAAACATTTCTTTTGTTGGTTATTCCTTTTCTAGAAGAAAAAGAAGTACACGGCTGATCTGGTGGTCATAGGAAACGCAACGAGAATGTCGTGACCCATTTTGAGACACGAGTTCAAGTCTTAATTACATTGGCTGACCTTTTAATTAAATTCGGAACGATTAAATTCTTTGCGATAGAAGCAAACATTATGTGCAATAAAGCTTAAAATTATGAGCGAACAATAAAAAAAAAATATAATTTACTCCTAAAGTCAAATAATCAATAGACCAATAAAAAAAATCAAATGTATTTTTTATTTAATTATAATACGAACAACAGTCCGGAGAACATTAGAGCTAACTTAGATTTGATTGATGCTCAGTTTGGATGTATGGCAAATCTACATACCATCGGCCGGATCTAGATCAGATTCACAGTCTGTATCATCGGCCGCAGTCAAACCGAAAAACGAAAGAAGACCTAAACACAGCATTAACTTCATGTTCGAGATATAGAAGCTTACTATAAGAAAATCTATCGAGTCGCACTTACATATAAATAAGCACTGTATTTAAATTATGTTTGATAAGAAAATAAACATTTATCACTTTTAGTATGATATTAATTACACTTACGAAGCGTTAAGGGCGAGTTGTTTTTGCAATATTATAATATAATACCAGATTTTATTTTGTTGAAATGGAACAATTATTATGAATTGGAACCGATTTTGGCCACATACCATTCGACTTCTGAGCGAACTTTTTTCCACGATGTTTCCCGAGCGCTTTCGCATGTCCTTCTTCAAAATCCACTTAAGGAGAATATTCAGCAATAATGAGCGGTTTGTCTGTGCCCTGGCATTGCTGATATCCATGAAAAACGATTACTTTTTTTTTTTTTTTAATGACAATCTGCCGATACTTTCAGCAATTTCTGCCAGTGTCGTGTTATGGCTACATATGGAACATTGTCGAGCTATTTAAACACACTTTATATTATGAAAAGTATCCAATTTTGGCAATATTATTGGTGCCTGGGACTAACACAAAATTAATGTTACTATAAACTTACATATTATAATAAAGATTATGTACAGAGAAGAATGCACTACATATAATTATAATTTTATAGAGTTAGTAGTTATAAACGATTACTTACCACCGCTTAAAATGGTATTCAAAAAGAAATAGTGTAGATAATCAATATGAATTTGACCGTCGCTTATTCAAATCAAAACTACAAGTCAGTATGATCTACCCTCGAGATCATTACTCTAGGAACTGTAGTCTAGGCACTTAGAGCGTATTACGTTTTTTTTTTTTATTGCTTATATGGGTGGAGGAGCTCACAGCCCATCTGGTAGGACGTCTTGTGAGTCCGCACGGGTAGGTACCACCACCCTGCCTATTTCTGCCATGAATCAGTAATGCGTTTCGGTCTGAAGGGTGGGGCCGCCGTTGGAACTATACTGAGACCTTAGAACTCATATCCAAGGTGGGTGGCGGCATTTGCATTGTAGATGTTATGGGCTCCGGTAACCACTTAACATCAGGTGAGCCGTGAGATCGTCCACCCAAAAATGCAATAAAAAAATTAAATAAAAAAGAAATAGACCACTTGAGGTTTTTTCTGCATTTATTGCAGCCCATGTCATGTCTGTCTCAGGATGATTTGTGACCGTTGATTATCTTAAGAAAGATAAAAATACCGGTGGTAAATTGAAAGTAAATGGTAATATATTCGTCACATTGTAACAAAGCATGGCTTTATTAATTGTTTAAAATCATTTCTTTTGGATTCACAAAAACTAATTTAATTAAATTATAGTATTTATAGTAACTAGTTTAATCCTTGCTTGTGAAAACTTCCTTTTATTAAAGTTATTTTTTTTAATATACAAGTGTAAATGTTGTGCTGCCTGCCAGTATTAGTAATAGTATTATCGTGCTTTATTTTATTTTATTTGTTGTTTCGTTGTGGGCTGCCTACAGGGTGTTATTGCTGTGTGCTTATTATGTTTTGTATTCGGGTTCACAATTTAATTTGATTTTTGCTTTGTTTTTTTCTAAAATTTTTATAATTTACTAGTTTTACTAATTTATACCATATTCTAAGTATGTACACACGTAATTAGCCTTCATTCCCGCAAAGAACCAAAGGGAAACGGGGGTGACTGAAAATCAGCGCTGTTCGATTTATCAACCTTGAACAGCAATAGCTGAGCCACCTCCTTTTGCCTATTTCTCTTTTTTTTTCTTTTCTTTTATTTGTATTTCATTTTATTTTTTGTGATGTGAAAGGCAATAAATGCTTTTTATTATTATTTATTATAATATATAAAATAATTCAGATAGAAATATTAAAAAAAAAAAACGGTGGGTAGTTACATAACATTGATTTACAACATATTTGCTCGATAAATGACAATAAAAGGTCGCTTGTCAAACCAGTTAAACAAATAATTTACAATTGTACAGAAAAACGTAAATAAATTGATTTATGACAGAGTATAATATATAGGTAACATTGTCTGATGTAGACAAAAGGCTTTTATTTTATTTTTTTATTGCTTAGATGTGTGGACGAGCTCACGACCCACCTGGTGTTAAGTGGTTACTGGAGCCCATAGACATCTACAACGTAAATGCGCCACACACCTTGAGATATAGTTCTAAGGTCTCAGTATAGTCACAACGGCTGCCCCACCCTTCAAACCGAAACGCTTGATTTTAGTGATTTAGTCTATTACATTTTTATGTTCTCTGTTGTTAAGTGGTTGCCAGAGCCAATATGCATCTCAAAGTTAACACTGCCCACCTGGGGTCATTAAGAAGACGCTTTGTCGACGTCGCCCAAAATACATTATTATGGATCCTCCCGATCTATTAACGGTACTTTTAGGTACCACAAGCACCGGTCACCGTCCTCGTCAAACCCGTCGCTTGCGACAAAGGGCTCGACGAGCGAATTAACCTATAGACACAGCCCATCGGACCCGCCGGATCTTCTCAGTGGGTCGCGTTTCCGATCCGGTGGTGGATTCCGCGAAGCACTGCTCTTGCTAGCGCCAGTGTTACCAACACACCCAGTTTGAGCTCCGTGAACTCACCTACACGTCAAAGAGAAGCTGATATAGCCTCTCAAGGCTATCAGCGTAGGTAGGAAAAAAGATACGGTCACTTCTCTTGTATAACAGCCGATTCGCACTGGAGCACGATTGCGACGTTGCGCTAAAGCTGCTCCGCCCGCCACCTGAGTAGAGTTCATCCAAACTACCTGGAGACACTGCGTTCATCCGCAGTGCGTTTCCAGAGATATTTTTGTACCATCCGGCTTTGGAATGAGCTCCTCTCCACGGTGTATCCCGAGCGATATGACATGTCCTTCTTCAAACGACGCGAGTACAGAGTAGGTACAAAATATTGAAAATTGCATAATAATATGTGTACCTAAATTTTGGCGACCAGTTAGAATCGAGCTGCGTGTTTTTTTTTTCTATTGCTTAGATGGGTGGACGCGCTCACAGCCCACCTGGTGTTAAGTGGTTACATGGCCCATAGACATCCACAACATAAATGCGCCACCCACCTTGAGATATAAGTTCTAAGGTCTCCACGTATAGTTACAACGGCTGCCCCACCCTTCAAACCGAAACGCATTACTGCTTCACGGCAGATACAGGCAGGGTGGTGGTACCCACCCGCGCGGACTCACAAGAGGTCCTACCACCAGTAATTATGAAAATTATAATTTTGCGGGTTTCATTTTTTATTACACGATGTTATTCCTTCACTGTGGAAATCAATCGTGAACATTTGTTGAGTACGTATATCATTAGAAAAATTGGTACCCGCCTGAGATTCGAACACCGGTGCATCGCTCAACACGAACCGAACGTCTTATCCGTTAGGCCACGACGACTTCAAGACGTGACGTCGTGTGACGCTAGAAACGTGTGCGGTTGCTATTGGATAAGAATATTGTTCCCTGACCCCATTATCCTATATAAAAAAATGGTTGCCAAACTCATTAAACCACCTACATTCGTCTTGCATACCATAGGACGGATAATTGCATTCCTAATCCACATTAGTTCTGATTCAGTGATATCCCTGGAGTCCGAGTTGGTGGGGCTACAAATCATAGGCAATCGACCGAGAAGCTCGGCGCTCAAGGGGCCTCCCCCTGTGAGGGGGAAGCATGAAAAAACTTCACTTTGGCCCTAGTCTATCTCGGATGAGTTCTATCTGTCCAAGGCTTGAAGGCAGGGGCTTTAGTCGATTCAGCTCAAACATGCACCGCTTAACCGCTTAATGCTTAGGCAGAAGTCCGTTGATTTCCTCCTGACCTAAAAAACCCCTTAAGAACAGAAGCCAAGGCTGACTTGCGTTAGAAATAGGCAGAATTCTAGTACCAAATCTTGATTTCCAGTCCGCCCTTCATCACCATCATCATCATCAGCCTATAGCAGTCCAGTGCTGGACATAGGCCTCTCCAAATGCTTGTTACTGAGCACGACCCTCGGCTTCTCTCATCCAGTTCCTGCCAGCCACCCTGCACAGATCATCACTTCACCGAGCCTGAGGGCGCCCTGCACTGCGTTTTCCAATTCGCGGTCTCCACTCAAGAGCGCGTTTACCCCAACGGCTATCGGTTGTCTGGCTAATAAGGCCATTACCACTTCAGCTTACTAATTACGCCCTTACGCTTGTATTAATGCAATAACTATCTTATCAAATCAAAAGGCTTGCGTCAGACGTCTTGCGGATTTGCGTCAGAAATAGGCAAGACTGAGTTTGTTCTATATAGAAAGAAGATTGTTTGCTATATACGAGACGGATGATTAGGAAGTAAGTACTAATAGTAGCTCAAACAGACCGCATTCGCCATTTTTCCCCCGTACTCTGCAATACAGTACAATACTCATACAGTCTATATTCGATTACTATTCATCTAGATCCTCCGACACAACATCCTGGCTTCGATCTTGATCATGAACATTTAAACTTGAAATGATTTTAAGGCATATTTTAATATTTTAGGAGCTTAATAAAAAAAACCGCATACATTCCGGTTGCTCCAAAGTCGTTATATTAGAGACTTCTTGATCCGAAGTGAATTTCAATTCAAGTCGTCGCGCTTATAAATTGAAGTAAGCGCTCCAGCACCGTCCTGGTACTAAGTTAATTCGCTTTACTTCACCCAATAAAAGGCAAAATACTTATATCTACATATTATTTATTGAGACATAATAATTAGATTGATAATAATTATATTGACATAATTAGATTGGAAATTCAAAATAATATATTTAAATAAAAAGATCAAATTTACATTTTTCTAGTAAACAGATGCATAAAATTTTACAAATGCTGAATATTTTCGATATTTATTGAATAACAACAATGATCGACGAATGAAACAAATCAGCTAATTGTGAAGTTATTGGAACAACAAAACAAAGTAAGAAGAACGCCATTAAATCAATACTTTTTTATTAAATTTATAGAAGAAATTATTTTCATAGGTCAAATCCAATCCAAAGTCGCAGATATTGTACTGTATGTAATTGGCCATCAAAATCGTTCCTTGCGACACAAAACCTTCTTGAAGATTAATCGCTAAATTAGATTCAAATGCCCGATTTTCTCTTAGCGCATCAGGATCTGGAATTATAAATAAATATGTAAGGAATAAATAATAGTTTAAAAAAACTAACCAAATACGCTTTTAAAGAAAATCCAAATAAAAAATAGAAAATAAATTTTAATAAATTTGAATAAAAAAATGATTTTATTGTAAAAAAAAATTCACTACCTGAAACAGAAACAAGTTCGGGTCCTCTTGAGACTTTCGGGACGGCATTAAAGATAAAACTGTAAACATCTGCATTCTTCAAATCCAGATTGCTGACGTCTGAGAATACGGCAGTAAATAAAACTGTTCCTGAAATAATTACAAGAATGTAATCAACGAGCAATATAAATTTTCCACAAATGCATACAAATAACAAAAAAAGTATTTTTTATTGCTTAGATAGATGGACGAGCTCACGGCCCACGCGGTGTTAAACGGTTACAGGATCCCGTAGACATCTACAACATAAATGCCGTCACCTATCCTAAAACGTAAGAAGGTCTTAGTTTTTACACTACAACGGCTGTCCCATCCTTCAAACCGAAACGTATTGCTTCTTAACGGCAGAAATAGGCAGGCTGATGGAACTTACCTGTGCGGGCGGGCCCACAAGACGTTCAAACAACAGGCTCAAACCTACTAAAGTATTTCTTGTTTAATAATAAAAAAATAAGTAGTCGGGAACAAATCAAAATACAGTAAAATTACCGCAAACTAATGTTCTCCGGGACAGACGTGATATATCTTTTTTTTTTATTGCCCTTGTAGGCAGACGAGCATACGGCCCACCTGATGGTGAGTGGTTACCGTCGCCCATGGACTTCAGCAATGCCAGGGGCAGAGCCAAGCCGCTGCCTACCAATCTAATTTTATACTACCCAAGCAATGGTAAATAAACAAAGTTGTACCCGATGTGGGAATCTAGCTAATGACCCTTGGCCAACAACAGTCGGAGGTACTAACTGCTACGCCACTGAGTCACAATAAAAAGTGATATGCAATGTCTTTGTCCCTTCTATGTTATTTGGTTGCTATACAACAGTTTCACTGCAATCGCTACAGTTGACAATATCGAGGGGCAAAAGACTGTTTGGATTAAGCGATATTTTTGCAACTTAACAGTAGAAGCCTTTTGAAGTTTAAAATATAGAAATAATACCATAACAAAAAAACTTCTTCAGCTATTTGAATGGAGTAAACTTAACTGAAGTTCAATTAAAATCATCGAGCGGTCGATGGTAATAACAAATAAAACGAACCTTTTTTTATTTATTGCTTGGATGGGTGGACGAGCTCACAGCCCACCTGGTGTTAAGTGGTTACTGGAGCCTATAGACATCTACAACGTAAATGCGCCACCCACCTTGAGATACAAGTTCTAAGATCTCAGTATAGTTAAAATGGTTTTTGTTTTATCGGTGATTTATTAATTGTTCAATATCTCTGACAGTGCACTAATCACTAATGAGGGAGGGAAAGTGAAATAAATGCGCTGGACGTTGGGTCTCAGGTTCTTCCAAAAAGTTAATTACGTAGATAATAATTACGTTAAGATAAATGTGGCGTATAAAGCGAAATGCCGCTTAAACCAAACATCCTTTCAACCCTCGACATGAATTTAAATATTTACCAAAATCAAACGTCGCATGGTCACTTCTTACAATGGGCTCTTTACTCTTCCTAGTGTATTTCACAACTGCCTCCGACGAGTTCATTGTTAAGGATTCCACTTCTAGCGCAAGCACCAGTTTGTCAGTTTTGCTGTTTATGCTTTAAACGAGATAATTCTTAATGGCTTAATGAGTTTATACGGTTGTCGGAGTCCAGAAGCAACATTGTGTGATTGCCACAACCTTCTGCGAGACATGAGGTCTAAGTCTTATTGATATAGCCGTCTTACTATTGGTAATTAAGCAACTTTTATCGATTGCGGATCTGATCTTTTACTACACGTTTCCTTTATGTTTGGAAGTAAATCGTGAACACGAGTTAAATTATTAGAAATAATAGGGAATTTATTAGTAAGAATAGTAACTGCCCGCCGGATTTCAACACTGGAACTATCGATCGATACCAATGTATCTGGTATCCTTTAGGTCACAATGACTTTTACGATGAATTCTATAAGGGTAGCCGTATAACCACCAATCATTTTAAGACCAAGGTTGAGTAGAATTTAAAATTAGTAATCCTAAATCCTTCAAATTCAAATTCAAATTCAAAATCATTTATTTCAACTTAGATGTCAGTATGACACACTTGTTGAATGTCAAAATACAAATAACAATGTTAACTCTACCACCGGTTCCAAAAAAAGCCACAGTCCTGAGAAGAACCGGCGAAAGAAACTCAGCGGGCTTTTTTTTTCTTTTTGTTTTTTCTCAAATATTTTCTTTTTTTTAAATAAATAGAAATATTCACAATAAAAGAAAAAACAAGTCTAAAAAAATAATAATAATAATGAAAAATGAAAAGGCCAGGAGCGAGCGCCTCATTCCCACGTAGTGCCATCTAGTAAATAATCCTTAACTTTATAATATGCCTTGTTGCACAAACGTTCCTTAACAGTTTTCTTAAATCTATGAACAGGTAGTAGTTGAACGTTTAGTGGGATCTTGTTGAAAAGCTGTACACCCAGCCCCCTAAAAGAGTTGCTTATTTTCTTAATTCGAGCCGCCGGCAACGCAAGCCTATGTTTGTTCCTAGTGTTCACATTGTGCAAATCGCAGACTCTGGGGAATTCTTCAATGTTTTTACGCACGTACAATAAATTTTCAAAAATGTATTGGGACGCTAAAGTTAGAATTTTGATTTCCTTAAACTTGTCCCTCAAGGATTCCCTCGGGTGCATATTATAAATAGCACGAATAGCCCTCTTCTGCAGGATGAAAATCGTTTCGACATCGGCAGCATTGCCCCATAGCAAAATGCCATAGGACATAACACTATGAAAATAACTAAAATAAACCAAGCGTGCCGTATCTTCATTAATATACATTCGTTTTTTTTTTACCGCAAACGCTGCAGAACTAAGCCTACTCGCTAACTTGCATATGTGAGGACCCCACTGCAGCTTAGAATCAACTGTTATACCAAGAAAAACTGTCGAATCCACAAGCTCCAGTGTCTCTCCACTTACAGTAATATTAGTGTCAACTTGTCTAACATTAGGTGTGGTAAATTTTATACATTTTGTTTTTTTGTTATTTAATAACAGATTATTAACACTAAACCAATGTACCACGCGCGAGATAGCATCATTCACATCGTCATAATCTTCCAAATGTCGTTTAATTTTAAACAATAATGATGTATCATCAGCGAATAATACGACCTCGTGACGGGTTTCAATAAACTTAGGTAAATCATTGATATATACAAGAAACAGGAAGGGACCCAATATGGAACCCTGAGGAACACCCATATTAAGTAAGACACCGGAAGATCTCGTTCCTTTAACGTCTACCTTTTGGATTCTTCCGGATAAATAAGATTTAATAAGTTCTAATGAAACGCCCCTAATACCATAATGGTGTAATTTCCTCAACAATGTATTATGCTCAACACAATCAAAAGCTTTAGATAAGTCGCAGAAAACCCCAAGGGCATTATGCGACTCTTCCCAAGCCTGAAAAATATTTTTAATGAGATCTACACCTGCATCAATAGTTGAACGACCTCTAGTGAATCCATATTGTTTGTTATGAAGCAGGTTATTGGAATTGAAGTGGTTCAAAAGTTGTTCCAGAATAATTTTTTCAAAAATTTTACTCAATGTAGGTAGTACTGAAATGGGCCTAAAGTTAGAGGGGTCAAAAGTACTACCAGATAAACACCTGTTATAAACACCTCACTCGTAAACCTTGTGTCTATACTATAGTCGGGTAATCACCTAAGATCAAGTTGCTTGCCGTTGACTTGCGTTGACAGCATACAAAAATACATACAACCCTAAATTTTCACCCCTCTACGATCAACCCTTATTTTTTATTTGCTAATTAAAAACTTTAAATTTTTTTGCGAGAATTTTGTTTTTATTTTGTCATGACGTAGAATAATTTTTTTTATTGCGGATAAGGTTGCAAGATGGCAATCAAATATTATAATTGTAGTACGATAAATTCTTATTCAGAGTTTATAATTTCAAGTTCCTTTAATTATGTTTTTTTTAAAATTGAATTTGATCTCCCGCCCTCGCCGGTCGACTACTGATCAACTATCAATCGATCAGCTATCCCCGCCAGGTCTAACCACTCATCCAGCAAACATCACGTAGTACGGATGAGGACGAAGCCGGTCTCCTGTCTTACTTACTCACTATACATCATAGATTATACACTTAATATATTTGAGAGCTATACAATACTATACATTTTTCAGCCATGTTTTTTTGGTTTTATTTGTGTATCAATAGTATGTTCAGTAGGTCTGAGAATCGGCTACTATCTATTTTTCTTACCCCTAAGTGAAAAGGGTTGTCCACCCCAAACATTAATTTTTTATTTTAATTTTTTGGATATATTTTTTTTTGTTTATAATGAGGTATTATGTGGTTAAATGAGGTTTTTTTTTCTACCGTAGAATTTCCCTAGAAATCTTATTTAAGGCAACACAACGTTTGCCGGGTCAGCTAGTGTATATACCTAGTCAGGTCATAAATTCTGTCACATGTTTAATGTAAAATAATTGAAACAAGTTTATTCATTATGTAACCATCCATATACCAAAATGAACTTAACAAAACATAGATTCTTATGACACTAAAGTTTATTCAAAATGACCTCCGTGATTTTGAATACAGGCCTTCAATCTGCGCGGCCAGTCGTCTATCGCAGCACGAACGAGGTCCATGTCAATATCGGCGGCTGCCTTAATCAAGGATGTCTCGAGTGACTCCAAATTGGGATGAGGCTTTGAGCACGCCTTTTCCTCCAAGTGTTGCCATATCTTGTAATCTAACGGATTCAAATCTGGACTGGAGGAGGGCCAGTCTTCGTGCCGGATGAAGTCGATTTCACGCGCCGCCAGCCAGTCTTGTGTGCTCTTCGCTCTATGAGCCGAATCTTGTTGGAATACCCAGTGCCTGTTATTGAACATGGTATGCGAAACAGGTTCCACAAGGTTCGTCAGGACTGTATTTTGATACACAACTGCATTCGTTTTTACACCTTTCTCACAAAAATGTACCTCTGTTAAGCCCCAATTAGAAACTCCCAATCATACCATGAGCGAGGATGGAAAATGACCTCGTTGGACAAGCGGAATACGGTTGCTCGCTTCTTCACTACTGTGTGCGTACACCTTATCATTTTGTTTGTTGTAGCTCTCTTCTACGGTAAAAAATTTTTCATCCGAAAAAAGAATTTCCCAATATTTTTTTCCCGTGTACCGCTTCAACAAAGCGCGGCATCTCTTCAGTCTCAGGTCCATTAGACGAGCATTCAAACGATGCCCTGTTTTTCTTCGATATGCCCGAAGCCTTAAGTCTTCATTTAACACCCTTTTCACCGTAGTTCTGCTTAACCCCATCTGAAGGCCAACAGTTTCTGCTTACGTTTGGGATTTCTTTGAACTCGCGCCTTCACAGCTTTTATCACTGCTGGAGTCCTAACCGACCGAGGGCGACCACTTCTTGACCTGTCATCTACACTAGAGTCTTCATTGTATCGTTTGATGGTACGATAAACGAATCTTTGGGTTATATTCAAATTTTTCAGTATGTTAAAAATTTGAATTGGCGCGTAACCGCAACGATGCAACGCAATAACTGCAACACGGTCTTCTTTAAGCGTCCACTCCATATTTAAAAATGAGTAAAATTCTAAAAGTATACATTTTTATTTTCATGAACAATTCGAAATTCGAATTCAATAAACGTTTTTGTGGTCAGCATTCTAAAAGAAAAGTTTTTACTGTGTGACAATACGTATGACCTGTCTAGTTATATAAAAATGAATTGCTGTTCGTTAGTCTCGCTAAAACTCGAGAACAGCTGGACCAATTTGGCTAATTTTGGTATTCAATTATTTGTGGAAGTCCAGAGAAGGTTTAAAAGGTATAAAAATATGAAAATGCTTGGAATTAAATAAAAATAACAAATTTGTTTTCCCTTTGATGTGTCCCCCGTCGGACGGATTCCTTTTGTTTTTTTTAAAGTTTATTTTATACAATAGTTTAGGTCTTTTATTTATCGATTGAGGCACTACGAAGTCTGTCGGGTCAGCTAGTCAAACATAAAATTGTACAAAAATACTGAGTCGAAACCAGACCCGTGGCTGCTAGAATGAACGAGCAATACGGATGTTTCGATGACCGGGAATATACTTACTAAAATTCAACAATTTTTCCATTAAGATCTCCAATTTCCACTTTATTTAGTTCAACGGATACATTAGAAATAGCAAGGTTCACTAAATAGTGTTCGAGAAAAAGGGGATCAGGTACCGGTCCTTTAGCTATGCGGCATTGAGAATTGGCTGAGAAATATGTTCGGATACAATTCACGTCGAAATCTGGTAGAGCAAGAGCCCGCGACAGCCAGACCTTCGTTATTTTATAAAAGCTGAAAGTTTTTCTGTGTATGTCTCCAACACAGGTAAGAACGATCCGCGATTATAGAGTTTCGATTGTGGTTACTTGGGCAGGTAACAGGCAGTAAAGGTATATAAAATAGTACCTTAAATTCGTTAAAGTATAAAGGTTTTTTTTTTTTATATTTACTCCAGAATATCTTTAGAAATCATGATATCCGTTGCCGGACACTTTTTCCAGTTGTTACCCCCTGCCAGACACCCCTAAACTTTAATAAATTTTAATTATACTTTCGTTATACTATAAAAGCTAAATTTTATATATGTTACTTAGGGACTTATAAAAATATGTTACCCCAATAGCCGGACAGTTTTAATGGTTCTTACATCTTGCCAGACACATTGAGAGCCCGCTGTAGGTGCGAGCGCGAGGTAGCAACTGTTCAAGCGGGTGTGAGCGAGATAGAGTGCTTAGTCTATTGTGATCTTTTAAGATATCCAATAAAAAAATTATTTTATTACGTTCATAGCAATATTATAGAAAATAAAAAATGTTATTTTAATATTATAAAGTACAAACAAAATATTACATGTCAAAGAAGAATATTTAATCGTTCTTATAATTTTCCTCATTGTCGTCGATATTGAACTGATGAATAAGGCGATATCAATATCGCCTTATTCAGTCGAGTCGGCCTGAGGGGCCTACGAGGGGGGGCATAGCTACTACCGTATCCGATTTGAGAGTACGAGCTAAGCGGTAGTAAGACCTTTGAGAGGGCGCGAGTCCTTCTAAGAAATCAGACCATCTGGCATCTCGGACTTCGGCGATGCGAGACTTTACGTCGCGTTGTAGGGCACGCATTCGAGTACGATTTTCCACTGTAGGATACCTGTCGTAAGCACATATCGAGGCGTTCTTAGCTCTAAGGAGTTCCCTAATATCGTCGGGCAATTTGAAGCGGTGAAGGAAGTCCTCCGCCACAACTTGCTTCGATGACCTATCTAATGTCGAGGTGATGTGTGACGTTACGATGTCTATGGCTTCAGCGGTATCCTGAGTCCGGGCTAAACGGGAGCGATGGTGGATCAGATTCAGCCAGGCTGATGCCCAGCGTGTGCCAATCCACCACAGTCCTCGTGACGGGAACGGAATCGGGAGCGCGACCGAGCTTCATAATGACGGGGCGGTGGTCTGAATCTAACTCTAAAACTACTTCGATCGAGTGTAAGCGCAGAGTTACGTTTTTTAATAACGCTATGTCGAGTATATCCGGGCGATGCGCGATATTTAGCGGGTAGTGAGTCGGGGTTAGCGGAGCGATGATATCGAAGGCGAGATCATCGACTAACGCGTCGAGCCGCCTGCCATTAGGGGTTGTGGTGTGTGAGTTCCACCTGATGTGTTTACAATTTAGGTCGCCCGCCAGAATGACAGAGCTTCCCATGCCGAGTAGCGCCTCGATATCACTGCTTAGAACGGATAAATCCCATAAACGACAGCTGATGTGCAGTAAAAGATCACAATAGACTAAGCACTCTATCTCGCTCACACCCGCTTGAACAGTTGCTACCTCGCGCTCGCACCTACAGCGGGCTCTCAATGTGTCTGGCAAGATGTAAGAACCATTAAAACTGTCCGGCTATTGGGGTAACATATTTTTATAAGTCCCTAAGTAACATATATAAAATTTAGCTTTTATAGTATAACGAAAGTATAATTAAAATTTATTAAAGTTTAGGGGTGTCTGGCAGGGGGTAACAACTGGAAAAAGTGTCCGGCAACGGATATCGTGATTTCTAAAGATATTCTGGAGTAAATATTATAAAAAAAAAAACCTTTATACTTTAACGAATTTAAGGTACTATTTTATATACCTTTATTGCCTGTTACCTGCCCAAGTAACCACAATCGAAACTCTATAATCGCGGGTCGTTCTTACCTGTGTTGGAGACATACACAGAGAAACTTTCAGCTTTTATAAAATAACGAAGGTCTGGCTGTCGCGGGCTCTTGGGCTATGGGCACGGTCTTTCGATATTTTTCGGATCTGAAAACATAGTAAAAAAATATAAATAAAAAGTTGTTAACAATTTTAGATGTCAATTTGCATTGCCGTATAATTAAGGTGCCATTAGTTGTAAATACTTTTAATAAATATAAAATGCGAGATCATAGAAATAAAAAAAAAAAGACCCAAATATTTACAGAAAAGATGGTTGGTGCTTATCTACACCGGGATACTCTTATCATGAAGATAAAAACCCAAGTCAAACAATCAGATCTAAAGATACTATTATCATGAAGATAAAAACCCAAGTCAAACAATCAGGTATAAAGATACTATTACAAATCAGGGCCCAGAAACTGCGATACTTTAAGAGAAAAAATTATTTTTGTATGGAAATTATCGACATCTTGTACCGGATGCCCCTAAACTTATATGTTATTAAGTTAAGGCATTTATAATTAAGGTATAACTAATACACAGAAAATAAAAAAAATAATAAATCATACAAGTCTTTATTTATTATAGACAAATCGATTAAATTTTATCAATATTTAAAAAAATCCCTCATTAACAACAAAATATGGTATAGATAATATGTTACTGCCATCTACAGGAGCAATGAGAAACTAATCGAAGCGAAGCCATCTAATGGCCGATGACGTAAACATTTTTGTTGTGTGCTTGAATTGCTTATCTATAACTCCTCCTCCTCGAATCGTGTTCCTCATGTCTGAGGGTCGTGACCACCATCACCCATGAGCTTCAATCTTAAGATGTTTTTCCACTTTCCCCTGTCCACGGCGTCATGCAGCGCGCTGTACACTGTAGGTACTGTCCAAAGCGGTGCGGATCTGATCGGACCAATTGTATAATAATACCAATACCTATAACTAATTTATGTGTATTATCTATGGAACAAATTTTAAGTGACTTCCAATTTGAAAATCATTAGTCCGTAATTATTAATAGACAGTGTATTTTTTTTATAGGACCTGTATTAATTACTTTTAGTACATTTATAATTTTTAGTTTAAAATTTTAATTTAATTTAAAAATTTATAGTTCACCAATACTTTTAATAAAACTCGATTAATATTTGAGTTTGAAATTATCTAAATTTATTGTAGTAAAAATATCGAAAATACAACAAATATTATCACCCCAATAAATTTTTAAGAACAACTGTCTTACAAATTGCATTTAATGACTGCTTTCCTGAAGAAATTGCCCTTTTTTAATTAAAAAGCCTCCAATTTAGATGAGACATTCATACCATCGGCCGGATCCAAATCCTGGCAGGAATCACCATTGTCAGCTGCATTCAGCCCGTAAACCAAAAAAAAAACACAAGCACAATCTAAGCCACATTGTCAAAAATTAACGATTCGTTGCACATCTGCCTGATATAAATACTGTAATAGGTGCTAAATGCGCCGCGTGTCCTGACTGGACTTAGTGGTTCCGCACCAATATTTTTCTTTTTTTTAATTTATTTTGTTTACTTAGGTATTTTTAGATTTGTATCATACTGAATTTCTTGTTTTTATTAATACAAAGCGGTTAGGTGTCCGAACCCTGTCCGCTGGGCGGTTGGGGGTAGCTGGTACGGGGGCCAAGTGCATTTGCGGACCTGAAACTTTTGTTTTAGACCCCCAAAGTTCAGGGCACCCTGTCCGGTTGCCGCCGGCCTGTCTGCATTGATATTGATGTCACTATCAATATTAATGCTTCTTGCTGAAGGGTTTCACACCTCATAGTTGTCTGTATATATTAGTTAGATGCTTATTTAGTTCAGTTTAGTATATTTTCTTATTATTCCATTTACCTAGCTCAGTTAATAAAATTTTAGAAGTGAGTTAACCACTTGTAGGTCATTGATGGTGTTGCCAGGAGATGGTTGGGTTATCGGTTTAATTAAATTAAACAATTAGATTATTACATTTAGTCCAAATTATTAAACATAGATGCATTAATTAATTTCTTTTACTTTTTTCTTTATCTGATTTTATTTTACTTTTGTTTTATTTAGTCGTTGTATTCAGTGGTCTTCAACCGTAGTTGCCGTAGTCAACACTGCATTATCCCCGTCCTATTACTCATTTTTCTTTCTTCTTCTCGCATTGGGGCCGAGAGGGACCTGATGACCACAAATAAATAATAAGACAGCAACATCATGTCTGGGGGGTCACCTCCCCCCACCATCAGCACACCCGGTCCGTCCCGAAAGGGACATGAGGCAATGGTGGGTTCACCCGCCTATTGCTCCCTACCTGCTCGCCCGGAACAAGGCACCGGAACGGACGACCGGCCCGGTCCTTCGGGCGCGGCCCGGGGGTCACCGAGGATCGGTCCGGGGGAAAGTTTCTTTCCCTTACCGGCAGATTGCTCGGGGTCCCTTCGGCCGCGCAAGAAGGCGAGGTCCGAGTCCGACCGAAGTTCTGCAGAGGGTGTAGACAAACGACCCCGTATTGGACCTTCGTCCAAATCCTTAGTCGAGGACGACGAGGACGACGACAGCGAGGCGACGACTTCCTCCTATGAAACGTCCGAAATAGAGGCAGACACCGACACAGAACACAAGTCATCCAACCCCTCGCGTACCTCCTCTTCGAGGGTGGAGTCCTCTCCCCCCTCCAAACCAATTCCTAAGCCGAGGAAGTGTTTAGGGACAGTGGAGAGCCCACCAGCCAAGCAGCTGCGTACGCCTCCTCGGTCTCCTTCTCCTACCATCTCCCCCATTCCAACGGATAGGCCAAGAGGTGCCCCCACCACAGGCTGCATGGTGGGCAACCTAGAATCGACTAGGTACATGGACCTTGAACCCTCCGTCTCCAATTCTAAACCAATCCCTATCCCAAACCCCTCGCCAGTCCCCTCCACCTCATACGCGGCTGTAGCAGCCACGCGACCTGTACCCACCCAACAACACCAACAACACACCCACCAGAGTTCCACTGCCCCAAATAGGTCGCGCACCAAAGAGGAGCCCCGCCGTCATCCACCTATTATGGTGGAAGTGCTCCCAAATTGGTCCCGCCATATGGCGGCCATTAGGGAGCGCTTGGGGAGGGCACCCTCCGTGCGCCCTTACGGAACAGGGTTCAGATTTCTGCCAGCGTCGGCAGAGGAATATAGAGTGGTCCAGGCCTACCTTGCCGGGGCCTCCTCAGCGGACAGTGCCATCAAATGGTATTGCTACGCGTTGGAGGAGGACATCCCGACAAGGGTGGCTATTCGCGGACTACCTGCCGACACCGACGCGGCAGAAATCACAAATTCCTTGAAGGAGCTGGGGTTTCCGGCTCGCTATGCCCGATGCATACGGGCCAAGAGAGGGAGGCCGGGGTGCGTATTTTACGTTACCCTCGACCACCTCTCTAAGGAAGGCCTCGCCCGCTTGTACGCAGTTGAAGAACTGCTGTACCTGCCGGGGGTGTCAGTTGAGGGATGGCGGCCAAGCCGTGGGCCGGCGCAGTGTCACCGCTGCCAGGCCTTCGGTCACGCCTCCACCAATTGCCACCGAGCGGTCCGCTGTGTGCGTTGTGCGGGTGAGCACATCGTGGCGGACTGCCCGAGGCCGAGGGAGGGGCCCTTCACCTGCGCCAACTGCGGAAAGGACCACGCAGCCGTTGACAAACGGTGCGTGGCCTACCGCAGGAGGGCGAGGATGTTGGGTGTTACCGTCCCCCCCCCCGTACCACCGGTGCCGCGCGCCCGGAGGCCTCCAGCTCCTGCAGTACCAACACCATCTCAAACAACTTCGACTCAAATTCCGGCCGCTAGAGTCGTATCAAGTAAGGGCAAGGGCAAAGGGAAATCGTCCCAAGCCCCAATTCTCGCCCCAACTCCCACCTTACACTCACGGCAGCCCAACCTAGTGGAGTCGAATCCAGCAGCCTCCACACTGATGGCACCGGCTAACGCTGCCCGACCGGCCGTTAGACCTCAACCGGCACCAAGAATTCTATCAAAAAAAAATAAAAAAAATAAAAAAAAGAAAGAGAAAGCCAAAGAGAGAAAGCGAGCGCAAAGACTAGCCGCCAATATCCCACCCACCCCAGTAGAGAGAATGACTCCAACTCCAATTCCTGTGCCAATGGAGGTCACAGAAGCAACGCCCCCCCCTACAACCAATACAACACGAACACCAATCGCAATCCACGCTCAGCCCCAAGAAAATTCGGTCGACGTGGGCATGACTCAGCCCCCACTACCACCCCGCCCGCAGGGGGAGCGGCGCAGCGGCCGACAGGACACGCAGCCTGCCGGCTTCGCTGCCTGGCTCCTCTCCCTGTGGGAGAAACTGTCCGAGGTGATCTCCGGAGTGATCCGAGAGATCGCCTCGGGAGCCAGTCCCTTCGGGGCCTTGCTCGCGGGGTTCTACCGGATGATTGCGCAGCTCAATGGCTAGCCAGGAGCTGCGCATCATCTACTGGAACCCCGACGGGATAGGGTCCCGGAGGTCGGAGCTCATCCGACTCGCCCAGGAGTATGACCCGCAGGTTATCCTCCTGGGCGAGACCAAGCTCAAACCTCGACAAGATTTTAGGATGCCCAACTACTTCGTGTACCGACGGGACGAACTGACCTCCAACGGGCGCCCGTTCAGGGGCACTGCGGCGCTCGTCAGGAGGGACGTGGTGCACGAGGAGCTTGAGCTACTGACCTTCGCCTCTACCAGAACGGTCGGGGTGAGGGTCCACGTACCGGGGGCCGAATTGCGGATTTATGCCGCGTATCGACCCCCGGGTCCTGATTTTGTCGAGGACGATATTAGACGGGCCTTGAACCATGATCGCCATCCGGCCTTGGTGGTCGGGGACCTCAATGCGAAACATGTCGCTTGGGGCTCCCGAATCATCACGAGGCCCGGAAGGCGATTGTACGAGGATGCCGAAAGGGGGGACTACTGCGTGGTCGGCCCCAACGAACCCACACACGTTCCAACGTTGGCCCGGTACCAACCGGACGTTTTGGACGTGTGTGTTCACAAGGGGCTACGGTGCCCTCTAGCGATAGAGGCACTGTACGACCTGAGTACCCCTCACCTACCGATCTTGGTCACGGTGGGTTTGGGGCTCACTCGGGTCGCGACGTCCCCTCTCAGGCCTAGGGTCGACTGGCAGTCCTTTACGGGACTGCTGGCCGACCAATCCTTGTTTCAAGACCCGTCTACCCCTGATGAGGTCGACACGGCGGCTTCCCGTCTCGTCGACACCATCAGGGGAGCACTCGACCAAGCGACGACTCTGGTACCCAGCGGGGGGCCCAGAGCGGAACTCCCGGTGCACCTCAAGACGTTAATTCGTCGGAAGAGGGCACTGAGGAGGCTCTGGGCGACATCTAGGTGTCCCAGGATAAAGCGCGAGCTTAACCGACTTGAGGGTGAGCTGGCGACTAAGATGCGGACTTACCGGGGTGATTCCTGGGAGGGGGGACTGTTGGACGCGTCCGACGACCGTACCATGGCCCCCCTTCACCGCATCTGTCGCCGGCTCACCAACAAGCCTTCCCCCACTTGTCCCTTGGAGGACGAGGGGGAAGACGGTGTTTTACACCGTTGGCTCGTGCTGAAGTCCTGGCCAACTCGCTGGAGCGGCAGTTCACTCCGAATGACTCTGCACCCTCGATGGCTGCATTCCATCGCGAGGTGTCAGAGGGCGTAATCCAATTCCTCAAACCGGAATCGCCGGGAGTCGAGCTGGGAGATGACGACTTAGTCACTCCCAGCGAGGTGCGCCTCCTCATCAAGTTGATGAAGAGGCGCAAAGCCCCCGGCGAGGACGGTATTCCTCCCCTCGCCCTGCAAAACCTCCCTCCCTCAATCGTGTCAGCAATGACACGATTGTTTAATTCCATTCTCCGGGTAGGACACTTCCCTGGAACTTGGAAATTGGGCAAGATTATCGTCTTGCCCAAACCCGGCAAGGACAGGAGAAAGCCCTCCAGTTACCGACCGATTACCTTGCTCTCGCACGTGGGCAAGTTGTTCGAGCGGCTGCTCCTGAGGAGAATATCGCCGTATATTCTCCTCAGGCCGGAGCAATTCGGCTTTAGAAGCGGCCACTCGACGACTCTGCAACTGACCCGTGTCCTGCATCACTTGGCGGACCGGCGAAACTCGGGCCAATACACGGTCGCGGTCCTTCTCGATATCGAGAAGGCCTTCGACCGTGTGTGGCACGAGGGGCTGGTCCACAAGCTGCGGGACGCGGGCCTACCGCACGCTCACGTGCGACTGCTCGGGTCGTACCTGGAGGGCAGAACCTTCTTTGTCGCGGTCGAGGGCGCACGGTCTTCCGTGCGTCCCATTACGGCCGGAGTTCCCCAGGGTAGTGTCCTATCTCCTATCCTATACGCCCTCTATACCAATGACATCCCCACCCTGGAGGGTCACCTCCGGGCGTGGGAGGAGGACGTGAAGTTGGCCTTGTTCGCTGACGACTCGGCCTACTTCTCGTCCTCTCCGTTCCCCTCTGCAGCCATTATGAGGATGCAGAGGCTTTTGGATTTACTGCCCCAGTGGCTGGACCGTTGGAGAGTCGCGGTCAATGTGGGAAAGACCGCGGCCTTACTCTACGGTCCGGTCCGTATCAGAGTCGTCCCAAAGAAACTCAGCCTCCGAGGTGTGAATGTCGAGTTCAGGACCACGGTCCGGTATCTCGGATGCGACATCGACCGCTCTTTGAGCATGGTCGCGCACGTCAACCGAGTCATCGGTCAGGCTCGCGCGGCCATGTTCTTGTTGCGGCCGGTGTTTGCGTCCGGGCTTCCGACCAGGACCAGACTCGCCATTTACAAGACATACGTCCGTTCCCGCCTCACATACGCTGCTGAGGCCTGGTATCACCTGTTGTCGCCGTCCCAGCGATCTAGGTTGCAGGCCCAGCAGAGTCTTTCCCTCCGCATTATCGTCGGGGCCGGGCAGTACGTCAGAAATGACGTTATTGCCCGGGACCTAGGTGTGGAGTCGCTCGTGGAGTTTGTGACTAGGCTCGCCCGTAACATGTACGAGCGAGCCGAAAACGGGCCCCATGAGCATCTCCACAGCATAGCCCCGCTGCACGCCAGACCACCGGATGGTACGGCGTTGCCGCGGGAGCTATTGGTACCCCCGACGATCGTTCGGAGATAAAGCTCCTCGCCGGCTGTGAGGCCGGGGAGGACCTATGAGCGCCCCTCTCGGAGCTGAGTTTCACCAGCCTCTAGTCCCACGCCTCTTGCCCGTTTGGCGGGTCCCCCGTAAGGGGACCGCGGCTGCACCCCGTAGGTGCAGCCTCATTTCCACGAGGGGCTTTGACCCCACCCCCCACCCCCTTTTGGGATGGGGTGTTCTTACCCGCTACAGTCCTCCCCCCATCAATATTGTATAACGATGGGGAGAGGGGGAGAGGACTGTAGCGTGGAGTGCGGATTCGCTCTCTCCCCCATATTAGGTTAGCTAGGTTATGTTAGGTTAAGTTAGATTAGGATTAGTTTAGGTGTGACGGCGCGCGCTGTCCCGGCACTCCACGGAGTGCAGGAACGGCGCGCTGCCGTCACTTAGATGTAAGTTAGATTAAGTTAGGTTTACTCTCGGTTAAGATAGGTTAAGATGAAATTGTAAAAAAAAAAAAAAACAAAAAAAAAACAAAAAAAAAAAATATATATATATGGAGGAGAGCAGCAGCCGCCCCCGGAAGAAGGGAAGAATGAAGAGGAAGGAAGAAAGAAGAGAAGAGAAGAGTGAAGAAGGAGACGAAGAAAGAAGTCGACCCCACACACATCTTCAAGCCTGCCTGATACTCCATCCAGCAGCGCATCACCCCTGCCTTATTAGGCAGGGAGCTACATGTCCGGGCAGAGGGGTTTCCCCGAGGCCCGCTCCGCGCCCCCGCAAGGGGACGCGACGACCCCACGACGCGAAATGCGCCGCGCATTCTCGCTCACGACTCGGTCGTGCGCGGACGTGCTTTCCGATCCGTGGCCCGCTTGCGAGCTGCGTCTCTGAACTCACAGTTGTGCTCGACAGTGTAGTGACCGTGAATACATCGTGCGTACAATTCAGTAGTGCGGACGTGCCGATCCGTTGGTCGCTTGCGATCTGCGTATCGAGGTCCATTTTTGTGCGCTAAAGTTTTGTAACCGCGAACCCACCCTTACCAACTGCCTTTTTCAAGGCAAAACCAATCGCTACGTTCAGCTTCCTGTGGCACTCACAGGCTAGCGATTTCCTAACCCTTCCCAAAAACAACAGTCTTTTTCAAGACTAGACCCCCGCTCGCGATTCTGCCTGCTGTAGCACTATACAGCCCGAGCGGGTTCCTTTCCTTTTCCCCGCCGATTGCCGTTTTCACGGCATAGGCATTCCCCCCCCCTGCTCCTTGCTGTCCTGCAGCACAGGGGGGTTACAAATCCTATCCGGGGCCTCGCCTTTCGGCGAGTTCAACAAAAGTCCCGGGGCCGCCCCCCCGGGCAAGAAGACCGAAGATGAGCGAAGATTTTGTGTGCGACAGTGATAGTGCTAGGGACATTGTCGGGTTCCTCCGGGATAGGTACCCGTCAATTAGGGCCGAGTATCTCAGCTATAGGGCCTCTCGTGGCAATCCCTCTCCCCCGCGTCCGTCGCCGCGTTTCTCAACCGTGCCTCGGAGGCACGCCGCGCGCCCCCCGCCGCCGCGTCAAGTTCGAGCGCACGTTCCCACGATGCGGCTCACGTAGCGCCTAACGCTACCCCTACCCCCGCGCCCGCGTCGATTACGTCATCGCTCGTATCGTCCGTCGCGACCTCCGTAGTCTCAAGTTCAGGCTCCGATACGGAATCGGAGATGGACTTTGAATCCGCGTCCAGCCCTCAGCCCGGAACCTCGGATGGTTTCCAAACAGTGACACGTGGAAAGAAGCGTACTCGCGCCGTGGAGTCCCGGAACTCCACGACAAAACAGACGAAATCCGCGTCCGCCTCTCGACCGAAAGTAGTAGTTACACCGGAGTCGGACTCCGCGCGCCGCGTAACCCCACCGCCGCGTCCCAAGCCCGCGCCCGCTCCCAAAGTAGCTGCCCCGCCCCCGCTGATACTTCAAGAGAAGACAGCGTGGAATCGCGTGTCCCAGGCCCTTCAGGCAAATAAAATTAACTACACCCATGCGCGTAACGTCGCGCATGGGATTCAGATCAAGGTCGCAACGCCGGGCGACCATAGGGCCCTCTCAGCATACCTCCGAAAGGAGAACATAGGTTTCCACACCTATGCTCTTCAGGAGGACCGCGAGCTCCGCGTAGTAATACGCGGAGTCCCTAAGGAGCTCGAAATAGACTACATTAAGGAGGATCTGACCGCTCAGGCCCTCCCGATAGTTAGTGTGCACCGGATGCACAGCGGGCGGGGCAAACAGCCCTATAATATGATACTCGTGGCGTTAGAACCCACCCCGGAGGCCAAAAAGAAGATCGCATGTCTCACGACAATTTGCGGCCTATCCGGGATCTCGATCGAAGCCCCCCACAAGCGTGGCACTCCCGGGCAGTGCTACAGGTGCCAACTCTATGGCCACTCGGCGCGTAATTGCCACGCGCGCCCCCGCTGCGTGAAATGCCTCGGCGATCACGCTACGTTAGATTGCGTTAGAGATAGGGAAACCGCGACCGAACCTCCCAGCTGTGTCCTATGCCTTAAGCAAGGGCACCCCGCGAACTACCGTGGATGTCCTAGGGCTCCGCGAAAACGTCCGACCCACCCAGCCCCCGAACCGTCGGCCCAAAGACTTCGGCGCCTTCAGTGCCGAAACCCGCCTTCGTGCCGGCTGCAGTTCCCACGGTGTCGGCGTGGAAAAAACCGCTGCCGTATACGAAGGCGGGAACGGAAACCGCACCCCCGCCCCCGCTCGTGACACGCCCCGCGCCCCAGCCCCTGCTCGCACCTCGCCCCGCGCCCGCGTTCCGTCCCCCGCAACCCTCTGCCGCCAACGACTTCGCGCTCGTGCGTGACTTCGTCACCGCGGTCAACTTCGACCGTCTGCGATCGTTCGCTGACGCTATCCGTAGGTCGGTAACCCCCGAACAGCGGCTCGCGGCCGCTTTCGATCACATGGACGTTTACGAGTCCGTGTCGCGTACGTTATAAAATCTTTACCGGTAACCAATGGCGCAAAAAGGTAGAGAAAAACCGTATTCCCTTACGTTAGCATTCTACAATGCTAACGGACTCGCGCGGCAACGCGATCAAATTTTCGAATTCCTCCGCGATAATCTTGTAGATATTCTATTAGTGCAGGAAACCTGTCTGAAGCCCTCGCGTCGCGACCCGAAAGTCGCGAATTACGTCATGGTTAGGAATGACAGACTCACCGCCTCCAAAGGCGGGACTGCCATTTACTATAGGCGGGCCCTGCACGTTGTCCCTCTCGATACTCCCTCGCTCTCACATATCGAGGCGTCAGTGTGCCGTATCTCGCTGACGGGACACCAGCCGATCGTCATCGCATCCGTTTATCTCCCCCCGGACAAGCCCCTTCTGAGCAGTGACATCGAGTCACTGTTCGGCATGGGAGACTCCGTCATCCTGGCAGGCGATTTAAATTGCCACCACACTAGGTGGAACTGCCATCGTACTAACGTTAACGGTAGGCGTCTCGACGCGTTTATAGACGACCTCACCTTTGAAATAGTCGGTCCCCCAACTCCAACATGTTATCCGTATAACATCGCGCTCCGTCCGAGCACTATAGACCTGGCATTGCTTAGGAACGTAACTCTGCGCTTGCGTTCCATCGAAGCAATGTCAGAGCTCGACTCAGACCACCGACCTGTCGTTATGCAGCTCGGTCGCCCCCACAACCCAGTCACTGTTACGAGGACCATGGTGGATTGGAATAAGCTGGGCACGTGCCTAGCCGACACCGCTCCGCCAATCCTCCCTTACGGCCCGGATTCGAATCTATCCCCCGAGGACACCGTCGAATCCATAAACATCATTACCGATCACATATCTTCCGCGATCATTAGATCTTCTAAAGAAGTCGATGTGGAGGACAGCTTCCACCGCATCAGACTGTCCCCCGATCTTAGGAATCTCTTAAGAGTTAGGAACGCGGCAATCCGGGCCTACGATCGTCTTCCCACGCATTCAAACCGGATTCGGATGCGTCGTCTACAACGCGAAGTCCACTCCCGCTTAAGCGACGCGCGTAACGATAATTGGCATAGTTATCTAGAACAACTCGCGCCCTCCCACCAAGCATACTGGCGACTAGCTAGGACTCTCAAATCCGAAACTACCGCTACTATGCCTCCCCTCATACGCCCTTCAGGCCAACCACCGGCATTCGATGACGATGACAAGGCTGAGCTGCTGGCCGATGCACTGCAAGAGCAGTGCACCACCAGCACTCAACACGCGGACCCCGAACACACCGAGTTAGTCGACAGGGAGGTCGAGCGCAGAGCTTCCCTGCCGCCCTCGGACGCGTTACCCCCCATTACCACTGACGAAGTTAGAGACGCGATCCACAACCTCCAACCTAGGAAGGCACCCGGCTCCGACGGCATCCACAACCGCGCGCTAAAATTTTTGCCAGTCCAACTGATAGCAATGTTGGCTACAATTTTAAATGCCGCTATGACGCACTGCATCTTTCCCGCGGTGTGGAAAGAAGCGGACGTTATCGGTATACATAAGCCGGGCAAACCGACAAACGAAACTTCTAGTTACCGTCCGATTAGTCTCCTCTCGACGATAGGAAAAATTTACGAACGGCTCCTTAGGAAACGCCTCTGGGATTTTGTTACCGCGAACAAAATTCTCATTGACGAACAGTTCGGATTCCGCTCTAAACACTCGTGCGTACAACAAGTGCACCGCCTCACGGAGCACATTCTGATAGGACTAAATAGGCGTAAACAAATCCCGACCGGCGCCCTCTTCTTCGACATCGCGAAGGCGTTCGACAAAGTCTGGCACAACGGTTTAATTTATAAACTGTACAACATGGGAGTGCCAGACAGACTCGTGCTCATCATACGAGACTTCTTGTCGAACCGTTCGTTTCGATATCGAGTAGAGGGAACTCGTTCTCGTCCCCGTCAACTGACCGCCGGAGTCCCGCAAGGCTCCGCGCTCTCCCCGTTATTATTTAGTTTGTATATCAATGATATACCCCGGTCTCCGGAGACCCATCTAGCGCTCTTCGCCGACGACACGGCTATCTACTACTCGTGTAGGAAGATGTCGCTGCTTCATCGGCGACTCCAGATCGCAGTAGCCACCCTGGGACAGTGGTTCCGGAAGTGGCGAATAGACATCAACCCCACGAAAAGCGCAGCGGTGCTCTTCAAAAGGGGTCGCCCTCCGAACATCACTTCGAGCATCCCACTCCGTAGTAGGCGCGCAAACACCTCCGCCGTTAGTCCCATCACTCTCTTTGGCCAGCCCATTCCGTGGGTCTCGAAGGTCAAATATCTAGGCGTCACCCTCGACAGAGGGATGACATTCCGTCCCCATATAAAAACGATACGCGACCGCGCCGCGTTTATTCTAGGACGACTCTATCCAATGCTTTGTAGTCGAAGCAAACTGTCCCTCCGAAATAAGGTAACTCTCTACAAAACTTGTATACGCCCCGTCATGACGTATGCAAGCGTAGTGTTCGCTCACGCAGCCCGCACCAACTTGAAATCCCTTCAGGTTATTCAATCACGATTCTGCAGGATAGCCGTCGGAGCGCCTTGGTTCCTTAGGAATGTGGATCTCCACGACGACCTGGAGCTCGACTCCTTTAGTAAGTATCTACAGTCGGCATCGCTGCGCCATTTTGAGAAGGCGGCACGACATGAGAACCCTCTCATCGTAGCCGCTGGAAATTACATACCCGACCCAGTAGACCGAATGGTAAACCGTCGACGTCGCCCAAAGCACGTCATTACGGATCCTCCTGATCCATTAACGGTGCTTTTAGGCACCACAAGCACCGGTCACCGTCCTCGTCGAACCCGTCGCTTGCGACGAAGGGTTCGACGAGCGAACTAACCCATAGACACAGCCCACTGAGTTTCTCGCCGGATCTTCTCAGTGGGTCGCGTTTCCGATCCGGTGGTAGATTCTGCGAAGCACTGCTCTTGCTAGGGTCAGTGTTAGCAACTCTCCGGTTGAGCCCCGCGAGCTCACCTACTAACGTTAGGGCGAAGCTGAAATAGCCTCTCAAGGCTATCAGCATAGGTAGGAAAAAAAAAAAAAAAAAAAAAAAAAAAAAAAAAAATGCGCCGCGTCATACGAAAAACAATATTTATTTAAGGTTAATCCACTTGCCATGAATTTCACATACTATTTTGACTAGTTTGAAAAACAAAAGTTCGAATCTAGTTCATTCGAAATGTATGCGTCTGATAGTTTTTTTTGCGTAAATAGAAGAACGAGGTTTGGTTACCAGAACCAAGTTAAAACTCCTCCTGGTTGAGCCTTTGCACGCCCACCTGTGCTGGTGAAACTGGAAAGGCTTTCGGACAACCAGTAATCCTTCCTTCATTAAAAGAAAGTAGGAAATCTCGCATCTACCTTGAGACATGAAACTACAGTCCCAATTGTATTAAGTATAAAATCTTCATCACATCTTTATTGTATACATATCCTTATGCTTACGATACGATTTCGCGGCAGAAATAGAAAATAGCGGATTGTGGTACTTCCTGTGCGAACTTACTAGTACCCTGGTAATCCACCGTGCTCGTGGTTAATCCAATACAGAATCTCCAAAGATGTAGTACTGTTATTGTCCAATTATTTTTAGTAGTGGTCGCCCAGTGGACGAAATTAGACCATAATTAATTTAAATTATAAGCTTGAACACTATTCTGGTTCTATTATCAAAGACTATACTTCTATAATCACAGATTTCGCCAATTCTACACTTATTCTTTTTTCATTGATGTATGTTTGACTTAATTTACGTAGAAGGTGAAAATATTTTTGAATAATAGAATGTTAAGGAGCTATTTAAGGTAAGGGAAATCACGTTTTTAACCGACTTCAGAAGAGCTCAAATGCAAAATGATTCATTTAATGCATTTTTTACGTATAATTAAAAAAAAAATTAGCAGTCTGGACTCTTTCTCCATATTCTCTATAAGTGTGGCAAATTTCATTCACCCCCGTCCGCGCAATTTTTGTAAAAAGGGTTACAAAGTTTTTGCTTCAAATATTAATATACTTAGTCTGGCCATAAATACTGTTACAATAAAAAATAATAAAAAATCTATTGCAAATACCATTTATTACTTTTACAGTGTGTTAGTTTAATACATAAATATAAAACAATTTAAAGTATAAAAAGCTTATTCGAAGTGGTCTCCATTGGCTGCAATACAGTCCTTTAAACGTTGAGGCCAGTTATCAATAGAAACCCGCACTTTCCATGGGAAAAATTTTCACTGCCAATCGTACGGATTGTTTTAGGGACTCCAAATTAGCGTTTAGAGTAAGCCGTACTCTCTAAAACTGATCATAAATCATAATCCAGCGGATTAAGATCGGGACTAGACGACGGCCAGTCTTCAGCTCTGATGAAGTCCGAAACGTTCGTTTCCAACCAAGACTGCGTAGAGCGAGCTTTATGACCTGGCGCCGAGTCTTGCTGGAAGGACCAGGCTGCAAGTCCTAAGTCATCTTTTAAAATACGCGAAATGGTTCTAGGTGCTATCTTCATCTCCCGAGATAAAATCTTTTGCTTTCGGACAGGATTTCTTCGAATTCTTTCCCTTACTGCTTTGACCACCTTTTTCGTAAGAGCACTACGTGGACGGCCAGATCTTTTTCTGTCACAAACAGAGGAGGTCTCATTGCATTAATAGCCCGGTACACAAACATTTTACTAATACCAAGCGTATGGAGAGTTTTAAAAATTGCATTTGGCTGCATACCTACTTTGTGTAATGCAATCACAGCGATTCGGTTCTCTTTATCACCCCACTCCATTTTAATATCGCAAAATATTGTACAATGTATTGACGCCAAAATGAGAAAACTCAATGAAAAATCATATAAAAATGACAGATTCTAAATTCAAATGTAATATTTTGTTTATTTTTAATTGTAACAGTATTTATGGCCAGACTAAGTATAGATTTTTTATATCACGCAGTATTTTGAAAGGTTCAATATTAACTTTTCAATGATGTAATTGTATGTATTGTATTGGTAGCTGCAATGTGACCTTCCATAACAAGGTGCCTTTTGGAGTTTTTTATCCAGTAAATGTATACTTTAGGCAGATTTATTATTCAACTGAGTAAATAGTTGAAACTTAACAGTAGAGAGACGAATAGACAGTAAGTCACGAGTTAGTCATAGATTAATGAAAATCAAGATAAAAACATATTAAATATGTATAAAAATGAGAGAAGCGGGGCTTCTCATAAACAGAACAAAGACCAAAGTGATGGTGGTAGATCGCAGAATTTTTATCACCAATAAGCTAAACCTGGTAGTTGTAGAGGATTTCATATATCCGGGCTCTGTCATAGCTAGTACCGGATTCTTTGATAAGAAGATCAGAACATCAGAAGGCAAATTGGTATTGTAAAGAGTGCTATGTCCCATATGAGCCGTATTTTTTTAAATTGCTTATTTGGGTGGACAACCTCACGGCTCACCTGGTGTTAAGTGGTTACTGGAGCCCATAGACATCTACATACAACGTAAATACCGCTATCTACCTTGAGATATAAATTCTAAGGTCTCAGTATAGTTACAACGGCTTGCCCCACCTTTCATACCGAAACGCATTACTGCTTCACGGCAGAAATAGGCTGGGTGGTGTTACTTACCCGTGCGGACTCACAAGAGGGTAGGACCTCTTAATTTTATAATCGTGGAACTTGATGATCGCGTACGCGGGTGGGTACCACCACCCTGCCTATTTCTGCCGTGAAGCAGTAATGCGTTTCGGTTTGAAGGGTGGGGCAGCCGTTGTAACTGTACTTGAGACCTTAGAACTTGTATCTCAAGGTGGGTGGCGCATTTACGTTGTGGATGTCTATGGGCTCCAGTAACCACTTAACACCAGGTGGGCTGTGAGCTCGTCCACCCGCATATGCAATAAAAAATAAATAAATAAAAATTGCCAAGCTCCACATAATTCACTTCTTTTGCATAGATGGGTGCAAAATTATAATTTAAACGTGGCAGGCCACCAGTAATTACGCAATTTATAATTTTGGGAGTTTTCATTTTTACACGATGGTATTCCATCACCGTGGAAGTCAATCGTACGTTGAGTACGTATTTCATTAGAAAAATTGGTACTTGCCAGCGGGATTCGAACACCGATGCATCGCTAGATACGAATGCACCGGACGTCTTATCTTTTAGGCCACGGCGACTTAAATGGATCTTAAGCTCTGTGTAGGGTGACAGAAATATTTCGAGGAAAGCAAAGAAGCAGCTTGTCGCCTGTCTCGTCTTCTATATTATTATTTTCTTTACGGCCCAGAGACTTGGATCCTAAAGAAAGTCGACCACAGGTGCATAGACGCGTTTGAGATGTCAGGAGGAAAGTGCTCGGTATTTATTGGACAGAACATCGAAGAAAGAATTATTATAGAAAATAATCTGGAAGTTAGCACACGTGCATGTGTGACGGAAATCACTCACTATCCGGTGGGCCGTATGCTCGTCTGCCCATGAGGAGAATAAAAACAGTTTTTGAAACGTCAAAAATAATAAAGAAGTCGTCGTGGCCTAAGGGATAAGACGTCCGGTGGATTCGTGTTGAGCGATGCACCGGTGTTCGAATCCCAGGCGGATACCAATTTTTCTAATGAAATACGTACTCAAAAAATGTTCACGATTGACTTCCACGGTGAAGGAATAACATCGTGTAATAAAAAATGAAACCCGCAAAATTATAATTTGCGTAATTACTGGTGGTAGGATCTCTTGTGAGTCCGCGCGGTTAGGTACCACCGCCCTGCCTATTTCTGCCGTGAAGCAGTAATGCGTTTCGGTTTGAAAGGTGGGGCAGTCGTTGTAACTACTTGAGACCTTAGAACTTATATCTCAAGATGGGTGGCGCATTTACGTCGTAGATGTCTATGGGCTCCAGCAACCACTTCACACCAGGTGGGCTGTGAGCTCGTCCACCCATCTAAGCAATAAAAAAAAATGAAAGTAAAAAAAAGCCTAAAATTAATTTTAATTGAGACTACGATTCGTTAAAACTGAACAAAAGTATTGCATTTTATTATTATGATTTGTAGCGCCTGACACATACATATATTGCCTTATGCTTATTTCCATTATTTATCTTTGTATATATTTTGAATATTTCGATATTCGTTTAATCTACATTTGCGAACTTAATGCTTAAGGTATAATCTGCCAGTCTACAAACAGTTGCAGGATTGCAGAGATGCAGTAAACAGGAACACACTCGGTTTATTGGGTAATACATTTAAAGTTAAAAAAATATATACAATAAATATATTGCTCTCTCTAAATGGAAGGCGCTGTAGGGTCAAGGTTCTTTTTTCTTTTTTTATTACGTAGATGGTTGGACGAGCTCACGGCTCACCTGAGTGCTTGGTGCGAGTTTTTTAACGTGCTCGATTGCGTAAACGTTAACTCATATTTGTATGGAATGGGATCATTTACCTATGTTTGCCGCTAGGGGCGCTGTTCCAACTGCATACAAAATTGGGCTAACTTTTACGCTATCGAGAACGTTAAAAAACTCGCACTAAGCACACTGGTGTTAAATGGTTACGCTGCACGGTAGACTGGCAGTAAATTTTTTTATTATTTTAATTATTGATATTAATTTTAATTTTAATATTCCGAATTTACAAATTTTCAAGCTTTTAAATTGTACTAAATGTTGTTAAGCACGATTCGGGTTGTTTTCGGATGTCTTCAGTTCTGTTTTTTTTTTTCCTACCTAAACTGAGAGGCTTGAGAGGCTATATCAGCGTAACCTTAACTAGTAGGTGAGGTCACGGGGCTCAAACCTGACGACGTTGCTAACACGAACCCTAGCAAGAGCCGTGCTTCGCAGTATCTACCACCGGATGGGAAACGCGACCCACTGAGAAGATCCGGCGATAAACTCAGTGGGCTGTGTCTGAGGGCTTCACTTCTGTGATAGCTACAGCTATTTTACATCGTACTAGTAGATCGTACTACATCGGCACGGAATAGTACGGACCTATTTCAGCCCTGAAGCAGCCAAACGTTTCGACTTAAAGCGCGGGAAAGACGCCATTTCAATACAAATAAGAATTTGACCTCAAATCTCAACAAATTTAGATAAATCGTATTAAATTTCTTAATTAAAAGGACGTGATGAAAAACCAGAACCCATACATATTATTATAATCTCATTTTTGAATTAAACAACCAAAATTCAAGTAGTTAAAAAAATATTGAAACAAAATCTCGAAAATAACAAATCAAATAATCATATCCAAAATGAATATATTTACAAATTCGGCTTACTGAATGAAAACAATTTATGATGTTTCGAACAGTGAAATTTTTGAGGTTGCGGTTGATTGTAACTTTAAAAACAAATATAAACAGAATCTCTATGTTTTTATTACAATTTGTTGGGTTTATCTGTGTGTGTGTTGTAATGGAATTTCAACCCGCGTTTTGAACTCTCTTCCTGGCTATTTGCGACGACCGTTTCCATGAGCAACCGTAACCACTTTACGTTAGGTGTGCTCATCTACCAACGAAGGCAATAAAATAGAAATAAAAAACTTAACTTAACTTTACTGGTGGTAGGACCTCTTATGAGTCCGCGCGGGTAGGTACCACCGCCCCGCTTTTTTCTGCCGTGAAGCAGTAATGCGTTTCGGTTTGAAGGGTGGGGCAGCCGTTGTGACTATACCTTAGAACTTATCAAGGTGTGTGGCGCATTTACGTTGTAGATGTCTATGGGCTCCACTAACCACTTAGCACCAGGTGAGCTGTGAGCTCGTCCACACATCTAAGCAATAAAAAAAACCCTTAGTGAATTATTAAATTAAGTAAGTAAGTAAATAAAATTACAGCCATAAGGCATGATTAAGTACGCGTTAGCTATCAGTAAGTATACTCATTATTAAGCATAAATAAAACACCGAAAATCAAAGCATTATAATTTTATTTTCACTCAAAATGTAATTTAAACCATAAGTATATAAGTAATTGGTTGTCAAACTATTAGCTATAGTAAACTCCACCATCACTCCATATTTTAAACAACCTAAAATCCTGAGCAGAAATGGTGAAACAAATTCACGTAAGTTATACATTGGACTCGACGATACGACACTATATACAAAATTTAATATTATTATGTACGATAAAAAAAAAGGATAGAAAAATGTGATATATCCCAGGTCATGCCATAATATTATCTGTAATGTTGTAATCCTCTACACCAAAAATGTTCCCCAAAACAATTTTTTTTTTATCTAATATCTCTCATAAATTTGCTAAAATAATTCACAGCTGTCTAAAGCCCTAGGCGTTGAACCAAATTGAGTAGGTTATTGCTTAGAATAGCAAGTAAGCCACAAATTATAAAACCTAAAAACTCTATGGGAATCATTTATTCTGGAGATAAAAAATATCAAAACTTTAACTGGTCACTAAGAAAGCCTTTAGACAGTCCTTTGCACCAGTACATACATCTTGATACCGATGATGAACTAATTCACGTAAACGACCAAAGATAAAAAAAATGATTTTACTAAAAATAAAATTTATCAATCACATTAAAGTATACTTATAATAACAACACATTAGTCGTCCAGTTATCAAGAAAACTGTAAAAAGTATTCGACACTTCAGAAATAATAAAGCAAACGCGATACTTAAGAACAGAAGTAGTTCGCGAAAGCCGATGAAAAATTTTTACCAACCCCTACTAAGGAAATCAAATATATATATTTTTTAAGTTTTTTTAGTACTGAATCTAACTACAGCACTTAGCACTTAGTCTAACTACAATCCAAAGTCACAGATATTGTACTGTATATAATTTATCATGAAGAGTTTCCCTTGCGTTATGAACTTTTCTTTAATATTATCAGACATGCTGTTGACAAATTTCTGGAGCTCAGCTTCTGCTACAGAATCTGAAAGAATACATTTATTTATATTTTTTATTTCAAATCTACTTTTTTTGAAGTTATACTTCTTTAGGCGCGTTATGAAAAACTGATGAGAGTAACATTTTACGATGCGCGCGCACCGTGACACAAAATTAACAGAATGAAGTTGCCCACTAAATCGCTCATTACAATACGACCGACATAACTTGGCGAGTCTGAATATAGCCGCAGGGGAACTTTCGCGCATGTACACTCGTAAAAAAAAGTGTTATTAGCATTCATTTTTTAGTAATATAAATGACAAAATTATTATTTAATATAATTCATACTAAATATTATTAAATTATTAACGTTAAATATTTATTATTAATTATTTAATATTTAAAAAAAAGAAATAAATTAAATAAAAATAAAGTATAACTTCTTACGCGCGTACATAAGTAAGTAAACGCACCCTTTTTCACTTACATATTCGCTGGTAGCGAGCCTCAGGTACGCGCGGACGGGTAGGTGAGCTCACGGGTTCAACCTGAGAGAATTTGCTAACACTAGTCCTAGCAAGACTAATGCTTCGCAGAATCTACCACCAGATCGGAAACGCGACCCATTGAGAGGATCCGGCAAGAAACTCAGTGGGCTGTATCTATGGGTTAGTTCGCTCGTTGAACTCTTCGCCGTAATCGACGAGTTTGACGAGGACGGTGACTTTAAGGTCCTAAAAGCACCAAAAGTCCGACAAGACATATTTCGGGCGACGACGGCTTTGAGTTACCCCGTCGCGGTCGGATAGGACAAATGTAGAAAATTTTGTTTTCGTCTTAATTTAACCGACAGGAAATCTTTCCTTTGCTTATTTGCTGCCGCATCGAAATCGTGCATGCCAGTTTTTTTTTTTTTTTTTTTGGTGCACAACAAATTACTGTGATTACAGTACATATACATATTACCTAAATCGCAAAAGTAGTACCTAGATCTAATCTGGATTGTAATCTAAATAGTATGTGCACTCAGCAAATCCATATTAATGTGCATATCTTTGGCTATTGAAAACACAATTGAAATTACAAATATTGATAACTAGCCATTGTTAAATAGGACATCCTTCACACATTCGACAAATCCCCTGAGTCTAGGTTCAAACATATCAAGGTTACCGTGACATTTAGGCAAATCATTATACTGCCTGACCATTCTTACCATATGGTTTATAGTATGATATATAATAATAATTATTTTTTAAGAATTATAGTTTTAAGAATGGGACAACCGATCTACAATTATATTTACTTCATTGCTAATATGAATGGACAAGCTAACGGCCCATCTGCGCTTAAGTAGTTACCGAGGCCCATAGACATCAACCACGTGATCCACCACCCACCTTATGACAGCAGTTCTAAGAAACTGACCCATCCTTCAAACCGAAGCGCATTACTGCTTCGTGGCGAAAATAGGCAGGGTAGTAATCACAAGACCCTGTACCACCAGTTATTACGCAAATTATAAGTTTTGCGGGTTTGATTTATATTACCGTACTCGCCCGCTTCGCTGGCCATTTAAAATTGACATTATTATTCATTGTTATTATTATTAGGGAGTCCAACACTCGCATAAATCCTATAGCCTATCCATTAAGTACATGTATTTTCTACACGGATACCAAGTTTCAAGTCAATCGGATGCATGGTTCAGAAGTTATAATGGAACATCCGTTAAAACCACTGTAGATTTATATATTAGTATAGATTACCGACAACCTTGGATGAGTTCTGCCTTATCTCCCATGCATGTCTCGCAGCCACCCTGCTCTAAATGGGCACTGAACGGGCCGGGCTCTAGGTTTGGGGCTGTCCGAAGCCCACTTATATAGTATTAAGAATAGATTACCTAAGTTGGAAGTTAAACACGATCCCAATGTATACTCCGGGTTCGAATCTTCGATGTAACTAAATACTTCGACATTGTCCAAGTCTAAGTCACAGATGCTTGGAAAGACAGCTGTAAATGTTGCTGCTCCTGCAATGGAAACCAGAGGATCAGACGGACGAAAATAAAATTTTGTTTCGTTTTATAGTATATTATTATTTATTATACATAATTATAGCTAAAACTCAAAGCCACATACATACATGTATGTAAGTATTTTCTTTAACTCTAAGTAAAAACCTTTAAAAAATTTAATAGTATTTTTAATTCATAAAAGTTCATGAATGAAAAGTTAAATTCTCCTTAGAAAAATATCAGTACTGTGCGTTTTGTGAACACTAAATAATGATCGGTTTCATATGTACACGAATTCATAATGCAGGATGTTGTTTTTCTTAAAGAACCAGTTGAGTTTTGCTGCCGTTATGATTGCATGTATCGTAAGAAAGCTCTCTGCGCGTACTGTATAACTAAAGCCTTTTAGGCAAAAAAAAAACTCAATCTTTGCTAATCACATTCTATGCTTTAAATGTAAAGACAATTTGTGAATTCATACTGAATATGAACTTGGATAACGATATTTAACACTCCAGGGTAATCTCTACATGCGACATGAATCGGCCCCACAAAACACTTACATTCAAACTAAGCCTTGCTATTTATGTGCACGTAAACAGATAAAACAAGAAAGAATAATTTTCTTCGAAATTTAAAAAAAAAAAAGGAAAAGAAATCAATAATCTAATATACAAACAAAACAAAGATTTAGATTAGAAAGATTAGAAGAAGAAGAAACAAAGGAATAAAAAATAATTATGTAATTTAAAAGGGTTTAATCAACCACCTCTTCTAGTGTTCAGTGTCTAAAGTTCTTGAAAACGGTACAAAATGTATATCAAGAGATGAATTTTAGCATTACCGTAAACAGCTTCCACGTAGTCGCTTCTCTCAATCGGTTCTTTGCGCTTTCTGTTGTACTTGAATATCGTCAGGGGTGAATGAAATCTTAAGGAGCGAACTTCCATTGCGAGAACCACTTTTTCAGTGGCTCTGTTGATGCTAAAAATATTGTTACATAATTAGTGCTATACACATATTTACTATTACAAGGATACTTCGATAAAGCGGCACGACATGAGAATCCTCTCATCGTGGCCGCCGGAAACTACATAGCCGATCCTGCGGACCAAATGGTCAACAGTCGATGTCGCCCCAAACACGTCATTTCGGATCATCCCGATCCACTAACGGTGTTTTTAGGTACCACAAGCATCGGTCATCGTTCTCGTCGAATCCGTCGCTTGCGACGAAGGGCTCGGCGAGTAAATCAGCCCACAGACACAGCCCACTTAGTTTCTAAAATGAACGTAAATTGATCTGAACATGTTCGAGAAAGAATTGTTATCAACTTACCAGGAACATTGGCGATTAAGTCACTCACAAAAGATGGAAGTTGGTCACCTTCGAACCATTTGAAGGTGGAATGCAGACGTGGTCAAATGGATTTTAAATCCGTCAAAAATCAATACCTGCCCTGCCTGAGCGCTCGGCGCGTCGCCCTCATTGAGCTTAGTGAGTCCCCACCTCATGCATGGTAGGTATAGGGGTCTCAATGTACAAAAACTCAGGTCTGGTCAAATACATACAGGTATTCGCCCACGGGCTCTCAGGTTATAAAATATACTTACTAAAACTCAACAACGTTCCCATTAAGACCTGCGACGTTGACATTATAAAGTTCTCCGGTGATATTGGCATTTGCAGCATCCAATCTGTAGTGTTTGAAAAACAGTGGTTCAGGTACAGGACCATATGCTACTTCGCATTGAGCATTGCTACAGAAGAAATCACGTATGCAGTCTAAGTCGAAGTTCGGACAAGGTCTTTCGATATTATTTGGATCTGAAAGAATTAATAGAAAAATTATACTGATTTTAAAATTCGAAATGCTACTTCGTATTGAGTATTGCTACAGAAGAAATCACGTATGCAGTCTAAGTCGAAGTATGGACAAGGTATTTCGATATTATTTGGATCTGAAATAATTAATAGAAAAATTAAACTGGTTTTAAAATCTTTATTGCTTAAGAGGACGATTTTAAGCCCACCTGGTATTAAAGGGTTACCGGAGCTCACAGATGCCACTACGTGAATATATGTGGCGTCATTAATAAGCAGGGTTATGCTACCTACCCGTACTTCCTCACGAACCGCTCTTTTACTAGTAAATCTACAAGTAAGCCCTAGCTTATTACTTAATTTACTAGTAGAAAGAACAGAATATATGTGCTTGAAATTTCTCCAAACATACATACAGCAAAAGCACGCGTTGTATTGTGTTTAGAAGTTAGAAATGCATTATTTGCATTTCTAGGGGAAATTCGGTAATAAAGCGGTCTTATATTGGCTGTGTGTAGTTGATTTATTTGTTAAAATTTTCCTTATGTCAACAAAGCCATATATTATTTAAGGTTAAATGGTTGAGACAGCCGTTTCATTATAAGATCCAGATTTCGACCCCATGGCCAAGGTGGTCAAGGTGTTAAAAATCATCAAATTAGTTTTATATAATACTTTAACGCAAATTCAGGAATTAAAAGAAAACAATGTCCTTTTCCCATGAGCGATTAATCAAAGTCAACGTAAAAAACCTTTATTCACAGCTTTTATGTTTCAGATTTTACACAAAAAGATATGAACAATAATTTTTCTTTTTTACATTTGTTAAATGTAACCACCACCCTGCCTATGTCTGCCGTGAAGCAGTAATGCGTTTCGGTTTGAAGGGTGGGGCAGCCGTTGTAACTATACTTGAGACCTTAAAACTTATAACTCAAGGTGGGTGGCGCATTTACGTCGTAAATGTCTATGGGCTCCAGTAACCACTTTACACCAGGTGGGCTGTGAGCTCGTCCATCCATCTATACAATAAAAAAAATAAAAAAAGTTTTTTTTTTTACATTTGTTAAATAATATAAAGAAACAGATACAATGTTAACTGAGCATAATCTGATTACAACAAAAAAAAACATCAGAATACGTGCGGTGTACCCTTGTAGAGATTATAAGACGGCATAGACGCGCAAAACACGAAAATTGACAATTTGTTTCAAAATTTAATTATTACTAAGATCCAAATATTAAAAACTAAGGAAATGTGGCAAAGAATAGCGTTCACAATTATCTTCTTGGATAATTTTTCTTGTCTTATTTTAAATATCGTTAATTTACATACATACCGTCGGCGGGATCCAAGCAGTTACAACAATCATCTGCTGCTATTAAACCTAATACTGAGAGGATACACAAACACAACTCGAACTCCATCTTTACAACTAATCACCATCATCGACATCCCTCACATATAAATACATCAACAGTCGTCACAGTGTCAAAGCTATGTAAATAAAACTACTAATTGTTCAATACTTGTATTATTATAATTATATTGTCATAGCTAAAGGTGTAGCCACATTCAATATTTTTTTAATTGCTTCGTGTTATTTTTGCCTTCACAAAGAACTCACGGTTATTTTTCTTGAAGTGCTTGAAACTGATTTACCGGTATTGCGAATTGTGTGCCCGGACTTATATATGAGGCTATCAGCGCAAAAGTGACCTAAGCTTACCATAATTATTATGGAGCAATGAGGTTTAAGTTTTCATGAATTTGAGTAGGCAAAAAAATAATACGCGCTTACTATATAATGTTCATAAAGCTATCTGTTATCTATGGGTGAAACTAGGGATAGGTCGGTTTTGCATCCAAATTTGTTGTATTTTAAATAAATTGCAATACACAAAAGAATAATAAATTTTTATTTCAGAATTAAATTCCATATGAAGTGTTAGTAATACAAAATCTGTCTTAAAAAAAGCAGTTCATTTTATTTATTTAGGGCAATAGCGACTCCCTATCGCGGCCAGGAGGCTGTTCGGGCTGTCCCGGAGCCGGCACCACGCGAAGGCCACACGCTTACGAATGATCGCGTGAAAGCCATCTATGTGAGCCTCCGCGAACATCGTCGACGCGCTACAGTACCGAGACAGCCCCATCAGTGCCCTGAAGCCGTTGCTGTACGCGCAGGGCTCCAAACGCCTTTTGAGTGTACTCAGTCCTCAGACTGCAGGTGTAAAAGGACTGACAATATGCCCTAAATAGTGTGTGCTTGACTTCATCCTTACACCGTGCGAATCTGCGGGCGAGCATGTTAGCTCTCACAGCCAAAGTCGCTACGCTCCCTCTTAATGTCCAATTCATCAGACATGCTATCTCAATGCCCCAGGTACTTATATCCGGTTACCCTATTTAATGGGGTACCATATAACGCGATGGGAGGTAATATATAATCTTTGTTCCTAGATTTAAACATTAGGATTTCGCTTTTTTTACTTTGTACCTGAGGCCATGAGTCATAAGATATTTCTCACATATAGTGAGTAACTTTCCGAGCCCCCCTACTGATAGGCTCACTAACACCATATCGTCGGCGTAGCTGATGTTATTCTAAAATATATTATCTATGGAACAGCCGACTCCTTTCTTTGGTCTTTCTGTGGTCGTCGTGGCCTAACGGATAAGACGTCCGGTGCATTCGTGTTGAAGCGATGCACCGGTGTTCGAATCCCGTAGGCGGGTACCAATTTTTCAAATGAAATACGTACTCAACAAATGTTCACGATTGACTTCCACGGTGAAGGAATAACATCGTGTAATAAAAATCAAACCCGCAAAATTATAATTTGCGTAATTACTGGTGGTAGGACCTCTTGTGAGTCCGTGCGGGTGGGTACCACCACCCTGCCTATTTCTGCCGTGAAGCAGTAATGCGTTTCGGTTTGAAGGGTGGGGCAGCCGTCGTTACTATAAATGAGACCTTAGAACTTGTATCTCAAGGTGGGTGGCGCATTTACGTTGTGGATGTCTATGGGCTCCAGTTACCACTTAACACCAGGTGGGCTGTGAGCTCGTCCACCAATCTAAGCAATAAAAAAAAAAAAAAAAAAAACTCCGCTGCCACTGAGCTCACCGATCAGACTATTCATGTATAAGTTGAATAGTGCGGGGGAAAACAATAAATATGAAACATGATTATGAAAAAATGTGGACCAGGCCGCTTTTGCGCTGACGGCCTCGTATATCACCATCCTGTCTGGACCTAGAGCGAAGCAGTAATCCGTTCCACCTTGATTAGTGGTACAATCCTCAGTAAATGCAATTGAGATTTCAAGTTGTAGTTGTAGCGGGTTATCGCAGAACCCAAGATATATGACAGATGATTCTCGCTAACGACATTTTCAAGATAAGCTAGCATATATACAAGTTTTGAACATTATTATTCGAACCGACGGTCTGCCGGGAAAATTCACCCGCCTTGTGGAAGATCTTCTCTTTATCGTTAACTCTTAAGTAGTAGTTTAGCCGGGATATTCACCCGCCTTATGGAAGATCTTCTCTTTAACTTTTAAATACTAGTAACCGATACATATTTGTTCGAACCCTTAAATTATAGTACGATAGTTATTGTTTGTGACAATAAATGACATCGCATATTGTTCTAAACATGATTTAGAGGAAAATTAACTTTGAACAACTAAATAAATACTATAAGAAAAACAAGTGTATTAAATTTAAAAAAAAAAACAATGTACAATTACTGCAAGTAACGAGCAACGTTATTACAATAACAAATAGAATATATTATAAGCTTATTTCCATTAAAACAATCGATAGACTCGTTGAATGATAATAATTAATTGTTTGAATAGCAATCTATATATTAATACGTGAAGCAAAAACTTTATATCCCTTTTTACGAAAATTGCGCAGACGGAGGAGTATGAAATTTTCCACACCTATAGAGAATATAGAGAAGAAGTGCACAATGCTAATATATTTTTTTAAATAATGCATAAAAAATACATTAAATCAATAACGAAAACATTACACACACTACATACCATGTATTTGACGCACACAAGCATGCATACTTATTGTCAAACTTTTGTTCTTGACGTGTGTTGTCAAATTGAGAATAGAATATGGTTTGTCTTTGTTAATATTTTTATAATGTAGTCTTGGTGAAATTTGTGATTATAGAAGTACAAAATACAATCATAATAGTATACAAACTTACAATTCCAATTAATTATAGTCGAATTTCGACTAATGCGGGACCTCTAGTTAAAATAATAATGCTACCTGAAGGGTTGCGCTAGCAGACCATCAGGTATTTGTTTAATCAGCTTAAAGTTTTTCTAGAACTACAAACATGAGCCAAGAGAAAACTAACTCAAAACCAAGTCGCTTAAAAAATATACATAAATAGCGTCCGTTTTATTAATATCTTCGTGAAGGCTTTAAAAAAAAAGTTTTTATGTATCGGTTTTTTCTTGGCTTTGATCTATTGTTTGCTCTTACTGATTAAAAATAATATAAAAAAAACAAACATTCTAATTTAAAATTTCTGTGAATGTTTAATATTTCGAAAAAAATAATCAAATTCTTTGACGTCGATATAATTTCATTTTTTTTTTGTATATTTATTATTCGAACAAAAGGTAATTTGTCACTAAACTTAGATGCACAATTAAAAAAATTGCTATTTTTTACAATTGAATAGCTGAACTAACACACCGTAAAGAACGATATATATTGCCACCCTTTTCAATTATGTTCTTGTAGATTTCAAAGATACATATTCGTACAAGATAAATAGGTTGTGAGGGATCAAGAAATGCGATTGTATCGGTGTTCGAATCACGCAGGCAGGTACATTTTTTTGCTAAGAAAATACGTACTTAGTATAACGTAAGCTAATACCGACATACATTTATGCAATTATTATTTTCATTGTGCACTATTAATAAAAGACTAGACGATGACCGAGCTTTGCTCGGTATTTTTTTTATATTTTATAAGAAAAAGACACAGTTAATATAAATAAACAATTCATTTTCTTGGTCTAACCTTAAACCAAACACTCATTGGCTTCGGGTGGCTTAACAACGCCATCTGCTGAAATAGCTTAATAGTATTATTATTCACCAATAGATGTCGGGAAAAGTCAATCAATAAAGTTGAAAATTGAAAACACGATTAAAACAACATTTTCTGAAAATAATTCGTAGCTAGATCGATTTATCGCCCCCGAAATCCCCTGTTTACTAAGTTTTACGAAAATTGTTGGAGCTGTTTCCGAGATTCAGATTATATATTATATATTAATATACAAGAATTGCTCGTTTAAAGGTATAAGATAAATACTTAAATTTTGTATTGCTTAAACTTTGTGGTATATTGTTTGGTAGTAGGACGTCTTTCGAGTCCGCACGGGTAAGTAACTGTACCACCACCACCCTGCCTATTTCTGCCATGAAGCAGTAATGCGTTTCGGTTTGAAAACTGGGGCAGCTGTTGTATTGTAAAAATATTAGCTTAAAAAAAAACACGCTTTTATAGAAAATCAAACTCTCTTTCCTAGCTATTTATCCCACATGGTGGTGGGGTCAACTTTCCTTATTCCACTCCCTCCACTTCGCTCTGTTTTCGACATCCTCGTCAGCAATATTGCATTCCCTTTTGTCCTTCTAGTCTACTACTGCTAAACACTACACCTTTCCACCTTGTCTTGGGTCTTCCTCTAGGTTTCTAACCAAGGAGATCACAAGAAAATGAAAGTAAAAAATGGAACATAAATTTTAGTTTAAACACACCTTCATACATAGAAAATCTAACTAAAAAATAGAAAACAAATTTATTGTAAAAAAAACCGTGGGGCTCGTGGTGTCAATAGTTTTAAATATTTTATTGACAAATATGAGTTGAAGGACTGTCCTTTTGATAATTTATTATCTTAAAAAACACCGTAGCGTATAGCATATTAAAAAATGAGACTTTAGAGCTTATGTCTCAAGGTGGGTGGCGCAATTACGTTGTATAGCACCAGATGGACTTCAGATTGTTGTAGATAGTCACTTAACACCAGTTAAAAAAAGCATAACCTGCAAAAGTTGAATTAGATAATCCAATAAGTAGGCTGAGTATGAACTTGATTAAGAAGGTCCAATCATGATAAAAACAACATACTAATTTTAGAAGTATTAATCCAATTGTAACGAAACTTAGTATAGCTATTTTAATACTCCCGAGAGGTTTTCTGCCATAGTACCATCAATAGGCAGTAGGTATTGCGTGAGTATTTTCAGAAGTTGATGTTTTTCATTAGCGATAATCACAGTGAAGCTTACAGTAATAAATTCCATCCAAACATATATAAAGCTGAAGCTACGCCATCTAGTAGAATCGCAATGCAGGTATCATGTAAGTACTATAGCCGACAGATGGCGTTAGTTATAATTTCGGAACAGAACTGAAACTGAACTTTGAGATTAATGGGATTCGGACAAATCGGGAAGAGTTTAAAATTTAATTAATTAATTTAGTAAGAGCTCAATCTCTATTTTAACTTAATTTCAGCGAAGCTTCATAGTGATTTTTGGTCTAAGGGTATTAAAATAAATAAATATTTATTTCTGTCAGCCATAGATAGTGACCTTTTCTTGGTATTCGTAGATAGTCAAGTGAATGTTTTCAAGAGAGCGTGCTTTGGTACATGAAATATAATGAAACACAAGTATATTGTTTTTATTATTTATTGATTTATTATTTTAACGAATCAAGTATCGTCAACCTTTGTATTGTATTAATTTTTAACCGATACCTATTCGGATAATTAATGGCACACCATTAAAAAACAATAATAATATATTGAAATAAAAATGATTTTTTTTTATATATTGAAGTCGCAACAGGAACATATATCAATAAAACTCACAAGAAAATTAGAAATAACTATAGAACTTTTGGATGTCTGTTATAATATATCATTGGTGAAGTCAAGAACATTCTCTATTAATTAACAGATAATACTAGTCCAGATTGAATTGATCAGATATTGTGTACTACTACTAGAGATTGACTGCTACCGACTAGTTGGTGACACTGCGCCAACTCCGGCAAATAGCATTTTATATCATTCACCCAAAATTCAGTAGCTATTATAAAATTATTATTATTATTATTTTATTGCTTAGATGTGTGGACGAGCTCACAGCCCACCTGGTGTTAAGTGGTTACTGGAGCCCATAGACATCTACAACGTAAATGCGCCACCCACCTTGAGATATAAGTTCTAAGGTCTCAGTATAGTTACAACGGCTGCCCCACCCTTCAAACCGAAACGCATTACTGCTTCACGGCAGAAATAGACAGGGCGGTGGTACCTACCCGTGCGGACTCACAAGAGGTCCTACCACCAGTGTGGATTTATGTGAATTTAATTGATGTATTTTAATTAAATTCGGTTTTCATTATAATTGTTTTAGTAAAAAAACAGTGTGTTCTGAGATAACAGTTTATATTAAATAACCGTCCAAGGAAAATCAAAATATTTCAAAATACATGTAAATTAAACACGAATCCAACTTGAGAGCTGAAATAGTTGAAAAATTAAAACGCTGTTTTCAATATAATATTCGAAATAATTAGCATTTATTAATAAAAAATGTGGTACAGATAAAAGTATAAAATCTCATGTATGACTACATACATGACTAACAATGAAACTACAGATTAGAGATTAGACATTACAGGTAGTGACAGTAGATCTAAATAAACCTTCAACATTGTTCTTAATTTGAAGGCGACGTAATATAAAATCGAGACAAGGATTTTTGTATTTATACATCTGTGCAATAATATTATTCTACGAATGATTTTATGTATAATAAAAATTTCGATCCCAAACCGTACATCCCGAATTAACAACACAGATGGACATGGTCAAACTTGCTAGTCTCTTAGATATAATCTTAGATTAGATATAATCTATTACGTGTAATTTCATTTGACATTATTTCTTTTATCATATTTAATTTCAAAGCTATTTTGACGATGCTCCTATTATAAATGCTAATTCTAAATCGAATAAAAAGTATTTTATTTAACATCCAAAGTCACAAATGTTATATTGGATGTAACTGGTCATGAATATTTGTCCTTGTAAAGAAAACAATTCACGAAGATCATCCCGAAAGCTTGACATCAACTTTCGGAACTCATTTTGTGCTTCAGTGTCTGAAAAAAAAACCAGTCTTATAAAGCTTCAAACGATTTATAAATTTAATGTTTTGTAATGAAATCCTAAGATGATGAGTTTCTGCTACACTTCTTTTCTGTCTTTGATTTTAATGTAAAATTGTGGCAAAATTTAATCATACTTGTAATGCTCTATTATAAGTAAATACTTAAAGCTACGCCATCTAGTAGAATCGTTACCTGAACTAGGATCGATACAAGGCCCTAATTCAAATTCCGGGCTGGCGTTCTCGACGTATGAGTTAACATCAGCGCTGCTCAAGTCTAGATTGTGGAGCCTGTGAAACACGGCTGTAAAGGTTACCCTTCCTGAAACAGTTATTAAAATATAAGAACAAACAACAAAACTAAAGTGTTAAATAAATAGATAAAAACAGTCCAAATAGCGGCATTGATTTTGAAACAAATCATTTCGTTTATAACAGTAAAACATATGTTAAATGAGCTGTAGAGGGCAGATCATTATCAGAATCAGCCTACGGACGTCGACTACTTTTTTTTTTTTTTTTTTTTTTTTTTTTTTTTTTTTTTTTTTTTCCACAGGAGAAAGTCGCCGTATCCCCACCCGCGCCGCAGGTGGGGTATGTGGGAGTTGAACCCACTAAAAACTCCTGCCGCTCACAACCGGCGCCCTACCTCGGACCGGGCCGGAGCCCAATCGGGGCTATTGAAACGGCGGGACAGGGTTGACGCAGAGCACATTACATCCATCCCACCGTCCCACGGACGCCGGACCGGCGGCCGCCAGCGACACGACCACCGGTTCCCTCGTTCAGCGGGCCGAGAGCCCGCTTTGATGGCGCCGCGTTACACCTTCCCCCAGAGCGGTCGGGGGAACGCGGTCTACCATCACCCGGCTTCCTATTGCGGGTGAGCGTGCCAAGCACGCCACCCCACGTCTGGGTCTCTCCCCGCACAAAACGGGTGGGACCCCTAGCTCTTAGGGGGCCAGGTCACGGATACGACCCCGGTCCCGACCCCCTGCTCGGCGGCGGCGGGTTTCTGCGTAGTGAGGAGAGCTTTCCCTCACTCGCCCCGCCGCCTCCTTCTGCGAGATGGTGCACTCGCAGAAGTCGAGCATAGCCTTCCATGACTCATCGCTGCCAAGCATCGACGCCACGACGCCAGGCAGCGACAAGTCAGGTCCTATCTTTGCGACCAGGACACGGCGCTGCACCTCCCACGCGGGGCAGACAGCGAGCGTATGCTCCGCCGTGTCCAGGTCGTGTCCACAATGGTGACACCTCGTCGTCGGCTCAGCCCCTATCCGGCGCAGGTACTTCCCGAAGCATCCGTGCCCGGTCAGCACCTGCACCAGACGAAAGGTGAGACGTCCTTCGCCACGATTCACCCAGTCATCAAAGACCGGGTAAACCGCCTCGACGGTCCGTAGCCCCCACGTGGGGTTGGCCAATCGCCTCGACCACGACTCGAGCACGGACCGCCGAGAATGGGCCTTCCGCGCCCGCAGCTCACTTTCGGGGAGACGCGCCACGTCCCGAGCACGAAGCTCGCTGCGCCACCGATAGTCGGCAGCGAGCGACTCCGCCTCCAGCTCCCATGGCGGCGTCCCCGCCAAAACACACGCCGCCTCGAAGGAGACGGTGCGATACCCGCGGATGACCCTGATGGCAACGGTGCGCTGCGGCCAGCGCAGGAACCGAGCCATAGTGGCCCGGTTGCGCGGCTCAGCCCACACAGGTGCACCGTACAGGGCCATCGATCGCACCACCCCCGCGTAGAGGCGGCGCACAACCTGATCCGGTCCCCCAATATTCGGGAGCAGCCGGCTCAAAGAACCGGCCGTCCTCATCAATCGGGGGACCAGCTCCGCAAAGTGAGCACGAAAGGCCCACCGGCTGTCCAACACGAGGCCGAGGTACTTCAACTGCACCCCGACCCCTATCCGGACGCCTCCAACCACGATGTGGGTGTCAACTGGTGGCGCCCTCCGCGGCCCGTGAAACCACAGAGCCTCGGATTTACTGAGCGCCACGTCGAGACCCAGCCTCCTTATCCTTCCGACGACGAGGGCCACTCCCGCTGTGGCGAGACGGGCAGACTCCCTAAAATCATCCCCCCGGGCCACGACCAACGTGTCGTCCGCGTAACAAATAACGCGGAGGCCCGGGAGGAGGGCGCCCCTCAGCACCCAGTCGTACCCGATATTCCACAAGAGGGGGCCGAGAACCGACCCCTGTGGAACACCACGCACGACCGGAAAACGATGAAGGGTCCCACCGTACCCGGTACATACGACCGACCTGGCCCCCAAATAGGACCCAACCAGCCGGCGGAGGTAGAGGGGCACTCCATGCCTCTCCAGTGCCCCCCCTATCACGGTCCAGGGCAGAGTGTTAAATGCGTTGGCGATGTCAAGAGACACCGCCAGCGCCACCCCACCCCGAGAAACGGCCTCGTCCGAGAGGGACCGCACGCGAAGAATTGCATCCACGGTCGAACGGCCCTCCCGGAAGCCGTACTGCTCCGCCGACAGGTCAGGCCCCACCCCGACCAGGTGCCGAACGATGCGGGCAGCCAGAATACGTTCCAGCAATTTTCCCGCCTCGTCCAGCAGCACGATAGGACGATACCCGGCGGCTGTATCCACCGGGCGCCCCTCCTTCCTCAACAACACAAGTCTGCCCGTCCGCCAGAGCGACGGAAACCGTCCCGACTCCAAGCAGCCATTATATAGCTCAAGGAGCCGGTCCCCCAGGGCACCGAGGGCCAAGGCCAATACCCGGCCGTGGACTCCGTCCGGGCCGGGGGCCGTGTCTTTCGCAGTCATCTTGACAACGGCCACCCGGAGCTCTGCCTCGGTAATACGGGGCACCTCAGCAGGAGCTTGGCCGTCGACGGTGTCAGACGGACCGCCCATAGCGGGAGGGACAAAACCCTCCCGCTCCTGCGGGAACAACGCCGAAACGATGTCCCGCAGCTGCTGGGGCTGGAGACGCTCAGTCATAGAGGGGGCCCACGGGCGTAACTTGCCGCGTACCAATTTGTATGGGCTCCCCCACGGATCCGCTTCGAGCGCCTCCAAGAGTCTCTCCATGTTCTGCTCCTTGGCCCGCCTGATGGCCAGCCGCAGGGCGTCCTTCGCAGCGCGATATTCGCGGTGCAGCCGAGCTTCCTCCTCCGCGAACGCGACGGGCTCGTCGCGCCGCAGGCGGCGGCGACGGCGGTGTCTAGTGCACCGGCGGCTCGCCCGAATGGAGACCGCACGCAGTCTTGCAATTTCGGGCGACCACCAGGGCGACTGTCGCCGTCCAGAGTGCCGAGAGCCGACCCGGGGCATCGAGGCATCACATATGCGGTGCATCGCGCCCCGGAACCATTCGGCCTCGGTTTCCACATCGACAGGTTGTGGGCGCGTGGGCGCCCACGCCGCCACCATAGAGGCCTCCACCAGGAGCTCCCTGTTCAGGAGCTTCAGTGCCCACCTAGGGAATGACCGGGATGCACTCTGCGGGGGGTCAACCCCGCGGGCACCTGCAGCCGGCGTCGGCGCGGGGGCAGAAAGATCGTACCGGATATACCGGTGATCGGACAACGATTCCGCCCCCACCACCACTCTCCAGCCGAGGATGCGCCGCGCGACGGGCGAGCTCGCGAACGTCAAGTCCACGATAGACTCGCCCGTCCACCGTACGCAAGTCGCAATCGAGCCCCTATTAACGATACAGAGACCGACCGCGACCGCCCACTCCTCCAGCAGCCTACCACGAGCGACGGACGTCGACTACTGGACAAAGGTCGCCCCCAAAGTTCGCCATTATGGTCCTGCGAGGCCCGCATCTAGTGAACTCCCACAGTGAGTCTTACTCACGCAGCGCCTTCAAGTGTGCAGTCACGGCTCGATAAATCTTAGCCATATGTTATTATCTTCTTTTTCTTTCTTTTTTTATTGTTTCAATGAGTGAACGAGCTCACAGTTCACCTGGTGTTAAGTGGTTACTGAAGCCCATAGACATCTATAACGTAAATGCGCAACCCATCTTGAGATATAAGTTCTAAGGTCTCGGTATATTTACAACGGTTGCCCCAACCTTCAAACAGAAACGCATGACTGCTTCACGGCAGAAATAGGCGGGGTGGTGGTACCTCACCGTGCGAACTCACAAGAGCTCCTACCACCAGTAAAACAACACCAGTTTAACGAGAAATACAATTATACGTTCAGGGATGTCCTAGCACCTGAACTAATGCGCTGTCACTAGTGAAGACATGAGGGCTGCATCTCACCAGCCCTATTCAGTATAATAATATACCCCCTAATAAGGTGCTCTGAGATGCAAAGGGCGATGAAAAAAAAAAACCGTCGTTTTGAAAATTATTTAGCACGATCTGTAGAGGCGGAGATAAATTAGAATTTACCGTATTTAACTTCCAGATAGTCGCTTCTTTCAATTGGCTCCTTTGCCTTCCTGTTGTATTGGAAAAGTGCATCTTCTGTATATAATCTCAAGGACGGCGTTTCTATTGCAAGAACTAGCTTTTGAGTTTCTGTATTGATACTAAAAAAATGTTGTTCATTAAAATTTGAAAAAAAAAATTTTTTTTTTTTTTATTGCTTAGATGATTGGACGAGCTCACAGCCCACCTGGTGTTAAGTGGTTACTGGAGTCCATAGACATCCACAACGTAAATGCGCCATCTACCTTGAGATATAAGTTCTAAGGTCTCACGTATAGTTACAACGGCTGCCCCACCCTTCAAACCGAAACGCATTACTGCTTCACGGTAGAAATAGGCAGGGTGGTGGTACCCACCAGTGCGGACTCACAAGAGGTCCTACCACCAGTAATTACGCAAATTATAATTTTGCGGGTTTCATTTTTATTACACGATGTTATTCCTTCACCGTGGAAATCAATCGTGAACATTTGTTGGGTACGTATTTCATTAGAAAAATTGGTACCCGCCTGAGATTCGAACACCGGTGCATCGCTCAATACGAATGCACCGGACGTCTTATCCGTTAGGCCACGACGACTTCAGCTCGTGACTTTTTCTTTTCTTAAACATATATCGAGGGGTGAAAGGCTTAAGCGACATTTCACTTAATACGCGACCTTATCTTTGTAATTAAAGGTACATTTTATTTAATATTAACATCCACAGTTCGATATTTTTAATTGAACTCCTATTAAGCTTACTCCATTTAAATAGCTGGAAGTTTTTTTTGTTATGATTAGTTTCAAAATTTTAAACATTAAATTAAGTCTTTCCCCCTCGAAATATAGAGGATAACTTATACTTCATTTATTACTTATACCACACAGAATAATAACTGAGTATCTTAAATCAGGACATCTAATACGTTTGAAGAGAACTGTAAGAAACAAGTAAGAGCAGTGCTTCGCAGAATCTACCACCGGATCGGAATCGTGATAAACTGAGAAGATCCGGCGAGAAACTCAGTGGGCTGTGTCTGTGGGTTAGTTTAGTCACCGAGCCTTCGTCGCAAGCGACGGGTTCGACGAGAACGATGATCGGTAAAATCTTTATCTTCTTTCTTTCTGGGATGACATTGAAAATAAATGGATTTTTAATTATTAGTTGAATTATGGATGAATGAATGGTAAATTATATAATATTATAACTATGCACTGCACTAAAATTCGCATGTCAAATAATGACAAAGCATACACGCTGCTTTTAATTTATGTAATAACTCATTTTCACTATGCTTGGCGAATAAATGATTTCTTTCTTTCTTTCTTTCTTTCTTCCTTTCTTTCTTTATATACAGCACATTGCATTAAACTGATTTTTTAACGCGTTCCCAATCAATGCGTTCTGCTCTAAAAAAAAATTTCTTTCATCATTTCTTTATTTCTATAAATACATTATTATACTCGTAATTTTTTTTAAAGCCTGTAATAAAAATCACGTTCCATACAAAGTTTCTTTGACTTAATATTATACACACACTTACTAAAACTCAACAATTTTGCCATTGAGCCCTCCAACATTTACATCACTGAAGTCTAAAGTTACATTTGAATTCGGTATATCCACTTTGTAATGATCGTAATACAGCGGATCCGGCACTGGTCCGTAAACTATTTGACATTGAGAATTTTTCGAGAAGTATTCTCGTATGCAGTCCAAGCCGAAATTCGGACACGGCCTCACTATGTTATTGGGGTCTGAAAATATTGAAATAAGATTATAATTTAACTATCTAAAATCTAGTCACAAACATAACGCATTCGAAGCATAGTAATAAATAGTAATCAAAAGTTGTCGTGGCCTAAAGGATAAGACGACCGGTGCATTCGTATGTAGCGATGCAGCGATGTTCGAATCCCGCAGGCGGGTACCAATTTTTTTAATGAAATACGTTCTTAACAAATGATCACGATTGACTTGCACGGTGAAGGATTAACATCGTGTAATAAAAATAATATAACCCGCAAAATGATAATTTGCGTAATTACTGGTAGTAGGACGTCTTGTGAGTCCGCACGGATAGGTACAACCTCCCTACCTATTTCTGCCGTGAAGCAATAATGCATTTCGGTTTGAAGGGTGAGGCAGACGTTGTACTGTTAAAAGAGAGACCTTAAAACTCATTTTTCAAGGTGGGCGGCGAAATTTACGTTGTAGATGTCTATGGTCTCCGGTAACAACTTAACATCATATGGGCCGTGAGCTCGTCCATATGGGTGGATGGCTAAGCATTAAGAAAAAAGACTACATACAAGAAATCAGCCATAGTATTTTTTTGCTTTAGCGCAGTTCACGGACAAATTATTCTTAACTAATTACCTCTGCTTATAGAAAACATAAAAGCGAATACCTTCGCTGGCCTTGAAATATGGTGTAAAAGGTACCCTTAAAATAGGAAAGTACGAACTTTGTTGCGAATTTTAGCTCTAGGTATATCTTCTGTATCCCACCTTTATACCACATAACATTAACATTACATAGAGAAACGTTAGTTTTATTTTATTTTAAACTAGCTGACCCGGCAGACTTCGTAGTGCCTCAATCGATGAACAAAAGACCTAAGCTTTTATATAGAATAAACTTAAAACAAACAAAAGGAATCCGTCCGACGGGGGACACATCAAAGGGAAAACAAAATTCTTATTTTTATTTAAATCCGAGCATTTTCATATTTATCTACCTTTTAAACCTTCTCTGGACTTCCACAGATAATTTAAGACCAAAATTAACCAAATCGGTCCAGCCGTTCTCGAGTTTTAGCGAGACTAACGAACAACAATTCATTTTTTTATATATAGATAGATAGATAATCCATACAGCAGTCGAACCAATTTAATGATAATTCTTAAGAAAAAGCGTCATTCTCGATTAAAGTAATTATATTTGCATACCATCGGCTGGGTCCAGATCTTCGCAAAGTGCAGTCTTTGCTGCTATCAAATTCAGGAGCGATGAAAGAAACAGGCACAACTTATACTTCATTTTTGAGAAATACACGTTTTCTCGAAAAACTCTTTCATATAAATACTAAAGTTATTATTGATATAATGAAAAGAAAACAGTTGACATTCGTCAGTCACGTTCAAACATATTTATCGTGTTAAGGGCGAGTCGTATTTTTTTTTATTACGTACTTATTTCTGCGGAGAAGCAATCCGCCTTCATAGGCTTAACAATATAGTTAAAACTTGAAGCGCACATCCTCCACATGAACCTACGTCATTTTAGTCTGAGAAAATTTAAGGCATTTCAAGGGTCTCAAGACAAATTTACGTACACTTTCACGTTCATTAATCCATAATAATCGCTTCAGCACAATACCCGGCAAACTTCTTGAGCATTAGTTGACGTAGTGGGAGAAAGTTTGCGCATTGTACACTTAGGTGCAAAAAAATTATTTACTCTGCCTCATAATGTTGTTAAGCTGTTAAAAACAACGTAATGCATATTATTTTGTATTTATATATTTATTAAAACATCAACAAAAAATACAGGTTATAATTTAATTTATTTAATTGTAATAATTTAACTTTGGGGTAAAATATATATTTCTTACATTAAGTCAAAATTATAGTTGGTGCTAGGTCTTGGTTCAGCTGAAGCGGAGATGGTATTTGTCATTGTTTCTTCGTTATCATAATCTTGACCATCGTGATCATCATCATCGTTGTTTTCATCTTCCGATTCACTATTATCGTGATGAGTCGACGTAGGACTCAACAGAGTAAGCTCCGATAGCTTATCCGATATCTTCCTTCTTGCCTATATTTAATTATTTTGAAGATGTTCGATCTGTAGTAATCGAATGTTACTTCTTTCAATTAACAGCTTCTGATTGTTTTCTGTTTTTTTTCTTCATCTAAACCTCCTCCCTCTATCCTACGCTTTCATAATTCGTCGTAAACTTAGTTCCGAGCCATTAAAATTTATATCTTCTTTCAAATTTTTACGGAGACTCTACGGTAGAGGGTGTGCTTTTTGCTATGTGATAATTATGATTACATCTTTTTATTACACATTTGTCAAAACTATCGATTCCGGTGACATTCTTCTTCCCTGACCTTTTCTTACCCGGAGTATGAAATACGAGTCGCAAGTCAGTGAGTAAATCGGAGCCCTTAGTAGGTATCGTATCGTTAATAATGCGACTAACAGTAATAAATAAATACTCAGAAGCGTGCATCATTTTCGTCGCATGACTTTATTTATATAAATAATGAAGTGCCTTGTAGATAGGAGGGTAGTTTTAAAATAAAGCAGTCTGCTTCCTTCGATCAATATCCAAAAGTGGCTGAGTGCCATTCTTGTTGAGATACTCCATTGACGTCGACAGTGGATAGCATCAGTTGGACGACAAACTCGTCTGCAATTTAAAGTAAAAATACTCAGTCACTTGACAGCAGCACGAGTTATAGCAGTGCGTAATATGAGCCGCCCAAGTAGATACCATCCACCTTGTTTCTGTCACAAAGCAGTCATATTTTCCGCTTTGAAAAGTAGGGAATACTTTATAATACGTTCGAACCTATCACCGGGGCCATTTTTATTTGGTTAGGCGAAAATCGCCGAACTTCCGACTTCACTGGGGGAGGGGGAGGGGGGAAGGGGAGGGGGGAAGGGGGGGGGACTGGGGCGGTACTGTCGGAGTCGAACTAAAACCTCCTATCACTCAACAACCCACGTCCGAACCTCGCATGAGTCAGAACTCACGAAAAGGTAAAGGGGGGAGAGTGAAGTTTTAGTGCGGGGGACATCTCTCCCATCACCCATAAGTCCTTATGGGGCCATAAGTCTGCGCACGTGTACAAATCAACGAATAATATTACTAATATATTATGTGCTCATACTCATACACTTCTTATCTGAATAGTTTCCTGTCGTGACTGAAAAAAAAAGCAATTTAAATGGTTTAGTGCAAATAAAAATAAAATATTAAAAAATGTGCATGAAGACCATAACAATAATCGCAATGATGACATGACGTAGTTAGTTGCAATTACATTAATTGTCATACTGACGCAGTTGTTCTAAACGTGTTTTTGCATACTATCAGATTTGAACAACTGAATAAGCAGTGTGTAAAAACAATTCGCTCGCTTAATAAAAATAGCTATACCGAAACAAATTAAAAGAATTACACAATAAATAACTAAGTGGAATAATTACTATTTAACGACATTTGTTTAAATATTAAACTAATTACGCAAATGCTGACGTCCCTTAAAAAAAAAACTATAAACCTGATTACTAACGGATTAAAATTAAATTGTAATTCTATAAAATTCAGAAATAGTGAAATTTTTTAGGAGAGTTCAATCTTAAATTATAATTTTTTATTGCTTATTTTTATTACACGATGTTATTCGTTCACCGTGGTAGTCAATCGTGAACATTTGTTGAGTACGTATTTCATTAGAAAAATTGGTACCCGCCTGGGATTCGAACACCGGTGCGTCGCTTCAACACGAGTGCACCGGACGTCTTATTTTTTAGGCCACGACGACGTTTAATTTACTAGAACTTTTGTATTGATACGTAAGTATCTGAAGACAGCGTCCGTGCGCTTGGAGTAGGCATCACGACAAGATAACCCCTCTTATCGACCCAGACCCAGATCGCATCGCATCGCTCGCCACCGGAGTAGAATTCATCCATACTACCAGGACCTACTGCGTTCATCCACAATGTGCTTCCAGAGATCTTTCTTGCCACGTACCATTCAGCTTTGGAATGATCTCCCCCCCACGGTGTTTCTCGAGCGCTATGACATATCCTTCTTCAAACGAGGCTTGTGGAGAGTACTTAACGGTAGGCAGTGTATTTGCTCTGGCTGAAGTCCATGGGCGACGGTAACCACTCACCATCAGGTGGGCCGTATTCTCGTATGCCTACACGGACAAAAAATAAATAAATTAAACTCCGACCCAGGACAGGTGAGTAACCGCCATCACACCTTATTTTTTGTATCCTCTCGAGCCACTCTTGATCTTTTAGGCATTCCAAGAGTTCGACGTAGACAACCCACTATATCTCTCACAGAATCTTCTCAGTGTGCCACGATTCCAATCTGGTGAAAGATTCAGCGAAGCAATGCTCTTGCTAGGGCAAATGTTGGTAAATCCATTCTGACTAGATCTCCTGAGCTCACCCACCGGTCAAGCTGAAGCCAAAACAACCCTTCAAGGCTACTGGCTTATAAGTAGGCCAAAATAGGAGGAATTCAATGATCGCACGTACAAAAATTTATTTATTTATCGGGTTAGATAAATTAACGAAGTCGCGGCCCATCTAGTGAGTGATTACCAATAGATATAGCTCACAGACATCACAACATGATGGTACAATGCGATAGCTGCTGTCTAGCTTTTCAACACCAACGCATGATTGCACGACGGTAGAACTAGGCAGTGGTGCTTTCACGGGCGAGCTTATCATAAAAATACGACAAATAAAATTATATGGTGGTTTCACGTTTACTCAGGGGCTTACATGGGGGCTTACTATATGCCCAGCCACTAGTGTGGTACTAAGTCTACCGTTGCTATATTTCACAGCATATGTTATTTATGTAAGAGTTTTTACTCACTCAGTCGTATAATTTTTAATTGCCTAGATAGGTGGACGTTATCACGATATACCTGGTATTAAGTGGTTACCGGAGTCCATGGACATCTAAAACTTAAATGCTGGTACCTACCTTGACACATGAGTTCTAATTCTAATTCTAATTTTGCTGTAAAAATGGTGGTAATTTGAACACCGGTATAGACACATCGATGACGTATTTAGGGCGACGTCGGCTGCTTACCATTCGGTCCACAGGATCGGGTAGAAACTCTACAGCGGGTAATCTAATTGTGTGCAAATACTTTTGACAAATGTATCGTAATTGATAAATAAAAACAAACGCGCACGATATCTAATATATAAAATTCTCGTGTCACAATGTTCGTTCCCATACTCCTCCGAAACCGCTTGACCGATTCTCATGAAATTTTTTATGCATATTCAGTAAGCCTGAGAATCGGCTATTATCTATTTTTCATACCCCTAAGTGATTAGGGTTGTCCACCCCTAACATATTTTTTTTATTTGGACATTTTTTTTTTGTTATAATGAGGTATTATGTGGTTGAATGAGGTTTTGTTATTTTTATTATATATTCACTCATCGTTCACAGCACTACATACCTCTTTCACTCATTTACCACACCCTTACACACTTACAATAAGTTAGTTTTTTTTTCTACACTAGAAATTCCCTAGAAATCTTATATAAGGCAAAAAAATGTTTGCCGGGTCAGCTAGTAATAATATATTTCCTACCTATTTCTAGTAAATTCTAATGACGTGATGATTAAATATCGCACACGAAAGCCATTCAATAAAATACAAGAACTGATATTTACATCTACACCGCCACGACGACTTCAAAGTTTGATTGTTTTTCTTTGTTATAGAACCGTTCACGGAGGCGGGTGTCATTTGCGGTTTTTATTTCTTAGATGATTGGACGAGCTCGTGGCCCACCTAGTGTTAGTTCATTACCGGAGCCCATAGACATCTACAACGTAAATTCCACCTTGAGACATGAGTTCGAAGGTCTCACTTTTAACAGTACAACGGTTTTCAAACCCCACCTTTCAAACCGAAACGCATTACTGCTTCGCGGCAGAAATAGACAGGGTGGTGGTATCTACCAGTGCAGACTCACAAGAGGTCCTATCGCCTCCTAAAACGATATCATCTAAAAATGACTAGCATCGTTTTTTTTTTTGCATCGCCGCAATGTAATGCCGCAATGTATATTACATATATATTATTTATTTATTTTAATTTATAAATTCTACGTATAATGTATTTTATGTTATCTGCTCTTTTAATAAGCATATTTGGATTTTCCTTTAATTATTATTCAACTAATGCAACTAAGGGCAGCCGTTGAAACTATACTGAGACCTTAAAACTTATATCTCAACGTCGGCGGCGCATTTACGTTTTAGATGTCTATGGGCTTCAGTAACCACTTAACACGAGGTGGGCTGTGAGCTCGTCCACCAATCTAAGCAATAAAAAATAAATAAATAAAAACTATGCTATTTTCCGTTTCACCCTTGATAGAATGGTACAAAGTAACTTAAGCATTAAGTCTGCCGATCTACAATAACTTTCAGGAATTGTAATGTAATATATATGTAAGCTTTGTGTTGACGTTGACGTTGACAGAACCATTAATATTTGGGTATGTAGGTAGGTATCAGAAAAACATTCAACCATTTTTAATAAAACTCCTTGTGAATTAGCTTAATTATAAAAGTAAAAAGGACGATTCAAATTTGAATATAAGAACAGTAAAGCATGAACATTTAATTGTCGATTCTCTGTTTTAGGTTAGTACATAGTTATTTCATTAGTTGATATTTGTTAAGTAAAAGTTTAACTGTATTTAATAAATAAAACTCTGTTTTAGATGAATCACATAGTGTTTTGTTTTAAGAAGAAAGATAATAGATAATCTTATAAATCGACAATTCATATATCTACATGTAAGAAAAAAAAAAAAATTAACCGATACAATGGAGAAATTAAGATTTGAATTTATTATAAAAGCCAAACCGGATGATAATAAGACAAATATTTATGCCATAACCTCCATTACTGATACACAGAACCAAACTTTTCTCGTACCTAGAGAGTATCAATCAATGCATTTACACAAAGAAATATTAAAGCATGAAATATTTGACAAAATAAAAAAATCTCTACAGAAAAGACAGGTTTGGATAACATTAACCAAGGAAATGAAATCAATATATTTAGATGATGATAACTTACAATTTGATGGATTTTTACTTGAAAAATTAGAACAAAGTCATGAGTCATCATCAACAGAACCAACCCTATTAAAAAAAACAGAAAATAAGACAAGATTATTAGCAGAATTTTCAATAGAGAAGTTTTCAAGAAATACAACAAATGTTAAGCAATGGTTAAATACTTTTGAAAGTGAATGTGAACGTTTACAAATAGACACAGATTTACAAAAAGTAGAAATTCTAAGATTACTATTGGAAGATACTTGTAAAGATTGGTACGCCTCAATGATTATTAAACATACTATAGATTCAGATTGGTGTGTATGGAAGAAAAGTTTAAGTGATACATTTGCTGATAAAGGCTGGTCTCCAATCAGGTACGCTATGAATTTTAAATACATACAAGGATCAATTTTAGAATATGCAGTAAACTTTAATGAGGGTATAGATACAAACAAATTTAATATAGATACAGAATACTTAAATACTGATCAAAGAAAACAAATAAACATATTATTGGATAGTTACACGGATATTTTTGCTAAAAATAAATATGACACTGGAAAAGTGAAGAAATATGAAGCCTGTATAGATTTGCAAGTTGAAAAATACTGTTACAAAAGACCATACAGATGTTCAGTCCAAGACAAGATAGAAATAGAAAATCAAATCTCACAACTTTTAAAACATGAATTGATCGAGGAATCGTACAGTCCGTTTGCGGCACCTGTCACCTTAGCTTTTAAAAGGGATGAAGGAAAAAAAAGTAGGCTATGCATTGACTTCAGAGACTTGAATAAAATAATTATACCACAATCACAACCATTTCCTCTCATAGAAGACTTAATAACAAAAACAATAAATTGTAATTATTTTACAACTCTGGATATAAATTCAGCTTTTTGGTCTATCCCCTTAAGAATAACAGACCGATACAAAACTGGGTTTGTAACTCAAGAAGGTCATTACCAATGGACCTGTTTACCCTTTGGCCTAAAAATATCACCAGCCATATTTCAACGGATTTTGGGAAACATTATAAGAAAAAATGGGCTGACAGGATTTGCAGTGAATTTTATTGACGATATACTAATTTTTTCCAAGACGTTTGAAGAACATATCACACACCTAAAAAAATTACTAGAGGCTATTCGAGAAGAAGGTTTCAGGCTAAAATTAACAAAATGTAAGTTTGCAGGTAATTCTGTTCAGTATTTAGGTCATATATTACAAAAAAATACGATTACACCTCTAAAAGACAATTTAAAATCAATAAAAGATTTTCCTGCCCCTCAAAATAGAAAACAGATACGACAATTCTTAGGGAAAATAAATTTCTATGGAAAATACATTCCGAGTGTCTCAACAGTTCTTGATCCTTTGCATAAACTGTTGCGGAAAGATCAGAAATTTAATTGGACAGAACAATGTGAGGATGCTTTCAGGAAAGTTAAAGATTATCTATGTTCCAAACCAATACTAGCCATTTATGATCCACAAGCACCAACATTTATTTATACAGATGCGAGTGCTATAGGCATAGGAGCAGTTTTGAAACAAATTCAGCGCAATGGCGAAGAAAAACCGGTAGCATATTTTTCTAAAAAAATAAATGAATCACAAAAAAATAAAAAAGCTATATTTTTAGAATGTTTAGCTATAAAAGAAAGCATAAAGTTTTGGCAACATTGGTTGATTGGAAATTATTTTACTGTCTATACAGATCACAAACCTCTAGAAAAGTTAAATATAAAAAACAGACCTGACGATGAATTAGGTGATATGTCATATTATCTGTCGCAATATAATTGTGAAATAAAATATTTTCCTGGAAAAAATAATACAGAAGCAGATTGTCTCAGTCGAAACCCAGTGTTGGACATTGATGCAAATAATGAAGATAACTTAAAAACGGTAAATATTATTAATATTCATGACATAATATATGATCAAGCACAAAATTTGCAAATAAAAGAACCTAAAAAGAACATTATTTTAGAAGACGGAATTTATTATAAAAAAATTGGAAAAAATAGAAAAAAAATAGTTCTAAGCGAAGATTACAGTAAAACTATAATAAAAAAGACCCATGAAATATATTGTCATGCCGGAATAAATCAAATAGAATCTAAAATAAAACCTTATACTGCGCCGAATCTATCAGAAAATATTAAAAATATATGCCTAAACTGCGAGATATGCATATTTTTTTTTTTTTTTTTTTTTTTTCCCTACCTATGCTGATAGCCTTGAGAGGCTATTTCAGCTTCGCCCTAACGTTAGTAGGTGAGCTCGCGGGGCTCAACCGGAGAGTTGCTAACACTGACCCTAGCAAGAGCAGTGCTTCGCAGAATCTACCACCGGATCGGAAACGCGACCCACTGAGAAGATCCGGCGAGAAACTCAGTGGGCTGTGTCTATGGGTTAGTTCACTCGTCGAACCCTTCGTCGCAAGCGACGGGTTCGACGAGGACGGTGACCGGTGCTTGTGGTGCCTAAAAGCACCGTTAATGGATCAGGAGGATCCGTAATGACGTGCTTTGGGCGACGTCGACGGTTTACCATTCGGTCTACTGGGTCGGGTATGTAATTTCCAGCGGCTACGATGAGAGGGTTCTCATGTCGTGCCGCCTTCTCAAAATGGCGCAGCGATGCCGACTGTAGATACTTACTAAGGGAGTCGAGCTCCAGGTCGTCGTGGAGATCCACATTCCTAAGGAACCAAGGCGCTCCGACGGCTATCCTGCAGAATCGTGATTGAATAACTTGAAGGGATTTCAAGTTGGTGCGGGCTGCGTGAGCGAACACTACGCTTGCATACGTCATGACGGGGCGTATACAAGTTTTGTAGAGAGTTACCTTATTACGGAGGGACAGTTTGCTTCGACTACAAAGCATTGGATAGAGTCGTCCTAGAATAAACGCGGCGCGGTCGCGTACCGTTTTTATATGGGGACGGAATGTCATCCCTCTGTCGAGGGTGACGCCTAGATATTTGACCTTCGAGACCCACGGAATGGGCTGGCCAAAGAGAGTGATGGGACTAACGGCGGAGGTGTTTGCGCGCCTACTACGGAGTGGGATGCTCGAAGTGATGTTCGGAGGGCGACCCCTTTTGAAGAGCACCGCTGCGCTTTTCGTGGGGTTGATGTCTATTCGCCACTTCCGGAACCACTGTCCCAGGGTGGCTACTGCGATCTGGAGTCGCCGATGAAGCAGCGACATCTTCCTACACGAGTAGTAGATAGCCGTGTCATCGGCGAAGAGCGCTAGATGGGTCTCCGGAGACCGGGGTATATCATTGATATACAAACTAAATAATAACGGGGAGAGCGCGGAGCCTTGCGGGACTCCGGCGGTCAGTTGACGGGGACGAGAACGAGTTCCCTCTACTCGATATCGAAACGAACGGTTCGACAAGAAGTCTCGTATGATGAGCACGAGTCTGTCTGGCACTCCCATGTTGTACAGTTTATAAATTAAACCGTTGTGCCAGACTTTGTCGAACGCCTTCGCGATGTCGAAGAAGAGGGCGCCGGTCGGGATTTGTTTACGCCTATTTAGTCCTATCAGAATGTGCTCCGTGAGGCGGTGCACTTGTTGTACGCACGAGTGTTTTGAGCGGAATCCGAACTGTTCGTCAATGAGAATTTTGTTCGCGGTAACAAAATCCCAGAGGCGTTTCCTAAGGAGCCGTTCGTAAATTTTTCCTATCGTCGAGAGGAGACTAATCGGACGGTAACTAGAAGTTTCGTTTGTCGGTTTGCCCGGCTTATGTATACCGATAACGTCCGCTTCTTTCCACACCGCGGGAAAGATGCAGTGCGTCATAGCGGCATTTAAAATTGTAGCCAACATTGCTATCAGTTGGACTGGCAAAAATTTTAGCGCGCGGTTGTGGATGCCGTCGGAGCCGGGTGCCTTCCTAGGTTGTAGGTTGTGGATCGCGTCTCTAACTTCGTCAGTGGTAATGGGGGGTAACGCGTCCGAGGGCGGCAGGGAAGCTCTGCGCTCGACCTCCCTGTCGACTAACTCGGTGTGTTCGGGGTCCGCGTGTTGAGTGCTGGTGGTGCACTGCTCTTGCAGTGCATCGGCCAGCAGCTCAGCCTTGTCATCGTCATCGAATGCCGGTGGTTGGCCTGAAGGGCGTACGAGGGGAGGCATAGTAGCGGTAGTTTCGGATTTGAGAGTCCTAGCTAGTCGCCAGTATGCTTGGTGGGAGGGCGCGAGTTGTTCTAAATAACTATGCCAATTATCGTTACGCGCGTCGCTTAAGCGGGAGTGGACTTCGCGTTGTAGACGACGCATCCGAATCCGGTTTGAATGCGTGGGAAGACGATCGTAGGCCCGGATTGCCGCGTTCCTAACTCTTAAGAGATTCCTAAGATCGGGGGACAGTCTGATGCGGTGGAAGCTGTCCTCCACATCGACTTCTTTAGAAGATCTAATAATCGCGGAAGATATGTGATCGGTAATGATGTTTATGGATTCGACGGTGTCCTCGGGGGATAGATTCGAATCCGGGCCGTAAGGGAGGATTGGCGGAGCGGTGTCGGCTAGGCACGTGCCCAGCTTATTCCAATCCACCATGGTCCTCGTAACAGTGACTGGGTTGTGGGGGCGACCGAGCTGCATAACGACAGGTCGGTGGTCTGAGTCGAGCTCTGACATTGCTTCGATGGAACGCAAGCGCAGAGTTACGTTCCTAAGCAATGCCAGGTCTATAGTGCTCGGACGGAGCGCGATGTTATACGGATAACATGTTGGAGTTGGGGGACCGACTATTTCAAAGGTGAGGTCGTCTATAAACGCGTCGAGACGCCTACCGTTAACGTTAGTACGATGGCAGTTCCACCTAGTGTGGTGGCAATTTAAATCGCCTGCCAGGATGACGGAGTCTCCCATGCCGAACAGTGACTCGATGTCACTGCTCAGAAGGGGCTTGTCCGGGGGGAGATAAACGGATGCGATGACGATCGGCTGGTGTCCCGTCAGCGAGATACGGCACACTGACGCCTCGATATGTGAGAGCGAGGGAGTATCGAGAGGGACAACGTGCAGGGCCCGCCTATAGTAAATGGCAGTCCCGCCTTTGGAGGCGGTGAGTCTGTCATTCCTAACCATGACGTAATTCGCGACTTTCGGGTCGCGACGCGAGGGCTTCAGACAGGTTTCCTGCACTAGTAGAATATCTACAAGATTATCGCGGAGGAATTCGAAAATTTGATCGCGTTGCCGCGCGAGTCCGTTAGCATTGTAGAATGCTAACGTAAGGGAATACGGTTTTTCTCTACCTTTTTGCGCCATTGATTACCGGTAAAGATTTTTATAAAGTGCGGGACACGGACTCGTATACGTCCATGTGATCGAACGCGGCCGCGAGTCTCTGTTCGGGGGTTACCGACCTACGTATCGCGTCTGCGAACGATCGCAGACGGTCGAAGTTAACAGCGGTGACGAAGTCGCGCACGAGCGCGAAGTCGTTGACGGCAGAGGGTTGCGGGGGGCGGAACGCGGGCGCGGGGCGAGGTGCGAGCAGGGGCTGGGGCGCGGGGCGTGTCGCGAGCGGGGGCGGGGGTGCGGTTTGCGTTCCCGCCTTCGTATACGGCAGCGGCTTTTTCCACGCTGAAACCGTGGGAACTGCAGCCGGCACGAAGGCAGGTTTCGGCACTGAGGGTGCCGAAGTCTTTGGGCCGACGGTTCGCGGAGCTGGGAGGGTTGAACGCTTGCGCGGAGCCCTAGGACATCCACGGTAGTTCGCGGGGTGCCCTTGCTTAAGGCATAGGACACAGCTTGGAGGTTCGGTCGCGGTTTCCCTAACACGCGAGCAATCTAGTGTGGCGTGGTCGCCGAGGCACTTTACGCAGCGGGGGCGCGCGTGGCAATTACGAGCCGAGTGGCCGTAAAGCTGACATCGGTAGCACTGCCCGGGAGTGCCACGCTTATGGGGGCTTCGATCGAGATCCCGGATAGGCCGCAAATTGTCGTGAGACATGCGATCTTCTTTTTGGCCTCCGGGGTGGGTTCTAACGCCACGAGTATCATATTATAGGGCTGTTTGCCCCGCCCGCTGTGCATCCGGTGCACACTAACTATCGGGAGGGCCTGAGCGGTCAGATCCTCCTTAACATAGTCTATGTCCAACTCCTTGGGGACTCCGCGTACTACTACGCGGAGCTCGCGGTCCTCCTGAAGAGCATAGGTGTGGAAACCTATGTTCTCCTTTCGGAGGTATGCTGAGAGGGCCCTATGGTCGCCCGGCGTTGCGACCTTAATCTGAATCCCATGCGCGACGTTACGCGCATGGGTGTAGTTAATTTTATTTGCCTGAAGGGCCTGGGACACGCGATTCCACGCTGTCTTCTCTTGAAGTATCAGCGGGGGCGGGGCAGCTACTTTGGGAGCGGGCGCGGGCTTGGGACGCGGCGGCGGGGTTACGCGGCGAGCGGAGTCCGACTCCGGTGTCACGACTACCTGCGGGCGGGAGGCGGTCGCGGATTTAGTTTGCTTCGTCGTGGAGCTCCGGGACTCCACGGCGCGAGTACGCTTTTTTCCGCGCGTTACGGTTTGGAACCCATCCGAAGTTCCAGGCTGAGGGCTTGACGCGGATTCGAAATCCATCTCCGATTCGGTATCGGAGCCTGAACTCGAAACGATCGAGGTCGCGACGGATGAAGCGCGCGATGACGTAAACGACGCGGGCGCGGGGGTGGGGGTAGCGTTAGGCGCTACGTGAGCCGCATCGTGGGAACGTGCGCTCGAACTTGACGCGGCGGCGGGGGGCGCGCGGCGTGCCTCCGAGGCACGTTTGAGATACGCGGCGACGGACGCGGGGGGGAGGGATTGCCACGGGCGGCCCTAAACTCTAGGTACTCGGCCCTAATTGACGGGTACCTATCCCGGAGGAACCCGACAATATCACTAGCGTCTTCTTTCTCCATTCTTCGGTCTTCTTGCCCGGGGGGGGCGGCCCCGGGACTTTTGTTGAACTCGCCGAAAGGCGAGGCCCCGGATAGGATTTGTAACCCCCCTGTGCTGCAGGACAGCAAGGAGCAGGGGGGGGGAATGCCTATGCCGTGAAAACGGCAATCGGCGGGGAAAAGGAAAGGAACCCGCTCGGGCTGTATAGTGCTACAGCAGGCAGAATCGCGAGCGGGGGTCTAGTCTTGAAAAAGACTGTTGTTTTTGGGAAGGGTTAGGAAATCGCTAGCCTGTGAGTACCACAGGAAGCTGAACGTAGCGATTGGTTTTGCCTTGAAAAAGGCAGTTGGTAAGGGTGGGTTCGCGGTTACAAAACTTTAGCGCACAAAAATGGACCTCGATACGCAGATCGCAAGCGACCAACGGATCGGCACGTCCGCACTACTGAATTGTACGCACGATGTATTCACGGTCACTACACTGTCGAGCACAACTGTGAGTTCAGAGACGCAGCTCGCAAGCGGGCCACGGATCGGAAAGCACGTCCGCGCACGACCGAGTCGTGAGCGAGAATGTGAAAAAATGATATGCATAAAAAATAAAACAAGGTTAAATAGAAAATATGGCTCTATGTCGCAATTAGGCCCAGCTATTAAACCCTTTCAAATAATGTCACTGGACACAATAGGAGGATTTGGGGGTCAAAGGTCAACAAAAAGATATTTACATTTATTAGTAGACCACTTCACTAGATATGCATATATCCTATGCTCTAAGAATCAACATGCTCGAGACTTCATCAAACTTCTGGAAAAAATTCCTAAAGAAGAAACAATAGACATCTTACTCTCTGATCAATATCCAGCTTTTAATTCAATTGAATTCAAAAATTACCTTAAAAACCGAGATATTCAATTAATACTTACAGCAGTGGACGCACCGTTTTCAAACGGTTTAAACGAAAGGCTAAACCAGACTATTGTGAACAAAATAAGATGCAAAATGAATGAATTAAAAGGAAAAACAAATTGGTCAAAAATAGCAGAAGAATGTAGAAATAGGTACAACGAAACAAACCATTCTGTAACAGGATTTTCTCCTAAATATTTGCTATCTGGTGAGTCTACAGATTTATTACCACATGAATTAAAAGAAAAACAGTTATTAACAAAAAGTTTGGAAGAAGACAGGAAAATAGCACTTCAAAGGTCAATAAAATCACATGAATATAATAAAACTTTATTTACCAAGAATAGATTACAACATGAATTTAAAAAAGGAGATAAGGTATATGTCGACTATAGTAACAAATTGAATAAAAAAAAATTGGATGAAATTAGAATTGGTCCCTTTGAAATTGAAGAAAAAATATCGGATTCAGTTTTTAAAATAAATACTGGTCGTGGCACAAGATCTATCGGTCTATATCATGTCACAAAGCTCATTCCTATGCTTGATGATTTTTAGATTTCGCACCAAAATTTTACAAAGTAGAAAGGAAAAAATAAATAAATATGTATATATTTTTTCATTTCGAAGGGGGGTGATGTAAGCTTTGTGTTGACGTTGACGTTGACAGAACCATTAATATTTGGGTATGTAGGTAGGTATCAGAAAAACATTCAACCATTTTTAATAAAACTCCTTGTGAATTAGCTTAATTATAAAAGTAAAAAGGACGATTCAAATTTGAATATAAGAACAGTAAAGCATGAACATTTAATTGTCGATTCTCTGTTTTAGGTTAGTACATAGTTATTTCATTAGTTGATATTTGTTAAGTAAAAGTTTAACTGTATTTAATAAATAAAACTCTGTTTTAGATGAATCACATAGTGTTTTGTTTTAAGAAGAAAGATAATAGATAATCTTATATATAGATATAAATAAAATATGCGAAGGACGTATTTCTTTAAGTAAATTGGCACCTGCCTGCTGATAGTGAACACCAGTATGGTCTTAGCGTTCTGAACAAGTACACCATGCTTGTAAACCACCACCACCACTTATGCTTAAAAAAAAATGACGGCAACTATAATATCACACGGATAGGCACCAAAATTCTATCTATTTATGTGGCGAAGCAGTAACGGTTAGCGTTTTAAAGAGTGAGACAGCCTTTATATATATGACTTCGACTTCAAGTATGAAAATGGATAACGGCATTCCCGTATGCTCTCTATGGGTTGCCGTAGCCCCCAGGTGCGCAGTGTAATGTTCACCCATCTCCTCCTCCTCCCTGACATACATTTTTTTATTTATTGCTTAGATGGGTGGACGAGCTCACAGCCTACCTGATGTTAAGTGGTTACTGGAGCCCTTAGACATCTACAACGTAAATGCGCCACCCACCTTGAGATATAAGTTCTAAGGTCTCAGTATAGTTACAACGGCTGCCCCACCCTTCAAACCGAAACGCATTACTGCCGCACGGCAGAAATAGGCAAGGCGGTGGTACCTACTCGTCCAGACTCACAAGAGGTCCTACCACCAGTGAATGTCCTCATGTCTTAGGGTCGTGACCATCTCCTCCCATTATCCTTCTCTGGATGGTGTTTCACCGTATCTTTCTATGTAATGAAAAAATAAAACAACATTTAACATGTTTTTTTAGGAGCACGGTTTATTTATAATTGTTGCATTAGATTGGTAGCCTGTTAGATATTGTTATTGGAATACTGCAGTCAATTTAACTTATTTATATGACGGAGTAGGGACATCCGTATTGTTTGTAAAAAGTGTGACGTCAGCACCGCTGACGTCACGGTCATCACTTTCTTGACGAATGACTCATGTTTGGGTTTCCGAAACAAAACTTCACGAGAACTTCACGAGAACTTCGTATATTGCACGAGAAGCATAACAACGTTACAGAGATATCCGTACAGTACAACGGCTCGGACACGAATCAATCAGTGCTAGACAGCACGGCCGTATTTATGGGGCTTCGTACCCGTGAGCGTGTTGACACGTTTTAAACACGTGAGCGTGTTTACACGTTTTTCAAACACGTGAGCGGGTTTACACGTTTTTCAAACACGTTTTAAAGTATTGAAATTACAATAAAAGGAACTGTTTAACATCAATTTCTTATCACAGAGTAATTAGTTGATGATCAGTAGGTAAATAGTCATATTTGCGCCGACATATACATATTTTTTAAATAAATCAGAAAACAATATCAAGATAAATATATAAAAATATCGATTTCTAAACGGGTCTAACATAATAATATTTAAATAAAATTAAAATAAATATTTTCTTTTTTTTTTTTCATATTATTTTACTTTTTCCAAGAGGTCTGACTCTAATCCGAAGTCACAGATATTATACTGTATGTAATTAGCCATAAAAATGTTTCCTTGTAGAGCAAAACCTTCACGAAGATCAATTGGCAGATTGTTGATCAACTTCTCGAACTGCCTTTGCGCTACAGAATCTGGAAAAAAAAACAAGTAAATAGGTTATTGAAGTTTCAGATAGACAGTAAATTTTAAAAAGTATTCTTTGTTGTGTGTTCGTTCATTATCTCGAAGGTAACATGGACAGCCATATCTTGTGTTCGATAATAGTGATCATATACTAATACTCGCTTCTACCCGCAGCTTGGCTCGCCTAAATATTAAAAAATATAAACATTTACTAACAGTCACGCAACGTTAACTGGTCCCGTGAAGAGTTCTTAAAGAACATGTGTTACAGGTACCAGATAACGGAAATAAATGTAAGATTTTTATTATACACATACATATATTTAATATACATCCATAACCCTAGAAAAGACATTTATATTTATCATACAAATATCTTCCCTTGGCGGGATTCGAAACCGCGACCCCCTTGTGTAGTGACCATGTCACTTACCACTACACCAGACGGCCGTTAAATATTAACTTTCCCAAGATAACATATCATCCAAATCCGCTTAACGAAGCTTGATTGCTTAGATCGCTCAAGTCATTGCATCCTTTTGACGTGAAAGAAAGACGATATCAAGAATTTTTACTACTAAATATTAAAACGTTATTTCCAGTGGATACATTATGTTTTTTCGGGATAAAAAATGGCTATTGTCAATCCCCTGACTTAAAACTCCACAAAACATCACTACGATGAAAGAATAATAACATCGTGTAACTAATTTTAATACGTCCTTAATTAAAATTACTTTATTTTTCATAGCTACATATTATTATTAATTCATGATGTAATTAAAAATGAATAAAAACGCGATATTAAACAGTCAAAGTAATTTTAATTAGATACATTCATATTATTACAGTCTGGCGGCAGGCCATACTGTAAGCCTAAAAGGAGCGAGAGAGAGAGAGAGAGTATTCTTTATTGTAAACCAAAAAATAAATGAACAATGCGATACATTAAATACAAAAAGTACAATTGGCGGTCTTATCGCTAAGAGCGATCTTTTCCAGACAACCATCAAGTGGACAATCATTTGGGAAGCGAATTAAACGCGGTGTACCAATCCGGTGCAATAATCCAGTGAAAATCTTTATTTATGAATATCTTTATATATTAAAATGAATTGCTTTTCATTAGTGTTGCAAAAACTCTTTTTTTTCCTGCCTATGCTGAAAGCCTTGAGAGGCTATTTCAGCTTCACCCTAAAGTTTGTAGGTGAGCTCTCGGGGCTCAACCGGAGAGTTGCTGACCTGACCCTAGCAAGAGCAGTGCTTCGCAGAATCTACCACCGGATCGGAAACGCGACCCACTGAGAAGATCCGGCGAGAAATTCAGTGGGCTGTGTCTATGGGGTTAATTCGCTCGTCGAGCCCTTCGTCGTAAGCGACGGGTTCGACGAGGACGGTGACCGGTGCTAAAACTCGAGAACGGCCGAACGATTTGGCTAATTTTATGAGCTCTCGGGGCTCAACCGGAGAGTTGCTGACCTGACCCTAGCAAGAGCAGTGCTTCGCAGAATCTACCACCGGATCGGAAACGCGACCCACTGAGAAGATCCGGCGAGAAATTCAGTGGGCTGTGTCTATGGGGTTAATTCGCTCGTCGAGCCCTTCGTCGTAAGCGACGGGTTCGACGAGGACGGTGACCGGTGCTAAAACTCGAGAACGGCCGAACGATTTGGCTAATTTTGGTCTTGAGATGGTTTATAAGGTACATAAATATGAAAATACTCGGAATTGAATTAAAATAACAATTTTCTTTTTGACACCATTTAAAAAGCCATTAAACAAAAGATACAGTTTGATACTTACTCGAAGTTTGATATAGGCCGGACCCGATTGTGTATTTCGGCTTGGAATTCTCAATGTAAGTGGAAATGTCAGCGTTACACAAATCTAGATCGCAAGTCCGGAACACCGCAGTAAAAGTTACCGTTCCTGTAGCATATTTTTAAGTTGAAGAATTATCAACTATTTAAATAAATAAACCACTGGGGACAAGTTACGCACGCTCATCGGCCTCAAATCAGGATTCCCTGGGTTTTGGGTACCAGAGGCTGAGATACAGTACCCGGCGATAAATATTGCACCTCGACCGCGGGAAAGAGACGGTTAATTTTTGCTTCGTAGAGCGTTATATATCTGTCGCACATTACATAATTGACATTTAGTCTCCATAGATACCGGATCGTTAGTGTTTTGTTTTGTCGCACACAGGTACCGGCCGCTATACAACCAAAATAAAATTAGACGACTGTCTCTTTCTAAATATCGGTGTGCAATATTTGTTGCCTGGTACTGTACACTACTGTTTTACTAGTGGTAGGACCTCTTGTATGTAATCATTTTAATTGATTTGTACATAGTTATTACCATTGTACAGTGAATCAATTTAGTATAATGTCTACCCAGAATTAACTATCCAAACGTGTTGTCAGTTCTTTGTAGGTTTGAGGTTCATTTTGAGTAGGATCGAAACAATAAGTTTAAATTTTAAAAATTTAGAGTAAACAATGAAATAATGTAAAAAAAATATGTTACTAAAAAGATTATTAAAATTCTGCTCTAAATGAATTCAAATCTTTACCGTAATCAAATTCCACAATATCAGATCTTACGATCGGCTCTTTGGCTTTTCTATTGTATTTAAATGTGACTTCTTGGGAATATAGTTTTAATGCCGGTACTTCCAGCGCAAAAACCAATTTTTCAGTTTCTCTGTTGACGCTACAAAAAAAGTATATTTTATTACAAGAGTAGATAAAGCAGTACTCGAAGAGATATGTATTTTTGAAGTCATTTATTATCATAGAAAATGTATTTAATGAGGACTAATGCGGAGTCAAGACAACAGAGAGACAACGGTCAAAATTGCGAATATCTATCTCTCAATAACAATTTGTTTACTGGTGGTAGGACCTCTTGTGAGTCCGCACGGGTAAGTACCACTACCCCGACTATTTCTGCCGTGAAGCAGTAATGCGTTTCGGTTTGAAGGGTGAGGTAGCCGTTGTAACCATACTGAGACCTTAGAACTTATATCTCAAGATGTGTGGTGCATTTACGTTGTAGATGTCTATGGACTCCGGTAACCACTTAACACCAAGTCGGCTGTGAGCTCGTCCACCCATCTAAGCAATAAAAAAATATATAAAAAAAAACGAAGAAAAGAATCCCATTCCAGCTTCTTACTAGCAATTCAAAATATTATCGAACCGCGTGCTTAGTGCGAGTTTTTCAAGTTCTCGCACGGGTAAAAGTTAACTCAAATTTGTATGGAATTGGAACAGTGCCCCTAGCGGCAATCTAAGGGAAGCATAAAGTATTAGACAATAAAATTATTTCGTCATCAAACACGTTTTCAATTTTAATACTCACTAAAACTCAACAATCTTTCCGTTGAGATCTCCAACAGTTACATAGTTGACTTCTGCTGTTATATTAGCGTGCGGGAACTCTAATCGGTAATGGTCGAGGTACAACGGATCCGGTACTGGTCCGTATGCTATTTGACATTCAAAATTGTTCGAGAAGTATTCTCGTATGCAGTCTACATCAAGGTTCGGGCAAGGTCTCTCTATGTTTTCGGAATCTGAAAATGTTCATAATCAAATAGATGCAATTAAAATTTTACATTTGACTAGCTGACCCGGCAGACTTTGTAGTGCCTCAATCGATAAATAAAAGACCTAAACTTTATTTAATTCCAAGAATTTTCATATTTATCTACCTCTTAAACCTTCCCTGGACTTCCACCAATAATTCAAGACCAAAATTATCCAAATCGGTCTAGCCGTTCTCGAGTTTTAGCGAGACTAACGAACAGCAATTCATTTATATATATGTTACCGGAAATGTATGAAATCAAGGAATTGTATACAAATCCTAGGAAATGTGTACAATTCCGATACTATTTAGGAAATGTATAAAATATTGTTTGAAAAACTATTTAATGTATAGATATCCTAGGAAATGTATAAATTTCCTCGGAATTGTATATAATTCCAATATCGTATTAGGAAATGTATAAAGTAAATGCTTTCTGTAATAAAACACGTTGTTAATTATATTTTTTTGTCACACCGTAAAATAATAATAATATATTCATATTATCTTACTAATTAAAACTTCTAAAATTAACTATCTATTAACTTTTAACGTATCACAAAATCAACTTATATTTATTCTTATAAAATCAAATTTTCATTTGGCAAGTAATCAGTCTGGTAATTAAGTAATTATAAATGTCAAAGTATAAAAGTAAATCTTTATATTATATTACTTTGTCAGTCCATATAGCTATTTATTTTTGCAGGGTAAGCTCGAATGGCATTTGGAAGTACATAATACTTTATTTTTAAAACACAGACATCTTGATGTAGCACAGTTTTTCTTGCAAAGGCACTTCTTAAATCCCTGGCCGGTTCCAGTGGATTGCAAGTTGGCAACGGACCGTAGTGCAAGACTCGTCCCGCTGTCCCCGCGTACCCACCAATATCTTAAATGTTTTACATTTCCGATTGCTATTTAGGAAATGTATAGATTTCCTAGGAAATGTGTAATGTGTAATGTGTAAGTATAATATAATTTATTTCACACATTTCCGTGCGATTTTAGGAATTACATACATTTCCTAGGAATTGTATACAATGACGGATTACATACATTTCCGGTAACATATATATAGATTTTTTTTTGCAAACTCTGTTGCCATTAAGTTGTAATGATTCTCAAGCGATTTTAATAATAATCATTTATTAAGATCGATATTCCCTTTCTGTTATAGCTACTTTGAAAATAATTTTGGTTAACGGTGTTCGATTAAGAAAAATGTTAATAGTTGTACTGCCCATTTCTGCCGTGAAGCAGTAATGCGTTTCGGTTTGAAGGGCGGGGCAGCCGTTGTAACTATACTTGAGACCTTAGAACTTTTTCAAGGTGGGTGGCGCATTTACGTTGTGTATATCTATGGGCTCCAGTAACCACTTAGGTAGGCAGAGGCTTGGCTGTGCCCATGGCATTGCTGACGTCCATGAGCGACGGTAACCACTCACCATCAGGTGGGCCGTATGCTCGTCTACCTATAAAGCAATAAATAAAAAACACACAATGTGGGCTGTGTGTCTAAGCAATAAAATATATACATATTAATTCGTTTTTAACGAAATATAATAAATTCAAATTGCCTTCATACCGTTGGCTGGATCGGCGTTTTCGTCACAAACGTCGTGGTCTGCTACAGTGAAAATAAAAAGCGAAATTAAAGTCAAGCACAACTTAAGCCTCATATTGAAATATAAAAAATACTAGCTTTCTCGAAGAACTCCCGCATTTAAATACTGAAATTTTAGTTAATTTATACATAGTAATTAACAGAAGAATGCATATTACAATAATAAAATATTAAGGTCTAACCACACTTTTATGTTTATTTCAGTATAGAATACAAAATTATTTTACTTTATCATAGCCAGTAGTTGCTCTGCCAGTAGTCTCTTTTTTTTTTTGTTTATGATTGAAAGATTACTGGTGGCCCGAAGGCCTTTCCAGTTTCACCAGGACAGGTGGGCGAGCAAAGGCTCAGCCAAGAGGGGTGGGATTTGCTAACAACTGCCCGAGCGCCTCCAAAGGAGACCTAACAACTCAAGAGCAATTGCCTCGCGAATGAATCTACTACCGGATCTAAATCACGACCCGCTGAGAAGATCCGGCGAGAAACTCAGCGGGCTGATGCATGGGGTGGGTTGCACGTCGACCTCTTTGTCGAGTTCGACGAGTACGGTTACCGGGGTCCCTAAGCCTGTTCCTATTATTAGAACTGAAGGCGTCTAATGCAAAGATTATTGGATCTGATGGATTCGTAAGGACGTGTCTAGGGCGTCGACGGTAACTGGCTCCTGCATGATCAGAATTCGGGGAGTAGTCAGCGGCGGCAATGATAAGGCGATTATCATGACGAATAGTCTCTTCCTACGATTATATAGTTCACATTTACTCACGTTGTACTAATGTCGATGTCCACTAAGCTCCATCTCCAATTTAAAAGTATGGTAACAGTATTTTCGTGCATCAAATGGACAATGATTAGCCTAGAAAGATGACAGACAGAGAGACCACACGCTTTTAGGTGGCTACCACAAGCCATTAACATTACCAATGTAGCCGACGATGACCGCTTCATTCAAAAGAAATCCATAAGATTTTGTACACACAGACTCCAAAGAACCATCTATAGAAACGCTATTGTTTAAAATATAAAATAATATATTTTTCGATTTTAAAGCATAAACAGGAGACATTGCACATTCGACACGAAATCAACAGTAAGGAAATAGTTTTTACAATCTTTACGCAGATAGTAAATCTTTAGAGTTTTCAAAGAGTTAGAATTAAATTTGAGAATGCATTAAGTCCGTTATCTACATATATGTATAGAAATGTTTTTTTTTTTATGCTTAGATCGGTGGACGAGCTCACAGCCCACCTGGTGTTAAGTGGTTACTGGAGCCCATAGACATCCACAACGTAAATGCGCCACTCACCTTGAGATACAAGTTCTAAGGTCTCAAGTATAGTTACAACGGCTGCCCCACCCTTCAAACCGAAACGCATTACTGCTTCACGGCAGAAATAGCCCGGGTGGTGCTACCCGCCCGCGCGGACTCACAAGAGGTCCTACCACCAGTAAATGAATTGCTGTTCGTTAGTCTCGCTAAAACTCGAGAACGGCTGGACCGATTTGGCTAATTTTGATCTTGAATTATTTGTGGAAGTCCAGAGAAGGTTTAAAAGGTTTTACATAAATATGAAAATGCTCGGAATTAAATAAAAATAACTCTAAATATACTATTTTTTTTTTTTTATAGCATGACATAAAAAAAATTCGTATTTCAGTCTGATTTGCGTTGCTGTATGTTAAACGCTAAAAATATTCCATTGTAATTAATGTGTTATTTTTTGAAATTAAATAAAAGCATAAATACATTTTTATACTCTTAGCAGTTATTTTTTTTATGACCTTGTAACAGAGAGCTCTAGGTCATATCTTATTTGAAAAATGATCATTACTTTTCTGGGTAGTTAAGGTTTCAAAATACACAGATACTTATATATTTAATTTTATATGTGCTTAAATATAGGTATTTTGATATGAAGCAAACTCAACTATCAACAACTGTCCAAATAGTGAAAACGTAGACTTAGGTAAATAAAAATCAATTTTACGGTTTATAATGAACGTGACGTGTAAAAATGACGTCAGTTAATACAGATGATATTGTAATTATAATTGGGTTCTCCGTCATACTATGTTAGGCTAAACCAATGCTTACCTTATCGTAGACAAAGCGGGATGAAAACAAAAAACGCATTAAAATTATTATTCATTAGTCCTTTGCTATTTTATTTTTTACTTTTTTATTGCTTAGATGAATGGACGAACTCACAGCCCACCTGGTGTTAAGTGGTTACTGGAGCCCATAGACATCTACAACATAAATGCGCCACGCACCTTGAGATACAAGTTCTAAGGTCTCAGTATAGTTACAACGGCTGCCCCACCCTTCAAACCGAAACGCATTACTGCTTCACGGCTGAAATAGGCAGGGAGGTGGTACCTGCCCGTGCGGACTCACAAGAGGTCCTACCACCAGTAATTACGCAAATTATAATTTAGCGGGTTTGATTTTTATTTAGACCTTATCTTAGACCTTAGAACTCATATCTAAAGGTGGGTGGCGCATTTACGTTGTGGATGTCTATGGGCTCCAGTAACCACTTAACACCAGGTGGGCTGTGAGCTCGTCCACCCATCTAAGCAATAAAATAAAATAAAAAATAAAGATTTTAGTTTCTTTTCAACACCTTGATATGGTTAGCAATTCAAAAACAAATCTTTAATTTATCTCTGGGCTAGTCAAGAAACATTTTTACTGGTAGTAGGGCTTGTTGTGATCCGGCACGGGTAGGTACCAACGCCCTGCTCATTTCTGCCGTGAAGCAGTACTGCGTACTATCAAACCTAGACTTAGAACTCATGTCTCGTTGTTGGTGGCGGCATTTGCGCTCCGGTAACCACTTAACATCAGGTGGGTCGTGACCTCGTACATCCATCTAAGCAATAAATAAAAAAAAAACCTTTACATTTATATTACCAAGGTTTGCCGTAAACAGGATGAATTACGGTTATTTTATGGTATATGAAACCAAAATTAAATTTTAATTCACAATAATAAATAAATAAATAAATAAATATTTACTAACAATCACGCCACGTTAACTGGTCCCGTGATAAGTTCGTAAAGAACTTGTGTTACAGGTACCAGCTGACGGAAATAAATGTAAGATTTTTTATTATACATATACACATATTTAATATACATCCATAACCCTGGAAAAGACATTTATATTTTACATACAAATATTTTCCCTTGGCGGGATTCGAACCCGCGACCCCCTTGTGTAGTGACCATGTCAGTTACCACTACACCAGACGGCCGTTGAACAATATGTGTTTTTTTTCTGTTTATTAGTTATTTACTATCCCAAAATATATGAATACAATTATTTGTTGAAACTACATGTTCGCGATATTATGTGGACGCTACTATATTGAAGCCTTCCCTGGTCCTTTCCCCAGCGACTGTATAAGTTTTATTAATCTATCCATTATCCAAGTACATTATTTAGGAATGCATAGAGGACAAACACAGAAAGAAACGTTAATTTTTATTAAAATAAAACATAGATGAAATGACACATAAATTACATAAAATTTGATTTCATTTTCTTTAAGACGCTAACTCTAATCCAAAGTCACAGATATCGTACTGTATATAACTGGTCATTAAAATAGTTCCTTGCGATTCAAATACTTCTTGAAGACTAACCGCGATGTTGTTCAGCAGCTTGCCTAACTGACTTTGTGTCTCAGAATCTGGAACAATTATTTTAAGCGTATATTACAGCATCGGCCCAGTAATTGTATCAAAAAATGTAAGTTAATGACGGAACAGTATGTGACACCAACGCATTTTACTGAGGGCCAGACGCAGCCTCACAAGTCACATTTAATTAAACCAATTAAACCCAAAAAACTTTGGAGAAATTGACAGATAAAAAGGTTTTTTTTTTCATGTTACACCTATTCCCCAAATATATATTTTTCCTAACTAAGCTGATACCCTTGAGAGGCTATTTTAGCGTAACCTTAGCTAGTAGGTGAGCTCATGGGGCTCAAGCCGGAGTGATGCTAACACTGACCCTAGCAAGAGCAGTGCTTCGCAGAATCTACCATCGGTTCGGAAACGCGACCCACTCAGAAGATCCGGCGAGAAACTCAGTGGGCTGTATCTGTGGGGCATTCCCCAATGCGGCTTATTTCGGTTTTCTCGATAATTTCTGCAAAGATAATAAAGAAGAATAAATTGTTAAAGCATACCTAGACTAAACGATAGAAGAGGTCCTAAAATGAATTTTGGATTGATTTCATGGACGTAACTAAATACTTCAGCATTGCTCAACTGTAGGTTGCTAATGCTCGGAAATACAGCAGTAAACGTTAGCGTTCCTGTAACAATTAAATTAGTGTTAAAATCATCCTGAATCATTTGTGTTGTTTTATTTTCATTGTGATCAAATCAAAGAATCAGAGATTAGCATCATCATCAATCGCTGAAACCATAACTTTTAAATTCATAGATTCTCGTTATGGTATAGATTTTCTTTTATCATTTCTAATTTATCTTTTGATAACACTAATTTCATCAAAAGCTATTTAACAAAAAAAAAAAGAAAAATTCGTTTAACAAAGAGGAGAAAATTGTACTAAAATATTTTATTTTTGCATATTTAGATGTAAATCAATTGTTTTTACCATATTCAACTTCCAATGCGTCACTTCTTACAATTGGCTCTTTGGCTTTCCTATTGTATTTGAAAATTGTTTTCGGTGAAGCCAATTTTAAGGACTGCACTTCTGCTGCTAATACTAGTTTTTCAGTTTTGCTGTTAATGCTAAAACAGTAAGTTTTTCGTAAAACATTTCAGTGGGGAAATTCAAAAGATCACACACGAAATTTGATTTCCGTGTATTAAGGAAACTAGAGACTGGTATAGTATACATACTTATACACGTTTATAGAAGTACTAGTGGCCCGCTCCGGCTCCGCTCGGGACTTTAACAAAAATTTCAACGATATTTGACGTTGTTTTATTTTTTGAAATAAAAGAACACTTATTGCTGCATAACTATAATAGTTAGACATATGCTGTTGCGACACTTTTTGTAAATAATATTATGTTCTACAAAGACGTAGTACATTATTTTATTCTATCATCAATAGTTTTCGCAGCGCACCCGATGTAAAGTATATTTTAGGTAATTTTTTTACAGCTTAGGTTACATTATTGGAGTGTTAGTAAGGATCCATAATTTTTTTCAAAAAAGATTATAGGCTATGTCACTCAGGAATAGTGTAGCTTCCAAACAGTGAAATAATTTTTCAAATCGGTTCAGTAGTTTCGGAGCCTATTCAATACAAACAAACAAACAAATCTTTCCCCTTTATAATATTAGTATAGATGTATTATATTTGAGGTGATGTTGTATATCGGGTCGCAGTCACCTAATAAGGAATGTGTAAAAATTAAAGTCAATTGGTAGCTAATGATGTATTGGGTCGTTTTCAAATTTAGGACCAAAAGCAAGTTATTTTATTTAATTCTCATGACCTTAATGTTACGGTAATTATAAGTACAGTAAATTTGTTGTCATGACAACAGGTACGTCCTATAACTACCTAGTCTTGCCATAAATACTGAGACAAAGGAAAAAAAATCTCTTTCAAATAACATTTATTACTTTTACACTGTGTTAATTTAATACATAAATATAAAACAATTTAAAGTATAAAAAGCTTATTCGAAGTGGTCTCCATTGGCTGCAATACAGTCCTTTAAACGTTGAAGCCAATTATCAATAGAAGCACGCACTCTTTCCTTGGGAAAATTTTTCACTGCCAATCGTACGAATTGTTTTAGGGACTCCAAATTATCATGGCGTTTAGAGCAAGCCGTACTCTCTAAAACTGACCCTAAATCATAATCCAGCGGATTAAGATCGGGACTAGACGACGGCCAATCTTCAGCTCTGATGAAGTCCGAAATGTTCGTTTCCAACCAAGACTACGTAAACCGAGCTTTATGACCTGGCGCCGAGTCTTGCTGGAAGGACTATTCTTGATTATTGAACATGGTGTTGTTAAGGAGCTTCACTACCTTCTCAAGAATAGTATCTTGATACACTTGTGCCGATGTTTTGATACCTTTTTCACAAAAGTATGGCTCAGTCACTCCTTCATAGCTAATACCCCACCCAATCATCACTGAAGTCGGATAGTGCCCACATTGCACTCTGTCAACTAATTGGGAAGCTTCCTTAGAGCTTTGAGCATAAATGCGGTCATTTTGTTTGTTTGTTAAAATGTTGCTCAATTGTAAAAATTTTCTCATCCGTTAAAAAAAAAATTCTATGACCTCCCTTTGCGTACCGCTTCAGTAGTTGTTTCGATTTTACCACCCTATTCTCTTTTAAATTATCAGTTAAGAAATGACTAGTACGTCTCTTATAGGCTGCAAGTCCTAAGTCATATTTTAAAATACGCGACATGGTTCTAGGTGCTATCTTCATCTCCCGAGATAAAATCTTTTGCTTTCGGACAGGATTTCTCGAATTCTTTCCTTTACAGCTTTGACCACCTTTTTCATACGAACACTACGTGGACGGCCAGATCTTTTTCTGTCACAAACAGAGGAGGTCTCATTGCACTTATGAATAGCTCGGTACACAAACATTTTACTAATACCAAGTGTATGGAGAGTTTTAAAAATTGCATTTGGCTCCATACCTACTTTGTATAATGCAATCACAGTGATTCGGTTCTCTTTATCACCCCACTCCATTTTAATATCGCAAAATATTATTGTACAATGTATTGGCGCCAAAATGAGAAAACTCAATGAGCAATCATATAAAAATGACAAATTCCAAATTCAAATGTAATATTTTGTTTATTTTTAATTGTAACAGTATGGCCAGACTAAGTATGTATTCATAAGCACTGTTAAATTAAGAGATTAAATTTAAAAATAAAATTAAAAATTAAAATTTAACCCAAATCTCATTCGTATTACTGGTTCGAAAATCAAATTCTAGCTTGTTTGCTATTTTTCCAATAAAGCGTGTTGAAATTCGGCAATTTTATTTAATCAGTGTATAATACAATAATAAAGGAAAACTAACTGGATATTAGAACATTATTAAAAACAAAAGAAGTACGATTTCTAAGCTTTAACAAAGTTCTTATTTAAATTGTTATCCGTGCTGGCATTATCAAATGCATAAAATGAAAAATATAAATGAATATTACATAATATTATCAAGAAATTAGTGATTGACTTGATTATGATGAAACTTTTTTTAATTCTGATCATGCCTAAATACAAAAAAAATGGAAAATTAGAGAAAATTTAAATTCATGAAATCGTTACTTTTTTGGCCGCAAAATTGAAAACGACCCTATTACGCGCGGCGAGAACGATCGGCGCTATCAACTTGTACTCTACACACTGCCGTAATACAGAATGTGCGGTACTATCCACATATATAAAAATGAATTGCTGTTCGTTAGTCTCGCTAAACTCGAGAACGGCTGGACCGTTTTGGCTAATTTTGGTCTTGAATTATTTGTGGAAGTCCAGAGAAGGTTAAAAAGATACATATGAAAATGCTCGGAATTAAACAAAAATAACAATTTTGTTTTCCTTTGATGTGTCCCCCGTCGGACGGATTCCTTTTGTTTGTTTTAAGTTTATTTTATACAAAAGTTTAGTGCTTTTATTTATCGATTGAGGCACTACGAAGTCTGCCGGGTCAGCTAGTATAATATATACTACTATACTATTGTAACTATACTGAGAACTTAGAACTTATATTTCAAGGTGGGTGGCGCATGTACGTTGTAGATGTCTATGTGCTTCAGTAACCACTTAACACCAAGTTGGCTGTGAACTCGTTGACCCATCAAAGCAATAAAATAAAAACATGTATATAAACCCCTACAATATCAATAGCTAATTAGGTATATACACATTAAATACTCCGAAACTAATTAAACAAACCTGTTTATCACACGAAAGTTTTGACGAAAGTGGGAATGACGAGAAATGATAATACTTACTAAAACTCAATGATTTTAATAGTATCGAAGCCTCTGGTTTTAACATCATGATATTCTACGGTTAAATTACTATTCGGTATATCTACTCTGTAGTAATTTAAAGGTAGTGGATCTGGTACAGGTCCCCTTACTAATTGACATTGAGAATTTCTTGAGAAATATTCACGAATGCAGTTCAAGTCGAAGTTCGGACAGGGTCTTTTGATGTTTTTTGGGTCTGAAATCATTCAAAATTTAATAAGTGTTTATTTCACCGTTCTTTTGAATAATTCTATTTACATAATCGTCATTGGGCAAAAGATATAATTATATTTTTGCTTTTGCGTCGTCATTTCGATGCTTTCAAAAAATACTATGTATTATTTTCCACAGAAGCGAAAAGCAGTTTAAGTACTTAACAGTTCTAAGATGTAACTATACTTGATACCTTAGAACTTATATATCAAGGTGGGTGGCGCATTTACGTTGTGGATGTCTATGGGCTCCAGCAACTACTGAACACCAGGTGCGCTGTGAGCTCGTCCAGACATCTAAGAAAAAAAAAAAAAAAAAAAATATATATATAGTATTTTTTCCCGTGTTACGCGTGCCGGAAACATATCTACAAGAACAAGTACTTGTCTTTAGTAGCTCCGTCCGAGAATCGTAACTTATTACTTGTGTTACTGGAGCCCATAGGCCACCCTTGAGACATACGGTCGATAGTCTCGATATTGAATTAAAAAAAAAAAGAAACATATAATAATAAATATTTACTGACAACCACGCCACGTTAACTAGTCCCGTGGTAAGTTCGTAAAGAACTTGTGTTACAGGTACCAGATAATGGAAATAAATGTAAGATTTTTATTATACACATACATATATTTAATATACATCCATAACCCTGGAAAAGACATTTTAATATTATTCATACAAAATATCTTCCCTTGGCGGGATTCGAACCCGCGACCACCTTGTGTAGTGACCATGTCACTTACCACTACACTAGACGGCCGACAAAATTATTACACCAGTGTGCTTAGTGCGAGCTTTTTAACGTTCTCGATAGCGTAAAAGTTAACTCAAATTTGAATGGAGTTGCAACGATTGCCTACGTTTGCCGCTAGGGATGCTCTTCCAACTGTATACGGATTTGAGTTAAATTTTACGCTATCGAAAACGTTAAAAAACTCGCACTAAGCAAAGAGAACGTAAAGCTGATTCGCGTAGAAAAGGTCACCAACATCCACCATGTTACTTAATTTACTAGTAATAAAACGAAACCAAATTTATTGGAATCACAATCCGCCCGGACACACAAAGAGCCACTGATTTTGAATTTGATTTGATTTTGAAATTTTCTGCTAAACATCAACTTCGACAACAATGACACTTCCTTCGGTAGTGAAATGATAAATATTATAGCTGACACTGTTTTAAAATTCACGTCTGTGGCTTTAAATTTTGATTAAAGCTGTTCTCAGAAAATGTTTTAGAATTTATAACTATAAAAAAAAATTGTTACAAAGAAAAACTTTGGCGCAATTAATTGGGATTGCGTAATAAAATACCAGAATTTGTTATCATATTATAGAATATCTTTATACCATCGGCCGGATCCAAGTTCTCTCCAAAAGCAACAGCAGAAGCGATCAAACCCAAAACTGAAAGGCACAGACACTGTTCAAACCACATTTTGAAGAAATAAATGATTTCTCGACAAACACCTCCTCATATAAATACTGCCATTTTAATTATTGCGTGATAAGAAATTTTTGGTTATCGCTGCTGTTATATAATGTTGCATATTATTTCTGTGTTAAGGTTGAACGGTTTTGAATAGAATATTTTTATTTTAAATTTAAAAATCTTGCACTGAACACAATCTGTCCAACGAAACAAGCTTCTTCTTCGGGGTCGTCGTACTCCCTTACAGGGCACGGAGCGGGCCTCGGGGTAAACCCCGCTACCCGGGCAGACGCTCCCTGCCTTACAGGGTAGGGGTGATGTGGACGCAGGACGAGAATAAGGGAGGGGGTGCTGCTCGCAGCGTGGACGGCTGCACTACATCGACAAAAATATATACTTATACATATTACGATGGGCTTGACTGGCTCCAGGAATGAAACCCGGCGGCTGGACCCTCCGGCGCCGTGTTGTCCTCTGCTTCCTAATTCTAAGGCTAAACATTTTTTTTTTGTTTTTTTTTTTCCTTAGTACTAACTTAGTAGTAACTAAACTACACTACTATTTACAAGGCGAGGACAACAGTCAGCAACAACAACGAGGGAGCCTCTTCATCCGCTTGATGGAGAGGCGCAATTCGCTGGGAGTGATGAAATCACCATCTCCCAACGGTGGCACCGGGGAGGAGAGTAGGTTCGCTACGCTCTCTTTCACCGATTGGTGGAATGCGGCCTCTGAGGGTACAGAGTCATTTGGAGCGAACTGACGCTCCAGCATTACGGCCAGGACATCGGCGCGGGCCTGAGCCGAGAAGCATCGGTTGCCCCTCTCGTCTACAAGTGGACAAGTGGGGGCAGGCCGATTTGAGAGCTGGCGGCAAAGTCGGTGGAGGGACACGGAAGAGGGGTCCTCACGGGCCTCCTCAATCCGTTCCTCCTACACATAGCCCCGAAAGGAGATAATCTTCGCCGCCAACTCCGCTTCCAACTCATTAAGCTCGCGCTTGATCCTGGGACAATGAGTTGTCGGCCAGAGCCTCCTCAGGCCCCTCTTCCGGCGAATAATCGCCTTCAGATGGGCCGGGAGTCTACCTCTGGGCCCACCGCTGGGCACAAGCGTCATCGCCTGGTCGATCGCTCCCCTGATGGATTCGACAAGGCGGACTGCCGCATCGTCGACCCCATCAGGGGTGTTGGGGTCCTGAATTACGGGAAGGTCATCTCTTAAAGAGCTCCCAGTCGACCTTCGGTCGTAGGGGCGAGGTCGCAACCCGGGTGAGCCCCATTCCCAGTGTCACCAGGATAGGGAGATGGGGGGTACCCAGGTCGTACAGTGCCTCGATCGTTACGGGGCACCGTAGCCCCTTAGCGCGGCGAGGGAGGGGCAGCGAACCGGCGCAACGGTGCTAGCTCCGCGTCGCGTAAATTACACAACCACCTTCGCTTCTCAACGGGACTCAACAGCTACAACAGCTTTGAAGTCGTCGTGGCCTAAAAGATAAGACGTCCGGTGCATTCGTGTTGAAGCGATGCACCGGTGTTCGAATCTCGCAGGCGGGTACCAATTTTTCTATTGAAATACGTACTCAACAAATGTTCACGATTGACTTCCACGGTGAAGGAATAACATCGTGTAATAAAAGTGAAACCCGCAAAATTATAATTTGCGTAATTACTGGTGGTAGGACCTGTTGTGAGTTCGCGCGGGTAGGTACCACCGCCCTGCCTATTTCTACCGTGAAGCAGTAATGCGTTTCGGTTTGAAGGGTGGGGCAGCCGTTGTAACTATACTGAGACCTTACAACTTATATCTCAAGGTGGGTGGCGCATTTACGTTGTAGATGTCTATGGGCTCCAGTAACCACTTAACACCAGGTGGGCTGTGAGCTCGTCCAACCATCCAAGCAATAAAAAAAAAAAAAAAAACAAGGCGCACATTATGTACAGAATTACTTTCACATTAAAAACCTAAAATAAATTAATAGTATTTCATAATTTAACGGCTGAAGTCACAAACCACCCAAAATGTACAAAGGAGATACAGTCTGAAAATCACAATCAAGAACAACACTTAACTTTTAACCTTGGCCGATAACTCTTGGTCAATCTTTTTATAATCAACTCACAGTGCATGTCATTGTATATTATATTACACCTTATCAAAGCTCACCTACATAAAATTTATTTTAACATGTTTTATTGGAATCGATTTTTCTGTGTCCTCTTCAAAAACTTTTCGCTGTGACATTTTAATTTATGTGGCACGTTAATTTAATAGAGTTCACAAAACTACACATTTACTTAGTCGGTAATAATGTAATAAAAAATAAGCAGTGAAAAGGGAGCGGTTAAGACCTCTAACTCTGTAAATGCAGGGTCTATATTCAAAGCTTTATGTTCAATAGAAAAATTGAAGCTTCTACGTTATTCTCAGACATAGAGTCGAGCAGAGAGATTGTATGCACCTTAATTATCTAACCTAACGGGTTTTATTAAACACGCAATCAAAAGTGTGTAGTGAAATTGACAGAATATACTTTCCTTCAACTAAACAAATAAATATTCTAGATGAAAAATTTACTCCTCCTCCTCCTCGCGTCGTTTCCTCACTGCTGAGGGCTCATCGACAGGATTTTGCTACTTGTAATGTCCCGCCAGCGCCTCCCATCATTGGCCGCATGAAGGGCGTCGTGGAATGGGATCTCTAGTGTGGTGCGGATTTGGTCGAATCACCTTGTCGGACTACGCCCGCGCGGTCTCTTTCCCTCGATCTTCCCTGTCACGAATAGTCTCTCTTAGCTATCCGGTGTTTTCCGAGCAATATGACCGAAGTACTCGAGTGCGCGGCGAAGGCAGAGTGTGGACAGTCTAGTCTTGATCTGCAGTTGATCTAAGATAGACAGATTGCTTCTGCTTGAAATTAACACCTGAAACGGTGCGGGGATTTTTAACTCTCGACTTTGAGACAGACATAAGAGAACAGTAAGGCTATATTATTATTTTTTATGTATTATCAAATTATTATTGTATCTTTACTTGAGGTGCCTGTGAAATATTCCACCTACATTTCGTCGGTTGTTTTCGGCTGTGCCTCTACGAGTATTGATGGGGGACTATAACCACTCTCTAAAAGAAGTGTCCTAACCTAGAAGACAAAACGTTGATAAAAAAACAAAATTATATAATAATTGTACTTTTTACTTACAAAATACGTTATTTGTGCGTGATAAGAAAGTAGAGATAACCTTCTCTTCACGTTTATTGAGTTCGGTTTTCGTTCGTTGGTTCGTAATTTTCTGAATAATTTTCTAATTTCTACCAATTTACAATATGCAATATCGGTGAACTTATAATATGCTCTACTACCGGTAAATACTAGTTGGAAATCACAGTACGCTATATTGCGCGACATCCACCCGCGGTAGTCAACAACAAAAAACCGTAAAAGTACAAAATATTGGAAAATATAATACATCATCATCATTATCCTGCCCTTCTCCCAGTCACCTGGGGTCGGCGCAACATGTTTCTCCTTCCATACTCTTCTATCATATACCATTTCTTCGCTCACTCCCCTCTTACCCATATCGTCTTTCACACAATCTATCCATTTCTTCTTAGGTCTACCTCTTCCTCTAGATCCTTCCACATTCATAGTTAACACTCTCTTACCAACCTCATTTACAATTCGTCTCATCACATGTCCATACCATCCCAAACGCGCACTCCTCAGCTACTCTGTCACAGGTGCCACTTTCAGACTTCCTCTAACATATTCATTCCGTATTCTATCCATTCTCGTTACTCCACACATTCATCGGAACATTCGCGTCTCTGCTGCATGCAATCGCCTTTCACACATCCCGTGATGCAAATATAAAAAGTAAAATGTAATAATGGTAGGCTGTGAAATGTTAGATTAATTTTAATTTCAATAATAATTCAATAATTTCAATAATGTCAATACAAACTCATAACAACTAATTTATACTTATTGTATTGTTTCGCGTTATGCTGTGTTGGAAAGGTTTAAAACTTTTTAATTCTCAACACCGATCCCGGGCAGGCGCGAATTACTTTAGAAGTATGCTAATCTGTTTTGACGAAGTTAAAATTTAGGTTCACACTGTTCCGCCGAACTTTCACCGAAACGCTTCTGTCTGTTTGTGGTTGAATTTAATTCTCTTCTTTTTCTGTTTTCTCTGGAGACCGATTATCGTAACTTATGATATTGAAAATAGGAAAAAAAAATTGTATTGAAAGCAAGCAGGCTTAATAGAGGGGCTAGCCTAGAATAGAAACTCGTCTATTCATTCATTTATTTGGGAACAACATTTATTTACTATATTATTATAGCACCTAAATAGAAGCATTACAATTTCAAAAAAAAACATGTTATAGCAACGAAGAACTTAGAACTAGGATAATCTAAAGTCTCAGATTACAAGAAGAATCTTGTTCGTCTATAAATTAATGAATAGAAATTCGTTCTAGTCCCTCTTTAAAGCTTGTTTGATTTCAACACTTATTTTTCTTCCTTACGTAATCGTTGGTAACCTCGAGCGGCTACGTCAGATTTGGGTTGATGATGATGGGTTGCATAGACCCAGTGCATTCACCACAAAACTAATCTATACATATGACTATACTGCTCTCTCTTCGACTGCCCGAGTATCGTGTCCCCTCTTTATGATATCCTTCCAAAAGACATCCCCGGGACTATTAATATTAAGTCTCTATTCTAAAGATTTTATTTTTCTATTAGCTTATTCTAAACATGTAAATATTCTATGTCAATTTTTATCTGCTAATAATATTTAGCTTTAAAGTAGTTAGTCTAACATATTTGTGATGTTCTTAAAATCACAGATTTGCATATGGAAAAACCGATCAAATTTATTTGTAATTAGTTTTTTTTCTCTCTCTAAACACCTATCATTTTTGTGCGTACCGTGACATTCAAAATCAATGCCAAAGGCGTCGGAGTCAAGTTTCTTTAAAAAAAAATAACTACACTAATTGAATATGCAATTTCGAAAAGGGCACATCTCTGAAAATGTAAAATGTTCAGGAAATGAAAAAAACTGATTATTTTCTAAAGCAGTGTAAAATTTTAAATATTAACTTTTAAGATATTTTTTAGTGTTAATTAGCAATTGAAAATTACTGGAATTATTATAAAATGGGTGTAGGTAAGCCTCAAAACTAGATGTATATGAAAAAATGTATTTGACAAAATAAGCGACATGTGCCCTTTTCGAAATTGCATATTCAATTACACCCCGCCGGATCGATCCACTCACAAATATTGTTTTACACAAATCGCAGTAACTAATCATTTAATTTTTAAATTAATACTTCAGCTATAATTTACTGCACAAAGGCAAACAGTTTGATTACATTCGGGATTTCAATTACCTACATAACATTCCGTGATCGGGCGCGTACTTCGAAATGTTAATCCAATTTGAACTACATATTTACTGTTTTAATGATGTAATTAAGCCAGTTAATTGCAAATGTTCATTTCTAAGCTTTCAGTGTTTAATATTTACTAAAGTCAATCTATGTCACGTACACGATTACTTTCATAAAACTTGTAATATAAGACTGTATTTTCGTCAAAGATTTACCAACAAATTTTTAGTTACTATCCGAACCGTCAACTCGCTTATGTAACTACCACTTAAGATAAGGTCGGCCGTGAACTCATCTACTCAATTATAATGAAAAAAATAGTAAACAAGCACATCAATACTGATTCACTTTTACTGACTTTCACTTTATTTGAGAATATAAAAAAAATATTAGAAAAACCAAATTCTCACATCATATGGAATAGAAAAAAATACTCATACTTCACAAAGTGTAGAAGTTTGGCATATTGTTACCGATGGCGGTGAATGGATGAGTCGTTATATTAAGCCGTCGCACTCAATTTCACGAAAACTTCTAAACGCCTCGAACCATGGATGTTAGAATAATGGACGGGCATTATAAATATTTATTTATTATTGATATCATTGATTGATTAGATTCTTTAGTTTTTTTTTTTTTATAGCTTAGATGGGTGGACGAGCTCACAGCCCACCTAGTGTTAAGTGGTTACTGGAGCCCATAGACATCCACAACGTAAATGCGCCACCCACCTTGAGATATGAGTTCTAAGGTCTCAGTATAGTTACAACGGCTGCCCCGCCTTCAAACCGAAACGCATTACCGCTTCACGGCTGAAATAGGGAGGATGGTGGTACCTAGCCGGACTCACAAGAGGTCCTACCACCAGTAAGAAAGGCTCCCTTCAGTATTAAGTGGGCCATGTGATCGTTCGTTCAGCTACTGCAATTATAACAATATTAGTGACTAGCAGCCCGCTCCGTCTCCGCTCGGGTCAAAAAAAATTTCAATAATATTTGACGTTGTTTTATTTTTTAAATAAAAAAAACACTTATTGCGGCATAACTATAATAGTTAGACATATGTTGTCGTGACACTTTTTGTAAATAATAATGTGTTCTACAAAGTCAATAGTTTTCGCAAGGCAAGCGATGTAAAGAATATTTTAGGTATTTTTTTTCACAATTTGGGTTACATTATTGGAGTTTTAGTAAGGATCCCAATTTTTTTTCAAAAAAGACTATTGCCTATGTCACTCGGGAATAGTGTAGCTTCCAAACAGTGAAAGATTTTTTCAAATCGGTTCAGTAGTTTCGGAGCCTATTCAATACAAACAATCGCCGTCGAAACCCCACACAAGAAAGGCACACCTAGCCAGTGCCATAACTGCCAATTATACGGGCATTCTTCCCGTAACTGTCATGCGCGCCCCCGATGCGTCAAGTGTTTAGGAGATCACGCCACGGCCCTCTGCACTCGCGATCAAAAAACCGCGACGGAACCGCCTAGCTGCGTCCTGTGTCGTACACAGGGTCACCCCGCAAATTACCGCGGATGCCCCCTAGCCCCGAAAATAAATCGCCAAAATCGCCTCCGAGCTTCCGGCCCAAACATCAAAGCCTCGGCACCCTCTGTGTCGCAGGCTAAGCCAGCGTTCGTTCCGGCGCCGGTGCCCAGTGTCTCGGCTTGGGCGAAACCGCTGCCGTACACGAACACGGTTACAACTCCCTCCTCCGCGATTCGTCCCGCCCCCGCAACTCGTCCCTCTCCCGCGACTTGCCCTCCGACCGCGTCCGAAAATCTCGCTTTAGCGATCGACTTCTTTCAGTCGATCAACTTTGAGCGCGTTAACGCTTTGGGCGACGCCATTCGCGCTGCCTCCACTGCACAACACTTTATCGCCGTTGTGCAAGAATACGCCGACGTATACGCGTCATTAAATACGTACGTCCTCCCCTCACTCCGCCGGTAATCAATGGCGTATATAAGTAGAATAAAGCCCCTATCCGTAACGATAGGATTTTTTAACGCTTACGGTCTAGCAAATCAACGTGATCAGGTTTCTGACTTTTTGCGTGACCATCAAATTGATATCTTTTTAGTGCAGGAGACCCTACTTAAGCCCGCGCGCCGTGACCCTAAAATCGCGAACTATAACATGGTCAGGAACGACAGGCTCTCTGCTCGTGGTGGTGGTACCGTCATTTACTATAGAAGAGCCCTGCATTGCGTCCCGCTCGATCCTCCCGCGCTCGCTAATATCGAAGCATCAGTGTGCCGAATCTCACTGACGGGACACGCGCCGATCGTTATCGCGTCCGTTTATCTTCCACCGGATAAGATCGTTCTAAGCAGTGATATCGAGGCGCTGCTCGGCATGGGGAGCTCTGTCATTCTGGCGGGCGACCTAAATTGTAAACACATCAGGTGGAACTCACACACCACAACCCCGAATGGCAGGCGGCTTGACGCGTTAGTCGATGATCTCGCCTTCGATATCGTTGCTCCGCTAACACCGACTCACTACCCGCTAAATATCGCGCATCGCCCGGATATACTCGACATAGCGTTATTAAAAAACGTTACTCTGAGCTTACACTCGATCGAAGTAGTTTCAGAGTTAGATTCAGACCACCGTCCCGTCGTTATGAAGCTCGGTCGCGCTCCCGACTCCGTTCCCGTCACGAGGACTGTGGTGGATTGGCACACGCTGGGCGTCAGCCTGGCTGAATCTGATCCACCATCGCTCCCGTTTAACCCGGACTCTATCCCGTCTCCTCAGGATACCGCTGAAGCCATAGACATCTTAACGTCACACATCACCTCAACATTAGGTAGATCATCGAAACAAGTTGTAGCGGAGGACTTCCTTCACCGCTTCAAATTGTCCGATGATATCAGGGAACTCCTTAGAGCTAAGAACGCCTCGATACGCGCCTACGACAGGTATCCTACCGCGGAAAATCGTATTCGAATGCGTGCCCTACAACGCGACGTAAAATCTCGCATCGCCGAAGTCCGAGATGCCAGATGGTCTGATTTCTTAGAAGGACTCGCGCCCTCCCAAAGGTCTTACTACCGCTTAGCTCGTACTCTCAAATCGGATACGGTAGTAACTATGCCCCCCCTCGTAGGCCCCTCAGGCCGACTCGCGGCGTTTGATGATGACGAAAAAGCAGAGTTGCTGGCCGATACATTGCAAACACAGTGCACGCCCAGCACTCAATCCGTGGACCCTGTTCATGTAGAATTAGTAGACAGTGAGGTAGAACGCAGAGTCTCCTTGCCACCCTCGGATGCGTTACCACCCGTCACCCCGATGGAAGTTAAAGACTTGATCAAAGACCTACGTCCTCGCAAGGCTCCCGGTTCCGACGGTATATCCAACCGCGTTATTAAACTTCTACCCGTCCAACTCATCGTGATGTTGGCATCTATTTTCAATGCCGCTATGGCGAACTGTATCTTTCCCGCGGTGTGGAAAGAAGCGGACGTTATCGGCATACATAAACCCGGTAAACCAAAAAATCATCCGACGAGCTACCGCCCGATTAGCCTCCTCATGTCTCTAGGCAAACTGTATGAGCGTCTGCTCTACAAACGCCTCAGAGACTTCGTCTCATCCAAGGGCGTTCTCATCGATGAACAATTCGGATTCCGTACAAATCACTCATGCGTTCAACAGGTGCACCGCCTCACGGAGCACATTCTTGTGGGGCTTAATCGACCAAAACCGTTATACACGGGAGCTCTCTTCTTCGACGTCGCAAAAGCGTTCGACAAAGTCTGGCACAACGGTTTGATTTTCAAACTATTCAACATGGGTGTGCCGGATAGTTTAGTGCTCATCATACGGGACTTCTTGTCGAACCGCTCTTTTCGATATCGAGTCGAGGGAACCCGCTCCTCCCCACGACCTCTCACAGCTGGAGTCCCGCAAGGCTCTGTCCTTTCACCCCTCCTATTTAGCTTATTCGTTAACGATATTCCCCGGTCGCCGCCGACCCATTTAGCTTTATTCGCCGACGACACGACTGTTTACTATTCCAGTAGAAACAAGTTCCTAATCGCGAAGAAGCTTCAGAGCGCAGCCCTAGCCCTAGGACAGTGGTTCCGAAAATGGCGCATAGACATCAACCCAGCGAAAAGTACTGCGGTGCTATTTCAGAGGGGAAGCTCCACACGGATTTCCTCCCGTATTAGGAGGAGGAATCTCACACCCCCGATTACTCTCTTTAGTCAATCCATACCCTGGGCCAGGAAGGTCAAGTACCTGGGCGTTACCCTGGATGCATCGATGACATTCCGCCCGCATATAAAATCAGTCCGTGACCGTGCCGCGTTTATTCTCGGTAGACTCTACCCCATGATCTGTAAGCGGAGTAAAATGTCCCTTCGGAACAAGGTGACACTTTACAAAACTTGCATAAGGCCCGTCATGACTTACCCGAGTGTGGTGTTCGCTCACGCGGCCCGCACACACATAGACACCCTTCAATCTCTACAATCCCGCTTTTGCAGGTTAGCCGTCGGAGCTCCGTGGTTCGTGAGGAACGTTGACCTACACGACGACCTGGGCCTCGAATCTATGCAGAAATACATGAAGTCAGCGTCGGAACGGTACTTCGATAAGGCTATGCGTCATGATAATCGCCTTATCGTAGCCGCCGCTGACTACTCCCCGAATCCTGATCATGCAGGAGCCAGTCACCGTCGACGCCCTAGACACGTCCTTACGGATCCATCAGATCCAATAACCTTTGCACTAGACGCCTTCAGCTCTAGGAGCAGGCTTAGGGACCTCGGTAACCGTACTCGTCGAACTCGACAAAAAGTTCGCCGTGCAACCTAACCCATGAATCAGCTCGCTGAGTTTCTCGCCGGACTTCTCAGCGGGTCGCGATTCCGATCCGGTAGTAGATTCATTCGCGAAGCAGCTACTCTTGAGTTGTTAGGTCTCCTTCGGAGGCGCTCGGGCAGCTGTTAGCAAATCCCACCCCTCCTGGCTGAGCCTTTGCTCGCCCACCTGTCCTGGTGAAACTGGAAAGGCCTCCGGGCCACCAGTAATCCTCCAATCATAAAATAAAAAATAAAATACAAACAAACAAACAAATATTTCCTCTTTATAATATTAGTATAGAGTATAGACAAACGATGCTACTATGCCGGTATTTAAATCACACAGACAGGTGTTAATTTTTCCGTTGAAACACGTACTCACGGATTACTTCTGAGATGGTATATCGTATAGTATCTTCTTCTCCCATCTATTGGTGACTAGTTACTAATTCTCATGGAGCCCATGCAGGTACGTTAGCAATGTCAGGGAAACGTAGTCTAGTCGCTGCCTCCCGGATTGAGTAGCTATTATACATACATTTGATCTGAAACGGAATTCGGAATCTGGATAGATTCGATTTTTTTCTTGTCTAATAGGTCTATCTTTTTCAATATTCATAGCACAAAGATTAGGACCATTGACGAAGAATGCTTAACTATAAATTTAAGAATGTAATTTCCAAAGTTAAATCACATGCATCAGCCAGAAAAAGATGTATTTTGAAATTAATCAATAATAATACTGATCATATCTAGAAAAAAAAAAAAAACATATATCCACGCTCCGCCCGGAATAAATCCAACTTTTTGAGTAAGTCACGGTATAAAAGACGCGCTTTGAGCGGGGTTATTCTTTTTAACAAAACTTTATTACGTATGGATTAAATTTTCGTTCCTTGACACTTTCGGCGTGCCAGCAGAAAGGATTTGTATGGATAAAAAAAACTTGTGTTTACTTTACTAGCACGGGAGTAGCTATACTTATTTGGCGCTACTGAATTATTTACCAATCGAGAAGCTTTGTTTATCGATATTTCATTGTACTTATAAACTACACTCGCATTGAAACTTGACACAAAATCTTTACATGTAATTAATGTGTGTACATTGACCCTTGTAACTGCGTTGATCGCTAAAAGTACCGTTACGCGCTGGGGTTCAGGATACCGAATTTACCGAATTATAAGTTAACACTATATTACTAGCACTTAGAATACTTAAAACACTTTAAAATTCTCAATTCGCAATCTTCCGCTTCGCTTCGGGTGATCCGTTCGCTGTTTCGCTTCAAGTAGTTCCGATTACTAACTGCGTGCCAACTCTGCAACGCTTTTATAGTTGAGACGAAATCCCTATAATCATCGAGAATATTCCACAAAAGTCGAGTACCTTCGATGTGTGTTTCCGCCATCTGACAATAGATGGTGTTGTACTTCTCGAGTGTTCTAGATGCTACTAGATCCTTCGATATTCATTCAACTATTCGGCGATAGATGGCGTTACTCCTACCGCCGTAACAGTACATTCTCATTATTTTTCTTCGAAAAGAATTGTATCTTAAAGAGCAATATTACCTATGTTTGACCCGGAAATTTGGATGAAAAACAATATTAGCAATATACTATACACTCCATAACTCCAATATATAAGTTCTAAGGTCTCAGTATAGTTACAACGGCTGCCCCACCCTTCGAACCGAAACGCATTACTGCTTCACGGCAGAAATAGGCAGGGCGGTGGCACCTACCCGTGCGGACTCACAAGAAGTCCTACCACCAGTAATAATACTTGCAATACCAAGCTTATTAGCATTTATTAACATTTTAGGATTCGTTTAATAATGAATTGAATACTTGCAAAGAGTCTCTATTCTGAGCGCACATAATTTCCCTCACACTAGAAACTTAAAACAATAATGTCTCTCCCACAGGAAAATTCAAACAAAACCCGAAGCAAAAGCTAATCTAATAAAAATTAACAGCCCCGCGATGATTCAGCGGGAGCCTTCCGCTTTTGTCTCAAAAATAAGCAGAAAGCCATTAATAAAGCCCCGTAATTAATACTAATTATCTTATACAAAACGTTTATGTAATGAACAACGTGACTCTTAGTTTCTCTACGTTGTTATTGTGTGATTATTTTCATTGACTTCCGCTCATTTAGCACTTACTTTTTTACTAATTTTTCTTTTCTTTAGTCTACTTCCATTTCAATAAATTACAAGTCTAATCCTAAGTAAGAGTAGTTGGAAAAAATTCATTATGCTTGGTACAAGTAAACGAAAATTCCTCGGGATCACGGTTTTGGGTCCAATCTCCGATCCAATCTGCAAACCGCGAGTCCGTGCGGGTGGGTACCACCACCATCCCTATTTCTGTCGTAAAGTAGTAATGTTACCTTATGAGACCTTATAACTTATATCTCAAGGTTGGTGGCGCATTTACATTATGGATGTCTATGGGCTCCAGTAACCACTTAACACCAGGTCGGCTGTGAGCTCGTCCACCCATCTAAGCCACAAAAAAAAATTAAAAAATCCGGCGTGTTCCCTAGGCGTGGACATCCGTAGGAGGTTCAACCCCTGCCCGAAAAAGAAGTAACCAACCATTCTGCTGCGATTTGATATTCATTTATTATTTTTTACGTAGATATACGAGCTCACCGCCACCCCCTTTAGGAGTTGACGTCAATGGTACAATTAGTAATTATGAATATTATAATTATTTGACAGTATGATTTTTCTGATATCAATGTTAAACCTATCACTTGTGGACGTGAGCCATGTGTGAGTCTCATTAAAAACTGGTACTTGTCTGCTATCATTGAATACTGACACAGTCGTATCGCTTGGTACTAGTACTTAGTAGTTTTTTTTACCTATGCTGATAGCCTTAAGAAGCAATTTCAGCTTTACTTCAGTGTGTAGGTGAGCTCTCGGGGCTCAAACCGGAGTGCTGCTAAAACTGGCCCTAGCAAGAGCAGTGCTTCGCAGAATCTACCACCGGATCGGAAACGCGACCCACTAAGAAGATCCGACGAGAAACTCAATGGGCTGTATCTATGGGCTACTAGTACACCAAGCGTCTTATCTTTATAAGCTTCACAAAAGTACTTATTTATCCTCGGTATGCTTGAAATTTGCAATCGACAACTTCGTGCATCAATTATATTACGGCTTTAAGGTTGTCGCGTCGATGAATCCACCTTAAGCTATTTCGTGCATTTACTATAAACACAAGTTTGTACAAGATTGCGTGAAGGTGTAACATCCCTACTATCTTGGCTATTCCCGACTAATTAAGATGTGCAATATTAAGGTGAGCTCTGAGCAACACCATGTATTATTCACTAGCACTTCACTCGAGACGTAGACACGTGAAATCTAGCAAAATGAAATTGGTCGTTGTTCTCTTTATGCCAGTTATAACGGTAACTGCATTTACTTGGCATGAACCTATATCTAACTCAATCGACCCCTTTAGGAGGAGATCAAGAGTAACAAGACCAAACATTTTTTTTTAGTAATAAGCTTTGAGTATTTTTTTATGATCCAGTAAATACGTCCTTAATAATGTTGACATCCATAAACCATAGCCCATAAACCATTAGGCGTACAGCACCCGGCGATAAATATTGTACATCGACCTTTGGAAAAAGACAATCGCCTGATTTCAGCTTCGTAGAGCGTTATCTCTGTCTGGAATTACCTAAGGGCTTAGGGATTAGACACTGGAAAGTATAACGACGAAAGGAAGATCTTGCACCGAACGGGTGAAATTGTTCGCTAGACTAACGGTCCAAATGTTGCTGTTCAGATCTTGTCTATATGCAACCTTATCTTGAAAATGTCGTAAGCGAGAATCAGGCATCGGTCAAATATGTTGTGTTTTATGATGGCTACCCGCCACAGACACTTTAGTTAGTATTGTACATGAATTCATACATCATCATGTCAGTCTATAGCTGCTGAGCATATAGGCCTCTCCAATCGATCTCTGGTCCGGCCGGCCAGTTGCCACCTGCATCCAACGTGACTTCCTACGTATGATATAAAAGTAATAGCAGAAGTTGAAAAAGGTAGGAGTATAAGTATGTCGGAGACGGTCATTAGTTTGGTAGCTAAACGAAACGCAGCACGATTCCCGAGAGATGGCAGCACGATTGCGGTATCGGAACTCGGCTAACTTCGTGCTACGACAGAGCTTAGCCGATGGAGGCGCATACGAGGGCGGCACTGAAATTTTCGGGAATTAACGAAGTGACACAACATTACTATTTAAAAATGTATTTATTGCTTTTCGAAGTATTCTCCGCGAAATTTGACATATTTTTCCATACGAAGGAACCAATCATTGAAGCAACCATTCCATTCGGAAGTTGGGGTCTCCAAAATGGCTGTTTTGTAGGCGTCCACAGCTTCTTCAGGTGATAAAAATCTCTGTCCACGCAATTTATTCTTTATTTTAGGGAAAGTATAGAAATCATTAGGGCTTAGGTCGGGGCTGTACGGCAGATGGTCTAATAATTCTATGTTTTCTTGCTCTAAAAACTCTTTTGTTCTGTGCGCGATGTGAGAACTCGCATTGTCGTGATGGAGGATGATGCGGCGGTTGCAGTTCTCTTTACGGAGTTCAGAAACGACCTGTGGCAAACAAATGCTAGCATACCATTCTGCATTAACCGTTCTTTATCCCTCAAGAGGAATAGTCGTAACATGGCCGGTTTTGGAGACAAACGTGGCCACCATTTTTTTTGCAACACTCCGTGAACGAACAATTTTTGTTGGCTTTAACTCATTTTCGAACACCCAAACTCGTGACTGGTTTTTTGTTTCGGGTTCTTACGCTTATATCCAGGATTCGTCACCTGATACAATGTTGTATACAGCATTTGAGGATCCTGCGTGGAATCTTTCGAGAGTTCTGACGCACCAAGTAACGCGAGCCGCTTTTTGCTCTTCACAGAGCGAATGCGGTATCCATCGGGAAAACAACTTTTTTACACCTAATTGTTCATGCAAGATTATTTGTATTTGACTCATGCCAATGTCTAAAGTTGCCTGAATTTCGCGGTATGTCACATGTCGATCTTCCTCAATCAGCTTACGCACAGCATCAACGTTTTCTTGGGTGACTGCATTTTTGGACGACCTTGACGGGGATCATCACTGAGCTTGACACGTCCACGTTGAAACTCAGCAAATCAGCGATAAATTGTGGTTTTGGATGGGGCTTCATCACCAAATGCAGAAATCATCCGGTCAACACACTGTTTTTGTGTTAAACCACTTCGAAAGTCATAATAAATCATCGCTCTTGAATTTTCTCAAGTCAATTCCATTTTCTCAACGACTAAACAAGTTTGACAAAACCTCGTGACAAGACCGAGAATCTTTTTTTAAATAAATAAATGGTATTCGATTTTTAAAACCAAGGAGTTTTCAATTAAAAAGATTTTAATATGACAGGAACTGTGGAAATATTCCATTCCCGATACTTTTAGTGCAGCCTAGTAGACGCCATTACGCACTTACCAACCAGCCTTCTTGAAGAGCGGTGCCTCCGCCTAAGAACTGTCATTCGTTTTCGTTTGCTAACGTCAAGAGAAGATTTCTAAATTATTCTAAGACATCAACATGATTGGTGTACTCGATATTTCTCTTAGCTCGATCACGCTATTCGCCCCTACGATGTCTGACGATGGTGTTAATTATTGTGGCTTCTCCTACAAGTATATCTTCTAATTAGGTACCACACACTCTGACCATCATCAGTTAGATCCGCTACATTTATTAATACGCTTTTATTAGCTTCAGACGTATGTATGTTAGTTAGTATGTAACGGAATCTTTGAACATGATTTTGACCCCCTTCAAAACGTTGGATTAACTCGAAATTTGGTATTCTTATTAAGGACCGATAACAATTTAATATAAAAAGAATTTGAATGAATGAATATCCTGAAAAGCACCCCACGCTTTTTTACAGTAAATTCATTTTTCTTATACTATTTTTGATTCAAATTTATTTTCTATATTTTTGTTGGATTTTCTATAAAAGCGTATTTTGTTAGTTTTTTTAAACAATTATTTTAAGAAAAGTAGAATCAGCATTCAAACAAAATATCACGGCATCTCATAGTGTTACTGTAACAGTCCAGTAAATAAACAACGAAACAATCTAGGCTCGGTGTTGCCGGGATAAATAATAAATTCCCCTCTCTTCCACTGATGCGGGCGGAATATTGTTACAGCCAATTCCACTATGTTCTGGATACTGTAAATGAACTGTTATAGCTTCGTACGGATTCCTTTGTGTTATCCCGGATTGTTTTAACGTAATTTTATAAAAATAATCTGCTAATGCAGGTCCTAGTTTTAGACACATTGTCGACGATTCTCTAGGATAGAATGCAGCGTCTGGGTTTATGGAGAGATTTGGTCCTCTGTGTGTGTTTTTAACGTGTGCTATGTTTGGTTTTGAGCGTTCAGAGATTATTCTGTGATCTCATTTCAGCTACCAGGAGTCGGTGCGTTCGTAAACAGTGCGTTTTCAGGGAATCATTTATGTGGCGGTAGCCATCATACAACACAAGATATTTGACAGACGCCTGAATCACGCTTACGACATTTTCAAGATAAGCTCACGTATTAAAAGTTCCGAACAACAACATTAGGATCGTTGGTCTACCGAGCAATATCACCCGCTCGGTGGAAGATCTTCCTTTCGTCGTAATCATGCTGTTCGGTTTAGAAGAGAACCTATTTTTCAACTAACCTTAAAAAAAGAGCTTCAAAGCAAATTATGTAATAAATATTAATCTATAATAATATTTTAAAAAAAAGATTTTAAAACTTGAAGTAGCGGTTGTCAGTGATCAATAGTTAGTGAATTTTGTGAAATTGAAAAATATTATTATTTAAATATTAAAACTAGTATTTGTAAATCGTGTTACCCGATTAAAAAATTGTATACATTGCTTTTTTAGTAATTATTAACAGGCTTCAGCTATAGTTTAAGATGTTCAATAATCATAATTATCATATAATTAAATTCATATTTGTGAAACAATAATAATCCTATTCTGCGTAAGTTAGCAGGCGTCAACTCGAATCCTGTATCCGCGTTATTTTAAAAAAATGGGTAGTCCATTTGTTTAATTAAAGTATTTTTATACAGTGCGATGTAATTTACTCTAATGAAACATAAGAAACACAAATTTAACATTCAAACTTCGATATTCTAATGCAGGACTGTCCAAACTACATACTTTTGCAGGCTAATTAAATTTACTACAAAAGCTGGAAAGCCGTAGATAATTTTATTCAAAAACAAAATATTTTCTGGGAATTCCCCCAAATAATAGTAAAATAGAGCTTCATTTCTAAATGATGTCATGGAAATTGAATGTTACAAGAATAAAGATAAATTATGCCAAATATTGATCATATGTTTTGTCGTCGTCGTGGCCTAAAGGATAAGACGTCCGGTGCATTCGTATCTAGCGATGCACCGGTGTTCGAATCCCGCAGGCGGGTACCAATTTTTCTAATGAAATACGTACTTAACAAAATGTTCTCGATTGACTTCCACGGTGAAGGAATAACATCGTGTAATAAAAATCAAAATCCGCAAAATTATAATTTGCGTAATTACTGGTGGTAGGACCTCTTGTGAGTCCGCACGGGTAGGTACCACTGCCCCGCCTATTTCTGCCGTGAAGCAATAATGCGTTTCGGTTTGAAGGGTGGGGCAGCCGTTGTAACTATACTGAGATCTTAGAACTTATATCTCAAGGTGTGTGGCGCATTTACGCTGTAGATGTCTATGGGCTCCAGTAACCACTTAACACCAGGTGGGCTGTGAGATCGTCCACACATCTAAGCAATAAAAAATAAAAAAAAATGTTTTGACATAGAATTCTATTATCCAAACTATTAAATATCCAAAACTATTTTCTGATTAAAACGTTCGTCTGGGCCGTTGTCTCAGCAGCCTTATTCTAATGAACCGTACTATTTTGCTTTTAAATTTAACGCCCGAATTGAATTCGCATATTTGTATTGTTTTTTTTTTACCAGACAAATTAACATATCGAACAAAACGAACACAAAACATAATATCCGGAGTTAACCATCTAATTTCCCTAATACGTCGTCACGTTTCAACATTATTCGCCGGCTTTTGTGTTAAATGGAGCGGTAATTTTGATACAGGTTCAACGAAAGCATTTTACGTTTATTACTGCGGCTCTGAATGTGGTCTTTAGTCAGTCGTTTAAAAACGTTACTGGTGTTTAAGCGGTCAACGGGAAAGTCACTTTTTACGATTTCAGACTTATTGTTGTTTGCAATAGAATTTATACCTTCATTATCATTAACGGCCGTCTGGTGTAGTGGTAAGTGACATGGTCACTACACAAGGGGGTCGCGGGTTCGAATCCCGCCAAGGGAAGATATTTGTATGATAAATATAAAAATGTCTTTTCCAGGGTTATGGATGTATATTAAATATATGTATGTATATAATAAAAATATGACATTTATTTCCGTTATCTGGTACCTGTAACACAAGTTCTTTACGAACTTACCACGGGACCAGTTAACGTGGCGTGATTGTTAGTAAATATTTATTTGTTTATTATGGTAGACGGGTCCGTCTCTAAAACAATAAGTTTGATTAATATCGCAGATTGCGGGTAGAGATAATTTTCTATGTTCTTTATTTATGAAGAGTCCATGGTATTCGAAGTGTATCTGGTCCAGCAAAGAGGGAAAAGGTATTACGAAATTCAAGTAGGTACTACATTTTGAAATATATTATAATATTACGAGATAGAAGTTAACGTTGAACTTACCGTAAATTAATAAGATGTGTTCACCTCAACCGTATAGAATTTAAAAAAAAACATTCCATCGCAAATCGCCATCGCAAAATAAAAGGTAAAAAATCGTCTAATTCCATATGAGTAAATTTAGTTAATAAATAAAACATGTTAGTTGAAGAGCGCGTTCTTACCACGGACGTAAATGGATTTTCCATTACGACAGTTGAATATAAAAAAAATAAAACTGTTCTGTCAAAGAAACACATACAAAATCTAATACCATTAAGTTGACCGCGAGTCGCTTCGGGTGACGATAAACAAGCGACAATGCAGGCGAATCCACTCAACTAAATTAACTCTGCGATACCTATTGGCTGCATGCGACCGTCCATCATAACGTAGTGTAACAAATTGAATATTTACTGGTGGTAGGACCTCTTGTGAGTCCGCACGGATAGGTACCACCGCCCTGCCTATTTCTGCCGTGAAGCAGTAATGCGTTTCGGTTTGAAGGGTGGGACAGCCGATGTAACTATACTGAGAACTTTTAAGTCTCGGGGTGGGTGGCGCATTAACGTTGTAGATGTCTATGGGCTCCAGTAACTACTTAACACCAGGTGGGCTGTGAAATCATCCACCCATCTAAGCAATAATATATAACAACAGTATTAAAACGAATTTTTCACGATCTATAACTTAATTCGGTGTTTTCCGAAACGTCTCCGTGAGCGTGTCTAAGAAATATACATTTTAATAAATTCAACTCGGAAGCTTAACGAAATATGAACTTTAGGACTTTTGCTATTTGGAATGGATTATTGTATGCTGAAATTTATGTAAAACGCTCTATCTCAGCAATAATCACAGTACCAAGTTTTGACGTAATCCATGACATAAAAACAGTTAATAATAATAATAGTAGACACCGCCATCAACGGAAATCTTTTTTATATAGTGTTTTCTAAAAATTGTATTTTTAATAAATAAATAAAAAAGATTGTATAATTAATAAGATTTAAAATAAATATAGTAGAATAATAATAAAAATTTATATCATACGAGGTTTTTTAATTTATAAACGCACACATGCACACCAAGTCGTTCCAAGTCGTTCCAAGTTTCAAATCTGAAAAGAAGATAGTCACTTTATATAATAAGCAAAAACGGTGTAAATACGGTCACATTTATTTGTATTTCGAACAGGGGAATCCGATACACAGCCCCACAGTGGAACAGACAGCCAATGGAATTGGATCACTCGGAAATTTGTTGACGAAATCCTTTGTAATGGTTTTTAATATATTTTTCTCCTCGATATAGTATCGTGGCTTTAATTCAATAGATAAGTGCGTACAAAGCGACTTGACGTTCTCGACTTAATTCATATGTCAGAAGCAGTTAAGTGATGGTGTATAATATAATTATGGAAGTTGTGTATGTATGTGTGTGTATTTGTTTATGTGTGACGGAATCTTTAGAATTATTTTACACGGACATCGATATGTCCAATTACCTTGAAAATTTGTACATGCATCGTGAACACATACATTCGATTATACATCTTTATAAAACACAATAACTTAATAACTTCGCTCTAATATCCAAATCTGTATCTAAAGGATAAAAAATGTTGAAATTAATTGTTAGTTTAGTTTTCTATTTAAGCGTATTTTTTATTTTTTTAGTTTTTAGATTGGCTATATTATTTTATTTCCGTTCAATGCTCAAACAAGCTCTCACTGCTTGATTAATATGAATAGGGAATGTTTTTGCAACAGTTGATTTTTTGGTCGCTTCTACTATCTCATGGTCGAAAATATCACAAAACAAAAGATAAAAATCTTTGATTCCTACAAATGAAAATAAACAACAACACAAAGAATTACACGCAAGAAGAGCAACAAAAGTGGCATTAACAAAGGGATATAAAAGATATACTCTCAATTACTCAAACTCCAAGCCAATGAAAACAATACAGAGAAAACTACCAAAGTATTGCCAGAAACCAACAATTTTGCTGGACTTCTGAATTTCTTCATTCACTAACATTCTTTTTATTAATTACTGACTATGATACCAATAAAATGTGTTAGAAAACTTACGAAATATAACAATTAAATATTTTATTAATTATAAAAATGAATAAACGAAAGAAAAAGAAGTGCCCTAAATGACACTTTGTGTCACAAAAATACATAATTATTGTTTCAATTTTATTATAATTCTATGAAAAACAAAAACTTATTTAGTGTAATGTGCTCATTCGTACTCGAATGAAATACTGAACATAAACACAAAATGAATACACCATGTTATAGATTTTCTAATGTAACTTTTGCGTCCCTTAACCCATTGTAATAATCTTTAGGATTCCTGTGCATCTGATAACAACGAATACCAATTCGGGATGTTGATATTAGCCAGAAAATTAAATATTGGAAATTAAATATTATTGAGTTATTTTTCTACACCTTATACCATTATGTGAGGTCGGCAACTCGGCACAGCTATTTTTCTCTTCCATTCTCTTCTATCAGCCGTCATCTCAACGTCCACTCCTCTCTCTCTCATATCATCATTCACACACTCCATCTACGTTGTTGTGGCGTGCAACCTCTTTGACAAGACATAAGACCTACAATGACTAGACATAGACACAGACTAAGACAGAGACTTGACAAAAATTCGAAATTGCCAGAAACCAACAATTTTGCTGGACTTCTGAATTTCTTCATTCACTAACATTCTTTTTATTAATTACTGACTATGATACCAATAAAATGTGTTAGAAAACTTACGAAATATAACAATTAAATATTTTATTAATTATAAAAATGAATAAACGAAAGAAAAAGAAGTGCCCTAAATGACACTTTGTGTCACAAAAATACATAATTATTGTTTCAATTTTATTATAATTCTATGAAAAACAAAAACTTATTTAGTGTAATGTGCTCATTCGTACTCGAATGAAATACTGAACATAAACACAAAATGAATACACCATGTTATAGATTTTCTAATGTAACTTTTGCGTCCCTTAACCCATTGTAATAATCTTTAGGATTCCTGTGCATCTGATAACAACGAATACCAATTCGGGATGTTGATATTAGCCAGAAAATTAAATATTGGAAATTAAATATTATTGAGTTATTTTTCTACACCTTATACCATTATGTGAGGTCGGCAACTCGGCACAGCTATTTTTCTCTTCCATTCTCTTCTATCAGCCGTCATCTCAACGTCCACTCCTCTCTCTCTCATATCATCATTCACACACTCCATCTACGTTGTTGTGGCGTGCAACCTCTTTGACAAGACATAAGACCTACAATGACTAGACATAGACACAGACTAAGACAGAGACTTGACAAAAATTCGAAAAAAAATGGAACGAGGGCGTATATGACTAGCGACAGGCAGTACATTTTTTGACTTCCTTAAAGACAGACACAAAATAGACGAGAAGGAACGAACCGACCGTTCTCACATATAAAATAGTCGACTAAAGAACGAACCGACCGTTTCAACTGATCCTTCGGCCGTTCACATGTCTTCTTCGGTTGAGCACTTCCTCCTCTACCTTGCACTAGCATTTCCATACATCTCGTAGTCACATGCATCTTCTGTTTACGCATCACATGTCCATACTACGGGTATACGTCCGTTACGTCACGTGACATATAAATAGCTCAATATTCTTGTATTTTCAAACCCTTTTAGATTTATAATTTAAAAAAGTAAGCAAATCTATCGTTCGCTCCTGCCAGCTGTTATCTCCAGAAATAAAACTATACATATAAAAATAGATAATTTCGAAACTCATTCATAGTTCAAACGAAAATTGACCAAGTAAAATTCTGACAGAAACGTGTCCCACGGAACACGGAATTCTTTCCGAGCCGAATCATCTAATTTTTTCACTGAACACGAAATATATAACAGTTAAAATGCCACAGCTGTTATCACAAAATTCGAATACCTACCTGAAATTTTTACACAATAAGAAAAAAAAACAAACAAATGACGGCTGTTGTCACGATACCTTTACTTTTACATCGGCAAAAGGTCATGACGGGTCAATACGCTGCCTATCATCGATATTTTCAGTTATTTTGTCTGTCAACACCGAGCTCACCCCAGTCTCTTGGCAAGTTGGGTGCGGCGCCAAACTGTCGCGTCTGGTCGTCTCCGGCGACCCCTCCGGAAGCTCTCTTTCTGTACATTCAATAGTAAAAGATGGATGTGGTATTTATAACACAAAACAAAACCTCTTCTTTTATTGGGGCATCAAGCACGATAAATTTCACTATTAAAAAATTGAAAATTTAACTCTTACCGCATATTTCAATAATTAAATTTTATATATATATATATATATATATATATATATATATAGTGTCATTAGTATCCTATAGTATCATTAGTACCACGTCCTACACTTCCTTGGTAATTAATTATACCCGTGGTCTTTACTATAATTTCGGTTAATTTTATTATTTCTAAATCACAACTATAAGAGTAAAACACTGCATTGAAAAGTAGATATCTATGGTTAACCATAATGAGCTTACACAATTTATTTACAAAGTCTATTCAAGCTTACGTCAACTGGAAACATAAGTTTCGTTTCCACATCCTGTTTGCAATGAGCTTTGTCCACGAGCTTTCCGGCGCGCCTACACAGCAGTCACGTTTCATAGAATTTTCAACTTCGTCTCCAAGTATATAAGCATCAGATTCGACTAGCACGAATCAAAGACGATAAGATTTACGATTTCGCTAAATGCGTTTTTCACGATACTTTTCTTTGTCCAAAGTAAAAATTGCTTTTGATGGCGCAATCGTTGCCTTTGCACCGTAATATTGTTAGAAAATCATTTGATAAAGTTTTTAAGGTAGAATTTCCTTTTGCGCCGTTAACGTTTGTTACTCCATAAAACCAAAAAATGACACCAAGAGACAAACATGTACATTAACATAAAAACATATTGACTACAACCAGTAATCGAATCGAGACCGGACAGCACTCAAGACACTTATCGACGAGCCAATCTAATTTTAAAAATTAAAAGAAAATTAATAAGCGATTGCTTTTTTTATTTATTGCTGAGATGGGTGGACGATCGTGAGCCAGCCACCTTTAACACCAGATGGGCTTCACGGCCCAGCTGGTGATAAATGGTACTGGAGCCCATAGATATCTACAACGTAAATGCGCCACCCACCTTGAGATATAAGTTCTAAGGTCTCGAATATAGTTACAACAACTGCCCCACCCTTCAAACCGAAACGCATCACTGCTTCACGGCAAAAATAGGCAGGGTGGTGGTACTTACCCGTGCGGACTCACAAGAGGTCCTTCCACCAGTAAATTAGCTCTGTTGTTACGAAAATCTAACAAAAATAAGAATACTTTGTTTTCAGTAACCTCCATCTAGGTCAGACAGGCACGGCGCCCGTCTGTCTGGCGACATTTCCAAGAGGGTGTAGTGTAGCCTTTATTAATATCGTCTCGTTTGCAACACGAAAAAGAAGCGAAAATTAAGTTATGAAAATTTTTTAATGTCGCAATTTTGTAAATTGTATTTTTTCATTTATTTCAGAACTAGATGCATCGCTCTGACGCCCACGTTCTATTTGATTTAACAAGCAGCTGTTCTTCTTGTTATCTATCATACAGTAACCATATCTTTATATAGGTATATATATATAACTAAGTATATTTCTTCTGTGCCTGTGTTTGTCACTGAATTCCTCCTAAACGGCTAGACCGATTTTAATGAAATTTTCTGTGTACCTTCAGATGGATTCGAGAATAGTTTAGATTTACAAGTTAGACCGGCAGATAGCGCTGCATTCGGTATCTAGGCTATTTATCTTTCCTAGAAATAATTTATATGGGAAAACAACGTTTGCCGGGCCAGCTAGTTTTCAGTATTTTTCTAATAAAAATAACCTTTATTATTATATTATTCTGAAGGATTGATTAAATACACGCTTTTTTTTACGTAGGAAAGTACATTCATTTACTGGCGTATACTAAGCAATTTCATGTGCAATAGTACATTGTGCACCAAATTTTTCCCGCGGTGCACATACTATTTTTTCTCCTACCAGGCCGAAAGTTCGTGGAGTACCAAGGCGGGGTCCAGGGGCGAAGCCCTTATGAGTATGGTATTACTCATAAAAAAACAATTTAACTGTTTTTTAATTTTTAAATAAACTACTACTAACGGAAAACCGAACTTTCGGGGTAGGTAGGAGAAAAATACTATATCTGTACATGTAGTACGCCCTGTAATGAAACGATTTGCAATGCCAGTAAGCTGTCGATACTCAAGTGGCTTATGCACACTCTTTTCTTTTAAAATATGATCTCTAAAATATAATTACACATCTATTTATTTAATAATAATTCAACTGACAGTTTGATATATCAAACTAACATACTTTGTAATGACCGTTGTATGTACAATAAATATGAGTTAAAGCTTTGTTCTGTTGTTTATGATACCACAGTAAAATATAGATTTTATTTGTGTGCAACGCGTATGAGCGTGTGTAAAGTCGTCGTAGCCTAAAGGATAAGACGTCCGGTGCATTCGTGTTGAGCGATGCACCGGTGTTCGAATCTCAGGCGGGTACCAATTTTTGTAATGAAATACGTACTCAACAAATGTTCACGATTGACTTCCACGGCGAAGGAATAATATCGTGTAATAAAAATCAAAAACCCACAAAATTATAATTTGCGTAATTACAGGTGGTAGGACCTCTTGTGAGTCCGCGCGGGTAAGTACCACCACCCTGCCTATTTCAGCCGTGAAGCAGTAATGCGGTTCGGCTTGAAGGGTGGGGCAGCCGTTGTAACTATACTGAGATCTTAGAACTCATAACTCAAGGTGGGTGGCGGCACTTACGTTATAGATGTCTATGAGCTCCGGTAACCACTCAACACTAGGTGGGCTGTGAGCTCGTCCACCCAACTATGCAATTAAAAAAATACTAATAACAACTTTCACGTGTAGAATTGTTCGAGTAATTTAATAGTGTTTTTTTTTGTTATCCCTACTACTCTTGATAAGGGTCACTTCACAATTCTATCGATGTTGTTCGTCTACAGTTACGTCAAAAGTACAAACAGGAGAGGGTTAAACACGTCGTTAGGGGGCTTCGAGTGGGTGGTACAATTTTGTACCTTCGACTCGTTAGTGTAATGTTTAGTTGATGTTATAACGTTATTTATAGCTTGCTTTTTTATAAAGCACTAGCGACCCGCCCTCGCTTCGCTTCGGAAACATTAAAACACACATGAAACCAAAAAAATAAAATAAAAAAAATAATTAAAAAAAGTAGCCTATGTTCATCAGGGACAATGTCGGCTTCTAATGGAAAAAGAATTTTTCAAATCGGTCCAGTAGTTTCGGAGCCTATTCGAAACAAACAAACAAATCTTTCCTCTTTATAATATTAGTATAGATTGTTTCATTTGAAATTAGAATATGAATGTATAAATCTAATGAAATAAATCAATGACATGACAATGAGTGCGCCTGCAGTGTAATTCGCGGAATTCGACTCGTTAATGCAATGGGTAGTTGATGTTATAACGTTATTTACAGCTTGCTTTTTTTATAAAGCGTTATTTTCGTTTGAAATTAGAAATCTAAATGATTAAACCTAAATGAAATAGATCAATGAAATGACAATGAGTGCGCCTGCAGTGTAGTTCCCGGAATGTTGGTTCCATTAATGATTCATGTTTGATTATCGTGCCGATAAGAATGCTATATTGCAGTTGTTCTAATGAACCCGTAAATCAACTGCAAACTATTGTCAATGGACGTGGAGCCGCTCTTTCATACGCCATTTTAAGACTCGAATATGAAACCGATTTTATAAATGGAATCGAAGTCAATTACCTTTATCTAGCTAATTTACCACTTACCGCTACTATCGTAAATTAAATCAGTGATTGATTTCGAAAATAGAAACAGGCGTATTGTAGTGGCATTAACATCAAATTTGTCGTCGTGGCCTAAAGGATAAGACGTCGGTGTGCTTAGTGCGAGTTTTTTAACGTTCTCGATAGCGTAAAAGTTAGCTTATATTTGTATGAAATTGGATCGTTTGCGTACGTTTGCCGCTAGGGGCGCTATTTCAACTGCATACAAAATTGGGTTAACTTTTACGTTATCGAGAACGTTAAAAAACTCGCACTAAGCACACCGGTGCATTGATTCGTATCTAGCGATACAACGGTGTTCGAATGCCGCAGGAGGGTACCAATTTTTCTTACGAAATACGTACTTAACAAATGTTAATGTTCACGATTGACTACCACGGTGAAGGAATAACATCGGGTAATAAAAATTAAACCCGCAAAATTATTATTTGCGTAATGACTAGTGGTAGGATCTCTTGTGAGTCCGCGCGGGTAGGTGCCACCGACCCATCTAAAAAATAATAATTTTAAACTCGATTGCCAACAAATATGGTAGCCATTGAGAAAGATGCGACAGTCACGAATATGAGTAAAGCAAAACGTGTAATTTCAACGCCATTAGCCTTATCACAGATCTCGTTGGGAGTTATACAGATAAAAGGGTAATTTCCTACAGATTCTTGAATATTTCTTATCTCTTTTAACAAGCTGTTTTGGTTGAAAACGTAATGAAAATTATGATTTATTTGTTTGTTTACTTTTAAAGAGATTTTTAATTAGATGATGCGATGCGTGGCCTATCTTAGTACATAGTATATGTCTCTTGTGAAAAAGGTTGCATGTTTGAGATCCAGTTATTATTTTATTAAGCTATTGCATAGCTTTTACCGCGGGCTTTGAGCGCGGCGACTGAATCAAGAAATTTCGTAACGAAAATAATAGCTAGCACCTCCCACTCCGCCTACCACGTAGCTCACGTTCAACACATTCACACGTTGCGATTGTGCAGTGTTTGTGAATAAGCGCGCGGCGTGACGTCGCACTGCATGCGCATCATAAAAAGTCTGGTCACCTCTCTCTCGCGCGGTCTAGCTTATGAGTGTGAAGGGGACAGTTAATGTTTTCTTATTATTATTATTTTTTACGATACGATACGAACGTGGTCACGTATACTACTAAGAAAACAAGAATACTACTAAGAACACTATGTCGTCCGTGGCCCGATAGTAAATCGCTTGGTCTGCTCTTACTTCTTAATATTAATTGATAGGAGCACATCTCACGGGTCTACTTCTCGTTCCCTGCCACATGAGGTCGAAATCTTATATGAGGGAACCTATTCGTGCTTACTATGGTCTATACCACTGTTTTGCCGCGAAGCTGTGTAGCGTCCAGCTTCCATAGAAGGATAGACGATATTTGAATGACATTTAATGCCTGAGATACCCTTGCATAATATATTGTTCATAAGATTCCTATCTTAAACGAAATAACTGTTGCGCAATTCAAAAACACGTGATTTCCGATTTAAAACTGACCACGCTTTCATTAGTACTAGAGGTCCCGCGGTAGTCGAAATTCGACTATAATTAATTGAAATTGTAAGTTTGTACACTATTATGACTGTATTTTATACTTCTATAATCACAAATTTCGCCAAACACTATAAAAAATATTAACAAAGACAAACAATATTTAATCTCAATTTGACAACAGACGTCAAGAACAAAAGTTTGACAATAAATAGTATGCATACGTGTGTGCGTCAAATACATGGTATGTAGTGTGTGTAATGTTTTCTTTATTGATTTAATGTATCTTTTATGCATTATTTAAAAAAAATATTAGCATTGTGCACTTCTTCTCTATAATCTCTAATAAGTGTGGAAAATTTCATACTCCTCCGTCCGCGCAATTTTCGTAAAAAGGGATACAAAGTTTTTGCTTCACGTATTAATATATAGATATTATGCGTCTTGCTTGCGCATTTTAATCGTTCAATTTAAAGGAGAAGGACACAAAATATAATTTATTCGTGTCGCGTACGCAGTACACGAAATAGATAATTATATGCTATAGCAATGAGTCTAATTAAATTGACCTTTATATTGATAACCCGAGATTGAATTTGTTTACGTTGATCCATTTATAAATCAAATCGTTACTGTGTTCGTTCAGAATCCCCGCTTTTGATGATTGTTCTTATGGAAAATTTGCATTTAGTGTAATGTAGTGTAGTGTTTAGTGTTTTACGTCGTATTTTGAATTAAGAGGTAAAATATTTAAAGACGATTTCATTGTGTGGTTAATCGATGAGCTTATAAAATTTCTTAAAGTAATCTCATACGTTTGTGAAGATTTGTGATTAAAATTATATTATGTTCTTTTTTTATTGCTTAGATTGGAGAACGAAATCACGGCCCATGTGATGTTAAGTTTTCTCACGGGAGCCCATAAACACATTACAACGAATTTTAATTTTTTTTGTATGACGGTTATCTCACGGTAAAAAAATAAAAAAATATTAGTATTTTCACTGATGTGTAAACCCTATTTCAGTAAAATTAAAGAGTAAGCTACGCAGAATGTACCTACATTTCTACCTGATTCGCGGAACGTCAAAAATTTTAAAAGACCTAACCTTACGTAATAACCTAACCGATCACTTACTTTTTCATAGTAAACGTCAAATTTACAGAAACGGCATAAGGTTGTTATTTTTTAATTGCTCATTTTGCTCCAGTACTTGAGTACAATGACATCCTTGACATTTATGAATGAAAAATTGAAAAACTATTAAAGTAGACAATTATTAGGTAAATTAGGCACGTAGGCCTTTCTGTTAAATAATCTATCTGGTTCCTTGGCATGACAGCATATTAGGGTTGACAAAATTTTTGGCTTTGATAATTAATTATATTTTTACGGAGTATTTTGTGACACCCGGTATAGTTAAAATAAACTCTAAAATGTAGTGACTATAACTGTACATGCACATGTGTTCTATTCGTTATTTGCGTGTGTATGTGTGTGTGTGTGTGTGTGTGTTTGTGTGTGTGTGTGTGTGTGTGTGTTTTTTGTTGAACTTGTCATATAAAACAGGAAGAAATCTTATGTGTCGTTTAATCTAGAACCTAATTGTATGTATGTGTGTGTAAACAGAAATTTAGAAATCTAAGTAAGAATACTCCGATTTTATTTTAATGAATATTGTTGTTCCAGGAAAAGAATCTGAAAAGGAATCGGGTCACACATCACGATGCTTCAATGTTCACTTCTCATACTTACAGTCTTATGCATCTCTATTCAGGGTATGTATTGTTATACCTCTACTGGGAGTCGCCCTATCAAACTTAACTAATAGATTGGAATAAGCTCCGATCTATGCCATCAAAACGATTCGCGTCATCGAGAATTAACTCGTCGATACCTGATGATCTTTTTATTTTATTTTTTATTATTAAATGGCCTCTTTTTTCACAGACATCTCGGGAAGCTGGGAGGAATGGTGGACTTATGATGGTATTTCAGGTAAGCCTTCAGAAACATTAAAGACAAATTAGATATATTAAGAATATTTCACTTGCACTAAGCTGGACTAATACATTTTCTCTCGCCTAGCTCAGTTTTTAGATGTTTGCGATATGACATTGAACCGGAACTTGTGTTGTGCAGTTCTAAAGCCCCTCATTTAACCAGCGACCTAGTGAAAAGTATTTAACATTCTTTATCATAGTATTCATTAGATTTCACTTAGCGTAGTTCACCAGTAGGCAGCTGTTTCCTGACGTTCATGATAGTCGATCACCACAAACCATTTGCTGGGCCGTGTTTTCCTTTATCTACAAAGCTAAAACAAAAACAAAAACGTATTAAAACATTTCACACTACGCCACGGATAAATCAATGCATGTCAACCCTCCACGTAATTCATATGTAGTGTAATGACACAAGGTAATGATCGTCGATACGATCCTAATGACAGTGTGCGCTCAACCGTATCATTATATTGGACAACCAATGATCGTCCGACCTCAAATCTTGTGTAGCAGCTTACGTAAGCTGCTACTTGGGATATGTAGACCGTTTTAATCAAGACTTCACTTTCTTAAGCAACTGAGAAACATGACCTTAGATTTCCTTTGCATTTGATTTTTTAGACGCAGAAATCTTCTAATCTTATCTTCTAACAAAGTTTTATACTACAGACACAATCGAAGACCATTTAGCACCAGATTCTCTTGTGCATCAATCAGGAATTGGTGACATAAAATGGGAATTTGATACAATTTTTTTTAATTTGAATACTGAAAGAAATCAAAGCCTATCTAAGGGTTTCCAGAGTCATGGAAACCCTAAATTTAAACATTATCCACCACCAGACCTTAAATTGAATCGCATAAGCCCCAAATGTATTCGTGGAACATCTAAGTTTGCATGATTTTTTTTTCATTAATATTCCTCGTTAATGTATCGATACACCACTAACCATTCACAATAACGACGATACCACAATGACGACTTCCGTTAGTGTCTCAGGACCCATTCGAATTACGTACGATTCGATACACAATGATGGTCGAATTTCGCGGTGTAGTGAACCTCCATTGAATACGATATCGTTCGGCCCTCGCAGGGTTAAACAGCCTTTTCCATTTCAGTGGCATTTTGATCTCAGATTTTGGTTAATAGCCGTTTTGAAACGTCTTCGGTCGGTCGGTCGTGAACTTTGTAAGGGGGTATTAAGCTAAATTTTGTACTATCATGAAGTATGATGAACGCAGCTATTGGGTTTACGGAGCCACCTTCATTTGTACTCATTCAATAGCTTTTCTGCTGAATGAATGCCCTGAATGATTATATCGTACTCAGTTAGTAGTATAAAGGCGAGGTTACAGTAAGTAAGTAAAGTCGTCGTGGCCTAAGGGATAAGACGTCCGGTGCATTCGTGTTGAGCGATGCACCGGTATTCGATTCCCAGGCGGATACCGATTTTTCTAATGAAATACGTACTTAACAAATGTTCACGATTGATAACATCGTGTAATAAAAATGAAACCCGCAAAATTATAATTTACGTAATTACTGGTGATAGGACCTCTTGTGAGTATGCGCGGGTAGGTACCACCGCCCTGCCTACTTCTGCCGTGAAGAAGTAATGCGTTTCGGTTTTAAGGGTGGGGCAGCCGTTGTAACTTGAGACCTTAGAGCTCATATCTCAAGGTAGGTGGCGCATTTACGTCGGAACTGTCTATGGGCTCCAGTAACCACTTAACACCAGATGGGCGGCTGTGAGCTCGTCTACCCATCTAGCAATAAAAAACATTTAGTAAATACCCAAACAGCAAATTGGGATCTAAAAAATTCTGGTTAATACCAGTCAGGTTAACATATCCGAACTGTGAAATTATTTAGAGGCTTCATTTATACAACAAGTATCAAGAAACATAATTGTTGAGTTTATCGTTTTCTCGAAAACAGGTCCTGGTTTTTGGGGCCTAATAAACCCGCAATGGAGTATGTGCAACAAAGGAAGAAGACAGAGTCCAGTAAACGTGGAACCAGATAAACTACTCTTTGACCCGTGGCTTAGAGAAATCCAATTCGATAAACATAAGGTTAGTAATTTTAGTATACAATATAGAGGTTCTAGAGCCTTAGTTCCCAAAATAGTTCAGATTTGCAATTTGGAACTTTGCAAGTTTTATTACATCACAGAATAACTGAAGACTTTAGGCAGATAATAATATAATATTAAGTCATAGGTACTGCGCTTTCTCGCGAATTGGTACTAATGTTGTCAGCACGAATTTTAAGCCCCTAGAAATGGGTACAATCATACGGTCTATTCCTGCTACGAAGCGGTCTTAAGTTACAGTTTGACAATGATCAAACAAGAAAATAAAGTACATGACTCAAGATGCGTGGTCAATGCATTCTATTTGTAATGTTTACATTTCTTTTTTTATTTATTTACCTTGTAGGCAGACGAGCATACGGCCCACCTGATGGTGAGTGGTTACCGTCGCCCATGGACTTCAGCAATGCCAGGGGCAGAGCCAAGCCGCTGCCTAGCTTCTTTTTCCCTACCTATGCTTATAGCCTTGAGAGGCTATTTCAGCGTAACCTTAACTAGTTGATGAGCTCACGGGGCTCAAACCTGACGATGCTAACACGAACCCTAGCAAGAGCCGTGCTTCGCAGAATCTACCACCGGATCGGAAACGCGACCCACTGAGAAGATCCGGCGAGAAACTCAGTGGGCTGTGTCTGAGAGTTTTGTGTGGCAAGGTTGGACGAACGGTGTCAAATCTATAGACATTAAAAACCCTCATACACAGCCCACTGAGTTTCTCGCCGGATCTTCTCAGTGGGTCGCGTTTCCGATCCGGTGGTAGATTCTGCGAAGCACGACTCTTGCTAGGGTTCGTGTTAGCAACGTAGTCAGGTTTGAGCCCCGTGAGCTCACCTACAAACGTTAGGGCGAAGCTGAAATAGCCTCTCAAGGCTATCAGCATAGGTAGGAAAGAAAAAAAAAACCACACAAAAAACTTCAAGCGTCTTATCAAATTTTCAAACACCTAAATTGCCGTTTCGAATCTTATCACAACATGTAAAACGCGTATAAATAATATAAGCGTAGTCGGCGATACCGCAGCGCAGTACGGAGGTAATCCGGCATTTAAACATGGTAAGCTCCGCGTACTGCGCTTGTCGCATTTGCATATTTGCATTGTAAAAATGTAAAATAGTTTACGGGTAAAATAAATCTGCATTGTTTTAAATGTCGCTCATTCGAAAAATAATTAGTGCTTCGGTTTCAAGGAACGCCTACATAATATGTAATAATTTCGATGTGTTGTATTTTCATCATAAAGGAAACAATGTAAAAAATGAGGAATTAATTGAATATGCCATTTCGAAAAGGGCATATGTCGCATATTTTGTCAAATACGTTTTTTCATATACATGTAGCTTTAAGGCTTACCTACACCCATTTTATAATAATTCCAGTAATTTTCAATTGATAACTAACACTAAAGTATATCTTAAAAATTTAATATTTTAAAATTTACACTGCTTTACAAAATAATTAGTTGTTTTCATTTCCCGAACATTTTACATTTTCAGAGATGTGCCCTTTTCGAAATTGCATATTCAATTAAATTGCATATTGAAGTAATACGATTAGATACTATGATCTGGCCTATTTCTAATGGAAGGTAATCATGGGTCCAGCTAGGACGGCGAGACAAATATTACAAAATAAAAAAACTATGTGCACATATACATAATAATATATAACTACATATATATGTACGAAATTGAGATTCGAAATACAAAAAAGACGGTGAACGGATACTCATACGCAGATACAAAACTCATTAATTATTTTATTCTCACTTATTTTTAACAAAACACAAGTCTTTATTTAAAAAAATATGTACGATAAAAGTGGTTTTGATCATTCCTGTATCTTCTTTGTAATGAAATAAAAAAGAAACTATTCGATTCTACTTTATCTCTAACAAACTAGACCCACATGATCTTAACCTGCTGTCGAAACCCGCTCAAGTGAACCGCTGCCCATCTGAACAAAAACAATTTTTATCTAATTTTATTACAATTTCCCTTAATAAAATGAAGTTTACAAACGATTGGTGAATTATAATAATCAAATATTAGAAACAAGAGGTCATTAACGATAATTAAATTCAATTCGGTTTGCATATTCGTAATAGATTCGACAACTATTCCATGTGTATTCGAGTAATGAATATTGTTGTACGGAATTATACATTAAGAGTGAATTACAATTGGCGCAATGACATGCAAATTTATACGCTCGCAATAGTAGTATAGTCGTTGTCTGACTGTCGGCACAGAGTGATTTCCGTTTTTCATGCATATGTAGGTACATACATGTCTATGTAACTTAAGAAATAAATGCATGTTGTCAATTCATTGCATATATGCGTATGCATTGTAATATATGGATCCTCCTCGAATCGTGTTCCTCATGTCTGAGGGTCGTGACCACCATCACCCATGAGCTTCAATCTTAAGATGTTTTTTCACTTTCCCCTGTCCATGCGTCATGTCCGTGGACAGCCTTCCAGACTAACGTGTCGATAGTGAAGCAACTGGGCATCAAAATCAGACTGTCTACTGTATATCTGAAGCGGATCCTCGAATATTTTGGTCACATTGCGAGGAAAGACGGCGATAACCTGGAAATATATGGATACACGTTGGATAATACGACGCTAATGATAAATTAAATGTAATTTAAAATGTTAAATGTATTTTGAAATATTTAAAAATAAATATTTTGACTAAGTATTACAAAAGTTTGGAGTGCATTAAATTTTTAGGCAAGTTCACAGCAAACATTTTGTTTATAATTAATTCTCTTGTAATTCAACTCAAGTTGACTAATTTTAAAACATGAGTCACTTAATAGCACTAGCAATTCTAAAAACTAATGAATATTACTCAAACAATCGCGACTCGTGGTGTGGCCAACCTCTTTAAAAGTTGCCGTAATTTTTTAGGAAAAGTTTTTGAGATGGCAATGCATATATCTGTATATATCAAAGTATGTAATTTTTAGTTAGTTGATTGATTGGTCGTAAAATAGAATTAATTTTGCGAATCCTTTATGTTAAAACAACACATTCACTCCAATTAAAAAATCGATAGTAGCTTCTACAAACCTTATATATAATGGTTTCACTATACTGACGTTTGTAGAGTAATTGCATTGAATCCATTGAAATTGAATTAGGTCAGAACAAGCAATTACATTAGCACAAACCACTATGTAAGTTACAAGATAACAAAACTAATGGTACAGTCGAATCAGTCAAGTGGACCTTTATAAAAAAGTTAGTAGCGACCAATTAGTAAAACGTCCTATGTACCTACTCGTATCGAGCGAAGCTAATCCTTACATTAAGGAGCCAATTTTTTCACGAACGATTTTCACGATAAAGGAATAAATAAATTAATTTGTATGTTTAATAAATAAATAAAAGACACCAAATAAACTTACTTTACTTTACTTTTTTACTGGTGGTATGACCCCTTGTGAGTCCGCACGGGTAGGTACCACCATCCCGCCTATTTCTGCCGTGAAGCAGTAATGCGTTTCGGTTTGAAGGGTGGAGCAGCCGTTGTAATTATACTGAGACCTTAGAACTTATATCTAAAGGTGGGTGGCGCATTTACGTTGTAGATGTCTATGGGCTCCAGTAACCACTTAACACCAGGTAGGCTGTGAGCTCGTCCACCCATCAAAGCAATAAAAAAAATCTACTTTACGGGTGTTAGACGTATTGTGAACTCGCATAGGTAGATTAGTGGTCCATTTTTCTCGTCCCTTTAGATTTCAGATCCTGCCTCATGGTCTGGTGATAACCGTCGTTATTAAAAATTGTGATATCTAAGGACAACCTAACACAAAACAGGCCGTAAAATTGTCAACCACTCATCTATCTATACTGAAACATTATTGTTCAAAATATCCCATTAACTCATCATTACGGAGTATAAAACAAAGTCGCTTTCTCTGTCCCTATATCTGTCGGTCCCTATGTATACTTAAATCTTTAAAACTACGCAACGGATTTTGATGCGGTTTTTTTAATAGATAGAGTGATTGAAGAAGAAGGTTTATATGTATAATAACATCCATTAAATAGTGGAGAAATCAATAATAAATTACAGATTCCGAAGCGAAGCGAGGGCGGGTCGCTAGTATTACTTTAAATCGAAACTATGCACATAATATTCACCGCGTTCATAACTTTCAACGAGCTATTTATTACGTCCCGTATCTCGAATCGTAATCTTACAAAAGCCCTCATTTACGTAATATTTATGGTTATCTTTTGCATAAACATTTTCAGAACTACGAAAAACCAGCCACTCCTTGTATTATCTATTTCGTTACACGAACATAAAATTTGATAATAGTGACTGGATCACATTCAATCGGAGCAGAAACACACGATAGATTTTATTCACCTATTTCGTTTTTTTTATCTTAAATATTCAAATAATTGGGTAAACATTAATGACATGCTTTTTTTTCCTAATTTCACATATAAATATTACATAACAATATGTTTTAACGCTGATTTTTGTATGAAAGTTGCTATAATATGGTTGTTATTATTACATGCCCGTTGCTATATTAATAGACCCATTATCTTGTTGCAAAGTCTCTTCTTCTCAGTGGGTCGCCTATCCGATCCGGTGGTAGATTCTGCGAAGTACTATCCTTGCTTGGGTCAGTGTTAGCAATACTCCGGCTTTAACCCCGCGAGCTCACCTACACGTCAAGGAGAAGCTGAAATAGCCTCTCAAAGCAAAGGTAGGGGAAAAAAGTAATAGATTGATACTCTAACCCAAACCAAAGGAGGAACCGTATTTGCTCGATTACAATCTTTTTATCCGCCTTGTTGTGGCTGAAAGAATATCTTGTTTGAAACAACACGGTCATTAATTACTCACTTTAATTAGGTTGACCTATGTATACAATGGAGTACATAATTATCATAAACATTTAAGACGTGTTTCATTGAAACATACAATTCGTTCAACTTGAAAATTTGCACAAGCACCGATGAGAATAGAATCCTTTTAATTTGTTTAAATTTTTGACGAGAACAAATGAAAAATGAAAAATATTGACTGCTATTAAAGCACTTTTTATCTAGTTTTTATTATAATTCACAATTTTTTTGATATTGTGTATTATTTTCTGAGCTATCACTAACTGCTCGAATTGGACTCTAATTATTTAAATATCTTCAGTGACTTCGTAAGATTTTTTTAGGAAGGACAATTTTATTTGATACCTTATTATGAATGACGTAAATATAGAAACAAAAATAATAAAAAAAAACACCTCAAAGCGTTCTAGTATCTAAGGCTCCTGGACGCCAACCTTCGCGTGTCAGCAGACAATATGTCATCTGTACTCAAAGCGCATAACTTTCTAGGCTTTAATCAAGGCGTGACCCATTGATTGATAGGATCGGCCCCTGTGGTGAAAACACCATCATTATACAGGCTGATTCATTACGTGTTACGAGTACGAGTTGATGAAAATCGACTCAAATCGTGATAATGAAAATAGAGCGGGTTGCAATATCATACATAGGCTTTTGTTATTGGATGATAATTTTATTGTTATTTTTGACGATTCGGGTCACAGCTTGTACGGTATTTCCGAAGTCCATCTACAACTATCATGTACGCTGTTGTTACCCGCGGTTACGAACGACGTCGCGGGGCGAAGTTAGTCTAAAAAAGTAGCCTAAGTTACTCCTTAAATCATCAGCTACCTATCAGTGAAAATCCCGCAAAATCGGTCCAGCCGTTCGAGAGATGAGCTGGAACAAACAGACAGACAGACAAACAGACCAAAATAAAAAATAAAATTATTTTGGTATATGTACTGTGTATACATACTTACGAATTTAGTAAAAAGTGGTTATTAATACACTTTTATTAGCTTCAGACGTATGTATGTTTGTAACATAATCTTTGAATATGATTTTGACCCCCTTCAAAACGTCGGATTAACTCGAAATTTGGTATACTCATTAAGGACCGATGAGAATTTAATATTTAAAAAAATATTGAATTTTTTTTTTAAAAAGTTGAAATTCGCTAGAAAATGAAAAATAAATAACAATTTTAAAAAACTAACAAAATACGCTTTTATAGAAAATCCAACTAAAAAATAAAGCATAAATTTTAATAAATTTGTATTAAAAATAGTGTAAGAAAAACTGATTTCATTGTGAAAAAAGCGTGGGGTGCTTTTCAGGATATTATCAATCCTAAGAAAATATGGCAATTTTCCCTACCCAAAAAAGAGTTTTACTGCCTTAATATGCTTTAATCGTCCCAGCCATAGTTGGGAAGATTAAAGTTGGCTGGAAAGTTTGAGTCAGGTTTGTAGGGGTTCAACAAACAGTTAAAATACGAATCCTCAAGTTCTTCGGGCACATCACTCGTAATGAAGACTCCATTGAGGGGTTGGTGGGGCAAGGCAAAGTCGAGAGTAAAAGATCTCGCGGACGATCTCCAGCACAATGGACCGACCTCATAAAATCTGTTACTCACTGCAACATAATTGATTGCGCTCACTCTGCGAAACACCGTGCCGCATGGCGTCGCATCGCGAGAACATCGGTATTGCAGGATCTGATTTATGCATGACCACGACCACTCTGTCAAGAGTGTACAACTAGGAATAAGAAGAAGTAGGGGTACCCGTAGTCACAAGAGCCTCATTGTTTAAAATAACTATTTTTTTAAATACCGTTAAAAATGCTAGATAAGTTTTTCATTGATTATTAATTTTAAACAAACCATTTTCATCTACTGAGTGAAATAAAGTTATTTATCTCAATACTTCCTTTCCTAACCTATTTGAAATTTGAATTCATACAGCAGTGAACGTGTCAACATAACCCGTTTGTTACTGTTAAAAGGCATTTACTATAATTCTTTGTAACGCCCAGGTGAGCGGCGTACTTCAAAACACGGGCCAGTCCCTGGTCTTCCGCGTCGAGAAAGACTCGAAGCATCAGGTGAACATCAGCGGCGGGCCCCTGTCCTACCGTTACCAGTTCGAAGAGATCTACTTCCATTACGGTATGGAAGACAACAGGGGCTCAGAACATCAAATCGACCACCACACGTTTCCAGGCGAGGTACGTGCACTTGAATACTTTCATTCTGTTTCTTTCCAAATGTGCGAGAATGGCAGTTCAAATTTTTTCGATTCTCATACAATTTGGGTTCTTGAACTAAAAGCTGTATTTCGCTCATTCCATTTAATATGTTTGATGTTTTGACGTGACAACGTCTTATAATTCGATGGAGCCGGCTGCACGCACGAAAAAACATGACTCATGCGGCGTTACCTCGCTCTGAGGCGTTCCATTTAAGGCTTGAGGTGCAAGCGAGAGCGCGCAACGAGCGACAAAGAGGCACAATCGGCCTCCGCGTTCGGCAGCGTTCGACATCTGTCTCTCTCCTACTTGAGTGAGCGATGCATCCGCGTGGACAGTTGCTATACAATAATACATTTACATGTTTTCGTCATGGTATGAAGTTCAGTGAAAAGTGAATGTGGTGTCAATTGTTTATAGCAACGATAATTGCGATAATTGAAAAATGAAACCATTCCATCGATATTTTCTTATGACGCTGTCACGTTCAACTATCGTCAGTAAACCGACTTTCCAGACAACCGATTTTTTAGAAAAGTTGTTTATGTAGAAAATAAAATATCAATATCCTATTGGCAATATAGTATACATTAAGATATTCTAATAATTTTGCATTGCAATTACGGTTACATTGAACGACTCATTGCCTAAGCCGCAGGTTTCCGGATAATAATTCAAACTATTCGAACGTTCGGATCGGGGGAACTATGCGAACATTCTAGAAATGTCTTTGTTCCATTACCTGTTCTAAGGTTTGTAATTAATATCTATTACCGTATTGATATACAATTAAAGACAAAGTGTAATTTTTTGTGATTATAAACATTAATTAGTAAATTTATGATTCGATACGAATCGGTTTATTTAAAAAAATGCACTCTTCAATCTTTTATGAGATCAAATCCAAACGCGAAGAAAATTAAAAGTAATATTTCGCATTCTCTAATTATGTAACCTAATATTATTAATTATATTATTATTCTTAATAATTATTACAAATATACATCCAATTATAGTTAGTTATTTTTCTTCTCCATTTCTTAAGCAAATTTTTCATACGCATTTATTTGTCAATATGCAATAAAACGAAAAATTTAAAACATTTAAGAAAACAAGAAACACGGAATTCCGTATGAAATTGTATTGTTTATTAATGTTTCAGTGAAGGGTAGCGTATGTTAAACATAGAAAAATACAATAATCCGTTATAGTCTTTTAAATTATGTAATCTATATATATAAAAATGAAACCCGTTTTCCGTTGTCACGACATAACATGAAAACGGCTTGACCGATTTGGCTAATTTTGGTCTTAAATTATTTGTTGAAGTCCAGAGAAGGTTTAAAAGGTTAGATAAATATAAAAATATTCGGAATTAAATAAAAATAACAATTTTGTTTTTCCTTTGATGTGTCCCCCGTCGGACGGATTCCTTTTGTTTGTTTTAAGTTTATCTTAAACAAAAGTTTAGGTCTTTTATTTATCGATTGAGGCACTACGAAGTCTGCCGGGTCAGCTAGTTACTAATAAAAAGGACTTTTTGGCGGGAACACGAGGAGTGAAGTTGTGTGATTTTGTTTTATTTTGTCTATTTAGTGATTCTTCAGGATTAAATGTGTAATAACGGTGGTTTATTAACTGTTTAATGTCTGTGAAAGTGCACTAATGTGGGAAAATGAAGCAAAGCCGCTGGACGTAACTTCTCGGGACCCTCCCAAAAGTCCACTGAAAAAATCTCAGTAAATGACCACCATTTTACTGAGATTTTAATACATCTCATAGCATCTTACCTCATTTCATTTAATTTCATCACAGTTGATTCATGTTTCAAATTAATCATCTTCATTTCATTTCATTTCACTCCATAATATAATTTTTCATAAAAATGAGAATATAAATTAAAATAAGACATGACCTAAAGTTCATAGTTACCAGGTCATCAAATCTCTTAAAAAAAAACTAATAAAAATATTTTCTGTTTGTATATAATTTAAGAAGCTGTTTAAGCAAGTTTGTTTATGGAGCTTCTGTCTTCGCTCTGAGAGTTAGTTTGATAGTTATCAAGTTGATATTGAAATACTCTATGATTCTCAGATCTTTATATGTAAATGTCAAGGTGGCATGCGAATTCCATGATCTATTTGATGATAAGCGATTACTAGAGTCAGTAGATACCGACAGCAGTGAGAATCGGGGTCATCATCACAAATCTCTCGTTAAGCCCCCCTATCCTACGTTTTAAGCCCGAATAAATAATGATGTCGCGATAGTAGCAGATGGTGGTAAATTTCCATATGGCCTTACACATTCCATTGATACAGTATTTTAAACTTACCTATAATACAATTAACTTAACACATCGCTACTGTTATCCATATACGGCAGATAAGAACAATTTAAACTACATTCGTGTGATGAACAGGTTTTTTTGATCTTTGTCGGAGTGTTTAATATCTATATATCGTTACGCGCTGGGTTTCGGGGTAAATAAATGTTTCAAAGTACAACTTAAAACTGTATTTATCATTTAGAACACTTCAGAAACATTTTAAAATTCTCAATTCGCTTCTTCCGCTTCGCTTCAGGCGATCCGTTCGCTGTTTCGCTTCGAGTAGTTCCGATTACTAACTGACTGCGTGCCATCTCTGCACCGCTTTTATAGTCGATAAGACATTCCTAGAATCGTCGAGAATATTCCTCACTAGACGAGTACCTTGGATGTGTGTTTCCGTTATCTGACAATAGATGGCGTTGTACTTCTCGAACGTTCTAGATGTTACTAGATCCTTTGATATTCGTTTCGGCTATTCCGCGATAGATGGCGTTACTGTTACCGGCGTAACAATTTGTATTTTAATGGCTTATAAATATGTATAACAATCTCTAGTTATTATAGTTCAGAGAATCTTAGTTTAGGATCAGATGGCCATATTTTTCTTGTTCTCGGTTAATATTATTAATCTATCAAAACTATGCATACTACTACTACTAAAAAATATTTTTATGTAACAAAAAACAACATAGCACAAATCAAAAGTGGTTATTTGTAACATCACTATGACGTAATAAATCATTCAATTCTACCTACAGTTCTCAATGTTAATATCCATTTAATGATTAAAAAAATATATACAAATTGGCTTTTAAGAGTCACAATGACACAAACTTGGAGGTGTTACTTGGAGTCTGTAAACGCTAACTGCGGTTTCGAACGTAAAATAATTGAGCGAAACTCCGTAACGACTTTTGATATTCGTAACTCGATAATTGCGTTTTGTTCTTTATGTATTTCAAAGTTTAATTGCCATTACAATTCGTTCTAATGTTTTTCATTGATGTTAACAGCTATAATTAAAGTGATTTCAACATTATTGACTGGCATGTTAATTGTTTTTTCTTTTCTTGTTATATTGCATAAGCTAATGAACTATACCATCTACTTTGAGATATGAAGTTTCAATTGGATCGAATAACGTCTGTTCTAATCATAGCGGAACTTATTACTCCTTCGCGGAAGAAATAGGGTGGTAGTACGTACCGGGCGGACATTAAACCAGTTTATTCCGGATTTGGGCTTAGAGAAAAGTATCTAACACTCTGGGGAAGTCGAAATATGTCTTGCGATACGGGTGGGTTTTGTAATAATCAAAACACGAGACGAACCATTTAATTAAAAATGAAAACTGCTTCAATTAGTTAACAGTGAATAAAATTTTGTCAACTTTCGAACCTTTGCGTGGGGTGTTAATGCTCCTCTCAAATTATCATCTCGAAGCTACTTTTCAACTGACATTACGAGTTCTGACTGACATTACGAGCTTTCGTGCTTATTCGAAATTTCGAGCATTTTAATCTGAAAGTATTCCACAAAAGTTTGAGTTAATAAATTAATATTGTGTTTTGTATGTCATTATGATACTGACTTCAAGATTATTTTCGACTTAATTCCGCGTTTGTGATATAAAATGCTCCATTTTAATTACATTACAATTTTGGCTGTATCGAATCCATTTTCGGTTATGCTGATTACGGAACGCTTAACCGCAAAAGGTTTTTTCATCAACTATACTGAGACCTTAGAACTCATATCTCAAGATGGGTGGCAGCATTTACGCTGCAGATGTGTATGGGCTCCATTAAACCACTTAACACCAGATGAGCTGTGAGCTCGACCAACCCCTCTAAGCGATAAAAAATAAAAAATAAATCCACGAAAACCCTATTAAATGACTTGGTTATTTTTTACCTATAAAAAAATAAAGTGAGTCGTAAGATTCTTGACTTATTTGTGCCGACTATAAAGGTTCCTAAATGCAGTACTAGTAAATAATAAATATAGTTATTTCTGTAGATCCAGCTCTACGGATTCAACAAGGAACTCTATCACAACATGTCCGAAGCGCAACACAAATCCCAAGGAGTGGTTGGAATATCACTTATGGTCCAGGTAAATTTATTTCAAGATCTTAAATTTATGTAATAAGAAATAATTTACAGATTTTAAGATTGTATTAGGAATTGTTAGCTATAATAGCTCCAGTATATTTTTTTAGCCTTAACTGGTGAACAAACTCATAGCTAGACTGCTGTTAAGTGGTTACCCATAGACATAACAACTTGAATTTCGCTAATTCAAAAAGTTTAAAAGTTTAGAAAGCTTAGAAGTCATCGTGGCTTAACGGATAAGACGTCCGGTGCATTCGTATCTAGCGATGCAACGGTGTTCGAATCCCTCAGGCGGGTACCAATTTCTCTAACGAAATACGTACTTGACAAATGTTCAGAATTGACTTCCATGGTGAAGGAATGACATCGTGTAGTAAAAATCAAACCAGCAAAATTACAATTTGCATAATCACTGGTGGTAGGACCTCTTGTGAGTCCGTACGGGTAGGTACCAACACCCTGCCTATATCTGCCGCCGAGCAGTAATGCGTTTCGGTTTGGAGGGTGAGGCAGCCGTTTTACCTATACTGAGACCTTAGAACTTATATCTCAAGGTGTGTGGCGCATTTACGTTGTAGATATTTATGAGCTCCAGTAACCACTTAACACTAGGTGGGCTGTGAGGTCGTTCACCCATCTAAGTAATAAAAAAAGTATTATATAACGGCAATGCCACCCTTCAAACACAGCAATCCTGGAAACCACTCACAAGACGCCTTACCGCAAATAAGATCTAGACAATCAACTGAAATGATATATCTACTCGGATACGACATTTTCGAACACCTCTTAGAAACAAAAGATTTTTCGTTTCATTATTATTGTGTAAAAAAAACCTCACTAACTTATTATATATTTTTTAGATCGGGGAACCAACTAACAAGGAACTGCGACTGATAACTAGCGCCTTCAACAAAGTTACTTACCGAGGTAATATAATGTTTTATTTATATTTTAATCACATTTCATGCCTAAATTAAAAATCTTAATTACATTTCATTTATAAATTTTAAATATACTTAATTTATTTAAATTCATTCAAAGCAATGGAAAGCTGTGATGTCTCTATATTTCTTTTTAGTTACTGTCTACGACCAGATGCATCGTAGGTTTTTTTTTTGCTTATACCGGCCCACGAGCTTACGGCCGATTTGATCTAGAGTGGTTACCGGGATTCAACCACCGGCACTTTCGCATTCCTTGCTATGAGTATACCGAAACCTTATCCGTCATGCTAAAACGACTTCAAGCGTCATCCATTACAGCGAAATACAGCAGGAAGAACCTAAATTATAATTTTAAATTTTTAATAGGCAGCTCCTACCCAATCAAGCATCTGCCTCTAAGTTCTTTGCTGCCGAACACCCAGCAGTACCTTACTTATGAGGGCTCGACCACCCACCCGGGTTGCTGGGAGACAGCTGTTTGGATAATATTCAACAAACCCATTTATATCTCTAAGCAAGAGGTATGAATTAAAAAGAAAACACTGCTTTGTATTCAATAAATCGCAGACAACTTACTCCTCTCTCTTGGAACGGTTGGTTGTGTATTAGTGCTGTCAAAAAATATACGTCCATTGCGTCCAAATGTGAAACTACTATTTTCTTTGCTTTGCTGCAAAGCCAAGTATGTTATATACGTTTTATTTTTCAACAAATTCATCTAGCCTATTTAGAATACATGTACCTATGTATAAGCACAAAAAGAAGTGACGAACTCATTCACACGAAAGAAAATTCACCAGAACATTTTTCCTTGAAAAAAAAGCTGATTAAAGATCTCAAGGTCTACGTGATTTTAAAGGGTTACCACAACCCATAGACATCATAACGTAAATTTTAGGCCACAACAAAATAAATCTAAACTTTTCCTTACAAGAAGTTGATTTTGTTTTTATTTCGTAGATGTATGCACTCCGAAGACTGATGCAAGGGTCACAGTTGACTCCAAAAGCCCCACTGGGTAACAACGCTCGTCCCGTCCAGCCACTCCATCATCGCACCGTAAGAACGAACATCAACTTCAATAAACAAGGAGTACAGGTATGAATACTATTGACAATAAGGATTTATCGCAACTACTTTTCAATTTCATTTCCGCAATGAAGTATCGAGCATTATTAAGACGTTCATAACACCTAAATCTTCTTCTACTTGCATTTATAGTCAGCAATTTATTTCTGGCAATAGTTGAGATCAGCATGTCAGCAGCTAGAGAAAGTCTGAAAGTGGCACCTGTGACAGAGAAGTTAAGAAGTGCGCGTTTCGGATGGTATGGACATGTGATGAGACGAAATGACAATGGGGTTGTTAAGTGAGCTTTAACTATGAATGTGGAAGGCTTTAGGGGAAGAGGTAGACCTAAGAAGAAATGGATGGATTGCTTTTTTAATTGCTTAGATGGCCGGATTAACTCTCTGCAGACCTATTTTTAAGTGGTTACCGGAGCCAAAAGATATAATAACGAAAATGCCGTCACCTACCTTTAGAAATGAGTTCTTTGTCTCCTTTTACCATCCAACGACTGCCCCACCCTTCAAACCGAAACGCATTACTGCTATACAGCTGAAATAGACAGGGTGGCGATAAATACCCGTGCTGGCTCACAAGATGCCCTGCCACCAGTAAAAGCTCACATTACGTCATATCTGCCAAAGAGTTCAAATACTGCTAGAAACAACTATGAAAATGAACATTAAAACTTTCACTATATATTCTGTAGAATACGTGGTAGGTACGAAGCAACGAATAGCCACTTAGCGTAACGCTCTGGCCGTAACTCAAGTTAACCACAGTGTTATCTCAGAAATGAGCATTCCCGTACAGCTAGCTGTAAATAAGCACAATAATAGAGCGGTTCAGTTCAAAGACTGTTTGTCACTCGTTTATTACCATCGTATAATAAAAGGTGGATAAGATTACTAATTGTTTATTTACAAAGGGACATATTCTTTGACGGAAACAAATAGTAACTGACCTTTTATTATCTGTTTCTTTGTTGTTGCTGTTATTAAAACCAAACGTTGTAAATCAAGAAAAACCAAAATAAAAAACGGTGTGGCCATAGTTGAAGTATAGAAATGAGATTTAGACCTCATGTCTCAATGTTCTTCTTCTTCTTCTTTGTCGTTTCCTCATTACTAAGGGTCGTGACCACCTTGGTCCAGTTTTTGCACCAGCTTCCTCCAATGCTGCCTGCATTCGGCCTGCTTAATGGCGCCCGGGACGCTGGTGTTTGTGGCCTCCTTGATAATGTCCGTCCACCTGGTTGGCAATCTTCCTCGACTTCTCTTTCCTTCCACGTGACCTACAACTATTAATTTTTCCAAGTTCTCTGGATTTTGTCGGGCCACGTGTCCGAAGTACTTGAGGGGACGCTGCATACAGATTGTGGATAGACGGGTCTTGACGTTTAGCTCCTCGAGAATGTCTCAATCTGGATGTTTGTATTTATGTATCTGATACCTATTCTGCGTTCCTATAATTACAACAATCAGATGGACCGTGACAACGTAAGCAATAAAAACAATTGAATGAGCGCAAACTCGCAATAAGTCATTTGTAATATAATTCAATGGAGACAGTGTTGTTGAATTCAAACGTGAAATAGAAGCAAGACCTGAATGCAGTCGACGATTTATTCAGGTAACGCCCGTGAAGCAATTCACGTTGAACGCTTTTGAGCTTAATTAAAGGCATCTTAGCCCCCGAGGTTGATCTTTCCGTTGTTAAGAACAGAATAAGTTCAAGACCACTGTAATCCGTTTTTAATTTAGTATTTAGTTCGGTTTTCGCAAGTCGAAGTCATAATTGAAACTCCTTTTACGCTTTAGTCGTGACTAAACTCGGTGGTCCAATAGCTAGACGTATTAACTGTTGTGCCGAGGATCGTGGGTTCGATTCCCACGTCATAAATAAATATTATTTAAAATATTAAATATACTTAATACATTAACTTAATTTTTATATGTGGTCTAAAATAAATTATTATTATTATTATTAACTTTGATCTACAGGTCTCGAGCAACTGTCCCGATATGTACAGGAATATGCATTACACAGGTAATTTTCGACAATTACATTTTATGCGACACTTGAATTTCAATAATTTTCTTCTTAGTACACAAAAGCATGTTCAATTTTTTTGTCTATATGCAATTTGAGAAAAAAATTCAATTTTTTATTTAAAACTTTTTTGGATGGTGCATGATTTTTATTATTAGAATGTTAAATTAGATCTGGAAAAGAAAAGATTTTTGAATGATAAGTTCTATTAAAAACATGCTTAGCAGAATTATTATTTTATTGTATCAATAATTTTATGCTCAAGCAAGTTTTGATTGCACCACGAATCCTTTAGAAATGTCTTGCATATAACTGTCCTTTGCAAGTTTTATTCTTCTCACGATTTGTCTCTGTGTTTTTTTGCATGACGTGATCGTTAGATTAGTTGTTTTGTACAAATTTTCAGCACGATACCGCCGAAAGTTGCGATCGAAAAAAAGCGTTGCATGCAAACAAAATCGTAGCGAAAAGAAATGCATCAAAAAATAGGTATGCACCATACCTATTTACCTACCTACATACTATACACATTTACCTAGTTACAGAGCACGTTGTGAAGGTTAGTTCGCTTTTATTCATAAGTAGTGTTTAGTTTTACTTACTATTTTTGAAATCGTCGTGGCCTAAAGGATAAGACGTCCGGTGCATTCGTATCTAGCAATGCAACAGTGTTCGGATTCCGCCGGCAGATACCAATTTTTCTAATGAAATACGTATTAACAAATGTTCACGATTGACTTTTCCACGGTGAAGGAATAACATCGTGTAATAAAAATCAAACCGCAAAATTACAACTTGCGTAATTACTAGTGGTAGGACCTCTTGTGAGTCCGCACGTGTAGGTACCACCGCCCTGCCTATTTCTGCCGTGAAGCAGTAACGCGGTTCGGCTTGAAGGGTGGGGCAGCTGTGTTAGCTATGCTGAGATCCTAGACTGATATCCCAAGGCGGGTGGCACATGTACGTTGTAAATGTCTATGGGCTCCAGTAACCACTTAACACCAGGTGGGCTGTGAGCTCGTCTACCCAACGAGCACTAAAAAAAATAAAAAATACGCATTTGACTTTGATTTGTCGTACGTATTTATCTTTGTTTTCGCTCCACGTTGCATTACTCAATAATCTTTGCACAATTTCGTGTCTAATGGCTATATGTGTAAATTTTTGGTTGTAAATATAGATATAATGTGTTCTGTTCATTCGTTTATGGTATGTTCGTTTACTTTTTTTTCGTTGTTTGGTCAATGATTTCACAGTTCACCTGGTGTGGAATGATTACTTGTGCTCTAGACATGATAATGTTATGGAGATGATGTAATATTTCCCCCAAGTTTAGATGTGGGGTGAAAGTCTTAACTGTATTATTTAACGAATCAGAACGCATGACTACTTCGTGGCACAAACAAGCAGTATGATGGATTGTGTCCGTGTGGGTTAACAAGTTGACGCTAGCGACCGCGGTAATCTGATATAATAATCAGAAAGTGAAGTTGCCCGTTATCCGGTGTAGCCCAGCCCTTACGCGCTTTGACCCAAAAAAAGCAATGGAAAGCAATCGTTACGTATAGATGCTGTGGTAATCAAAATAGTCCTGACCTATCTCTGCGAATCCATTTGCTAATACTATCGTGTAAACACAGCCAATCACTGACGAATGTACTCAAGCTAACAAACGAGCCGCAAAAGACTTGTAGGGACCACAAATGTCCCCATAGCGACTAATAATTATATGTATGTGTTAGCGGTAATTATATTGCAATGATGCTATGTCAGTCTCGGGATTGTCGGGCTATCGATAGCACGTTAGGTTGTAATCCCAATATACGTTAGTCACTTAACTGAACGCGTGTCTTATTAATCTTTGCCCGATATAGATGCTCAACAGACTGTCTAGAATTGCACTGTTCCATCTCTCTCCGTGGATGTCGAAAAATACCAGTAAGGACTTAACAAGTAACAACCGAGGCTTGTGGAGAGTACTTAACGGTAGGCATCGGCTTGGCTCTGCCTCTAGCATTGCTGAAGTCCATGGGCAACGGTAACCACTCACTATCAGCTGGGCCGTATGCTCGTATGCCTACAGCGACAATAAAATAATAATAATAATAAAAAAATAGTATTAAAATTATAGCGGAAAACTCCCAAACATAAAAGGTAGCTTCTATTAAATCGGTTCTGTGGCCGCAGCTCTCTATTACATTTAGATTAATTATCCATTTACGTTTCAGCAACTCAGTGGCCGAGGGATCACAACATTCGCTACAGAAACATAGACGATCTCGCTCTACCGATAAACTAAAAAATAAATGGCTAAAAACTTATTTTGCCCCAAATCCAATAAAGAAGAATTCTAGATAATAAAATATTTTGCTTTAAATCTGGCTGGCGATCAGTAAAACAGCCCTTTGAACTTAGTACAGACTTCAGCTCTTTCAAAGGCTAACAAAATAAATTATAAGGTTAATCTCTACTTGTATTTGTACTATGACTTTAGGAGAGAAATAAATCACTTGTTATTATTTAAAAAAAAAGTACAACAATATGTACATATTATGCAGAAAAATAACTCTCTGACGATTTTCGTACCCAAGATGAGACGCAGGGATCGCCGCTGATGACTTTATGTATAGTCTATAGTATAATAATACTTATAGCTGAGTTGGTATTGGGCTTTCATACAACGTAGATTAATGTAAATTAGAATACAAGCAGAACATTACGTAAGTTATTGTTCTACAATTGCGATTACGTAGACAGAAATGTATATAGATTATTATAGATATTCCTAAATAATATAAATTGTTTATGATACATATAAATATATTATATTATAAACTAGGAACTGTTGTCAATTTAATAGGAAGGCGAGTTATGGCAAGAAACCCATAAGATTTATTATGAATTCTAAGGCTTGTTTAAGGTGAATTTTTCATGGGATCGTAGAGGTCAATTTCGGAACTGACCGTAATTAGACCGGGACCAATTTGAAGAAAACCAAAATTGAGTCTGACATATGAATTTTTCTTATTCATAGTCCTTCTGACTGATTTAGAAAAAAAAGCAATATACGTCGTGTTTCCTGTCTTATCAGATCAACTATTCTAAATTGATATTCTAATAATAACTGTAAATTAACAATTGTTTTTTTAGCAGAAAGTAAAAACAAAATACCTACTTGAAAATTATCAACCTGACTAATTCACCTGTGTAGCGAAAATAAAATATAAATAAAAAATATATTATTTTATAGACTAAGAAAAATAATTGGAGTAATCTTACAAGTGCGTCTTCAGATTACAAATGACAATAATAGAGCTCAGAAACGACATCCAAGTAAACATTTAAGAAAACAGAAATGTCAAGTTCAAAAGGCACTTCCATAGTATAGCATGTACTTATTTTAATACATTATAAGGAATATGTAGTATAAGGAACATTGAGACGATGGGCCCTTAGGGCCCTAAAGCAAATAAATTTTTAACAGAAATCTCCAAACGCTTGAAGGAGGTTACACATGATGCTAAGGCTGGCTGGTACTTTGCACAGAGAGTGAGTCTGGCTGTCCAACGAGGCAACGTAGCCAGTATCTTGGGAACTGTGCCTCCTTCAAGCGCTTTGGAAGATCTGTTCTACTGTGTGGGTTGGGTTATGTTAAATTATTTTGATTTGACTTTTTGTTAATAATAAAATACCAAGGAACATGTATAACGTAAAATAAATGAAATACGCCCAGAGACATGATCTGTTACCGTGGGCAGTGCCATTGACTCTGTCACCATCGTATTTTTACATCAGGAGATATTGTACATATACGAATAATATTTACATCATACGTCAATCAAAAAACACAAAAATATTATGACCTTAGAAATGCCGTATCTAACCGTGTGTAAAATAGCATAAAATACTTCATTATTTATGCATAGAACGTATTATACATATATAGGTTTATATAAAGAAAAAGTTTTATTTATTAAATATACATCCGTAAAACAAATGTAAATTAAAATATTAGTAAACTGCTTTTTACAAAATTTGCTTAGTAAACGCAGCAATGTCTAAAATATTCACACTAATTTGGTACTTATTTATTATGCAAAAAACACCACCGTATTCTAATTATAATAATAAAATGAACAAACAATGTTATCCTGCGCAAAAAAATTTGACTATAGTAATATAATCACATACACGAACGGATATTAACCGACAATTCTCGTCAGGACAAACAAAATTAAGTCAAATTATGATATAAATATGCTAAAAATACTCGTGAACATTTAGTTTACGTAAAACCTGTGTACAAGTGTATATATGTATTTAGATCTAGTATTACGTGATGTACTAAGAATCATGTAATTTCAATTTCAAATCTATCATAAAACGTCCACAAATTTTAATTATATTAATTCAATAGACAAATTAAGCTTGGTATAGATGTCTATAGTACGTTACGTGTCTTAGTATAGTGAGATATATTTTAGAATATTCATATGATTGTGTAATGGCCTTTAAAAATATATTCGTTATCTAAGAATTGTTTAAATTAAGCTCAAAAATATTTAAAGACCGGGCTCAAAAACTGTTTAATGCTTAATCTTTGTTATATTTAGTAAAAAGGTGTACCTAAACTACAAAGAAACCCTTATAATTTTCTTGAAAATCACTTAATCAAATATAATTTAATTTATAATGACGGAACATCATACGAGTAGATATAATAGATAGCTTATGAAACTGTAATGTACTTACGGAATTTGTTGTATTAGTTTAGAAGCTTGTATTGTAACTGATGTAAATAAAAAAAATGTTTATCATTACAAATATCTTTTATTTGGTACTAGCTGACCCGGCAGACTTCGTAGTGCCTCAATCGAAAAATAAAAGACCTAAACTTTTTTATAAAATAAACTTAAAACAAACAAAAGGAATCCGACCGACGGGGGACACATCAGAGGAAAAACAAAATTGTTATTTGTATTTAATTCCGAGCATTTTCATATTTATCTACCTTTCAAACCTTCTCTGGACTTCCACAAATAATTCAAGACCAAAATTAGCCAAAACGGTCCAGCCGTTCTCGAGTTTTAGCGAAACTAACGAACAGCAATTAATTTTTATATATATATAGATAGACGATACATAGAGTGCGTATTTTTATTTGATTGGAATAAACAAAAACAATTTAAAAATATGTATTGCACTTATGCGTACACGAGCGAGCATATGACACATCTATTGGTAGTAGTTACTGTAACTAATTAACATCAATAATGCCAAAGCCACACTCAAGGCGCTACTACTGCACTTAATCATTGTAATTATTATTACCATCGGTAACGGTAGTATTATTACGATCAATAAATTGATAAACCGTAATATTACTGCAATAATTAAAATTTCAGCCTATGTTTACCCTTATATCGAATATTTCCCGAAGACTTTACGATATAAAAACTTAGTTAAGCATTTCTACTATGATCTTTAGTCCCAGAAAGCACATGCGAGATGTGAGTTATTATTATTATTGTTTCAACATGGAATTCATAAGTATTTGGCTCTTACTGTTTCTAAATTGTCGAGCATATTTTTCTTTCTGCTTCCACAAAATGATTAAATTAGATTGAATTTTGTTGTTAATATAATTTTAATGACATGGAATGAGCGAACAGTTACCGCCTTCCGTTTTAAAGCTTTAAATTTCAGTTTAATAACTCTTGTCCTTTACTTTTTTTTTATTGCTTAGACGGGCGGACGAGCTCACAGCCCACCTGGTGTTAAGTGGTTACTGGAGCCCATAGACATCTACAACGTAAATGCGCCACCCACCTTGAGATATCAGTTCTTAGGTCTCAAGTATAGTTACAACGGCTGCCCCGCCCTTCAAACCGAAACGCATTACTGCTTCACAGCCTTAATACAATTATATATAAAAATAAATCTTAAATAAATAAAATGGCAGAAATAAATTTCAGCTTAATAAACCTCGTCCTTTACTTCAAACCGAAACACATGAGAACTTGGAGACAGAAATACAGATTAATCTTTAATGCATTCAAATATACAATCGGAGAGATTAGCAATAAAGCATGCAGAGGAAACGTTAAGATACGGCGATGCGGGGAACGCCGGATGTGTCCGGGCGGCCATGTTGTCTGCGACCCCGGTTTCCTCCGGAACTACGCCGTAGCTGTAACGCTACGCCGTAGTCGTCTACAACTGCAAGCACTAATGATATACATAATGTATCTAAATAACATTAATAACATTATTTTAATTAATGTAAGTTTGGATAAATTTTAACTTTTGAAATTAAGGATTTTCGTCTTGATATTTAGGCTACAGAGTAATCATTTCGTGTTGATTATGTTACGCTACTAAACGCATTCTAATTGAATTAAAGAACTTGATCTTACGTCACAAATTAACATTATAATTAAAGGAATTCAAAGATAATCAATCAGATATTTACTACACTTACAAATAAAATGGGAAGTTTTCTTAATTTGACTACGACTTTTGACGTTTTTCCTAGTTTTCCTAGTTTGACGACTTTTTTCGTGTAAAGTGATTAGTAGTAGCAACAATATAGGGTGTAAATGATAAGTATAATGGAGGATGAAAATTTGGTCTAATGGTTACGGTAAAGGTGTCAAAAGCTGAGACCAAGTCCTGTTTTTGCAAAAAGGATGGATTGTATTCTGTTGAACTCCTGGATTCCGAGATTCAAATTCGTGTGTACTGACTGAATCATTAAAATAAAATAAATCCTAATATATATCGCATAAAACGTCTTAATATTAGAATTTATTTCTATACTACACTTTTTCAAATAGTAATAAGCGGGGACGAGTCACTTATGGTAATTTCAAGGTCCCAAAATATTTAGGATTCCCTGTACCTTAGGAACCAGAGACTGATATAGGTTTAATTAAATAAATAGTTAAACTTGTAAGCGTTTCATAATATATATATATATATGAGGTCGTCGTGGCCTAAAGGATAAGACGTCCGGTATATTTGTAACTAGCGATGCAACAGTGTTCGAATCCCATGCGGGTACCAATTTGTCTAATGAAATACGTACTTAACAAATGTTCACGACTGACTTCCACAGTAAAGGAATCGTGTAATAAAAATCAAACCCGCAAAAATATAATTTGTGTAATTACTGGTGGTAGGACCTCTTGCGAGTCCGCACGGGTAGGTACCACCGTCCTGCCTATTTCTGCGGTGAAGCAGTAATGCGTTTCGGTTTGAAGGGCGGGGCGGCCGTTGTAACTATACTGAGACCTTAGAACTCATATCTCTATCTTATATATATCTCCGACGCATCGTGCTGTCTCGCTACTCAATGGCTTGCTAGCCTATGCTCCGGAAATGGATATATTCCATGATGGTTTGCAGCGATACAATGTGAATAACGTCGCAATCCTTGGACATTTGAGGTCGAAGTCTCAATTGTATTGTAAAACAGCTGTGCCACATTTAAAACTGGAATGCATGATTTCTTCACCACATAAATATGCGGGATTCCATTCCAGAGAGCCCCGAAACTAATATATGGCTGCATAAAAAATACTGCTATGTACTTAGAAACAAGGTCTGAAATCAATCGCATTTACATAATCACTATTCACAAACAACTGACTAGTTTAGGAGAAACATGTTCCCAACAAGCTAAGTGTATTCAATAATATGCAACTAACGCGGGAAATTCCGCGGCCGGAAGTGGACGCCGGCCATATTGTTTGTGCACTAACATCCGGTGCGGCACTCGTCTTCCTGCGGCATGTCGCCGCATTAACTTGTTTTTAAACAGTATGTAAAATGCCGATGAAAATTTCGTTTACACATATTTTGAACTAGTAATATTGTTGACACAGAAGTTTCTCGGAGACATTATCATTAACTACGTAACACAATGACGCGCGAATAGAACTGAAATTTTATTAATAATCACTCTACCATAACTAATTCGTATGTAATACTTTCACGTACTTTTTACTGGTGGTAGGACCTCTTGTGAGCCCTCACGGGTAGGTACCACCACCCCGCCTATTTCTGACGTGAAGCAGTAATGCGTTTCGGCTTGAAGCGTGGGGCAGCCGTTGTAACTATACTTATACTCAGACCTTAGAACTTATATCTCAAGGTGGGTGGTGCATTTACGTTGTAGATGTCTATGGGCTCCAGTAACCACTTAACACCAGGTGGGCTGTGAGCTCGTCCACCCATCTAAGCAATAAAGAAAAAACTCGTACATATATGTTCATGTGTGTGCTCTCTATACATAATTTAGAAAAAAATCTTAGTTTGGGACTAAACGTGCATGATGTAGGGAATTGTTTGATTGAGAGCTATTATTTCCCGACCAGACTCAAAAGACACAACTCCGCTGAGAAGGTAAAATAGTAACTAAATACATAAAAAATTGGCAAATACTTCGATTTTCTTTTCGTTGACAAGAATATAATATTCCAGACAGTATTGTTACGCCAGAATTTTACACTTATTATATAGTTAAATATGTTGTATTTTATTACTACTACTACAATTAGTCCCGAGAGATTCGCTGCTACAAAATAAGCATAAAATAATAATATCTATCGAAAAACACAACATAACGCTTTCAATTGAATGTTTAAAAATGTCAATAAGTAGAACTCACTTCGCTAACTTGATTGTATCTTGGGGACGAGGCAAGTGGGTTTCAACAAAGGTACTGTCGGCAAGTAACTCACGTACATTTAATCATTAACATTTTACAAATTTAATATATTTATGACAAATCCTCAAAATTGTTTTTTTTTTTTATTGCCCTTGTAGGCAGACGAGCATACGGCCCACCTGATGGTGAGCTGTTACCGTCGCCCATGGACTTCAGCAATGCCAGGGGCAGAGCCAAGCCGCTGCCTACAGTTTAATACTCTCCACAAACCTCGTTTGAAGAAGAACATGTCATAGCGCTCGGGAAACACCGTGGAGGGGAGCTCATTCCATAGCCGGATGGTACGTGGCAAAAAAGACCTCTGTAAACGCACTGTGGATGACCGCAGTGGCTCCAGGTAGTATGGATGAACTCTACTCCGGTGGCGGGCGGTGCGATGGTAAAAACGAGATGCCGGTATCATCTCGAACAATTCCTCAGAGCACTCCCCACGGAACATACGGTACAAAATAAAAAGGGAACCGAAGTCCCTCCGCAGACCCAGAGGTTCCAAACGATCCGATGAAATTGATGATTAAATTCTGTAGGTATACGACAAAGGGAAGATCTTTCACCCAGCGGCCTGAAAATGTCGTAAGCGAGATTCAGGCTTCTTTCAAATATCTTGTGTTCTGTGATGGCTACCGTCACAAATTCAAACTATATAATTATATAGGTAAAGTTCCTTTGAAGCCGCCGTAGTCTAAAATGTAAGACGGCCGATGTACTCGTATCGAGCGATGTGATTATACCTGTATTCGAACCCCCAGACAGCAATTTTTCTAATGAAATATGTACTTAACTCGTGTTCGTGTATCATTTCCACAATGAGGGACTAGCATTCATATCCAAAATATTCCTAATGTATACTTGTATTTAAACGATGAAAGCGTGCTTGTTTGTCTACATGATTGTTTGTCCTTCTTTCACGTCAAAACGAAGAAACGAATTGGAATATTTAAAAGAAATCATAGTATGACGCGCTAGGGCTCGGGGTAATTAAAAGTTCCACCGAAGTACAAATTAAAACTTTAATAAACACTTAGAACACTTAGCAACACTTTAAAATTCTCAATTCACTTCTTCAGCTTTGCTTCAGGTGATCCGTTCGCTGTTTCGTTTCGAGTAAATCCGATTACTAACTGCCTTCGGGGCATCTCTGCAACGCTTTTATAGTCGATACGACATCTCTACAATTATCGAGAACGTTCTCGGAAAGATTAGACAATTTCGATATCTGTTTCGAATATTTGATAATAGATGGCGTTACACTTCTCGAGCGTTCTCGATATTACTAGTTCTTTTAATATTCGTTTCTCCTATTCGACGACAGATAGCGCTATTCTTACTGGCGTAAAAATAGTATTAGATTAAGCGAGTGACATAGACTTACATAGACTATCGTTTATATACCAAATAAACATATAAATCCCACCTTAAACTAAGCTGACACAGTTCCTTGACCATGCTGGCGAAGCCGCGGGTAACAGCTAGTTGTGTGAAATTTAATAGTTTTTCGTTATTACTAGCGGTGGTAAGATTTATTAAAAGTCCGCGTGAGTAGGTACCACCGTTTGGCCTATATCTGCCGCAACACTCTCTTTAACCTCATGTCTCGAAGTGGATAGTGACATTCACTTTGATATCTGTGGACTTACCGCCAATGACTTAAAAAGGTCGTGAACTTTTACTCGGATTTTTTAAATATATTTAAAACAAAAAGTTCCTTTTTTGCATACAGTACAAGTACAGAGCATACAAGTGAGACCATACGTTGACAGCGTAATGCGGGGAGTACGTCGCTTAATACCATAAACAAGTCGGTTATGCTGCTGTTGTGCGCTACGGATCTAACACTAACTTAGTTATTAACTAGTCGTGATTGGTCGTTACAAAATGAATTTCAAGATATAAGCTATGATGAGTTCATTAGCACGCCGTTACCATAGATAACACACATAAATTAGTTATAGACAAGCAATTCAAGCACTCAACAAAAATGTTTACGGGCGTCGGCCACTAGATGGCTTCGCTTCGATTTGTTTCTCATTGCTCCTGTAGATAGCTGTAACATATTACCTATCCTATATTTTATTTTTAATGAAGGATTTTGTACATTTTCTACAACAAATAAGGATAAGACGTCCGGTGCATTCGTATATAGCGATGCAACGGTGCCCGAATCCCGCAGGCGGGTACCAATTTTTCTAAAGAAATACGTACTTAACGATTGTTCACGATTGACTTCCACGGTGAAGGAATAACATCGTGTAATAAAAATCAAACCCGCAAAATTATAATTTGCGTAATTACTGGTGGTAGGACCTCTTGTGAGTCCGCACGGGTAGGTACCACCGCCCCGCCTATTTCTGCCGTGAAGCAGTAATGCGTTTCGGTTTGAAGGGTGGGGCAGCCGTTGTAACTATACTGAGACCTTAGAACTTAAATCTCAAGGTGTGTGGCGCATTTCCGTTGTAGATGTCTATGGGTTCCAGTAACCATTTAACATCAAATGGGCTGCGAGCTCGTCCACACATCTAGGCAAAAAAAAAAAAAAAACTTGTATTATTTATTACTTTTTTTTTCTGTGTGTTAGTTATAAATAATTAAATGCCTTAACTTTAACAGCATATAAGCTTAGGGGTATGCGCTACAAGATGCCGCTAGTTTCCATACAAAAAAAGACGGTTGTACGGCTCAAAAATAATAACTGTTTCACTATAATAACAAATATCTCACTTTCACATGCGGCTTTTAACAGCATATAAGCTTAGGGGTATGCGCTACAAGATGTCGCTAGTTTCCATACAAAAAAGACGGTTGTACGGCTCAAAACCAATAACTGTTTCACTATAATAACAAATATCTCACTTTCACATGCGGCTTGATTATACGGTTTACTAGCAGTAGCTTATATAGGGTCTAATTATTATTACAACAAGTCATTCTTAAGCACATAATTATTCCATAGTATATGCATAAGTCTCTCTGGTAAATTCTTGAACTAACAATAAATTGTTTACTGATTGAAATGCTTCCATTTTTAACCCGCTGCTTAATCAGCACAACATTAAAGACTTTTTAAACAAACAAATAATAATAGCAACAGTTCCAGTGTCGCACATAGATAAATAAAAATTAGTATTACAATCTTAAACTTACTCGTAAATTAAAGCTGTCACACACTTCATCTTGGAGCGCTTATAGCGTTCAGCCGCCCACACAAGCCACTAATTAGGTGTTAAATCACCTAAAACGAGTGAATCCCGGCAGGAAAATGTGGTCTTGACTGTTTACCGTGATTTACACTTTCGAACACTCTAACCGGTTGGGGCTTAAGAGGATGTTGTGCATAAGAGACAGCGATTTAATCCAAAAACACATTGCGTCGGATTTTTCGATACAGATAATGTCATCTGTGTTTGTTCGTTACTAACGTAATAACATAGTAAGGACTAAGCTTTGTCTGCAAAACTAAAAGTGAAATGATATCGTATCTCGCACGGAAACATTTACAGTAAATACGCAAAAAAAACTTACTTTGATGAGGACCACCGTCAACTGATTTAGTTCGTTTTTTCTTTATTTCCATTGACGTGATTAAGTTTAAAAATAAGCTTTTACACAGTTGGTATGATTTCTCGCCTTCACCGAAAAAATCATTAAAACATCAAAAGACAAGATGTAATACATAAATGAATCTAAATCTTGAGGTATCAATGAAGGTCGTATTTCGACAAATCAAAAAAACCAACCTACGTTGAACTCCCATTTTTGTTCATTAACATTAATTACTTGTTCTATTTTTTTTCTATCCTGCAACTTAGCAATCTGTTTCTTGAAAAACAATAATCTAATTTGTTGTCAGATTTTCATCAGGAAAAGTTGAGTCAGCTGAGTTGTGTCCCCAGTGGTAACATTCTCATCTTATATCTGCAAATCTTTTTGCTAGGTCTGGTATACTACTCCTCTTCAGGCGAGAGTATCTTAGGATACCCTCCCCCTGCAGCTCTGCAGCTAGCTGATTAATGTGCTGATCAAGTCGTGTTTGATAATTCTTGCTGTATGTTTCAATTTCTTCCTTCACTGTTCTCAGATTCAAATCCAGATTTACATATTTGTTGCTTATGTATGGTGGAATGTTGCACATAGTTCTCACTGTTTAGCTTTAAAAACGCTTTAGTATTTCTATATTACTGTGACTGGCCATACCTGTATGCAATTATTATAAATAAACATGTTACTGCAGCAAACATATTTCTAGGAATGTAGCACTAATAAATTAGTTATAAATTAATTAGCGGTAGGCAGCGGCTTGACCCTGCCCCTGGCATTGCTGATGTCCATGGGCGACGATAACCACTCACCATCAGGTGGGCCGTATGCTCGTCTGCCAACAAGAGAAATAAAAACAATAAAAAATTTGAAAATTAAACAATTTATCAATATTTATGAAACACATCAGTTCATTATTCTTGATGACCCACGTTTCTTTGTTAGATTATTTATTAGCATTTTTTTTAAATTATTGTGGCCCAAAAGCAAAATGAAAAATTCGATTAAAATATCGAACAGTTTTAGATCTCGATCACGATTGGTAATTAAGCTACATTGTTATTTTGTTACACGTAAAACTATGTTTAAATATAGAAAATTTCATTACTTAATTCGCAAACAAATCTGAAAAATCTAAATAGTCGACAAACATTTATTTTAAATCCCGCTCCACTTGCACACTATACTTCTTACCTTAGGGACACAAGGCGTTTCACTCGGCGGTTGTCATCGCCAAAATTGAATTGAAACCGTGACAATCCAGTCGGCGAGGCACAGTTTTTTATACGGCGTATTCGATCGAGTACAACCACGATTTGTGCTGACGTAGTCACAATGAAAACATCGACAGTCGATTGGTAAATAAAGTTGGTATTGTTACGCCGGTAAGAGTAAATCGCTGAATAATCGAACGAATATCGAAGAATCTAGTAGCATCTAGAACGCTCGAGAAGTACAACGCCATCTATTGTCAGATACCGGAAACACAATACTCGACTTGTGTGGAATATTCTCGATAATTCTAGGTATGTGGTATCCGGCTTTAACAGCGTTTATCGAAAAAATACCGCGACCTAAAAGAATATCGCGTTATGACTTTTCTTTTTGAATTGGTCAAACCCGTATGTAACAAAATTGATATTTCCTGGTTGATAGAAGATTTTGAACCTAGGTAGCTTTCACCGTTTTACGCATTTCGGCCGTATTTCATTCATGCATTTTGGATTGTAAGGTGCGACAGCAGCTATGCAGCAGACTTGCAAAAATAGAACTTCCACCTTTCTTTAAGGTTGGTTGGTTCTAAAACCCCGAATTCAAATTACATCCTGAATCATGTAGAGATACCATCAAAAGCTCCACAAAAAATTCAAATACAACTTAAAGAATGGGACCCATTCAAATAATTGTGAATACGATTTTTATCGTACAAAGGTAAGGAAAACAATTAGAATCGTCATCAGATCTGCTATTAAGTACAGCGCACAGACGTATCTGAGAGCCAGTAATGGCGCGCTTCAAACAGTGCCTTCTCAAAGAAATCATTATTCCGCGAGCTTCCTCGCGCGACCACTCGGAAACATTTAGTGCTGTGATTCTGTCGATACTTAATGTCGATAGACTGCAAGAGCAATTAAATATTTATATTAAATGATTATATAATCTATATATTATATATAAACATTAATTGCTGTTCGTTAGTCTCGCTAAAACTCGAGAACGGCTGGACCGATTTGGCTAATTTTGGTATTCAATTATTTGAGGAAGTCCAGAGAAGGTTTAAAAGGTAAATAAATATGAAAATGCTCGGAATTAAACAAAAATAACAATTTTGTTTTACCTTTGATGTGTCCCCCGTCGGACGGATTGCTTTTGTTTGTTTTAAGTTTATTTGATACAAAAGTTTAGGTCTTTTATTTCTCGATTGAGGTACTACGAAGTCTGCTGGGTTAGCTAGTTAACAATAAATTTTAAAAGCTTGGGCAAACTTAGGCACACCTTTTTATTATCCCATTTTAGCAAATTACATTTTTCCTGCTTTTTTTTTGGTCTAATTAAATTTTTTTTTTCTGAATTTTTATCGTTATTAAGATGAAATAGCCCAATAGTAATATAGTTGAGAAAATTCTCTACGTTCATTTGTTCTATTTGAGGAACGACTTTCACGAGGAAGGAATAACATTACTTAATAATACGGTAAGTTTTGTGCAATTGCTAATTCGGGTGGATATAAGAACTCTATTCCTTCCCTGAATCGTTTGTTGCATTCCGACTCCGGTAACCATTTCAAATAAACTGAGGGTCATCCTACCAGTAATAAAAAGAGCGAATGCTATTTATTTCATGTTAATTATCAGTTGCAAATTGCGAACAATCAATTGGGAACCGAAACTATTTAAGAAAGAAGAACAAACAAAGAAGAACTTTCCAGAAAACTGTCTGCTATCTGCTTCCATCGTATTCTCAAGTACTTCGGTCACATCTCTCGTAAAGACCCTGATAGCTTGGAGAAGCTGATGGTAGTTGGTCAGGTTGACAGGAAAAGATCATACGGCCGCTCACCCACCCGCTGGTTAGATCTGGTAAAAATGCTCACCGGCCTGCCAATAACCGAGGCTATAAAGACCGCCGAGGACAGGAAGGCTTGGAGAAGCATGGTGCATCAAGAGATCAACACTTCAAGCTAGACACGACCTTCGGTAATGACGAAAATGACTAATGAAAAAAAACATTGGAAACGTCGGTAATAACTTTATGACATAAATAAAGACCAGATTAAACTATAAAAGTAGTTTTAATTTTATTTACGACTAGCTGACCCGGCAGATTTCGTAGTGCCTCAATCGATAAATAAAAGACCTAAACTTTTGTATAAAATAAACACAACAACAAACAAAAGAATCCATCCGACGGGGGACACATCAATTTTGTTTTTAACTGTTATTTTTATTTAATTCCGAGCATTTTCATAATTAATTACCTTTTAAACCTTCTCTGTACTTCCACAAATAATTGAAGACCAAAATTAGCCAAATCGGTCCAGCCGTTCTCGAGTTTTAGCGAGACTAACGAACAGCAATTCATTTTTATATATATAGATAGATTCGCGAAAGCCGAATAAATTACCAAAAGACCATGTTCAAGTGATAGTGCATCAAATGCAGAAGAAATTCAATAAATAAATTAATAACTTACCTTACTATATAAATATATTCCGTAATAAACTTATATTACCAAAAATAATCTCTAAACAATAAATTTACAGAACAAATATCGATGGAATCTCCTTACGTCTCTAGATCAGATTCACGATTCGCCGCGGGGTAACGAAGCTAATCTGTACTCAAGTGTCGACAATTTGAACCGTAACAACAGAAAATAAGCAAGACTTAAACGCCCTATGCCGAACTTAATATTTAACTAAAATAAAAATATCAAGACGAAGTTTTTGTACCAACGCTACCTTATTTATTTTTAATCAATACGTACGTTATCTATAATTAATACGTAAAGTAAAAACTTTGTATCCCTTTTTACGAAAATTGCGCGGACGGAGGAGTATGAAATTTTCCGCATTTATAGAGAACATAGAGATAATGCTAATATTTTTTTTAAATAATGCATAAAAGATACATTAAATCAATAAAGAAAACATTACACACACTACATACCATGTATTTGACGCACACACTGATGCATACTATTTATTGTCAAACTTTTGTTCTTGACGTCTGTTGTCAAATTGAGAATATATTAAATATTGTTTGTCTTTATTAATATTTTTTATAGAGTATCCTTGGCGAAATTTGTGATTATAGAAGTATAAAATACAATCATAATAGTGTACAAACTTACAATTCCAATTAATTATAGTCGAATTTCGACTACTGCGGGGCCTCTAGTTTGTTTTAATACAATAAAAATATTATTTAACAGGTTGCACCACGGTTACACTCTATAACTTCCTTGAACGCCAATCGAAGTTGAGTAGCGGCACCCAAACAACTGTGACCGAGTGATCGATCTATGTATATTGAATTGAGCTTTGTTTTATACTAATACACACCTTAAGAGCCATCTTCGACTAAGAAGCAACGGCAAAAAAAAAACAATTTCAAAGCTTTTTTTTTATTGCTTAGATGGGTGGACGAGCTCACAGCCCATCTGGTGTTAAGTGGTTACTGGAGCCCATAGACATCTACAACGTAAATGCGCCACCCACCTTGAGATATAAGTTCTAAGGTCTCTAAGGTCTTTTGCAGTCGTTGTGGCCTTAAGGATAAGACGTCTGGTGCATTCGTATGTAGCGATGCACCGGTGTTCGAATCCCGCAGGCGGGTACCAATTTTTCTATTGAAATACGTACTCAACAAATGTTCACGATTGACTTCCACGGTGAAGGAATAACATCGTGTAATAAAAATCAAACCCGCAAAATTATAATTTGCGTAATCACTGATGGTAGGACCTCTTGGGAGTCCGCACGGGTAGGTACCACCACCACGCCTATTTCCGCCGTGAAGCAGTAATGCGTTTCGGTTCGAAGGGTGGGGTAGCCGTTGTAACTATACTGAGATCTTAGAACTTATATCTCGAGGTGGGTGGCGCATTTACGTTGCAGATGTCTATGGGCTCCAGTAACCACTTAACACCAGGTGGGCTGTGAGCTCGTCCACCCATCAAAGCAATAAAAAAAAAAAAAAATTATAGTTACAACGGCTGCCCCACCCGTCAAACCGAAACGCATTACTGCTTCACGGAAGAAATAGGCAGGGTGGTGGTACCTACCTGCGCGGACTCACAAGAGGTCCTACCACCAGTACAAAAGCAGCATTACGCTAAAAAATGTTGTCTGACCGTGGAATTTTAGGAACTGAATCGGTTTTTGGGAACATTAAAGCATGGCCATTGTAGAATACAATAATCTTTTTACGTGTCTTCTTTCCTGCGAATTCCTAATCAATAATAGTAATATCTCTAACATGTTCAGAGTCGATGCAATAATGAAATAAATTACAATTGCGATACGAATACAGACGTATTAACTAACAACATGAATGCCACAACGCCACCACCACATGCCACCACCATCTTGAAACATGAGGTCTGAATCTCAATTGTGTCGTATAAAGACTGCACTCTCCATTCAACACTTTGAGAAGGCGGCACGACATGAGAGCCCTCTTGTCATGGCCGCTGGAAATTACATACCCGATCATGTAGACAGAATGGTAAATAGTCGACGTCGCCCAAAACACGTTATTACGGATCCTTCCGATCCACTAACGGTGCTTTTAGGTACTACAAGCACCGGTAACCGTTCTCCTCGAACCCGTCGCTTGCGACGAAGGGCTCGACGAGCGAATTAACCCACAGACACATTCCACTGAGTTTCTTGCCGGATCTTCTCAGTGCGGGTTTGGTTTCCGTTCCGATGGTAAATTCTACGAAGCACTGCTCTTGCTAGGGCCAGTGCTAGCGGTTTGAGCCCCGTGAGTTCACCTACACGTTAGGGTGAAGCCGTAATAGCCTCTCAAGGCTATCAGCATAGGTAGGGAAAAAAAAATTCCCAATCAGACAGGACTCAATATTAATAAGTAATTTCGCAATGTTAGTATGCTGGTTGATTGCGTTATTGAGGGCAGTATAATAATCCTTTGCTGACGTGTATGGAAGCTTTATACAGAACAAAACTGAATACAAAACATGAAAGTCTAACATAACTTAATATTCTTTGTCACCGAAGTCTTGTTAACGTTAATTCACGACAGAAACGTTTTGATGTTAAAAAAGTATTAAAATACTTTTTTTTTATCACAAGCAAACTCGTGATCACCAACAAGTATACAACACAAATAGACCTCGAAGCAATTCGAAGTAATGATCCCGCTGTTTACCGGAACGGAGAGCCCTGCAGGAATCCGTAATTTGAAGAAAGGGTATTGAATAGAAAATAATTGACGGTCGTATTTTAAATAAATTGATGTTCGCACGAAATTCATTCCGATAATGTTTATTTATAACGTCTAGACACAAAACGATAATGGATTTTAGATTCGTTTCATTTGTAAACTGTCAGCTATTGTTTAGTTTTAGATTTATCAGTTACTTTAGACAGGACAACGAGGATTTCTTTAGAAAATTACTTAAAACTAGAGGTCCCGCAGTAGTCGAAATTCGACTATAATTAATTGGAATTGTAAGTTTGTACATTATTATGATTGTATTTTATACTTCTTTAATTAATGACAAATTTCGCCAAGACTACACTATAAAAAATATTAACAAAGACAAACAGTATTTAATCTATTATCAATTTGACAACAGACGTCAAGAACAAAAGTTTGACAATAAATGGTATGCATGCGTGTGTGTATTAGTGTGTGTAATATTTTCTTTATTGATTTAATGTATCTTTTATGCATTATTTAAAAAAAATATTAGCATTGTGCACTTCTTCTCTACATTCTCTATAAGTGTGGAAAATTTCATACTCCTCCGTCCGCGCAATTTTCATAAAAAGGGATACAAAGTTTTTGCTTCACTAATATTACTTAAAATATTGTGCACGCTATATTTTGTCGAATGACATCCCTGAATCCGATAAATACAAATAGTTGTGATTTCCTAACTAATGAGTGGGACAATGTAAAAGTAACTTCTTCATCACCGACTCATTTACCACCTTTTAGGCTATATGATAAAATGACTGCTATAAAACTCAAGATATAAATGTTTTTTTCATTGCTTCGATGAGTGGACGAGCTCACATCCCACCTGGTGTTAAGTGGTTACTAGAGCCTATAGACATTTACAACATAAATGCGCCACCCACCTTGAGACATAAGTATTAAAGTCTCAGGTATAGTTACAACGGCTGCCCCACCCTTCAAACCGAAACGCATTACTGCTTCACGGCAGAAATAAGCAGGGTGGTGGTACGTACCCGCGCGGACTCTCAAGAGGTCCTACCATCAGTATCCTAATAATCGCATGTCGACGAGCACACCAGACGTCTTATCCAAATAGCGGATACTTCAGAATCTGACAGAACATTCAATTTCTAAAATCTGCATAGAAGTAGCTTGCGATAGCCAACGAAATCCATCTTTAATGACTTAACGTACATAATATTTCGATACAATATAAAGGCGTTTCCCCACAATGCCTTTTACGTAATTTATGTGTTTAATTTCACGATATAAGGCAGCGAGTTGAACCTACAGTGCCATATGAAAAACTCGTTTCCGTTTTCAACATTTAATTTATGGATGAAAACACTTTCTCAGCGTAACTGATATTGAATGTGTGATTTTTTGTTGTGATGCTTGGTTAGCATTACCACCTTAAGACATGAGATCAAATTCAAAAAGCTTAGAAGCTTAGAAAGTTTATAAGTCGTCGTGGCATAAAGGATGAGACGTCCAGAACATTCGTATATTATAGCGATGCACCGGTGTTCGAATCCCGCAGGCGGGTACCAATTTTTCTAATGAAATACGTCCTTAACAAATATTCACGATTGACTTACACGCTGAAGGAATAACATCGTGTAATAAAAATCAAACCCGCAAAATTATAATGTCCGTAATTACTGGTGGTAGGACCTCTTTTGAGTCCGCGCGGGTAGGTATTTACGATGTGCCATACATATATCGGCGAGATTAAAAATGGTTTCCTAAAAAAATATGCATGTGTGAAATTTTAAGTTTAATTATATTTTATAATTATTGCCGAGTTCATACGGATATACAATACCTTGAGTAAAATGTCATTCAAATATCTAAAATTAGAAATATTAACTTTATAATGCAGTAATAAGTAGGTATATTATCAAAAATTTGTTAAACTGCCAAATAAATGTTCGAGAACATTTATCCGGGAAGTCACATTCATCAACTTGTCAACAAAACCAATAAACAGTAAATTTACAACTTAATCAAATAAATAAATAAAACCATGAACACGCATTCTTTCACTATTATTCTGGTAAAGTTTGTAAACTTAGCATCCCTTTATAAACACAAACAATAGATTTTCATTCATACGTTTTATAGTAGATCAGTAGTACTCCTGGCATCACGAATACAGCGTTGATGAAAATTAAAAAAGTATTTTCATTAAACTATGTACAAATATCAAGTGAAAGAAATGACATTCGTGAACACCTTCAGAAAAATCGTTTGGAAATTTATTTTATTTTCAACGTTAGTGATATGCCTGCTGATAATATCTCTACTACCACAGTTTCTTAAAGCGAAAAGTTTTTCAAGCATCACAAACACAAGGTACCCAACAGACTTGAAATATATATTTATTTGGAAGCCAACGCAAAAACCGTATCGGTATGGCGGTATGAAAGTATTGAAATACGAAACAGGACAAAAGATATTCATCAAACAGAAGTGCGAGTACATTAATTGCTACATAACTTACAACAAGAGCCTTCTAAGAGGCACTGAACACTTTGATGCTGTTGTTTTTGAAGGAGAAGACTTGTTAAATGTACACAGAAAAAACATTAACCTCACGCGTGTACCATCACAGAAATACATTTTTAGAACTTTGGAATCTGCCGGGAAGGCACCAATCTGCAATGATGATTTTGACGATTTCTTTAATTTTACATGGACTCACAGATTAGATTCAGATATCGTAAATCCCTACTTTGATATATACAGCGAAAACAATACTAAAATCGGTCCGATTAAAGAAATACAATGGATAAAAAAAATGAAACACGACAATAAACTTACGAAGAGGTTTAAAACAAAAGATAGAGCTGTAGCGTGGATTTTAACAAATTGTAAAAACAAAAATAGACATCAAGACTTCGTTAAAGAGCTCAAAAATGAACTTAAAGGTTATAATTACAGTTTGGATACATATGGTCCTTGCAGTAATAATAAATGTCCCCAAGGCAAAACATTAAAATGCTACAAAATGATAGAAAAGCGTTATTTCTTCTTACTAATTTTGGAAGAGATGTTCGAGGAAGATTACGTTACTGATGAAGTTGTTAAAGCAATGAATCATTTTACTATACCAGTAGTAATGGGAGGCGCTGATTATAATAGGTCAGAAAATTACGTTTGTTAAAATAAATGTTAAACATATAATTTATTATATGTAGTATATTAACAAATAATAGTAATATAATATTACAGAAAAGATTGATTGACACAGTTTTTTTTTTGCTATTGGGGAAACAGCTTGGACGTACAATATGTGCCTAATCTAAGTCACATAAACATAATACTGTATCTACCTTGCTAATAATTTGGTACTATGGCATCGTGTATTTTACATCGAGAGCCGACTTCAAATTAAACCGAAGCATAATATAACACAATGATACTATTACGACCTCAACTTACACTACGTTCGTTAAAAAAGCCACAACAATTTTGACATAAGTTGTATTTAATTTTTTTCAGATTTTTACCACCCGGCTCTTACATCAATACCTTGACTTTCGACATGAAGAAACTAGGAGCGATCATAGACTATCTTATCAAAAATCGGAACATGTACGAGTATTTCTTCGATTGGAAAAATCATTATCACTACACACGTAGATCTAGGACTAATGTCTGTGATTTGTGTGCCAAACTGAACAGTAACTCAAGTAATAATTCTTATAAAAACTTCAGAAAATGGTGGAATCCTGACTATAGGGATTCATGTCAACGGATGAGTTTGTTAAGTTTATTTGAAAAATATGTATGAAAATTTTTTAAATAACAATATACAGTCTGCCTCAAATAGCAAAGTTCGTCTGAATGTCGGGTAGTTTGATTCCACACGGAACATTAAATCAAATATCATGTTTTAGAATGTTGACAAAAAAACCAACACAGTGAATAATTGATGAGAAAATGGTAATTGTCATTAATAAGTTGTAACTGGTGTATATGGTTCTGTTACTGAGTGGTTACAGGAGCCCACAGATACCTTGAAACACGAAGAGAAAGCTTCAAATTTTTAACGCCTCTCCCACCCAGAATGTATTTCCAATTATTAGCGAACTGTTGAACCTATTAAACAAAAAAAAATGGACAAAAGCAGCTGTCAATACAATTTGAAAAATATCGACAATATACAATACACAATTTGATAAAAATCGACAAGCTTAATTTTTTTTATTTAGTTATCTCTTCGTTACGACGTTTATTCAATTTACTTTATTTCAAAACATTTCTTCCCAATTCGTATCCCACTTCTCTGTCTATGGAAGAAACCTTTCCTTCCCCACTGCAATTTAAAAGCCAATATAATTGATAATTAAAACTTATGTCTGCTTTCTTATATAACCGCTACAATATTTAGTTGACATTAAATGGGCATTACGGGCCTATCTGTTAGTCTTTGCTCCAAGAACAATTCTCATTCTCGAAGGTGTAAGTACGTTAAAAGAAACATGACACTGAGTCTCTGCGGATATAAACATCTAAATGTGTTAAGCTCTTTTATAAATTCTATGCTCTGTGAGCACTATAGTTTTTTGAAATATTAAATATAATATAATACTCTATGCATTTTTGTCATAGCTGTACTTTTTTTTCACAATTATAATAAGATCCACATAGCGTCGGGTGTGCCATCTGTGATCGACGTTTCTCCGATTTATTATTGAATACTTTTTAGACTTATCCTGTGACAAGGATCCGCAATCCATCATTATTATATCACGAAAAGGATTTTGTGATGATTTTATTTTTGGAGATTTGTTATGATTTTTAGTCCGTTTGCAGCTTAGTTTCGATTCGCTCTAGTGTCATCTCTATGTTATCTATTACTCATAGTGTTCTTTTAACAGCTTTTATAACAATCTTCATTTTTCGTTATATATCGAAAAGTAAAATATACTTTAATTTATAAATGTAAATAATTAACTAAATAATAAGCAAAAAGTTTGCACCCGTAATCTGCCGTGGTCCTCGTACGGGAATAAATTATTACTTCGGTTTGGAAATATTGCAAGATATTTGCATCAACAAACTTGCGCATACTCTAAATTTCTCATGAGTCTTGCTTTGTATTATGATAGTCATAGAAATATGTCTGTAACGAACATTTTCCGGTCACCGTTCTCGTCGAACCCGTCACTTGGGACGAAGGGTTCGACGAGTGAATTAACCCATAGACACAGCCCACTGAGTTTCTCGCCGAATCTTCTCAGTGGGTCGCGTTTCCGATCCGGCGATAGATTCTGCGAAGCACTGCTCTAGCTAGGGTCACTTCGGTTTGAGCCCCGTAAGCTCACCTACTAGTTAAGGTTACGCTGAAATAGCCTCTCAAGGCTATCAGCTTAAGTAGGAATAAAAAAAAACATTTTGAAAAAAACGCTCTGTTACACGGATTGTTTGCACACAGATGTGCACTGTGCAAGCCCGAGGATTGCAAGTCTTTATTGATAGTTATAAAAGCTAGATCATTCCTTCGGGCTCTGTTGTCGATAAGTCGCACGATTTACAAGAGAAGTAAACTATCCCTTTGTAACAAGGTTCGTAACAACTTGGTTACGTTCTGTCATGACCTATGCAAGGTCACACGGCCGTATATACATTAACTCTCTCCAGGTCATTCAACCCCGTTTCTGAAGGATAGCCGACAGAACACCTTGTTAAGTCAGTAATATCGATCTTAACGACGACTTAAATTTACTACCACCTGGTCCACCTGGTGCCTGATGGCTATCAAAGCCCATACACTTTGACAACATAAATGACCTCGAGACATGAGTTATAATAAGTTTATAATAAAATCGCTACCCCACCATTAAAGCCTTTTTTTTATTGCTTAGATGGGTGGACTAGCTCACAGCCCACCTGGTGTTAAGTGGTTACTGGAGCCCATAGCCATCTACAACGTAAATGCGCCACCCACCTTGAGATATAACTTCTAAGGTCTCAGTATAGTTACAACGGCTACCCCACCCTTCAAACCGAAACGCATTACTGCTTCACGGCAGAAATAGGCAGGGTGGTGGTACCTACCCGTGCGGACTCACATGAGGTCCTACCACCTTCAACGTGAATGCTAGCTCCTTGAATACTCCAATGTTATTACAAACGCTCTTTGGCAATAAATTGAGTAGTGCCCATACAAGCGGGTTAAAATACGCTCACCCATCAATAAGTATAGAACTATTTGCAAGATTAATGTCCTAGTACGTTATTAATGTGAGGGAGTTCAAAAGTCGTGTTTTATGTAATTAACACCACAGTTGGAACAATAGAATCTTTTATTGTTGTAGCGGCACAAACAAATATTAAACACATTATAAATTATTTTTCGTTTTAAAATTTCGGCGGTAAAAAGTTCCCGTGTCACAGACTATATTCTTTTTCCCACATCTCGTGCGTTCCGGCTTACGCATCATAAAAATGTGCGTTCATAAACGCCACAAATGTAAATTGAACATCTGCACATCAGCCTATTGTACCAGTGCTATTATACTGGCGGTAGGACCTCTTGAGAGTCCACGCGGGTAGTTACCACCACCCTACTTATTTATGCCGTGAAGCAGTAATGCGTTTCGGTTCGAAGGGTGGGGCAGCCGTTGTAACTATACTTGAGACCTTCGAACTTATATCTCAAGGTGGGTGGCGCATTTACGTTGTAGATGTCTATGGGCTCCAGTAACCATTTAACACCAGGTGGGTTGTGAGCGCGTCCACCCATCTAAGCAATAAATAAAAAAAAGTTATAGTCTTTAGGCAAAAGCATAATCAAAGTCTGTAAGCAAATGATTAATTACGCGTTTCCAAGAATAAATGAATAAAATTAACTACATATATACATAGGTTTTTGAACAAATTTTAGTTTTCTGAGAAGCTATCGTTTCGGTATTTTTATCTTCCGACAATATAAACATATTATGTTACTATACCAGTAATATTTATCCAAAGATCTGTTTGTGATCGATCCCCGGGGACGCTATCCATCAATTTGTGTTGTCAGGAGTTTCATGGTTGCAAGGACAGATCGTTGTTTTGCTTCAGATTTGTTTATCTTTGATTTTACTCGGTATATATAGTGTATGGAGACATATATATTGGCGGTAGGGTGTTTTGTTAGCCCGCTCCTATTGGTACAATCACCCTGCCTATTTATGCCGTGAAGCAGTAACGCGTTTCGGTTTGAAGGATGGGGCAGTCGCTGTACTGTAAATATCTAAAACCTTAGAACTCATGAATCCAGGTGAGTGGCGGCATTAACGTTGTTTACATCTATGGGCTCCGGTAACCACTTAACACCAGGTGGGCCGTGAACTTGTCCACCCATCTTAGCAATAAATATATACGTACTCGTGGTAGGACCTCTTGTGAGTCCGCACGGGTAAGTACCACCACCCTGTTTATTTCAGCCGTGAAGCAGTAATGCGTTTCGGTTTGAAGGTTGGGGCAGCCGTTGTAACTATACTGTGATCTTAGAACTCTTATCTCAAAGTGGGTGGCGGCATTTACGTTGTAGATGTATATATGGGCTCCGGCAGCCACTTCACACCAGGTGGGCCGTGAGCTCGTCCACCCATCTAAGCAATAAAATAAATAAACATATACATATATACCATTTCAAGGGCTATAATTCTCGATTGTTTTAAAATAACATGACGCCACCATCGTGCTTGATAATAATAATATTATTATAATGAAATAAATAAAAAATACAAGATCACTAAACATGCGTGATCTCTAAAGATCACTAGAGGTGTCACTAAAAGAATTCTACATTTGTTTCAATCGGTAAAAAATCGAGAATGAATCATAGCAACAACTGCTGGCTTTATTCAGTTATCATTAATAAAATTTAATAAAATAATAAAATTAATAATATAATAAAATTTGGGAGGCACACATGAAATATTTATAACTGAATTTGATGTCGAAACTTATTTATGTATTATATATCATCGACTAGAAAGCTGTTCTATATTTTATTTAAAAATATATATTACATAATCAATTATGTACACACTCGTCGATTCTCAATGCATTGAAATATATACGTGCTCGACTCGGCAGTGGATGCGTCTGGATCGATTGTCTTCTGCCTCCAACGATTAATAGTTTTAATCGTAATGAAACCGTAGAGATGAATGGTCGGGTAATTACAAAACATCTTTCGCACCAATTGCTAAAAATAGTAATTAGTATAGACGATTTATCACAACAATGTCACACATGCAACATCACACAAATACTAGCTTTTAAGCAAGGGGTGTCTATCTATTAATATTAGGTGAAATAAAAAATCTCTTGATACTTCTCGATTTCGAGCTTACTGTTTAAGTAGTTGCATTCACGTTGTGATTTTATTGACGATCGATAACCACTTTACACTAGGTGGGTCGTAAGCTCGTATCCACTAGCATAGCTCTACATCGTCAAGTAAAATAGTCATATAGAATGTTGGGATTATCACTACATAGTATAAAACAAAGTCGCTTTCTCTGTCCCTATATCCCTATGTATGCTTAAATCTTTAAAACTACTTAATGCTAAATGAAGGCTTATATGTATAATAACATCCATTAAATAGTGGAGAAATACTGTCTCAATAATAAATCACAGCTCCCTAAGCGAAGCGAGGGCGGGTCGCTAGTAATTATTAAAAAATTTAAAGAACTCACAAAATCGTGATAAAATTTCAGAGTTATCATAATCCCCCAACAAAATAAGGTATAACTAACCTGAATAAAAATGATATCGTATTCAGCAACAAACACAGAAAGCAGTTTCTGTTAAGACTACGACAGAGCGTACTGAATTTTTCAAGAATCACAATGAACTATGACGCAAATTTATGTAGATTAGTTGATAAACAGTTTCAAAGAAGCAGACGCTTGAATTCATCCAATAAAATTTCTTTTGTATAAAGTTAGTTAAAAACGACCAGCGCAGGTGTTCATTCGTATGCAAATAACGCATGGCTAATAAGACCGCTAACTACGCTGGAGCCCGGAGCGTTTCCCTGAAACTCATTGTTTCCCTTGAAACGAAGTACGTACGTACAATATTTATCTATTCAAAGCATTGGATAACTATGCGAGTTTTATGTGTTTGAATTATTTTGCTGGTATACATAGATTGGTAGACAACTGCACGGTATCAAAGCCTTCCGTAACTATATGAAGATAACATCGGAGTATTTCTTCGTTAAATCCATGCGACACTATAGCTCCCTTATCGTTCTCTTACACCTCATTACGGATCCTCCCGATCTATTAACGGCGCTCTTAGTTACCACAAGCACCGGTCACCGTCCTCGTCGACCCCGTCACTTGCGACGAAGGACTCGACGAGCGAATCAGCCCACAGACACAGCCCACTGAGTTTCTCGCCGGTGGTAGATTCTGCGAAGCACTGCTCTTGCTAGGGCCAGTATTAGCAACACTCCGGTTTGAGCCCCGTGAGCTCACCTATACATTAGGGTGTAGCTGAAATAGCCTCTCAAGACTTTCAGCATAGGTAGGGAAAAAAAATCGTTCTCGCCGCTGACAAAAATCCCCAATCAGACAGGACTCAATATTACTAAGTAATTTCGCAATGTTAGTATGCTGGTTGATTGCGTTATTGAGGACAGTATAATAATCCTTTGCTGACGTTAGGTTTGACTTGTTACTATAAGCCGTCGTGTATATCATGGGAGATCCTTATCCAGGAGGAGGTGGAATCAAGAAAATGAAGGCATATATCACTATATTTACCATCGAAGAAACTAGGCAACGAGTGCAGATCCATCTACTGTATTTATAAGGTATCCTAGGGTCACTGGAGAAGTGACGTGAAGTTTATATGTATCTAGTAATATTGTTGATTTTTCGTATTCAATGTTTTAAATGAGTTGAAAGAACTGTTATTGTCTATATCATTCTGACGAGTAGAACTCAACGAATTACCTGAGGCTATTTTGTGTATTCAGGGCTGTCAGCAAACAGTTGAAACAATTAATATATTTTATTTTTATATCTAAAATCACTAATTACCTCTTAAAATTTTTTTTTAATATTGTTTATACGATATCCACGTTTCGGGTTAAACTACCCTTTGTACCCTTGTATAAACGTACATATAGACAATTCTTCCTAGATTCGCCATGTAAACTCGAATTAATTGTGTTCGTAAACATCTAGTAGTAATTGACTACATGCAGTTACGAGCAGGTGCGCGTTCGCTAACGCATCCAAACTTGCATATATCGTCGAATTTACAATTCCAACACAATTGAACACGGAGCTAATATAGTTTTAACATGTGCGAAGAATTCAGTCATTTTCAGTAGGGCTCGTTTCCAGGTTTAGTTTAAATTTGCTATTTTCGTATTCAACTTTAGAACTGTTATGGTAAACTAGATGATGACCTGTGCTCGTTTTTTTTTTTTATAACGCCATCTTGTTGTGTCTTTAAAGCGGGTAGTTGCCCTCAATTAAGAAAAATAGTATCATTATTCGCCAATAGATGTCGGGAAGAGTCATAAAGTAGTTTATCGATAAAGTTGATTATTGAAAACACGAATAAAACAACTTTTTTGGAAAATAAATCGTAGCTAAATCGATTTATCGCCCCCGAAATCCCCTGTATACTAAATTTTATGAAAATCGTTGGAGCCGTTTCCGAGATTCAGATTATATATTATAATTATATATATATATATACAAAAATTGCTCGTTTAAAGGTATAAGATGACGATTACTGTGACCATGTCATTCAATCTATGGTTAGCGATTATACAATACCAGATCTGGGTTCTAATCCCAGTCCAAATGCAGTAGCTTTAAGAAATATTTCAATTTGTTGTTGTTGTGCAGTTCTAAACATTTTAATCAGGAGAAAGGAATCAGAGATACTATCCGCTGCCTGCATGATACAACGAATATACTAACCGTGAACTGTTTATCTGTAGGCAGCGGCTGGGTTGTGCCCCTGGCATTGCTGAAGTCCATGGGCGACGGTATCCACTCACATCAGGTGGGCCGTATGCTCCTCTGCCTACAAGGACAACAAAAAATATATCTTAAAAATGTAGAACAATAAACCGATTCCTTAATATGCAAATTGAACATTCAATTTGCGTATTAAGACTACATAGCCTCTAGTGTTAAAAAACATTTGATGGATTTACTAGATCAGGGTTTATTTAAAGATATCTTTGATTTCGTTTCATATATTAGACAGTAATGAATTTTGAGATCTTGATTATTCAAAAGTCAAGTATCAGGCACTGAAAACCTGACAAGGCATAAAACAAGAGCGCCGGGGCGTCCCCTTAAATACAAGCCTACATCAAGGCTTCTAGAATATTCATTAGCCTCTCTACATTGATATTGGGAAACTTACAACATAAAACTATTATTGTATAAAACACCCGAAATTATATAACTAAGCCTCTAATGCAAATTGCTTAAAGTTCAATTCCAAATGCAGCATTATTCAAATGACAAGTCTCAGAGTCACCGACGATCTGACCAGGCATAATTCAAGCGAGGGCTCAGTGGTGCCCTCTCATACTAGAGTGCCTTCAAGCCTTCTAGAATATTCATCAGACTTGCTTGATTAAGTTTTGCCAAGTCGCTTTTTAGGATGTATGTGAAGCGGCCATGAAAAACGTTATAATACTGTTTCAGATAAACAGAGCGTGTAAATGTTAATACAAAATAAGTTTATTTGCAAAATACTCAAACGAATAGTAAATTTAATTCTTAACGTAAAAGCCACTTTAAAATGTTTCAGCATTCTTGATACTCACCTAACGTTAAGTTTTCATTGAGCTCCACTAAATGTTACATCTGTTCTAGCATATACCTAGTCAGGTCATAAATTCTGTCACATGTTTAATGTAAAATAATTGAAACAAGTTTATTCATTATGTAACCATTCATATACCAAAATGAACTTAACAAAACATAGATTCTTATGACACTAAAGTTTATTCAAAATGACCTCCGTGATTTTGAATACAGGCCTTCAATCTGCGCGGCCAGTCGTCTATCGCAGCACGAACGAGGTCCATGTCAATATCGGCGGCTGCCTTAATCAAGGATGTCTTGAGTGACTCCAAATTGGGATGAGGCTCTGAGCACGCCTTTTCCTCCAAGTGTTGCCATATCTTGTAATCTAACGGATTCAAATCTGGACTGGAGGAGGGCCAGTCTTCGTGCCGGATGAAGTCGATTTCACGCGCCGCCAGCCAGTGTTGTGTGCACTTCGCTCTATGAGCTGGCGCCGAATCTTGTTGGAATACCCAGTGCCTGTTATTGAACATGGTATGAGAAACAGGTTCCACAAGGTTCGTCAGGACTGTATTTTGATACACAACTGCATTCGTTTTTACACCTTTTTCACATAAATGTACCTCTGTTAAGCCCCAATAAGAAACTCCCAACCATACCATGAGCGAGGATGGAAAATGACCTCGTTGGACACGCGGAATACGGTTGCTCGCTTCTTTACTACTGTGTGCGTACACCTTATCATTTTGTTAGTTGTAGCTCTCTTCCACGGTAAAAAATTTTTCATCCGAAAAACGAATTTCCCGATATTTTTTTCCCGCGTACCGCTTCAACAAAGCGCGGCATCTCTTCAGTCTCAGGTCCATTAGACGAGCATTCAAACGATGTCCTGTTTTTCTTCGATATGCCCGAAGCCCTAGTCTTCATTTAACACCCTTTTTACCGTGGTTCTGCTTAACCCCATCTGAAGGGCCAACAATTTAGCTTACGTTTGGGATTTCTTTGAATTCGCGCCTTCACAGCTTTTATCACTGCTGGAGTCCTAACAGACCGAGGGCGACCACTTCTTGACCTGTCATCTACACTAGAGTCTTCATTGTATCGTTTGATGGTACGATAAACGAATCTTTTGGTTATATTAAAATTTTTCAGTATGTTAAAAATTTGAATTGGCGCGTAACCGCAACGATGCAACGCAATAACTGCAACACGGTCTTCTTTAAGCGTTCACTCCATATTTAAAAATGAGTAAAATTCTAAAAGTATACATTTTTATTTTCATGAACAATTCGAAATTCGAATTCAATAAACTTTTTTGTGGCCAGCATTCTAAAAGAAATGTTTTTACTGTGTGACAATACTTATGACCTGACTAGGTACAATATGTGTGGTGTCGTGGGACACCGGATAGGAACGAAGTTCCTTATTATGAAAATATTAATTTTAAGTTATATTCGAGGTATAAAGAAAATAATAATTCGGGTTTTTTTATTGATAATAATAAAATAAAACTACTTTACAACTTTATTTTATTCACAATGGTTTATAAAAAATATATAATAATAATATACAAAGAAACAGATATTTATATGAAAAATATAATAATAATAACCGTCATCACGTAGACTATACACTAGACACTGTATAGCCATCATACTAAGACTATACATAATTAATAAACATCTTACGTTACGGACGTTTTGTCCCGGTTAGAGTACCCCTCCGCATCGTCCCATAAGGAACTTCGTTCCAAAATGTATAAAAAGTTTAAAAGGTACATAAATCTTATTATATTCGTGTGCTTTGAATAACTACATTAAGGGAATCCTCAAAAACGTATACAATAGTGTACCGTCGGCAACTCAAGTGGATTCCGTCGCAACTAGTTAGCATCGGTTTTCTGGCTGTTAGAATATTCATCAGCTCTTTGTTACTGGCCCTACTTACCTACAGTATGGTAATCAGCGCCAAATTGTTTGTTTTAAAGGCACTGTTTGATTAGTTCCACAGTGTAAAAGGAACGTTCCGAAAATAGTGTTTCGCTTAAAAATGTTCATTTATACAGTTTTTGTTAAATTAACTTTAAGAACAATAATTGATAGATCCGTTATAAAATACCCTTGTTCTAAAAAAAAAGTTGGAATTACTTTTCTTTTATTGCTTAGATTGGTGGACGAGCTCACAGCCCACCTGGTGTTAAGTCGATACTGGAGCCCCTAGACATCGACAACGTAAATGCGCCATCCACCTGGAGATATAAGTTCTAAGGTCTCAGTATAGTTACAACGGCTGCCCCGCCCTTTAAGCCGAAACGCATTGCTGCTTCACGGCAGAAATAGGCAGGGTGGTGGTACCTACCCGCGCGGACACACAAGAGGTCCTACCACCTGTAAAAAATTAAATTACATAAATTACATTCTGATTATAAATTAATCGTGTGCTTTATTTTCTAGAACTATATTCGCCCATGTCTATACGATACGATTGCGTTCGTGACCACTAAAACTGTAAAATATTCGAAACCTTGGAAATAATGTAATGACAATAAAAAAGGCGGGATTAAAATGTAAAAGTGGTTTCAACCAAGCCGTGGTTCAAATCCTCTGGCAGGTACCAAAATAAATCCAAGTCAATAGGTTCACGAACGACATTCACGATGAAAGACATTTGAGTTATACAAACTTAAAATGTTATCAGAAATTGTTATGCTTAGAATAAAAAATCACCTTCGGTTTCTATTTAATTTTTAACTGTATTATTATTGTAGTTTTTTCACATGAGAACCTCCGATATCCCGATAAGGGTATTATGACTGCTACTCAGTTCTAATTACTTAACTAATTAATCAGATTAATAACAATTATTATTATTACGTCGATTCACAAGAGCGGTATCCATTCCCCGCCACCCTTCAGTCACAAAACTTAACCTTTTATTACTTCCTAGTGGGAAGGTTAGCATAAAGATAATAGATGACATTTTTGTGACTATCGGAAAAATATCTTGAAAACAATGGAGACGAGTTCGTGATCATTCAATGATGAGTATTTTTTTATGCATGCTTTTAAGGAAAAAATAATATACCTAAGTTTAGAACTAGATGTATTCTACTAAAAATGTAAACAGCGCTATATTTAATATGAATTTTCAACAAACCAAACCAAATTAGTTAATTCATAAATTGTCATTTAAGTGTATCGTCCTTTAATGTTAGAGTTTTTCTTCTTAGAAGTAACATTGATATAAGAGAGTAACTCTGAAAATGTTTCTGCACCCTTCGGGTAGCATCTTTCTCGTAACGATCCATAGAACCACCATTTTCTGAAAGTCTCGTACGTACTATGAACAGCCATTCTTCCGCCATTATTAAGTAATCGACAAAGATCACAGATACCTCTCAGGTGATTTACTTCTCGAATGCTGTAGGAGTTTCTCCAGCTGTGGTAGGCATTGTATGTTGATGGATTCCTAATAGTGTAGTCTATGATGGCTGCCAATTTGTTTGGATGTATAGCACCAGCGTCTATATAAGACACAGGTGGCAGAAACCTGAAAATGTTTTAGACTTATTTAGAAGCTAGCTACAGCCGGCCACGCTATGCTTTTGCTTTGTTTGATATAAAGAATAAGTTCCTATTCGAATCGGATTCACAATTTGATGTTTTTTTGTGCTAAACTTTAATTCTATTAATTTATTTTGTATGTTTCCCTCGGCCTAGCACAAGCTCAAACACTTCTTTGGTGTTGATGGAATGGTCTGCCGAAAGCTAAACTTTGAACATTGGCAATTTACAGAAAAAAACAAAACTATATAATTTTCTGCGCTGTAGTTTTGCTCAAAATAAATGCAGAGTACTTAAAACAATAAGCAAAAGATTTTTACTAAATATCTCTATCTAAGAGTAAATTTAAATCAGAAACAAAATACACCAACAAAAAATAAGAAACTGAACAACTAATAAATTTCTTACTTGGTATAGTCAACACCGCTGATGACAATAGGCACAGCGAAATTATCATAAGCATACATCACTTCATTGGTTAAATAATCTTCGGACATGCTTTCTTCGTAAACCAAATAAAAGTAGTAATTTTCGATAATACTGCGACAATCTTCTGCCGTTGGACATTTTATACCACCACAACCAAAAATATCCATCTCCAAGTGATGCTCTTTTAAAAAATATTGCAATTCTTTACTATACGCCATCCTTCGTAACAGTGGCTGACATTTCTTTATATACAATGCGACCGCTTTAGATTTTTTCACTGGTATCGTGAAACTATCGTTCGATTTCATATTGGACCACTCAACGTCTGTATTAGGAGCTACTATGTTTCCTGCAAGATCTAGCACTTCTATGAACGGCGTCACAATATCCGAATACAGTTTAAAAGACCAAGTCCAGTTGAAATAATTATCCAGATCATTGTTGCACATCGGATTCTCGTTTGATGGTAGCATTGAATGAAACACGTATTTTTGATTGTAAGATCTGTCTTGTGGTAAATTAAGTTTTCTCCAGACTTTTACTAGACTCAAATTAAAAAGGACAGCATCAAAATTTTTGTAATCTTTTAAACTGTTTTTCTTTGTTGTAATGAAGCAATTGAGAAACAAACAGTTCTGCTTTATAAATGGTTCCTGACCTTCGCCTATGGGATTTTCCGTATGATCACTCGTTGTCCACAGCAGTATGGATTTCGGACGTGAATTGAAATTCTCTGTCTTATTGAGAATGTAGACAGAAGTTCCCGTTTCCATCACAGAACTAAAAGCGGTTTGAAATGAATAAAAAGCCAATCCTACGTACGTTACCAAACCCGTTAAGCTGATTAAAAAAAAAAATCTTGTCACAGTTCTGATTTTAGACGGCAACATGGCTGTGTATGTGAGTATCTCTAAGAAACAATAGAGTAATTAATGTTTCATCTTGCAATGGATAAAGCGTTTTGTTTACAACAAAGGTAAACAAAATTCTTCTGATTTTAAACAAACAACAATTATGAAACGCATTGAATTCCACTAACACTGCATTCAAATACCACTAACCATACATTAGTAAAGAATAAATAGTTACTTAAAAATTTGAACCACTTCTTTATCACACTATACGAATTAGTTATTTTAACTATTTTTGCGCTTACATAACAGACGGAAATCTCTTGTATTTGTAACAATATTTTAATAAAACTAAGAGCGGACTTCGGGTTAAATATTGTCAATCGAGGCAACTAGGGTCATGTAAGACGATCGTGAGGCTTAATTTTTATTACACGATGTTATTCCTTCACCGCGGAAGTCAATCTTTTTTTTTTTTTTTATGATTGAAGGATTACTGGTGGCCCGGAGGCCTTTCCAGTTTCACCAGGACAGGTGGGCGAGCAAAGGCTCAGCCAGGAGGGGTGGGATTTGCTAACAGCTACCCGAGCGCCTCCGAAGGAGACCTAACAGCTCAAGAGTAGCTGCTTCGCGAATGAATCTACTACCGGATCGGAATCGCGACCCGCTGAGAAGATCCGGCTAGAAACTCAGCGAGCTGATTCATGGGTTAGGTTGCACGGCGAACTCTTTGTCGAGTTCGACGAGTACGGTTACCGAGGTCCCTAAGCCTGCTCCTAGAGCTGAAGGCGTCTAGTGCAAAGGTTATTGGATCTGATGGATCCGTAAGGACGTGTCTAGGGCGTCGACGGTGACTGGCTCCTGCATGATCAGGATTCGGGGAGTAGTCAGCGGCGGCTACGATAAGGCGATTATCATGACGCATAGCAGGAAGTCAATCGTGAACATTTGTTAAGTACGTATTTCATTATTCAATATTGGTACCCGCCTGCGGGATTCGAACACCGTTGCATCGCTAGATACGAATGCACCAGACCTCTTATCTTTTAGGCCACGACTTACTTTTATTGTACTAGGCCATATAATAAATTTTCTAATACAAAAAATAAACTAAAATAGACTGTAGCAAAAGTTGAGACATGAAAAATAAATAAATAAATCACTATGTTTGTCCCACATTTATTTTCTATATATACAAAACGTTTCCTCGCAGAAAGCTCTCAAAGGATCCGTCTGTCTGTTCGCAGCCAAAAAGCTCTCGAGAAAAATTTTCTATCAGTCGATGTCTCCCTCTATTTGCTAAGACCTGTTTCGTTAGAAATGAAATCTGTTTCCAATGAACTGTATGTTAAATTTATCCCCTTTTCACTAACAAAACTATAATTGTATTATTTTCTTTTATTACGTATTTGCGTGAACAAACCATGATCCTATAACCATGATATATCCTATAGATAAATAAGGACAAATAGGTACAAACGTTGTAGAATTTACTTATAGGTATGCGCTTACAAAACGACTTTGCCACAAATAAATGCCGGTTGGCGATTACATGCTGATATAATACTTGGTAAGCATAAGCTGGAATGTATGTATGTTAACGGTAGGCAGCGGCTTGGCTCTGCCCCTTTTAACGCTGGGGAATCCATTTACGGATACCCGGTCGAGGGGGGTAAGAGACCGGGTTATGTCGGACTCCGGCGCCTCCAGAGAAGAACAAGGAGAAGAAGAAGAGAGGGGTCCTCCTCTTCTCCCAATTTCTGCCGGGAGACTACACCTTGAGAAAGGCGCGCGAGGCACTGCACTGCGTCAGCCACGCAAGAGCTACCCCGCAAAACCTACTACCGACTAAACCCCATCGAGCCCCACCACTCCGACTCCACGAAACCCACGGTACCGCACCCTGGCATTGCTGAAGTCCATGAGCGATGGTAACCACTCATCATTATTGCCGTTTCCTACAAGGGCAATAAAAATAATAATAATTCTTTGTCCCTACAACGCTAATGAATAATGCAGTTTTCTCATACGCCATAGGTGTGCCATTGGAAACGCGCCCCGCTCTTTGCATGTACGACGTAGAGTCTTCGGCAAATATGGACATCGCGTATGAAGTCAAACAGAATTACGTATTCCATAAAAATATACCCTTTTGCGAATGCGTGACGTCTGCTACGTGCCGATACAGCATGTGAAGCTGTCACAGCGATAAATCTAAAACGGCTAGTTCGATTGTTTGAAATTACACACTTACTAATTTAGCCACAAAACAATTTGTAGTAAACAGTTAAAAAGTTTTGTTTTTTTTAGCTTAGATGGTTGGACAAGCTCACGGCCCACCCGGTGTTAAGTGGTAACCGGAATCGATAGACATCTACAACGTAAATGCCGCCACCCACCTCGAGACATGAGTTGTACGGTCTCAATTTTAACAATACAACGGCTGCCCCACCCTTCAAACCGAAACGCATTATTGCTTCAGTGCAGAAATAGGTGGGGTGGTGGTACCTACCCGTGCGAACTCACAAAATGTCCTACTCATGCGTTTTTTAAATTTTTTCATACTAGTGAAACCAGGTCACGCTCGGCTGGGACTATCGCTAACTTTTTTTTTTGCTTAGATGTGTGGACGAGGTCACAGCCCACCTGGTGTTAAGTGGTTACTGAAGCCCATAGACATCTACAACGTAAATGCGCCAGACACCTTGAGATATAAGTTCTAAGGGCTCAGTATAGTAACAACGCCTGTCCCACCTTTCAAACCGAGACGCTATACGGCAGAAATAGGCTGGGCGGTGGTACCTACTCGCGCGAACTCACAAGATGTCCTACTACCAGTAAGTGTAGTACTAATGGCTAGGCTGTGGCTATGTACAGTTATGTTTTCAAAAATTATTGAGAGAGATAGTTAAACAATAAAAGAAGCCTCACATGTGAGTAAAGGTATTAGTAATTTTCCCTTTACTAAGCCTTGCGATTTAAATTATATATATTGACTTCCCAATTATGAACACAAACAGTGTAGGACCGCAGAAGCCGGTATTCTGGTCGTGGTATTCGTCGCGTCTCACTGAGAATGTCTGCATTCCATTCCGCCCTAGCATTACAGATATTGGCAGTCAAAATTAATAGGGAAATAGTTCATTAAAGCAATACTGTTTTTGAAGTGAAAACTTCTTTAGAATCGTTGTGATTTCAAACCGGATGCAACGGAAAAAACGACAGGTAAGAGACACAAATACAAAAATGTGTAGGATGAAGCCAGCAAAGAATGAGACAGAAATATACTATTTAATACAGCGCCATCTGTGAGATTTTTTAATACTAACGTGTGTATGAAAGCTCTTGTAGTGAATTTTAATTTAGGATTATACGTGAAATTAAAATATTAATTCACAGAGGGCGCTACCTTACAATTATTTACTAATGACAAAATTTTACATATACTTAAGACGTTTAGTATAATTGTATTTTAATTTTGGAAGGTTTCACTTCTACCACGTGTGAATTGCACACATGTTTTTTTTTGTTTTTAATTCATATATCGACAATCATGTTTAATTTTTTTTAAATATCGGAACTTCAGGAAGCTTGGCTGTTGGTTTGTGAACTCATCAGAACAGAATCCCCGGTGGCCATTGAAGTTCAAGAAACGTTGAAATATGTACACTGTAGAGTAGTTTTTTTTTTATAGCTTAGATGGGTGGACGAGCTCACAGCCCACCTAGTGTTAAGTGGTTACTGGAGCCCATAGACATCTACAGCGTAAATGCGCCCCCCACCTTGAAATATAAGCTCTAAGGTCTCAAGTATAATTACAATTTCACTATTTTAATTATACAGATGCTTAAATTACTTAAACGATCAGAGATTACGATAATAATTAGTGATTTAAAGGCAATGGATTTGTGAATGAACAAATGCGTCCGCTATCAATAATAAAATAGAATGAATGACAAGACGTATGCCCGCCGTGGCAAACGCAACTTCATTCGGTGTTACCCGCTCTTAATATAAATTACCATTTGTTCCAATACAAGAGGCTTAATTGTTATCAAAATAACAACAATTTACTAAATAAAATAAAAAAATTCTTAACAACAATTTACTCAATAAAATAAAAAAATTCTAACATTCAAAAGGTAACTAATTTTCATAAATAAAAATGTCATACGCATTAATTACATAATAAATTATAGACACTAATCTCCGATTATACTAATAAACTACAAATTAGCTTAAATATAAATTTAGTACTAAATTAATTTTGTCTTAAGAAATGAATTATTTTCATTTGCATTCAACCCTCACTTCTATTGTGACTCCTAGTTTTCATATCAGAGCGTGTGACATTAGAATAAGGTGGTATCTACACATGGGGACTCACCATACGCCCTACAACCATAAATTATTTTAACGTGTTTCATTAATATTACACAATATTCACTACATAAACATTATTATCAACTAAATATCGTCGTAATGACATCAAGGGGTTGTTTTTGTTACGGAACGTAACATAGTTTTTATTTTCATTTTTCATTGGAATTATTTGTATTTGAAAGCACAGGTTTCGAGAAGGATCTCACGAGGTTTTTTTTGCTTGGAAATTATGCTTTTATCTTTTTTTCCCAGAAAAGCCCATAATATAGTAAACATGTCTTGAACTGATTCCTCAGAATTAAACCGCGTCATTCGGGTTCATTATGTGTACTGGTACTTTAAAAACTGCTGAGTCTTAAAGTTTAATTACTAGTTTCCATTAGAACGAGTTAGTCAATTGTCTACAAGTACCTACAAGTTAAATCATATTAAAAAAACAATATAACATCCGTAATACAGATTATTTAAATTAAATTTGTTGGAATTTCAAACATACACGACGTTTCCTTTAAAAAGTATAAATTGTTTTCTTCCTGTCACACATGAAACTTTTACCGTCAGCTTACGACAAAATTCTCAATCTAAAGATACAGGTAGGTAATAAGCATGCCACCTGAACGGACCGAAATAACTTGGAACTTTCGAGAAATGAGGTAAAATCGAAGTTCCGGAGGCAAGTTTAAAAAGTCTAATTTTCCTTCATACGCGACTTGAGTACGCGAGCCAAAGCTTCGGTCCGACAAACGATGGAATTATATGGATAATAACTTTATGTTTTTATTAATAAATAGTGAAGGCTACAACTGGAGCATTCTCAAATTCTCCAATTGTATAGAGAGTGTTTAGAACAGATTAGTTAGTTATTAGGGGACATTAGTGCCCCCGAGAGTAGTTCTAGAAAATTTAGAACAGTCTCAAATGTTCCAGCTGTTTAAAGAATGTTCAAATTTTCTATATCTATCGGGAATGTTCTGGAAAATCATATACTTAGTAAAAACTACAAAAGGTCGATTTTACAGTATAAGGACCGTTCGACATTTCAGAACGGAATCTACCCGCGTAGACTGATAACATGCTTAACAATCAGTAAATTTTTAATAATATTACAATACCTAACTAGCAATCGTTCGTCAACACGCATCAGCTATTGTATTTTTTAGTACATTGAAGGCGGAGCAGAAAAATTAGTAAAATTTCTAAAAAATCGTGGTTTCTATGATCTATGTCTTAGATAAAACATTTACTTTCACTTGTGCTTATTTAAATCCACTTTCCTGATCATACTTTAATATTTTATATGAAAAACAAAAAAAAATCTAGGAACATAATTTAGAAATTATTAATTAATTAATTTATTTAGAGTACAGAAAATCTCGAAGTATCCATATAATATTAACATAATAAAAAGGACTCAATCAGTAAAACAATTTTAATCATTTCTGCAATTTATAAAAATCCTATTAAAAATCAACTTTACCATTTTTTATAAAAAGACATATCCTCATAAAGCCCACGCGGCAGAAACTAGAAGCATCAGACTATGTGCTATAATAAGGCAAAGTTGGCGATCTCAGTAGTGAAATTCTCTCCCAATCATAACTTTCAAAGAAAAAGAAAATATTATGCAGAATTGCATCTACATTCAGACTTGGATGTCGTGACGCCGGTGTTTTTTTCTAAAGTTTTTTTCTTCGATGAGCTTCATCAACAACTATTTAAGATCTACTGTTTAATATTTCTATATTTACAGTCAAAAAGTTATTTTATTTTATCTATTTCTATAAATAGAAGAACAAAAAACCATACGGACCAAATTTAGAAGTATGTACTTAAACTAGATTAATATTATATATGTACAATAACAACTGTAACTATTATATGCATATAGAATAAAACCCCATTTATTTTACAATAATCTTCACTTTTGTGCAATATTTGGACTTTATTCTATACAAAAAATTACCACAACTATTACATATATGAACTGGAACACCAAATGAAAATGTCAAGGTATTACTTACTACCCTCAAATTCTTATAATAAACAGTGCCAAATTGAAACGTTCCTAAAAGTGAAGATAAAGAATTCTATATATTAATACGTGAAGCAAAAACTTTGTATCCCTTTTTACGAAAATTGCGCGGACGAAGGAGTATGAAATTTTCCACACTTATAGAGAATGTAGAGAAGAAGTGCACAATGCTAATATTTTTTTTAAATAATCGTAAATAATCGTAATAAATCGTTAATATCGTAAAAGATACATTAAATCAATAAAGAAAACATTACATACACTACATAACATGTATTTGACGCAACACGCATGCATACTATTTATTGTCAAACTTTTGTTCTTGACGTCTGTTGTCAAATTGAGATTAAAGATTGTTTGTCTTTGTTAATATTTTTATAGAGTATTCTTGGCGAAATTTGTGATTATAGAAGTATAAAATACAATCATAATAGTGTACAAACTTAGAATTCCAATTAATTATAGTCGAATTTCAACTACTGCGGGACCTCTAGTTTGTAATAATATCTTAATGTGAATCTATATTAATAATTGTAATATTAAGAAACGCATGCGCTAATGAAATGCACAGTAGGAGTTGTAGGTGGCAAAGCGTGCGATAAATCGTTGGAACATCTTCGCATCGCGGACCAATTAGTACAAGATGTTGCCGAGCACCATCCGCGGGACAGAGTTATGCAAAATAAAGTAATCTTTAAACAATGAAAATTTGGAGTCCTCTATTGTAATTTTAATGAAGAACAATAGTTATTATCTCGACAAGCGGAACAAAACTGACACGTCAAACAAATATTATTTTTGTGCGAGTTCGCGTTAAGTTCTACGATCAGTTGCATGTGGATGTGGAATTTCTTTCTCATTTTAAATGGCTAATATACGCGCGTATGTTAAATAACGAGTACCTATTTCAGTGTACAGTAATTGCGTAATAAAATAAAAAAGCAAATCCTACTACTTCCCTTGCGAATAAAAGTATTTTATGCCGCATCCTCATCAGACCATAGTCGTCCGCTGCTGGATATAGACCTCTCCCAATCCAGACCACTGAATAGCGGCTTCGGCTCTCCTCATCCAACTATTCGCATCAAAGCTATAAAATTTCACATCAGGCATATTTCATACGACCAACCTTACGAAACAATTAATTATAAGCCGAAAGAATTAAAATGAAAGTTTAGAATTTTTGCATAATCTCGTTCCGAGAAATGCGAGACGCGACTACTAGTTTTTAACGAATGCTGTGAAAGCGTTAATTACTTTTGCTGTAATTAATATGATTTAAGCTGGATGAAAAATATTATACCTACAGAAATTTCAATTTCGGCAACTTTTAGTCTTGATCTTGTGTAAAATCAAAAGAGTCCATGAAGCTCCATTTGTCTCTAGTTAATATAATGTATGAAATTCAATTGTGAAAAAAAGTCAAACGATTATATAATTCTTCTTTTTTTTTCACTATCGAAACCATAACAACGAAGATAAGTCCGTCAGCTATTCATTACCGTGAGATAGCCATGCACATGATGTCCGAGCAAACCTACGTTGTTGTCCATCTTCGGATTTCGGTCATTGTAAGACACGAAACCACAAAACGTCATGCAAATAATCAAACTGAAAGTAATTATTGATTAATGACAATAATGACAATAAATATGTAAAGTCGTCGTAAAGGCCTTGAATTGACCACCGGCATTGACAATGCGACTGTGCCAGTTGTTCAAATCCTATGCCTATTTCTGCTGTAAAGAGTCCGAGCCCGTCAGCTATTTCTTCTTAGCTTACTTATTCCTGAAACATGGACTAAGTACACCTTTATACTGTGCATTTATGAAATCATTTAGCATACATACATCAAATTCCAGAGTTTTGAGGCAGGCAACATTTTGAGAAGAAACAAATCGGACCATATATATTTTCGTTGCTGTAAATATATGATTCGCAAATCATGTTCAATGTCAAAGTACTTATAATTTATACGATGTTATGTTCGATGAAATATCGCCCCGTGTGTACCCGTCAAGCTGCCACAGACAATCGGACCGATCTATAGAAGTAGCTGTATTGTGTTCGGGCGACCACTGTTGTCCTACCACACCCGGTTCACAATCCAATACATTGGCAGCCATGCATCAAACTGATAGCTCATGCTACTGACCGTGAGCGCATACGCGACCGGGAGGCTTATAATTTATTAATAAATTGGTAATGTCCAGAAATTCTACTCTATGATTATCGAAAAATAAATGAAAACCACTCTTTTGTGAAAACCAATACGAGCCCAGCTGAATTCTCAAGGTGAATTTATGAAGTCGCATTATGTGATTTAAAAAAGTTCCAAAGTCAACGATTATGATTCAGCATTCAGTTACTAATCCAGTGACGTGATTAAATAGTAATCAAATTTTTAAGCGACATCAAATAAAATGACGAGGACCCTAATTCCTTTGTATTATTCATGTGTGTTACCTCAAAACTTTTTTCTAGGGGACCTGTTTTTGAAAATTCTTTATTTATTTGAAAGCTGGTGCTCCTCATATCCCAATTGAATTTACTTTAACCACATTGAAGATAATTTACCGCAAAACAATGGCTTAGTGAATATTTTTGCATGAAACGAAATCTTTGAAGGTAATTTTCAGAGATTTCAAGACGTCCGATTAACTTGAAAATTTGCACACGCATCAAGGGCCTATGACAATACAATACTTGTATCCGCTCCAACATCCTGAAGAGTATCAAAAAGATAAAAAAATATGAAAATAATTGTTAATTCCGTTTGCTATTTGAGCGTGTCTTTAGTATTTTATTTATATTATTTATCGTTTTGACCGTTAGCTTTATTCACCAAATACTTCATGAAAACTATACTAACAACATTCGTGTGAACAACGCAAGAATTTAAGCCGTATTTTATTAGAAATTGCCTAAGTAATGCCACCATAGATTCATTCAAACAACAGCGAGCGAGGCGAGCTTGGTTTTTCCACGTAATGCCTTTGAGGAAATTAAATAAGCTGCCAACACTGCAATAAGCATCCTTGAAGTCAACTAAATAACCGGGCTTGTGTGCATAGAATTTTTCAGCACGATAATTTTCACGGATCCGTCAAACTTGTTCAAATTCGTCTTTTTATAATGACGGTTTTAAAGAATGACTGGTTATGGTGTTAGTCTATCGATTAGGAAGAGTACTGTCAAAAATTTTCTGTTTTATCATAATCATCGGTCGTTTACAGCTAGACTGCCTCTCTCAATTTACACCACTTAACTTCTTTGGTTCCTCCTCAGTCTATTTTCCTCCAAATGTTCCAAATTTTTCTCTAGTCGTTTTTACAAATTTACATTAGAGACCTTGAAGTACTTTTTTTTTAATGCTTAGTTGTATCAACGAGCTATCTGGTATCTAAGCGAATAGACAAAGAGTGTTTGAAGGATGGGGCAGCTGTTGTAACTATACTGAGACCTTAGAACTCATATCTCAAGGTAGGTGGCGACATTTACGTTGTAAATGTCTATGGGCTCCGGTAACCACTTAACACTAGGTGGCATGTGAGGTCGTCCATCAATCTACGCAAAAAAAGACTCACATACACCTTGAGACCTGAGGTCGAAATTTCAATTAAATCGCAGCTGTCTTATCTTTGAAACTGGAACGCTGGACTGTTTCGCACCAGAAAATGGCAGGATGGGGATAAATGCCCGCGCGGGCTTACATTATAATATATGATCGGTAGTAAGGAAATCGAGCAGAGAATAATAAACCTTATCATTAGCGAAAAAAGCATCTATCCAATATATTTCTTTGCCCTTAGCTTTGATATTACACATGCCCAAAGGGCTTTTTTTCTTCTCCTTATAATCCTTTACGTGTAATACTAAAATTGCTATTTCTGTATCTCATATTTTATTTTTATTATAAAACACGGAACAAAATAATTAAATTTTACTTACGTTTAGGTACGTGCTTCTAACATAAATTATTAGGATTGTTTTATTTATTTAAAAATACGTTAATTTTATACTTTTCGGGCCACTTTAGATTCGTTAATTTACCTAAAGATACAATTTTGTTTGCGAAGCACTACTCTTGCTAGGGCAGATCTTGTTAGCAAGTCCATTCAGACTGAGCCCAGCAAAACCGTCCACCAGTTAAGTTGAAGCCAGAATAGAATCTCGAGGCCACAGGCAGATAGGTATTAAAAATAAATAATAACTTAAAACGCTTTTATTACAATAAAATAATTTTTTCTTACACTATTTTTAATTCATATTTATTAAAATTTATTTTCTATTTTTAGTTGAATTTTCTATAAAAGCGTAATTATTTAGTTTTTTAAAATATTATTAACTTTTCCTTTTTTAGTTTAATTTCAATTTTTCAAAAATTTCATCTGAGTCAATCCGTAACATATCCAAGAAATAGGTGATCAGCTTGGTAGTTTCCCCTTTTAGTCTTGACGCAGACACTCCGGGTCTTACAAAAACAAAAAATCGCTAATCCTGATTATCCTAGCAAGGATAACGGATCAAACTGTTTAAAATATTGAATTATTATCGGTCCTTAATATGTATGCCAAATTTCGAGCTAATCCGACGTTTTCAAGGGGCTCGAAATCATGTTAAAAAATTCCGTAACATTTTTTTTTATTGCTTAAATGGGTAGACGGAAGATTTATCGGAATTCTGCCAATAAAAAATTATTTCTCTGAAAAGATGTCATTGAGAATGGTACCGAGTCATCGCTTCTAAGATCCGCCCAAGCCGTGTAGCAGAAAGTGGATCGTAGCCCCCGGCTCTACGCTTGATCGCAAATAGACAATGTGAAAAAAATATCGAGATGAATTCCCTTTCGTCTAGGTATTCACATAAAGAAATCTGTGGTTTACGTAGTGACTGAATTTTACTTGAATTTCTATAAATTATTCCTCCTTTTTTTTGCTTAGACGGGTGAACGAGCTCACAGTCCACCTGGTGTTATGCGGTTACTGGAGCCCATAGACATCTATGACGTAAATGCGCCACCCACTTTGAGATATCAGTTCTAACGGCTCAGTATAGTACAACAGCTGTCCCATCCTTCAAACCGAAACGCATTACTGCTTCACGGCAGAAATACTAACATACATAGTAACATACGTATGAAGCTAATAAAAGCGTATTAAAAACACACACGTAGAATGGAAACGCACCTGTTTCACCCCTCATACTAAGTTTAGTCGGTCACCTTTTATTTCATGGAAAATGTGATTTCAATTCACATCCTATGAAGCCTTGGTATTCATTACCTTCACATGCATGTTTTCTCTTTTGAATGTGTAAAATGAAAGCTTGTTTTTGTTTCTAAGTCAAACATACGTCTCGGTGTCTTATGTATCAAGGGCGACAGTCATATTTTGATATGCGAGAGATTCGATTGCTAAGCGGCTGTAAAATAAACTTCATATTATCTAGAATCAAGAAAAATAATACATTTCTATATTCGAAATTCTTCATTGCGTATAAAATTATCTAGATCAACAATAATAACCCTTCTTCTATGATGACAAACATTCTCGCGATTTTGCTTATCTATATATTTATATTAATACGTGAAACAAAAACTTTGTATACTTTTTTACAAATATTCCGCGGACGGAGGAGTATGAAATTTCCCACATTTGTTAAAATTAAATGTTTAAATATGTTGACGAGATCTGTCTTTAACGATTTCATACGTTCGCGATTCTTCAAATCCACATACTCTTTTCCACGTTTTCGTTTCCTTTACTTTTAAAACTAACAAGTTTATGTTTTATTTATTAACTTTTTCCTTCTTTCTCCATGTCTTCTTTTATTGTAATTTTATGATTTTGAACTATGTTCGAAGCTATAACTTTACTTAACGAGGGAGTTAGTTTAAAATCGTGTACCATTTTCAAGAAAGCTAAAGTTCGCTAGTTAGCGAATTAATATAATTAGGACAAAAAAGTGGTACTTCAATTGTCGATGTTTTTGTTCCTTTGGATAACATGCATGCAGTTCTCATCGCTAATAAATGAAAATCGATAACTACAAAATCCCACTGAATCCACACACGTTAAACAAGAGAAACAAATCATGAAAAGTTCTCTCACGCATAACAAAACATTTAACAATGAATTATTTAAAGACGCTATCAATTATTTTATTTGAACAAACATTACATTGTATTCAAGACAATGGGCAAGTGTGACACATGACTGCACATTGACAGCAGTGTCATCTGGCAGGTCAACGCGGTAAGGCCTCGAAATGAGGTGGACGGCGGTTTTCACAACTATACTCGTTACATCAGTAAGTAATAAACTTTCTCTTCTAGATGATAAGAGTCATAATCATATAAAAAATCCTTACTTCAAAATTGAGATTAAATTTACGAAACCTTTGACTTTTAATCAGAACAAAAGGCGGTAGAGATCGTAGTCAGATCAGTGTAAATGTTTTAATATTTATAAAGTCGTATTTTTTGGTAAATAAACAAATTTGTCGCCGTTTCTGCTTTTGATTATTTCCTCCCATAAATGGACAAATGAAGTTACGGTCCACTTAACGGAATATGGTTAACTGAGCCCTACATTGGAATTCTACCCATGTTTTTCAAGGTATACTCTTTCATATATTGTCTAGATATCAATGAAAATTAAGATAAAAATGAAAAACCTGACATTTGGCCGGCATCAACAATTTATCGTCAATTTTATTGGTAAATAGTTGATTAGTGTAAGTCCTGGATACAGGCCCAGGTACACTAAATAGTTATTTTCCCTACTTAGTTATTATGCGTAGATTTAAGTTCCATAACTTTACTTTTTTAATTCCGTAAAACCTTTCCAGTTCTATGGGCTATTTTGAAAAACCATTAAATAACTTTTCAAAATGAAATTTCAGACAAATACAAGAGCGCAATCGACGGATGATCTACAAACTTTTAAATTCACCAATTTCGCGCCATCGACGGTAAATTTTCATGACATCTACACGAACACCCTGGCTCTGCTGTCTGACGAACCAACTTTAAGCACAAAAGACGATATCCACATCAGTGGGATGCCCACGCAATTTATCGAGTTTCAGCTGTCTACCAAAACCGATGTGTCTACAACTACTCCAAAAATCAATTTTTCCGACACTTCTCAAGTTAGTGAAGGTACTGAAGAAGGTAGTGCAACTTCTACGTTACCTACTACGAGGAAAACGATCGAAAAGAAATTACGCTCACAAAATACTGTTCCTTCGAGGAATATGCAGCGCGGGGTGTTAGACCTACTGCTGCCTGCTTATAGAGTGAAGACTTTCAAGAATGTTTTCGACACTTTTAGAAAAGTATTATCTTATACTTTTAGGAAATAAAGGAAGGAATTGATATAAAGTTTTATTTTTGTGGCTCTTTCACCACAACGCTTCTTTGTTAGTAGCTAACAGTTGGTTCAGATATTTAGAATTGGTTTTGAAAGAAATACGAGATTATTTTTGCTATGCGCCAATTCTCGTAATTTGAAGAGCATAAGTAAAAATTATGTTTTTGTGCTCGTGTTTCACCCGTATAACATATCTGAAGAGGTTGTCAGTTGGGGATAAAGAACATAGATTTACTGAAATTCTTTGTGCACCGTGACGTGAAAATAATTGATAAACAGCTTATTAGCAATATATCTGAATTGTTCATGGCATGATAGTTGCTTTTAAAACACATGCACGTCTATTAGCATATATTTGAAATACTCTTTTTTATCTATAAAGGAATTTTTAACCAAATGCTATAGTAATTTTACAGTTCGCTAGCAAATTATTGCGTCACACACTCAGGTACGAACAATACGAGTTTGATTTGGAATCCCATACTGCGATTTCTGACAATTACGACGATACCAAACCACTCGAAGTAACATTGCACACTTGACTGAATCGTGATTCACACTGATTGCACTAATTACACTCGACACGAAAATGCTTAAACGTTGTCGTACAGCGCTTCGGCGGCTGAGTGCTCTCAAGTGCACGTTTGCGCCGCTTGTCTCCAATTAAATTTTTTGGATTACCGCCAAACGTGCCTCCTGTCTGAACAAGTGGTAAGTTCCTTTGACGTCAGCGTTAAGATGGCCTTAAAACTAGAAGCTTTAAGACGTTGTGAGAGAAATTTAAAACTTATTGTAGCCAACGAAATAACCATCCTGCGTACCAATAGTATAGTAGCGATGGGCTAAGATAAAAGACACTGCCATAAGTAATGATAAAGTTAAGATGCCACTTATATTTACGGATAACAAAGAGAAGCAATAGCTCGATGATTTTGTGTTAATTAGTTAGACAGACTTTAATCATAAAAAATATTTCCTATCTATCTGATTTTAACCTAAAACTCAAACGATATAATTATTAACAACTTAGTTGTTATTGAAATACCAGGTTAATATTACTTATTCAAACTGCTAATTGAACATAAAGTTTGGCGCATGAAATTTAATGAAGTCACCGTAAATATTGACTGGTCCAACCGAATCCAGGAATGAACAAACATATCAGATATCCATGGCTTCCACAATTCGTAAATATGGAGTGTTATTATCCCCATAAGTAGGTTCCATTGTCATGCCTATTTCTGCTTCGAAACAGTCACGAACTATTGAATACAATTAAGAATTCAATATATTTTTTTTATTGCCCTTGTAGACAGACGAGCATACGGCCCACCTGATGGTGAATGTCTACCGTCGCCCATGGACTTCAGCAATGTCAGGGGCAGAGCCAAGCCGCTGCCTACCAGTCTCTAGTCTGCCAGTCTCTAGTCTGAGAGGTGATGATCTCTCCCGTAACCACTTAATACCAAATGGCTCGTTACCTTATCTACACATGTAGCGGAACTGAAATAAAATGAACATTAGTTATAAAAATAATCAAATAATCAAAACTCAAAAAAAATGGAAACGACTAAATCGGAAAAAGATTTGTCATAATCAATTACAAAGTTCGAATGAAAATTGTTCATTCTAAATTTAAAGCTGCAACGACACTAGTCAGCAGTTTCGAGAAAACTCGTGAATATAAAATCGTCACCTCCCTCGAGCTGAATCAACGGGAGAAAAAAAACGAAAAGCAGAATTACATCGACCTCGCCAATGTCTCCGATAAATGCCGAAGGATTTCGCCGTCGCAAATCTTATTGGTTTTATTGAATTGATGTCTGGCTCTGCAGCAGGGTAGCGGCGATTAAATTTACTGACTTAAGCCGACCGAGAAAAGGACAGTTTATGGATATAGGTACTAAGATAAACTGTGTACAGTCGGTAGCGTTGTTGGCAATTTTTTTATTTATTAGTACTGTACAAGTGTTCCAAACTAGGAATTAGGAACTAGGACCAAACAAACTAGGAAACTTCTCCTATATTTTGTAGAAGCTTAAGATATACAGAAATCCCAACGAAAACCACGAGTTCGACAAATGTTTCGAAAATATACTGACGATGACCAGAACCAGACCAGACCAGACCAGACCATGACCCGTAGGTGACGCTGTAATCGTGAACTTGTTTTTTTTCATAGGTGTGGCCATCTGTCAGCTTCTATTTTAATTTATGCATTACCTGTGATTAAACTGTCTAATGATAGGTCTAATGATACATTTGACCTGGTAGGTGGACTACAATAGTTTTTTATTTATTTATTCAGAACAAAATATTCCGAGCCCGCTAGGAGCATATTTTTAAAACTTTTACTATGTGAATTTCATGCTATATTATGTAAAATATCACTTCATCAAAACTTGTGTCAACATAAACAGTGCAGGATTATTTTTCGAAGCGCCAGTTGCTATTGGTATCCATTATTGATTGTCACCATAATTTCCTACACTACTGCGTTCGACAATCGAGAAAATTTTAAAATAATAAAAATACTATGACTAGATTACACAACCCTAACCGGACTTGCATAAAAACATTAGCTCATAAAATTCAAAAAATTACCAAATGAATTATTAAAACGAATGAATTACAAAGTTTCGAAGTTTAAACCGCTGTAAGAATCGTAAAGTTCGATTTAATTATCACTAATAGGATGAAGCGAGCCGATGGCGCGGAAACCGACTGAAAACTTGGACAAATTAAAGAGTTTCATTGAAACTGTACAATCGTATACGATTAGATTACTCTTGAGAAGGTCGGGGCTATATTGTGGCGGCTTTATTATTATTGCATGAAATTTTTTTCGTGTATTTCTTTCTACCTGCTATTACTGGTGGTAGGACCTCTTGTGAGGTACCACCACCCCGCCTATTTCTGCCGTGAAGCAGTAATGCGTTTCGGTTTGAAGGGTGGGGGCAGCCGTTGTAACTATACTTGAGACCTTAGAACTTATATCTCCAGGTGTGTGGCGCATTTACGTTGTGGATGTCTATGGGCTCCAGTAACCACTTAACACCAGGTGGGCTGTGAGCTCGTCCAACCATTTAAAAAAGAAAAAAAAACCTTTTATTGTTTATAACGATCGTTAAAACAAAACATTTCGACTCAATTGATATTGACAAGGCTTATTTGAAACTTACTTAACATTTAAAATTAATATTGTTATATTATCAAATTTAAATTCCCAGCGTCGAGAAGGCGATTTTTTTTTTCATCGGCAAAAAATAGGTTCCTCACTATACCCCCACAGAGTTGCTGACGTGTGCAAGAACGCAAACCGAGATATTAAACCGTGCCATAAATAACGTTTATTCCTACACGATATTCAAATTGTTCGCGGGAAAGCGTGGAACCGTTAAATGAATGAACTTTTATAACTTAGGGTCTCCCAAGTTGCGCCTTAATGCCGACTTTGAAGCCGGGCAGTGATGAACAGAGCCCTTACTTTTAATGACTTTTTGCTAATATCCCACGGTGAGGGTTTGCAAGGAAAAAAGTTCGGACGAACCGTGAATATTGAGGTTTTGATATTTAAAAAGAAACAGGATCCATTGGGAAGTTTCCTCATAAAATGTAATTACGAGCGTACGTGCTGCGCCAAGGAATCCAACGGAGCTCAACGCCATATTTTGAAGACGAAATTAGAATAAATAATTTCAAAACATTATTTCAACGAAATCATCGCTTACGTAATTGAATAAATTGTAATGTAAATGACTTGCGGGTAACTCGACACCCGGGCGCCGGTTATGCTAATACCCGGACAAGTTGTCACCTTATCCGGATGACGACATCTGTCGAGTGCCCTCTCGAGTGCAGACAACAACAAGCCGTGTATACATTGTAGCTTTTAGAATTTTGCAATTTTTTTTTATTTCTACTTTAATTATTTACTAATGAAAATTATTTTTACAAAAGGTCGAATTCATAAAGTTAAATAAATTGAAAACATCGTGCTTCTAACCAAAAACAGAAATAGTTGGCCACCAAATATGGAGGCGCCACTCGTCTATTTTTGACATTTGCATACCAGCACACGGATCCTCGAGTACGCGCGCTCTAGCGTACAAAGAGAATTTCATGTTTAATTTTCTATTTAATTTAAATTGCCTACGTATTTCCTTTTCTGTCCGACGCAGTTTGGCATAATTTACATATGAGAGTTTGCTTCAAAATTGCAGTAAAATAAGCTGGCTTTGTTTGAGAAATCCATACACGTGAAATTCCTGCGCTCACAATGCGTAAAGTATTTTTGGTTTGTAAACATGAACAGATCGCATGGAGCATAATCTTAGTAGTTTATATTCAGTCCGTTTTAGACAGTCATGTCTAAGATACTTAACGCTATCTTATTCACGGCTTATTTCGCCCTTTTTCTTCAATATTTAACAACGATTATTTCGCATCAAGACGTAGATATTATTGAGGTAACATATGCAACTAAAACTCCTGGATTCATTAAGAAAATTAACAGAAACTACAAAAAAAAACGAAACAACATCACAACAATGAGATGGAAATACAAAGTCCCATTCAGACTACATACTGATCTTAAATACATTCTAAGGTGGACTGAAGGTTTTTCACAATACGATCAAAAAATGTACAAGAGTGGTCAAGACACATTCATACAAAATAATTGTAGTTACATCAACTGCTATATGACGACCGACAAAAGTTTGCTCGGCGATCCGAGAAATTTCGACGCGATCCTCTTCGACGTGGAAAACAATTGGGACGAACATCCCACATTGAGAAGATCGGAGCAAAATTTTATATTCATGGCTTCAGAGTCCGCTAGCAACTTCCCTGTTTGCCATCCGTACTTTGATTCCTTTTATAACTGGACGTGGAGCTATAAACTGGATTCGAATATTTTAAAAACATTCTTATATATTTTTGACAAAAACGGTAGACCAGTTGGGCCCAAAATAGCCATGAAGTGGATTGATCCAATGAAACCAACATCCAACGACGTCAAACTGAGACTTAACGGCAAAAATAAAGCAGTAGCTTGGTTCGTGTCCAACTGTCGAACCAAGAGTCGTCGAGAATATCTTGCAAATAATCTAACCAGAGAATTGAAGAAACACGACATGAAAATAGATATTTACGGTTGGTGTGGTAAGCTGACCTGCCCGAAAGATCGCATGGATGAATGTTTAAATATGTTAGAAGAAAATTATTATTTCTTTTTGGTATTTGAAAATTCTCTAAGTGAAGATTATGTCACAGAGAAATTAATGCATGCATTACAGCACTTTACTGTGCCGATCGTTTATGGCGGCGCTAATTATTCAAGGCAAGTTAGAAAATAGTTATTTTGAGACTTCTATCTTTGAGCTGACAGACGTCCATCTCTGGACATAGCCCCCTCACTGCTCCGCCAAGCCTTGCCACAACGATCGGTCCTATGCAAACCGCATCCAGTGGGTACCCACGACTTTCACAAAATGCCAAAAACTGGGGCCTCATTTTTATTTGTGTCAACCATGTTGGGGGAGTTGCAAATCGGGCGGAGGTGCTATTGTTTTTTTGAGCCCTACCATACTTCCGAAGACTTAAGAATTACCTACTAAAATTTCATCAGTTTTTTAATTAACTTGAATAATTCTATTTAGGTTCTTACCGCCAGGCTCATACATAAATGCAGGTGAAATGGATGCGGAAACAATTGTGTCTAAAATTATGGAAGCGACAAAGAATCCAGATATTTATCAAAATTATTTCAGGTAAATCATTAGGTTAAATTTATAAATTTTAATTTTAACATATTTTTAATACACAAAAATCGTTCGAATTCAGAATTTATATTTTGTTAAGATTGAATGTTTCCAAATATCTGTAATGTTTTACATCGGCATTCCACAATGAAAAAGGGAAAACATTATGATAGAAAAGGTACACTATTTTTTGTGAATATATATATAGGTAGTATTTCTTGTGCGTGCAGACAAAAAATGCTACAAAAATAACAAATTTATTTAGTGGCTGCTTCAATCATGTATTTGCCAATCGTATTTAAAATAAATCACTTAATTTACTTTTACCGCAGGTGGCATAATCACTACGTTTACAAACGCTCATCGAAAGTTCCAGAAGTGTGTACATTGTGCGAAATGCTAAACAAACCAGGCCAGAGTACAGTCGTAAAAGACTTCAGAAAATGGTGGAATCCAAATTACCAGCAATTGTGTGAAAAAGATTTCAATAGAAACGCCTATCAATTTATAGGACAGTAATTATTTGTGTACTACAAAAATTTGTTAAAATCATTCCATGGAAAGGTCACTTGCAGAAATGTCGTGAAAATTAATATTAAAGCTTGAAGAAAAAAGATAAATCGCTCATCTTATCTTTCTCAATAATTTAATGTATTTTTGTAAAAATCAAAGTTAATTGTGATGCTAATATATTTTGATATATTATAATACATTATTTGATTTTTGTGTTGAAATAAACTCTTTTGGACCAAGTGATTAAAAAGGCATCATAATATCTGGTGAGTTCGAAAAACCCAACTCCTACGCAATGGGCCTTACGCTTATACTGTGAGAAGATAATGGGACAATAATACGGCCTTTATCTGTCACTTATTGATAGAAAATTAACACAAAATCTAATCGTAACACTAAATACATACTCGTAGTATAAAACAAAAAAACACGACTTGTATTACAGGTCTAGCTAATAGAACTGCATTAAAAGATGAAACTAAAATGTTTTTTTTTATTGCATAAATAGGTGGACGAGCTCACAGCCCACCTGGTGTTAAGTGGTTACCGGAGCCCATAGACATATATAACGTAAATACCGCCACACTGAGATATAAGTTATAAGGTCTCAGTGTAGTTACAATGACCGCACCACCCTTCAAACCGAAAGGCATTACTGCTTTACAGCTGAAATAGGCGGGGTGGTGGTACCTACCCGTGCAGACTCACAAAAGGTCCTACAACCAGTAAGAATGTTGTATTTCTTTAAAAATGGGATATAGCACTACAACAATAAAAGAATTATCGTATTGCGAATACCTAAACGCAAAATTACCAACACGGTAATGAGATAAAGGAGATTTTAAAACTTAACATGTAAATTATAAAGTAAATTAAAGTATTATATATTTATTTCAAATATATATTTTAAAGTTATCAAAGTATTGTATTAAATTATTTTCGTACAGCAATAATGCCACGAAATATAAACTTACATTTTAATAAGTTGATAATCAAATTAGTAAGGTTCTAACAAAATGACATTTATATACTGCAAGAAAAACTTAGCATTTAAATCGTAAAACTCCACAGAAATCCTCTTAGTGCGGCCTCATTATTCATAAAGTCGATTCGGCGTAATTCCAATTAGGCTGGACTCATCATCGCCCCCGTTGCTTTTTTCGCTGAAATATAATTAAAATTCCCGCTGACACCTACAAAGATTAAAGCCATTATATCTCGATGACTTGTGGAGAAAAATTACGACGAGTCTTATTTTTCAAAATTTATATTACCGGCTCTATTAAGGCAAAATACTGTTTAAATTGAATGACCTTGTTTCAACTTATATACTATACTGAGACGTTAGAACTATATCTCAAGGTGCGTGGCGCATTTACGTTGTAGATGTCTATGGGCTCCAGTAACCATTTAACACCAGGTGGGCTGTGAGCTCGTCCAACATCTAAGCAATAAAAAAAAACGTATGCACTATAATATTTTTGATAACATATTGGCTGAAACTTATTTATTATTCGAATGATTCTTAAGAAAACAAAACTTGCCTGAGTAGTAGGTAGTAGTAGGTAGAATTCAGTTTTATTAGAAAAATAAATTGGATAGTTTCTTTTTTGGGTAGCCTGAACCAAAATCTTTATATGTTTATTGTTTGTATAAAGGAATTTTTCAACGTATTGTCACGTCATACCCCAAGACTTTTGTTTAACTCGAAATGTTCACACGTTTCAAAGACCAAATAAAAAATTTCAAATAATATATATTTTCTATTATACTTTGTTCGAATATCCTAACCAGGATAAGTTGGGCAAAAAATTGATTTTTAATTATTATTTTTTATTACTATTAAAGCGAATATTTCTTAATATTTAAACTGAAAATGATTTGTCCTCTTAGGTCTTTTTCAACATCTACCCACTTTCATTATTTTCGAACACTGGAACAAAGCATCTATTTAACAAAACACAACATTTTATTTCAAACTTTAATTTAAGAAAACTACCAGCTTCGAATTCAAACTTTGTCCACGAAACGCGTGAAATATTTACGAAAGCAACAGAAACATTATCAAAGTTAATGAAGTTTACAGACTTCATCTAACTAACAAACTTAATCATAAGTTTCAGGGTAGCGAAGTGTGTTTATAATGTAGGTACTACCGGTGCAGTGATGTCGTACATCATTAGACGCACAACTTTAGAAACTTTATTTAAACTGCATAAAACTGTGTAAAGAGACGAAGACTAATACAATTTTATTCAAACTTTCTGTAGAGGTTGCCGCGATGTTAAATCCGACACTAAGAACCGAATCAAATAATTGTGAATTTTATCTTAACAGAGACTTAGATTTTAGAAAAATTCTGAACACACAAAATATTAATAAATAAGAAAGTATTTATCGTTTACATTACAGATTTGACGACTGATTATTTTCTCGTTTACTCGGCAAGGCATCTATCTATCTATATTGATTTTCGTTTCACGAACCATCACCACCTTGATGTGGGATCGCTCGGTTATTGTAGGCCTTGGATTGACATATAAGGTTGGACATTAGGAGGGCAATGTTCCCGATTGACTTCCACGGTGAAGGAATAACATCGTGTAATAAAAATCAAACCCGCAAAATTATAATCAGCGTAATTACTGGTGGTAGGACCTCTTGTGACTCCGCGCGGGTAGGTACCACTACTCTGCCTATTTCTGCCGTGAAGCAGTAATGCGTTTCGGTTTGAAGGGCGGGGCAGCCGTTGTAACTATACTTGAGTTCTTAGAACTTATATCTCAAGGTGGGTGACGCATTTACGTCGTAGATGTCTATGGGCTCTAATAACCACTTAACATCAGGTGGGCTGTGTGAGCTCGTTCACCCAAATAAGCAATAAAAAAAATACAGATACGGGTAAAATATCTCAGAACACACGATGAAAAAGTAACTGTAGTGGGTCAAAACGACCGGATCACAATACTTACCGTATCTTATCATTAATACGGATAAAAAATTATTGTTTAAGTTGTGAATCTGACTGAACCCTGAATCTGTTTTATTTTTTAAGCAATAAATATGTACATTCAATATTCACCGTACCGTAAGTATTTCCTTTAAATTCATGTTAATCATAATTAAAACTATTTTTTCGATTTTCGGCTTTTCGATTTCTGCAATAAACTGTTTAAGAAACAAACTGTCAAACATTAAAATACGGTTTTTTTATTAGTGTGTGTACGTATGTATATGTAAATTTCGAAAAATATTTAATGGGAAATTTGATGGTGTTAGCATAATAATATTCGATAATACCAACCTTAGTGTACATGAAACTGTATAATGATAAAGACGAGATTCAGTCATAAAAGCAGTTTTAATTGCGTCTGAAACTCGCGAAAACCTAAGAAAATGCATGTTAATCTGCAAACTTTCCGTAGTTCCGATAAAACTCGCAGTTCGCTAATAAAATCACGCGGTTACAACACTTGTAAATTAGTTACTTCGGCACTTTCGCGTTAATTTCTTCACTACAAGTTACTTAACTATACTGAGACCTTAGAACTTATATTTCAAGGTGGGTGTCGTATTTACGTTGTAGATGTCTATGGGTTCCAGTAACCACTTAATACCAGGTGGGCTGTGAACTCGTTCACCCATCTAAGCAATAAAAAAAGAACTTGTACATATAGTCAGAATTCTAACATAAGTAAAGTAAAGCCCGGCTATACTTCGCAGAACCTTCGGTAGATATTACTCGAAGCACACCAATTCGTTGCAGTTACTCGCGTTTCACCCCGTTTCCGTTAAAAAAATAGTACTAGTATCAATTTGACATTGAGCAGTATACGATCATAATATGTTTCTAGACTTTAATGTTCAAATCAAACATGTGGTGTTAACGACGTAGAGAATATCTTTCACCGAGCCGGCGAATTTTGTTTAGTAGACCTCGGTAGAACTTGTATACATATGTTTAAGCAAGCTATTGTAAATGTCTTAAGCGAGATTCAGGCATCTGTCAAATATCTCTGTGCTCTACGAGTATGAAGGCTACCTGCCACAAACATTATTTTTTTAATAATAATAGTACCTGTTATCATGCTAAGCCTATTCGTCCCCAACCCCGTATCCCGACAAGGATCTGACATTTAGTTTTAGTGTATATCGAATCCAATCACGTCATCACCAAGCCTGAAAGATTGCATGCCGTGTGGCGATTCTCTCCTACCAAAAATCAAGTGCGAACTCTAATGCAATAATGTATTGATTATGTGAATAGCATATGAACAATTCAGCGCACTAGCAACAAAGATTAATAGATAGAAAGAATTAATCATTTTGATGTGAAACATCTATAGCCGCACGTAAAACCGATTTCTGGCGTGGCGACGCGTCGCCATGCGCAATCGACTCTGCGATTCTCTCCCTCTCGATCCGGCGTTAAGCCATCTCTCTCGCTACACTGAGCTCGGATACCTATAGTATATACTCCGTAGTGTATACAGTGTTGTTTACTACAGTACACATAACTTGTGTTTTACTTGAAAACAAATTATTTTTACGTAATATTTTATTTTATCATTATGACATATTTAGTTCCTATCACAATCTGTTCTTTTCTGCATATTACTTTTACAAAATAATGTCGATGTTTCACATCTGCCAGGCGTCCCGTGACGACTCACATTTTTTTTTAATCGATATTTAGTTCAAATTTCTCGATGCTCCCTGTTTTCCATAGGTTACTAAATAGTTTATATTTTCATATTTCGAATCGCAGAAATAATTAGAAATATACGTTAATTGTGTGATATCGCTTTTATAAATTACGTTACACAATTTCCGACGTTCGATTAGTTTTCGGAGTCACCAACTGTTACTATAAAAATCTAATATTCATGAAACATTTAACAATCACAGTTAAAAAACTACAAAATACGATGTTGTAGAGTACAAACCTCTTATTACATTTTGAAAGAAATAAATCTTTAAAGGCACTCGTTATTTCAAGGAATACAAGAGTTTATTCTGTGCGATATCCTTTGCCTCTCTCAAAGCTTCAATCCCTCTTGAATCTACAAACGCTTCTAGATTTCCAGAATTAGCTTCATATAAATCTGTATGTCTCGGTTAGAATTTTGAAAAACATTAATGATGGGACAGCTGATAAAGTATCGATATGTTTCCGAATTTTAAGTCATAACTTGGGACATTTTTAACATTTAAAACATACTAAATTGCTTGACTATCTCATTCTAATTATTAATATTATTTAAATTGCGAAGAAATATTGTAAATAGAAATGTTTATGCTATCAAAATAAGAGTAGAAGTGAATAAACAAACATGAAATACTAAAATGTTGTTCTTCCCTTTTTTGACTGAAAGAAGACGACTACGTAGGCAAAAAGCCAAATCGCAAGTGGAAAAAAACCCAGGTCACAATCATTCACGCTAGATATTTTTTTAGGAGATTTTATGACCTGGTAACTGAGACCTTTAAGTCATGTCTTCTTTTAATTTATATTATTCATATTTTTATGAAAAGTGATATTATGGAGTGAAATGAAATGAAGATGATTAATTTGAAAAACTAATCAACTGGGATGAAATTAAACGAAATGAATTGAGACGATATGGGATGAAATATAATCTCAGTAAAATGGTGGTCATTTACTAAGATTTTTTCAGTGGACTTTTTGGAGGCCCCGAGAAGTTACGTCCAGCGGCTTTGTTTCATTTTCCCACATTTGTGCACTTTCACAGATATTAAACAGTTAATAAACCACCATTATTACACATTTAAACCCGAAGAAACACTAAATAGACAAAATAAAACAAATCACACAACTTCACTCCTCGCCTTCCCGCCAAAAAGTCCATTCACGCTAGAAAGCCTGATTACTTCTCAGACAAAATATTCTATGTAGTCAAAAATACACAGACTCTCACAAAACCAATTTCAAACAATCAAACCGGGAAAGAGGCGAGAAAATAAAAATGACCATGACAGAAAGACAAAGTGAAACATGAAAATACTTATAGACATTTTTGAGATACATATTATATAATTTTGAGGGTTATAATTTCATATATTTTTATTGTTGGTATTTTTTTTATTTTGATAACGATTAATCGTCTTGTATTCGATTAAATGGTAATTTGAATTAAGAACTGGTAACACCGAGCGTTTGTCATGGCAGGCGAACATCAAGCCATTCTATTTTCTTGGACTTCTTGGTGGGAACGCGAAAAGCGAAGTTGTGTGAATTGTTCTATAACGTTATATAGACATTTCTTATTTTCTTTAAATGTGTAATAACGGAAGTTTATTGACTATTTAGTATCTGTGAAAGTGCACAAATATGGGAAAATTAAACAAAGCCGCTGGACGTAGCTTCTTCTACAGGGATCTTCCAAAAAACCACTGAAAAAGTCTCAATAAATAACCACCATTTTACTGAGATTATATTTCAAACAAACCAACAAACATATCCCACAAAATAACATATTAAATCCATGGTCTTGGAACATTCGAAGCGGAATAATCTACTAAAAAAACGAGAGACGATAATGAAAGTAAAAAACCGTTCAAAAGTCCTGCTACTACTATTTAACCAAAAATTTTCAGTGTGTGTAATTTCACAGGCGAACGAACAAATACAGATTAAAAGTAATTTCCCAAATACATTTGAAAATACCACTCGTTCGCATCACTAGGAGTCGTTTCGTTATAAAAATGCGAAATCGTTCTGATACTTAGTAACTCGTATGTGGAATCTTTATGATCATCATACTTCTGGCAATAAATTTCACATTGCTTGGAACGATTACTTTTGAATGTTTTAAGCTTTATAGTAAAGGGTATTGCACAATATATCGTGAACGAACTAGAAATAAAAATCGTTGATCAAACCAAGAATTAAGAATTAATTAAGTTATTTACAGTGTTTTAAAATCTGACAGAATAAAATTACCTCGAAGAGGTGGAACATTATTCGTGAACTTTTAGGAACTATATCTGAACTATACGCAAATTATAATTAAATTTTGATACGATGATCCTTTAACATAAAATGATGTATTTGCCACAGGGATAAATCAATCCCATTTCGCATTCCCGTAACTATAATTCAGGCTGCAGGTTGTTCGTGTACAATGACAAAAAAAAATACGCAAGAAAAACTACGTACTTACAAAAAGTAAATAAAATTTTAACATTTATCGAAATTCTGCAAATAAAAATTTATTTCTCTGAAAATATGTCATTGAGAATAGTACCGAGTCATCGCTTCTAAGATCCGCCCAAGCCGTGTAGCAGAAAGTGGATCGTAGCCCCCGGCTCTACACTTGATCGCAAATAGACAATGCGAAAAAAATATCGAGATGAATTCCCTTTCGTCTAGGTATTCACATAAAGAAATCTGTGGTTTACGTAGTGACTGAATTTTACTTGAATTTCTATTAATTTTTCCTCCTTTTTTTTTCTTAGATGGGTGAACGAGCTCACAGCCCACCTGGTGTTAAGTGGTTACTGGAGCCCATAGATATCTACAACGTACATGTGTCACTCACCTAGAGATATCAGTTCTAAGGTCTCATTATAGTTACAACGGCTATAACCCTTCAAACCGAAACACATTACTGCTTCACGGCAGAAATAGGCAGGGTGGTGGTACCTACCGGTGCGGACTCACAAGAGGTCCTACCATCAGTAAAAATCTTATAAGTGTTATAAATTAATTTGGGGTACCACCTTAAATTTCCGTTCGTTTGGTTCGATTTGAATACCTTAAGCTTCAATGATCGATGTATAAACTCATGAAAAATATTACCTGGAAACTAAAAAATGAAAGACATTATAATAACGTTTTAAGTCTCGTAAGCAAGCAGGTGTTCAACAATTCACATAAACCATGGATTATGCTCAGTTGACGTTTTACGCTGATATGGGTGGCTCAATGTGCGGCGTCGTCGTCTTCTATTATACTGTTGTTTCATTTCGATGCTTTTTTCATTTTTTAAGCACCGTCTAGATTTACCATACTTTTTATTCTCTTCTTCTTTGTCTCCACCTTATCCCACCTTATGCCACTAGGTTGGGTCGGCTCAGCAATTTTTTCTATTCCATTATTTTCTATCAGCAGTCATCTAAACACTCTTTTCTCTCTCATATCGTCATTTACACACTCATCCATGTCTTCTTCGGTCGACTTCTTCTCCCTCTACCTTGCACTACCATTTTCATACATGTCTTAGTCACATGCATCTCGTCTCTGCGCATCATACGTCCATACCACGCTAACCGTCCACTCTTTAATATGTCAATCACCTACTACCACTTTCACACTTACTCTGATATACTCATATACATACTTTTTATTCTGCACCGCTCAATATCACGCTATCTATGCGAGCTTACAGTCATAACCAGAAAAAATATCATCTCGTCCAATATGATGCGGACATAAAAGAAAGTATTCCATACTTTCAATCGGGCCCAAGTTTGTTTTATTATTACCTCTTTTCGAGAATTATTAATTGAAGGGATTTCCAAGCGACTATAAATTTCTGCGTTCCCGTAACGCCCACACAGCGACATTTCAAACAAACGCATCGATTTCCAACTAATATTTTACACATTCGCTGTACAACAAAAACTCATACCAACCACAACATTCCAGCTGTGGAAATGGGAAAGTGTAACTGACAATCTAAAAATTATTATATACACATTTCTTTTTTCGAAAAATTTCTAGATTTTTTTTTGTTGATTAGTTTGATGGACGAGTTCACAGCCCACCTGGTGTTAAGTGGTTACTGGAGCCCATAGACATCTACAATGTAAATGCGCCACCCACCTTGAGATATAAGTTCTAAGGTCTCAGTATAGTTACAACGGCTACCCCACCCTTCAAACCGAAACGCATTACAGCTTCACGGCAGAAATAGGCGGGGTGGTGGTACCTACCCGTGCGGACTCACAAGAGGTCCTACCACCAGGAAATTTCAATAACTGATATTAGCACTAATAACAGCTGTCAACAAACATAATCAAAAGAGACATGATCCTACCGGTGAGCGAATGATTTAGGAAAATCTATAATAAGAGTTGCTAGATTTTAATATACCTTTGAACAACGGCATCATGGTTCTAGGAAAACTACTTCGAAGTGAAAGAGAAATAGTGCCAACAGCCAGCCCTTTCGTTCTCACTAAAGAATACTAAAAAATCTTGCCCTTTCTGGTGTTCAACCTACCTGTTGTCGCGATTTGAATCGAATTCGATTTCATTATTAAATCTATTTTATCATTAAATCTTCGAAACTATCCATTGAACCTACAATCCATCATAATTACTATACTTTATTCCAATTACGAAGTCCATTTTGACACTTCTTAGAACGTAACTCTTCACGTTATGATGCATAATTTGAAATAATAATCATTTTTTGTTCATGGTCGTAAACATAATTTAAAAAATACACAATCAATCTTAATCATTATACAATTAATTCATACACACAATAACATAATAATAATATCTGTCTCATGGGACTACGTAATTGGAATAGAATATAGTAGTATTTTAAAAGCCGCCTACCTCGTTACGACGTTGGACTATCAAACCAACAGAGGCGTCGACGCGGTCCGGCGCTCAAATGTAAATTAAATGATGAATAGATACGCGCCCGAACGCGCTGTGGGTAGGCAAAAAATAACTCTCCTATTATTTCGTTGCTGTTTGCATCAGTTTTTTTTGTGGACTATCAGGTTTTTTTTGGGTTATTGGCTGGAATTAATTTCAAAAATATAAACGCTACACTTTAAACGCTCTAGTGATGGTCTTTTGTGACCTTTAATAAATCGATACTAAGATCTTGCTTATTTTCTGATTTAAAACTCTTTTTATAATTTATTGTCATGCCTTTGAGCTTCCGATATCAAACGTGCCATGAATTCTATTGAGTACCTACATCAATCCAAAAAATGTTAATGTTAATAAAAATTGTGTTGAACAAATATTCAAAGCAATAAGCAGTCGCCAAATAAACTTATTACTTGAAATCAGAGTTGTAATATCTAGGCAACGTTATTGGAAGTGCATTTCCAAGATTATTCTCTCGGTAGTTAGGAAACTGGCTTCGGGCCAGCTAGATTGCGCCTTATGAGTGCGATACCTTTAGATAGTGTTTACTTTATTCTAACATTGTTTGTATTGCAGGGTAATGAGATATTTCATTTAAATGGATAAATGTTCTACAAGTTTTGCTCTATACTTAAACATGTCTCATATCATCATACGATCTTTGTTGAATAAATGTGAATTAATTTAGACAAGCCCAGAAGTGGAGATATCGAATGATAATTAAAAGTAATAATAAAGAGCAGCCGTTGTAATGTAAAACTGATTGCTCATTCCTCATGATAACTATTTTAAGTATGGATTACTTTTAGTACAGTTATCGGTATTAGTAACGTTATGTTCACTAGGCGTATAAAAATTGAATGCACAAAATGGTTCAAAATGGTTTTATTGAATATGGTAACATAATGGGTAAGAACGAAAAATTGGTACTGTTGCAAATTACCGATTTAAGTGAAAAAGCAACCTTTGACAAGGAAATGTTACCAAATGAAAATAAACATTTATTACTGTACAAGGAAATTACATTTATATTTATTTATTTTGTACAAATTATTTTTAAGATTAACAGCCAAAAATTGTATTGGATTAACATAATAAAGACGCATTCATAATTGTATGTAAATGTAAATTGTAATGTAAAAATATAAACAAATCCATAAATAGGATTATACTTTTAATTTTCCATTACTTTATAATATTATTTCTAAAAGAACCAGCTATAAAATAATATTTCTACGAAATGATTCTCCTTCATAAAACTAAACTTTATATATTTAATTTTATAATATTCATTAAACGCTTTGCAATGGCTTGACAAAGCGCATGAATGTTGAACTAATTTTCACTAATTTCAAACAAATCATCTTACTAACCTGAAATCTGAAGTGAGGCCGATGCATTTTCCCATACTAATGATTGTGCAAAAACTTCCCCAAAGCCACTGTATCGGAAGAGAACTGACGATATTCATAATTTTCTAACAAACCTTCGAGCCATACTGACTCGATGGTGCAGTAGTAATCGCCATTGACTGTTGTGTTCGATTCTCACATCGGGCAAATATTGTGTGATGAACAAGTTTGTTTGCTCTTTTTCTGGGTGTTTATTTTCTATATATTTAAACATATGGGAGTATGTATAGTGATCTTTTTTTTTTCTTACCTAAGCTGAGAGCCTTGAGAGGCTATATCAGCGTAACCTTAACTAGTAGGTGAGCTCACGGGGCTCAAACCTAACGACGTTGCTAACACGAACCCTAGCAAGAGCCGTGCTTCGCAGAATCTACCACCGGATCGGAAACCCGACCCACTGAGAAGACCCGGCGAGAAACTCAATGGGCTGTGTCTGTGGGGTAATTTACTCGCCAAGTCCAAGCAAGCGACGGGTTCGACGAGAACGATGACCGGTGCTTGAGGTACCTAAAAGCACACCGTTAGTGGATCAGGAGGATCCGAAATGACGTGTTTAGGGCGACGTCGACTGCTTTCCATTCTGTACGCAGGATCGGGAATGTAGTTACCGGCGGCCACGATGAGAGGGTTCTCGTGTCGTGCCGCTTTATCGAAGTGATATAGTGATCACTGGTTCCGATGGTCCTATTTTGGAGCCAGGTGACTGTGTGTGAGTTGTCCCCGGTTATTATTTTGAATAGTATTTTTCAATTACTTAAAGTAGGTACGTGATTCCCGCTTAAGGATTTTAGGATTGTTTACTTTAAAACCCTGCTCGTATATTTTATACGCATTACAACCAAATCATATTTTGTTTAAAGTCGACTAAGATAATAATAACATCAAAAAGTTTTAATTACGAAACGTATTCTCCGCAGGGTATAATCATCACTTTGTAAAGCTCCAAAACTTGTCCATGCGGATTACGAGCAACCCTAAAATGTTAATAAATCGATTCAAACTGGATATAAATCTAATTACAAAGTTTTTATATGGGCTTAGACGCGTGTGTTAAAGTTGATCGAAAATTTTCAGTATACCAGTTTAATTTATTAATTTTATTTTATTATTATTAATTATAGAGTTCATAGCAGGTAATAATTATTGAGGGACAACATAGAAAATATGTTGCATAAAATTAAATGTTGGTGCTAAAATACGAAATTAGATAGAGCACGATGCAATGGTCCTTGACGTAGACAAACTATTTCCACTTTGCTGTAGTCCAGCTATGAGACTCTCTTTAGTTTTTAACTCTAGCGTGCTCTAATTATTAATTCTGTTTGTTCTATTCTCAATTCTATTTCGTATTTCTCTTAAAGTAAGATAAACTTAACACGCAACTTTGCATTACTATTAATTATAATAGTACAATACCTATTAATGTTAGTTAGAAGCAAAAAATAGCGGCTGATAGAAGAGAATGGAATTGAAAAATTCGCTGTACCGACCCTACCTAGTGGGATAAGGTGGAGACAAAGAAGAAGAAGCAAAAATATATATTTTCGTATTATTTAAATGGCAGAACGAAATTAATAATGACAGAAATCATTAGAAATCATTAGAAATCACTCATTTGCTTGAGCAGTACCCATCTGCGGAGGTGGTGGTTCTTGGAGATTTTAACGCTCACCACCAAGAGTGGTTGGGGTCCAGAACCACTGACCTCCCGGGTCGGGCTGCCTACGATTTCGCCCTGGCCTACGGCCTCTCCCAGCTGGTGACACAGCCCACCCGTGTCCCAGATATTGAGGGGCACGAGCCTTCTCTGTTGGACCTTCTGCTGACCACCGATCCAGCCGGATACAGTGTGGTGGTCGACGCTCCGCTCGGATCGTCTGATCACTGCCTTATCCGTGCTGCCACACCACTCTCTCGTCCTAGTCGTCGAACGACGACCAGGTATCGAAGAGTTTGGCAGTATTTGTCAGCAGATTGGGATGGATTGCGTGAATTTTACGCATCCTACCCATGGGGGCGGTTCTGCTTTTCCTCTGCTGATCCTGACGTCTGTGCGGACCGTCTTAAAGACGTGGTGCTCCAGGGGATGGAATTGTTTATTCCCTCCTCTGAAGTGCCCGTTGGGGGTCGCAGCAGACCCTGGTATAACAATGCCAGCAGGGATGCTGCACACCTCAAGCGGTCCGCATACGTGGCATGGGATAATGCCAGGAGACGTCAGGACCCTAACATCTCAGAGGAAAGGCGGAAATATAACGCCGCTTCCAGGTCCTACAAGAAGGTTATTGCCAAGGCGAAGTCGGAGCACGTTGCTAGAGTTGGCGAGCGACTAAAGAGCTATCCCTCTGGGAGCCGTGCTTTTTGGTCGCTCGCCAAAGCCGCAGAAGGAAACTTTTGCAGGTCTAGTCTCCCACCACTGCGAAAGTCCGACGACAGTCTGGCCCATAGTGCGAAAGAGAAGGCTGACCTTCTGGTCAAACTCTTCGCCTCGAACTCGACCGTGGATGACGGGGGTGCCACACCACCGAACATCCCCCGGTGTGATAGTTCCCTGCCGGAGATCTGCTTTACACAGTGTGCAGTCAGGCGGGAACTCCGACTCCTGGACGTCCATAAGTCGAGTGGGCCAGACGGCATCCCCGCAGTGGTTCTGAAAACGTGCGCCCCTGAGCTGACGCCTGCGCTAACGCGTCTGTATCGCCTCTCTTAGTGCGCTAACAGGGTTCCGTCTTCATGGAAGACCGCCCACGTCCACCCTATCCCCAAGAAGGGTGACCGGTCGGACCCATCGAGCTATAGGCCTATCGCGATAACTTCCTTGCTTTCCAAGGTGATGGAGCGAATAATAAATATACAACTTCTGAAGTATCTTGAAGATCGCCAGCTGATCAGTGACCGACAGTACGGTTTCCGTCACGGTCGCTCAGCTGGCGATCTTCTCGTATACCTTACTCACAGGTGGGCTGAAGCCTTGGAGAGCAAGGGCGAGGCTCTTGCTGTGAGCCTTGATATCGCGAAGGCCTTCGACAGGGTCTGGCATAGGGCACTTCTGTCGAAGCTACCATCTTACGGAATCCCCGAGGGTCTCTGCAAGTGGATCGCTAGCTTTTTGGATGGGCGGAGCATCACGGTCGTTGTAGACGGTGACTGCTCTGATACCATGACCATTAACGCTGGCGTTCCACAAGGTTCGGTGCTCTCCCCCACGCTTTTCATCCTGTATATCAATGACATGCTGTCTATTGATGGCATGCATTGCTATGCGGATGACAGCACGGGGGATGCGCGATATATCGGCCATCAGAGTCTCTCTCGGAGCGCGGTGCAAGAGAGACGATCTAAACTTGTGTCTGAAGTGGAGAACTCTCTGGGGCGAGTCTCCGAATGGGGTGAATTGAACTTGGTTCAATTCAACCCGATAAAGACACAAGTTTGCGCGTTCACTGCGAAGAAGGACCCCTTTGTCATGGCGCCGCAATTCCAAGGAGTATCCCTGCAACCTTCCGAGAGTATTGGGATACTTGGGGTCGAGATTTCGAGCGATGTCCAGTTTCGGAGTCATCTGGAAGGCAAAGCCAAGTTGGCGGCCAAAATGCTGGGAGTCCTCAACAGAGCGAAGCGGTACTTCACGCCTGGACAAAGGCTTTTGCTTTATAAAGCACAAGTCCGGCCTCGCGTGGAGTACTGCTCCCATCTCTGGGCCGGGGCTCCCAAATACCAGCTTCTTCCATTTGACTCCATACAGAGGAGGGCCGTTCGGATTGTCGATAATCCCATTCTCACGGATCGTTTGGAGCCTCTGGGTCTGCGGAGGGACTTCGGTTCCCTCTGCATTTTGTACCGTATGTTCCATGGGGAGTGCTCTGAGGAATTGTTCGAGATGATACCGGCATCTCGTTTTTACCATCGCACCGCCCGCCACCGGAGTAGAGTTCATCCATACTACCTGGAGCCACTGCGGTCATCCACAGTGCGTTTCCAGAGGTCTTTTTTGCCACGTACCATCCGGCTATGGAATGAGCTCCCCTCCACGGTGTTTCCCGAGCGCTATGACATGTCCTTCTTCAAACGAGGCTTGTGGAGAGTATTAAACGGTAGGCAGCGGCTTGGCTCTGCCCCTCGCATTGCTGAAGTCCATGGGCGACGGTAACCACTCACCATCAGGTGGGCCGTATGCTCGTCTGCCTACATGGGCAATAAAAAAAAAAAAAAAAAAAAAAAAACGCGAGAACCTAATTTTTAATTTGTGAGACGTGACATACCTCTGAGTTACAGTTTAAATTAGTATATAACGGTAGGCAGCAGCTTGGCTCTATCCTTGGCATTGCTGACATCCATGAGCCAATGTAATCATTCACCATCAGGTGGATCGTATGCTCGTCTGACTATGAGGTTAATAAAAACATTTTCAATAACTCAATAGTTTTTATTGCGTTTCCACAATCCAGTCTAACCAATGTAAGCGGATCTCCCATTTCCCTCAAGCAGAATCTTACTAATATTCTGATATGTCAACTTAGTCTCAATCTTATCTATCGATATATTTCTACTGTAGGTTTCTGATACCGTAGATTTTTTACAAACATTTTTGGTACTTAGATGCTCTGGAAATTGTACCAAATCAATGCAAATAAAAGTCAAAGCAAATAAAATAAATTTAGAAGTCGTCGTGGCCTAAGGGATAAGACGTCCGGTGCATTCGTGTTGAGCGATGCACCGGTGTTCGAATCCCAGGCGGGTACCAATTTTTCTAATGAATTACGTACTCAACAAACGCTCACGATTGACTTCCACGGTGAAGGAATAACATCGTGTAATAAAAATGAAACCCACAAAATTATAATTTGCGTAATTACTAGTGGTAGGACCTCTTGTGAGTCCGTGCGGGTAGGTACCACCGCCCTGTCTATTTCTGCCGTGAAGTAGTAATGCGTTACGGTTTGAAGGGTGGGGCAGCCGTTGTAACTATACTGAGATCTTAGAATTTATATCTCAAGGTGGGTGGCGCATTTACGCTGTAGATGTCCATGGGCTCCAGTAACCACTTAACACCAGGTGGGCTGTGAGCTCGTCCACCCATCTAAGCAAAAAAAAACCCTGAATATTATTATGAAAGTAACTCTCAACAAATCAAAGGTAACAAAAAGAAAAATGCGTTAAAACTTTAGCTGCCACACATTAACATATATTCACTTATTCTATAACAACTATACCACCGATATATCCGATTCTAAATACAAAATACAGTCATTTCACCGACCGAGGAAACTTTTGCCGACGCACAAAAGAAAGTAAACAGGAACGAACTGAGCCAGTTTAGTGAGAAGTTAGCTAGTTAGGGCGCACGAAGCGGTTTTACCGAAATGGGGGTAGTCCGCAAACCCAATATAACAAACTTCCAACTAGTTATTTATCTAATTCGAGCCGGCCAGTGGACATTGTAACCCTGAAAGTGTTCGTTTTGTTTGCTGTTACAATTAACTTGTTTTGGTTTGATGTATTCTGGCTTCTATGTATTGTATATGGAGTTATGGGAAATAGACAAGTTCAATACATTTTCAAATGCAAATTTTGGTTAAGAAGATTCGGTATTTTGAGCGTTTGGAATCGGTTTCACACCAGAAGAAGTGGGAGGATATCTGCCTGATTTTACTGATTAAAAATGTAATAAAGCAAAATTAAAAAACAATATTTTACGGTTTCATCCTTCAAACCTCTTTTTCTAAATTTCTTTTCCTACACTTTTAAATCCACCTATCAAATAGAGCACTGACCTGGAAAGTATCTGGCAAAAGAAAGAGAGGCCGCCCCAGAACAACTTGACGTCGCTCGGTGGACCAGGAGCTAGATGTCTTGGGCATGACGTGGGAGGAGCTAGAACAGACTGCCCAAGACCGATGTAAATGGAAAAATTTGATTCGAGCCCTACACCCCAGCAGCGGGTAATAGGAAAGAATGATGATGAAACTTTTAAATACGTCCAAGTGTCAGTTTTATTAGTCTCCCGCATCACCTCTGTTAAAAATCATTTCATTTTGAAATAAACCATTCATGTATACGTATTTGTTAAATATAATGAAACAAAACTTGAATAAATTAAAAAAAAAAATTGAGAGAATTGTATCTGCAGCTCCATACTTTGAAATTGTATAGGTTCATTATGTTCATTAAATTCGCCTACACAATTCACTTGTTTACCGAAAAGTGTGCTCGCATCGATTTAACACATGTTCTTCAAACAACATAACAGATTGTACAGATTGAACATTCTGTGTGCCAAAACATCTTCTTCCCTTATTTCTCCCACATTCTATACGTTTTTATTGGGCGCTTAACTTAAGCTGCTAACGGATAAAACAGCTAAAATAGTAGAGAATGCTCACTACAAAAATGTATCTTTACAATATGCTATTCATGTACTTTGCACACAATATATAATAAACAACCTCACTGTAACCAAAAACACCATAAACCGATAGAAAAAAATCCATTTCCAACATCAAATACTCTGTTGTATAACAAATATGTATAGATATTTTACATCCTAATTTTCGCATTTTTGTTTACAAAAAACGCTATTACACTTGGCAGGAAAGAAGACTATTATATTATACAGATTATATATATTAAACAGACCTTCTGTTTAAATCACAGATTGTGTAGCGTTGAGCATGTAGAGAGAAACGGAGGCGGACGAAATTAATGAACTTTTTGGGAACCCTCCGCCGAATCCGTTAAGTCTATCGATCAACCACTCTCCGTGCTCAACTGACGTGTTAGTATACAAGCACTACATGTTAGTATACTAGCACTGGTATAAACAGTAGGCATCAGCGTCTATCTGAAATACAGATAGCCCGGGGACATCGTCTGTCACATCTAGGGCAATCTATCTAGTTATCCTATGGCACTACAAAAGAGTATTTTCTGGGGTCAAAGGAGATTGTCAAATCGACGTTCGTACCGGAAGGCACTCTGCACATACATTTTGCACTGAATTTCACAAAATATTGGATGGTTGACGGATCGGCGATCCCCTTCTAGCACTAGCTTTAGAAAGAGATAAAATCACCGGAATACTCGTAGCTGTCAGCACGGACGAGAGTTGCCGCTCATACGTTTCTTTTTTGTTTACAATTTGTGCATTTTCTCTTTGTAAAAGGCAATAGAGCGTATCATGAATTATACTATTTTAATTTAAAGTTTTATGCATGTATTTCTTTAACTCTTTATTCAGTTAACATTTCCGGACCACTGAATAATGTAGTTTCGCAGACGTATTAATAAAATACTTTTTATTTATTGCTTAGATGGTTGGACGAGCTCACAGCCCACCTGGTGTTAAGTGGTTACTGGAGCCCATGGACATCTACAACGTAAATGCGCCACCCACCTTCAGATATAAGTTCTGAGATCTTAGTATAGTTACAACGGCTGTCCCACCCTTCAAACCGAAGCGCATCACTGCTTCACGGCAGAAATAGGCGGGGCGGTGGTACCTACCCATGCGGACTCACAAGAGGTCCTACCACCAGTTGATTAGGTCTATTCCTTTGGATTTAAAATTAGCAGCTTCACTGTAATTTAACAATGGAAATAACCATTAGTTTCCATGTTATAATGCTTTAAAATAGTGTATTCTTTTACATTTTGCTAGAGAATAACTTCAAAAAAATTGAAAACACATTTTAATCTTCACAATTTTCATCATACTCCATATTTGATTCATACGAATTGGTTTTCAAAATAACTTCACATTATTTGTATACTATTATATTTTACAATATGCCAACAGCACAAAAACCGTAATGCATCGTCACTACGAGTAGTACCACCCAACACATAAATCTTAAAAGCATGTCTGTCACTCCAGAACTATTTGTCATAAAATATGCTAAGTGATTTCCCTGGTACAAGCATTACATGCTTCGAATTCGTTGAATCATTCTAGTTTAAATATATGGGCACATTACCCGAGATTTACTTGTGTAAACATAACAAATATATTTCTATTTAAAATGGTAAACATTTCTACTGCCGTTTAGCTTGGTTTAGTGATTTTGTGTGTTGACGGTAAATATGACAGTTGGAATGTGAAAATATTGTTGGCTATAAGACAGGAGGAGTAGGTAGTGGATGGATTAATTATTTACGAATCATATAAGGCAGACTTTGAAAACATCACGTTTATATCAGTCACATCACCAAATGAGTTTAAGAGTAAGTAAATTTGCCGTTTCTTCTTAGTAAATAAATCCATGAAAAGGTACACAAGCGTTAGACATTGTTTTTAATTTCTCCTCAATCAATTAGGTATTTACGTTACAGTTACAACAATTTATATAGGGTGGGGTATTCACTTTGTGACCATGACCATGACTATGGGCTCCATTAGTTGTTTTTATTTATTTATTGCTTAGATGGGTGGACGAGCTCACAGCCCACCTAGTGTTAAGTGGTTACTGGAGCACATAGACATCTACGACGTAAATGCGCCCCCCACCTTGGGATGAAACGCATTACTGCTTCACGACAGAAATAGGCAGGGTGGTGGGTGGTGGTACCTACCCGCGCGGACTTACTAGAGGTCCTACCACCAGTAATTACGCAAATTAAAATTGTGTGTAATTAGATGGGCTGTGAGCTCTTTCTATGCAATCAAATTTAATAAGCATTACTATATCACGTCACGATATTTTTAGCTTGCACAATTCGCACCTTTAGAATTATAGAGACCTATTTCGAAATTTCTGGATTTCGACTTTAATTCAAAAATTGACTTAGAACGACCTTTTTCAGCGACTGTTAATAGTCAAATTACCAAAAGTAGCTCATAAAAGGACAAACTTATCTATCGGTCTCTTTCACTCCGTCCCCCTCCTCTGTCTTTTCGGTTTGAAAACTTTATTCGATGTTTTCCAAAAAACACATATTTTGATTTGGGTCTCTATAATTCTAAAGGTGCGAATTGTAAGGCAGCCGATTAAATACCTACACCAATTCACAAAGGTCAACTACAATAATCGATACAGTATTGTGTTCGCCGCTCGTTTGTCAATTTGAGTACATTCGTCATCGGTCGGCCGTGTTTACACGATGGTATTAGCTAATGGATTCGCAGAGATAGGTCAGATCTATTGTGTTTACCACAGCATCTATACGTACCGATTGGGTTTAGTGCATTATATGTTTTATTTCTGTCAATAGCGACTAAGGGATTCATCGGAGAATGGTCAGTATCAGCAATAAGGTACTGTTACACATGCTCTAAAATAGCACGCTAAAAAGCGTGCTATTGAGTATGGTCAATACGTGCATGCTTGTGAACAGTTTACATTTGCTAGCGATAAGCATGCTAGTTTTAAGTATGGTATTTATTTATGTAGTTTATGTATGTATTTGTATTATACCTGTTGCAAACGACTGATCTATACCAGCATGCTCAATAAGCAAACCTGCTTAGACGCGCTTAAAGCACGCCCCCTTCCACCCACGCCGCAGGTAGCATGCTCAAAAATCGCACGCCTATTGATTTTTAAGTAAACTCGAAATGAGCATGCTACTTTTGAGCAACATTCCGACACACATGCTACTAAGCAGCAACTGCTCAATAGAAGCATGCTTTCATGTTTGAAATGAGCATGTGTAACAGTACCTTAATACCATCGTACTGCGATCGTCCACCAACTGCACTTACTTGTATAGCGGCTTGGAAAAGAAGTCATGCATTACGACTAAAATGAGAGTCTTTAATACAATTAAGACTTCTTGAAGTGAATGAAGTTATTCGCGTGGTGTCTGTAGGATCGGATAACCACTTATTTTTTTTTAATTTTATTGCTTAGCTGGGTGAAAGAGTCGGGTTGATTGTGCCTACCCGTGCGGAGTCACAAGACGTTCTACCACCACTAATTACGCAAATAATAATTATGCGGGTATTTTGATTTTTTATTACACAATGTTATTCCTTCACCGTGGAAGTCAATAGTGAACATTTTTAAGTACGTGTTTCATTAGAAAAATTGTCACTTGCCTGCACGATTCGAACACAGACAGACACAGTTGCATTTCTCTACAAGAATGGACCGGACGTCTTATCATTTAGGCCACGACGACTTCAAAACTTATAATATGTACTAAGTAAGCCGTGAGCTATTTCATCAACACGAGTTCGTATTTCTGTGCTAAAATAATTACAACAGAAAAATATATGCTGACTCTTAATCTGACAGCGGCTAAATCGAGTAATTATTCGACACGGTAGAGATTCTAAAATAGTCACAAGATACGCGATCTACTTTTTCAAAGGAAATTGGAAAATACTCTTTAGTGGTACAGAACGCTCACTCATATGCGTTCCAAGAATAAATAAAAAATAATAATAAAAAGCGCGAGCCCAAACCACAAAAGCAGTTCTGATTATTTCTGGGACTTGCCAAAACCGAAGTCAATACCTACTACCTAAATAGTTTTGTGGATTTAAAATAAATCTAAAATAATAAATAAAAATTTTGACAAATTATTACACGGCATAAAACCTTGTAATTAATGAACTTATATACCCTAATGTTGCAATCACGTCAAAAAAATAGATATAACAGATACTTTTCGAATTTTTTGTTCCAATAGAACAATACAACGGCTTCTGAGTTTCGGAATTCAAAAGAGGATCGTGCCCGTACAAAAATGACAAGTTGGCGGAACTGTCGCGTGCCAATAAACTGGAATCGGAGCAGATAGTGGCTGTCATGTTCAAACGACGCTGCCCGTTACTTAACAAACAAAAAAAAAGAAAAACGCGGGAACAGTGAAAGGTTTGTACACTCTACCGAAATACTTTCTTTCAGAAATAAAAAAAATCAAAACTCAATAAGTTTTCATGTCATTTTTTTTTTGCGAAGAGAATGAAATTTCAATGGACTTCAAATTGTTTTGTAATAATAATAAAAGCCTTTATTCAGACGCAAAGGATATTTACAAATAATAAACTTAAATTTACGACTCTGCCGAGTCGATGACATCGACAACTTCGTCTGTTTGCCCAACTTTGGCACGGGCCTCCACTCCTTTCTTTCCACTCTACTCGGCTTAGAGCTTTCCTTGTCCACAGTTTTCCTGCTACCGTCTTTATCTCTTCCCACCTCCGAATCTGTCTGCCTAATTTCCTTTTTCTATCTCTAGGGTACCAAAACATTATGCTTTTGTTCCATTTTTCGATGCCTCTTACTGTATGTCCTGTCCATTGCCATTTTAGTTTGTTTTGTACGGAGAATTAACTATTTATGTCATTTTGAAAAATCGCAATAGAGATAAAGTTCAATACGATCATAAAACCTCATGTTCTAAAACCGAAAACCATTGAATATAGTTCAGAATTCTAGAACGTTCTCAAAAGTTTCGCGCTAAGCCTCTACCAGTGGAAGTTAGTCATCAACTTGAATCTCTTCGGAACTTGGCTGAATTTTAAAACTTTTTTTAAAATCGCTCACGGAAACTTAACGTGATAGGGATTTGGCCAGGATTTAGTGGTTACGTTACTCGGTTTTGAATGTATGTTGACTTTATACAATACATTTTTTAATAGTTATTCTATTATCGGCCCCACAATATCTACTACTATCTACATATTTACCGTCACGTGTTCGCGTAAGAGAAAACAGATTGTCCGCAATAATTAATGTAATTGTGTTACAGTGAAAATATCTAATGATTACTTTTAACATTAAAAACATTGACTTCCCTAAAAATTAAATCAGTTATAATGGTAAGTACATGTTAAAGTATTCATAGAATATTAGAGACTTCTGTAGATTTGTAATCATCTTTCCAAATATTGCTTTTTTTTCAACAATGTGCCTTGATGTCTTCTTGACTTTCTACTATGATTGTTTGTTCCTAAAAACGATTTTTTTAAAAGATCTTCTTACAGTGCTACCTGGTCAGTCAAACTCACTCAGCTGGAGTTATCTTGCCCTTACACATCACAAGTGAACACCGATACGCATCCTGAGACGTGAGATGAAAGTCTCGATTGAATTGCGTAACGGCCTTAACGCCGGAACTCCTGAATGTTTCGCGGGGGTAACATAGTAATACCCACTCTTACTGGCCCACGCTCTACCACCAGAAACTGCCAGTTGACGATCGCAATATGCTCCTATAATTATCAGAGAAGTCACTCCAGTCCATTCTTCGATGAATACTGTTACGCCGGTAAGAGCAACGCCATCTATCGCCGAATATCGAAGGATCTAGTAGCACCTAGAACGCTCGAGAAGTACAACGTCATCTATTGTCAGAAAGCGGAAACAATACTAGATATGTGTGGAATACTCTCGCTAATTCTAGGGATGTGGTATCGACTACAAAAGCGTTGCAAGGATGGCACGCAGTCAGTTAGTAATCGGAACTACTCGAAGCGAAACAGCGAATGCATCACCTGAAGCGAAGCGGAAGAAGCGAATTGAGAGTTTTAAAGTGTTTGTTGAGTGTTCTAAGTGTTGAATACAGTTTTTAAGTTACTTCGGTGAAGTTTTATTTATCCCAAACCCCAGCGCGTAACAATACTTAAGTCCCCTTTACAACAAACACGGGAGTATATGAAATGATCATTTTAATGAAACCAACAAGCCTTACATAAAAGTTCATCTGAATAATCGCATACGATTATTCAGATGAACAGTACAGAGTACTGACATATCAGTACTCTGAATCGATTGAAAAAATAATTCCTTAGCATGCAACATCAAGAGATAAAACAACGGAACGCAAATAAATAAATAAATAATAATAAATATTTACTAACAATCACGCCACGTTAACTTGTCCCGTGATAAGTTCATAAAGAACTTGTGTTACAGGTACCAGATAACGTAAGTAAATAAATGTAAGATTTTATTATACACATACATATATTTAATATTTTAATATACATCCATAACCCTGGAAAAGACATTTATATTTATCATACAAATATCTTCTCTTGGCGGGATTCGAACCCGCGACCCCCTTGTGTAGTGACCATATCACTTACCACTACACCAGACGGCCGCTAAATCGCAAATCTTTAGCTGACGTAAATTTCGCTTAAGCTTTATACGAATCGTCTAGTAAACTAAACAAATGAAGCTGAACCCATGCAAGTTAAGCGAGCGTTTATCACGGGAACACATTGAACTAACGCCATTAACGAAACCAAATCACGAGTTATGAAGTGGCCCATCGGAACCCTGCTAACTATGCTATATTACAAGAACGTTCTTCAAGCACGGTTCAGACATAGATGCCGTGGAAATACGAAAAATATGGGGATTAATTTTAATGTTTTTTTCTAGATTTTTCTAGGCAAGCGGTTCGAATTAACTAAAACATTTTTTAATTCGTGCGAAAAACTTTAGCACTGAAGATATGTGGCGGGTAGCCATCATACAACGCAAGATAACTGACAGATGCCTGAATCTCGCTTACGACGTATTGCCTCAGGCCATCGCGTAAAGCGGTCGATGACGGTAAGGCAATATCTGTAATTAGCAGAAGGGTTTAGTGGTCCTACAATGTCGAGATGGATACAGGAGAATCTCGACGTGGTCAAAGGAAAAAGCATTCCCCAAAGATGGGGCGGTCAAAGCATTCCCCAAAGATACATATCGACGCTTGAAAGGCAAACGTGACTAAGCGACAATAACTGCTTTATACATAGATGATAGGCAATAACCATATTCGATGCGCAAAAAAAAAATTTTTTTAGGTCTATTAAAATTATTTCAATCCCACAGCTAGATTCGTTAAAATAGAATTTTTTTCAGGTATTTAACTTTATTATTTATTATTTATTTATTTATTTATTTCAGTGGTGTAGATTGGGAGAGGCCTATGTCCAGCAGTGGACGACTGTGGGCTGTTGATGATGATGATGATGATGATTTAACTTTAAATTAGTCAACTGTTAGTTAAAGTTCACGCATTGTCGCTTAGTCACGTTTGCCTTTCAAGCGTCGACATGCAAAAAATCGTCATCGCCTCAAATCATTAACCAGCCTTAAATTCCTGGTTCTGTATTTTATTATCATATACATTGTGAGCTAGACAATCGCGCAAATTTAAATTTTCAAGTTCCTCTCAAAACAAGTCTCTCTGCATTACTTTTTTTTAAATATCACTTTTGTCTTTGACAATATCATGCAAACATTCCACATGCGGAATATTATTTCATTAAATTAATAATTATATATTAAAGTATCTAAATATGAACATGTAGTAAGTAAAAGTTTTCTCGTAAAATTACGTACAACCTCAGGAAAGATCACTCAAACTTGTGAGTGGAATGTATATTTTATTAAGAAAAATTACTAGTATGCGAAGTCTCCAGAATTCTTAATATCAAAAACTAATTATGGAATATTTAAAAATAAATAAATAATTGGTCATAGTCTTCAACATGTCCAATGACTAATAATAAATTCACAAACAATATTGAACAGGAACTAGCGATGGGTTTGAGAGTGCGAACAGCCTTCCCGGCTTTTTCTATCACAGAGCAATCAAATAATAGATTGGCCGTTACTTTAATCCATTTTTTTATGATTGAAGGATTACTGATGACCCGGAGGCCTTTCCAGTATTACCAGGACAGGTGGGCGAACAAAGGTTCAGCCACGATTTTAACGCGCTGGAAACCTCGACCTCATATTGTTGTATCTTTTGCGAATTCCTTCTTCAATCCTACATCCACGCTATCTGATTGATCTAAGAGAAACAACGTGAAATAACAAAAATATGGTAAATTTTGAAAACTAATCTGTTTATAAAACACTCGAGAGCGAAAATTCAAAAAGGCATCGAGAACTGAGCGGAGGTTGAGTCAGCTAACCTGCATATTATTTTCAAAGTTCCTATAACAATTATCACAAAACACGGTCGCAGCAGATTGTTTCGTTAGTCAATTTTTTTATTATCCTCGTAGGCACACGAGCCATACGGCCCACCGGTGAATGGTTACCGTCGCTCATAGACGTCACCAATGCCAGAGGCGGAGCCAAGCCACTGCAAAGTCTCCAAAAAATGTCCATGAACATTTACATGCCATCTACTACACTGTATGATATTAAAACTAACCGCATCCAATTTACTTACTACAATTAATTTTTCATTACTCGCATACTCAATTTAATCGGACGTCTTGAAGTAAGTGAAAATGACGTTCAAAGCTGCCATTGCATATTAAAAATATCCCAGAATAGCAAAGTAACAATTAAAAATTAAAAAACCAAACTAACGGGTGAAACCTTGACACATTAAACTCTGAGTATTACTAGGTTTCATACTTCAGTGGTATTACTACATATGTCTCAAGTATACAAGAGATGCGTAAACAAACAAAGTCACTTTTATGAAATTTGGTAAAATAAGGAAAAGAAAATGTTGTATATTTTAAATATTTTCTCAATATCCTAGAGCGTAACAATGTATAAATGCTCTAAATTGATGATCAGCTAGCATAGTTAGACGCAAAATCGAAGCTGTCTCTTGAAAAATAATCATGAATTTTAATATAGAATTTTAAACACAAAACTCTTGCAATCTCATACAGAAATTTCTCTTCACTCTACTAAGTAAGTTTGACTAGAATATGTGCAGTACCGATTTTAATTAATAGTTTTGATGGAGCCCCGCGTTCTGACTGCATGTTCGGACGTAAATCAATTACGACTCGCAACGTTAAATAGTTAACGATATTGCTTTAAACTATGTGAGGGAATAATATCAGGGGTGAAGCCGGGTTGGCTTCAGATAGCCGGCATAACTGAACGGCGCGCGAAATTGCATATTTCCTGGCTCCCATGTGTTAATCTGTGAAACGTTATTTTATACAACAATTGGATTAAAATTTCATGTCACTTTATCATTAATTTGAGTACTGACTGCATAGTTGCTTGTACAGAGTAATACAGACGTTCAAAAACTGTGCACATATATAATGTATCTTGTAGGTTTACTTTTTGCATGATATACTATTATATAGGTAACACTTCGATAATATTTTTTATTACTTAGTTGACTGGAAGAAAACTCATTAATATGCTTAATTCTTTTTTACATGCTCTCTTAAACTGTACAAAATTACGATCTCTGAAAACTCACAAATTTGATTAGCTCGCCTAATGACGACTGAATTGTGAACTCGGGCGGCTATGTAATTAATGTATGTATTACCTATTTCTGCCGTCATTTCAAGCTGACATGCGTTCCGGTTTGATTATGAAAAAGAATCCGATCAATATCACTTTACGCTTCATAGTGGGTCAAAACATTCAGGATGCGATATATAGACATCACTTTAGCTTTTGGCATACCTAATATATAAAATTAACCATAAAAATTCTTCTATACTCCTTGCGTGGCTAAATAACTAAAAAGTCAATCAATAACGAATCGGGCACGTATTAGCGGAAAATCGACATGTTTCGCTCCATCCATCAGGGAAAGAGTAGAACTAACTTGTCAGATTGGAGCGTGATCACTCAATCCCCCATTACGGCGAGACTATCACTCAATGTGCCCCTAGCTTCCATTATCTGTCGCGGTACGAGTTTTCGACGTCACCGTTTGAATTAATAAATCGTACTAATCCCGAACGGAATTAATAAAAGTAAGTCATGGATCGTAAATTTATGACTTTTTAATGAAACTAGAGGCCCCGCAGTAGTCGAAATTCGACTATAATTAATTAGAATTGTAAGTTTGTACACCATTATGATTGTATTTTATACTTCTATAATCACAAATTTCGCCAAGACTACACTATAAAAAATATTAACAAAAGCAAACAATATTTAATCTATTCTCAATTTGACAACAGACGCCAAGAACAAAAGTTTGACAATAAATTGTTTACATGCGTGTGTGCGTCAAATACATGGTATGTAGTGTGTGTAATGTTTTCTTTATTGATTTAATGTATCTTTTATGCATTATTTTAAAAAAATACTAGCATTGTGCACTTCTTCTCTATATTCTCTATAAGTGTGGAAATTTTCATACTTATCCGTCCGCGCAATTTTCGTAAAAAGGGATACAAAGTTTTTGCTTCACGTATTAATATATAGATTATGATTATTCCTTTAGGTAAGTCGGATAGATCTCACGCTCTATCTTTGTATTAACGCTCTCCCACCAAGGAAACCACTAAGGAAAGATCTCCCACCAAGCCGATGAAATAGCTCAGTAGACCAACGGTCCAACTGTTGTTATTCGGGACTTATACAGTTAAACTTATCTTGTGTTCTACGGTGGCTACCGCCAAATCAATCCCCTCTGAAACTGGAGGTCGTACCGTTAACTTAGCGATGTCCGTGCTGAAACTATCTTGCAAGGAAGGGCAAGTGGCACTCAAAATCTGCGTTGAGTCTAGACTGAACTTAGTACTATGTCAGTGGTTAAATCAGGCGCTTACTTTAAACTTTAAGGTATGCGCCTTAAGGCTTAAAGTATTAAAAACGAAATTGAAAACCTACAATTCTTCAATTACATTTTCGGCGTTTACCAAAAAAACAAGAATTTTGGATTAGGTCATTTCAATTCTAAAGGTGCGATGTGATGCAGAACTACCGCACCGGAGATATGTGACCCTGTAGGTTAATGATCCGGTCGTGGACCGCAATTGGCTGTAGCAGCGTGATGAGACAGTGAAGGTGCATGCCGTAGGACTACGAAGCGCTTTGACTTGGCTACGATGATTCTTTTGAGGCTACGATACCAACATGCTGCGAAACTACTTTTGATGACTTGTGTTTAACTGTAAGAGTGCAGGAACTGTGGTAGTCGAAGCTCTTGACGCGCCGATGATGCAGTGTAGTGTGAAGGCTGCAGTTGTTCCGTACCAAATCATTAGTTTTGAGAGGTAACGACAAAGGCAAAATCTTCCATTTAATCAAATTACTGATGGTAGGACCTCTTGTGAGTTTACTGGTGGTAGGACTTCTTGTGAGTTTTACTGGTGATAGGACCTCTTGTGAGTCCGCACGGGTAGGTACCACCACCCCGTCTATTTCTGCCGTGAAGCAGTAATGCGTTTCGGTTTGAAGGGTGGGGCAGCCGTTGTAACTATACTTGAGACCTTATAACTTATATCTCCAAGTGGATGGCGCATTTACGTTGTGGATGTCTATGGGCTCCAGTAACCACTTAACACCAGGTGGGTTGTGAGCTCGTCCACTAATCTAAGCAATAAAAAAAAATTGGTACTATCTTGATAAGAGCTGAGCTTTACGAAAAACGGAACTTAAATTGAATCACGCGCGTTCAATGGATACAGGCGCAGCGCAAAGCAGTTCATAGATGAAGATAGATCGTGCCGGGACGAGGAGCGTGGTCACCCTGTCCGCGTGCCCGTACCTCAAGTTAATAGATCGATGCCCCGATGCCGTTATGCGTTCCTGGTACTTTTAGAAAAAAATCTGTCCTCCACATTTACAAATAGCTACGTAGCTATTTTATGGATGGACGAGCTCACGGCCCACCTGGTGTTAAGTGGTTACCGGAGCCCATAGACATCTGCAACGTAAATGTCGCCACTAACTTTTATTTATTTATTGTTTATATAGGTGAACGAAATCACAGCACGCCTGGTGTTAAGTGGTTACTGGAGCACATAGACATCTACAACGTAAATGCGCCACCCACCTTGAGATATAAGTTCTAAGGTCTCAAGTATAGTTACAACGGCTGCCCCGTCCTTCAAACCGAAATGCATTACTGCTTTACGGCAGAAATAGGCAGGGTGGTGGTACCTACCCACGCGGACTCACAAGAAGTACTACCACTTTGAGACATGAGTTGTAAGGTCTCACTTTTAACAGTACAACAGCTGCCCCGCCCTTCAAACCGAAACGCATTACTGCTTCACGGCAGAAATAAGCCGGGTGTTGGTTATTTAACCATTTGTTACCGAGCTTCTGGCATTGCAAAGTTTACATAGACGATAAACGTCCGCTAATATGAATTTTCAATAGCACAACATGAAAACGAAGCGAACATAAGTTTATCGTCGAACAAAAAACTACTAGGTAGCAAATACGGTGACAAAAAGCTAACATCTCATATCGGATGAGCAAATGTATTCAAGGGGCCCATTTCAGATTCTGTCCCACGCATGTGTCATAGACAGTGGCCCTCTTGGGACGAGGTAGACGACAAAAACTGAATATTGCAGATATGTTCGCATTATTGCTGTAGGTTCGCAGTGCTATGGACGAGACGACTTTATTATTTTGAATATAAGTCTGCGAGGTTTTTAATTGTTTTATTTTATTTGTTTCAAATTTTACCGAATTAGTGCGCGGCCGTAATTGCGAAGTGCATTACAAATGCTTTTTAATTCGACTTTACATATTCAGATTAATGTAAAATCCTTTCTCTTGTCGCCTATTCTTCACATATATAGATGCGTAATTACCCCAAGTGTAAGACTTCCACAAGGTCTAAAAAGTCTGTCAATGTCAGTTAAAAACGTGAGATTATTTAAAAAAAAGCGATTTGCAATAATTTTAAATGGTGGTAGGACCTCTTGTGAGTCCGTACAGGTAGGTACCACCATCCTCCCTATTTCTGCCGTGAAGCAGTAATGCGTTTCGGTTTGAGGGGTGGGGAAGCCGTTGTAACTATACATGAGACCTTCTAACTACATCTCAAGGTGGGTGGCGCATTTTTTTTTTTATTGCATAGATGTGTGGACGAGCTCATAGCCCACCTGGTGTTAAGTGGTTACTGGAACCCTTAGACATCTACAACGTAAATGTGCCACACACCTTGAGATATGAGCTCTAAGGTCTCAGTATAGTTACAACGGATGCCCCATTTACGTTGTAGATGTCTATAGGCTCCAGTAATCACTTAACACCAGCTGGGCTGTGAGCTCATCGAACCATCTAAGCAAAAAAAAAATTATAACAACAAAAACGTCTATACAATGGAAACATAAATAAAAATGGCTAATACATTATGTATAAAGGGTGGACTAGTTTCAATAAAAGGATTTTTTGCATTCCTCTAACCTAGTACGATATTGTTACATCATTCACATTGTCGAATTCTTCCCGTATGTAAATTACATTTCCTTGTCCCTTACAAATGTGATCATGAATATTTAACTAAGTTTGTTATTATGATAGCATACTCTATATACCTGCTGGTTGGATTTACTTTGCGCCTGGATGGCTAACCTATCCATCCGAGTCCTGGATGCACTGAGATCTTTTTTATTTTTTTTATTGCCCTTGTAGGCAGACGAGCATACCGCCCACCTGATGGTGAGTGGTTACCGTCGCCCATGGACTTCAGCAATGCCAGGGGCAGAGCCAAGCCACTGCCTACCGACCAAGCCTTCTAGTGCCTCACTATTTCCAAACTCTACTTCGGTAATTGCGTTATTTCAAGTTACTAAAATGTGAACAGTATCTTCTATACTAATATATAAATCTACAGTAGTTTTTACGGATGTTTCGTTATAACTACTGAACCATGCATCCGATTGACTTGAAACTTGGTATCCATGTAGAAATTACATGTACTTAATGGATAGGCTAATATTTATATGAGTGTTGGACTTCCTACACCAGTTGCGGGGGCGTTAATAATGAGAATCTTTGGGGGGTGAGATATAATAATGTTAATTTTAAATGGCCAGCTAAGCGGACGGTTACATCTACTCATTTATAAATATATGAATTACATAAATACTAATTCTGAAATAAGCTCATACATTGGCTTATTATTGAATTTTTAATTTGGTTTGTAACGAGAATGTCGGAACATGAATTCAGAATTTAATTTTCACTCGTTATTAGTAAATAATTTTTGTCTGCGCGAATTTCTGACTTTAAGAATAATAATAAAAAATACGAATTCAACAATATAAAATAAGAATATCGTCAATGTAGTGGAAGCCGATTGAATACACCTTATTACGAATAACCAAAAAAATTACAAATTAGATCTTGATAAATTTAAATAAGACTATACAACCAGATACGCGCCAGCTTTCAAACAATAATAAAACATTAAGCCCTGTTTGCTTACAAAAAAAATGAGATAACTAAAAAATACTATCCAATTTTTTGAGGGCGATTAAAACACAGATTGCACTGAATTTTCTTTTTGAAAATGCTTTTAAAACTGTCATTCATAACTTATTGCGTCTAGTTGAAAAACAATAAGAAAAATATATATACACAAGACAAAATAATAAAACTAAAGCATATCATTGATAATCACTCAAACGTCGGAGATAGAACAGGTGCGATACGAGCGGTATGCGGGGGCAGAACGAATCCGATATGAAATGCAAACCGCGATCCGAAGAATCTCATTAGCGAAACGAGATCTCCAGTTACCTAGCACGGTACTATTCTGTATTTGATATTGTTCCTTGTCTCGTGTGTAGCAATGCAGACGAATCTCAGATTAGCCAAGCTTAATAGAAATAGCTCACACGACAAACAATGTAGGGTCTCTAGAGATAAGACTATATAAACAATTCTAACGACTGAGAAGATGAAGAAAAAATTTCACAATTAATTGAATATGCAATTTCAAAAAGGGCACATCTCTGAAAAGGTAAAATGTTCACGAAATGAAAAAAAAACTGATTATTTTCTAAAGCAGTGTAAAATTTAAAATATTAACTTTTGAAATATATTTTAGTGTTAATTAGCAATTGAAAATTACTGGAATTATTATAAAATGGGTGTAGGTAAGCCTCAAAACTACATGTATATAAAAAAACGTATTTGACAAAATATGCGACATGTGCCCTTTTCGAAATTGCATATTCAATTTATTTCGACATACCTACCTTAAGCTTACTTAAACCTTAACCTTACTTGAAATTCAAATTATTATAAGCTACCTATCTAATAAGGTTTGAACGATAACACAAATACTCGTAGTATAAATACGCCTGTAGTGAAATCGTTCCCAAAAATAATGCTAAATCTAATACTGTAAATTGCTGAAACATTAACACTAAAACGTTTCTAGCGATAACTTTTATAAAGATATTTTATAGATATAAGAAGATATTTCACAGATGCCTGAATCGCGCTAACAAATTTTCATTATAAATTTTACATAAACACAAGTTCCGAACACTGAGAATCGAACCGTCGGTCTACTGAGCAATTGCAGCCGCTCCGTGGAAGATCTTCCCTTTGTCGATTCCTGAAAACATTAAACAAACAACTATTGAATACTAGAGGTCCCGCAGTAGTTGAAAATGTTGAAATTCGACTATAATTAATTGGAATTGTAAGTTTGTACACTATTATGATTGTATTTTCGACGCAAAGACTACACTATAGAAAAATATTAATAAAGACAAACAATATTTAATCTATTCTCAATTTGACCACAGACGTCAAGAACAAAAGTTTGACAATAAATAAATAGTATGCATGCGTGTGTGTGTCAAATACACGGTAGTGTGTTTAATGTTTTTTTTATTGATTTAATGTATCTCCTATGCATAATTTAAAAAAAAAAATTAGCATTGTGCACTTCTTTTCTATATAAAATTTCATACTCCTCCGTCCGCGCAATTTTCGTAAAAAGGGATACAAAGTTTCTGCTTCACGTATTAATATATAGATTCATACCTTACTATTGATTTGCATCCCACGCAATGTACACACAATTAAAAATCAGGTGACGGGCGGAGTAAATTACCGGGCTTACGGCGAGCTCTACATTCGTTTTATTATACACAACGTGTTCATCAAACATTAAAATTAAGGTACACTCATAATTAATTGTAAGTACTGTTATTATAACAAGATTTTATGCTTTGTTTGTCTGATGAATTTTGTTTCCCATTTATTATCTTTCAGCTTTGTCCGTTCCCTTTAAATCCTGTGTATCATGGAGATTAGAACGATTATTACGATAATCTTATTGATTAAAATTTTAAATTATTTTTTATTTCGTTGTTAATTTTACAGCGAAGAAAAACATTGCTATTCAAAAAATGATCAAATAGCCACATTTCGTCTTTTCGCATTAAAAGTGTACAATTTCAAAAAATATTCGAAATTGAGTTAATATTCGGAATCATTTGGTATCCACCAGTATTTTTCTCATAAATACTGTCAAAAGAGCGTAGTTTAGTTTTAGTATATTTTTTTTTTAGTTTCCCTATATTTTGACTACTATTAACAAAATCAATACATAATTTTATCTTACTTTAAAAGACAGATAATTTAACCGGTAAAAACTAAAAAATAAATGTTGCAATTATTAATAATTAATATTAAAAATATCATATTATGTTAAACCTTTAAAACACTCTCCTGTAAAATTTAGTAAGTTTTTATACAGGTTTAATGCGAGAAGACAATTTATTATTATCAAAAAAAAACTACAAACAAAAAAGTGCAATTTTCAGAATACCGCGTATTCAGTCTCGCTGAAGACACAACGTCTTTGCATTCCCGACAGTCTGTTCATTGGAAAATCACTGCCGAACACTGAATACTAAACAGGCTCGGCGCTTCTATTAAATCACAAATAACCCCTGCTATGCCTCTGGTTATGTGTTCCACATCTCCTATATGTGTCTAGTAATTTCACATTATTTTATCTATATATTAATACGTGAAGCAAAAACTGTGTACCCCTTTTTACGAAAATTGCGCGGACGGAGGAGTATAAAATTCGTCACACTTATAGAGAATATAGAGAAGGAGTGCACAATGCTAATATTTTTTTTAAATAATGCATAAAAGATACTTTAAATCAATAAAGAAAACATTACACACACTAGCATGTATTTGACACAACATATACATAAAAATATACTCTTTGTTTACTGTCAATTGGGAAACTTTTGTTATTGGTTAAAGTCTGTGGTCGAATTGAAAATAGATTAATATTGTTTGTCTTTAATATTATTGATCTATAGTGCAGTTTTGACGAATACTGTGATTATATTATCGAAATATAATAGTGTTTAACAATAGAACCATAATAATGTTTAAACTTATAATTTCAATTAATTATAGTCGAATCTAGTCGAATTAAAATCTTATGTCGAAAGTTTGTTTACATTTAAACTAATTAGATGAACCACATCACCGGAGGCGGCCACTTAAATCAAGACTTTTCTAAAAATGTCAGAAATTTTGTAAACAGATTTACTTATTATCGTGAATGTAAACTAACTGTAAATTTATATTTTTGTACAACATAGACACATTCGTTTTTAAATATAGGATACAGTAAATGAATACTACAAATGTAAGGGTAACGCATACAAATCCAAAACATCTACAACATCTTGGTGTCGTCGTGGCCTAAAGGATAAGACGTCCGGCGCATTCGTATGTAGCGATGCACCGGTGTTCGAATCCCGCAGGCGGGTACCAATTTTTCTAATGAAATACGTACTTAACAAATGTTCACGATTGACTTCCACGGTGAAGGAATAACATCGTGTAATAAAAACCAAACCCGCAAAACTATAATTTGCGTAATCACTGGTGGTAGGACCTCTTGGGAGTCCGCACGGGTAGGTACCACCACCCCGCCTATTTCCGCCTTGAAGCAGTAATGCGGTTTGGTTCGAAGGGTGGGGTAGCCGTTGTAACTATACCGAGATCTTAGAACTTATATCTCGAGGTGGGTGGCGCATTTACGTTGTAGATGTCTATAGGCTCCAGTAACCACTTAACACCAGGTGAGCTGTGAGCTCGTCCATCCATCTACGCAATAAATAAAAAATAAAAACTACGTTTTCGAAAATAAAAAGTACAACAGAAATGATTTATATGGCCTGTCCTCCGACCGTTCCATTTCCCCTCCTTCACAAACATTCATACGGCACGATCGTGCGTAACAACAACAAAAAAAAAATGTTTTGTAAAGCGTCCATCAAACTGATTTCCTTGTAGCAACATTAATCGAGGTCCTTTCAAAAAACTTGGACAATTTGGTCCCCGGTTTCTGTCCGACAAACCCACATCAGATTCACAATACCGCCATGCTGCTTTGTCGTTGTCGCGGCGCCTGCCTCGTTTAGCACAGCAAGCTAGCCAAAACATTTACTACTACCGGCACCGCGCGCTGACAGCATTCAACAACATTCTGAAGATACCTCCCAATAATCATTATTGACACAAGACCTTCCTTTTTTCGAGAAAGGTCACATTCCAAGATTCATCGACGAACAATCACAACCAAACCATTGTATAATTAAATCAAGTAGCAAGAATGCAATTGGTTTTATTAAAGAAACAATAAGGCCACAGTGTCTCGCGTAGACATACTTTTTTTTTTTTGGCGACCGTGACAGGACCCGCGTTCCGCCTCATTCGACGTGCCAAGTCATCATTAAGATAGCGGCGTCACATTGGCAATCTACGCCAAAAGGAAGGAAAAGGGAACGCAGTACTGGACAATCGCTGGATCCGGCAGCGAAGCAGCAGCAGTAAGACTTCGCCACGACCGCGTTGTCGTACATCAAATAAGACATACTTTTTTTTGTTTGGCGACCGTGACAGGACACGCGTTCCGCCTCATTCGACGTGCCAAGTCATCATTAAGATAACGGCGTCGCATCAGCAATCTCCGCCAAAAGGAAAGAAAAGGGAACGCAGTACTGGACAATCGCTGGATCCGGCAGCGAAGCAGCAGCAGTAAGACTTCGCCACGACCGCGTTGTCGTACATCAAATAAGACATACTTTTTTTTGTTTGGCGACCGTGACTGGACACGCGTTCCGCCTCATTCGACGTGCCAAGTCATCATTAAGATAACGGCGTCGCATCAGCAATCTCCGCCAAAAGGAAAGAAAAGGGAACGCAGTACTGGACAATCGCTGGATCCGGCAGCGAAGCAGCAGCAGTAAGACTTCGCCACGACCGCGTTGTCGTACATCAAACAAGATAAGTGTCTTTCCTTCAACATTCCCAATCCCTTAATATCAAATCCATAATTATTGCCTTCACAGTGTATCAGAAGTTTCGTACATTTGTGCAAAGGATAATTAACATAATTTTACGTAAATCATCCAAGTGTTCAACAAAGATTACCAAGTGCATTGTTATGCAATCTTGCTACCATTGCTTTAAAATACAAACAATCAAACCTTCATTTCAAAAACGTTTTCTCAGTTAACAAGCTGCCAAGCTGCAACAAATCCACGCATTTCGTAAAAATTCTATACAATTTTACGCGTCACTCTGCGATCTACCTACACATTATAATTATTCAATCATTGTTTGATCTTAAATCATTAGAATTCATTGTTTTAAAATATATTCATATACAATAAAGGTCATAAAATTCATTAAACAAGTTTAACATTAGCCAATTCAATTGTCACTGTTTACGAAACAGCACGTTAGTAATTATATATTATTTCTTTCTGCTCATTCGTTTGGCCGACGTTTCCAGGCTCGCCCCGCGATTGATCGCGCCGCTTCTGAACATACAGCACCGCATGTAATAAGCCGTGCTCCGAGACCGCGAAGACTGCCAACGAATGGAGGAGAGTGAGTCGGTACCCGAATGAAACAACCGTTGCAGCTAAGTCAGAACGAGTGTTTTTCATTATTTAAAAAATCATTTACTAACTTTTCCATTCTTTAAAACAAGTAACGATATTCTAAGAACTCAAGTAAATTAAATTTAAAAATACAACAATGGCTACTGGGTCTGATAAAGCCATGAGTAAATACAAAGAACTGATTCTAAGGCGTAGTTCTATTAAAGGTCAAATAACAAAGTTTAAAAATTATTTAGCTTTGTTTGAATCATCACCGTTATCCAGTATTGAGGTAGCTGAGCTATCACTAAGACTAAACAGATTTGAAAATTTATCCACAAAATTTGATAGCCTTCAATCAGATATTGAAGTGCTCAATCACGATAGTCTAGAGAGGGAAATCGATGAGAGGGATGGTATTGAGCGCGACATCATTTCATGCATTGCTACGGCAAACAGTTTGATATCAGAAACAAACATTCAACTAGAGGCGCGCCGAAAGTCTGTCGCGCCACCGGAGCCTCAATGCCATCACCACCACGATGACCCTGGTGTTAAGCTGCCACAGATTCAGATTTCTAGATTTGACGGAGCTTATTTCCGCTGGCTCGAGTTCCGTGATACCTTTGAAACATTAGTACATAATAATTCGCGTATTACCGATATTCATAAATTTCATTACTTAATTTCCTATCTCGAAGGAGACGCAGCTAGAATCATCTCCAACCTCGAAGTATCTTCTTCTAATTACAGAGACGCCTGGTCATTGCTTTGTGAGCGGTACAATAACAAAAGACTTCTTATCAATTACCACTTGTCTGCTTTAGTCAATGTACAACCTATAGCACGCGAATCAGAAAGGTCATTAAGATTTTTAGTTGACCATGTTACGAAGAACTTGCGTGCACTTTCTAGCTTGGGACTACCCACAGACAAGTGGGATATCTTGTTAATATTTTTACTTTCATCCAAATTAGATAATGTCACTCTGATTAAATGGGAAGAACTGCGTAATACTTTTGATAGTGTCCCAGAACTGAACCAGTTTCACAAGTTCTTAATTGACAGAGCTGATGTTTTGGAAGCCTTGAAACGTAGTAAACACAATAATAATTTTAGTACGCCACAAGCTACGTCTCAAAGAAGTCAGGGTATTCACAATAACAATAGGCTTCCTCAAGTTTATAAAAAACAATATGAAACAAATTATGTACACGCTACTACAACTGGTCAACTATATAAAACCAAACCCACTTGTATCCTTTGCCATGATGATCATACAATTTACAATTGCCCTACTTTTAAGGCCAAAAACGTTAACGAGAAAATAAGTTTGGTTAAAAAATACAATTTGTGCTTAAACTGCTTGAGGCAAGGTCATCAAAAACACGAATGTAAATTGGGACCATGCAGAGAGTGTAAAAAACGACATAACACATTATTGCATAACCCTGAAGATTCAATATCTGATGAGAACAAAGATTCAAATTCGGTAATTGCTTTCAACCAAAGATCTTCAACCTGATACAATCAAAACTGATGCTATAAATATAGTTGTAATAGGCAATAATTCATCAAATAGAGTAGTTGAAGCCTGCAAGGCAAATATAAAATCAATCGATAATTCATACAAAATTATAATACTTTATCCTGTTTGGTGCTTAATGAACTAACAGGAGAGCTCCCAAAGGCTCCGATAAATATGCAAAATATCAAATTACCTAATCATATACAACTAGCTGATCCTAGTTTCAATTTGTCTAAATGAATAGATATCATTCTTGGAGTAAACATAAAATGGGATATTGTGGGTACTCAACAACAGTCATTGGGATTAAACGCTCCAAGCTTGATCAGCTCTAAACTTGGTTGGCTGGTAGCCGGACCTATTCATGTTATTTCTTCAAAGTATGTTGAACGTAATCAGTCTGCTCTTTTTGCTTCTTGCAAGCAAGAGAGCTCACGACGAGTATAGTAACGGTTTCAGAATCGATTATAATCAATATTAATTACTACTCTAAACTATCAATGTTGCAAAGATCATTCGCCTACGTAAGGCGATTCATTTTTAATTTAAAAAACCCTTTAAACAAATGCCTAGGTTTCGTAACAGCTGAAGAGTTAAAGGATTCTTTTGAACACTTATGTGCCATGGCTCAAAGACAAACTTTTCCATTACAATACAAATTGCTAACACGACACAAGATACTAAAGACTAAATTTAAAATTTTGTCACTTTCGCCCCGGTTCATATCGCGTCGCGGCAAGCCGGCGGAAATATTCTCTGACATTGGTCGAGATTTCGTGGGGACAGCTAAAGAACTAGGTACATACTTAAGAACTAACAATGTATCTCTTTCTGACTTTGCTGCTTAAGAAGGAATCAAATTTTATTTCATTCCCGCTAACTCTTCTCACTTCGGTGGTATTTGGGAATCGAGTATAAAATCAGCTAAACACCACATCAAGCGTGTGATAGGCAATAGCCATCTAACCTTTGAGGAACTACAAACTTTATTTGCACAAGTGCAGGCAATACTCAACAGCCGTCCCTTAGGTCCTTTATCCTCCAGTCCTGACGACCTTTTCCCTTTGTCCCCAGGACACTTCGTCATTGGACGACCACTGACAGCGTTTCCATCCCTTGATGTTCAAAATTTTAACTCAAACAAGCTGCAACGCTATCAACGTCTTGAACAAATGCGACAACATTTCTGGACAAAACGGCAAAGATGGACACAAGAAACTGCAAATGTCAAAATTGGTGATCTTGTTTTAATAAAAGAAGATAACACGCCACCATTATGCTGGCGCCTTGGAAGGGTTTCGCAGACATTCCCAGGACCTGATGGCATAACCAGAGTGGCGGCCATTCATACTGTGACGGGGAGCATACGGCGGTCACTCATTCGTCTATGTCCTCTATTCAATGGCCAAGAAACCTAGGAGTGTTGAAAGAAGACTCTTTCAACGGGGGGGAGTATGTCGCGGCGCCTGCCTCGTTTAGCACAGCAAGCTAGCCAAAACATTTACTACTACCGGCACCGCGCGCTGACAGCATTCAACAACATTCTGAAGATACCTCCCAATAATCATTATTGACACAAGACCTTCCTTTTTTCGAGAAAGGTCACATTCCAAGATTCATCGACGAACAATCACAACCAAACCATTGTATAATTAAATCAAGTAGCAAGAATGCAATTGGTTTTATTAAAGAAACAATAAGGCCACAGTGTCTCGCGTAGACAGTCGTCATTTCGCTAAAACGCCAATTCGTTTCGTAGCAAATAATTTTTTTTTTTTTTTGCCCAAATCATTGAAGTTTTTCAACTGGTAAATGTAATATTTTGGTATAGGCAAGCTTCGCTGATGCTAAAATAAATCAAATTATAGAAAAGACATGATCGAAAAATATCCCTCATACCTCAGTACTCACCTGTGTGATTACTAGGAAAGCGAGTATGTTTACAAACATATAAATATTTCAGAAAACTGAAGATAGTTTACTGTCATGTTTCACAAGGCTCACTCAACTCTTGCTCGTGAATACAAGTGAACGACCTCTTTTGGTTTAAAAATGGCTCGAATCTTAAAGTTAACAAAATTTCTTCTGCACATAGTCTTTATAGTTTTAATAAACTACTTCATCAACCAAAAACCGACGAACTTCTTAAAAATAAAGAAAATAACCAGATTTTCATCTGACTTAAAACATATTTTAATTTGGACGCATCTTCAAAACTTCAAAGATTCCGGTCAAGGCGATTTCATCAATAGAAAATGTAGGCATATAAATTGTTATTTCACAAAAAATAGAAGCTTATTCGGTGATTTGAGGTATTTTGACGCGATCATATTTAATCTTCAAGAGGTCAGTAGCAATGAACAAGACTTACCAGTTGTAAGAGCTCCACATCAAAAATACGTTTTCGCGGCAAACGATTCGGCCGATAATTACCCTGTCTGTAATGGAGTTTACGAAAAATTCTTTAACTGGACTTGGACATACAGGTAATTATTTAATTCAATTTTGATAACAAACAAAATATGCATTATACTTGATTATAATTGATACTTAATATACTTGACATTTTTTTGTCACTTTAAACTTGATTAAATAAAATCCTATTGACATTATTATTAGCTACAGGTTAACTAAAAAAATATTGTAACGATATTAGTAGAAATTAGCGCTCATGACTAATGGGCCGTGTCGTGGGTCCGGTTCCCACATAAGGAAAATATTCGAGTGACGAACTGAGCTGCTTGCCATTGTCTGGTTGTTAAATACGTATTTATGTGTGTATATCAATCTCTGGTTCGCGAAACTTATGAATTCTTAGTTTAAGCCCAGATTACCATGTCTAGTGGTGCCACAGAGGAAATCATCAGCCAACGTGAAAACTAATAGCCAGTAGTTAAGTAAAATTCGTGTCTTCTCTGAATCAAAACCTAAAACTAGGTGGGTGGGTAGGTGATCTTAAAGTTTGATATTAAAATAATACACGAAACATAGGTATAGTTTCGTTTTTGGTGATAGCGCAAACTAACAGTAAAGCGCCTTAGCTGTACCTCTGACATTCCTGATTTCCGTGAGCGATGGTGACTACTCATCATCAAGTAGATCATATACTCGTCTGCTTACAATGGGGATAAAAAATATATCATTTTCAGAACAGACTCAGCAATTCGCTACAAGTTCTTTACATTCACAACTACCAGTCAAGATAACATTCAAATGAGCTATCAATGGCCTGATCGAATGGAAGCCATCATTGATCCCGTCTTCAGAGAGGAGCTAAACTCAAAAGCCAAAGCAGTCCTTACCTTTCTTGACAAATGCCAGAGTAGAAGCCAAAGAGAGGTGTTCTTGAAGAACCTTCAGAATGAATTATCAAAATATAACCTGACTGTGGATATTTTTGGTAAATGTGGTCGAGCCTGCAGCCCGAGACGTAAGTCAATGAAACCATGTTTCTGGAAATTGAGGAAGGATTATTTCTTCTATTTGGCAATGGAAGATTCTTTCGCTAAAGATTTTATGACCGATAGCGTACTTTATGGGTTAAAGTATAATTCAGTGCCTATCGTTTACGGGAAGGCTGATTATGACAAGTAAGTGTACAATATGTTCCTACAATTTTGTTTAATCAAATAGTCTGGCCATAAATAGATTATAATAAAAAAGGTAAAACTCTAATAATATTAAAAGTTAATTTAAAATGTGTCATTTTCATTACATTTCAATAATATTAATAATACCACAATAATACATGTAAATTTTCGGGCAAATATTTTTAACAATATTTTTTTTAATATTCATGGCATATTAAAATGGAGTGAGGTGATAAAGAGAACAGGATTGCTGTGATATTATTACACAAACTAGTTAGTCAGTGGATAGTACAACGTAGCTATTATCCGTATGTTTGTGAAATGGTTCATCAGGACCTAGTGTGTTAAGATGCTAATCCGAAAAGGCGATAAAGCATCTGTTAGTAGGACGTCTTATGAGTCCGGACGAGTAGGTACCACCACCCTCCATAGAAATAGTTCTGCCGTGAAGCAGTAATGCGTTTCGTTTTAAAAAAAAGATGTGTGGTGTCGTGGGACACTGGATAGGAACGAAGTTCTTTATTATAAAAATATTAATTTAAAGTTCTATTCGAGGTATAAAGAAAATAAAACTAGAGGTTTCGCACCAACCCACGGTCATTCGGTAACGTGCGAACTTATTGTGGTACACTTCATTCACGGTAGTTTGCATAAGAGTTAGTGTATTGCGCAAACGAACGCTCTGAGATCGTGGTCAATGAATGATAAAAAAAATATGTATTTTTTTGTACCTTATAACAAAGTTAAGTCGTCCACTGTGTGCATTACTAATAAAAATCTTACGTTACGGACGTTTTTTCTCGGTTAGGGTACCCCTCCGCATCGTCCAATAAGAACTTCGTTCCAAAAAAAACCACCATGTCGGTTCTTTGAGACACGGAATACGACAAAAGCCTGAATCGCTCTAACGACACATCACAATTAATCGTAGATACCGAACAACATTTGGAACGTCCGTCTACCGAGCAAATCACCCGCCCAATAGAAGCGAACTCAAAATAATTGTCAGAACTCAAAAATTCGATTAACAACATTTTTGTTATCTACGCACCGTTGAATGAAGCTGACACATTTGAGGATTTTCTCACTTGGAAATATCCATTTAGTGGCCACTTTATTCATTCCCGCACGTGGCTAGTTAACAGATCACCTAGTATTTTAGAATTATGCGAGTTCACCACGTGAATGCCACGTGAGGCCTAAAGTTTTTTTTTATTGCTTAGATGGATGGACGAGCTCACAGCCCACCTGGTGTTAAGTGGTTACTGGAGCCCATAGACATCTACAACGTAAATGCGCCACCCACCTCGAGATATAAGTTCTAAGGTCTCAATATAGTTACAACGGCTACCCCACCCTTCAAACCGAAACGCATTACTGCTTCACGGCGGAAATAGGCGGGGTGGTGGTACCTACCCGCGCGGACTCCCAAGAGGTCCTACCACCAGTGTTTACGCAAATTATAATTTTGCGGGTTTGGTTTTTATTACACGATATTATTCCTTCACCGTGGAAGTCAATCGTGAACATTTGTTGAGTACGTCTTCATTAGAAAAATTGGTACCCGCCTGCGGGATTCGAACATCGGTGCATCGCTACATACGAATGCACCGGACGTCTTATCCTTTAGGCCACGACGACTTCAAGTTAATGTCTAAATAACATTAGAATACTTTACCTGTTATATTTTATTCATCAGCGCACGTTGTGAATTTTAATACGTGATTTTGAGGCATAAATTATATTTGTGTAAAGGCTATAGGCTATACCTACGCTTCGAATTATAGAGCATCACAACTTGAATTTCACTGCTCAATTGCAGACATCAGTGTTCATAGTGCGAGTTTTTTAACGTTCTCGAAAGCGTAAAAGTTAACTCAAATTTGTATGCCGTTGGAACAGCGCCGCTAGCGGCAAACGTAGCCAAACGTTCCAACTGTAAACAAATTTGAGTTAACTTTTACGCTATCGAGAACGTTAAAAAACTCGCACTAATGCACACTGTTCGAGATTTCAAACGTTTCAGAAACGGCTGTCCAACTCGTAGTCACAAAAGCCCTCATTGCAGATACAAAATTCCCTTTCCGAGTTCAGTCTTGAATGTGGCATCCCAAGCACTTAATTAATTTTAATTCAACAGATTTCTACCACCGAATTCATACATTAACGCTATGGAACTCGGAGAAGAGAAATTAGCAAAAACAATAAACACGATTATGAGAAACATGCAAATTTACTACGAGTTCTTCGCGTGGAGGAACCATTACGCCGTCAGGGAAATGCAGGTCCTTGACCCTTGCTCTTTGTGCGATGCTTTAAATAAACCCGAGTGGTTGGAGTACCGGTGGAGTCACAGTCAATTCAGGAATTGGTGGAACCCTGAATACGAGGACCGATGCCCGTTTTATAGTAAATATTTGACGCTTTAAGGCTTTGACGTTGTCTATCCAAGCGAATATGAATTATAATCAGCTATTTAAATAAATTAAAGAAAAAAATAGAATGATAAATGGACAAATAACTTACTGTATTTTAAGCTCCGGAGTAACCATCACGCGTTAAGTAACTTGAATATTGGCATAATAGGGCTGTCAGCTGTAGCCAAAAAAAAAAGGGTTGGCTGTAATTTTTTTATTAAGTCATTCAATAGGCTACGAAGATTTCTGATGTTGAAATTATGTGGTTACCATACATCAAGAAATGAATGCCGCCATCGCCATCGAATTCTCATATGTCCTGTAAAACCGCTAGCCGCTACAAACTTCTCGCTAGAGAATTTCCTGAGTGCTAACACCTTCTTTCGCGGAAACTTAAAAGCCTAGTGGCCATATGCTCGCCTCTATTCGAAGATAATTACAGAAATGTTTATTAATTATATCGTATTTAGAGGTATTTAATTGATATTCAATTTTAATAATGCATGACTTCACGTCTTCAAAGTAAGATGTAATAGTTTGGCAAAAATTTCGACATAAAAAATTTCCATTTTCAATGGCAAGATAAAGGATAAGAATAAACACAATTATAATTGTAAAATACTAACAAGAATTATAATAATATGGCCATAATAAATAAAGAAATTAGGACAAAGCTATCAGAAACCACAATTACGCGCACAGATTAAATATCACAATAATAATCACGTTTTAAAATTACGAACGCAAAACAAATTTTGGCGGAATTAAATCGGCAACCACCCTTTACCATGCGAGAGCGGATTAAAAGTTTAAATTATTTCAACAGATTAACGACATATGATAAAACGATACATTCAACTGATACTGTCGACACTCCGGGCGCAATGTTAATTTAACTTTTAATCCTTTAGCTCATTGCTTCCGTATTAATTAGATTTTATTGTTGCATGGATTTTTGTGTTGTCTTTCATGAATCACTACATAGTATAAAACAAAGTCGCTTTCTCTGTCCCTATATCCCTATGTATGCTTAAATCTTTAAAACTACGCAACGGATTTTGATGCGGTTTTTTTTAATAGATAGAGTGATTGAAGAGGAAGGTTTATATGTATAACTAGCGACCCGCCCTCGCTTCGTCCCGCCATGTTGCGCGCGATACGACAATAACTGCGGGTGACGCCGCGGGGTGAAGCTAATCTAAAAAAGTAGCCTAAGTTACTCCTTATATCATTAGCTACCTATTAGTGGAAGTCTCATCAAAATCGGTCCAGCCGTTCCAGAGATTAGCTGAAACAAACAGACAGGCAGACAAAAATTGTAAAAAATGTTATTTTGGTGTATGTACCGTATATATATTGTAGTAAAAAGCGGTTATTTCAATATTACAAACAGACACTCTAATTTTATTTATATGTATAGATAACATCCATTAAATAGTGGAGAAATCAATAATAAATTACAGTTTCCGAAGCGAAGCGATAGCGGGTCGCTAGTACCTATATCAATAAAATAAATAACGTTGCCTTAAACAGAGTGAAAGAAATATGTTTTCAAAGCCGAAATGGTAGTGATAAAACTGAAACTATTGGCTGTGGTGTCGGTCTACTACAGCTTGCACGGTTGCAGAGCCTACTATCCTGTCTATTTCTGCTACAAAGTAATTATGCATTCCGTATTGATGGAACGCACAGGCTTTATACCACTTTACCTTGAAAATCCAATACCGTGTCTCACGGTAGTTGGTGGTAATCATGCCGTGATTATATAGGCTTCAGTACCCACTTAACACCAAGTGAACCGTCATCTAGTTCAACTCTGTAGGCAATTAAAAAAATACGACATCAAGCTGATTAACTGATGATAGGGCTATGCGCCAGATAGGGAAGTACTGTTGTTTATTTCGTGTTGTTCTTTTTTTTGATGTGAAACTATAGCCGCACGTAAAACCGATTTCTGGCGTGGCGACGCATGCCGTGGCGACGCGTCACTGATTAAGCGAATTAAGTAGTCACGATTTGAAATAAATTCGTAAATTTTTGTAATGAAAATAATGAATTTAATGAAAATAAATTATGTTTATTCAATAAATAGTCATCGTTATCTGGAAAAAAAATCGTAATATTTTATTTTATCATTATGACATATTTAGTTCCTATCACAATCTGTTCTTTTCTGCATATTACTTTTACAAAATAATGTCGATGTGTCACATCTGCCAGGCGTCACGGGACGCCTGGCATTTTTTTTTTTAATCAGTACAACGATCATGCCGCCACCCCCTTTGAGGCATGAAGTCAAAGTTTCAAGGGCATTGGATAAGGACTGTTCCACCTTCCAAACCCGAACGCTTGACACGACATCAAACTTTACTTAAACACTGCTCGAACCGGAACGTGTGTTCTAAACTTATATAAAACTAGACCAAGTAGCATTTGTAAAATTCTTCAAATCGAACTCTCAAGAATCAATTCTTGAACTCTTCACGGGGAAGCGAAGTTCATTAAAAATGAAACGAATTCCGCCAGCAAACAACTCTGTATTGGCGGCTTAACTTAAGCTGCAACTTACTAAGACTTATAGACTTACCGCACTTAATATAAAGTCTGACTGCAATGGCGTACTCTCACGTATTTATACACGTACATATATAGTGATTGCAAAAGTTTTATAAGTTTGTAAAGAACAGGAAACTAAGCAAAGGAAATATTGTTTTGCCTTATTGTAAAAGCATAGAAGGGCATTTTTGAACCGCCTTCAAAACTAACAACAAAATTGCTAAATTTCGGGACTGTGGAAATGAATGGTAATAAACAATTGAAATAAGATTCTTGTCGAGTTTGTTTCAATAATTTCTTTTATTATGTTATGTCGCTCTTGTTGGTGTTGTATCCACATACAACTATCTCCAACCGATTTACTAGTAGAGGGCATATCGTGAACACACGATCGTACCAGCCGTCATTATTAAATACTGTTAGGTATTTGATTTTTTATCTCAAGGAAGATCGCGATGGAAGTTTGGCTAAGTGTGGAAAAATAGTTAGCACTTTTTACCAGACGTCCAACAAATTCCTTCATCTATCAAATGTTGCAAAAAAATTTAGAATTCTTATGACGGGACAGCCAGAGGTCGACATCCAAGCCGTCATATCTATACGTTCTGGTAATTCCCTAACATCAATTGCTTGCCTATCTGGCATAAAATATCAGTACAATACCAAAGTAAATAACGAAATTGTACAATAATCAAAACACCAACAAAACGGCTTTAGTGAACCAAAGCTTTGTCTTTAGTTTTTCAGGGTTTTCTTTTATTAAAATTTAAACAATCTATGTGTGTCTTAGTCTATACATATAATAAAATACATATGGAATCCGCCCTATTACCTCCCACTCTTCTCTAGCCACGAGTCTCTAGCACGGGTCTCTAGCCACGAGATATAAAGTGCAGTCCAGACAGACGATGCAAAGTTAATATTTTCAAATATGGGGACAAAAATATACAGTGCTTACCCATATCAAATTACAGTAAGTACACAATCTTCATATCTACAAACGTTTATCTATCATAATTTATTATCTCTTCGGAATTGTACGCGATCATTAGAAATTCAGATTGGAACAGGAGACGAACAAAAACCACACCACGCCCGATCCTGGAATGAAGAGGCGCTTAGCATAATAATTAAGTGTTTCGCTGCATATGGAAGTAACTTATCGTATATTTAACCTTAAATGCTATTTGAAATTAGGATTTTTTTAAAGCTAATGCTATTCTGACTACCTAAGGAGCTAGCATAAAGTGATTACCAGGGCCCTTCAACGTCGCAACGTGGGTGCAGTCACATTGACACCTGAGAGCGAAATCTCAATTGCATTATACAAATTAACAACCGTATAACAGCTGTTCCGCTCAATCTGACCTAAAGGAATTGCTTGAACCTGGAAGGTCAATATTTGAATCATGGTTAGTAGTAAACCAATTACCATTTACCGCAATACTTGCATTTCTTGCTGATCCTGGCATTCCTTGTTGATCTGTGTGGCGTGGCGAAAAAATCCCGTCTCCAGATCACAATACAGAGGCATTTAAGTACAGAGTTAAGGGACCCGTTGAAGTCAAGATTGATGGACTTGAGCTGGATGGACACTTAAATATTACCGTTACCGATACTGCCATTTATTATAATTGTAATCATAAAACGTTGCTCTTAAAAAATCTTGTTTAAATTCAAATTTAAGAGATTGCGTTCTGCAAACAAGTCCACACTATGAAGAGAGAGCTAATTTTCTGGTTGAACTTCCTGAAAGTGTATCCGAAGGTAAACAGGCGGACCCATTAAACATTTTCAAAAGTCCTCGCAAAGCGCCACCTCCATTCCAAATTAAAATCTCGCTTTAAGAAAGTTTTTACGTCGTCGGGAAACGTTTTGAATTAAAATTACATAGTTTAATGATCCTTTTTTGAATTCGATGATCAAAGTGGAGGCAACAGACAACGTGGGTTTTGGAATTAGAGAGTGTGGTGAAACACCATTGAATCCATAACCCCAGGCTATTTAAAAGGTTCCAGTTACAAACATTGAAACAGCCAATAATAAAATACCAGCCTAGTAACTAACGGTAGTGGCTGCATATTCCATGTTTTGTATTAATGTAACACATATCACGCAAAACATTGCGGACTGATAAAAAATAACATCCCCTATATAACATCTTGCTGTCTAGTACGCGATTGTTACATTTGAAGAAATATTTTGACACAACATCACAAATAACTGACACGAAGTCACTGAAGTATGAAACCTAGTCTAATCTAATCAGAAATGCTGTGCGTACATTTTCTACAACACTATTGTTCCTGATAATTAATGTGTGCAGTGAAAATACTTTTTGGCAAGAATGCTTCAAATTCATCATCACCAATTCCAAACAGCGCCCCTAGCAGAAAACGTAGGTGTAAGTTCCAACTCCATACAAATTTGAGTTAACTTTTACGCTATCGAGAACGTTAAAAAAATCGCGATAAGCACACAGAGTAGCTTTAACGGTCTTATCGGAAGACGGAAGACCTTAACATTTTCAATCAAAGGTTATATGAACCAACCGAATTCGTTCAAAGTAAATAAATAAATAAATATCTCAAGGTGGGTGGCGCATTTACGTCGTAGATGTATATGGGCTCCAGTAACGACTAACACCAGGTGGGCTGTGAGCTCGTCCACTCATCTAAGCAATAAAAAAAACACTTCCTTCAGTTTTGCAAGTCATAGACGTAATCAAAAACAATTTTTTGATTACCTACGTCGAAAACAAAAAATACTATATTTACCCCGAATAGGGATGAAAACTTCTTTTTTTTTCACCAAAAAATTTATTACATGCTAATGTTCCTTCACCAAAAAACTCAATATTCATCATTCCCGATGTTTGAGAGCAATAGCAATAAAATATGAAATCTTCAAGTGTATTTTTGTTTTTTATAAATGGAAAAAGCAATTCGCCTAGGCGAAGTGGTATGCACCTACTAAGTTTGCGTAGGTAAATTAGTTGCTAGTTCTGTCTGTGAGCAAGTTAAATTGCCTCCTTGACTCTCAACGCTACTTAAATTTTTCTTTCTGGAATGTTTTTCGCGAGTAATCATGTTGTCTGGCTTTGTAGATTTAAACGTATTACTTTTTACTCTTTGATTTATACTGTTGCAACTAAAATTTTTACTAGCGCTCTGTCTCCGATCTATTATATAAAAAATTAAAACCACATTAAATTGTTCTAAGCTCATGGCCTATTCTATATTGTAAGTAAAAAATATAATTGCACAATGGGCGGTTTTGATGCTTATTGCTGCCCCTTCAGATAAGCAGTAAGTGTCACTGATTTTACGGTTTTTTTATATATAAGCTATGAGTAAAGGTTGGCGCATTCCATCAAAGATTAAGATGTCTAATGTACTCATATCAAGCAATTAGACTGTGTGGTGGGCTTACAATGCAGGTATCATTTTTTTAAGGAAACTCTCTCTCTCTCTCTTTCTCTCTCTTTTCCCTGCTATTTATCCCACATGGTGGTGGGGTCAGCTTTCTTCACTTGTCTTCGACATCCTCGTCAGCAACATTGCATTCACCTTGCAACTTAAGATATAAGTTCTAAGATCTCAAGCTTAGTTACAACAGCTACCCCACCCTTCAAACCGAAACTTTATTACTGCTTTACGACAGAAATAGGCAGGGTGGTGGTACCACCCGTGTGGACTCACAAGAGGTCCTACCACCAGAGATCGAGTAGTAGTGCCAAATGTCCGACGTAGTCAGGTTGCTTCCATTGGCTTGGCATTTTTTTAAGGAAACTCGTGCTTACAAAAACATCCATTTTTTTTATGAGTGAAGGATTACTGGTGGCCCGGAGGTCTTTCCAGTTTCACCAGGACAGGTGGGCAAGCAAAGGCTCAGCTACTCGAGCGCCTCCGAAGGAGACCTAACAACTCAAGAGCAGCTGCTTCGCGAATGAATCTACTACCGGATCGGAATCGCGATCCGCTGAGAAGATCCGGCGAGAAACTCAGCGAGCTGATTCATGGGTTAGGTTGCACGGCGAACTCTTTGTCGAGTTCGACGAGTACGGTTACCGGGGTCCCTAAGCCTGCTCCTAGTGTTAGAGCTGAAGGCGTCTAATGCAAAGGTTATTGGATCTGATGGATCCGTAAGGACGTGTCTAGGGCGTCGACGGTGACTGGGTCCTGCATGATCAGGATTCGGGGAGTAGTCAGCGGCGGCAACGATAAGGCGATTATCATGACGCATAGCCTTATACATCCATTAACAAATGACTATAAAGTAACATTTTCTAAAATGGCTTAAAATCGAACCCACGACCTTCGGCGCAACAGACCGCTAACTACTGCGCCATAGTTAATACACTGAAACTGCACCACCGAGCCAGTCAAATTCAGTAAGAAGACATTTTACGGAACTGGCCATAGGCAAGGCGTGACAATTGGATATTTAAGTGCTGTGTGATAAAATCTATTATCCGGTTTGAATAAAACAGGCTTTAACTTAGAGCTCTTTGTTAGGACGCGATTTTACAACCCATAAATTTACATGCCCGCGACTTTAAGTGAAATCGATTCATATGGAATGACTACCAAAAATTCTATTAACTTAGAAACAGTTTACAACTTCATGCTGTATCGAAATTTTGATGCGGGTGACAATAGTGAGCCAAAGAGCTAAACACATGAGATCATGCAATGATCCTTACAACCAAGTTATAAGCTCACAATGTTGGTTAGGCAATGCTCTGTATTTCAACTTACAAGACTGTAAGTGTAATTTAATATACTGCCTAATTCTGGTGCACGCTGTAACAGCAGTTCTTTTTTTTTAACCATGCTAATTGGCTTCTTGTAATTCCATTGGTGCCAATGGCGAGCTTACAAACAACAATTCAAATATAGAACACTTATGTACAATACTCTGTTCTGTGCACATGGTGGAACCCATATAAATTACAACGTCAATTCCGCCATCCATTTTGAGACATTAATTTGCTACTTCAATTGTCTTAAATAAAGGCCGTCCCACTCTTAAATCCATAACGGTTGACAGCTTCGCGACAGAAATAATCAGGATCATGGTATCTACTTGTAGAGGCTTACCGCCATACCACCTTAGCAATAATAATAGCCGATTGGTGATCCCGGTACGCTGAAGCAATACTTAGAATACGCTGCCCCATTTCTTTGGTGAGTTTTAATTGCCCATTACGACACCCACGGGAAGAGAAGGAGTGGTGCTTTTGTTAGCCCCACAGTCAAAATTTGTGTAGCTTTTACGAGGGCTGTTTTACTTCAGGAATATTCCTCAGCGTGTTGGCTATTCGTACGGTTACATTATTCGTACTTACGAGGCAGTTGTACGAACTCCATCCTAACCCCAAACCCGGTGGTGGCAAAATACTACCCTACATATTATCATTCCTCATGGTTGCCTTATCAGATTTGTTTCGTTGAACAACAAAAAGATACAGTAAACAAGTCAAAATGTACAGTAAAATCTGATTTCAACGAAAAAAAGTAAAATTACTTGAGCGTCTGAAGCTTAACGAATTGGACATTTTTAAATAATTAAATGTGGGTAATTAACCAAATAATCTAACAATATCAAGTAACGTGAAAATAATAATATGTATTTGAGTAACTATTAGTTTTTACTTTTCGAAAGCTTAGAATTTTTAATGAACATTCAAAAGAAAAATAAGATTATAAATAACGAAAAAATGGTATGGATACCTAACTTCCCCAACCTATTTCATACAAGAGAATAAAATTAAATGCATACAAAAAAAGTGAATATTATACTAATCCAGGGGACTTTTTGGCAGGAACGCGAGGAGTGAAGTTGTGTGATTTGTTTCATTTTGTCTATTTAGTGTTTCTTCAGGTTTAAATGTGTAATAACAGTGGTTTATTAACTAAATTTAGTATTTGTGCAAATGCATAATGCACAAATGTTGGAAAATAAAAAAGTCGCTGGATGTAACTTCTCGGGATCCTACAGAAACTCCAATGAAAAAGTCTCAGTATCAGTTTTACTGAGATTATATTATTATTTCATCCCATATCATCTCATCTCATGCCATTTAATTTCATTCCAGTTAATTAATGTCTCAAATTAATTATCTTTATTTCATTTAATTTCACTCCATTTTATAATTTTTCAAAAAAATAAGAATATAAATTAAAATAAGACATGACCTAAAGGTTTTAGTTACCCGGTCATAAAATCCCTTAAAAAAAACGAAATTGACAAGTACATAAAACAGCTGTGTTTTATCAACAATGATCAGTAATTAAGGCTAAATATACACATATTTAACCTTAATAATCTACAAAGAAACATAAAATAGCGGGCAATTTTCTCCCTATAAATTTATTTCTCATTAATAAGTTAATATTTAGGTTATGTTACCAATTGCATGACTCAAGGTGGTTTTGTATAAAATGACACGAAGTTTTTGATATTGCGCCTTCAGTGCTCGGCCTTATACGGAGTAAGGATATTGTTTGCTGCGAAAACTCATTGTCATTGTGCAAAAACATATCGTCATGAGTGAACGCGAGAATCCCACTAGTTCCGGTTCTAAAGACCAGAATGAAGCGAACAGGACCTCATCCCAACCAGTACCTATGGCCTCAAGGTATGCTCTTTTTTTTGCGATAAAACGTTGAAACATACGCACAATTGTTGCATCACTTCCTCATCAATTTTTTTTAACCCATAGACACAGCCCACTGAGTTTCTCGCCGGATCTTCTGAGTGGGTCGCTTTCTAGGGCCAATGTTAGCAACACCTCCGGTTTGAGCCCTGTGAGCTCACCTACACGTCAAGACGAAACTGAAATAGCCTCTCAAGGCTACCAGTGTATGTAGGGAAAAAAACACTTTGCAACAAATGTTTTGTTTATGTTAATATTATCAATGAAAGATCTTTAATGTTCAACTAAGCTAATAAACTAAACAAAGAGAACAGTTTTACATAAACTAAACAATCGCTACTATCATAATGAAAATGTTTTATTTGTATATGGGCAAATGACTCATTCCCTACCAAATAGTAATTGGATAATGGAGCCCGTAAATATTACTATGCAACTTACTCTATCCAAACAGAGATGTAGGTTTTAAACCTCAATGGCCTTGTACTATGGTTACACCTTTATGAAAATTATATTCTGTTTCATTTCAATATAAAAGTATATATGAAATACCACAAAGACTAAATTGAAAGGGTTTTCAATAGCTCTGTAACACATAGTAGTGAATCCAAATACCATTTTTTTGTTTCATATAAGGTTCAAAATAACACTTTTTTTTTTGTTATAGTAACAGCAGCTACTTTTCTGGAGAACCAATCCACTTCAGAGTCAGAGGTTCAACAATCACAGGAGCATCGCCACCCCAGTTTGTGACATTGGAGGATATTATGAAGGCAGCTCATGGAATGCAAAACATGGCTTTAGCCCATGAGATTGCTGTTGATAACGATTTTAAGTTGGAACCATTTGATCCTCCAGACAACAGGTGATATACTTAATTTTTAAAAAAAATTACATTCAGAAATGAAAAACCATATTTCAATATTTACTTACAAAAATGCATATTATTTGCATAAGCAACCAATTGTTTGTATTAATGGTTTTCAATAAACTACTATTACTTCATAAATTTAAAATAAATATGTATAACAGCCAAAGTTGTGTTATAGTTACCAAAAGTTGGTGAAAGAAACAATGCACAGAGCATACTTTGACATTTTGAGGGAACAGCTAAATTCCAATCCTCCTGAATACAAACAAGCATTAATATTACTGGAAGACGTTAAACAGGTAATTATGACTTTATCCTGAGCGTGATGCCATTAAGCTAAGATTTTAAGTCTAGTTACCAATGTAAGTACATGACGATATAAAAATATTTTGATAAAATTGGAGGTAATTGAAAGTAGTAACTAAATATTTGAAGCATTGTTCTTGTCTTTATTAGTCTAGATAGAATAATATCATGTTTGCTCTACCTTTGCCCTCAATTCTAATAAATTGTGCATAACATTTTTTCATTTTTTTGTTAAATTATTTCTAAATTAAAATTACCTAATGCATATAATGTGTTATGTAATTTAGTGCATAGATTATATTGACAAATGAAATCATATCAACTAGTCATACTATAATAATAAAGAATTCACACACCAAAAATCACAAAAATATTTTAGGGTCTCTTCTCAATATTATTACCAAGACATACCCGCATCCGTGAGATGATTGAGGAGGTCATAGATGCAGACTTCATAAAACAACAAGCTGAGACCAACAGTCTGGACTTTAAGAAATATGCCAACTTCGTTGTAGACCTCATGGCCAAACTAGCTGCCCCAGCAAGAGATGAAATGATACAAAACATTACTACACTCACCGATACTGTAAGTTTTAAATATCAGTAGAAAAACTATCAAGTTGGTTGGTCCACAGGACGACTTTGTGACGCAGGAAAAGGTATAGAAGACATGAGATCGAATTTTCTTTATTCGCCCTTTAAGCAATATGCAAGCTAGTGACCTATCTCCAAATAACATGGAAGTCGTCGTGGCCTAAAGGTTAAGGCGTCCGGTGCATTCGTATCTAGCGATGCACCGGTGTTCGTGTCCCGCAGGCGGGTACCAACTTTTCTAATGAAATACGTACTTAACAAATGTTCACGATTGACTTCCACAGCGAAGGAATAATATCGTGTTTAAAAAATCAAACCCGTAAATGGCTTATCCACCAATGGCTGCCCCACCCTTCAAACCGAAACGCATTACTGCTTCTCGGCAGAAATAGGCAGGGTGGTGGTACCTACCTACCCGTGCGGACTCACAAGACGTCCTACCACCAGTCAACTTGTTTAGTTAACTTGATAAAATAAACAAATAATGAAATAGGTTTGATAATTAAGCAATTTTTTTTTTCTTAGGGACTGCTTCTTATCAGTACATTTAAAAAAAATTGTTATTTGTCATAACTTAGTGACCACAGAAATATCACATTTTTCATGATAACAAAATTTGTCGTAATTTCCTCAATAGCTTAACAATTAAAATTGATATTGTGTTTTACATTAGGCTTCAATATATGTCAGATTTTTATGAATATATGCTAGTCTTTAAAATTCTATTATGGTCTAAACTCATCTTTATTCAGATTTTTCCACATTGAACAATTTACTGTTAGGCCATTTTTATCATAATAGAAATCGATTATAATATTCATAGTATAAAAATACTTTAATCAGGTAGAGATCTTTCGAGCTATTCTAGAAGCACTTGAAGTACTGAAGCTAGATCTGGCCAATACATTGATCACTATGATCCGTCCTCACGTTCAGAAAGAAAGTGTCCAGTACGAACGAGCTAAGTTTGATGAAATGCTTAAAGTTTCAGAGGGTAAGCGAAAAAAAAAACTATATCCATTATTTAGTTTATGACTTGAAAAAAATCTTTGTGATTCAATTATGGAGGGTAGAGGTAAGGAGTACCGTCTCATACGGAGAAGCTTGAAAAGGTGTCCCACTTTCAGCACTAAATAACAGTTCAAAAATCCTCCAGACTGGCGCTAACTTAGCCACAGGGTAAGTAAGATATGAATTGAGCAGTTGTTAACTGATTGAAGTATGCTGAGTTAGGAAATTTAATATATTTAATGACTAGAGCAGTTAGTGACAGTGTAATAAACAAGACCTCACAGTTTTTTCGTCCTTTTATATTTCTCTATCTTTGTCTAATATCTTTCAGCGCCTTTTTTTAAACCTTATTTAGCAGATTTCAACGGACACTTTTTCACACACAGAGACATTTCTCCTTACCTCTACCCTCCATAGATTCAATTAACAACAATTGTCAATTTGTCCTGGTAAATTGAAACTTTGGTCCGTTTGTGACATAACTGGGAAGGTCCCTCGTATTGTATTAACATACCAATAAATGGTTGTTTTCATGTCATCATCATCATCATTCTTTCCTATTACCCTCTGCTGGGGTATAGGGCTCGAATCAAATTTTCCCATTTACATCGGTCTTGGGCAGTCTGTTCTAGCTCCTCCCACATCATGCCCAAGACCCCTAGCTCCTGCTCCACCGAGCGCCGCCAAGTTGTTTTCATGTATTTAGTAATAATCATTAAATTACTTTTAAGATTATATTGCAGTAATAAACATGTTACAGACGGCCTTCAAAACACTAGGGAGTGGTTAAAACGACACATCGACAAAACTGATCTCAGTATACCGGTCACTGATCAGAACATAATCAGGAACGTCACCGCCCAAACCTTAGCCAAGGCATACCTAGAACTGTTGGAGTGGGATTCGAGTAAAGGGTACCCGGAGGTAACAAATATTTATTTCTTCTTCATTCTCTCTTCTTTATTTCCTATTATCCTCTGTTGGGGTGTAGGGCTCGAATCAAATCCTTCCATTTACACCGGTCTTGGACAGTCTGTTTAGGCTCCTCCGACATATTTGGCCTCAGAATTCGAGCTGAAACGCTCAACTTTATAGTAGCAAAGGCTTTGCTGTTTAAATCTGTTGACATCGGTTAAAGAGCTGGCTGCTTCCAGACGGTGGCCATAGACGCGCCCCGGTTCTCAGAGCTGGGGGTGCAGGTGTACCGGATGTCGTGCGCGGCCGCGCTCCTACTGGCCAGCCCCGCGTGCTCCAGCGACGCCGACACCGCCGCGCGACACAAGGAAGCCCTCAAACAGAAGCTTTTCATCATCATCGACGAGGCCTCCAATGATACGTAAGGCTTGGGTTGAGCTTACGAGCAACCAATCCACCATTCAATTTGTTTATTTTTAACCTAAACTTTATTATGTAGGTAGTTTAACCCTTTGAACTACGCGGCGCACTGAAGTAATTATATCGATTTCTATTACTAAGGTGGCGGAATATCTAGTAGATTCTGAGTTAATTCGTTTCGGTTTGAAAGGTGGGGCAGCGGTTGTAACTATACTTGAGACCTTAGAACTTATATCTCAAGGTGGGTGACGCATTTACGTTATAGATGTCTATGGGCTCTAGTAACCACTTAACATCAGATGGGCTGTGAGCTCGTCCAACCACCTAAGCAAAAAAAAAGAAAGAGATAGAGAGAATTCGAAAATATTGAGAATGAATCTATTTCTAAGAGACTTAGAGACTAAAACATACATTAACAAACAAATGAAGGCAAAGTTAGGCAATCTTAAGGTGCTTAGTAACAGAAATTGACTTAAGTACTTCAGTGCGCCGCATAGGGCACCGGTGACCTACATCACAGAAAAAGGGTTAAACGTAGAAAAAAGTGTAATAGTGAGAGAAAGGGTCCGATCGACCACTATAAATTTGATCACTTATACACCTGGCTTAATAATAAATAATAATAAATATCCAATACAACTAATATCGAATACTATCCTAAACTAAATATCCAATACTAGTTGTATTGGATATTAACTAAATATCCAATACTAGTTGTATTGGATATTAACTAAATATCCAATACTAGTTGTATTGGATATTTATTCGTAACCATAAAAAGATTTTAGTCAATCCAAGAAATTGCCGGTGCACTAAACACACCAGTGCTACATATACGTAACGGCGCTCCAATATTAATTTTGCGTTTTTTTTCTACCTAAGCTAGATGGTCTTGAGAGACCATTTCAGCGTAGCTTTAACTAGTAGGTGTGCTCACGGGGCTCAAACCTGACGACGTTGCTAACACTAGCCCTAGCAAGAGCCGTGCGTCGCAGAATCTACTATAGGATCGGAAACGCGACCCACTGAAAAGATCCGGCGAGAAACTCAGTGGGCTGTGTCTTTGGGTTAATTTACTCGTCAAGCCCTTGAACGAGGACCGGGTATTAAATTAGTCGACATAGAATCAAATTTATATTTATTGTTTTATTTAGAGAACTAAGATCGGTGCTGCCATCTGTCGCCGAGGAGGTTGTATTAGCAACGGAACAACTGCTAGAAAAATTGAACCAGCCTCCGCTGAACTCAGAGACGAAGGAACTCATACGAACCCAAATAATCTCCCTGGGTGATCCCGAGCATAGAGTCAGAGAGATTGTCCGTATGTATTGTTTTAATATGTTCTCATACCGCCAAATGAGCTGTCTGTTAGTGGGCTTCGCCATCTATAATCATATAATAGAAGTCATTACGAAAAAAAGACATTAGATTAATCTATTAGAGTATAACATAAAAAAATAACGAAGGATGAGAGGCTATTATGTATATGCGACATTTTTGCAACTTTACAGGAAAGCCATTTAAAGTTTAATATTTGGAAAACGTATCGTAACAAAAAAAAGTTTTTCGGATATTTGAATGGAGTAAACTTAATTGAAGTTCAATTAAAAATATCGAATTGTTGATGCTAATACCTAATAAAACGGACCTTTAATTACAAAGATAATTATCGCGTATTAATCGAAATTATTAAAAAAAAATTAAGATTATGCACTTCTTCTCCATATAAAGAATATAAGTGTTGGAAATTTCATACTCCTCAGCCTGCTTTTCGTAAAAAGGCGTACAAAGTTTTTGCTTCACGTATCAATATATAGATGTCGCTTAAACCACCTTCACATTTCGATAAGATAAACAAATAAATGAAAATTGTTCACCAAACAACCTATGGCATATATTTCATGCATGTATAGCATATATTTCATGCATGTATAGCATATATTTCATGCATGTATAGCATATATTTCATGCATGTATAGCATATATTTCATGCATGTATAGCATATATTTCAAGCATGTATAGCATATATTTCATGCATGTATATCATATATTTCAAGCATGTATAGCATATATTTCATGCATGTATAGCATATATTTCAAGCATGTATAGCATATATTTCATGCATGTATAGCATATATTTCAAGCATGTATAGCATACATTTCATGCATGTATAGCATATATTTCAAGCATGTATAGCATATATTTCATGCATGTATAGCATATATTTCATGCATGTATAGCATATATTTCAAGCATGTATAGCATATATTTCATGCATGTATAGCATATATTTCAAGCATGTATAGCATATATTTCATGCATGTATAGCATATATTTCATGCATGTATAGCATATATTTCATGCATGTATAGCATATATTTCAAGCATGTATAGCATATATTTCATGCATGTATAGCATATGTTTCAAGCATGTATAGCATATATTTCATGCATGTATAGCATATATTTCATGCATGTATAGCATATATTTCATGCATGTATAGCATATATTTCAAGCATGTATAGCATATATTTCATGCATGTATAGAATATATTTCATGCATGTATAGAATATATTTCAAGCATGTATAGCATATATTTCATGCATGTATAGAATATATTTCAAGCATGTATAGCATATATTTCATGCTAGGTAGATGCGGAGCCGCTCGGGTCTTTAACAAAAATTTCAACAATATTTGACGTTGTTTTATTTTTTTAAATAAAATAACACTTATTGCGGCATAACTATAATAGTTAGACATATGCTGTCGCGACACTATTTGTAAATAATAATGTGCTCTACAAAGTCGTTATTTTTTTCTATCATCAATAATTTTTGCAGGGCACGCGATGTAAAGAGTATTTTAGGTAATTTTTTTACACTTTGGGTTACATTATTGGAGTTTTATTAAGGATCCCTATTTTTTTTAAAATAGATTATATAATAATATAGCCTACGTCACTCGGGAATAGTGTAGTTTCTAAACAGTAAAAGAATTTTTCAAATCGGTTCAGTAGTTTCGGAGCCTATTCAATACAAACAAACAAACAAATATTTCCTCTTTATAATATTAGTATAGATTGACAGCACTGTAAAGATTGTAAAGTGACACACAAAAACAATGGGTTACAGGTCAACGAGTTCTGGAGTTCTTGAAGGTCATACTGGTGTGCGGCGGGGGATCCCGTCAGATACCCGTCGGCCTGTCGGTGTTGTCGCGGGAACTGACCGACGTCTCCGGGACCCTGCTGCGGTACGTCATGCACAACAAAGCTGTCTTCACGCAGCACTACCTCGACATCGTCGCCGAGGAGTTGAGTAGGAACTGAAACCCGTTGTCAACCGGAGCACATAACAGTTCTCCTGTACTCGTAAGCATGTAACGTAAAGAGTGTTCACGAGTGATCACGGTGTGTGAGAGAGTGAGAGTATTCTTTATTGTACACCAACAAAACAATTCGAAACATTAAATACAAAAAAAAGTATAATTGGCGGTCTTGTCGCTAAAAGTGATATCTTCCAGGCAACCATCTGGTGGAAAAGACTCATTTGGAAAGGAATTACACACGGTGTACCAGTTAATTGAAATATATATATAATATACATACATACATACATACACAAATTCACAAAAGTGTATTTACATTGCTAATATCAAGTGTGGTGGTTGCATTTAAACTGCTTTTCTTCTCGAAGTCCAATAATTCGAGTAAAGGAACTCCGCCATAGCGTCGACTTTCCTAGCGGTTCTTGCTTTATCTAGAGCCCAAGCTACTTACATGAGTCATCCAAACAAGTAATTTGAAATAGCAAAAATACTAGGTGATACAATAATACCTATTATAAGAACTGCATAACTCTTATCGTATGATAAAAACAGGAGCAACACTATATATAACACTATAGCGCTAAGATATCTCATACGAAAATAATGATTTAGCTTAATACTCATTGTGCAAACGCGCGATGTGCGACTTTAGTAAAAGGACGACTATTTATACTAATAAATCGACACTCCAATATTTAAATTCATCATTTTATGTATGTATAATGTCTTCGCATTTCATGTTTGGCATTTTTTCATGTAAAGATGGAAAAGAAGTCATTTCATTCGAGTCATTTTTTAATCAACGAATAGCAAAGTTTGTGAAAACAAAAAAAAACATTTGACAGAGAAAAAAAATGATTTGTCTAAAGTTGTGTTGTTGTGTAAAAAATGTTTTGCGTATTTATTTATAAAGAGATATTGTAAACGAAATATTATTTATTTATTTTCCTACTTCGAGAACGGTTTTCTTACACCCTGTATAAAAAACTGTCTTTGCTAGGTCACTCGTATGCATTTAATCTATGTCAAATTTAAGAAATACTAATGCTGTTTTCAACACTACATAGAAATTATCTATTTTATTATTTATTACTAAGTAATATTGAAAAAATATTTTGTAGAATTAAAATTAGGTAGTCTAAAACTTCTAATCTCAAAAAATAATTAATATATTCTGCTATCATTCACAGTTTCATGAAACTAATCTATTTTTTTCAAATGAAGACTACTATATTCTCATTTTAACTAAACTAATATTTACAATTTTACATTACTTCATTACAATGCTCTTTATTGGACCTTTGAATTATCATTAAATATGTTTTTATATTAGTGACCTTTACATTTTAGTTTTGAATTAAAAATTCTCAGCAATAAAAGTGTTTAAATATATAATAATATTCATATAAATAGTAAATAATGACAGTAAAACTTTCCAATAATAATATACATGACTTGAAAACTTTGCAATGCATCTTATTAATTATGAATTTCAAAAATTCCGTACGTAACTCTTATGATTAATTTTCGTCCATTATATTACCTTTATAGGAATTTCAAGTTCCGTTGAACTAACTCTAAAAACAACAAATATATAAAAAAATACCTAAATAAACGGTACCATATTAGTGGTGGTGTTTAGAGGTCTTCTCTGAATGTGCCTAGTCAATATTGTGGTGCTCCATAAAATTTACATTAAAAAAATTTACGAATGAAATTGCCCCCTCTAAATAGACAATTATCTGTCGATATGTGGACTCAATAAGGTTTTACACTACATAATAGTGAAATTACAATTATGATGTAAGTTTAAGAAACTAGAGATTAAAATAATAATTGTTACATCTACAAGCTTGCTTAAAATTTAATTAGCGCTTTTACTTGTACGCTGACAAAAATAGAAAAATATTTTTGAATCTCGTATGGCTTGATACATGCATTGGTAGCGAAAATGTGTTTTACAACAAAAAAAAATCATATTACACGACATTGGAAATAAGATAGTATCTTCTTAAATTATATAGATAGTATTTTGCTTCGTATGCAATAACAACAAAGCCGGTATTTGCCCGATATTTGGTAACTAGCACTGATGACGTCATCATATTCATGAGCACTATTACACTAATACTTTCGGTAGGCAGCGGCTTGGCTCTGCTCCTGACATTGCTAAAGTCCATGGGCGACGGTAACCACTTACCATCAGGTGGGCCGTACGCTCGTCTGCCTACAAAGGTAAAAAAATAATAATAATACTAAGCTAGATAATTTCAGTACTGTTAAGTATTTTCTAAAATTAAACCGAACAAACAGCATAGAAGTAAAATTGTCAGAGCCCTTGTGTTAATTATAATCTAAGTGGATTCGGTGCTAATTACTAAGAAATAATTACGAAATACACTGAAAGAATAAAACGCATTTTCATATTAATAATATGTTCTGAAAAAAAATAGATTTTGTACAAAAAAATACTATATGTATTTTGAACGTGTATATTATATTACACAAATATATAAATAATGATTCATCAATGTTTTGATTGTATTATTAAAAGAGATCAAATTAAATAATCAGCGCAAGGTCGCTCGCTTTGGCATCAGAAACGATAAAGATAATAATAAACTGATGTAACATTTTAAACTAAGTTATATAATATTTTGACAAATTAATAGTTATGTAATTATTATAGTTTAACTAATGTAATCTATCACAATTCTAAAAATGACAAATGCATAATACGAAACTATCTTCGCATTTGAGTGTATAATAATGGGAACAATATTTTTTTTAACATGTAATCCAATAAATATTCCACTAATAAAGAATGTTGTTTTAATTTCACTTTGTGTAGAAAGTATAGGTTTGGTACCTTCCTATCATTATCCTGCCCTTCTCCGAGTCACCTGGGGTCGGCGCAACATGTTTTCTCCTTCCATACTCTTCTATCATATACCATTTCTTCGCTCACTCCCCTCCTACCCATATCGTCTTTCACACAATCCATCCATTTCTTCTTAGGTCTACCTCTTCCTCTAAATCCTTCCACATTCATAGTTAACACTCTCTTAACAACCTCATTTTCATTTCGTCCGTTTGATACTTTCCTATGTGAAACGTTATTCTTTTTTCGTTCTCTATCTAGTGTCAAGTCGTATCTCACAAACGCTGATAATTTTGCCTCTTGATTAACCAATTGGTTAGTACCGTATATAGTACACTTAATATTTAGCACTCAGACATATCTTTCTGAATGATTACTTACCTAATAGAAGTTGTCGTGGCCTAAAGGATAAGGCGTCCGGTGCATTCGTATCGAGCGATGCACCGGTGTTCGAATCTCGCTGGCGGGTACCAATTTTTCTAATGAAATACGTACTCAACAAATGTTCACGATTGACTTCCACGGTGAAGGAATAACATCGAGCAATAAAAATCAAACCCGCAAAATTATAATTTGCTGGTGCTAAAATATATATAACTGGTGGTAGGACCTCTTGTGAGTCCGCACGGTTAGGTACCACCGCCCCGCCTATTTCTGCCGTGAAGCAGTAATGCGTTTCGGTTTGAAGGGTGGGGCAGCCGTTGTGACTATACTGAGACCTTAGAACTATATCTCAAGGTGTGTGGCGCATTTACGTTGTAGATGTCTATGGGCTCCAGTAACCACTTAACACCAGGTGGGCTGTGAGCTCGTCCACACATCTAAGCAAAAAAATAATATTAATAATAATAATCATGAATACTAAATCAAGTAACTTTTTGAAAGGCAAAATAGAAACATTTTTTCAGTGCGATGGCCTGGCAAAGGCATCGTAGACAATAGCTGTCCGTACTAAAATCTTCTTAAAAATACTGTAAATATGTACTGGAGAAAGACGATTATAGCTTTGTCCTATACCAAATATACACACATATATGTATATTATTATATACAACGTGTCCCTAATTCAACGTTATGAGGGAAACAGAGGGTGGGTCTGTTCATAACTACTAGGTACAGAAAAAAAAACTCAATGTTTTAATTACAGAAAACAAATGTAAATCCTTCGACAATTGACACCCTATACGATATTTAATTTTTTAACTACCATGACCACAGTTTTTCAATATTTGTTTTTTTTTTGTATCGGCAAGTTGCACTACTATCCACTACAACCCTTAAAAATCCCAAATGCCCGTAGTTTATACACAAAAATCTATCAAAATTTATTTTTATTAATAATTTTGAAAGATTTTTAATTTCAGCATCGTGGGGTAAAAAATTACTATTGTTTTTTATAAATTGACGTAACTATCGAAGATTCCAAATGGTATGAATACTCCAAGTAAACTAGACAACAAAATAGTTCTATTTCTAAATAAGAAGTAATTTAATAAATTGTTCTTGATAATAATGTTTACTGTGCCAAAATGAATTACTTGTGAAGTTCTTGAAAAACGAAACAAATGGCACAAACGATTTTACATTTATTGCATTATTAGACTTACAGTAAATGATCAAATTGTTTGCCACCGACATTAATACAGGCACGACATCGCCTTAAAAAAGATCGTTATATTGTAGTAGTAACACAGAAAAGCGTGGCCCGTTTTCATTACTAATAAAATAAAAAAGGATTTCCGTTATTTTTTGGATATTTTATTCGGGATAAATTACATAAATGTTTAAAACACAAGGTCGTGTCAATGTTAAAGTATATCCGACATATTCTTCTTTCAGTCAGAACCACTATGTCTTGACGATGCACTCGACGCTGACCCACTACGTGAACCCTGGGAAATTAAAGAAATTATTTAATCAATAAAAATATAATCAATCTTCTTGCCGCTCTACAGCTAACATATCAGCAACATGTATTAAATGAATGAATGAATGAAATCATAAATTAGAACATAGGGTTCTATTGTCAAAGACTGATATATTTCTTCAATCACAGATTTCGACAAATAATATTAAAGACATACAGTATTAATCTATTCTCAATTTGACCATGCTAGTGTGTGTAATGTTTTTTTTTAATTCATTTAATCATTTTATATGCAGTATTAAAAAAATATTAAGATTCTGCACTCCTTCTCTATATTCTCTATAAGTGAGGAAAATTTAATACTCCTCCGTCCGCGCGATTTTCGTAAAAAGGGGTAGAAAGTTTTTGCTTCACGTATAACTTATAACTAGTCAGGTCATAAGTATTGTCACACAGTAAAAACTTTTCTTTTAGAATGCTGGCCACAAAAAAGTTTATTGAATTCGAATTTCGAATTGTTCATGAAAATAAAAAATGTATACTTTTAGAATTTTACTCATTTTTAAATATGGAGTGGACGCTTAAAGAAGACCGTGTTGCAGTTATTGCGTTGCATTGTTGCGGTTACGCGCCAATTCAAATTTTTAACATACTGAAAAATTTGAATATAACCAAAAGATTCATTTATCGTACCATCAAACGATACAATGAAAACTCTAGTGTAGATGACAGGTCAAGAAGTGGTCGCCCTCGGTCTGTTAGGACTCCAGCAGTGATAAAAGCTGTTAAGGCGCGAATTCAAAGAAATCCCAAACGTAAGCAGAAACTGTTGGCCCTTCAGATGGGGTTAAGCAGAACCACGGTGAAAAGGGTGTTAAATTAAGACTTAGGACTTCGGGCATATCGAAGAAAAACAGGACATCGTTTGAATGCTCGTCTAATGGACCTGAGACTGAAGAGATGCCGCGCTTTGTTGAAACGGTACGCGGGAAAAAAATATCGGGAAATTCTTTTTTCGGATGAAAAAATTTTTACCGTAGAAGAGAGCTACAACAAACAAAATGATAAGGTGTACGCACACAGTAGTGAAGAAGCGAGCAACCGTATTCCGCTTGTCCAACGAGGTCATTTTCCATCCTCGCTCATGGTATGGTTGGGAGTTTCTTATTGGGGCTTAACAGAGGTACATTTTTGTGAGAAAGGTGTAAAAACGAATGCAGTTGTGTATCAAAATACAGTCCTGACGAACCTTGTGGAACCTGTTTCTCATACCATGTTCAATAACAGGCACTGGGTATTCCAACAAGATTCGGCGCCAGCTCATAGAGCGAAGAGCACACAAGACTGGCTGGCGGCGCGTGAAATCGACTTCATCCGGCACGAAGACTGACCCTCCTCCAGTCCAGATTTGAATCCGTTAGATTACAAGATATGGCAACACTTGGAGGAAAAGGCGTGCTCAAAGCCTCATCCCAATTTGGAGTCACTCAAGACATCCTTGATTAAGGCAGCCGCCGATATTGACATGGACTTCGTTTGTGCTGCGATAGACGACTGGCCGCGCAGATTGAAGGCCTGTATTCAAAATCACGCAGGTCATTTTGAATAAACTTTAGTGTCATAAGAATCTATGTTTTGTTAAGTTCATTTTGGTATATGAATGGTTACATAATGAATAAACTTGTTTCAATTATTTTACATTAAACATGTGACAGAATTTATGACCTGACTAGGTACATCGTATTTCTCTCTGCTAATGGTTTGCTGGAAGAAAACTCATGTCGCCTTTGTACATAATATTTAGACATTCTTTAAATCTGTTTTTATTGTATTTTCTTTTTGTGTATAATAAGTATAAATAAAAATAAAAAATAATAATAATAAAAGATAATATAAAGATAAGATAAATCTACTACTAATATCATCTTTATTTATGACTGAAGGATTACTGGTGGCTCTGAGGCCTTTCCAGTTTCACCAGGATAGGATAAGCCAGCCTTAAAAATGTACTATTAGTCACCAATTAACAAAGGACCAACCTGTTTCGAACCACTACGCGAGCGACTTCGAGACTTTTCGGAGCCGCTCGCCGATCCCGAATTCCTTCTAGAGCTAGCTCTGGATGAAGCTTTGGAACCTGAAGCTCTCGAAGAAGCTCGCGAGGCCCGGGACGATGCGCGAGAGGAACGTTTGCTGGCCCGCGATGACGCCCGGGAACTGGCTTTCGAGCCCTGGAAGTTTTTTTTTTTTTATTGCTTAGATGGGTGGACGAGCTCACAGCCCACCTGGTGTTAAGTGGTTACTGGAGCCCATAGACATCTACAACGTAAATGCGCCACCCACGTCGAGTTAAGTTCTAAGGTCTAAGTTCTAAGTTCTTATAATCTTATCAAATTAGTGTATTGTCATCGGTCCTCGATAAATCTACAAAGTTTGAATGAAATCTGGGCGTTTAAAGTGGCGTCAAAATCGCGTCTAAAGGAGTCAGTTACAAACATACATACAAGTGAAGCTAATATAAAGCGTTTTTTTTTTAATGCCCTTGTAAGCAGACGAGCATACGGCCCACCTGATGGTGAGTGGTTACCGTCGCCCATGGACTTCAGCAATGCTCGGGGCAGAGCCAAGCCGCTGCCTACCACTACAGCGTGTAAAAATAATGTCATTTACTTTATCACTAGCTTTAGAAGTAGCACGGGATCCTCTCGAAGCGGAACTGGCGCGAGAGCCCGCCCCGCTCTTGGAACTGGCTCTTGAAGACGCCCTCGAACCAGACTTTGAACGCGAACGAGAACGCTCTGAACCAGATCTGCAAAAAATAATAATAATTGAAGTGATTCGAAGGGAAAGAGGCATTTTACACATCACTCCATCACTGAATATCTGAGGCCTATAAAATCAAAGGCAGCTAAACGTCTTAACGTCGTAAAATGGATTAACAATGGCGCTATCTTGTTTAGTTAGTTGGACACGCTTTAGTGTTTTCATGTTATAACAAATGCAGCTAAATCTCTAACAAATTCAGTTTAATTTTTTTTTTTTATTCTGTACTAAGTACTAATAAACGAAGTTTTATCATTTAAAATTCAGATGATTAGTAATATTCTCATTCTTTATAAATCTGCTTTAAAATTAAGAAAGTTATTTCAGCTTCTCAAACCGGGAGTGTTGCTAACACTGGCCCTAGCAAAAGCAGTACTTCGATGGATCGGAAGGATCCGTAATGACGTGTTTAGGGCCGATTTTTATAGTTTACCTGAATATTTGACAGACTTGAAATCAAATCAAATCAAAAATTTTTATTCTACATAAATGAAAGTACATACTTGTTGAACGTCAAAAAAAAACTACCGCCAATTCGCAAGAACTAGCCTCCGTCCTGAGAAGAATTGGCAAGAAACTCAGCGGGCATGTCTTTTTTTTTACATATGAAATTATTATTTATTTATTTTTTAATATTAGATTCTTTTTTTTAAATATGATTTTTTTACAATGAGTAATATAACGTAACAATTACTACAATATTGAAATGCCTGGAGCGAGCAACTCATTCCCACTTTGTGCAATCTTCTAGATAATCATTGACTTGGATTTAGCTACCTTTGATTTTATAGGCCTCATCTCTACTGATATTAAATGAAAATAAATTTATGAGAATCATCTTAAGCGGATATGTTCACAAACGACTTTAACATTGTACAACAAATATCAAATTCACAAAAATGTATAGAGTAATTGCTTGAAGTAGGGTGTGAGCCCACACGTGTAGATTCTCCATGTTTACGGGCCCCATTAACCACTTAAACAATGAAAAAAAAATACACATGTACTATATAGGTACTCAAAAATTCACATGATGTTTTATGAAAAAAAAAAACACCTAGACTAAAATCTAAAATACCGATTACAAAGACAGAAGAGCTAATGTAATACAGGAAACGATACTAAATATGGATTTCAGTCAGTCAGTGATCGATATCTTATTACTCGACGATAACCAGTAACTATTTTTAAGTAAGCAAAAGTGGCCTAACCTTACCATAGTTTTTATGGAGCAATGAGGTTTAAGTTTTTATGAATTTGAATTTGAGTAGGCAAAAAAACAAGACGCGCAAAAATAATGTTTACAAAGCCATCTGTTATCTATAGGTGAAACTATGGATAGGCCGGTTTTGTATCCGAATTTATTATATTTTAAATAAATTTCAATACATAATTATAGACATGATTATGTTAATTGTTGGTTAGGCCACTTTTGCGCTGACGGCCCCAAATTACTTGTTGCATATCGACGCTTGAAAGGCAAACGTGACTAAGCGACAATAACTGCTTTGTACATAAATGATAGGCAATAACCATATTCGCTGAGCAAAAAAATATATTTCTAGGTCTATTAAAATAATTCCAATCCTACAGCTAGATTCGTTAAAATAGATTTTTGAAGTTATACTTCTTTAGGCGCGTTATGAAAAATTGATGAGAGTGAAATTTTAAGATGCGCGCGCACCGTGACACAAAATTAACAGAATGAAGTTGCCCACTAAATCGCTCATTACAATACGACCGACGTAACTTGGCGAGTCTGAAATAGCCGCAGGTGAACTTTCGCGCATGTACACTCGTAAAAAAAAAGTGTTATTAGCATTAATTTTTTAGTAATATAAATGACAAAATTATTATTTAATATAATCATACTAAATATTATTAAATTATTAACGTTAAATATTTATTATTACATATTTATAATTATTTTTTAATAAAAGTATAGTATTTATAAAAAAAATAAAAAATAATAAAGTATAACTTCTTACGCGCGTACATAAGTACACGCACCCTTTTTTTTTCAGGTATTTCAATTTTAAATTAGTCTACTGTTCACGCATTGTCGCTTAGTCACGTTTGCCTTTCAAGCGTCGATATGTAAAATGTTGTTTACCTCGGTGAACGAGAACGTGCCGATCCTGAACGAGATCTTGAGTTCCTAGAGCCGGAAGCGGACCGAGAACGACTCCTTGACCTCGAACGCGACTTCGACTTCTCGCGTGACGGCGACCTGGACCTGCCCGAGCCTTTGGACTTCTCGGAGCCACGAGGAGACTTCGAACCCGATTTTGAACGGGAACGAGACCTATTGATGTGAAATTAACTTAGAATTTAAACAGGCTATGCTATCTTATGGTGTATGTGTAATTAAATCACATTTTTAATAATAGAAATTCTAATAAAAATACTGCTTTTAAGAATGGGTTATTCAGATTGATTTAATCTATACTAATATATGAACCATGCAACAGATCGACTTGAAACTTGGTATCCATGTAGAAAATACATGTCATTGTACTTATGGATAGGCCAATATCTATATAAGCGTTGGACTCCTTACACCAGTTGCGGGGGCGATGAGAATCTTTGGGGGGGGTGAGAAATAATAATGTTAATTTTAAATTTCCAGCAAAGCGGACAGGTACAGCTAGTATTGTATAAGAGATTCAAGTATCAGTTTTATTACAAGACAGTTGACCTACTATTAAAACTGGAATTCATGACTTCAGTTCGTGCTAGAAATAGGCAGAATGGTTGCAGGTACTCAGACAGGCTTGTTCATCATCATCATCATCATATTTATAAGAACAAACTGTAACTGTTTCAAATGATTACCTTTCCTTCTCGCCGCTCTGTTCCTGCTTTTCTTCTTCATCTTCTTCTTCCTCCTCCTCCTCGTCTTCATCCTATTATAAACAAATTTTATACAAGTGACAGATAACTTTTCGAATAATTTAATTGAGATTTATCATTAAATAGCTGCAACTTCGCTCACATGGTGCGAATAAGTGCCAGTGTAGCTTTCTGTGGGTATGAATTATTATTTTTAAGCTAGTATGTATAAGCATGTTAGTATGTTTATAGGTATCTTACTTGTGGAGGCTCAAGTTGCTTCTCTCTAAGTCTCAGCATACGATGTTCGGTGCTACTGAGAGGACGATGCGTGACCACCAGCCTGGTCGGGGCTTGTGCAGCTGCTCCAGCGCGGGCTCGACGTTTCGACAGACGAACTCTCGTTTCCAATTCATTGTAGTAAACACAGTGATTACGCACCACCTGTTGCGTAACATACATAGGTATGGAAACGTATGGAGAAAATGTGATTTTGAAATAACTATAATCTCAATAAATTAAAATCAAAATTAAAATAGAATTTGTTTGATTTAAATGAAATTAAAAGATCAAATTAAACAAAAAAACTATTTTTATTTTATTTATTATTGCTCAGATGGGTGGACGAGCTCACAGCCCACCTGGTGTTAAGTGGTTACTGGAGCCCATAGACATCTACGACGTCAATGCGCCGCCCACCTTGAGATATAAGTTCTGAGGTCTCAAGTATAGTTACAACGGCTGCCCCACCCTTCAAACCGAAACGCATTACTGCTTCATGGCAGAAATAGTCAGGGTGGTGGTGCCTACCCGCGCACTCACAAGAGGTCTCACCACCAGTAAATTAGTAAGCCAGTAATTATCAAGAGACAACACAAATGCTATCCAAAACCAACACACAGACTCACCAAAAAGTAATTCTCTTCATAGCCTTTAGAGGCTTTGCTTTTAACATTCCAGTTGTATTCTCTAGCCATTTTATACTCATAGGTGTCCTCGTCCATGTATGGTATGTTTTCATTGACATCACGACGACGCTTCTGTATTGTTTCCTCAGTGGGAAGACAATAAGCCACGAACTGTTCACCACTTTCATCCATCACACCTCTGAAAACGAGTATTTATATAATTGATATTTTTGAAATCATGAAAGGTTCCACTGTCGATTCTTTCATTTTAAGTTCTTTTTTTTGCCTTGGCATCTATGTATTTTTGTTGCTATGTAACAGAATCTTTGAATGTCATTTTCAGTAACTTTAAGACATCTAATGAACTTGAAAGCATAATATACATTAAGGAACGATGACATTACAATAAATTTACAACTTTTCTCTACTTTTTTGATCAGTATCAATAAGATAAAAAAAATATTCATTGTTAGGTCAGTCTGCTCTTGAAGTGTTTTTTTAGTTTTTAAACTACATGTATTATTTTATACAATCAATTTATGATAGTAATATATTTATTTATTCAACTTCATGCACAAAAGCACAATGGCAGACTTAATGCCTGAGACATTCACTACCAGTGAAGCAAGGGTGGTGTAGAGAGTCATGTTGTAGGTGCATTACTTTTTGCGAAAATAACAAAATTTTATAATAATAATAAATAAATATAATAAAATAATATAATAAATATATACTGTTACAAAGAAAGATGTAGCTTACTGTAGATAATTTAAACTACAATACAATCTGTAACCTAATAATGTGTCAGTTTGTCCTTTATTTTAGCACTACAGCAAGGATATACACATAGATGCATAACAGCAAAACATTGCCGTGTTCAAAAAAAAATTATTAAGCATTTTTTTATGAGAATGTGTAGCATGGTGTATTTTTAAGTATTAGGTAGTTTGATCTGCTTTCAGCATCAGTACTTTTTCCATATTTTTACTTTGATACCCCATCAATATGTTAATACATAGAACCCACCTAATCATAGCTTGTGACATGGCCTCCATTTGTCCTGAGAAATTCTTGTCAGCGGGTGCTGGATCTGAATCAAATATAACCTGAGCACAGGGATATTTCCACATGTCAAAATCAGGAAATATTGGCATTACTTCCACTGGGGTCACACCAGGTTTGCTGTAATGCTTCTCTATAGGTCTCTTGTTGTCTTCAAATGTCTTTTCAATAGCTTTGATTTGACTTTCTCTATCCATATATAGTGTTTCTTCACTAAATATCTTTTTAACATTATAACCCACTTTGGCTTCCACCTGTAACATGTCAGAAGTCATAATAAGTCTTCAGACCAATCTCAAAGACAAAGTAAAAGGAAGTGATGACTGCAGTTGTTTCTACGGTAATTCTCATAGGTAGATACTATCATCCTTCTGATTTTGGCACAAAGCAACTTTGTGTACCAGTTAGCAGGACAGACATCCATTACACAACACAATTGAAACTTTGATCTCTTGACTCAAGGTGGATGATAGCATTTACTTCATGATTTCTATGGGCGTTGGTAACCATTTAAAACCAGGAAGCTCTCATCATCAACAACCAAATTAAATTGTATTTATAAAACTCAGAAAACATTTTTAACAAATTAAATGGTTCCGGCTCCTTTATTCACTAAATAAATGGAAGGATAACCTAGAATTACCAGTGTGGTTTAAGTGGTACTAAACACTTTCCACAATTCTTTCTGTTATATTAAAGTAACTTGATTATTTTACTACTTCACCTTTTCCATGGACTGAGGCTGAAATCTAGTAGCTTCCGTAGATATATATTCTGAACGACGTAACCATGAAACATTTTTGGCATGATGACGGGATCTCTTTGAATCTTGGGGCGTGAGGACATCATCTTCAAGCAACTTCTCGTCTGCAGGATCCAATGGTGCATTACCATCTCCTTGGTATATATCTCGGTTGATCAAATCTATGTGCACTCCCAGATCATGTTCTGTGAGAACTTCATAGCGATAGCTTTTCTCTAAAGAGGTCGGATTGTACTGTACGAAGCGCGTCGAAGGAAATGGGTACGTTATGAATTTCAAGTCAAACGGTATGTCAGGCAGTGTGTTACAATATTTCACTTTAGTTAGCAGCTCTGACCTAATAAAAGAAGTGAGGAGTTAACTTATGTGTTTAATATTATTATTATCTGTCAAAATGCTATAAACTAACCTCCTCTCTCCGGTCCTTGTTGGACGTTTATCCCTTTCTGCTTCACCTGTTTGTATTGTGGGTGGCATTTTATCATTTATTTTCACTTCATTTTAATATTCACTTGTATACAGATTTTATATCCTTAGTTAACAAGTTTACTTGTCAGCTTTGTACTCAATATTATAAATATATTTTTGTTATTTTCCAGGTGATGTAAAACGCGACAAACAACTTCAAAGTCTTCAAACAAGGTCAGTTACGTCCTTTTAAAGTTGAAGTTGAATGACGTTAATGTATGTTGACGTTGACATTGAGTTGATTTTAGTGAATGTTAAACGTTCTTAGTTCTGTGTGGATGTTTTGCTCATTTATGATTTTATAACAAACTGAAAATAAATTGTTTCGTTTATATTAAATAGCTATTCCGAAACCCGATTTTTCATGTTTTTATAACATAATTTAATGTTGACCGAAAAAGTGCAAAAAAAGCCAGGACTGCGGAAGGGAAAACTCAAAAGAAATATGGTTAATGTTGGAAATAAACATAAACGTAAATGAATTACTCACTGTTGCGCTAGACAGTGTTTCTAGAATTAATTATAAACAGTACACACTATACGCTAAATAAGCCTTTCAAGTCATTAACTTATGTTCACTTCTTCTTCTGCTTCTGAGTCGGTCTCTTCATTGCTGAAGGTCGTTGTAGTTTGAAATGTTGACCAGTTGATGTACTATACTTCCCCATATCTGCCTGTCCTTGTCTTAGTATTAATAATATGTCGGTAACGGAAAATCAAAAGATTCTACCCATCTAACAAGTAAACTTCCGAATGTTACAGTCAAGTATAGAATAAATTTTATTATTTGTAATAAGAGAAAACCTTTAATGAATATAAGGTTTTAATAAGTAAAAAATTAACAGTAAAATTTGTTTTAGTTACATTAGATACATTGACAAATAACTAATAAAACAGATTTTCAATGACATCAACTTAAGACTGATAATTTCAAGTAAGAAGTTTACATCATTAGTAACTTCTATTAACGTAATAGTAGAAGCGCCCTATGTATATTATACCTATACACAGCGGCCTGTGTAAATTATACTTAAATAATACATATATACCTATTTAGCTTGCTTTTTGTGGAGTCAGCAAATAATTATCGAAACTTCAGTTCGGTGTTATTTTCATATACAAAAAGAACTGTTACAAGATTTAAGAATGGGCTGTACAAGGATAATTACTATGCTTCGTTAGGTGACCGATTGATCGACGAAAATGATTAGAATTTAAACGGATCCATGATCGATGATAAGGTCGGGATTGGCTCCGAAAAAATTGTAAGTTCATGTAGATTATTCATGCTTGGTAGGCAGCGGCTTGGCTTTGCCCCTGGCATTCTTGAAGTGCATGGGCGACGGTAACCACTCACCATCAGGTGGGCCGTATGCTCGTCTGCCTACAAGGGCAATAAAAAAAAGATTTGTAATTTTATAAATATAACACAAAAAATTTAATTTGACATCTATTTTGTTCTAGACAATTAAGACTCCACAAACGAACGAAACTGAATCGAAATTTTGCAACTTTTTATCGTTTAAGTACGCAGACAGCCTGTGAAGTGTGAGTAATCTTTTTAGAATAAAACGAACGCTACTATGAAGTTTAAGAAGAAGTTGAATGAGGTATTTAAGTTTTTATGTTATAGAATTTATAATACATGGTGAACTGTACGAATGCCTTAGCAATGCGTACAACACAACACGGCATATTTGGGGCTCTACGAACTTGCGTTCTTTTGCTCTCTCTGTGGAGCAGTGAAACCCAACGAAAAGGTCTTTGAAACATTTTTAAATCATTCGCTGACCGTGTCACGTCGCCATCTTTCTTTTCGGAAAATTTTGACGGCGGTGAGGTACGTTTTAAAATTAAACTAAATCGCTTGTTAGTGATTGTTTGAGTTCTATTTTAGCAATTTTTAATTTTGATCATCTACTGAGTTTTAACATTCACTATCACAAAGAAGTGGTACGTATTTTCAAAGAATACAAGCCATGCCATGTGGTCGGTCTGCTAGATTTTAGTGTACTGCGCATTAAATTTTACGTTTTAAGTTGCTGTTCAATGTATTTGCAACAATTCTCAGTGCAATTATAAGTAACCAAAATGAATATTAATTTGGATAGTGTTGTAGTTTTATGTTTTTTTGAAAAGCCGGTACGGTAACCAACGTGGCCGTAAGTTCACTTATTAACGTAATTATATTGTTTTAGAGTGAAATATTAAATATGGGTACCGTCGAACGTTCTGGTGACGACCACACATCCGAAATGGAGTCTGCCGAAGAAGAAGAAGTCGTCGGAAGTGGTGAACTAGCGCAACACCTGTTGAAAAGGTACTTAAGTAACGGATTGTTACTCTTCCTATCATTTGCGTATTCGCAATAAAGGACACATTTTCTGTTCAAAACGAGTTCAAAACCAAAGTCCTAAACATAATATTTTTAACTGAATTTACCATTGAATATTGTTTCTAACATGATTTGGAACGTTATCAAACATGAACGGTCTATCGCAGCCCATGTGCTCATTCCCAAATTCCGAGATTATGACTCATCCAATTCTTACACAAGACATGTGTGCTTGATTAATTGAAGCCCAGAGAAGATCAGTCCCACAGGACAGCGCTGCATTGTAGTTAAAATTACTACTCAATATTCGTAACTAATCTCGTAATCATTCACCTAAAAGTAATATGTGCAGATCAATTTGTAATCGAAACATTAACTAGACATTTCTTATTATGAATCTTACCAAATATAATATATAAGTACCAATATTTTATTTTCACCAAGACCTAAAGACTAAAATTAGAGAGAAAAAGTTTACATGTGCTACATGGATTGTAGAAAAAATCGAGCAATATTAATAAAACAGTAGCAAAATCCAAAAGTATATTTAAAAAAACAGCAATTCTTGAATTCTACTTAATCCTGATTTAAAAAAAGGCATTTTTTTGTATTTCTTCCATTTACATCTTATTGTAAAGGTTATAAATAAAGCAAATGTTATTAGTCAAAAGTACAGTTTTAACACGCAAACACTAAAAGTACTTGCCAATTAAAAGAAGTAGGCAAAACATAGATTGCAAGTAATGTAAATGTATCATTGTCATTCATAATTGAAGTTAAAATAATTCATATCTGAGAAGGGAAAACTTAAAAGAAGTAATCATTGTTTGAAATTATTTTGAAAATGTTTGTTCTAAAGTAATTACTTTAGAACAAACATTTTGTATGTGTCATTATGTAATTACATAAAATGTCATGTTTAGAACAGAGACAAGCCTCTGTGAACAGCACAAGTCAAGAATATTCATTTTCGTTAAAGTTTGATTAGGGTCTGAAGAAAGATTTATCAATAATAACCTTGTATCAATCATAGCAAATGATAGAATGATAGCTTGTACTTGGTTATAGCAACCACTTGCATAATGGAATTTGACTGCAATTAAAATTAGAACATTATACTGAAAAGAGAAAAACCTTTTTTTTTAAACAAAGTAAGGCCAACATTATATTATTATTTTTATATAGCATATCTGCATCACCATACAGTCCACTTTACTATCACAAGGTTCTCTGCAATACCAAGGGCATAACCAAACTGCTGCTTAGTATGTTTCATTGCTTTCCATTATGCATTAGTCTTACTTTTTTTGCATTTGTAAGCCAATCAGATCATACTCTGGTGTCATTGAACTGATGAATCATTTATGCTCCATTTAAGAGTTTAATTTAGCTCTCCAAATTCAGTTATTGTGTCTAGGATAACTAGTTTTCGTTAATAATGAATCCCATATGAAAGATTATCATATAGGCATTTTAAACTGGTACTAATGTTCATTGTGTAAAAAAAACATATAGATACAATTTAGTGAGCCGCCTCTTGGCGAGGTCTGACTTTGTTTTTATCTAACCTTTTTCTTATAATACCTGACAATAAAAGGATAGAGAATCTAAATGTTGAGGTATTTAAGTTCAAATTTCGATCTTTGAGCGATTTTAGTGATCTTTATAATACAGATTCTGCATTGACTGATTATACAGACATTAAGTCAGTTAATGCCTTTGTGAAAGATAAATTTAGTAATTTAGGTATGTCTGTGTACCTACACCCTGGGTTTTTTGTACCTATAACACAGAATAATCCTAGCTAAGGGATACCTGAATTTATAGTTTATTTGGAAATATTTAGTAATACTATATTTTTGAAAACTTCAATTCCAAAATTTAAAATAAAAATTAATGAAATATTGACTTTTGTATCATACATATAAAATGAATAAATGGCTGTTAATTAACATGAAAATGCTAAAACTCGATATAATAGGCGACCTCGGAAACCCATCAATAAAAGCCCTTAGTCAGAAATGCTATTAAAGAAGGTTCTGACATTGAAAATCGCTTCAAAAAAGATTCAGCTAAAGTTTACGTTTGTTTAAAAAAGGTAAATTTCTTCAAAGCTTGAATAGGCGAAAGAATTTTTTATCTATATACTTTTTTTTTAAGTATTGACACATGACCTGCACTCTGTTTGATTTATTAATATGTAAACACCTTCTACCGTAGCTTTGTTATATACAGGCGTCCTTCGCACAACACGATTAATTCGTACCGTATCTTAAAGCGAAACCGTGTTGTACGAAAAATGGTATACCGTGTAGTATCGAGGCCCTCGTCTTGCGTTATATCTGAAAGACGTTTGTAGCATCGAAACTTACAAAAAACATTATACGTCGGACGCCTATGTCGACTAACAAAATGTCTTTTCTTATACACTTAAGCATTTTAATGCAAATATGTTACGCATATTTAAATGCAGAATGAGTAATGTAATTGTAACATGTCTTTTTTGGCGTCTCAGTTGTTCTCTTATTGTCAAAGATCGTGACTCTTCTGTTGTCTTCTTACTGTTTCACCTATTCTAATCTTTTGCCTGGTGGAGGGCTTCTTTTTTTTGTATCTTTGAATTTAATTACGTCTAGTTTTTGTCGCTATATAACACTGTCTATTTTATATATTTAACTAACCTTTGCCCGCGACTTCGTCCCTGTGGAATAGATACTTTGGTATAACGCTAAATTTTACCCGCCTCTTCATTTACTTCATTTACGTAGAAAGTGAATTTTTTTTTTAATAATATAACGTTAAGGAACTATTAAAGGTACCAAAATCACGCTTTTTAAGCGACTTCAAAAGAGGAAGTTATCAATTCGACCATAATATTTTCATCTATGTATGTTCACCGATTTCTCAAGAATGCTTGAACCGATTCTGAAATTATATTTTCTTTTTTTTGTTCCAAAGGGTAGACTTCCCCAATGGTCCTGTAATATGATGGGATCCTGGAGAAATCCAGAAAAATCAATAATTGTCAAAGCCTATCTTGAAGTAATTTGAGTGTTTCAATGTGTAAACATATAAACATTAATTTATAAAAAATACCTTCACAAATAATGCTTTATTTTAGAACAAATTTGGTTACCATAAAAAACCTTATAGTGCCAACCTTAACATATAGACATATGCTGTTGCGGGCTTTTTTTAGATCTTTTAAAGGGGAACAATTCTGTCATATATTATTTTAGTGAAACTAACCGTTTCCGCGGCGCACGCAGCGGAAGCTCTCAAATGGGTAAAATACCCCGATTTTGAAACATTCTTTATTGATGCTCCGCCTGTATTGGTCTTAGCGTGATGTTATATAGCCTATAAGCCTTCCTCAATAAATGAGCTATCTGACACTGAAATAATTTTTCAAATCGGACCAGTAGTTCCTGAGATTAGCGCGTTCAAACAAACAAGCAAACTCTTCAGCTTTATAATATTAGTATAGATATTTCGACATCGAAATGGCCACTTTTGAAAACTTATTTAATGTTCATACATTTTTTATCATTTACAATGTATTGACTCCAGGAATTCTCGAGACAAACAAAAAACGATCACGCCATCTTTTGAACGGGTCATCGACACAGCAAGATTAAATCGACCTCCCTTTTCAAAAGCTTGTTACGATTGTGCCTCTAAAGTGTTGTTAAATGTAATGTGGTTTTATTATATATTTATTTAGGAGTTATACCTACATTAAATGAGATGAATGCATGCAATGAATCACTGATGAAATGAACAGGGATTTTTCTAAATTACTAATACACATAATTAATAATAAACCCAGAAACTTGTTTTGAACATTTTTGGTCGTGTCTGACCATGAATGTAAAACAAATCGCGATGTAAATATTACTCTGCACTGTATTTTTGATGAAAAGAGTAAAAATGCAGAATACTGTTGTTATAATGTTTAATGAAATTACTGTTGTTAAAAAAAACAGTAACTGGATTCATAAACTAAAGATGTTAAATCAAATAATTTAATATAATGAATTTGGGAAAACAAAAAAAATCATTCCACAAAAGTAATAAATACAACATTTTTATTGTACAATATTTTTTAACACTTAAGGAATGGATGACTCCATATCAATCAATATTAAACATTCGAATGTTGTTTGACAATTTTAAGTTAAATTTAACATTTTAAGAATTCAATGTAAATTCGAAGCCATGTATGTCATCACATAATGTTTTCTGGTAAATGTTAACAGGGTAACTACTGTTTATAACACGTGTAGAACGAGTTATTTTCGATGTGGGTCAACACAGGCATATTGTGTTGTACTGAAATCAGATAACGAAAGAAGATAACCTGCATACTCTAGATCAAAATTCGTTTCGAAGTGTTAGGTGATTGCAAAAAAACAGCCATTTTTGTGTAATGGTAATAATGTTTAAATCTTACGTTTATAATAACCCTAGTTTTGTAAACAGAATGTTCAGTAAAAAAGTAGGAGTAAAGTTGAAGTTTAGTAGAAATATTTTCTCGAACAGACTGAACCCTAAGGGCGTTAGTTTTTACGGTACCCTAGATACCATAGTCCAGGGACCGTATTTTAACTTGTTAGTAGGGTGAAGTTGTTTCCGAAGGAGGGTCTAGAATAGGCTAGGATAATAAACGAATTATACTTGTGTTTTGCCTATATTGACTGAAAAGCATTTTAACTGTTTTATTTTAGTGGCGTGACCCGTAATGAAATGATAGCGGCCATCACAAATCGCCTTCATGCAGAAGCGATGGCATCCCTACCCCCGAATGTTCGTCGGCGAATCCGCGCCTTGAGAACTCTTCAGAAGGAGTTTGTCGACATTGAGGCCAAGTTTTACAGTGAAGTACATGCACTCGAATGCAAATATGAAAAACTTTACAAGCCTCTTTATGAAAAGGTGGGTCTTAATGCGTTTTGCATATCGACGCTTGAAAGGCAAACGTGACTAAGCGAACTAAGCGACTGCTTTGTACATAAATGATAGGCAATAATCATATTCGATGCGCAAAAAAAATATATTTCTAGGTCTATTAAAATCATTTCAGTCCTACAGCTATAGATTCGTTAAAATAATTTTTTTTTTTCAGGTATTTCAACTTTAAATTAGTCTACTGTAAAGTTCACGCATTGTCGCGTAGTCACGTTTGCCTTTCAAGCGTCGATATATTTTTTTTGTGTTTTTGAAAAACACTATACATTAAAACTTTGTAATCTGATTGTGCAATGAGTATAAATGAGAATGAATAAATTATGTTCACAGCGAGCTCTTATTGTGAATGGCACATATGAACCTAATGATGATGAATGTCTCAACCCATGGCGTGATGACACTGAAGAAGAAGAGTTAGCTCGGGCGGTACAAAATGCTGCCATCACTGAGGGTGAGGAAAAGAAGGATGACAAGGCTATTGAGTGAGTATTGGTTAAAAGAAATTGTTTTAAAACAAAGTTGTATAATATGATAAAATCAAAAATATTTTGTTGTCTACAAATGTAACATTAAGACCAATTTGTGTTTAGAACAGTTTTGAATAACTCTGTATTTAAACGTTGTTATCCTTTTGCTGGAAAATGTTAAGAATTGTCTCTATTTTTTTAAACTTTTGCAAATGATGATATTTTAAACACCAAACACTGAAATATTGTGATTGATTTGAACATGCATCACCAACTGAAGCCAAAAAGTTGATTAATTAATTTTATATTTTTCTAAACATTTATTTCATAATTATATGCACATTTTAGGCCTCCAATGGATCCCAATGTAAAGGGTATCCCAGACTTTTGGTACAACATATTCAGGAATGTCTCAATGCTCAGCGAAATGATGCAAGAACATGATGAACCAATTCTAAAATGCTTGCAAGATATTAAAGGTATGTTTGTTGAGTTTGTGGACATTTGCTAAGTTATTAGCAATACTCGTTTATTTCAATTTACCAGGTGAACTGTTAGCTTTTTCACCTAGCTTCTCAATAAAAATCAATAAAATTACATGATGACATTTCACACCAAATTCTGAAAATTATGATTGATTTTTTAACATGCATCACCAACTGATTATCACAATTATTGACATGACAATTTAATTATCTACATTTTCTAAGACTTAATTAGCTTTTTCTAATTCAGTGCAAATGCATGAAGACCCCATAAGCTTCACTCTGGAATTCTACTTTGCTCCAAATGAATACTTCACAAATACAGTACTTACTAAAGAGTACTTAATGAAGTGCAAGCCTGATGAAGAGAGTCCATTAGAATTTGAAGGTCCTGAAATTTATTCTTGCAAGGTTTGTTTTGCTATTATTGATCATTTTTTTTATAGAAGAAGAACACTAAAATATATTATTATTACTAGCTGACCCGGCAGACTTCGTAGTGCCACAATCGATAAATAAAAGACCTAAACTTTTGTATAAAATAAACTTAAAACAAACAAAAGGAATCTGTCCGACGGGCAACACATGAAAGGAAAAACAAAATTGTTGTTTTTGTTTAATTCCGAGCATTTTCATATTTATCTTACCTTTTAAACCTTCTCTGGACTTCCACAAATAATTCAAGACCAAAATTAGCCAAATCGGACCAGCCGTTCTCGAGTTTTAGCGAACTAACGAACAGCAATTCATTTTTATATATATAGATAGATTATTGTTGTTGTTTGTTTAGGGATGTGAAATAAACTGGAATGCTGGTAAAAACGTAACTGTCAAGACCATAAAGAAGAAACAGAAGCACAAGTCCCGTGGGTCAGTTCGCACTGTCACTAAGTCCGTCCAAGCTGACTCCTTCTTCAATTTCTTTAACCCACCAACTCTGCCGGAAGATCCTAACTCTACAGTCGCCTCTGATGTACAGGTACATTTAGTTTTTAATAATTTTATGGAAAATTATCAAAAAAAAAAAACTATTGCTTATTCTTCATGATGATTTTCAACACCAATAACTGAAATAAAATGATTAACGAAACATGCATCACCAACTGAAACAGTAATTTTCATTGATAATGTTGAACATAAATATTGCATAATTATAAACTAAACTTAACGTTGTAGGCGTTGTTGACTGCGGACTTTGAGATCGGTCACTACATCCGCGAGCGCGTCGTGTCTCGTGCCGTGCTGCTCTACACCGGCGAGGGACTCGAGGATGATGACGATGACGATTATGAAGAAGAGGTATGTTCAAATTTCACATATAGCAGTTGATATCGAAAGTCATTAACTGAATTTAATATTTTTTGCTCATATTGAAATTTTCTAGTGTTGAATATTATTGCGAAAAAAATTAATTGGAGCTGATCTATTCCTGCATATTATGGTATAGGACATATTGATTAAATAACCTTTTTTTTGATGATTTTAACACTAATTCAAAATAATAGAAACTAGATTTTGACTATAGTTTTCTTTTCATTAAGCTATTAAAAATAGCTTGCTTTTAAATATAACCTGTTAATTATAGTAGGAGTTGTCTAGAAGAAATAAAATGTGCAGTATTTTAGTGTTATCTTTTAATCTTGTGGTAGTTGTAAGATTGCATAATTAGTGAATTCTACAGCCATTTTTTGTTTCTACAGTCGTACATGCATGGTAGCTTTATTATGCTTGCTTAGAACGTTTTCATTTATCCCTTATCCTGAACAGACGGAGGTACGGTATTCGGTTGTGAAACCTGTAATTGGTAAAAATAGGCTGACTGGGTATACCTACTGGACTTTGCAAAGATTTTCTTTTATGGTTGCTATATGAAGTAAATGATTGAAACACTGCATTGCCATTTAAGTCTACATCCAAAGATGAAACTCAACCCAAATAGAAAATTTTAATAAACTTATAGTGACCATGTAAACTAAAATTCAATCTCTTAATCAAGTAATTGCTTGATAGATGTCTTGAATTGCTATGTAGTGTAATCATCTAGGGCAGGCGCATTACGGGCTGAGGGTGGGTTTATATAACGCATACGGTATCTACGTCTGGTGAAGGCAGCGCAACCAACAGCGGTCATGTTTGGTTTCAGGAGGATTCGTACTCTGACGAAGACTCCGGTACCGAGGAAGTTTCCGACGTGGAGGATTGATACGAGACCGTCCCCCCTAGCCTTCTATAAGCCTCAGAGGCATTCGTCCGACTCGATCGCTTGTATTTATTGCAACAAATAACATAGGAACCTCTAAATAAACGCACACGACATCGCTGTGCTGCTAGCTGTCGTGATCATATCTGGCTCATATCAATTGTAAACGAATTCTAAAGAATAGCGCGTCGGGCTCCTTGTAAATCCCTAGTATTTATGTTTCTCGCTACAAGTTTCTATGCATGATTTATCCTTTGATTAGATAAATATGTTTTAGAAATTGATATGGTCTATTCCAAAAGAGCAGACTGCGAGAAGTGATCAGTGCCTTCTTAATGTGTAATGCATGTTTAATATTAGATTTTTGTAATGATAAACTACTGATGCATTTCTAGTTAAACAAATTCGTTTTTATTTATTATACAGTCATTATAGTGTGTATTTTTTTTTTGTTCACGAGTTTTGCTTATTCGTTTATTTTTACTTTGAAATTTCATGTGATATTATTAATCTCTTAAGATGATTTGTTTCTTACTTTTAATGTGTTGTCATTCCAATAGTACTGTTGCCGAGACAGGCTTGTCCTTGAACCGGAATATTTGTTGAATCTCTTAGTGCCAAAATGCATTTAAACAAATTCATCATTTCAGCATTGCTAACTGTGATCTATCCAATTTATATTTTATGATAACTTGACAATAGCTAGGGAGTATAGATATATTTTTTTATTTATGTAACTTTCTATTGAAGTTGGCATAATAAAGTTAATGTATGGCAGCCACTCAGGTAGTTGTACTTGGTTTTAATGGCTTCTTATGTTTTTGGCATGATGTCGTTAATAGTGACATTAAAATTGTATGCTTTTTACAAATGTGTTTTATTTCACCTCGTTTTGCATGTTAGTTTTGACGGAGACGATGCGGATGGTTGCAGAATTCACTTACACTGGTAATGCAATGTGCCGGTCGATGTTTTAACCATAACGCTGTTGTATTTAGGAGGAAGAGGAATGCTCGATGGAGGAGAGCGAAGACGATGAGCCGGCGCCTCGGAGACGAACCAAGAAACCCGGCAAGGGACCTGCCGAGAACCCCGCTGAGTGCAAACAGCAGTAGCTATTTAATTGTAATGCAGTTCGAGTTTACCGGAGCTTTATACAACAATGATTCTGGTGCTGATTTTCCTGTTTTCTCTCTTGAGAAATGAATTTCGCAGTAACTTAGTCGACTGATGGTAACAGTAATAATGTATGTACCAGAATATTTTTGCTAAAAAAAGAAATGTGATAACGATTAGCTTGGTTTGCACTTTACAACCATCAGAACTTGTGCAGCACATTCCTCATAATGGCAATGACTGTACAATTATTTTGCCATCCGCCTCTATCAAAATCACGGTGCTGCAGACTCAATAGGAAATAAAACCTATGATATAGCAACACTAATAACTACTCACGGTCTGAGAGACTTGTTAAGTTTCATTTATGATAATAATATGCTTTTGGGCCTTTTAAATTTAATTCATTTGATAATAATTTGCTATAATGACTCGTCCACAGGTAGGTTTAGACATATTAAATATTCATCCAGTGATTATATGTAATTGTAATAAAATTAAATGTTAATCGCATGCCGGCAAGTAGAATATTTGTACACAACGTTTTTAATTAAAGTTTAAGAACTACATGTTGTCTTTATTTTACTTAACCTTTCCAAGTTTTCTTCGAAGTTTTCATTACTGCACCGCAAAAATTGAATCAAGACTACGTCATTTTAAATAAATTACTGATATCAGACAACAGAGAGATTCTAAAATTTCAAATACCCACCTGTTTTGTAAGAACGAAATTTCGTGTAAACAATGACGGTTATCGTAACAATTTGAAGGAAAATTAAATAGGTAAAATCATTCTAATAAAGCGATACGTGAAAACGGGCATCCATGAAATTGGGAATTCCCTTTTGACAATGCAATTTGCTTTAGATATCTGTTCTCACTTCCCAATGAATCTAGTACCTATACCAGATACCGAAATGGTCAGGTACTCGAAAACTCACTGCATTAGACAAAATCGAAGCCGTGGCTTAACTAACGCCGTGTATTGTCTGATTTGAAAACACAACGATATAAGCCGCGCCAATAAAGAAACGAATCGAAAATGGCGTCTATGTACCTGCACTGACAGACCGGTCATCGTTTAAACCCCCAGAAAGCCCACTGAGTTTCTCGGCGGATCTTCTCAGTGGGTCGCGTTTCCGATCCGGTGGTAGACTCTGCGAAGCACGGCTCTTGCTAAGGTTCGTGTTAGCAACGTCGTCGGGTTTGAGCCCTGTGAGCACACCTACTAGTTAAGGTTACGCTGATATTGCCTCAAGGCTCTCAGCTTAGGTAGGAAAAAAAAACTGATAGATGGTATCGTTAACAAATAAAAAGCAAGATAGAACGAAAAAGATGCTTAGTGTAAAAAAATATAAAAATCAAATGAGAATGTACTTTGGTTTGGTGCCCTGGCAGAGGGGGAGGTGTCTCATCTGGAATGCAGCTTGCATAGACACTCGCTGCCAGTCATCTAAGTCGCACAACTCGAACTCAACAACAAAGTCAGAACTGATGTTTTTTTTGCATGCAGTACGCGCAGTGTCCGACTAAAGACAGCAATAGCTTAAAGTGAGAGCGCCCAACGTCGGGGGGCCTGACCAGGTGACGCGCTGTCTCTATACGGGGGTGGTGCGGTCAATGGCCCTATACGGGGCGCCCGTGTGGGGCCAGTCCCTGGCCGTGGGGGTGGCGAAGCTGCTGCAACGGCCGCAACGCACCATCGCGGTCAGGGTCATCCGTGGTTATCGCACCATCTCCTTTGAGGCGGCGTGTGTACTGGCTGGGACGCCGCCTTGGGTTCTGGAAGCGGAGGCGCTCGCGTCACAAAACGAAGAAAGGCCTAAAGTCATTTGAAGAGTTCAACCTCTTAATTATTGGACAGTTAAATCTATCGGTTTTTTCTAAACACTCAATTTAATCAATACCTAATTCTAATACTATTACTAAAAAACTTGTCTCTATTATCTTCTTAGAATTCGAAGGTAACTTGAATATCCACACTCGCTTTCTCTAACCAATTCTTTGAGATTTGCCTCAACTTCATACCTCATTTGTTCTGCTTCTCTCATTTTAGTAATCCCATCTCTTAAGGTATAAGCGGGGACTCTTGGATTTACTGGATCGCGGAAGAACGGCAAAGTCCTGAAGTAATCTTTCATTTTGTGATCTAGGATACCAAGAACAGATCGAAATGAAGTCTCTGGGCCAGTGATCAAAACTAGGCTCACTTCGATCTTCTTCGGTGGTATGATGTTACATTTGACTTCTAAAATAGAGAGAGAGTCCAAGATTGAAACGAGTTGGTCAAAATTTCGATAAAGTGATGTTAGTACAGATAATACAAGAAGAGATACTATTTGTTCTTTGTTAACAAATGGTATATAGACCATGATCTTTTCATGATAATCTATAACTTCAGAATTTCTTTCTATTGCGAGAAGACACATGATTAGATTCCTTTGATGTCTTTTCGTAATGAAGTGTTCTGAAATTTCTTCGACTTGATATTTCTCCCTGACTGTCCAAACACAAGGATGACTCCTTACACTTCTAAGAAGACTCTCATTGGCCTGTCCTAATATGTGCTTCAGGTAATTTACCCTGTTAGGTCTTGTTGATAACAGCTGAATCTTTTTTTGTGCTAGTTTCCAATTCAAAGAATGAAGTTCTCCAATGGGTTCTTGTGATTCTATGTAGTTATTCCGTAAGTCTAGAAAACAAACTACATAGACCTCATCATTATGAGGATGGCTGGAGGATGGTTTGTGGAAGTTGCAAAGATATCCAAGAGACTTGCACCGATATCTTATGTGAGTTAACTCGTCATGGGATTTGATGAACACTTTGTTTATAATTAAGCTTGCAGGTGTGAGGTGGGTTCTAACTAAAGGAAGGTATATATCCAGTTTATCGGTGTTAGTCAGATCTGTTTTCAGTTCTGCATCCATATTGAGAATAAGTATTGTACGATTTTCGCTCCGTATTATAGTGGTGAATTTTTCAATGAAAGTTCTGTTTGTAATATCAGTTTCTCCTAGACATGTTTCCTCTAAGTATAATAGTCTATCTGTAGGACTACATTGATCTCCGACTAATGCTGGAGGACTTATGTTGAGTACATTCTCTTTATGTTCGACGATGTCACTTTGCAATGTATTATAAATCAGATGCGAAGTGGTGAACAGGTGAGAGAAGTAATGGAGGATTCCTCCTGATCCCTCTGCTAGTGTGATGATCAATCCCTCTTGAGGAAGTATTTCTGGATAATAACTCATTACTTGATGAATTTTTGATGCTGAAGTACTAATTCTTCCAACCTGTCTGGTGCAGTGATGAACCCACTTTACCCATAATGGACTTTCTGTTACTCCGTGTTCTAGCAAGGAGTCAAAGGAGAAGTGGAAACAGTCGTTTAATGGCTCACTAATCTCGATTTTCGGTGGAGAATCATTATTTTTGAACATCTCTTTGTTGAATCTGCTGGATAAGGGAAACCTAGGTTCTATATGTTCACTTATCTCACTCTTGAGATCACGCCAAACAGAAATTGCATCAGTTTCTTCGAATTTGATCTCAACCGAGAGCCCCTTTGTTAGATCTATAGGGACCTTCGATCTCCATTCGTGAACACTAGACCCTCCGCATTGAGGAATTCTCATAATCCCTCTTTTTTGGGTGGTTGTTAGTCTTGAATCTTCATGGATGAGGTGTCCTACAAAGATTCTCCAGAAATAGGCTTGTTTAGAAATTAAGTCAGAGGAGAACGTGGTAAATGCACAGGCTCTAAAGAACATTCCTTTTCTATTTCGGATATACTCTAGAGTTGACTTAGCAAGTATCTTTGCTAGTCCACTTGTTTGAGTCACTGAGGAGTGCTTCTCTATAGGAACTTCTAGGAGTTGAAGTATTTCTTGCATTCTCTCACTGTTGATTATTAAGTAAGATAAGTGTTCGAATATCGAGACAGGATATTCTCTAGAGTTCCCTAGTACAAATTCTACTAGCTGCTTGCTTCCTTGTAATGCTCCAACTAGGACATAGTCTATGTTTGCATTACGAAATTCTGACATTAAATTGCTACTAGTTCTTTCTGTTGACTCATCGGTCTTGACCCCTTGAAATGTTTCTAATGTATTGTGAACTTCGGGGTCATGGAGACGTGCAGTTGCTAATTTCCTTCCTACAGATAGAGACATTGCGAGTGTGCAAATATGAATACTTTCTGTCAAGTTAGTTTTACTTAATTTCGAGTTAACTTGATCTTGAATCATTCTTGATTGGTAGCTCATATGTTGGAGATTTATTGATATAGGTGTATTGAGAATTAAATAAGTACAATCTGGACAATTTAGAGGCACTGCATATGTATCGGCAATAGGTATTCCTCTACTCGCACATTCAGTTACATAATTTTGTATATAAAGAAAAATTTCTTGAAAAAATAGGTTATAATCTTCATTCCCTCTAAGTGCTTTCCCAAGAAGGTTGGTGTTTATAGTGACATGTGTTGCAAGGTTTTCCATTAATGAGAAAAGAGCAGATCTTTTCTGGGAAGAAGCTTTAAACCTGTGTTCATAACTCCCGCCGTAATTCCTTCCACACCAATCTGAGAGAGGAGTTTGACTAAATTCAGTGGGTAAATATTTAAGTTTTTCTTGAATCATTTTATTCACGAGTCCAATTAGAGCACTATTAGGATCCATTCTTTCTAAATATGTCAGAATATAGTACAGTTTCATAACTGATTTGATTTGAGGATTTGGGTTAACGACTGTCAATTTTGGTTTGATCATTTTTTCAGGGGTAGATGAGCCCAAATAAGGTTCAAATGGTCCTCGAACCTTGAGTGCATTTCTCCCTTCAGTTTTAAGCTTGTAAGATGTTTTAACAATTATACAGTCTTTCTTAAGGTGTTTTTCTGCTGTGTCATAATCTTCTATTTTAACCTGTTCACAGGGGACAGGACTTGTAATCCCAGTAATCGGAAATCCCCAGGTAGTCTCTCTGAGCCACTGTGAAGCTTTAAAAGTACAAGGAATAGAGGAAAGAGCACTTTCTAAAAGATGGGTTCCATTGACTGGTAATTCTGACTTGCTTAATCTTTTCTTAAGTACCTCGATGGCCTCAGCATCTTTGAATTTCCCTAAAGAGAAAATCGTCTCTGTTCTATTTGAATCCTCATTTATCATCCGATTTATTGTTTGAAGATTAGAGAAACTCCCTATTAGCTGTAACTGGACTCCCTCATTTGAATTTCTTAGAATCTCATGCGCCAGGTTAGCAACATATGGTCTCATAGTAGTCAAAATACTACATAATGCTTCTAGATCTGAACGGTCCGCACCTAATAATCTTATAACTTTAGGGTTGGTGACATAGGTGGGTAGAAACTCTTCGATAATTTCTCGAGCTTTCCTTTCAAAGTTTGGCATACCGACAATATTCAAGCTGTATATGTCTTCTACTAATTTGACAGGATCATAGGTAGCTTTAATATTACATGGAATGAGGTGTAATATGTGATTATATATTCTAGGACTATTCGTTCTTATAGTCTTAATAACTTTAAGCCAGATTGTTAGTGGATCAGGGCATCCTCTCTGGCAATGTTGATACATGTTTGAAAGAGGTAACCCCCCTAGAATAGAGGGAATATTCATCAAGGCACATAATTTATCTGTCTCTCTGGACTTAAGATCAAGTATACCTTTCCGTTTAAGAGTGTTACCTAATTCTAGCGAGTAAAGGAAAAAAGGTGTGACCGGAGAGACATAATTTCTGGACATATTTTCGGTTGTGGTAGAGACTCCGGTAATCAAGGATTGTAAAGATGGAAATCCTTCATTTATATCGGGTATCATTCTATTGAGTCTTTTGAGACTATCATCGATTCTGATTGACTTGTAATATCTAACTTTTGAGTACTCAAACAGATTTTGAGAATACCAAGTTTCCTGGAGTTTCAATAAGAGACCAGCGGATATGAAAAGATAATCCAAGCTATTGAGCAGAAGTTTAATATAAAAATGAGGTCTGCCCTGTTGTTCAGCACTCAATCTTATGTGGATTATCTGATTATCTCCTTGTCCCATTACTTCACCATGGATATTACATTCTTCTAACGCAATTTTGATGATCATTATTGTTGTTAGTGTCCACGCTTTTTGTCTCATTCCTTCGAATCCTCCAAACTGGTTGTAATGGCAATAATCTCCTGCTAGTGGTTCGCCGTCTGGTCCTATTTTGGGAGGGGTTAATCTAGAACTAAGCAATACCATGCAGCGATTGAACCACAAATGAGAGTCAGAATAAAGATTCTTCCTTCCATGTAAATCATCCAATTCTTGAAATAAATATTTATTTAATTCGTGACGATTGAGTTGATTCCATGAACTCAGATCTAAATTAAGGTTTGCATGACCTTTCTCTTTGAGATGAGATGCAACTTTATCCATCCTCTTTGCAACTTCAAGTTCAGTATTAGTCATAGTTTGTTCTCTTATATATGGGAGAATATTGTCACTTAGAGACTTTTCCATACAAACCTGCATTAATCTCATCTCGTAAGTTTGCTTACAGAACACCCTGCCCTTGATGTTTAACTCTCTTTCCTTTCGACAAAGTTGCACTATATCATCCCGTAAGTGATTATAAAACAAATTTTCTTGATCCATTATTTTTCTTGCTAATTCTCCTTCATCACCCTTGAGGTATCTTGATAACACTCGAGGTTCAAAATCATTCCAACTCCTAGGTTTTCTTTGATTATAAAGATTTTGGAAGGCACATTGATCATAGGGTCGAAACCATTCTTCTCTTGGGGGTGAGCATGCAGTATCTTTCAACAATTCCTTTTCATCTATTTCTAAACTCATGTCATGGTTTTTATCCAGTTTCAGATTCCCCCAGGCAGATAGAGGTAATGATTTTAATTCATTGGCTGTTAATACTCTTTCATCTTTCAAGCAATCAACTAGTACTGGGTGAAGTTCTCCTAATACTTTATGATGTGGATAGTGCCCTTTCTTCCTAAAGTAATTCATAAAGTACGTCTTTCTGAACATCCACAAAACTTTCTTCGCTATGTTATCATCAACTGGGATCTGTTTTTTAGAGTTCAAACGGAGTTTTTCAATCCCTTCAGTTGGATGTAATATTGGATGACCATAATTCTTACTCAAGTTTGAGAAATAAAGGGAGATCGGGACTGCAATATCTCGGTTATTTGATATGTTAAGACAGGACATTAAATCTAATATATCTCTTACATCATGTCTATTGTATTTTTCGAACAGCTCGGCCTCTATCGACTCCTTTAATGTTTTAAATCCTAGATCTTCTACTTCATCTGACACAGTACATCCTATACAGTAAGCATCCCAGTTCTTCATGATATCAAAGAAGTGATTTTTATACTTAGATCTAAGTAAGACCAATGATGAGTGAAGACGGTCATAATGGTTTAAAAGACCTCTGAGTCCTTCATTCTGTTCCTTAATTGCAACATGTAATCTTATGTAGAATCGTGTCTGCAAGTTATCGAGAACACACATAATTAATGTAGTAGGGAATAAAAAGTACTTCCCGTTTGTTCTTATAATGGTCAGCTCTTTTTCAATTAGCAAGTCATCTGAGATCATATGGAATTCTCCTAGAGTTTGTTCAATATTAGTTATTTGGCTCTTAATATGTTCAACTCTAGTCTTAATCGTGTACAAATCTTGGATTTTACTCTCCTGAAGTAAGATCTGGTATCTTTCCAGATCCTGATCAATATTCATTTTAATTCCATAATAACTTTCATGATGAGTCTTAGTATTCCAGATAGCAGCTTCTGTGAGTATTCGCAGAGAAAAGTCAGGATCTTTTTGAGGAACTTTGAATTTGCATTTTAATATTATATCTTCTACTAAATTCCAATAACATCCATCGAAGTCGGAATAAGATGCAATGCCTTTGAGTTGGGTTTCGAATGGACCTTTGGGTCTTTCATGTCTTGGACAATGGAATTTGTCGTGATGTAAAATAAAACGAACCTCGTCGTCTGTTATGGGAGAGTTGAGGTGGCCTTCAAAGTGACAGGTTTGTTTGTCCATTGTGATGTCGATTGTCGGGTTTTTCTAAACTGATTAGGTAGTGTTTTATTATGCTTGATACTTTATTTGGATTCTTGGACTCATCGGAACAAACTTACTCTCAAAATGGATCCACGATATAACCAGGTCCTTTTTATCCGTTAGAGCAGACAGGATCTTGCTAGCAATATCGCGGGTCTCTTGTTCGTTCTCTAAAGAAACTGGTCTCTTATGTAATATGTAATCCATCGTACTTATAGAAAATCTATCAGGGGTACCTGATATAAGGTCTGTTTCTCTTGTTATACCAGATATAGTACAGGAAATACCAACATTTTGGATGGCTGATAGAAATGACTGGGATTCGGCAGAAAACAGTAATAGAGTTGTGTTTGACATTCTGAGAAAATTGGTTTAGGATTGTTCGGATGTGGTGTGTGGCTGTGTTTGTATGTTTCTTGTGTCAACGGTTTTTTCTAAACTAATAAAGCACAGATTCAAGGTTATGGTTGAGTGTCTGATTGTTCCATGCTGTTTAAAGAGTTTATATGACGAACAATTTCCTTAGTCTTTTTCAGAGACTTCTTTTCTCGTCTCTCAACAATCATAGTATGTAATTTGCGTATCCCACAAATAGTCAGAATTACAATTAATACTGACCCAATGAAGTAAAGAGTTTTTATTACCTTGTCGTCTCGAGACGCTTGGTCTAATAGAATCTTAGAGTTTATTTCATTTCTTTTTGACTCTTCAATCAACTCATCTATTGTTCTCCTAAAGGAAGCAAGACTGTCTCCAGTTTGTTTGGCTTGGTTCTCTTTTATAAGAGTCTTTGTTACTATTGTACTTAAGTCATATGTTGGATGTCTCGCCATATCAAATAAGTCCTGAGGGGATCTTTTGTTTCTTATGTTGGTTTTCTTTATCCGCTGTGTACAGATCTTATTCTCACTCAAGTTTGGAATTGTAGAAAGAATAGCATCCGATTCACATAGTAGGAAACCGGATGTCAAACATGATTCGGGATCTATTAATAAGGGATTGTCAATTGTACCTTCTCCAACATCTCTTCTGAATGCAAAATAGAGTTCTTTTTTTGGTGATGAATAACATATATCATCAACCAATAATTCTGGTTCCCATCTGACGAAGTTAAGTAATTGAAATTCCGTCCCTGTGACTGGAATCTCAACATATAAGATAATCTGATTTTTTTCTTCATCAATTGCCTTTAAAGATGTTTTAAGGTGAGGTGTTATTGTACTGATATCGGATAAAAGAATAGATGGAAGTTTTCTCTCAAGCCAGATTCTCTGGTTTTCAATTGTTATCATGTTTGAAGGAATTCCCCCTAATCGGATAAGAATTAAATCAATATTTATTTGTTGGATGTATGAATTGAGTACTTGTGACGATTTTATGTAAATTTCATACTTATCATTGGCTTCAGAGATTATATTGTTTAGTTGAGAAGTTGTATCTTTGATGCTTTCATGAAGCCCAGTGGTGAATAGAGTTATATTTTTAAGAATAAGAAGATCAGTGGTTCTTGCCTCATGGAGTTCTACTAATTGACGAGAGACTTCTTCGTACTTCTTATCAGGAATATAACCAAATAGATCTGCCATCTCGTAGGTGAAGACAGCTGCTGATGCTGTATATCCGACATATTTCATACCTTTCATAAATTTGCCGTATCTCGTCAATTTCCCGGCGGCTCTCGCAACTGGTCGGACTGCTCTTAAAAAGGTCAACATGCGAACCCATATATTCCTCTTGGTTCGTCCATATCTTGAAATGTCAATCAAACGTCCATTCCCCTCTGAAGTTTCCAGAGGATAAGGAGTAACAATGAGTTCTTGATGGACCGATAGAACTTCTTTAAATTGTTTTTGATAATGTGCTTCAAGATTGCCAAAAGTTGTTCTTAAATCATCTGCAACTCTCTGATTCATCTTGTTAAACTCGACAAGAGAAAGAGTGTCTTTGATGATTTCACTTGGAGATTTGATTTTAACTATTAAAGCTTGTCCAGTATATTGATCCACGAGTGCACCACGAAGAATTGGTGCTGAATTTTCAATTATGATGGGTCTCCTTTGAAATGAATTGTTATCGGTGTTGAGAGCGGTAATTCCTGATATTATAAACAAGAAATAAAGGAAAAACGTCCTTGAAGTCAACATCTTGAGTAAGATTCGACTGTTAAAATATGAGTTTATGTCATATGTCGGGTTTTTCTAAACTAGTGTATTGAAAGATGTCATCCTGCCAGGATTTCTTCATCACTGTCAGATTCTATAGCTCTCTTTTGGGCTCTAGAAGTGGATGGAACTCCCACAAGTTGTGGCTGAGCTTGAATTATAGGTGCAGGATGAGATGTTTCTCGTCCAGTGACCTTGGTTGTATGGGATGTAAGGACTCTAACTGCCTCTTCTATTCTATATATTCCCTTTTCAAATCTCATCAACAAGTCATTTCCCATTGTAGATGATGACCCTTGGGGTTGATTTTGAATCATATTATTTGTAGATGATGATTGGGTATCAGTTATGGTTTTGATTATTGATGCCTTCAAGTCATGGTAACTTAAAGCATCTACAGGAGTCTCATCTGTGCCCAAATGGATTCCCTGTTTTTCCCATCTTGTGTTAAGGAATGGTATCATTGTTTGGTTTAATGCGTGCCAAGCTTGTTCAGGGTCTGAGTTTTTGAGATGATTCCACTTCTTAGGGTAGGAGTGACGATCTGTAGTATAAAGACTGTTGAGATAATAATATCGTAAATTGCCGATAAACAGGGATTGAGGACAGTGAGTACGTGGAAGAGCTGGATATCTCTTGGATAGTTCTGTTGGGTTCGGGTCCATTTCTAACTCATCGTCCAGGACTTCGTCGGGATCTGGGTCATTACTCAAGGGTAGATTAGTGGTTGGGTTGCTTGGTGCTCCTGTTTCTACAATGTCAGGTGTTTTTGGAGTTGTTAGGTTCTTAATTCCTGAGTCAAGATTTTTTGATGGCATTCCAGCTTCCTTTCTGAGAGAGTCAATCATGTTGGAACTCGTACCGGTTCTAGATTTCCCTATTCTCTTTGTTTGCACATAACTGGTTATATAATCACCTATTTGTGTCCTGACCTTGGGTTTGGAGCTTGATTTGATTAAGCCAGAATTGAAAAGTTGTTCAGGGGTTATGGTATTAATTAATATCAATTTTGGATCATCAGGTGAAAGTTCATCTTCAAACTGGAGCTTTATTTCGTCTAATACTGATGCTAATAGAGATAGTGGAGTTTTGTTGGCCATGGTGATGTGATTGACTGGAATAAGAGAGGCGATAAATTGAGCGATTTGGGAGTTGTAATGTCATTTGTCGGGTTTTTCTATACTAAAGCTTAAAACTTAAAACTTAAAACTCAAAACTTAAAGAACCTTATTCCTCTAACATGTTGTTTTTCTTCTGTATCAAGCTGACAATCCTCCGAGCTTCTTCATATATGGTTTCGGCTGATGACCCAAGTAGACCACTTATCTGTTCCTTAGCCCTGTCATCAACAGTAAATCCTCGAGTGTTTTTCTGGACCTTGAGGAATTGACGAATTTGGGATTCGTCACATGTTGCTCCTTGGATCTTCGCTTTATAATTGTCCAGAGTCTGGTTGTTAGGATTTTCCATTTTATCTATTATTTGAGCTGTCTTAACGAGATCTGGATACTCAGAAGAACGGAAACACTGGTAATGAGGTTTCACCAAGTGAAGGTATACGATATCATCGGTTGGGATGTTTTCTCTTTCCATTAGCTGACGCACTTCGGTCCGTTCTCTTGCATACTTGGAGACCTGACCTGCCAATGGGCTCAAGCATATCACAGCTCCACCTTGGTTTATAACTTGGTTTATGAGAGAATAAGTAGTCATATCAGACAGAGATGTTAAAAATCTAACGTGTGTTTTTATTGCAGATACGACTATATCCTCAGATTCTACCTTGGTAAGTGAGTATACTATCTTCCGGAGGAAAGCTCGCTCAACAACGATCTCATTAACATGAGTACCTCCTTCTTGCATTGTTAGGGAAACGTTTGCCTCAGGTGTATATTGGATGGAGGATAGGAAGGAGGAATATCGTTTTGACATCCAATCTCGAAAGCTTCTCTTTGTGGCAACAGGTCGGCACATGACATAAGCCCCGTAGACTGCCTGAAAGGCAACAAGCTCCTTTTTTATGTCTCTACGAGCTGTTTTAAGGTTCATATAGGCGAGTCTAGACTTATTGGGAACGGCTTGGAGGTCATCTATCATAATTCGGCATCTGATGTCGTCTTTGACAATGGATGCCATGTCGATATCAGTTAAATATTTGATACAACACAAATAATATGTTGTTAGAATTCTTCCCATTTTTGATCTCGAACCTTCCTTATCCATTGAAATTATTTCTCGGATTTTGTCTAATGGGTCCAGTGTCTGGTTGAAAAATGCAAGGATCAGGTTCGCAGCAACATTTATTGAGAGGAACATATACTAATGCTTGTGCTTGTTCTGTGAAGGGAAGAGCTATCTTCCCTGACCCTGACCTCCTAATTTTATCCCAAAGGTTGGGACAGGCAGTGCATACAGCGTTGATAATTGCCTCATCAGAGAAGTTCTTCGCTTGGTCTTTAGATATATAGACCGTATTCCCAGTCTTCGACGCCTGAGCTATTATATAGGTGGTGACAGTACTATCCCTATATGTTAAAGTTATTACTAGTGTTAGGGAGCTGTAATTTTGGGCTTCTTCCTCCTTAAATGTATTCTCGAATGCTTCGGTCTCTATAATCTCTAGATTGTATCTTTTCTCAGCAGGAGCACGGGCATCACTAGGTTCCATCATTTTGAGAATAATACGAGTAAGAAACAAAGAGAAATTTGGTATTAACAAAATTTTACATAGAACTTAAATTCCGCGTTAATCTGAATTTCTTTTGTCATTTGTTTCTCTTCACAGATCAACAACAAGTCTTTGGTCATTTCAGCTATTTGTATCGCAAGGCGGGAGTAACTATGACTCTCTTAGGGGCGATACGCATAATTTTAATTTTTCGATTCAAATCCAGTCGTCTTAATCTGGTGACCAGTGGCGCGGTCACCAGTATAGTGCACAGGACGTGAATGGCTCCGAGGCTGGCGGAGTCACTCACTATAAGTGTGAGAGACGATGTCCTGTGCCAAGTATACGTCCAACCCTAACGGGTTAAGTGAAATTAGTTGCTCATAACAGGGACGGTGTACCTGTTTGCTCGTGGCTGGCTATCGAATGGACGGGACCAATACACCCCCCTGTTAGTAATGGGGTAAGAGAGAGCGGTCTGAAACTATGGCCGAGATCACGACGCCCCACTCCTACCCATAACCTGCACGTGGTACCGCCGCACAATGACCGATACGGGAGGAGGGGCAGCACTTGAATCACGTAGTCTTGGTGTAGCCATTGCGGGACTACAGCCCTCGTAAGTGCCGCCTTAGAACGCAACGGGGCAATAGGTGGGCCGGGACGCTAGCGGGGGGGAGTAATCTCCCCTGTTGGCGTGCACCGCACTGCTCCCTCTGGGGGCAGTGTCATCCGGAAACAGGTGGGCCCGGGCGCCACCAGGGGGGAGCAATCCCTCCTGATGATGGCGAGCACCGCACTGTCCCTTATGGGACGGTGTAACCCGGATGGCTGTACACGTGGTAAACACGTGACAGCAGCCCCGATGGACGGACCGCGAGGACCGTCAAGCCTAGCAGGTACCTTCGGGTGGGGCCTTGCGATACCTGCGGGCGAACCCTGTGGTCGGGTTTGCAGCCCGGCCACAGTGGGTTTTCCTGTTGCAAAAAGTCCATATAAGAGAAAGAGACCTGAAGCCTCTGGCCTCCCGCTGGAGTCAGAGAGGACAGGCGATAACCCGACTGTGCGGGGTTCCGCCGGCGCAGATCCTGTGGGTCAGGATGCGCCTGGTTGGACCTGCCAGTTCTGCGAACGATCCTTTTCGACCAACAGGGGTTTGGGTGTCCACAAGCGTAGAGCCCACCCTGTTGAGACCAATACGGATGCCGCTCCGATGATGGTGAAGCGGCGGTGGCATGGCGAGGAAATCGACCTCCTCGCTCGCACCGAGGCCAGGTTGCTCGCTGAGCGGGGTCAGTGCTCGGGTGGAGACCTCTTTGGCGCGCTTCCAGGGTTTGGAAGAACTCTGGAAGCGATTAAGGGACAACGGCGGAGGGAGCCTTATCGGGCATTGGTGCAAGCGCACCTTGCCCGATTTGGTTCCCAGCCGGGTCCCTCGTCAGGGGGGTGCTCGGCCGAGCCTGACTTCCGGCGGGCTTCTGGAGCTGAGGAAGCGGGCGAGGAACGATGCGCCGAAGACGCCGCTGCCTATGATCCATCCGCAGTCGGTCAGATGTCGCCCGATGCCGCTCGGGTTCTCTCCGAACTCCTTGAGGGTGCGGGGAGAAGACGAGCGTGCAGGGCTATGAGACCCAAGACTGCAGGGCGGCGAAACGATTTGCACGATGATCGGACAGCTAGTGCCCACAAAACCAGTAGACAAAAGCGCAGGGCAGAGTACGCGCGTGTGCAGGAACTGTACAAGAAGTGTCGCAGCAGAGCAGCAGCTGAGGTGATCGATGGCGCGTGTGGGGGTGTTGGACACTCGCTCGAGGAGATGGAGACCTATTGGCGACCTATCCTCGAGAGAGTGTCCGATGCACCTGGGCCTACACCGGAAGCTCTTCACGCCCTAGGGCGTGCGGAGTGGCACGGGGGCAATCGCGACTACACCCAGCTGTGGAAGCCGATCTCGGTGGAAGAGATCAAGGCCTCCCGCTTTGACTGGCGAACTTCGCCGGGCCCGGACGGTATACGTTCGGGTCAGTGGCGTGCGGTTCCTGTGCACTTGAAGGCGGAAATGTTCAATGCATGGATGGCACGAGGCGAAATACCCGAAATTCTACGGCAGTGCCGAACCGTCTTTGTGCCTAAGGTGGAGAGACCAGGTGGACCGGGGGAATATCGACCGATCTCGATCGCGTCGATTCCCCTGAGACACTTTCACTCCATCTTGGCCCGGAGGCTGTTGGCTTGCTGCCCCCCTGATGCACGACAGCGCGGATTTATCTGCGCCGACGGTACGCTGGAGAATTCCGCAGTACTGGACGCGGTGCTTGGGGATAGCAGGAAGAAGCTGCGGGAATGTCACGTGGCGGTGCTAGACTTCGCCAAGGCATTTGACACAGTGTCTCACGAGGCACTTGTCGAATTGCTGAGGTTGAGGGGCATGCCCGAACAGTTCTGCGGCTACATTGCTCACCTATACGATACGGCGTCCACCACCTTAGCCGTGAACAATGAAATGAGCAGCCCTGTAAAAGTGGGACGAGGGGTTCGTCAAGGGGACCCTCTGTCGCCGATACTCTTCAACGTGGTGATGGACCTCATCTTGGCTTCCCTGCCGGAGAGGGTCGGGTATAGGTTGGAGATGGAACTCGTGTCCGCTCTGGCCTATGCTGACGACCTAGTCCTGCTTGCGGGGTCGAAGGTAGGGATGCAGGAGTCCATCTCTGCTGTGGACTGTGTCGGTAGGCAGATGGGCCTACGCCTGAATTGCAGGAAAAGCGCGGTTCTGTCTATGATACCGGATGGCCACCGCAAGAAGCATCACTACCTGACTGAGCGAACCTTCAATATTGGAGGTAAGCCGCTCAGGCAGGTGAGTTGTGTTGAGCGGTGGCGATATCTTGGTGTCGATTTTGAGGCCTCTGGATGCGTGACATTAGAGCATAGTATCAGTAGTGCTCTGAATAACATCTCAAGGGCACCTCTCAAACCCCAACAGAGGTTGGAGATTTTGAGAGCTCATCTGATTCCGAGATTCCAGCACGGTTTTGTGCTTGGAAACATCTCGGATGACCGATTGAGAATGCTCGATGTCCAAATCCGGAAAGCAGTCGGACAGTGGCTAAGGCTACCGGCGGATGTGCCCAAGGCATATTATCACGCCGCAGTTCAGGACGGCGGCTTAGCGATCCCATCGGTGCGAGCGACCATCCCGGACCTCATTGTGAGGCGTTTCGGGGGGCTCGACTCGTCACCATGGTCAGTGGCAAGAGCCGCCGCCAAATCTGATAAGATTCGTAAGAAACTGCGGTGGGCCTGGAAACAGCTCCGCAGGTTCAGCCGTGTTGACTCCACAACGCAACGACCATCTGTGCGCTTGTTTTGGCGAGAAGATCTGCATGCATCTGTTGATGGACGCGAACTTCGCGAATCCACACGCACCCCGACATCCACAAAGTGGATTAGGGAGCGATGCGCGCAGATAACCGGACGGGACTTCGTGCAGTTCGTGCACACTCATATCAACGCCCTCCCATCCCGCATTCGCGGATCGAGAGGGCGTAGAGGTGGGGGTGAGTCTTCGTTGACCTGCCGTGCTGGTTGCAAGGTTAGGGAGACGACGGCTCACATCCTACAGCAGTGTCACAGAACACACGGCGGCCGGATTCTACGACACAACAAGATTGTATCTTTCGTGGCGAAAGCCATGGAAGAGAACAAGTGGACGGTTGAGCTGGAGCCGAGGCTACGAACATCGGTTGGTCTCCGTAAGCCGGATATTATCGCCTCCAGGGATGGTGTCGGAGTGATCGTGGACGTGCAGGTGGTCTCGGGCCAGCGATCGCTTGACGAGCTCCACCGTGAGAAACGTAATAAATACGGGAATCACGGGGAGCTGGTTGAGTTGGTCGCAGGTAGACTAGGACTTCCGAAAGCTGAGTGCGTGCGAGCCACTTCGTGCACGATATCTTGGAGGGGAGTATGGAGCCTGACTTCTTATAAGGAGTTAAGGTCCATAATCGGGCTTCGGGAACCGACACTACAAATCGTTCCGATACTGGCGTTGAGGGGGTCGCACATGAACTGGACCAGGTTCAATCAGATGACGTCCGTCATGGGGGGCGGCGTTGGTTGAGCCTTGCACAGTAGTCCAGCGGTAAGGGTGTAGATCAGGCCCGTCTGTTTCTCCCCCGGAGCTCGCTCCCTTGGCTTCCCTTATATATTTTAACATCAGAAACAGACATTAAACATCTACTGATCCAATTTCGCCGGCGTACGGCCACGATCGGGAGGGTGGGAATCTCGGGGGTCTTCCGATCCTAATCCATGATGATTACGACCTGAGTCACTAAAGACGATGGCATGATGATCCGGCGATGAAAATGGCTGGCTGACCTTCGTGCCCGGGGCGTGGCGCGTCCCAGCCCCAGTGTGGTCAGAGCGCGGAGGACCCAATCTCGGCGGTCCGTGCTGGAGTCATGGTCCAGACGGTTGGCTGATCCTTCGGCTGGTCGTAGGACCGTCAAGGCGATTCGCCCGGTCCTTGTGGATTGGGTGAATCGTGGCAGAGGACGCCTCACTTTCCGGCTCTCGCAGGTGCTCACTGGGCATGGTTGTTTCGGTGAGTTCCTGCACCGGATCACAACCGAACCGACGGCAGAGTGCCACCATTGTGGTTGCGACTTGGACACGGCAGAGCATACGCTCGTCGCCTGCCCCGCATGGGAGGGGTAGCGCCGTATCTTCGTCGCAAAAATAGGAACCGTCTTGTCGTTGCCGAGTGTTGTGGCATCGATGCTCGGCGACGACGAGTCGTGGAAGGCGATGCTCGACTTCTGCGAGTGCACCATCTCGCAGAAGGAGGCGGCGGAGCGCGTGAAAGACGCACAATCCCGCCGCCGACGAGCGGGGGCCAGAGAGGCGGATCTCGCCCTCTAACGGCCGGTCTCAATATCGAATCCTCGATCGGGAGATCGGTTCAATCGGAGATCGAAAACGATCTCCCGATTGATCTCCAATCTGCGTCCCACTAACTACGGATAGCAACAATCGATCGATTTTCAAAATGGATCGCCGATCGATCTATTTTGTGAAGTTCCTTCCCGTGAGTTCCATTTCAAGCAGATATCATTATGACTATGTATGACTATGTATGTAAACCTATTAATGAATTTAAGAAAATATGCATACTTTTGGGTTTTGACGTACTAATGAATTATTTATTTGTTACGTATTTTATGAATAAAATACCTGTACGTGTTTCAACATTTTTCAAGCAAATAGTCATTAACTCATACTCCCGATACTGAAGATTTGGTAGCGGAGCGTAATCGTAATCTGAGAAACGAATCGTCTCTCAGTGTCATTTGACATCAGATTCAGTCAGTTTGAAATTGAAGGAGCTTTTGTTCGTGCTGTTGCTAAACAAGTAAATTATTATCAAAATATTCAATTGATGTGCCTTTGGAAAACATACAGCATTGTATTATGAAGAAGCAGTGTGTACTTAGCTTAAATTCCTTGTCTATGTCCAACCATAGACAGTCAATTTAGTTCCATCTTTAGCCGCTAGGTGCTGCCAGCAAGTATAAAGGAAGCGCAACCATCTTTGATCTTCATAGCGTTGTGTACTTTCGTACTGTGAAGTCGCAAGTCCACAAATATTTATTCGACTTCTTATTAATTGCAAAAAATATTTATTTTGTGTTTCTATGAGTGTTATTTTGCAATCATTACGAGTATTATTTACCAATCCTATCATCGGACGCCATGAATCACGCGTCATCTGTTGGAGGTGATGTTGAGTCAAGCTCCATAATTTCCGAGAGGGAAGATGTCCAGGCGAGACGCGATGGAGACGCCTCGCGTTCGAACAGCTCGTCAAGCGAAAAAGAACAAAAGGAGTCTCTGCGTAAGAAACGACGGGATTCAAAGGTAACGGTCGATCTCCGAATCGGCCCGTTATCCCACCAGGTCAGTGACGTTGCCAATCTAATAATGCATCAACTGTGTGTAACAATTGAATGTAACGAAAATTGTTGTAAACAAATTGATCTCGTCAATACCGAAATTTTGACAAAAACACAACAGATTTAAACTAATAATCTTTGTAACATAATTACTGAAAACTTTGGCAAATCGTCTCCGTCGTACAAGTTACCCGTAAAAGCGTTTTAAATTGTATACGGAAAAAAAGGGCCGTATGGATAGAAATAAGACGTCAAAGTTTAATTTCCGTGGTCTCTAACAAATATCCTGTTGCCAACGCACCACTCATTGAGGAATTTTTGTTTGATAATACTAAATTGAAATCTATTCAGTCCCTCGGAGGGCTACAATCCTATTTGTCACGACCTCGTACAAAAGGCAAGCCAAACATTATAAACAATCATAGTCCGTAACATTTGGCACAATCCAGAGGGGGGCAATTGAAGACACTGACGGGAGGCACCAAGGAGTGCCACCAAAATTGTAATAATTTGTAAACCATGTATGGTTACCAAATACCGTAAAAACAAAAACAAAAAAAAAAACAAAAAAACTCTAGAATTGAACAAGGTCGTAAAAATAAAACACTTAACTGTTTTCGGACACCTCGGTACCAAACTTTCTCCACCCAGGGGACTGGATGATAGAATTGAACATTTCTCAGGAATATTTTTCTAGTGTTAGTCGCAAAATTTCGTCGATACTTCTTGAGGATCAGTACCAAGGTACCAGTATCAGTACCTTCAGGAAGGAATCGGTACCTTCTTATGAGTTAGTATGAAATGACATGCCTACCCTTCGGTCTGGCTTCAGAGCCACACCTTTTTGCTTCTATAACATGCGGGTCGCAGAGACCTTGCGTGCAAAGGGAACTCGAGTGCTAGTGTCTACCTCTAGGTAGACGTCTACGACTTCCTTTTGGTCGACCAAGACAAATCCAAGTTGAAACTTCAGGCTGCAGAAGCTGTGAAGCTTTTGGATTAACCTTTTTTGCTTCCATAACATGCTGGGTCGCAGAGACCTTGCGTGCAAAAGGAACTCGAGTGCTAGTCTTCCTAGACGACTTCCTTTTGGTCGACCAAAACAAATCCAAGTTGAAACTTCAGGCTGCAGAAGCTGTGAAGCTTTTGGATTATCTGGACTGGCATGTCAATTTCCATTATATAGGGTGCTCGGTCGCTCGGTTGCGGAGATATTGCGTGCAAAGTCGAGTGCTAGCTTACCTACACGACTTAATCTTGTTTCACCAAGACAAATAAACGTTTTTGTTCCCATAGCATACTCGGTCGCGGAGACCTTGCGTACATAGGGAAGTCAAATGTTAACGTACCTACGCGATTTTCTCTTGGTCCTTGAAGACAAATACACCTTTTTGCTTCCATAGCATGCTCGGTCGCGGAGGCATTGCGTGCAAAATCGAAGTGCTAGCTTACCTACACGACTTGATCTTGTTTCACCAAGACAAATAAACGTTTTTGCTCCCATAGCATGCTCGGTCGCGAAGACCTTACGTACATAGGGAAGTCAAATGTTAACCTACCTACGCGACTTTTTCTCAGTCCATGAAGACAAATACACCTTTTTTGCTTGCATAGCATGCTCGGTCGCGGAGACATTGCGTGCAAAGGGATGTTGAGTGTTATCCCACCTACGCAAATCGCACCTGGTCCATCAAAAGAAGTCCAAGTTGAGTCTTCAGGCCACATAAGCTGTAAAGCTCTTGGATTATTTGGGCTGCCAAGTCAGCCTTACAAAAAATCAATTAGTACACTGGTTCAAGAGATGACATGCCTAGGGATTCGATGGAAAATTGCGAGAAATAAAGTGGCCAGTCAACAACATCCTAGCTCAAACTCTGACGGAATTACATCAATCTATGCTAACTTGCAAATTTTCTTGCGAAGTTTCAAGAAAAAACACCCCCGTAAAAAACAGGCCGTCCTGCATGTGTTAACAATTAAATGCAGTGCTGACGCGGAGTCACATGTCAGACATTGCCGATGCACAAAACCAACCATTTCCTGGCAACGGAAGCTTCGGACATATGTAGGAGTTACAAATGCAGTGCTGACGCGGAGCCACATGTCAAACATTGCCGAGACACAAAACCAACCATTTCCTGGCAACGGAAGCTTCGGACATGGGTAGGGGTTACAATTAGACAAAATATTAACGTCCTGTCTATGGTCAGCTCAACAACAGAAACTGCTCACCCACAAAAGAGCTATTTGCAATGGTAGTGACAATCAAAATGAATCTGAAAGTATTTCACTAGCGCTGACCTTTCGATTTTTAAACCTAAGCGATAAGTTCAAGATAACTGTCAGCTTAACTCTCGGGGAGATACAACATCGTAGCCGACAGGCTATCACGAGGAAATCAACCTGCGAAATGGCACTTTTTACCACAAGTGACCACAAAAGTTTTTCGAAAGTGGGGTCATCCGGATATAAACCCTTTCGCCGACCAAGATTGGACCTAGAGGATGCAACTAGCATGGAGAATTCCTCCTCTCAACCTTCTCCCCAGAGTACTGACTCCCTTCAACAGTGTCTAGGGAACCTACCTGGTAGTGTTCCCAGACTGAACGAAAGCATTTGGGTTTCCAAGCCCTCAGATCCCGAACGCTAGATAACTCGCACGAAATCCAAAACCTTCCTCCTCCACAGGTTAAACATTAACCCTGAAAGCTTGGGGGGGGGGGGTTGTACAAATAATAGACTGGTCTACACAGGAGAAGATTTATTGAAAATTAGCTGGTGTCAATCCACTTTGTCAGCATACTTACCAGCAACTAGAAGATGGTGCTTATAGTGCTACAGTTTTAAAATTGATCCTAAGTCTGCAGATGTTGCCAAATTCTTTCTTCTTCTCCAAAAATAAAATTTTGCCTATAAAACAATCCTTCTGCATCATAAAGCAGCGCTGTCGACTTTCTGTGGGCGAAATACATGTAGGACAGCAAAAATTCTCAAGCTCTCTAATAAAAATCGCTATTCTAAAAAAGCCATCGGAATAGCTAAACAAAACTCAACTACTTATTACAATTTTACTAAGTGTAGTCTCATTCACATGAGATCCGAGAATAGTTCTAAATTGGTTTTCTTCAAACCCAGCCACCAGATCACGCCTCAATGTAGCTTGAAGGACACCAACAACCATGTTGCTGGCTACTGGACGCAGAGTTAACGACCTTACTTTGCTCAACATTTCTAAAGACAGTTTCTTTGATAACAGAGAAAAATATCTTTCTGGTACCAGTCTTTGGGTCTAAAATTTAAATGAAATCCATTTTCGTCAATAATCTGCATAAGTGCTTTCTAAACATGAAACTAAAGACATGCCCAGTAAGATTCGTAAGGACTTTTTTCTAACTATGTGTGTTGTCACAAAAGCGGCATCCCGTACTGTAATTGGAAACTGGTCTTCGTTCAACCTTACGAGGTAATGGCATCAACGCATCTCTAAGAAGTTGTAGATCAGCAGTAGCCTCTGAGATGGATTGATAATGAACCAATGGACGAAATACTTTCTAGAGGCAATTGCAAATCATACAAACGTTTGCAATAATTATTGCCGAATAATAGAGCTTCCTAAAGATCCTCACGATTTTTTTTTTTTCAAAACATTTCGCTCCTACATGATGTATATACATCATTTATACAATTTATACATTTTCTTGTATATACAAGACAAAATGTTTATTACAAACTTATAAATATTTTTTAATTATTGAATTAACATGGAAGTTAACAACTGTGTTTTTTCGATTTAATAATTATATAAATTATGAACATTATCATTGCGCTTCATAATTTTATTATGGCTTTACCTATTTCATCATAGCGTTGTGCTTAATAATTTCACCAGCAGATAACAAACACGTCTTCATAATACAATGCTGTATGTTTTCCAAAGGCACATCAATATTACGGTTTTACATAACAATAAAACCGATATTATGTGCCGAGAAGGAAAACATACAGCATTGCAGGAAGTTCTTCCTGGTGAAGACTATGAAGATCAAAGATGGCTGCGCTTCCTTTATACTTGCTGGCAGCACCTAGCGGCTAAAGATGGAACTAAATTGACTGTCTATGGTTGGACATAGACAAGGAATTTAAGCTAAGTACACAGTGCTTCTTCATAATACAATGCTGTATGTTTTCCTTCTCGGCACATAATATCGGTTTTATTGTTATGTAAAACCGTAATATTATTAAGTTAGTGAAGTGAAGTGAAATACTCACCATGGAAAGTGTAAGTGCAATGGTATGTATACTACTATATTTAGCGTGTTCTTACCTTCTATATTTTTATTCAACAAACTCCCGCTGTGAAGACGCTTCGTTTCGCGCCTAATTTGTGTAAACACTTTACATAGGTAGTAATTTCTTATTATTTCCAGGCATCAAGCAAGTCTCTCACGAAGGACGAGACAAAAATACTGCTTTCGTTTATTGAAAGTAGTAAAATTATTTATGATAAAACAAACGCGACTACTAACAAATTAAAAAATTAGGAGTGGAAACGCATTAGTGACCAATTCAATGCTTTGGTGACCACATCCTACCGAACACCACAGCAGTTGCGTTTAAAATGGGAAAATCTAAAGAAGAATTCCCGCAAACGCAATACACAAATACGTATGAATAACATAAAGGTTAGTATATTTATTTATTTTAACTACAAGGGATACACAGTAAACTTAACATTTGACAAGCTTAACATGATTCTCTGGTTTGCCATCATCAAACCCTTATTTCCTTTTCCCGGGACCATCACATCTTCTTTCCAATAAAGAAGAATCATCTTAATATACCTAATTGGTTCATAAACAAAAAACAGTTATTGTACACTCAACTATTTACCATACTAATCAATATGGGTGATTAACTACATATATATCATTGCAGTACAATATAATGGAATAGAATAGGATAACTCTTTATGGCATTCTAAATATGTTCTCTGTAGAACATATTTAATTAATATCAAATCCTGTAATTAAAATTTTATCTTTCTCTTTTTTAGATTGGTGGCGGGGGTCCTTCCTACATCCCCCCTGATAATGTGTGGACAGGGTGGCTGCATAATAAATTCCTAATAAGGAAGTACTGTAGATGGGTTCACAGTAGCATATGGTGGTGATGCGGAACTAATACCATGTGTCGGCAGTATTAATGGTGGTGGTGATGAACATGGCTTGGAGGGTGTTGCAGTTATAGATAATTTAATTGATAATGGTGCTGAGGTGTTGGAGTGTAACAGTGGTGTTGAGGTGTTGAAAGAGTGTGTGGTCAAAGACACAGGGCCTTGCTCAGTCACACCACCTAACCCCAAATTTTTACACACTCCCAAAGCCAGCGGTAAATTATTTTGTTAAGTTATTTATATTTTCACTTTGCATAATATTATTGTTGCCAAAGTGGGGTAGTTTATTAAGTACAAAAGTTATTACTTAAAATTAGAATTTCTTTATCTTTACAACTACAAGTTGTAAATTTTCATAACATTGAATAAATTTCCGCCGCCTTTTTGGCGGACTATCAGACTATGAAATTATATCCGACTAATGACAACCCCGACTGATGCCAGCCTATAGATCATTTCTTTAAATTTTTAATGGACTATTAAAACAGATGTGATTAAAGGTTTAGTAAAGGAACAAAACAGCTTCGAGAACATTCTTGATATCACAAACTTTTCCAAGTTAGAAAAAAAAACTAACATGTTTTCAAATTTTTTATTTGTTTTCAATCATTAACAATGTCTATCACGATTTGTCTTTTTATTAAAACAATCAGATCCAAAATGAAATAAAATTAATAATGATCTACTTTATGACACGACGAAAACTTATTTGCTGTAAATAACTTACCGATGTTAACCATAGGTATAGTATTTCATTCATTGTTTTAAAATAATTAAAAATATGATTTGTTATTATAATACGTTTTATATTATCCAGCATGTCTCAATGCATTAGCAAAAACTATATACATATTATTAGGTTAACAATTGTGACCAAAGTCACAGAAACCTCGTTTTCATTAATAGTTTACAAACATTGAACTTCCTCGCCAACGAATTATCGTGCTACAAAGTAGATCTGTTCAAACACTCTATAAGTGTTCGTATTTAAAATAATGATTCCCATTCAATTTTGAACGTTTACGCCCCTTAAAATAGTGCAGAATCTTAAGATTTTGTACTAAAAAAAAACCAATTACCTATTTTTTACTTGAGTACGAAACGATACAAAGTACTGGGATGTTCATTTCGTTTATTACATGAGTTATGAAAAACTATTTTCACATTTCAAGTCTTCTATTGTTAAATACGATAAATATTTTCACAGCATACTATTTGCTAAGTACGAGATAGGAAGACTGATATAAATCAAACGTTTTTTTTTCAATCAGTACTAATAAAATAATAATATTATAAATACTACAAGTTGATTGTTTTGTTGTAGTCACTACAATAATGTAGAGACTTCAGCTCCTTTGTACAAAGTTGAGTGCGTGCGCATTGTGGACTCTACGATCCGGTCTACTATTAAAGTCAAATGAACCAAGAGTTGGTCTCCAGAATTAAGAAAAATAAGTACGCAACGTTTTTCATAATTCATACAAAATCATATCTTAATATATGTAATATAAACACTTTGTATATTTATATAGTCATTCATTCAGTTCATTTTAACTATTTCACAAAACTATTAGTTGAAAAATCTATCATATAGAAATAGGCAAATTGGAGATTTTTTCTAAACGATAACCTTTTACTGGCTCCAGTTATCTCACAAGACACGTATAAATAAACTACAAAAAAAAAAAAAGAAACAACAGCAAATTGTAAATATTGATACAAAAATTTGAGCCGCGACTGCTGACCAGCCAGTTTTTGTCTAAATAATTAGCACCATGTTTTTTTTCCCTATTAAATTATACAATACGATCTGCTACACAAATATTACGTGAAAAAATTGTTTATAACCTAAATTCTTCACGTTACAACGCTATTCTATATTTCTACATCTCGGTCGTGCTAGCCTAGGACAGGGCCTTGAAACTGTAATACTTTAGGACAAATATTTTTTTGTATGGAAACTAGCGACATCTTGTAGCGGATGCCCCTAAACGTATATGTTGTTAAAGTTAAGGCATTTATAAATCATACAAGTCATTATTTGTTATAGGGAAATTGATTAAATTTTTTCAATTTGTGGTTTCTGAAAATTTGCAAAATCATACATTAAAAATAAAATATAGTATAGGTAATATGTTACTGCCATCTACACGAGCAATGAGAAACTGATCGAAGCGAAGTCATCTAGTGGCCGACGCCCGTAAACATTTTTGTTGAGTGCTTGAATTGCTTATCTATCACTATATTTATGTGTATTATCTATGGCCTAGGACGCGGGTAGTCAGAAACCGAACAACGCCATCTAGTGTCCGTCCCATGTAACCTGCCCTGCACAGTTGCACGAGAATTGAATAATCGAATCGAGACGCTAATCCGTCCAATTACGATTCAAATTACGGCCTCCGACACAATTATAATACATATAAAAACGTGCCTCGCAAATAAGAAAATAATACCTACGAGTGAACAATATCGCTATCAAACTAAAAGAAAAAAAAAACAAACAAAAGGGAATGATGCGATATCAGTGATATTGTGATTAAGTTATGTTCAAAGCGGTTAGTAAAATTTAACTAGCCGATTTAAGATGATCCATATTTGTCATAATAAAATAAACACATCTTGAAACTGGACCTGATCTATCGAACAGTATGTATAGATGTCAATTGTTAAACTTATTGAATCAAAACATAATAAGTACTTAATATTTAGTACTAATATACATATATATGTACACGCAGGATTCTTCACAAAAAAACAAAATTATCTCTCTTACCTTGATCACCGTGATCATAGAGAGAAAAAATAAGGGTGCAAAAAACATTATATGTAAAATATGAAAAATAATAATAATGATATTAAACTAACGAGGGCTCAGTCGATAGTTCGCTATGCTGATTAATATTAGGCCGGGTTTATTTGTGTGTTCTTGTATATAAAACCTTTAGTAATTTCGATTACCTCACACAACACAAATAATTTCGTACCGCTGTTACATTTTAACTTCTAACAAATTTCTACACAACACATAATTGATTAAGGTGGATAAGACGTATACAACATCTTAAATTTATACGTCATACATTATCGACAAGGGTAGTTAGATAATTTTTAATAATAATACCCGAATTAAGTACTTACTTTTAGATATAAATTAATTACAAAACAATTCTTCCGATTTTTATTTTATTACAGACGCATATTTGTGTAATTTTTAGTTGAACTCTTAATGATAGGTTCTTTCTTATGCATACATTTTATTTATTGGACTATTTTTTGTACCGGCAGACATCTACAGTCAGAATTCTAAGTGAAGACGTTACTAAATCGATTTTCAATTTTACTAAGGTTTATAATATGAGCGAATACGAAATGTCAGCTCGCACCATTATTGAATGCGCTCGTAAAGTTCGTAGTGAGAGTTCGACATTTGCCGCGTGCTGTTACCTCAGTACGTTCCTAACAGTCTGTAGTGCGCGAGGTCAATGACACAGTACGGACAGCGTAGTGTGCGTTGAGGCGGTAGTCACGCAGGCGTCTTTGTCTTCTTCCCAAACGGCAAATGGATACGACGTTTTCTAGGCTTCGGTACACCTTCGTCGTCCATCAGGGAGGAGTCCGTCGATTCTTCTTCGGGAGGAGTAACGCTGGAAGGGGTTGCCGCATCTGAAATAAATACATTCACGATAAAATTACACCATGTGTTTAATACTATTAAAATATAATTGTTGTGATTAGATTCAAATACCTTACGATATCACTTCCATTACGAGAAACTATCGCAAGAAGTATGTCAGAAAAACGATACTCAACTTAACTAAGAAAAAGGATACTCTAAAAAAAATTTTTTAAGCTAGTAACTTCATCACTGTATGGGCACTTTACGGAATGGTGGTTTCTCGCCGGATCTTCTTAGTGGATCGCGTTTCCGATCCGGTGGTAGATTCTGCGAAGCACTGCTCTTGCTAGGGCCAGTGTTAGCAGCACTCCGGTTTGAGCCCCATGAGCCCACCTCCACGTCAAGGCGAAACTGAAATGGGATCTCAAGGCTATAGGTACCTTCAGTTAAAGGTCTCTGTCTCGTGAAGGGGTTTCTGGAGGGGACTCTGGGGTCCTCTAGGTTGTTGGGCACGACGTCAGTGCTCCGCGAGCGCACGATCTGGCCGGTGGAGAAGGGTCTCCGCGGGGGAGGCAGCGGGGCGCCCCGCATGGAGGCGCGGAGCTGCGGCTGCGAGTGCACGGCGCGGGTCAGATCCTCTCCCGTCCAGTTCACACTGAAATTAAAGTTTTTTTTTACTACCTATGCTGATATCCTTGAGAGGCTATTTCAGCTTCACCCTAACGCGTGTAGGTGAGCTCACGGGGCTCAAACCGGAGTGTTGCTAACACTGACCCTAGCAAGAGCAGTGCTTCGCAGATTCTACCACCGGATCGGAAACGCGACCCACAGAGAAGATTCGGTGAGAAACTCAGTGGGTCTATGGGTTAATTCGCTCGTCGAGCCCTTCGTCGCAAGCGACGGGTTCGACGAGGACAGTGGCCGCTATTTGTGGTGCCTAAAAGCACCGTTAATGGATACGAAGCTTTATTTATTGCTGTAGATAAGCAGATGTGGTCTCAAGTATAGTTACAACGACTGCCCCACCCTTCAAGCCGAAACGCATTACTGCTTCAAGATAGAAATAGGCGGGGTGGTGATACCTACCCACCCATGCGGACTAACAAGAGATCCTACCACCAGTAATTACGCAACTTATAATTTTGCGGGTTTTGATTTTTATTGCACGATGTTATTCCTTCACTGTGGAAGTCAATCTTGAAAATTTGTTAAGTACATATTTCATTAGAAAAATTGGTACCCGCCTACGGGATTCGAACACCGGTGCATCGCTCAACACGAATGCACCGGACGTATTATCCTTTAAACATGAAGTCGAAATTTTATTGTATTACATAAACAACTTTTCTTCAAGCTGAAATATATAGATTGCTATTCATCCGAATACAATAACAGCCTACCATCATATATTAGTGAAGTATTTAATATTTATTTAACTTTAATACACGATAGTATATTCCTTCAGTGCGGAAGTTATTCGTGAACATGCGTTACAACATATTGGCTTGTTTGCATGCGTCCGAGTTACATGTTTTAATCTGAATCTTATCTGAATTTTATCTGAAAATAGTTTGGACAGTATAGTTTTATTCTTTGTCAAAACATATAACCAATATTGATATAATTTATCTTTATTCTTGAATTATTCCATTCTCATGGCATCATTTAAAAGTGAAGCTATATTTTACTATTATCGGGGAAATTCCCGGAAAGTATTTTATTTTTGAAATTAATTTTTTTTGCGGCCCTCCAGCATTTGTAGTAAATTTAATTATCCCGTAAATATATGTAGTTTGGACAGCCCTTCTTTAGATCACGACGACTTTACGATTTCGAGTGAATTAGCCTGCGTACCTACACGAGGTACCGCTAAACTACAGACCGACGAAGCGACAGAGAATACAGGCTTGAATAACACAATAAAGCAGCGTTTATCCACAGGTTAGAACTTTGGGAACTCAGATACTCGTCAGGAAAAGGTAGAAGAGAGAAAAAAATAGTTTAGAAAACACGCTTTATATAAAATTCAACTACAAAATTGAAAATAAATTTTAATAGATTTAAATTGAAAATAGTGTAAAAATAAATATATTTTATTGTAAAAAAAAGGGGGGTGCATGGTGTTATTAGTTATAAATATTTTTCTGACAAATATGAGTAGAAGAATTATTATTTCAATAATATCTTAAAATTTATTTTCTATTTTTTAGTTGAATTTTATATAAAGCATGTTTTTTAATAGTTTTTTTAAACTATTATTTATGTTTTATTTTTTAGTTGAATTTCAATTTTTTCAAATTTTTTTCTTAATTTTTTTTTTTAATATTGAATTGTCATCGATCCTCGATAAATCTACAAAGTTTATGAAAGTTTGAATGAAATCTGGCCGTTTAAAGTGGGTCAAAATCACGTCTAAAAAGGTGTCAGATACAAACATACAACAAGCATACATACAAGTGAAGCTAATATAAAGCGTGTAAAAAAAACAGTGCTCACTTGTCTCCTCCCAGCACGAACTGAACTTGGTCCTTGCGTCTGTCGTCCACGGGACTCTTGCGAACGTCGTTGTGCGAGTTCCGCATGCGCAGTTCCTCGCTCGACAGTTTCTTGTCCTCTAAACGTCGCTCGTCCTGACGTCTCTCGCGGGCTTCTTGAGCGAGACGCTCTTCTAATTGTAACCTGCGCCGAGAATGGTTGGTTTCGTTCTTAATACAATTTGCATATATAATTGCAATTTATTAATGCAATTTTAAATATATATTTTTTATTTTATTGCCCTTGTAGACAGACGAGCATACGGCCCACCTGATGGTGACTGGTTACTGGCAGAGCCAAGCCTCTGCCTACCGTTTAATACTCTCCACAAGCCTCGTTTGAAGAAGGATATGTCATAGCGCTCGGGAAACACCGTGGAGGGGACCTCATTCCATAGCCGGATGGTACGTGGCAAAAAAGACCTCTGGAAACGCACTGTGGATGACCGCAGTGGCTCCAGGTAGTATGGATGAACTCTACTCCGGCGGTGCGATGGTAAAAACGAGGTGCCGGAATTATCTCAAACAATTCCTCAGAGCACTCCAAATATAAATTAATCTTAAGCAATCAATCAAATATAATCAAATCTTAGTTATATTTTTTTTTTGTTGTCAATGCACTGTCGATTGCACCTATAATTGAGGTGACATCTGCCATGAACTTCCGTCAATTTGTCAATGTTTAATATTGATGATCACTTTGTTGGTGCAACTTAATAAATAAATAAATATCGACTGAAGTTTAATTGTTTTACAGATGAAGCTGATCTTCTGTAAAGATAAAGCGAAAACCGGTCTCTAGTTGTGGCCGCATCACGCAAAATTACTGAATTTTTTTTGGGATTAGGTTAGTTTTAATTTTAATAATAATAGCTGGAAACAAATCACGCAATATATAGATAGATAATAAACACTTAGATAAAGAGAAAGCAAATCTGTTCATCAAACGAATGTTTGCCCGATGTGGGAATCGAACCCACGACCCTCGGCGCAAAAGTCAGGGTCGCTAAGTACTGCACCACCGAGTTACTAAGTTTATAAAGGTGCTTTTACAGTTGCAATTTGACAGATGACATTATTAGTTTTCTAAATCGCGCTATCATTGTCTTACGGTTTAATATAAAAAATAATTACTTATTAATAAAATTAATTATTATTTAATCATTTCCAGGCTAACTACGTTAAATAAACAGGAACGAAGTCGCGGGCACAGATAATGTTCAATACATAAAAAAATCGACAAAAACAAAATCGACATACTTTGTTCAACAATAAGGAGTTTACTGATGAGCTGATTTTAAAACTACCGAAATTTTATTCATAACTCACCTAGCCTCAGCGAGTCTTAAATCTAGAGGATAGTGTGGAGAATCATGCTCTTCGCTTCCCGATGAGTCTTCGCGCCATCCAAAGTTATCCGCCACTGAAATACGCGTTCTACGTCAACTCTTCGTGTCTTAAAATCGCATTCATTCCAATTACGAACAATGCAATGTTGCCAGTTTAAAGAATGTTTCGTGCGTGTGAATGAGATAAAAGTATTTAACCCGAATTCATATTTCTCGAATGGTTGGTGCTGAATTTCAAATTCCTATTAATAAGCATGTACGAAATAATGTTCATGTGTTTTATTTAGCAAGCAATGCGTCACACTTATAATCTTCTTACCTTTCATTGTAGCCAAACTAGAAAAGAGCACTATACTATTGTGGTACACTTTCTAATAAAAGCAAAGGATAAATGGAAGGTGGCATAAAAATAAAAAACAAAATCACAATCGTCAAAAGCTTTCAAACGTGCAGAAAAAAACAAATCTAGACATTTTTCTAAAAAAAATACAAATATATTATTATTTTATGCGGGTTTAATTATGTTTTAGTCGATTAATTTTTATTTCACTGCGTAGTTAAGACTTGCCTATTTTAATATTAATATTGTTATTCATATCATAAAGCACAATTACATTGTAAGAATTACAAATATTAAATTAAAAATTATGTGTTCACAATAACCTTTACTATATTAGATTTGTTACTATTTATCCACTGACCACAGATATAGAATTCGAATTCAAACCAAGAACTGTTAACACTACAATAAACTACGTCATAATAATATACTTAGCCGCTTGCATTCATGCGATCCAACTAGTATGGTATTATCTATGGTATTAGCGAGATAAACTATGTAACACAATAACGGGATTTATTTTTATTTAATTCACGCAATAAAGATGACGTCATGATCACTGCAACTCGGATAAAAGATCCAAGTGTCACGTCAAACAAATAAAAAAAGCCTTTCTGGAAAAATATCACATAACGTCTTAGCTAATGTCGAATCAATGTGTAACGTATTATATTGTCTGTATAAATTTTAATATTTTCCCTTTATTATGCTATCATGCATCACGTCAGTTTGAAGTCGTGAAATGAATAATTCTTTAATTCAAAGCAATAAATCATGCAAGGATAGGGATGCACCGCCACCGATATTACGAAAGGCCAAAACGCAAAAAAAAAACCCTGAAAATGACACCTTCAGAGCCTTTGCCTTTTCAGTCCCAGTCCATTCAACCGAACGCTTTCATGATTATTTCATACATGCTTCATTAATTAGGAATTTTACTGTGTGAAAGCTTCCTATCGATTGTGACCGATAAATGTTGATGTTTTAATTTTATTTATTGACAACTCTATTCATACTACATGTTTTTTTTGCTTAAATACTAAAAACAAATAAATAACATTCGTTCGGTTGCTTTCCAAAATTATCTTTCAGATAATTTGAAACTATGCGAGGAACATAAAACCATCGAGTACATATCGATTACAACACGTTAGTCGATTTTCATTTTGAGACGTGCATGACAAATTTGTCGTTATTGTTTCAATCAATTTGTTAGAGCCTTGTACCTATATGTTTTTCTTTAATTTAAAATGTCATTTGATAAAGGACCAATAGTGGTTCGCGTTTTATTATTGAATTTATTTAACAAAGTTCAATTTATTTAATAGACTTAAAAATGCTTAGAGTTGGGACAGTTAACACGTTCACACTTCATGCAACATTTCTACATATCTTTATGTAGTGTGAACGTGACTGAGAATCCAAATTGATAAGACGTATAAAAAGTATTATTTAAAGACGTTACAAAACAAGGATTCTTCTAAATTCTATCAGCTCTAAATTTTAACGGTGAAGTTTATATTATTATAATATAACTCTCTCGAATATGTACTCGATGTTAAAAACCTACCTTTTATTTTGGAAAAAATATTAAAACCTAGAGAAAATTTTCACGATTTTTTCTTAAATGTAGTATAGCAAAGATCCTTAGAGATACAATACTTTTTTTTTTAATCATTTTGTATTACTACTATTTACATTTCATTACACTTTGATTTTTTAATAACACGTATCACAATACACAATCGAATGAAAATGAATATCGATTTAAAATCGACTAATAAGATTTGATAGTTTTACACCTAGACTTAAGTACAGAATAAAAATCATTTGAAAATTCAGCTGATTTAGTGTTATAAAAATACTTTAGAAGCTAACTTAACAGCTGATTTTTTTTTTTGTAACAAAGTAATGAATCATTAATTTGGTTAGAATGCAAAATTAAATACTACAATACGTTTAAAACATCCGATATATTTAATCGAAACTAAGAAAACAATTCGTTTATATTATTAAAACATTCAAGGAATGTTTTCGCATACTAAAATATGAATTATAGTCACTACTAATTTTAATCACCGATTTCGAATATATTTAAAAAAAAAAAAAAAAAAACATTTATATTAGAGATTCCACTGAATATAATGTTAAAAAATGTAAACACAAGAGAACGTTTGTTGAATAAATCTAAATAAAATGTTAGCCAAGAGATAAAGAGTTCTCGCTTCATCTGATGCTTTATTCACATATCACGCTTTAACAAAACAAAACAAACATTACACAGAGCAAACTGAAGGCGCGTGTTTCATCAAGCATTAATGTTTAACTACTTTGCAAACATTAGTATATCGAAGCATTCACAACTTTGAATTGTTTAAATATTTAAAAACGACCCTAATTATATTGAACTATGCTAGTTTTTAATTGCCAAGAATAAATTAAGATATTGATGTAAGAAGGTTTTAAATGTGTAGTCATAATTTATGACTACTTTAATATAACTCCTGCCTACTAAAAATACGTCGGGTTGTCAGAAGATAACTAATTGAAAATTAAAAAAAAAATATTGCCGAATGTATCCTATTCAGACTCGATAAGCACTCGCAAAATTGAAACACGTCAACAATTGGCAGATCAATAGTGACTTTAAAAAAAAAGGTCATAAAAAAATCAAAAAATTCAAATCATAAAGTTCTATATAACTAAAAACTATTAGATAGTAGAAGTTTTTAATTACTTGTGACCGTTTCAAAATCAGCAGTGAATGCATCTATACATTTTTCTATCTATTAAATCTAAAATACATTGTCATAGAGTTAATTTTTATTTAGTCACCTTTAACGGTATTGAAAGTTAATAAAAAAAAAAACCAAATTTTCTCGAGAGTGCCATCCCTAATAATGTTAATAGAGAGACACCATTAGTGATCTTTACTCCGTATGACAACGTATTGATGTGTACATAATATGTAGGTATGAGACGTGCGAAGGTCATTCGACGTGCTCGTGGAAGACGGAGACGTCATCGAAGGTCTTACCTGAGCCGCATAGGGATGTGTCGTCGCCGACGCTCAGGTCGTCCTGGGAACTGCTCATGCGGGCTGTGGAGGCAAGAGGGAATTAACGTTACATTTGTAGAACAAACATTAACGTTAACCCTTCACGATTGACTTCAACGGTGAAGGATATTTTTTTATTGCTTAGATGGATGGGCGAGCTCACAGCCCACCACCTGGTATTAAATCGTTACTGGAGCCCACAGACATCTACCACGTAAATGCGTCACCCACCTTGAGATATAAGTTCTAAGGTCTCAGTATAGTTACAACGGCTGCCCCACCCTTCAAACCGAAACACATTAGTGCTTTACGGCAGAAATAGGCAGGGCGGTGGTACCTATCCGTGCGGACTCACAAGAGACCACCAGAAATTACGCAAATTATAATTTTGCGGATCCTTCCGATCCACTAACGGTGCTTTTAGGTACCTCAAGCACCGGTCATCGTTATATATTAGTATAGATATTATAATTGAAGTAGAGGGGAACTCACGTCTACCCGTGGGTCGACCGTTCATGTTCCTGTACAGCGTGGTCTCCAGGTACTGCAGCCCGTTGTTGTTGATGATGTTGAAGCCGCACAGGCGTTCGATCTGCTTCCAGCGGTGCATGCGTTCCTACAAAATTCAACAGAACACAAACGTGCATTAGTCAAATTATATAATTTTAATTCGAAAAGACTGTTAAGTGATCAGTATAAATATATATATATATATATATATATATATATATATAAGTATATTATTATGAATGTCCAATGGTCAATAATTATATAAATTTTTTTCCTATTATGAGAACCTTTAATATTAAAGTTCATTCCGTCTGGGCGTAGCTATAAGTCTTTTAGGCTACCAACGATAGGGCAGAGGAAAAAAAAAATTATTAAATGTTATATTTCATGTTTTAAAAATCACAAACCCTCTATTTAAGCTTTCAATACCAAATTCACCCAGTAAGAGCAAGATTAAAATAAATAAATAAGTGAACACTTCTTTGTAATCAGAAGCAGATGTGATTTTTTTGAAAAAAAAAATCGATTTACTTTTTATAGATAGGATACGCTTTCAAACTTGTAATTGGTTACCTATTTCAGCCTCTCCAAAAGCAACCGTCTAGATCGGTCTAAGCATCTCGCAGCTGGCCACAGATATTACTATAAAATATTCATTCACCTGTAGCTCTTGCGTGACCTCGTTGAGTGCAGTGCGCGCTTCCACAATGGACCGATCCACGTCGTCTATGGACTTGCCGTGCGTCGACACGAAGGCGCCGACCAAACTAGAACGCTTCTTGCGTAGTTTTTCGCACTAAAAAAGAAAAAAAAACACATAAGAATTCTATTGAGCATTTGATCATCGTTTTATTGCTGTGCTTTCCGGTCATCGTTCTCGTCGAGCCGACAAGTAAATTAACCCTCGGACACAGCCCACTGTGTTTCTCGCCGGATCTTCTCAGTGGGTCGCGTTTCCGATCCGGTGGTAGATTCTGCGAAGCACGGCTCTTGCTAGGGTTAGTGTTAGCAACGACGTCAGGTTTGAGCCCCGTGAGATCACCTACTAGTTAAATCTACGCTGAAATGATCCCTCAAGACCATCAGCTTAGGTAAGAAAAAAAAGATGTCCTTTATTGACACATCGTCAGTTGCCACATTAGCTTATACGTTCCGGTAGACCTTGAGACGTGGATGATTGTTTTTCGAACGCTACTTTAATCTTTACAGTCTTAAAAGTCTGCTATATTGTTTGCGATCCCAAGGACCTAAAACAGCTAGTGTGATCTTTCCACCACTTGTCCATGGTGGAAATATTTTTCTTAAGCCCACCACAAGCTTATATACCTAGATCATTGTTCCCAAAGTCAATGTTACATCGACCATACAGATTGTTCAAAAAATCTAAACCAAATCAAAGGTCTGTGTTATATATTTTTTTATATAATGTAGTGATTACAGTTCGTCTGAAGGCCTTTCCAGTTTCACCAGGACAGGTGAGCGAACAAGGGCTAAGTCAGAAGGGGCGGGATTTGCTAACAGCTACCCGAACGCCTCCAAGACTACCGGATCGGAATCGCGACCCGCTGAGAAGATTCGGGGAGAAACTCAACGGGCTGATGTTTAGGTTAGATTGCACGTCGAACTCTTTGCCGAGTTCGCCTAGTATGATTACCGGGGTCCCTACTCCTAGTGTTAGAGCTGAAGGCGTCTAATGTAAGGGTTGTTGGATCTGATGGATCCGTGCTGTCCCGAGCCCACACAGTCATATAAGGGAAAGGTTCGTAAAGTCTGTGAGCGTGATCCCTCACCGCGTCCCTAGCCTGTTGCAGCTGTAGGTCGGCCTGCTGCTTCTTCCTGAGGTAGGATCTGTTCTCGACCTCGTGCGTCAGCTGGAGCCACTGCTGGAGCCCGGGAGGAGGGGCCCAGCACCGGTCCTCGAGCTCACCCTCCGCCCTACGGAGTTCAGCTCGCAACATCTACAAATAGCAAATGAAAAAATCATAACCAAATATACTGGTGGTAGGAGCTCTTGTGAGTCCGCGCGGGTAGGCACCACTACCTCGCCCATTTCTGCCGTGAAGCAGTAATGCGTTTCGGTTTGAAGGGTGGGGTAGACGTTGTAACTATACTGAGGAGACCTTAGAACTTATATCACAAGGTGGCGTATTTACGTTGAAGATGTCTATCGGCTCCAGTAACCACTTAACACCAGGTGGGCTGTGAGCTCGACCCATCGAAGCAATAAAAAAAATAAAATTTTTGGATTTAGCGTAAGAGTAAGAATGGTTGGATTATATTTTTTCCAAATCTTTTGAAATTACAGAATTTTCTTTTCCTTTCCCACTAGGTGGGGTCGGCACAATGAATTTTTCTATTCCATTCTCCTCTATCAGCCGTCATCTCAACACTTACTCCTCTCTCTCTTTCATACCGTGTATCACACACTCCATCCATATATTCTTCGGTCGACCTCGTAATGGTCGGTCCCTTTACCTTTTATTTTCAGGATTGAAGGATTACTCGTGGCCCAGCAAAGGCTCATCCAGGAGATTGCACTACCCTTTTCCATACATCTCTTAGTCACATGCATCTCCTCTCTACACATCACATGTCCATACCACATTGAAATTACAGAATACAAACTCAAAAATACATTCCATACAAATTGTTGCGTTTTTTGCTAAAACTTACATACTATCTCTTTTAAAATGATGTCTGTCTATGATGTGTATTTGAGATAAAATTAGATTTTTCTAAATTCAGTCTACTTAAATCAATTCACGTGATTAAATGTTAAGGCTGATAAAACATTACATATTCAAACCCCGAGGATTGTAATACATCCAAAAACTTTTTTATGGTAATGCTTTAATGGCTTTGAAATTGCTTCAGCGATCTGACTTGTCCGATCTGAATTGTAATTATATTCTATGTCGCATAAAATTCACATCTGACATCAACGAAAAAAAAAAATACTTCTGAATCTCATTCAAAAATTCAAACTAAATTTAGTTCGAGAACGGTTCGTATTATTTGAAACGACGTCAATTTAAATCATTTACATTAATTCACAATAAAATTTTATGTTAAACACTACAGTTTGCTAATAAAAAAAACACGAACAAAACCCAAATGCTAAATTGCATTGTTTTCGACAAGAAAAAAATGTGTTCACGATTTCACAGGATTATTATTATTACTAGCAAAAAACATAAGTGTGTGTGTTTTTGTTTGTGACAATGTTTTTCGGAAATCTTTTTTATGTCCTCACCTCGACTTCGGCTTTGAGTTTAGACACTTCGAGATCCGACGTGGTCGAATTCAGGACTGGCGTGTCACTTGTCTCTTTAAGTTTCTTTTCTAGATTTTTCTTCTCTGTTGTCGCACTTTCCTGTAAAACGTTCATCATTTTTATCTTACGACCGTCCTTAACAGTGTGATCCATAAATATTGCGACACTATTGTCGGCACCAATTTCAAAAGTTCGAAGTCTCAATTTTAGTTTACACGGGTCGCCATTCAATGGACCGGCATACATGCTCGCGGCAGATAAATTACCTGCCTGCGAGTTTCGAACACCGGCTCAGTAGCATCGCTCGATACGAATGCACCAGACGTCTTATCCTTTAGGCCAAGATGACATCATGAAGTCATATATGACTACCCTTGCTGCAAATTAATCGTATTAAGTTTACATAGTCGTTTTGAAGTCATCGTGGCCTAAAGGACAAGACGTCCGGTGCTTTCGTATTTAGCGATGTACCGGTGTTCGAATCCCGCAGGCGGGTACCAATTTTTCTAATGAAATACGTACTTAACAAATGTTCACATTGACTTCCACGGTGAAGGAATAAATCGTGTAATAAAAATCAAAATCAGCAAAATTATAATTTGTGTAATTACTGGTGGTAGGACCTCTTGTGAGTTCGCGCGGGTGGGTACCACTGCCCTGCCTATTTTTGCCGCGAAGCAGTAATGCGTTTCGGTTTGAAGGGTGGGGCAGCCGTTGTAACTATACTTGAGACCTTAGAACTTATATCTCAAGGTGGGTGACGCATTTACGTTGCAGATATCTATGGGCTCCAGTAACCGCAATCTAAGCAATAAAAAAAAAACGTATTGCGCTACACCGACCTGTTCTAGTCGTGCCTTCTCGAGTTCCTTCTGCATCTCGTCCAATGCCATCTCGGCTCTCCGTAATTGTTCCATGTCGCGCAGCATCCGTTGCACTTGTGTCCTGCTCGCACGTCCCGCGCGCAACGCGGCCCAACCCCCGACAACAGCGCCGAGCAGCAACGAAGCGAGGAGCCAGTCCTTCCATCTGCTACCTTCTGGAATAACGATCGTTCCGACCAATAAGAAAGACATCTGCTCTTATTGACAAGATTCAATGTTCAGAATGGAGACAATCAATGTACATCCTTTGAGAATTGTTTTTTTTTATTGCTTAGATGGGTGGACGAGCTCACAGCTTACCTGGTGTTAAGTGGTTACTGGAGCCCATAGACGTAAATGCACCACCCACCTTGAGATATAAGTTCTAAGGTCTCAAGTATAGTTACAAGAGATAATCCCCTCATCTCCTTTTTAGCATCGTACCTCCCGCCATCGGAGCAGAGTTCATACATATTATCTGGAACCGCTGCGTTCATCGACAGTGCGTTTCCAGAGGTCTTTTTGGTTAATTATTTTCAAATTATTAAAACCACTAAGTTTGTTTATTATTTTATAAATTATGGTAATAGATTGATGTAACAATTATCTCACCAAGCAGATAGCCGATTACATATATTCGATATTTTGCTTGTTATTTAAAAGTATATTTCATTGAACCTCTTCATTGTGAAAAAAATGGAAGGCAATCGAATCACTGTGATAATTATTTTAAGATAATTATTTTAAGATCCAAACTGGTGGTAGGACCTCTTGTGAGTCCGCGCGGGTAGGTACCACCACCCTGCCTATTTCTGCCGTGAAGCAGTTATGCGTTTCGGTTTGAAGGGTGGGGCAGCCGTTGTAACTATACTTGAGACCTTAGAACTTATATCTCAAGGTGGGTGGCCATTTACGTTGTTGATGTTTATGGGCTCCAGTAACCACTTTACACCAGGTGGGCTGTGAGCTCGTCCACCTATGTAAGCAATAAAAAATAAAAAAAATAAAGATGAACATTCCAAGTGATACATATAAACGATCCAAGCAGTTGTAACGCATCACTTCGTGTGATTCTTAAAATATGTAACAATCAAACTATAATAATAAATGCAAATGAGCAAGCACTAAATGAAACACTTCACTATATTCGTTTCCGCGTTATGTATCTGAACGTGATCGGTAATGAATTTACTAATCAATAAGTATCATTTTTTTTATCAACTTATTAGCCTAGGTGGGCTAATTTATGAGAGGCCAATTTTGATCATTTACAGCCAGCATTACGTATAGTGGAAAATTATTTGTTTTTTTTTTTGTTTTTTTTTTTATTACTTAGATGTATCACTCATGAGCTCACAGCCCACCTAGTGTTAAGTGGTTGGAGCCCATAGAAAAAAACGATACTCATTTCTGCAGTAGATCAGTCGTGCGTTTCTGTAAATGAGTGAGAGCGCCCGAATACAAAACAATTGAAGCTTCAACAGATTGTCTCGAGATAGTAAACACGACAGCTATTAACACGTTTTAATTAGCTTGGTATGTGTCTGTATATATATAATTATGGCCGACCTCAACACTTATGATTTACTTCAAAATGTGCACACGTATTGAGGATCTTTGACGGTGCCATAATTGTATTACTACACACCTGCACAGGGTGTGCAAAAATATAAAAAAAAAATGGTTCAATTCGCTATTAAAGTGTGATGCTTGTATTACATGTTTCACTGGTGGCAGGACCTCTTGTGAGTCCGCACGGGTAGGTAGCACCACCCTGCCTATTTCTGCCGTGAAGCAGTAATACGTTTCGACTTGAAGGGTGGGGCAGCCGTTGTAACTATACTGAGACCTTAGAACTTATATCTCAAGGTGGGTGGCGCGTTTACGTTGTAGATGTCTATGGGATCCAGTAACCACTTAACACCAGGTGGGCTGTGAGCTCGTCCACCCATCTAAGCAATAAAAAAAAAGTTTATTTTAATTAGATTACAGTACCTGACGTGGACATATATGGATCATCTAGTATAGTTTAAATTAAAAGGGGCCGATAGACAGTGTAGATACCGCCAGCATATTTGCGGCTTCTTTCAAAGAGAACACATGATTTGGTTAATGGCAGGATCAGTGTGCTTAGTGCGAGTTTTTTAATGTCCTCGATAGCGTAAAAGTTAGCTCATATTTGTATGGAATGAGATCGTTTGCCTACGTTTGCCGCTAGGGGCGCTGTTCCAACTGCAGACAAAATGTGAGTTAACTTTTACGCTATCGAGAACGTTAAAAAACTCGCAATAAGCACACTGACCGAAAGAACGGAACTTACATGCACACACCTTAGCACCAGTCAATACAAATGACTAACCATACCGGCCGGTATGCTTTTCCTCTTTACCAAATAGCTCTATAAAATGTGTTTCTTAATAAGTTTGTTCAGTAATAATAAATAACCTTCAGCGAACTGTTGAGTACACATCTCACATGTAAATTAATTTCCGTTGTAATTAAGTTTTGTTTAAAAACCAATATTTATTGTTGTTACCCAAAAAAAAAGAATTTAGTTATTAAATCGTTCGTTGCTGCTATTTTAGAAAATCTACACCAAAATATATTTATTTTATTTAAGAGTTTTCTGTTACAAGTAACAAATAGTAATAAAATACGTTCGTTGAATTGTAAAAGATGACACATAAATTAAAAAAAGCGGTTCTTTATAGTTTTTTTTCCTTAAACGAAATTACCTAGTATAACCTCCGTTTGATAATTCTATAATATTACAAAGTAAATATTTTGTGATATTCAAAAAGGCACTTCAAACAATGACATCATTATTTAAACGTGTTAAAAAAAACATTTAAAATATAAACTGTTTATTACAAAAATGTTTATTACCATCATCTGTCAGATCAACATACCGCCCACAGAGAAGCAAATAAACACAGTAAGACGCTATTAAAGTGAACCAAATGTCAAACACCATTTATAACATTTTCACGAACACTGCATAAGTGGCGGACGGTAAAACGAAAAAAAAAAAAAAAAAAAAATCAACGCATCACACCGAACTGTCCTACTTCACCAACGAAACTCGTCAAATGAAGTCAAATCATTCTTGTGAATTATGACGTCACTGTAGAGACACCATCTATCGAAGCATTGCAGGACATTCTCCCGCTTTAGAACGATCTATTAAAATGTAAATCTCATTTATATAATTCAAGGGCATATTATTGAGTATTTTTATTTCTGGGTTCGATCAATGTAAGTCACAAAGTTTCGTTTTCATCGTACCTACCTATTATAATTGAGGCCCGAGAAGGAAATCAAGCAATTCTCGTATATTTCGATATTGAATAATTATCACCAACATATTATTAAGAAAATCGTCGTGTAGATTATATTTTTGTAGTGAATACATAACAATATACAGCATGTTTCATGATATAGCTATAATGACTTACCTAATTAAAACAGTAGATAGTCAGCGTTTTTATCTAGTGCAAGACTATTATGAAACAAAACAATACAAGTTTTAATTGGATGACTATAATGTTTTGTGTATGTCGCTATATATTGATTTGGAGCATTAGGTATTTTCTAGTGTTTTGGAATTGAAACTTTTAAATTGCGAGTTGGAACAACAAATTCTAACAATATTCAAGTCGGACGAAAAGATATAAATTGCCAAAAAAATATAATTTATGAAAGCGCTTCAACCAAACCTAAATCAGCCAAAATGGAAGTTGGAATTTCCTAATCACATATTATTATATCTATAAAAATGTAAAACTATAATCTTCTAGAAATCAACGATGAAACAATTTAGTTCGCGATAAACACGGAAAATCATGAAATGTTCTTTAATTAAAAAAAAACGTGGTCACTTCAGAAAGTAGTAGTTTAATAACACGTCACAAGTAGTAATAATAAGTTGGGACGAGACTTTATATCCGATTCATCCGTTCCGCGCTCATCGATTCTTGTGCAGTGTTATTTTACGGGCACAATTCAAATGGTACATTGTCGATTGTTATGGCTCGACATGTAATTCTGCTCGTTAGCGGTTGCAAACAATCGTTCTAAAGTATATGGTTGGGTGAATGAATGAATAGTGATTCAATTTTCAGTAGATTAAGATGTGAGTATTCGTTTAGTATGTTATAATACTATTCATAGGGGATCTTGATCTTGAAGGGTTTTGTTTGGAGCTCGGAATTGAGTTGCAAATAAAATTATTTATCCTCTGGCTCAGATATTCGTAAACTGTCGTTCAGGTAGTTTTCAAAAGTTATTTAACAAATTAGAAGATAAAAAATTTATTGACACAAAGTACATGAGCATTAACTCATTGTCTAATTACAGTCCGATCTACTTCTGGACATGAAGTAGTAGTGTTTTTGTATAAAATCGTAATAATATGTATTTTTTTATTTTATTTATTTATGGCCAATGGTTACAAGACCTTATAGCCTTATGTATTTATTATCTACGATGTTGCCGTTTAACAAACGTTTTGAAATGTAATCCAAGTATAACTGGCAATACATTCTAAATTCAAACGAATTTTATTTTAAAATTAAGAAACTTTATTTTCAAATTCAGTCATTTGTTTATTGATTAGTGCTTTGTTTTCACTACATTTGTATCTTTTCATCAATATGGACAGGATAAAAATACGACATTGAAATTTTGATCTAGAAAATGATCCCCGTGATCGCTCGAAAACTAAAATCGACAGCAACAAATTAAAGATGATATTGGAAGCTAACCCATAGGCACAGCCCACTGAGTTTCTCGCCGTATCTTCTCAGTGGGTTGCGTTTCCGATCCGGTGGTAGATTCTGGAAAGTACTGATCTTGCTAGGGCCAGTGTTAGGCAACACTTAAGTTTTGAGCTCCGTGAGCTCACCTACTAGTTCAGTGAATCTAGAATAACCCCTCGAGGTCACTAGAACAGGGTCACTGTTTGGTTGGTCTAGTGTCGCTATTATGCATTACAGCTTCCGTACACCTGACTTCTTCAAGAAAGACATTGAGGAGGATCACCATTGCGCTGGCAGAGATGCATCGATACCATGTTTGCACATTTTAATTGTTAGAAATAAAAATTACTTATAAAAAATGTCTAACTTTCTGTATACGAAACTAGAGATTTGTAGGTAAAATACCTAATGTTATAATTTAAATATTGGAGCGGGCCATATATTCCCGTGGATGTCGAATACGGGACATCTTCTGCTTATCATATGCAAACGATAGCCTTCTTAGGGAAGGTAGGAGGGCGGCCGGTAGAAAAAATCATATCAAATCCATATGCAGCTTATTATATATATATGCATAGTGTGTGTCTTATAAATAAAAACCACAAACTAATTTATTTTCCGTGCAACTTAAGTCAAAGAATTCAGTTATTATTCGTACATTACAACAAAAAGTCAAACGACAGACGAAAAATGTGATTTTTTGCGGATTCACCGGCGATCATAACGATGACAATGTGGCCTTCAGCAGCCGATACAATTGTTGGTCACGCTATGCCGAATATCATCCACGCAAAATCATCAAGCATCTATTGTCCCTCTCGCACTCGGAACATTTTAAGTTGACTAAAAAAGGACATTTCGTTCTTTTTTTTTTTAGAACTATGAGTAGGACTATGTAGGTTGTAATTAGCATCGTACAGCGCTATGGAGTAATTCATTATCGGTTCGTACAATCTCGAGATCTCGGAACACAATCTGCATAATGAAACAATCTAATTGAAAATATACTTTTTGCAGTTTTAATGAAGCTCGCGTTTGTATAATGTCGAATAAAATTTCTGTTGTTGTGGTTCTTCTTATAAATATTTATTTATTTACGGCGTGCATAATTAAGACTAGTCTTAGAAATTATAATTTGCGTAATTACTGGTGGTAGGACCTCTTGTGAGTCCGCACGGGTAGGTACCACCACCTTCCCGGTTTCTGCCGTGAAGCAATAATGCGATTCGCCTGCGGGATTTGAATTACAGCATAATTACACACCTATACCAAAATTGAAGTATGAAATCGAAGTGTAAAACGTATATCAAGTAACAGCTTCCCTAGTCTTTCTATATGAACGACACGGAAAAATGTTTTGCGGCAGAAATATAATGAAGTGTTGCCCACCGGTGCGTTCTTACAACACACTCGAACGTTTGTGCTACCGTCCAGCCATTCCAGCTATGAATGCGCAACAAATCAAATCCGATTCTCACAACTGCAGCTTGAATGAACAAAAAAAAATCGTCAAACACAACTTCACTAAACCTTATCACTCAGAGCCCTTTCTTAAATAAAATAAACATTGAAAATAAAAGTTGTTGTTTTCAACCTGACTTAAAATTGAAAAAAATGTTCGTAATCAATTAATTTATCAAATAAAATACTAATCTTGAACTTAGTAAAGCCGCAGCAACGAAATAAACACAATAGCAACAACATGTTTTCCATCAAACTATTCTAAGATCTAGTCTTATAATACAATGGAATAATTAAGTTGATGAACATAATAATTAGTAATCGTACATAAGATCATCAACTGTTGCTGTTTAACTAACCGCCGAAGCGTCGTTACGTTATGTACACTGAATCCTCTAGATTAGCGATTAGCGGTAAGGCGCGGCCTTCGATTTTCTAAAGAGTGATTGATCATCGATTCTTAAGAAAAGTTTATATTTGCGCGGCAAACCAAGATCACGAGTCAGAGAGACCTCGGCTTAAATACGCAATCAATTCATGATTAATTTCATTGGAAACTGATGGACGATTATTAAAAACTATTTATAATCATATACTTTAATTTTTTTTTATTGAAGACATACCGAGAATATAAGCATAAGTTGGTTGTTTTATAAGGTCTTACTCAACCATTACTTTTAATAATTAATGCCCAAACGTATCACAGGTATAGAGATATGTCTTTGCTGCCTTAGAATCACGTCCAGCCTAACATCGAACAGGGATTCGAAAATCCTTCAATTATTTTAATTTAAATATTGAATTTAAAACAATTGAAAGTCAATAAAATCATCACAAACATTAGAATGTAACTGTAACCACATTATGTACAAATACATTAAAAAACGCAGCGTTATGATTTCTTTTCACAGACTTCAAAAAGAGAAGGTTTTTAAACAGACTTCATAGCTTTTTTTTGGTGAATCGATTATGATTTATCTTTTTTATTTGAAAGCCGGTGCTTCCCATGTAATTCCTATGTAATCCAATTTTATCAAGGTATAACCAGTAGCTTTTACTATCCTTAATAATGCATATTTAATTTATTTCGAATACATTGTTGATATTCTTATTTTATTTTGTTGAAGTCGGCTTTTTATTTTTTTCGTTTATTATGTTTTATATTCATTTAAATTTGCCACATATCAGTGTTCTCCAACCGACAGTCACTTTCTTGAGTGTCACAAATGACAGACACCGTCGTGGAATAAAAATGTTTAAAAGTCCTGTTTTGATTGGTTATTTGCTTATATCAAATTATCGAGTTTGGACACTGGACCTTTTGTCATGTCTTAGTTTGAGTTGGTAGAAAGTGGGCTGTGAACTTGCCATAATTTATCCCACTAAAAAAAACTTATTGTTGATTGCGTGACATGATATAGGTTGCCATTTGCACATCTTGACCTTATATATATATAGAATGATAGTGCTGGAATGTCTGTAGACTCCGATAACTACCTAACAGGTGGTCCGAAACTTCGTCTGATCATCTCCACTAGATGATAATAGATAAGTAAAAACACCAATAAAAAAGTTGTTATGAAGGAAATTAATTGTATTAAAACAATCATTCAAAACATTATTAAATTACAAAAAAAAAATCTAATAGTATATTTTTTGAATATGAATAACAACACATGATGATTGTATAATCTACAATCAGCACGTTGTTCATTTGACCTCAAATGAAGTCACAAGCAGATACACTCAGCAAGTTTTGTAAAGTTTGCACTGCAGTGTTGTATACTCATCTGATCCTCTACTGTAATGTTGGTGGTATTTTAGTAATCTATTTAGCATACATTTTATGCTCAATACGTGTTTAAACTATTCTTTGGGTCGAGTAAATACAATTACTGATTGTATATACTAATTTATTCCCTGAAGAATTTCAATATGATGGGTTTTTGTCATAGTTTCTTTTACAAACTTTGTCTAGTTGACTTTAGCATTCTGATAAGAACTTTGTATTGGAACCGTATGTTACATAATCTTTGTTCGGTCAAAAATAACAGCTGTCATCTCTCGGCCCCATGAAGGCGAGACCACAGATTATATAATAATACGAACTAGCATCATAGCACTCCTAGCCAATAGATGTCACGCTTACATACAGATCGTTTAATTGCATGCGAACGTTTTTTATTTTTTTATTGCTTATATGGGTGGACGAGCTCACAGCCCACCTGGTGTTAAGTGGATACCAGAGCCCATAGACAGCGTAAATGCCGCCACCCACCTTGAAATATGAGTTCTAAGATCTGATATAGTTACGACAGTTGCCCCCCCTTTAAAACCGAAACGCATTACGGCAGAAATAGGCAGGGTGGTGGTACTTACCCGCGCGGACTCACAAGAGGACTCACCAGTAATTACGCAAATTATAATTTCATTTTAATAGTCATAATTCATTAGAAAATTTGGTACCCGCCTGAGATTGGAACACCGGTGTATCGCTCAACACGTATGCACTTGACGTCTTATCCTTCAGGCCACGACGACTTCAAATTGCATGCGAAATTTATAAATAATCTAACCGAAAAAAAAAGTGTGCGTGCTTCGTTTATAACATAATTAAGGAAAGGCCTCTATTGTAGTACAGTTAACGAATAACAGATGGCGCGCGTGTAACTTCAACATTCGTATTTTTTCATATAGTAATTATTTACGGGTGACAGCTCTACATATTTATGGCACGCAGTAGTAATGCGTTCCGGTTTTTTTTTTGCCTACCCACTACTATTATCCTCGAGGAGTTATACTAGCTGCACTGAATGTGTAGTCTAGCTCTCTGGGCTGAGCCTGTGGAGACTTTGCTAACATTAGCCCTAGCAAGAGCAGCGCTTAGCTGAATCTACCACCGGATCGGAATCGCGAACCGCTGAGAACATTCACCGAAAAATTCAGTAGGGTTGTGTCTGTGGGTCGGTTTGAAAGGCGAGACTGTCCTTAGTATGATAATTACTGGACCTCTTGTGAGTCCGCACGGGTACCACCACCCTGCCTATTTCTGCCGTGAAGCAGTAATGCGCTTTGTTTTGAAGGGTGGGGTAACTGTCGTAGCTATACTGATACCTTAGAACTCATATCTCAATGTGGGTGGCGGCATTTATGTTGTAGATGTCTATGGGCTAAGTCCAAACACCTAAGAAAAAAAAAAAGACAGAACTCATGTCTCAGTGTGGGTAACGCATTCACCTAGGTCATGTCGTATTTCTTGAGTAACTAATTAACACAAATTGGGCACGTAGCTCAGGCTCAAGCATTTAAAAAAAATATTATTTTTATTATTATTATTTGTGACGGTAATCGCAACGCGACAGGATTTGTTTTATTATATTATATATTTTTGTTAAACTATATTATTAATTAAAAATCTTTGTTTACCTTTGGGTGGTCCAAAAAGCACAACGTCCATAGCTTTAAGCGCCAGCTTCTGTTTGTGTATGGGATCTTTGATGCCGAGCACATTGCTCAGATACTGCATGTTGTTCACGGCGAGTCTGCAAAGAAACTACGATCAAAATTGGGCGCTTACAATAAAATAATATTATACAGTATATATTGTGTAATCGACTTCAAGTCTGCAATTACATTTCGACTCACAAATTGACTTCCACGGACCGAAAATATATTATTGTGTTAGTTTATAAATAAAACAAGTTTCATGGCTGATAATATAATATAAAAATATAAATAAAACTACTTTTAAGATTTAATTTCGGGCTACTTATTGCCATTATACTATATAAGACGTTCCGAATGCAGTTTTCGTACTTTTAAGTTACAGTACTTTTTTAATTTTATTCCCTAGACGTGTGGAAGAGCTCACAGTCCACCTGGTGTTAAGTGGTTACTGGAACCCATAGACATCTACAACGTAAATGCGCCACACACCTTGAGATATAAGTTCTAAGGTCTCAGTATAGTTACAACGGCTGCCCCACCCTTCAAACCGAAACGCATTACTGCTTCACGGCAGAAATAGGCGGGGCGGTGGTACCTACCCGTGCGGACTCACAAGAGGTCCTACCACCAGTAATTACGCAAATTATAATTTTGCGGGTTTGATTTTTATTACACGATGTTATTCCTTCACCGCGGAAGTCAATCGTGAACAATTGTTAAGTATGTATTTCACTAGGAAACTGTCGACTACTCGCGAAAATCGAAGAAGACTTAGGAATATGTGGTCGATATTCAACGATTATAATTCCTAGACAATATTTCCAATGGTTCGATGACAAACAGATGGCGCTCAACTGATAAAGTAAGGCAAAATATAGCGTGTATTAAAAAAAATATAGTAAAATTTTAATCTATTGTTAATACATATGTAACTATGTCAAAAACGGTATTGTCTGCATAGCTTTTACACGTTGGCGTTTTAGTGTTTTATTATCATCGAATTAGATATGTGGCCAGTTATAAATGTTACGTAGTTTACCTAAGTCCATAGATATTAAGCTTGAAACAAGACCCGCTTTGAAACATCAAGTCAAAGTGTAAATGTCACATCCTTCAAACCGGCACGCATGATTTACCTTTTTTACCCTACTTATCCGCTGGTAACGAAGTGGCCATTCCAGCTTCTCGCGGACGAAACAATAAACACCATTTCTTTCCTATAAACCTAGACAGACAAATCTATCCGTGCGTTCTAACTATACAGAGTATACAATAAATCAATCGTAATGACGCATTTTTTGTACGACTTTAATACTTATGTGGCACTACCGTCTTATATGTGTCTATAGCGAGGTAGTCACAGGTTGCGAGAGGTCGTTGAACCCGTTCCAAATATAAAAATCAAAATTTTAGTTAAACGTAGGTTTAAATCGCGATTTTATATTGTTTCTGGAATAACAATCAGTTTTCGGTCTAATAATATTCTCCTAGTATTATGATTATAATTAATCCGTCCTTAACTAAATTATAATTGAAATTATACATACCTTGGTAACGTAGCGCCAGTGACTTTGTGCTGTAAAAATAATGTTGTGTACTGCGGAAGATCCACGGATTCTGATAACCACTCGACCGTCTGCTCCACCGTCCAATTGTGAACCTAAAAGATAAAGGAATATAATAAAAAAATGTTTAAAAAAACGCGCTTAAATAGCAAATAGAACTACAATTAATTTCATCTTTTTTATCATGTTAATACTGGTTGAGATATTAGAGCGAACTTATGAGTCCCTGATGCCTGTGCAAATTATGAAGTTAATCGGGCGTCTTGAAGTTGGCGAAAATGACGTCTAAAGATTCTTTTACATACAAAAAAACGTATATACCGAGCCATTAAATGCATGTCAATATATTTGTAGCATAGTTTTATTTTTAAGGGCTGTCGGCCCACTGAGTTTCTCGCCGGATCTTCTCAGTGGGTCGCGTTTTCGATCCGGTGGTGGATTCTGCAAAGCACTGCTCTTGCTAGGGCCAGTGTTAGCAACACCTCCGGTTTGAGCTCCGAGAGCTCACCTACACGCTAGGGTAACGCTGATATAGCCTCTTAAGGCTATCAGCAAAGGTAGGGAATAAAAAGGGCTGTTGATGTCATGAACTTATTATGTCAATTTCCTTGTACTTTGCCTAATATGTTAATAATATCACATAGCCTAACACGACTGTGTATCACACCTAAAAGTTCTCTATTCCGATCTATACTTAACAAATGAAAATGAGTGTGTATCCCTGACTTATGAATCCTTAGATTGTTTATCTAATTTATTCGAAATTTTATTACAGCTTCTGACACATCATGGGCTTTTGCTACATTATCTAAAATCTTAATAAATTGATGTATTTCAACCGTGGTTTGAAAGGGGTCCTCAGAGGTAGGTGTGGGTTGGTTGTACCATTGGCATAGCTAATGTGCGAACGACGGCATTCTCTCACCATAGGGTGGGTCGCTGCCTCGACTGCTCATTGTATAAAGAATTAGCAATGATTACAGCGGCGCGCGACCGTTTTTCACTAAAAATACTAAGTTTTATCTATCTCACAGCCACTGACCTCCGATCTAAGCCACGCCTCCCATAGTTCCTTGACAGATATGTGCATGTCGTCGTTGTGGTGGAACGCCCTCTGTCGTTTCTCGTAGCCGCTGTCGTACTGCAACTCTTCGCGGAGGAACTGAAAATAAATAATTATTTTTAATATATTTACTGGTGGTAGGACCTCTTGTGAGTCCGAACGGGTAGGTACCACCACCCCGCCTATTTCTGCCGTGAAGCATTAATGCGTTTCGGTTTGAAGGGTGGGGTAGCCGTTGTAGCTATACTGAGACCTTAGAACTTATATCTCAAGGTGGGTGGCGTATTTACGTTGTAGATGTCTATGGGCTCCAGTAACCACTTAACATCAGGTGGGCTGTAAGCTCGTCCAACCATCTAAGCAATAAATAAAAAATAAATAAAAACATACATATAAACATGTTTACTTTAATCGATCTCTTTAGTGACGTAATGGTGAATAATTTGGAGCAGTCGGGGCTTACAGGATACGGCGACCAGTATACTCGTATCAAGCATCTGTTAAATTTTTTTTAAATGTAACACGAACTTAACATGTGTTCACAAACGACTTTGCGTTACCTACTGTAATAATTGTGTATTAAAAAAACAACTTTATAATTTGCGTCATAAGTTCCGGTTTGAAGATAGCACGGGTCACCTGTTACACAATACAATTGATCTCATGTCTCAAAGTGGTGGTCATCTACTTTGTGATGTCGTCTACGAGTCCCGGTAATAACTTAACAATAAAAGTATATACTATGAGTGAGATGTTTAACTTATCGATGCAAAAAAAGGCTCCTTTTATAACACATCATTCTGTTAGTGTCATTTTACTTGTAGCGTATTCGTATGATAAAATTTTAGTGAAATGTGGAAGATAATTATAAAAAATTACGACAAAAACGAAGCTGGGGTTGGCGCCTCGTGAGCACGCATGAATAAGTACCACCATCCTACCCATCTCTGCCGCGAATGAATATAATGCATTCTACTAGGTTTTTAATGTTTGAGAGATTACTGGTGGCTCGGAGGCCTTTCCAGTTTTACTAGGGCAGGTGGGCGAGCAAGGGCTCAGCTAGAAGGGGTGGGATTTGCTAACAGCTACCCGAGCGCCTCCCAAGGAGACCTAACAAGTCAAGAGTATCTGATTCGCGAATGACTTCTACTAACTACTCAATACCAGTGGGTCGTGAGGTCGTTCACTCGTCTAACGAATGAAAAAAAAAACTCCTTATAGATACAGTTCAGCGTTACAATAAAATTCTAATACACAGTTGCCTCGATTACCTTCGTCTCAATAATACAGTTTTTACTACTTATTAGATTTATATTTTTGTTCCTACCTAAGCTGATAGCCTTGAGAGGCTATGTCAGCGTCGCCTTAACTAGTAGGTGAGCTCACGGGGCCCAAACCTGAGCCCCGTGAGTTGCTAACACGAATCCTAGCAAGAGTCGTGCTTCGCAGAATCTACCACCGGATCGGAAACGCGACCCACTGAGAAGATCCGGCGAGAAACTCAGTGGGCTGTGTCTGAGGGTTAATTTACTCGTCAAGCCCTTCGTCGCAAGCGACGGGTAGATTTATATAATAACATATTCGTTGTATAGCAAGCACCATTCACAAAAATGCTATTCCGAAGTGAGTCATTGAACTTCAAAGTTCAATATTTAATAGGATTCGATTCGCTGATCGTGATCCATGTAAACACAGAGCTTAGTATTTGTAATGAAAACCGGTTTAGTCACTTGTCAATATCAAGGTCCCGTATCAATGAAGATAATCGAACTATTAATCATAATTTATCGTTATAACACAATTATTCGAAGTCGAGGGCAGGACAGTTTTTTTTTTTAATAGCAGATTCATCTTTCATTTCGAGTAGATGAAAACCCACGGCCAGTTTAATGTTAATGACCCAATGACCCGAGCGTGCTTTTGGAAGACTTTTCTAGTACGAGGGCTGCACTAAAAGTATCGGGAATGGAATATTTCCACTGTTCCTGTCATATTAAAATCTTTTTAATTGAAAACTCCTTGGTTTTAAAAATCGAATACCATTTATTTATTTAAAAAAAGATTCTCGGTCTTGTCACGAGGTTTTGTCAAACTTGTTTAGTCGTTGAGAAAATGGAATTGACTCGAGAAAATTCAAGAGCGATGATTTATTATAACTTTCGAAGTGGTTTAACACAAAAACAGTGTGTTGACCGGATGATTTCTGCATTTGGTGATGAAGCCCCATCCAAAACCACAATTTATCGCTGGTTTGCTGAGTTTCAACGTGGACGTGTCAAGCTCAGTGATGATCCCCGTCAAGGTCGTCCAAAAACTGCAGTCACCCAAGAAAACGTTGATGCTGTGCGTAAGCTGATTGAGAAAGATCGACATGTGACATACCGCGAAATTCAGGCAACTTTAGACATTGGCATGAGTCAAATACAAATAATCTTGCATGAACAATTAGGTGTAAAAAAGTTGTTTTCCCGATGGATACCGCATTCGCTCTGTGAACAGCAAAAAGCGGCTCGCGTTACTTGGTGCGTCAGAACTCTCGAAAGATTCCACGCAGGATCCTCAAATGCTGTATACAACATTGTATCAGGTGACGAATCCTGGATATACGCGTACGAACCCGAAACAAAAAACCAGTCACGAGTTTAGGTGTTCGAAAATGAGTTAAAGCCAACAAAAATTGTTCGTTCACGGAGTGTTGCAAAAAAAATGGTGGCCACGTTTGTCTCCAAAACCGGCCATGTTACGACTATTCCTCTTGAGGGACAAAGAACGGTTACTGCAGAATGGTATGCTAGCATTTGTTTGCCACAAGTCGTTTCTGAACTACGTAAAGAGAACTGCAACCGCCGCATCATTCTCCATCACGACAATGCGAGTTCTCACACCGCGCACAGAACAAAAGAGTTTTTAGAGCAAGAAAACATAGAATTATTAGACCATCCGCCGTACAGCCCCGACCTAAGCCCTAATGATTTCTATACTTTCCCTAAAATAAAGAATAAATTGCGTGGACAGAGATTTTCATCACCTGAAGAAGCTGTGGACGCCTACAAAACGGCCATTTTGGAGACCCCAACTTCCGAATGGAATGGTTGCTTCAATGATTGGTTCCATCGTATGGAAAAATGTGTCAAATTTCGCGGAGAATACTTCGAAAAGCAATAAATACATTTTTAAACAGTAATGTTGTGTCACTTCGTTAATTCCCGAAATTTTCAGTACCGCCTATGTATAATGTAACAAAAATCTGAATCGCCCTAATATATTTTTAACCCTTTGAGCGCGAACCGTCGATACATCGACTCTCTATTAATGCGTATAAAATGCGGAGCATCGGAATACCGACTATTTGGGCGGTTTGATTATGTGAGACCTTAGAACTTATATCTCAAGGTGGGTAGTGTATTTACGTTGTAGATGTCTATGGGCTGCAGTAACCACTTAACCACTTAACCAGGTGGGCTGTGAGCTCGCCCAACTATGTATGCTATAAAAATAAAGACTACCGTTTCCTAGGTACCAGTGGCACCAACACATCAATAATCAGGGTAAAATTTTATCTCACTAGTTTTTAGTTTTGGGCAGAAAGACTTAAGGAAACATATTTTTCATAATCAAACATGATATACATAATTCTCTGAACACATCACATTATTTGTTATTTAATTTAAGCTTAGAACTATTTACTCAATCAATTTTCAAGGAAAAAACTAGATATCTAGTCAACAGCTCTGTTGTACAGGATATTAAACTCAATATAGACGCGTGTTTGTTTATCCATTACCGCATGTTCAGATTACATCGATTCTGCCAGCCATATACGTATTCAATTACTATATGTGTATAACTAAACAAAAAAATATAGAGAAGGAAAAAATTGCGTCCCATTTAATCAACTAAGTGATTTAAATTGTTACACCGCAGTCTACCGTTAGTTCTCCCTTGATTTTGTCCATTTTTACTGGTGGTAAAACCTCTTGTGAGTCTACACGAGGAGGTACCACCACACTACTACCTATCTCTGCCATGAAGTAGTAATGCGTTCGGTTTGAAGGGTGGGGCAGCCGTTGTAACTATACTGAGACCTTAGAACTCATATTTCAAGTTGGGTGTCGCCATTTACTTTAGAGATGTCTATGGGCTCCGGTAGCCATTAACACCAGGTGGGATGTGAGCTCGTCCACCCATCTCTGCAATAAAACAAAAAAAAAATACGGCTACCTAGAAGAGATAAGGCGTTAAGATTAAGAACAATTTATTTATTTTGCTGTACAACAAAGCTTAAATCTAATCTCAAAACAAATGTTGAACCAGTGTTTCCAATACTTTTATAAGGTGGAATCAGTGAGTAAAAGTCAACAATGGGCTAGATACATAGAGCAGTGCAAGTGTTGAATTCGTTCAATATTGTAATTGATAGTAGCATTTGAGGGCACGTCTTTTAATAGTTTCAATTGAACATCAATAACATACTTATTGAACTGATACATATTTTTACTTCAGTCTTTCTCAATAGTATAATGTTATTGATGTCTGAAACCGGTCATCATTCTCGTTGAACCCGTCGCTTGCCATGAAGGGCTCGATAAGTAAATTAACCCACAGACATCCCACCGAGTATCTCGCCGGATCTTCTCAGTGGGTCGCGTTTCCGATCCGGTGGTAGATTCTGCGAAGCACAGCTCTTGCTAGGGTTCGAGTTTATTTTTATTTTTATTGCTTAGATGGGTAGACGAGCTCACAGCCCACCTGGTGTTAAGTGGTTACTGGAGCCGATAGACATCCACAACGTAAATGCGCCACCCACCTTGAGATATAAGTTCTAAGGTCTCAAGTATAGTTACAACGGTTGCCCCACCCTTCAAACCGAAACGCATTACTGCTTCACGGTAGAAATAGGCAGGGTGGTGGTACTCACCCGCGCGGACTCACAAGAGGTCCTACCACCAGTAAAAAAGTTAGCAACGTCGTCAGGTTTGAGCCCCGTGAGCTCACCTACAAGCTCGGCGAATCTAGAATAACCCCTCGAAGTTACTAGAATAGGTAGGGAAAAAAAATATGTCTGAAAAAATACATCATTCGCTACATACGTATATACGTGATAATGATTTCGTGTTATTGATTTTTGTCATCTCGTTATTTGCTGTACGAATATTTTTTACCTTTCCTACTTAGTAATTAGTAGTTTAAAAGGTTACTAGAGGTCCCGCAGTAGTCGAAATTCGACTATAATTAATTGAAATTGTAAGTTTGTACACTATTATGATTGTATTTTATACTTCTATAATCACAAATTTCGCCAAGACTGCACTATAAAAAATATTAACAAAGACAAACAATATTTAATCTATTCTCATTTGACAACAGACGTCAAGAACAAAAGTTTGACAATAAATAGTATGCAATGCGTATGTGCGTCAAATACATGGTATGTAGTGTGTGTAATGTTTTCTTTATTGATTTAATGTACCCTTTAAGCATTATAAAAAAAAAAATTAGCATTGTGCACTTCTTCTCTATATTCTCTATAAGTGTGGAAAATTTCATACTTCACCGTCCGCGCAATTTTCGTAAAAAGGGATACAAAGTTTTTGCTTCACGTCTTCATATATAGATTCCAACTGCTCACGTACCCGATGGTGAGATCACTGGCTCAACTTGAGAGAATTGTTAACACTGACCTTAACAAGAACAGTCCTTCGCGTAATCTACCATCGGAATCGCGACCCACTGAGAAGATCCAGCGAGAAACTCAGTGATTTGAGGATTGTTAGAGATAGAGCATACGCATATATTTCTTGAATGCCGGAAAGTTTAAAGCGACATCGGAATCACTTCCGAGAACAGTGGTATCAAGGTGTTTTCATAATGAGTGGTTGAACGCTTATCGAGTGTCACGGAAAACAGTAGGATATTTTTGCATGACAATGAATCTTTGTAATAAAGGCCGTATGGAGTTGTCACGTATTGATAATGTCAGATTTGATAGAATACCTATTTTTCAGGTGCAATGTCGTACTATCGAAAACTGTCCGTATGGGAACTCATTCGAAGAACCCATAACAATGAGATAACAAAGTGTTTTTTTTAAATTATTGCTTAGATGGGTGGACGAGCTCACAGCCCACCTGGTGGTAATTGTTTACTGGAGCCCATAGACATCTACAACGTAAATGCGCCACCCACATTGAGATATAAGTTTTAAGGTCTCAGTATAGTTACAACGTATACAAGTATAAAATAATCATAAAAAAAAACGATGTGTAATTGGTTAATTTGATAACGAGCCTGCGCAACCCGATTCAATATAAATTAAAAATATGTTCACCGCAGAACAAAATACGATAAACGGAACAATGGTCTTACATTGTCTACTGGATGTAGATAAGAATCTGATATCTAATTATGGGCGATCGTAATTGAACCTGCTTACGATTACCACGTACCTGAAAGTGTGGACAATGGTTGGTACTATTATATTATAGTATATTATATAGACCGCTATAACGGCCGCCTGGTGTAATGGTAAGTGACATATATAATGTCTTTTCCAAGGTTATGGATGTATATTAAATATATGTATGTGTATAATAAAAATCTTACATTTATTTCCGTTATCTGGTACGTGTAACACAAGTTCTTTACGAACTTAGCACGGGACCAGTTAACGTAGCGTGATTGTTAGTAAATGTTTACATCTATACTAATATATAAATCTACAGTGGTTTTTACGGATGTTCCGTTATAACTACTGAACCATGCATCCGATTAACTTGAAACTTGGTATCCATATAGAAAATATATGTGCTTAATGGATAGGCTAATTAATATGAGTGTTGGACTCCCTACACCAGTTGCGGGGGCGTTAATGATGATAATGTTTGTGGGGGTGAGAAATAATAATGTTAATTTTAAATGCCCAGCGAAGCGGACGGGTACAGCTAGTTTATTTATATTTATATTATACTCACATCATCGCTCTCGCTCAAGTCCACGTTTCCGTTGGCGTCATCATCGAGCTGCCGGTGTAAAAGTGTGATGGCCTCCAATCCGGCATGGTCTTGCAGGCACGACGCATCATTCTGACACGCCTCCAGTAATACTGAAATTGAGGTAAGGGGGTGATTAAATGAATAATTAGCTTGTTGTGTATTATTAAGCGTACGAGGTCACTAGAATAGATAGAAAAAAAAGTATCAAGTGATCGCGATTCAATCTCGAAATCATGAGCTGAGTTTGTTTCGCCGGTTCTTCTCAGGACTGTGGCTTTTTTTCGAACCGGTGGTAGAGTTAATATTGTTATTTATATTTTGACATTCAACAAGTGTGTTATACTGATATCTAAGTTGAAATAAATGATTTTGAATTTGAATTTATTGCAGGCTAGATATGTTTCATATTATCCTTGATGCGCGCGGAAGGACGTGGCAACCCACCGCGATTACCTTCCCAAGAAAACCCCCTTATGGAATCAGTAACAACGAGAATGAGTAAGATCGTGCGTGCGAGGGTGATACAAAAGGGTGGTCACGACCCTCCGCAATGAGGAATACGACGCAAGGAGGCGGATCCTTGATGTTTTAAAAGGCAAATCTACTAAAAGGTTACCGAGTAATAGGTATTAAGGGGTGTACTGATCGCCACGGTGAGCTACCGCAGTCAAGTCACTACTTCTGCAGCAAAGTTTAAATTGACCTTTATTTGAGATATTTAATATGTCTTACGACACAGGCGGAATTCGTGCTTTTGTGTCTACATAGGGCATACGAGACCGATAGAAGGGAGCCATCAGTCGATCTGACACTCAATTCAATAAAAAAGGATTGAACCCCGTCTCCTCATACGGTATACCAGTTAAGCTCGGGTGCATATTGTCCGTTTGTCCCTCTTCGATATGTTTCCCTCGCCTTCCAAAGGCACACACAATTTGTACTCTATTGCAAAATATTTACACTAAATTCCGAGCAAACTGTCAGAACTGTCTTCAACAGGTACAATTGAGGAATTTCCGAATACTATGATGATATGATCTATGTACTGTGAGGTATTATGAGCATAATTCAACACAGCCCTCGTTTGCTGCTGTACTGATGACGAAAGCCAACTTGAGCAATTATTAACACGTTTCGCGTAATGTGAAATACACACATATTGTATACAAAGCATTTGGTGCGTGTCCAGATCCAAACATAGGAACACTAGATTATAATATAAAATATGCGCATCAATATAATGATGATCTAAAATACATTTAAATATAAACAATTCACAATGAAAACAAAAACAAACCGTTGATATCATTTTAATCGATAAATAACTTATTAATACATTAAATGCGTTTTTAATTATAAATACCATTGAGATTCGAGATCGTCCTATTTTATATCTCGTTATAAAACGATAATAAATAAACTCGATTATGATACTGCACCTATTATCATATCGGGTGATTAACGATGAAGAATATGTTTTGGTGTATCCGAACATAACGATTAGCGAGGTAACATATACCGAAGGTGGGGAATTTGTTCAATAAAAAAATCTCGTCTGGGCGTAGCTGGAATAGCCCTTTAGGTTCCCAGCGAATAGGTAGAAAAAAAAAGAAAAAAAAAAGAGAAACTATTAAAAAAACGAGTAAACGATAGTGACAAAAAAATTTCTTCCGCAAGTTAATAAACATTTTACATTGTTAATTGCGGGAATACTGCGATATTTACAGCATACTAGTATTGTGAACTTGTCTGATGTGAACCTGTCATAAAGTGCTTTCAAATTTTTCACCCCACTATTTTTTACGATAAAATCTGTTTTTTTCTTTCCTTACTCACAATTTTTTTAAACTTCAGAAAACAATGTTCTACTTTTTAGTTCAGCTAGCTACAAAAACGCGTTTTTTATTTTATTATTTTAAACTATTATTGCAAACAAGGAAGAAGGGGAAGAGGTCGACCGAAGATGACATGGATGGAGTGTGTGAATGACGATATGAGAGAGAGAGAGAGAGAAGAGTGAGTGTTGAAATGACGGCTGATAGTCCTTTATCAGCCGTCATTTTAACACTCACTCCTCTATTCCATTCTCTTGAATGGAATAGGAAAATTCCCTGTGCCGACCCCACCCAGTGGGATAACGTGGAGAAAACGAAGAAGAAGAAGATATGCGACTGCACAAAATACATCTGGGTTTGTTTTAATATAAAACAATGTGAGATCTAAAGGCTCTTATGACATGGTATGATGACATACCTTTGTTAAGGAATAGACGGAAAGGCGTATCATTAATAACATCTAACCTGTCTTTGACTGTCATACTGGAGATGTCAGCATTGTCAGCCGTTTATTCAAAAAAGCAACAGGGTGGACGCGCCCCTTTTCTACGTTTAGGGTATTACGTTAGAAACGAATTCCCGAATATTCTAGAATATCTCCAAAAAGTTTCAACTCAATGGGAATAGCGATGTGCGAACGAATAAATTGAATTTATTACGTATATTAAGTTGAATTTATATTCTTGTTCCAATGTCAAGATCTCTATCAGTATGTTACAATAAAATAATGGGTCTGCAAACTTATAAAATCACTGACAGGCAGTTTATCTGGTGATTATGAATTTTATGTCATACACACAAGGGCGGAAATTCTTTTGGAACGCGTATAAATTTTATTTTGGCGCGTCTGAAAATCGAGGGATAGTGCTATATTCGTTTATAATACACTCCTTTTCATAGCATTAGCTATTAGAAAGAGATAAAAAAAAACAATTACTACTAAAATAAATCATAATTCGAATGACACAATAGCGTTATGTGTATAGATTACATTGTTTTATTTATCGTTAGCACACGGTCACATGTGGAGGTTACATTCTTTTATCTAGTCCCCGTTTATTTACACAGTCTATGTGTAGGTACATGTGTCATGAACTCTCTTAGCAACCGATGATCTAAAAGTATAAAAAAAATTGTTTTGTTCGAATATTTTCTAAGGCGTGATTTCAGATTTGTTAAATTTGTGATTCAGAAATAATGAAACATGTTGCCGGAATTATGAGTTTTTATTGCTCTTGTAGGCAGACGAACATACGGCCCACCTGATAGTGAGTGGTTACCGTCGCCCATGGACTTAAGGAATGCCAGGTGCAGAGCCAAGCCGCTGCTTTCCGTTAAGTACTCTCCACAAGCCTTGTTTGAAAAAGAACATGTCATAGCGCTCGGGAAGCACCGTGGAGGGGATCTCATTCCAAAGCCGGATAATACGTGGCAAAAAAGATCTCTGGAAGCGAACTGTGGATGAACGCAGTGGCTCCAGGTAGTATGGATGAACTCTACTCCGGTGGCGGGCGGTGCGATGGTAAAAACAAGATAATGGTATCATCTCAAAAATTTTCTCACAGCACTCCCCATAGAATACACGGTACAAAATACAGAGGGAACCGAAGTCCCTCCGCAGACCCAGAGGTTCCGATATCATCTCAAACAATTCCTCAGAGCACTCCCCATGGAACATATGGTACAAAATACAGAGGAAACCGAAGTCCCTCCGCAGACCCAGAGGTTCCAAGTTTGTCGTGTTACACTCTGTTGCAACTACCAGGGGATTTGTAGATCCGTCTGTACTTGATATTACGAACTAGCGAACACGTTTATCTATTATAGCAGATATACTTGGCCCGGATTATGTCATTTACCATGATAACAAATATCCTATGTAAGGATATTATTAAATGAACTGAATCCAAATTAATTTAACCACGTTTGCGTGATTGAGTAACAAACATACCAAACTCTCAGATTTAATCAGATTACAGATGATATCATTTTATTTAAGTAATAAAGATAAGAAGTGATGTAAATAAGTCAGAAAAATTGTGTCACATCTATTAGATCATCGTTAATTTTTTCAAATAACCAAAGCAGTCAACTGTTTGGTCCCTAATTATTAAATACTTCGAGATTATTTCGAAGGTATTCAAACACTAATCACAATTCATGTTAGGCTGTTTGTCCTGTAATTGCAAAGGACACTTCGTTATCGGTATTTAAAAAAGATAACGTGTTTTCTAGAAGGTTTTGAATAAAAGGAAGTTTCCGCATGGAAGTAAAGATTTGCTTATTATTATTATTCCTTTATATAGCCTTCGACATGGCAAATTGTTAAGGAGGATTGACGAATTTTACATTTTTTCCTCTATCTATACAGACAAGATGGAATCGATATATGTATTTGATTTTTCTAGTTTTCGTTCGGTGGTTAAAATTCGATCACAATCACTGACACCTCAATATTTCGATTCATTTTATTATTATATTTTCTGTTTAACTTTTTTAATAATTTTGAGCTGACATATTTTGATTGGTTAATATGATAAAAAAAATCTGTTTTCTAAATATTTGTATTGATAATATTAAGGCTCAACAATAACTACCAAATAATAAAAAAGGTTAACTAAGAATAAATAAAAAATGGCTACTGAACTTTTCTGTCTTTGCCTAGCCAGCTATGAAATATTTAAAATGTATTATAATTCTGTAATGTTTATAAGTAGGTCTTATAGCTATGTACATGTTTACATATTCCTCAGGGTACGGGTCAATTAATTGAACAAACTAAATAGATATCAAATAATAAATATGAAGAAATATACCAACAGCGTTAATAAATTAGAGCTAGCATTGACATGGTCAGTAAATGAGACAGTGAATGCTAACCATGAGCACTTATAATAAAGTTCACATAGTCTACGAATTACCAAAAAGCGGAGTAACACATATTTAAAATGTGTTCAATAAAACGATAAGCGACTGACTTATGAGCGTTCCGTGTTCATATTAGGACTCACTATTGTGTATAATGACGTCATAGTTCAAGAGCGCGATTCAATTTTTTTCTACTCAAAACTTATACCAAACATTTTATAATCGTACATCATCTATATGAGATTACAATTACGATATCCAATTTACTTATTTACTTCATTGCTACCTCTTGTTTTAAATAAACACAAATATATGTATAAAAAATAAAGTATCTACAGCAATAAAAGTTAAACATTTCTCGAGGTACACCGAATTATTCATATTGTGGTTTCTGGACTTTGGTAAGCGCTTATCAGGTGGCCTTGACCTCGACAGCATATCAACGACATTCATATCTACAATTACATATATAGAAATAAAAAAGTTTTAGCACTAGTTTATGTATTTCAGCCAATACTAGACTTATACGCAGACCGGCTTGATTATACTGTATTGTTTTGCCAAACCGAAAAAATGAATTCAATGACAGTAAGTCAACTCTGTTTCACAATGGCATAATGAACTACTGCAATGTCAGGAGCTCCTCAAAAAAGTGTAGAGCTCTTTTAAATAACCAAAAATATGTTCTATTTGCAGAGTTAGGTATCAAGTCAAGTATTCAAACTGGCTGCACCCGTAGCTGGTAGCAATCATAGAAAACAAGATTTGACCGATGCCTTAATCTCGCTTACGATTTACATTTCGACATTTTCAAGATATGTTTGAGAATATATAAATTCTGAACAACAATCAGACCGTCGGTCTACCGAGTAACTTCATCCGCTTAACGGAGACCGCATATATATTATTCATAATTCTTCAATTTTATAAAAGCGAACCAAACATTAGCACTCGTGAACATATTGCTACGCGCTGGGGATCGGGATAAATAAAATTCTACCAAAGTACAACTAAAAACTGTATTCGACACAACACTCAACAAACACTTCAAAACTCTCAATTCGCTTCTTCAGGTGATTCGTTCGCTGTTTCGCTTCGAGTAGTTCCGATTACTAACTGACTGCGTGCCATCTCTGCAACGGATGTATAGTCGAGAAGACGAAATCCCTAGAATAGTCGAGAATATTCCACAAAAGTAGAGTATTGTGTGTTTCCGCTATCTGACAATAGATGACGTTGTACTCCTCGAGCGTTCTAGATGTTACTAGATTCTTGGATATTCGTTCGGCTATTCCGCGATAGATGGCTTTAATCTTGCCGGCGAAATTCATGAAGGGAAGGGAAATCTTAGACTACCAAGACAATCACATTGTTTACACTCACACACATACAAATCAACAATTAAGATTGAATTCCGGGTTATTAAGAAAATATGTACTGGAAAATACAAAATGTAGAGATTGTATCTATACGACTCAAATAGCCAGATAGAAATTCATTTTGCAGTAGTTTAATATCACAATTACCATCATTTAGTTGGTAGTACCGCTGATAAACAGGAAAACGTTTAAGGATGTCAAGTGTTTTATTTTTTGCACGAAACAAAAATACCTTGATGTACATTCACTAGTGAATTGCCGAAATTTTGTACACGGAACGGGTAAATAATCATTATTCATATTATGATCTATGTACCGTGAATAGAATTGTATTGGAGCAGGCTTAGGGACCCCGGTAACCGTACTCGTCGAACTCGACAAAGAGTTCGCCGTGCAACCTAACCCATGAATCAGCTCGCTGAGTTTCTCGCCGGATCTTCTCAGCGGGTCGCGATTCCGATCCGGTAGTAGATTCATTCGCGAAGCAGCTGCTCTTGAGCTGTTAGGTCTCTTTCGGAGGCGCTCGGGTAGCTGCTAGCAAATCCCACCTCTCCTGGCTGAGCCTTTGCTCGCCCACCTGTCCTGGTGAAACTGGAAAGGCCTCCGGGCCACCAGTAATCCTTCAATCATAAAAAAATAAAAAAAATAAAAAATAGAATTGTATTGTTAAATTGACATACAGATTTTGTCAAGCAAAATGAGAATCGGTTTTCAAAACTTCAAAGCTATTACATTTGACTGAATCGAGAAACAACCGCCTACCTTCTTGTTTTTGTTTTAGTCCGTGAAAATTATTTTTTATGGTTGCTGTTCAATAAATATGAATTTGTATGATATTTTTTTCCGCTACCTATAAGCTAGCTCAACCTGAGAGAATTTGCTAACACTAGCCCTAGCAAGAGCAGTGCTTCGCAGAATCTACTACTGGATCGGAATCGCGACCCACTGAAAAGATCCGGCGAGAAACTCAGTGGACTGTGTCTATGGAACATTCGTATTGTGCGATGCAACTGTGTGGGCGAATCCCACAGTATATGAAGTCGTCGTGGCCTAAAGGATAAGACGTCCGGTGCATTCGTGTTGAAGCGATGCACCGGTGTTCGAATCCCGCAGACGGGTACCAATTTTTCTAATGAAATACGTACTCAACAAATGTTCACGATTGACTTCCTCCGTGAAGGAATAACATCGTTTAATAAAAATGAAACCTGCAAAATTAAATTTGCGTAATTACTGGTGGTAGGACCTTTTGTGAGTCCGCACGGGTAGATACCACCGCCTTGCCTATTTTTGCAGTGAAGCAGTAATGCCTTTCGGTTTGAAGGGTGGAGCCGCCGTTGTAACTATACTGAGACCTTAGAACTTATACCTCAAGGTGGGTGGTGGCATTTACGTTATAGATGTCTATGCTCCGGTAACCACTTAACACCAGGTGGGCTGTGAGCTCGTCCACCGAGCTAAGCAACAAAAAGTTGGTAGAGCAGCCGGCTCGAATTTTTTTCAATTATTAACGATAACAAGTATTACAAGGACTTAGTTAATGAGTTTTATTGTTACAAAAAAATACTTTAAAATTGTAAACAATAAGATACTGAAACGCACACCTTTTATTATTCGATATTATTTAACTCGAAATGTTTTATACATATTTCTGGTTATTTACTTAAAAGAGCTCTACACTTTTAGAAAAAAGACTTAGATGAGCCTTAATGATGTTCCGGCTCCGGGACAGCCCGAACAGAGCCTCCTGGCCGCTATAGGGAGCCGCTATTGCTGCTCTATACTGAGGCACTGGAATGAAGTCCATGTTGGCTCAAGACCAGCCATGGTCAACGTAAAATAAATAAAATGTACTGCTTTTTTTTTAAAGAAAGATTTAGTTTTACTAACACTTCAAGATTTTGTATTACTAACACTTCATATGGAATTTAATTCTGAAATAAAAATTTATTATTATTAAATAGTTTTGGGGAATTTTTGACATTGCAGTAGTTCATTGTGCTATTATGAAACAGAGTTGACTTCTGTCGTTGATTTCATTTTTTCGCAGTTATAAATTGTTGGACAAATGTTTTGATGTCCTCACTCGCGTTTAGAGATAATTCTCTTACTCGGAAGCCTATTTATTATTCAATTATTTAAATAAAATAGCTTAATACTGATTGATGCATTTCAAATGTTGTTTTAAAGTCGAATGCTTCATATTTTTTGGAACAGCAATAGAACTGATATAAAAATACTGTATTCCTTCGCCGTATTTTCATATAAATGGCCAAAAGAGAGTATCAAGGAAGTTGATCACTGGCTAATTTTGAAAACTTTACAATGGATGGACGAAATGATGGAAAAGACTTTGTAGGCTAGATCTTTTATTTTCACTGAAAACTCCATGTTTAGTTTGAAATTAATGTCCCTCGGCTACGACGACACAAGTCTAATGAAGCACATCAGCAATAAGCTTTACAAGGTAGTAAGCGGAGATTGCTTAAAGACATTAAGAGCGATGTTAAATTTTAATATACATGTGGAAATTTCATTAATCAGCTACGTGTCGTGACGCGAACACAGCATGTTCATTAATGACGTAACAAAACAAAACGCATGAGCCAAAATAGAGCACAACAGCTGTGTCAAGGGACCAAAATATCTGCCGAGAATAGTAAATTCTCCAAAAAGAATATTCATTGCCAATAGACAATACAAAGGTGTGTGGGAATATAAATCGGATAGCAAAATGTTTTTAAATACTACTAGTTAAAAAATAGTAATTTATGTATCTTGCAATCTTGTTTAGTACCTACAACTGATTTTTATTAATTTGTGACATTTATATTTAAGTGTTTATTTAAATTAGTCTGGTGTATTTCTCCTTTGCTTGTCTTATTTCTTGCTTGCTGATTGTTTTTAATTTCTTCGTTTCTATGTTTTTGTTTCTCTAGTGTTTTAATTTGTTTATATTTTGGTCAGGACCTTTAATTGGATTTTTGTTTCTATTATTTGTTATATTATTATATTATGTTAGTTGGCTGATGGTTGTAGTAAAAAAAAAACATATATTTATAGAGAATACCATTTTTTTTAATTATGCTTGCTGGAGTCACACTGCTAGAAAGGCGCGACCCCTCTCTAGACATGAGGTCGAATTTTCAAGAATAGAATAAAACTGCATAACATACAATAAATACAAAGCTATTTATGTATTCATCCAAGGTAAATGAGGGTACATCTCATGGTGAGCGTAATTTCGCCCCGAATAATCCTGATCGCTACCGAATGACTTTGCTGAAAACATCAAACACTATTACACTGTCCTTTTTAATTCATATATTTGTAAGAAACCTACCACAACGCAAGTTAAGGATGCCCAACAGAGCATTAATAACAATGATATAAAAAACGATTTTATCGTGTGAATCCCAAATCAGTATCATTTGAGCAGCATTATAACCAGACAGTGCAATGACTCATAAAAATACTCTGATATCGATCGTAGACACGTGAGCGAGATTTTATTTTAGAACGCGGTAGCAGAATCCAATGTGGGAATAGGGTTGACAAAATATTTCTACATAATTGGTATTTCAACTTTAAATTTAGATTATTTAATTGTGTATTTAAAAATATTGATTTAGAAACGGTAGAACTAGTTATAAGTACTAATATTTGATAGTAAATAAATAAAACCGAGAAACCATGATAATTGAATAGGAATTTCAAGAATTATAGCGTACACATTACATTCAGTCTATTTTATTTCTTTTTCGTTCATTTTCTAATTACTTATAAACTTATGATGGGAACAAACGCTTCAGATCTAAATACGAAAATAGCGTATAAAAGGAATTGTACCTTAATAACTTATGAACTATTGTAACTTATGAGAGATTCGATAAGATCATGGCATATATTACATTTATTTACTATGTAACCGGAATTTAAAATATGGATTAACCTTGTAACCGTTTTCTAAACGTCTCCACAAGTATGTTTTCGTTAGTTGCAAGTCTCGCTCAAAAGTCCTATAATGTATATAAATGATAATGATTTTGAAATGGTAAATGCTTTTGCGAAACGAATAATGATTAAACGACTACTTAAATCACGTGACCATATCGATTTTATAGCTTACAATATCTAGAAGTATCACGAAAAACGTGCAATTACCGCGTAACATGTTTTGTGTTCTTATTTATAGAAATGCGTATTCATTAGACGGTTGACTAGTACACTATTAGTTATTTTCTGCAATATTCGCATTCGACTTGTCGTATATGATGACAGACCATTGTATCTTGTTTAAATTTTAGAATAACATATTATTGACTTAGAAACGAAAAAAAAAACAACTTTTTTTTACCTTTTAAATACTACAAGAGTAAGTAAGAAAAGATTATAAACCATTTATATTACTGTGGCACTAAAATTAAAGTCAGTTTTATGACACCTTTTTTTTTGCGAAAAGCAATAATTAATTTGCTTGTTTATTCAATTGGGTTTATGAGTTCATTGAATTGTTTAACAGTGGGAAGACTGAACATGTGAGATTAATGATTTGAAGAAGAAACTTCATTGTATATTAGCCCACTGAGTTTCTCGCCGGATCTTCTCAGTGGGTCGCGTTTCCGATCCGGTGGTAGATTCTGCGAAGCACTGCTCTTGCTAGGGTCGGTGTTAGCAACATTCCGGTTTGAGCCCCGTGAGCTCACCTACACACGTTAGGGTGAAGCTGAAATAGCCTCTCAAGGCTATCAGCATAGGTAGAAAAAAAATTAAAGGCACGTAATTGTAAAGCTCTCATATTGTATCTCGAAGAATTAGAGAGTTATCCTATTGAATTTATTTAGTTCAAATGATAAGTTTTTTTGATAGCGCATAAGGAACACAGTTTCAACTCTTTCGGGAATTTCTTCAGTCTGTTGCAAAAAACGACAGAGAAGTCACGCTTCGGTCCTCCGATTAGATTTAGCCGACATTGTTCTCTATCATGGTCGAAGACAATTCATTACAAATGTAAACATTTGGCAACGTTCGGGCCATCACTTGATTTATATCCACGGCGAGTTTCGCCTGTCTCTGATCGCTACGTATAATATTATTACATTATATTCGGCGAACTGTCTTTGCCGTGGAATATTACATACGTATCTCATTGGTTTCGTGCATCAGTTTTTAATTGAAGACACAAAGCTCTGAATAGCCATACTGTTAAACTAAAAACTCAACTACATCTCAATGTAGTTTCTATTTTATTTTAGATAGCCAACTAATCATCTGTTTTTCTGTTCATTAGCGTTCCAGTGACAATAGCTATAGTATTATTCGTACCAGGCCATCTGTTGAATCCACAATAGTCATAATCACTTTTTAACCAACTTCAAAAAAGGAGGAGATTCTCAATTCGACTGTATGTTTTTTTATGTTTGTTACCTCAACTTTTAACTGGGTGAATCGATTTTGATGTTTCTTTTTTTAATAGAAAGCTGACGCTTCCCGTGTGGTCCCATTTAGTCCAGTTCTGATAATGGTATCCATGAGAAAGCCATACAAGTCTTAAATTTGCATTAAGTACGTGCGCGACAAATAGATGAATAACTCAATAGCTCAACATCACGCCAACCGATTTCGATGATTATTGTTTTTAGTGTATATGCTTCGATCAACAATTGATGATCGAAGTGTATATGTATTAATTTGTTTTGGAACATATCTTTTTTTTTCTATTTGAAGTCGGTTTTTGTTAAAGCATGTCTATTTACAATAATTATAAGTTGAAGAGCAAATAATCCGTTGTTTTTATAACGTGAATCATGTTTCCATTATCAAATAAAACAAATATTGAAAATAATGTCGTCGGCGACCAGAAAACCTGTAAATTATTCCAAACTTCAGAAATAAATAATATAAGTAATGGCACCAAAAATCAAAAGATTTATCAGTAAAAGTTTTACTAACATCGATCATTATTTTGGCGTATACGTTAAACTTAAAAGTTTATCGGTACCTAAAGCCCCGTTTGAATTGAAATTCCTATACAAAACTGTTTAAAATTCTCATTAAAATCTCACCAAACATATGTCCGAAGCTATACAGACAGATATTAATTGGCATGTTCTGATAGACAAAGGAACACATGTTTTCATATATACTTATCGCGTTACCATATATACTTTGTTCAGATTACAAGAATAATTTTAAGTTCTTGTTTCCGAAACAGTTCTTAGATGAGCAGGCGGTGTGTTCTATCTGCCTTTTGAATGATAAGTAGAAACAATAGACAATAATAACATAAAGAAATAAAATTGTAATAAAGCTAGTATAATTTTCAAATTAAAATAAGTAATTGCTTTGTTTTTACTAGTCGGTGCAAAGGCATCAAGTGACACTTTTTTTTTATTAATTGAAAATCTTAAAATAATAACTAGTTAATACGACATATCAAATGCAAACAAACAAACATCCTTTTAATTACATAACATTCTTGATGTATATTTCAAGACTTTGATAAATTCACTTTCAAGGATAGCAACGGAAATCGGAATCGCGACCCATAGAGAAGATCCGGCGAGAAACTCAGTGGCTTAGATTTTGGGAGGCATTTCTCTTGCTAGGGCCAGTGTTAGCAAATTCTCTCAGGTTGAGCCTATGAGGTCTCCTTCCCGTCAGAACGCCGCTGAAATAGCCCTTTACAAATGAAAAAGGGCAAAAAAGAGGTACTAAATGTGTTTGTAAAACACACGGACAAGATAGCGGACATGAACTACATTCTTTAATTAGTTGTTTCTGAACACGTTTGTTCATATCAAAGAGGTAACGACGTAATAGGCAATGTACTGACGATGCTACGATTGGCCAGATGTAAACCGCACAGGCCTAACACAAATAAATTTGAGGAAATTTCAATAATGAAATTATTATTTATTAAACAGCTTTTTTAGAACCACTTATTTTTTAATGATAATAGCCGCTCGTGTTCATGAAAACATTCCGGTCTGGACCGTCGCCAAGTGAAACTTTAGACTAGTCGGTTTTCCTTTAAATCAGCTATTAAAAAATACACCATTGAATTGTTAAAATTTGCTTTAAATCAGCGGATGAACTCACGGCCCATCTTTTTTTTTTGCTTAGATGGGAGAAATAGGCGGTCTGGTATTATGTGGACCGCACGAACTTAATAGTTATCGATGGTTCTTCAAATCAGCACGATTACTTTGCGACGGAAATAGGCAGGATGTTGTTATTCATCCGTGCGTGCTCACAATCCGCCATGTTACCAGTAAATGCTGTCGGCGATCGCAGTATAGTTTTGATACTCAAGAGAGCGCTGCTGTAATAATATTTGAATCCTAATTTATGCTTTTACGACTCCCACGGGAAGAAATGAGATTGTGCTACTCTAGGTACAGAGTAGAGATTATCAATAGAGCCGATCATCACCATTGATTTCTGTGCAAATTCATAAAGACGTAAATATTCTAGCCGTGACATATTTTCCTTTGACGAAGTGCTTTAAATTAAATCCTTATTCGAAAACATCGGAATTACATCAGGTGGTGGATACATTTTTATTCAATCAGCTAACGAGCTCACGGCCTTACCCGATGACTTGGCCAACAAGTGCACGCCCGATGAGTTTGGTACGTGAAATCAAATTGCTATTTATATGTACCTATATTAGAGTAGACGATATTTGCAATGAATCGATATAAAACAATTCAATTAGGCTTGTTTATACGAGTATAATACAGGAACAAGATGTTGGAGTTTCCTTCCGGAAATAGACTTGTTTCGGAGCATTATCTGTGGCAACATTTTGACATTCACAGCCCAAGTAACTGAGAAATTTAAATTTGAAATTTATTTTGTTCCGACGTTTAGGAATGCTTTATATAGTTTGGATGATCACGGAAGACTAAGGTATTATTTCGACATTTGATTGTTTTGGAATAACTAGCGCTAGTTTTTTTTTCTATGTCTTTTTTTTATTTCTTCAAACTAGATTGCAGTCTACACGCGCTAGGTATATCTGGTAAGAACGAAAACATTTTCACGAGTTTACCTCGACATTGTTTTGATGGAGGACAATGAACATCTAACGTTCGATATTGAAAACATTAAATTGGTCTCTGTAGCTAGTAGTATAAATGATAATGTTCAATTGTTACTTGTAAGGTAGCGGTTTTAACACTATCTCCTTGTAGGACGTGTATAGTGAGTCATGCCTTCTGCTAACGTAACCTAGTTTCTAGCTAAGGTTGCTCGAAGCAATGTAGCAATTAATCTTAAAGCTTGTTTTAGGTCAGACTGGAAAGATAATTAACGCTTAATATCTGTAGAGATAAATGAACATGACGTGTCTACTTAAGTCAAAATAACGGCTTATTTTGACTTTACAGACAGACACTTAATTTTTTTAAAAATCTGTACTACATATTGAATATTGATCAATGCTAAGTATATAATATGGTTTATGAAAAATATGTCTGCATGCTAGACGCACGGAATTAATAACGGATGATATGTGTGACCTATGTTATTATAAGTTAGGTTACTTTTACTGTAGAATAATATTTAGGGTACTGCGCAATTTTTTTTAATAAAACCCACGAATTACGCAAAGCTATCCCGTGAATAGAAATTCATGTAAGGTCATGAAATCTTGCAGTTTAACGTTCTAGTTAAACTAATTTTAATGGTTGATTTCGAAACCCTAACTGATCGATTATATTATTGGATTACAAGCTCTGGGTTTTCTTCGTTCATGTTATCAACACATATATATGTACATATGTACATACAAGAAAATTTTAACTTATATGCTTAAATGTAGAACGTGTGTTAATTAACGGGTTGTTACGCTGTCTATACTATCTATGCGCTCTAACTAGAGGCTGAATTTGTTTTTGATAACCAAGTAATGCTTATACTGTTGCTGTTTCTGATGTATTCTATTTCTAAAATGCTGATTTTGTGTTATTTGATTATATTTTTCTCTTAGTTCTAGTTCTTTGATTTTCTTGTAAGATTTTATTTTATTATTAGGGTTTTTTGTCGTACATTTTCTTTCTGTACATTTAAAACAGGTTTTTCAGTGTTAATGAAGTCTCCTCTACCTTGAGCGATCCTGCCTGCCCTTCGGTATAGGTTTTTGTTCAAGGGTTCTGAAAACCGAATGACTTGATACGTCATCTTTATCTGTTCAGTGTTCCAATAGGAAATCAGTTTTGCCACGGGATACCCACGCACGTATGTAATTCACTGCGTTGTAATTATTTGCTGATTTTTAGGTTAAAATTTTAGTTATTACTGTATTTGGCCACAAAATATACTCTTAAGAAAGATCTAGCTATTTTTTTTTGCTTCTCAAATTTGCATTTAATTTACACGGACATGATTCAGTGACGTAATTGAGTTATTTGATTGCTTTTAAATTTGTCTTTAACAACTTTTTTCTAGATGCAATTATTTTCAGAACATCATTCGTCGACATCAATTGTTTGCATAAAATAATGCAATTTTAAATTTAAATAAACAAAGGACACAATAAATTATTCTAAAAGGAGATCAACATTAAAGTAGACCCAAAAGTAATTCTTATTTTATTATAGTGATGTCAGTAATGAATTCTTTGTTCTACCAATATTTTTACAATGTTTTTCAGTTACCGAGATCAATTGATCTTAATAAAACAAGAGTTAAGTGACTGTGTTCGTGATCAACTCTATGTGTCGTGTTGATCACTGCGTTGTTTCAAAACTAAGATATGATACAATCTTGCGCGGAAATTCAGTACTTCGTAAATGTGTTCGGAAACTCGAATATAAGGAACGTTCTTAAACATTTCAGAAGGGTATTGAAGTTGAGCCTATTTCCATTTAAGTAAGAGTTCGCAGAAGGACATTGTCTGGTCCGATCTAGTTTAGCTTCCGAAGTATTCCAACACTGTCAACAGCATTGGATCGCTGATCGCCTTGCCTCTTCAATACCAATTTTTTTTTCTTTTTTTATTGCTTAGATGGGTGGACGAGCTCACAGCCCACCTGGCGTTAAGTGGTTACTGGAGCCTATAGACATCTACAACGTAAATGCGCCACACACCTTGAGATATAAGTTCTAAGATCTCAGTATAGTTACAACGGCTGCCCTACACTTCAGACCGAAACGCATTACTGCTTCACGGCAGAAATAGACAGGGCGGTGGTACCTACCCGCGCGGACTCACAAGAGGTCCTACCACCAGTAATTACAGAAATTTTAATTTTTATAATTTGCGATGGAAATAGAGTACTTATGGTGAAATAGCGAAACATCATAACTCCCATTTCCTTAATTAACATAATTTAATTTTATGTTATGTCTCATAAACATCATATGGCTTCAGGACAAAATTAAATAATATTTAAGTAACTGGTCAACCATATATCAGATATCATAAAAAGTGGCATATAGAGCAAATAAAAATATCAAAGATACATTTACCTACTTTCAGGAAGAACAATCTCACAATCTTCCACATTTTACATGTATATATTAGGCTCTCAATGGCCTAATTAAATGTTAGAAATACTTAATGCCTGTATCATAGTTTTTAAAAAACAAAGGCTAAGAAATTTCTGGAAGCTTAACAATGATATTGATATAAGTAATTTAGAGACCGATCCAAGCCTGTCGGGTTTTTACTAATGACTAAACTACTGTTTAAACATTATTTTAGCATGAACGGTAAGTAGCCTTATTTCCAGAGTTTAAAATGTTTATTAAACTTATATTATTATCCTCATGAAAGCACAGGAAATTATATTTAGTGTCTAGCTCAGCTTATGTTTTATCTCATATGAAATCAGAACTGTTTACTTTCTCGTTCAATGCACTACAAGGAATTTTATCTTTGTGATGTGTAATGTTAATAATGTTAATAAATGTTTTGTTACAAAAATAGATAAGCTTGTATTTGCTTCTCTTGTTTGTTACAAAGAAATAGTAGAGAAATGTGTACTAGTAGTGCATTGTCTATGACTATTAAAGCTAGTATTAAGGATTGAATCAAAGCATAATCTTTGTACATGGTACAATTCGAGATTGCTATATGCTACTTCATAACTTTAAGTTTTGACTGTCAATTAAGAGAAAGGCCTGTAGATTATGTGAAACATATGCTCATTCAGTAGTTTGTCTTTGTATATTATGTTAAAAAGTGTATTATGAATATAGGAAAAAATTATAACCACATACATAGGTTGATCATTAGTAATTTATTCATTGATGAATTAAAAAATCTGCTTCATATCAATTTGATAAGTCAACTGTCTAGGCTATATTGTTATCAAGCAGTATTCTGATAATAAATGTACTAAAACTGTCTTATCATTGAGTGCAATGAACAGCCCTGGGTCTGCGGAGGGACTTCGGTTCCCTCTGTATTTTGTACCGTATGTTCCATGGGGAGTGCTCTGAGGAATTGTTCGAGATGATACCAGCATCTCGTTTTTACCATCGCACCGCCCGCCACCGGAGTAGAGTTCATCCATACTACCTGGAGCCACTGCAGTCATCCACAGTGCGTTTCCAGAGATCTTTTTTGCCACGTACCATCCGGCTATGGAATGAGCTCCCCTCCACGGTGTTTCCCGAGCGCTATGACATGTCCTTCTTCAAACGAGGCTTATGGAGAGTATTAAGCGGTAGGCAGCGGCTTGGCTCTGCCCCTGGCATTGCTGAAGTCCATGGGCGACGGTAACCACTCACCATCAGGTGGGCCGTATGCCCGTCTGCCTACAAAAGCAATAAAAAAAAAAAAAAAAAAAAAAAAAAAAAAAAAAAAAAAAAAAAAAAAAAAAAAAAAAAAAAAAAAAAAAAACTGACTTCTTTATGGAAATTTCTAAGTAATGGTTAATGGTAAATCTTTAAGGAGTTATTGCTGACCACATAGAAACACAAAACATTGTGTTTAATAAATTTGCAGATTTCAATGGAGTTTTCTTGTGTCTAATGGGTTTTTTATGTTTCTCTAAGCCAATGTAGTAAGAAGTAGATAAATTATTCAAATCTGAGTACAGAAATCCTTTAGTAAAACAGAGTCCTTGATGATATTGATATACATTGTATTTTTTTAACAATTATTAATAATGCATTAAGTAATTTGCTAAGATCCCAGAATTATGGTTTAAAAGTTAAACCCAAAAAAAATTGCTACTATTATAGGGCAATTATGAACGAAAGCAGATCTATTACTATTAACCTCAAATACTTAAGCTCACCATTTTAACTATAACTAAATCATAATTGTTGAAATTCAATAACCAAAACATTGTATAAAATAAAAATATTGTAGCAAACGTTATCCTAATTGTTTCAGAAACACAACATTTACTAATTGAGAGCGGATACATATTTTCTGAATTCTCATTGCCAATAAATATACAATGGTTTCATGATGCATTCAAAACTTTACAAAGTTGCCTATGCACAATATGAGAACTATATGCAGTTAATAATTAAGTTCATTTTACTGTATTTTGTGATGTTGAAAAAATTGTTAATGGTGTAAAATTGAATATAGTTTAAGTAAATATTTAGGTTAATTTCATATTATTCAACTAAAAAGTTAATAATCATGTAATGTGGTATTGAAATTATTGTTTCTCAAAAATTTTTGTGTCACAACTTATACCTAAATAGGCAAAAAGTGGAGTATAGAACATTGAAACCAATTCTCAACTCTAATAATACATGAATTCATCCCTTTTCAATATTTTAAATGGGTTAAGCTGTTCCATTATTTTTTGAGTAATTTTATACAAAAAATACAATAAAATGTTCACTCCCTTTAACAAATATCTACGATAAAAATAGCTCAAAGTCAAATGATTTTCAGTAACCCAATTTCTCTTAGGGGAAAAGCAGTTTTATTTAGCTTGGTTTAGGTGAACAAATCGTATTTTAAATTTTACTTACTTCACAATTTGATTGAGAAACAATCTTAAATATGATTATATCAATAAATGCTTCGTCATAAGACGTCTTGGATTAACTTAAATTAACTTCATTAACTCTGTAATAAAAATCTAGGATACTGACTGAATGTTTTCATGTTATTTTCATTATTCATTGTACTTACATACTTTCAAGAAGTTTGAGTATTCCGTACATTTTGATAAGTAATGTTTTAAAATAAATATAATGGTGAAATCACTATTAATTTGGAAAGAGAAATTACATTTGTTTTTAAATTAATGCAAGAACAAAGATTGCATTAGTGAAAATATTGAGAATTGAAAATGATCACTTTAACTATCTTTACAAACTAAAAAACGTATTTTTTTATATAGAGACGATTATCGGTCTTTGTGTTTCTATTACTCTATGATAGTCTTACGTAGGTACAGTAAAAAAAGAATTCAACAAAGAACAATTCAATGCACAGTCATTCAGTTTATTCAGTACAATTTTAGTGATTTTCATTGAAGGCCATTGCCAGTTATCGCGAAATATCTGACACTACCATGAAATTCAGGGTCACTAACTTACTCTGATCATTTGAGGCTGTATAAGCTGGATCTGTTACGAAAGAACCACTTCGGACCACTGGACCCCACTTCTCCCGCCTTCCACCATCTTTTTCTGTCCTCTCGGCATCGTCAGCTTTACACAGATGAAGAATAAATACGCACCAATACAAAATGAAACCGATACGCATCTTGAACTTTCAATGACACTAATGCACTAACCGCACTTGACAATAGGATACCGCGAAAACAATATACACATCCTAAAATTAAAAAAATTAACAACACAGTACATTAAGCCACATCACAGGTTTAATGAAAAAATAAAAATATTAACACACATTCACTCAAGTTATGAGCCTACACGATACCGAGCGAGGTCGAAAAAAAATTGACATTAAGGCTTGTTGGGTTGGTTAATACACTGACATCAGGGGGGTGCAACTCCCATACAAAGGAAAATAACATACAACTAGCGTCATCTTACTCCTGTGGCGACGTCATTTTTGTAACTTTTAGGCATTAATGATCTAATAAACTCACTAGATGGCAGATATGAGTTCTGACTCAATAAAAAATGTAGCGTACTTTGAAGCAGTGCTTCCACTTTTAGGGAATTCTCCCTTTTTTAGGGAAAAATAGCTGATATTTTGGATGATAAAGACAATTTAAAAAATACCAGGATTTAGGATATTTCGGGGTAAAAAGCAAAGCCTATACTAGTAACTGTTGTGAATTTTAAAATAAACGATAATTAAAGTAAAACAATGAACATTTTATTTTATGGAGAGAGAATGACATTAAGTCGAGTTGACAAGTAAAAGAATAAAACAGAGTTGTGTATAAAAACTATAAAGGTTTGATTCAACAGTAACCCTCTAGTAAAGTAAATCATAGATTAAGCCACTGCTTTTTCTTAGGGATTCCCCAGAATCCCAATAAGTATAATCCGCCAAATTTTTATTTACCTATTTTCGTTGATGTCACCAGAACTTACTTGTATTGTAATATACAGGTACTTCATGTACCATGAAAGATTATCATGGTAATTTCATTTACGAAAACCTTGTAATTGTCATTTCACTTTTGCTAGCAGTTCCTTCTTCAAAGACTGAGGTGGAAAGATTATTCAGTGTTCTCAAATTTAAAAACTGACAAAAGAAACAGGCTTTCTAATGAAACCCTGAACGGCTTGCTTCATAGAAAGTTCCCAACTTTGCCAGCAAACAATTGCTCAATTTTAGAACCGAACAGTGTTAGGTTGTGCAGCAAAAGAATATAAAAGCAATGCGTCGACTTCCTTGAAAATTCTAATCCTATAGATCTATGATCTTCTGGGGGCGTTTATATTATATATACCTACATTAAATAATATGCTGTGGTTTATTTTCTGTATTTTATTTACGCTTTCTATATAAAGGATTTATGAAAGTTGTCTAGGAAATTTTAGGGTAAATTCAAAAGAAACTAGGGTAAAATGTGTTAAAAAAAACGTAAGTGGAAGCACTGCTTTGAAGTTTTCAAAATTCCAGGGCCGTAAAACAATCTCAAAAAAAAAAAAAAAAGTTTTCAAAATGTCGTAACGATTTAATTTTTTAAATCGTTTTTTTTTGGTCTTGGTGTGAGTTATTTTACGTTGTAGTATTAATTTAGAGCAACTTTTAGCTTTATGAGAATATTAGACGATTAGACATTGAGAAACTCTGTTTTGAATTCTCTTTAGACATAACTTGGCTCCAATACTTTTTTCTTCGTTAGCGTTTCGTAAGCCGGTGTAACTATTTTCATTTCTTACAGAATGTTTATTATTAAAAATCAGCATGCCTCGAAGATCGAAAATGAAATGCTATTTCGGATGCCTTGATAACGGTGAGTTTACACTATTTTCCCGGTATATTATTTGCTAACAGAATTATTATTCATAATATAATTAAATGAATTAGCACCAACTAATGGTCCTTCCTATTTCTGTTGCCTAGCTATCATATATGTTAAGTTTTGATCAAAACAGTCGGTATTAAGTCTCGTACTATCACACACACACCTCAGATAATAAAATTGTCTCGAGTGGGTGGAAGTATTTATGTTTTGCAACTCAGCGTATTATATGCTTATTGTCAAGTGGGCCCGAACTAGTTTTTTGGAATGATCAATCAGTCATGCTTTCCTGTTTAAATAAAATACAGCACAATTGATCTCACATCCAAAGTTAGATGATGGCATTCACGTTTTGTTTCCTGGTGTTTGATAACTAAGTTACACCAAGTGGCCTGTGACCACGTTCATCCTTCTACCCAATATAAAATAATGTTTTTATTTTTGTAGACAAAGGTTTGATAATGACAAAATTTTATGGAAAAATTATAAGGAGCACTAAAATGTCTGAAACATGAAAAGATTGATGCACTATATTTGAACCAGAACGTGTTATGTAATATATTAATTTGTAAGTAAGATTACATTAACACTAAATTTTTCATGGTCGTATTTTTTCAATATTTGTTACATACTTAAGATACTTTGTTTCTCCGTTTCAGAAGAGAAACTGATTCAGCAAGGAACGTGAACTCTCAAGGGATCTTAATTTTTTTTAAATATGTTTATAATTGATAAATTAATAATTGAAATAGTTCATAAGAACTAAATTGATGCCAATTTTGTTTTAAAATAGGTTGTTTAGTTCTTATAGTTATAGTATTACGTTTGAATAGTTGTAATTAGTAAGTTAGTAATATATGAAAATACTGATATAAATTTTTGTAAATAACCTTTTGTAAATTCTACGAGAAGATGATTTTAATTAATGATCAAAAGTCAACGGTCTTTAAAAGCATTATTTGCAATTATTTAGATTTACTGTGGAATATATTTGCTAAGTTGTGTTTTCTGTATGAGCAGATATAAATGAAAATGCCCAAACATGATTATGTTTCTTACATTTTCATTATGTGAAATCAATATGCTTGTGACTGAGTATATTAATAATTTATTAAAACTTAAGTGATAGACAGCAACCCCTATGGCACTGCTGAAGTTTATAAGCACTGGTGACCACTTATCATGGGCCGGTTTGCGTGCTCGTCTGCTGTTGAGTGCAATAAAAATTTTCGAAACCCTTTCTATTATTTAGATGTAATATTAGTGTACATTTAATTTGGATTAAAAGATAAATTTACATTTTATGTTTGCATGTGTATGTTTATAATTCATTTGCATGTAACGAACACCAGTTTCTTTGTAACAAAATGTAAACTAATGGTTTGTAATGAATGTAATTAACTTTAAGATGATTTTCTTTCAATCTGCTGTTTGTTTCATCTAGTATTACCAAAGCTAAAGCATCAGAAACGTCAGAATAGAAATAATTTAGATAGGGAATAAAAGTATAACTAATGTAATCATGTCTAAGATTACTATAAGCGTCATTAAGTACAAACTATCAATATTTAAGAGTACTTTAAATCATCATTACATTTTTTAAACATTTTTTGTTTTTCAAATCATGTAATAAAACGTTTGTGCAGAACAAAATGTCACATGTTATGAACATGATTGTGGGTTAATCGTTTCTTAAATTTCTAAATGTTTATAAGAATGCTAAGAATAATTTAGTATTCACTTTAGTGTGTGTATTATCTCTACAATGCTAGTATAAATGACAATTATTGTATGACGAAGCATAGGTAGTGTTTATAGATGTAATATTTTCATACAAGGTCATGATCTGTCACGATCAACTTTAAGCAAGAACTGCTATAGTTAAGAAACAAATTTATTAAATTTAATTCAAATTGTCTAGTATGTTTGTAATGGAAAGCTGACATGTTTATATTTCGCACAAATGACTTAAGTGACATTGAATGATTTGATTATCTAGACTTAATTAACTTTTAGATAACTTTCGATTTAATGTTATTAAGTACTCTAGTAGGATTAATCTAGAGGAGTTATTGTTATTCGAAATTTTATACAATTGTACGTTCATACTATCTTTTAACAGTAAATTGTTTGTAATATAGGGAAATTAAATAGCTTACAGAGAATTACAGCTTTTTATTTAAAAAAACTGTTTTCTCTCTGTATGAAAAGGTCTTATCGATTAGAATGCTGAACACAATCAAACGTTCTTTAATATTTCATAAGTACTACCGGGAATTTCAGCGATTCTAAACGATAAGATTTTTTCATAAAGAGAGTTAATTATAAAAAATATTAAAATTACTAAAAAAGCCACCTGGTGGGGGGTAGGGAGACTAATAATCGACAGCAGCGACGCCTGCTGTCCCGGGCTCTAACTAAAGCAAAAATAAAAATGAGAGTTGCGCATCTATCTCAAATATATTAAGTGTATAATCTATGACTGACATCATAGATAATATACTCATATAGTGTATAATCTATGACTGACATAGATGGCATAGATTATCAAAATTAAGACACATTACGGAGGAAAGATCTACAATCACTCAAACTTTTACAGAAAATTACTAATTTTGTTAGGGAACAGTACTGGTAAAAATAATCCAGTGACTGTAGACTGTATATCTGAATTAGTTAATATTTCCCTCAAATTTCCCCATGATAAAGTTAGATTTGTTTTTAGGCGATTTTTCATTAAATTGAACGCATCAATGTATTTTCCAAAAAACCTGTCAAATTCTTGTCAAATGAGATATGACCTTGCTAGTTTGTAAACAACACCTTGAAGAATTGATTTTGTTAAGTTTATTTTATCTAATTTCCTGGTTGTTTCACTGTGCAATTGTCTGATAATTATTTGACAGACAACACGCGTGTGCTATAATACAAAAACATGAATATCGATTTTGAAACAATGGCTGTTCTTGAAGAGGAATCGCAAAATGTAAGCTACTAATTATTTTCTTTGTGCTTCTTCAAATAAGGTTGTTGGTAAACAACATGTCGAATTCAATGTGGACTATATGGGAATTATGTCCGTACAAAATACGAATATAATCAAAAATTTTGGTTTTAGTATATTAATTGAACTCCGTGTTTACATATAGCTTCAATAATACTTAAAATATATTGCACAAAAAGATGGAAGTTTTCGTCATCTCAAATTACAGTTTGTAATTACTCACTGTATGCTAATCAGAATAGCCTACATTTCGCAGAAAAGACACCGTGTTTTGTGCGATAAGTAATCTTTGCCTTTGGGTATTGTGGACACTTAAATAATAGAACAATATGTCGTGTGTAGGCACTAATGCTATGCTTAGAGCTGAGAAATCTTTCCCAACAGCTGTGCTTTGTCTTAAAAGGTTGTCATACGAAATGGTTTGGATTTGTAAATTATGATATCAATGTGTGTCACTAAAACTGGATTTTCAAGGACTATTATTAAAGGCCTCAAATTGCAAAGTTACCTTTCAACATTTTTATAATTCTGATTTAATGCTTTTACAATTAATAATTACAAAAATTCATCATAATAGACATCATTGTTTCGGGTAAAAAAAACAATAACCATCGTTATTAATTAGTAACTGGAACATTTAACTTTAAAATGATTTGTGTATGTACCTATTTCGTTTGAGTTTGGCATAAATATTATGCATATTAATCAAGATATTTAAACTAGTGAAGAATCCATAAATGGTGTAATAGTGACATCTGTGATTAGTTACGCGAGTATTAAAATGCACGAAATAATAAAAAAAATATTTTCAACATGGTTTCAACATGTAATAACAGATGGCGCTTTTGTAAATTTTTATGAAAATTTCAGACTAATGACGGAAATGTTTTCCGAGTTTAAGTACGTAGGTACCTATATAGATATGTATAATAGAAGAAGAATAGTATTTCTATTTCTTTGCAACGCTCTATAGCATAACTAAACCAAGTGTATGAAGTTAAACATATTATGAGATGAGACCTTAGAACTTATATCTCAAGGTAGGTGACGGCATTTACGTTGTAGATGTCTATGAGCACCGGTAACCACTTAACATCAGGTGAGTTAGTGAGTGAGTCGGTGTTTCCCGAGCGCTATGACATGTCCATCTTCAAACGAGGCTTGTGGAGAGTATTAAGCGGGTAGGCAGCGGCTTGGCTCTGCCCCTGGCATTCCTGAAGTCCATTGCTCGTCTGCCTACTAAGGCAATAAAAAAAAATAAAAAAATTCGTTAGCTCGTCCAACCACCTAAGCTATAAAAATAAATAAAAAACCATAGTAGTACATATTTTTAACTCATTCGCGTATTTTGTTTAATATTAATACAAATGAACTCGTTTTTGCGAACAAGACGAATTAGGAGAATGCTGAATTTGAAATTTGAAAGCATCTATTCCAAGAAAAACATTTTCTACCTACGAAGCACTATAGAGGGCTATAGTGCTTCGTAGATTTAAATTGGTTCTTAATAATACGAGTGGGATTGTCGGATGTCGGTGTGGATAGGTTAAGTTTGTTTTGTACTTCTATCAGGAAAGCCTGCTAGCTTTAAGTTTTTAAGCATGGCTTTATGGGTTAGGCGCCCGGTGCAATCGTTTTCATCTAATGAAGATGATACTATGCCGGATTACTTAAAATATACTCACGAACGACTTTCACGGTGATTGAATAACAGCAAGAGAAATACCTACATCGAGCGTTTTTTTTTTTTGCATAATTACACGTGGGTTTATTGTAAGACCGCACGGGTAGGTACCACTACTCGGCCATTTCTGCCGCATGACAATCATACCTTCCAGTTTCAAAGACTGAACAGTCATCATACTATACAATGAAGACTCAGACTTAATGTGGTACTGGTAGTAGGGACTACCATGTGGTAGTGGGCACTGGTGGTAGGTCATCTTGTGAGTCCGCGTGGGTAGGTACCGCCACCCTGGCTATTTTTGCCGTCAAGCAGTAATGCGTTTCGGTTTGAAGGGTGGGGTAACCGTTGTAACTATACTGAGACCTTGGAACTTACATCTCAAGGTGGGTGGCGCATTTACGTTGTAGATGTATATGGGCTCCAGTAACCACTTAATACCAGGTGGGCTATGAGCTCGTCCACTCATCTAAGCAATAAAAAAATAAAAAAATGCATTAAAGTACCCACCTTCATTCGACGGCATTCACTTTGTGAGGTCAATGAGCCACCACTTAACACCAGGTGACTGAGAGCTCGTAACAGTCTTTTTCAATATTGTGTCTTTGCTTACGTCACGTCACAAAGAAGATATAAGTTTGAATAATAATAATAAATCTTAAAATAATATTAATTTGTCTGTTTATACAAATACTTACTTAATTACCGAAGGCGTCTTATTCTATCAAGTAATTCAAACACAAGCGTCTTGACTATAAGTACATATTATACAATTAAAGTTTATTTTTGAATCATATTACATTCGAATGTAAAGGTAATTTGAAACTGAATGTTATAGTTAATTGAACTTACATCATATAACATACTTTCAAAGACTCGCAATATTTTAACGGGAAAGTGTGAAATACTCTAGTTTAGAAATGATAGACAGATCCGAATTAATTTGTTTTCAAATTCCATTCGAATCATCATCATCATCATTCTTTCCTATTACCCTCTGTTGGGGTGTAGGGCTCGAATCAAATTTTTCCATTTACATCGGTCTTGGGCAGTCTGTTCTAGCTCCTCCCACGTCATGCCCGAGACCCCTAGCTCCTGCTCTACCGAGCGACGCCAAGTTGTTCTGGGGCGTCCTCTCTTCCTCTTGCCAGACACTTTCCAGGTCAGTGCTCTCTTTGATAGGTGGGTATCGGGCTTTCTCTTTCTTTCATTCGAATAAACAAAAATAAATCGGATTGACAACATTGATTACATTTCTTGTTTTCTGAAGTTGGTACAACACAGGCAAAACGTCATATTCTTCACTTCTAAATAAGTTATGAATTATGGTATAATCTATGGCGATTTTAAATTAAAAGTGTAAAAGTAATTTAGCTGAAGCTTCGCTAAAGTAGTTCTTTATACTCTAGGTATTTTTTAAAATTCTATATAGTATAAATATAGTATAAATTCCAATAGTATAAATTCTATAAAGTAAGTTGTATTAGACATTCGCCCGTAGTTTTTTTTTAATTTTTATTGCTTAGATGGGTGGACGGACGAGCTCACAGCCCACCTAGTGTTAAGTGGTGTTACTGGAGCCCATAGACATCTACGACGTAAATGCGCCACCCGCCTTGAGATATAAGTTGTAAGGTCTCAAGTATAGTTACAACGGCTTCCCCGCCCTTCAAGCCGAAACGCATTAGTGCTTCACGGCAGAAATAGGCGGGGTGGTGGTACCTACCCGCGCGGACTCACAAGAGGTGCTACCACCAGTAAGTAAGTACCACCCTAGTCTAGTCAACAAGTTCAAAAACGTGTTAAATAGACATAAAGCTCCTAAAAATATGTACGATAGCTCATTGGATGCGGAATGATGTCTACAAAAATGTTTTTTAAGGGCTTATTAGCACATAAAAAATTGCGATTGTTATAAACAAAATAAGATTAAAAAAAAAAGGAATTTGATTTTTCCTTAATAATTTCTAAAATAATGATATTTAAGGAATTTTGAAAAAAGATCCTGAAAGAGGAGGAAATTTCCAATAAAAAAGTCCCAACTCCCGGAATTCTATCTCTATTATTTATAAAAAAAAAATAACGCTGAAAATAGCGCTCCGCGAGGTCGCTACGGCATAGGCGCGCAGTCTAAAAAGCCGGTATATCACCTAAAATAATTTTTTTATAGTATTAAATAACAATTTAAAAATTTGAATAATTTATGGTGTAATCTAAACACTTGAAGGAAAAAAACCTCGGTGAAAAAAAAATTTTACATCTATTTTTAAAAAATTTACACCATTGTTAATTAACTAACTTTTTTCCAATCTCTGTTTTTATAAATTACGGTATAAAAGTTACAATAATTCATCTATAAATTTTTCCCTTCGTGGAGCTCTTATCATTTAAGTACTTAATAAAGTTAAGCAAAAAAAATTTTTTAATCTTTATTATTTTGATAATTATAATTTTTTTTAATTAACAAAAAATTTAATTTCTAAAAAATGTTATGAAAAATTTTTTTTTTTCGTAATATCTTAATATTGCTGTTTTTGCATCTACCATAGGTTTTAATTAACATTTAAAAAAAAATTTTTACGCTATTTGTTAAGAAATTGTTTATAAATAAATAGACTATTTTGGGATTTAAAAAAAAAAAAGAATTACCGTCTTATTGTATAGGTGAAATAAAGATTTAGAAAAAAAAAAAATTCTTAAATAAATGTTTTAATTGTTTAAAATCGTTTTTTTCATATTTCAATTGTTTAAATAATTAGTTAAGAAATTATTTTTTTCTTAAAAATCATCATTGACTCTTTTCAGCGGATTAACAAAGAAATACATTTTTTTATAAATAATTTCATTGTTTATTAACTTAACAATTTATTATAAAAAAATAATATTAATCGTTATATTTTTTTTCGAAAACTACAAAAAATTATAAAAACAACCATACATAACAAAATATAGAAAAAAAAAATTGTATTTTTTACAGCATTTTTAGATATTATATGATAATGAAATTACAGCCGTTACATAATTTGTCAAGTTATAAATTGTTATAACTTTTAAACTATAAGAGATACGGTAAAGGACACTCAGGTCATTTTTATAAAGGATTTATTTATCTTTAAAATAAATTCAAAATCGATCCTGTAACTATTGTTTATCAGTTATATTCCTCCTCTTTCAGGATCTTTTTTCAAAATTCCTTAAATATCATTATTTTAGAAATTATTAAGGAAAAACCAAATTCCTTTTTTTTTAAATCTTATTTTGTTTATAACAATCGCAATTTTTTATGTCCTAATAAGCCCTTAAAAAACATTTTTGTAGACATCATTCCGCATCCAATGAGCTATCGTACATATTTTTAGGAGCTTTATGTCTATTTAACACGTTTTTGAACTTGTTGACTAGACTAACCCGTAGTTTTGAGAAAAACTATGTATTTCATAGGCGGTGCGTGCAAATGTTCTTTTTCTTTATATTTGAAGTAATACTGGTGGCTCTGAGGCCTTTCCAGTTTCACTAGGACAGGTGGGCGAGCAAAGGCTCTGCCAGAAGGGGTGGGACTTGCTAACAGCTGCTGGAGCGCCTCCGAAGGAGACCTAACAACTCAAGAGCAGTTGCTTCGCGAATGCATCTACTAACGGATCGGAATCGCGACCCACCTAGAAGATTCGACGAGAAACTCAGCAGACTGATGTATGGGTTAGGTTGCTCGTCGAACTCTTTGTCGAGTTCGACGAGTACGGCTACCGGAGTTCCTAAGCCTGCTCCTAGTGTTAGAGCTGAAGGCGTCTAATGCAAAGGTTATTGGATCTGATGGATCCGTAAGGACATCTAGGGCGTCGACGGCGACTGGCTCCTGCGTGATCAGGATTCGGGAAGTAGTCAGCGGCGGCAACGATAAGGCCAATATCATGACCAATGCGTGTACATGTCCAATCGATAGTGGATCTAGTAGATCGTGAAGCAATTTTCTTCTAAGTCTTCTTGTAGTCATTTGGTTGTCCATTAGATATTTAGCAAGGTTATTTGCATAGGTTTCTAATATTTTAAGAGTAGGTTTTAGAATGATAGGTTTATGTATATTCTGTGTAAGTATAAGTGTCCTTTCGTTACTTACATGTCTATATACAAATATTATAAATAGTATGAATCCGTTAATCAAACATGAAATCTCAATCAGCTATTTCTATTTTAATGTATCCTTGACCTAGGGCAGTGTGTTCCTTGGTAGAAACGCAATATCAAACTACGCAGTTCGTAGCGCAGACGAGAAATCGTATACATTTTACGACTTAAGATCCCGTGTTGCAGTCATTGTTCGAATCTTTTATTTTATATTCACGAGATCGACATATTTTTGTTAAAATTAATAAAATGTCTGAAAAACTTTCAATTGTTATTTACAAAATCGTTTACAAAAAAGTGATGCGAAGCGAAGCTGTATTCAAACCAATATTTCTTAAATTTTCAATACTGCCTAAATTGTCACCCTAATTAATTTTTATTTAAAAGTATTTTCTTTGGTTTTCGTGAGTCTTGCATGTAATTAAAATTACTTTTACAGTTCTGACGTTTCGAAGAATACTTTAAACTTTACAGAAACTTCAACAATTTACATATTTTATATATTAATACGTGAAGGAAAATTTTGTATCCCTTTTTACGAAAATTGCGTGGACGGAAGAGTATAAAATTTCCCACACTTATAGAGAATATAGAGAAGAAGTGCAGAATGCTAATATTTTTTTAAATTATGCCATAAAATACATTAAATCAATAAAAAAAACATTACACACACTACCATGTATTTGACGCACACACGTATGCATACTATTTATTTATTGTCAAACTTTTGTTCTTGACGTCTGTGGTCAAATTGAGAATAGATTAAATATTGTTTGTCTTTATAAATATTTTTCTATAGTGTAATCTTGGCGAAATTTGTGATTATAGAAGTATAATAATCTTTGTTATACTTCTATAATATATGGAGTCTTTGAAAATAGAATCATAATAGTGTACAAACTTATAATTTCAATTAATTATAGTCGAATTTCGACTACCGGGCGTACACTAGTTTTATTAGATCGGCGACTTTAATTAGTTTTACAGCTACGCAGTATTCGTTCATTTTCGTGCAAATTGGAACTTTCATAAAATAGATGACCGTCATAAATATTATACTTTTTTTGTTTGACTTAAGCAATTATCCAAACATTAAATCTTTAATATGGGATCAAGAACTAAGAGACGTATTTTTCGTTATGGTTTTTAAAACCGTCAAGAACAATCGTAACTCCTTGAAAGGACTGGACAACAAATAATAGTGGTTTTAAACATTTGCACTAATTTGCAGTAATTTTTAACGTACCTAATCGTTGGTAGAGTAAGGAGCTATTACAATTTCACGCGGACCGGTAGGTGAGCTCAGAAGCTCAACCTGAGAGAGTTGATACCACTAGCCTTAGCTAGAGCACTACTTTGCTGAATCTACCACCGGATCGGAATCGCGACTCACTTAGAAGATTCGGCAAGAAACTCAGTGGGTTGTGTGTATGGGCTAATTCGCATTTCGAACTCGTCGACTCCGACGAAGAGTAATGTGAATAAAAGTTAACTCAAATTTGTATAGAGTTGGAACGTTTGCCGCTAGAGGCGCTGTTCCAATACAAAATTGTGTTAACGTTTACGCTATCGAGAACGTTAAAAACGTGTACTAAGCACACTGCATGCGTTGCAGTATATGTACATGCTAGTGCACTTTGCATCGGCTATCTCAAATGACTGTTTAATCAATATCTGGGCGTTTTAGTTCCCTCCTTAAACGCGATTACGGCGCAACGCACACACGCGCATCGTTGTATTGCAGGCGCTGTTACCGAGTGCAGCCAAACGATAAGGTCATTCTGTGCTAAGGTGGGGGACTGTACTACAATGAACTGTATTGCGACATATCTTTTGCCTTCACAGTCTGCGTTTACATCGTAATTCTAACACAGGACGGCGTATTATAAACAAGTCGCTTCGAAAAGAAATAATATTATTAAAAGCTTTTAAAAGAGAATTGGACGCGGTCGTTCCCACTGCGCAACGCGTCGCCGCGCGCACTGTCAGTTTGTGTCTGTGAGTTACGCCAGGCGCCAGTGCTGCCCGAAATCGACGATAAAACCCACAAAACGTGAGTACAATCTCAGCTAGAAAACGAAATAAAACTAAATAATGCTTATCTGTATATCTGCCGGCTAGTTTGAATTATTATGTGACGTAATCATACGAAAATAACATTTTAGGTTAGAATTGATACTAATTGCGCCGCACCAAACGGCGGTTGCGACGCAGTACCTACGGTACGGCCCGCATCAGCCGGTATCTAGTCGGCAACCGAATTGTTTTGCTGCGTATCATACATTAACATAAAAATACGTGCAGTGTGCAACTATGTTGTAAGGAAATACTTTATTTACGTTTGTTCTCATTGTACATAATTATTGTGTGTAAGGTCATGGTGTTTCTCAGCAAAATTGAGGCAGTATGGAATCGCTGCGCAATTTAGAGGTACCTACATTTTTCTTTAACAAATTTATTTAATAAGAAATAATAATATATTAGTAGGCATATAAATTATTTCAACATTTTAGAAGCAAATATATTTTATGCAATAAGTAAATACTTAGGCGTCAATAGTTCAAATGTAATAATTAGATATAATTTCCATGTAGGTAGGTATATCATATTTCAATGCAATGAAACATTCTAATACCTACCTCATCATAGGGATAGCGACCTATTAATGTTAGAAAGCTGAGACAAGCATTACTTACACAAACGGATTGTCTTCCTGAGTATTCTCTAATCTCAACAGTAAAATCAAAAAAAATTAGTAGAATTTGTAAATATCCATTACCGACTGTTACAACAGCTAGTCTACACAATTGACAGGTATTATTATTAAAATTATTTAATACTTCTAATACAAATAATATTATTATTCTACCATATAAAGTATAAAACTAATTGAGCGACGAAGGCTACCCAAAGACTAAAGATCTTATCAAGGCTAACGAAAATGTATGTTGTTAAAAATCTTTGTAGTTGTTCGTACACCAACAAAGCAAAGCAAAATACTGAGAACGCATGGATTTTTTTTCAAATTGTTATTCATTTTGGGATTGAGAACTTTGCAAAAATCGATTTTGTTTTTAAAATCAAAGTCGATTTTTGCAAAGTTAACAGCTTCGTTTGCGTGTGGAATGAGAAAGCACATTATAACATGTTTACTGCGATTTTAAAGCCCAAATAACTTGACTAACGAACAAGAATGTTTAGGTCGTATTTTGATAAAATATATTTTTCCAATACTAACAAAAAGATATGGGAAAGATAAGATATTGTTAAAAAAAACAATTTACGGTTTAATGTCATGCTAATTTCACAGGGTATTTGGTTTGGAATGTTATAGAGTATTTTGACTTTTTTAACAATATATATCAAATCTTTTCATGCCTGCGATTGACGGAACCCTAGGAACATACAGAATAGGAAATGCATATATTTTCAAAATATCATATTATAATATAAGGAAAAATATCCAGTATGCACCTTCATTTTTCAAAAAGATTTTATATCATATCAAAACTACCTTTTGAACAATAAAGAGTAAAAAGTACGACACGAATAAATAAAATGATAAACATGGAAACATGCTACGAGATTCATTTCACTCAAGTTTAAAAATGTTTTGAGCCCTGGATATTTAGGTGCGCTACCCAGGTAAGAGCTATGCCGGCGCAGGTCTATCGCGCAGGCTCTAAAAACTCATAAATCAATATCCCTGTCTGGCTCAAGTGCTTCGCCCTGTTGCGCATTCACCTCTGCAACTGAGGGCGACACGCCTGCCTCGAGACAGTGCACTAACTACGCCATTGCATATTTTTTATGGCGTCATTCAATATGCGGTTCACACAGTCTGGTTAATTTCTACGTGGACGTTTTGCGTGATGGCTGTGAAGGTCGTTCCGATATGGAATGTGAGTTTATAGATTAGAGTTCATTTTGAAATTACAGAAATGAATTGTCCGGATGAGTCCGAAAAAGCAGCATCGGTGAATTTGTAGTCGATCGAAATATCGCTAGGGCGGGCGGTCTGTTTACATTGGCTGGGAACTCAAAGTTTGAAATCGATTTAAGAAAATCTGATGTACTCGTAGTAAGGAATAATGTGTCGTGTTATAATTATCTTGTTGATGACCTTTAAAAAGTTTAGTAAATAATGTTTTGCTTACCACCAATAATCGATGGATTAGTAAATTAAATGAAAATAGGTGTGGAAAATGGAGCTTTTAGCTAAACAGTTCAGTCGTTGCGACTTATATCAGTGCATTCAAAATGGCGGCGGAAAACTTTCTGCCTGAAATATTTATGTGTTCTACCTAGCTACCTGGTTTATGAACGATGCATTTTGATGACTGCTGCAATAATCAATAATTTCTGAATTCATGTTTTGATATATTTTACAAATTAAAAGTATATTTCGAGTAAATCTTACTTCAATTATTGATCCGAATAATGGCGATGCATCCAATATGGCGGCGTACTGCGTAGTTTTCTAGACATCAAAATTGTGATGGTGACAGTGATGAATGACCGAAGATTTTCGAATTTGTAGACATCTTGAATTAAATCTGTGATTTAAGAACACGCAACCATTATCGATCCGACTAATGACGGTATATCTAACACGTTGCCGCGAGCTTTCGAGAACGTTCTGCCTGCAAAAAATGGCTTTAATCTGTTTTCCATTACGAAAGGAAGATTATCGTTTTGTGACAAACAATTTTTTTTAAATAGATATTTAGTGCAATGTGAATTAGACTTTAAGTTCTTAACTAGAGAGCATACCAAACTTCAAACACATATCATGCAATCAACTTAAGCATGTCTCAACGAGGCCTTGAGGTCATCGAACCGGCGTTTTGTTCATTTGTTTGCAGTTTTCTGCGTCTTAACTTGGCCACTTCAAATAAAGGTCAGAGAATGATTTACTAACAACATAAACGATTCAAAGATTAAACTTACGTTTTTGTAAATCTATTTTGAAAATTGCTCTTTTTTCAATGAATATACAGTCAAAATCTGTTATAACGACATCGAAGGGACTGCTCATATTCAGTCGTAAAAACCGATAGTCGTTACAACCGGTGATGTTTAATCTGTATCGTGCAAGTACAAACAAATCGATAGGGAATTATTGGAAAAATATATTTATATAATACGCGATTTTTCTTCAATATTAATTTGTTTTATTTTTCTTTGCGACATTTTGAAAGTTTCACGAATAACTCCACAAAGTTTTGGTGCGTCTTGTGTATAGATAAGTAACAAACTAACTGAAGAGATATGAAGAAGCGGGCTTTGACTACCGCATGCACGTGTTTTGTTTCTAAGAATTAGAAAAGACCCTACACTAAACTAAATCCTATTGTTTTCTTTCCTGATTTTAAAAGCCATTGAAGACAAATGTGGTTACCTATTCAAATTGTTTACAATACAGCTTAGCCGGTCGTTCTAACAGATCTAATTCTCCGAAATATTAGTTAAATGTGGTCGTTTTAAGAGGTATGTCGTTATTAGCAATGTCGTATAAAGCAATGTTTTTAATAAGGCGGTCATATGGCATTCAGCCGGGACCTTTGTTCTAGGTTGTTATAACCGGCATGTTGTATTAAACGATGTCGCAGTAAACGGTTTTGACTGTAATAATAATATTTATATTGTACCAAAGCAAAAACAAAGTTTTGTTTAACTGTCTATTCATCTCTGCATACTGTGCAGAAAGAATCTCGACAATACGTCAATCAATTTGAACATGATATTCTGCATTCCCGATCCTGCGGACAGAATGGAAAGCAGTCGACGTCGCCCAAAACACGTCATCTCGGATCCTCCCGATCCACTAACGGTGCTTCTAGGTACCTCAAGCACCGGTCACCGTTCTCGTCGAACCCGTCGCTTGCGACGAAGGGCTCGACGAGTAAATTAACTCTCAGACACAGCCCACTGAGTTTCTCGCCGGATCTTCTCAGTGGGTCGCGTTTCCGATCCGGTGGTAGATTCTGCGAAGCACGGCTCTTGCTAGGGTTCGTGTTAGCAACGTCATCAGGTTTGAGCCCCGTGAGCTCACCTATAAAAGTTAGGGTTACGCTGAAATAGCCTCTCAAGGCTCTCAGCTTAGGTAGGAAAAAAAAAAAAAATGATATTCTGAAATATCCAACACTAATGATACTCTGTTTTTATGTCTATAAATGGTTGGCCACTGAAAAAACGTCGATGAATTCGAAAACTCATTTAAAATGGCGGACACAATCGGGTCTGACTATAAACAAATGAAATGATCTACGATATAAAATACCTTCATATTTGGGACGTGCCCAATCTTTCTTATTTATTCTTAAAGTAAATAAGCAAAACATTGTTTCATTTGAGTTGTCAGTTTTAGTTGAAGATAATGTTTTATTTACAATTGATACGCGCCTGCACTACGCACGATATCGCACTTAAACGAATACAATGCCCCGTTCTTCTATGAATTGTCTCTCATCTTGTACTTTAGTTTTCTACTATTAATACATGAAAGTATCCATAGTATAATATAATATATTTACAATAAAATTACAGCGTACTTTGACCAACTTAACTTTATTCTCGGCTAACCTTGCGTATTTGTGCAAGTTTCTTAATTAAAATCCCAATAGTCTTGAAATTTGAATTTTTGCGTACCAACCGCCTTTCTTGTTCTGTCGAAGCTTGATAAAATGCTTTTTTAAAACTTTTGATAATTGTTAATTGATTCTGTTCTCTTAGTTTAATTTGTGAATAAGTTCTTTTATTATGTCTCTGAGGGAAAGAAAGAAGAAAGGTAATAGTTTGTGTTAGTGCCTCGATTGCTTGATAAAGGAAATAAATGAACGGTCTTTAATGATAAATTACAATAAGATACAATACACTAAATATCGACGCTTGAAAGGCAAACGCGACTAAGCGACAATAACTGCTTTGTACATAAATGATAGGCAATACCTAACCATATTCGATGCGCAAAAAAATTTATTTCTAGGTCTATTAAAATAATTTCAATCCTACAGCTAGATCCGTTAAAATATAATTTTTTTCAGGTATTTCAACTTTAAATTAGTCTACTGTAAAGTTCACGCATTGTCGCTCAGTCACGTTTGCCTTTCAAGCGTCGATATGTATATATCTAGCTCGAAATGCTCTGCTTTAGTATCTACAAATAATGGAAATCTCTAATTTTATTAGGCGAACAATATGCTCGTCCGTCTGTCTCTCTATATTTTGAGCAACGTTGAAAGTCGAAAACTTTTAGTCGCGTCTGGTTGTTTTATTTTAATTTGGAACCAATTTGCTATGCAATTCCGAACTGACCCACTGATATCTCATGACTTTGTGTCTTTCAGTCATAACATGAGATCACGAGCGATCATCGACCCCTTCGCTTTAGAGGACATATTCACGTTACGCCGATGTATGCAAGGTCATTCAAGTATTAAAATAGGAAGGTGCACGGAAGATTTTTGTTATGTTGTAATATATACATAGTTTCTTTAGGCAACAAAATTATTCAATGCAAAGTGAATATTTTCTTTTACAGGCGACTACGCAAAATTTTTAATAGATCTAATTTAAAATTTTATAGATCATCTTGAATAAGAAATGCAATCTGTATCTCGGTTGTATTGATATCGGAATAAGAACAGAACTTGTGGTTTTCAAACTAAGACATTCAGCAAGATGGCATCCGCAAAACATTTAAATTTATATTCGACAGTTTTGATTTCTTCGACAACTGCTGCTACTGAAGTCGCTGTTGATAATGGATATGAGGATCTCCTTTCATTTATATGTGTGGAGACTCACCAGAAAAAACTTTAAGAGACTCTGATTGCGTTTAAAAGTGATGAAAGAGCGAACAATTGCTCCTAAGAATTAAAATGAGGCTTTTTGAAATTAGTTCTTTCTGCATAACTATATCTGAAACGTTTCTCATTGCTCTGCAGGAGTCCCTGGGTGGAGGGGTATACGGGTCAGTGGGTGCGTCGGGCGCGGAGGGTGGGGAGAGACGTGAGGGAGGCAAGCGGGGACGCAGGCCCGGTAGGAAGGCACAACTGGACAAACAGGACATGAAGGCTAAATTGGGTAGGTTGGGTAGGTCAAATTTATGGTATTTGAGTAATAATTTGTTGTGGACTCTTAGCAGTGGAACATTTAATGCTCTGTGGGCGGTATTCAAAGTGGGTGGCCGTGTTCTCAAGGCCAATGTCCAGTACCGTTTGACACCAAGTGGTCCTGATATGCCCTGCCATCTAATGTGGTCACTGGTGATCGATGTGGTGTGGTCACCGATGCATATGGAAATCAGCAATATCGAGGGCACAGGTGAGATGCTGGTCGCTGCTGACGACTCTTTCTACCCACTGAGTTTCTCGCCGGATTTTCTCAGCGGGTTACGATTCCGATCCGGTGATAGATTCTGCGAAACACTGCTCTTACTGCAAACTCTCTCAGGTTGAGCCCGTGAGTTTACCTACCCGTCTGCAAGAAGCTGGAATAGCCCCTGAAGCTACCAGAGAATAAGTAGGGGAAAAAGCATTTTTTAAAAAGCTGTTCTAGAATTTCATGTCAGATGCTCAGTTTACACCGTGGAGGGCTTTTTCATTCCAGTTCCGAATTGGACGTGACCAAAAAAACCAGAAAACGCTCGGCGGACAGTGGTCATAAATAGTTTTAAGTAGTATAACACTGGACTTCATGATGGGGGGTGGTACGATAGAGATGAGAGGAACATCTCAAACAATGTCTCTCTCACTCTAATGAACTTCTGTATAAAAGCTCAGTACAGCAGTAGGATATGGACTGGAAGTATGAATTTGGCTCTATGGCACACAACCCATTTTTGTGAGATCTACATAATAAGCGAACAATACAATTGAGATTTTGACCACATTTGTCGATGCAATAAAAAAAATGACTCCTTTTTTTTATTGCTTAGATTGATGGACGAGCTCACAGTCCACCTGGTGCTAAGTGGTTACTGGAGCCCATAGACATCGACAACGTAAATGCGCCACCTTGAGATATAAGTTCTAAGGTCTCAGTATAGTTACAACGGCTGCCCCGCCCTTCAAACCGAAACGCATTACTGCTTCACGGCAGAAATAGGCGGGGTGGTGGTACCTACCCGTGCGGACTCACAAGAGGTCCTACCACCAGTAATAAATCTCCTTTCTGTCTTTGAGAAATTCCGCCATAGAAAAAGAAGTATTCGTAAGCATTTCTGATCTTTCTAGATTGTTTTATTTTCGATCTGCTAAAGCACATAATTATTTAACGAAGTCTTTAATAATCATAATATTATCTATGCAATTTTAGAACGCAGCCGACAGTCGGCTCGCGAATGCCGCGCCCGTAAGAAGCTCAGATACCAATATCTGGAGGAGCTGGTGGCTGACAGGGAGCGATCCGTTTTGGCGCTCCGGAAGGAACTTGACAAGGTGAGTTCTAAAAACAAATAATTCAATTTTTTTTTGACTTCGACGAACTCCATGACCGACTTACGTGTCTGACAGCCTACTGTGCCCTAGGGTTGCAACAATGTATCAAGTACAATAAAAAAATCCGGGTTGTTTTCTTTTTTCGAAAATATTGTCAGGAGATAACGAAAAAATAGTGGGTGACTTACAGAAGCAGCGATGTGCTCGTTAACTTCCTAGATGTCAAATACTAGAGTCCGGCGTGTAGCTGAAATAGCCTCTTAGGCTATCAGCGAATAGGCAGGGGGAAAAATTCGTCGCTGTCTCACAAAATTTGGTTTCTTGTTCGGCGGACATCTTGTGACCACCGCAGTCCACTAGTCTGATCATAGTTGCAGGCCTGGCCTTCAACGCACTAACATCGTTAATCAATCATAGCAGAAAGTAAATAGTTCAAGCTATTAGCTATACCTGTCGTAAGCCCAAATGAGCTCATAAGATTGAGCCTGTCGTAAGCCCAAATGAGCCCCTATGAATTTAATATTGCTGCATATCTCAAGGTCTACCTTAGAATTTACAGCGACTATCGAGGTTTTTTTAAAGATTAGAAATTAATTGTTCTGCCAACAGTACTACAAATGGAATATGGAATTGGATCAAGGTCGGATGCCCGAGGGGCTGGAGGCGGTACTCCAAGAGATCGGAGCCGTAAAACAGGAGGAAACAAAACCGTTTTAAATCTTCTTATTTATTTCTAAATCTCATAACCAATTCTTAGTGATTATAATTAATAAATTAGTATTTTGTACTTGTAAGCTGTAGCAATTCATACACTATTTTTAGAATTGAAAAAAAAATATACATATTTTACTTCAAAAAATATGTAATCGATGTTTAGATTAAACGTATTTAGAATGACGTCATTTACTCTTAGACGAGAACCGGTCACAAATTAAAACAATATGAAAATTAATGAAATGATTTTAGATTAATTTTTTCAAGTATGGTCATATCTTGCGTTGCATTTGAATTCCTTGTAAAGTTCCTTGAAGATTCGAAAAATCGGCATTGTCCATGCGCCATCAGACTTTCCTTTTTTAAATTCTTTTCTATTTTTTTAACATGGTAATAAAATAAATAAATAAAATAAATCGTTAGGTTGTACAATCTGTGGCTGGTTCCTTTTTGTATGATCGTATCCATTACACATTAAGTATTTTTTAAATGTTCATAATTTAAGAATGTAAATATTTTGTTCAATACCAAGAATTTGTTTTACTTCTACTCTTCCGTGAGGTATGTGATAAGTTTCAAAATTAATATTCGATATTAATATGAATGTGCTTTAAATTAGCCGTTTACGGATAGGCAGTATTTTAATGTTTTTAGTCTCGTAAGACGTAAATTAGGGGTAACTGGCTCTCAAAGTTTGATCGCAGCTTGCGTTCGATACATAGATTGAATACGTTCAGGAAATACGAGGGAGAGGCCTAAGTTCACCAGGATTCCATCCCATGCGAAGCTATAACAACATACAATAAAATGTAGTTGCTATAACGTATATTGTTTCAATAAAAATAGTCGATCGAAACATTCATCCCATCGTAATAATTCAATAGAAAACGAATCTCAAAGGTCTCATCTACCTTTTTGGTTGGAAAAAAAAAAAAAAATTTGGATACCACATGCTATTTTTAGTGAAAAACAAACGTTATAGGAATTGCATTAACGCACGTGACTCGTACATTGATGCGTCAAGGTTCAGTGAAATAAATTATTTATGATCATCAATAGAGTTTTGGCCCCAATTTGACTACCGCTGAACTTCACAATTGCTTACTGCGCTCTGAATATGGTTTTCGGTATGTACGTGTTTCTCTATCCCTTTCTAATGTGAGCGTTAGAAGAGGACGACAATAATGTCGCGATCCCACGCGAGACCGACGTGACGGCATGCGTCGAAAACTGCATTCAGTAAAATATGCGCTTATTCGCGTCGTACAAACCGATTGACATAAAATCACATTTTAAAGAAGACGCCGTTTTGAATGAAAGAAGTGATGAATTAGAAAATAACTGACCGAATTCGAATAATAAACATGGCCGCCATTTTACAAACAAGATCTGTTTGAAGTCACGTACGATTGTAAAATTTGTGAGGGATTTTTGTGAATTTAGTAGTTTATAAAGTAAATTAAAAAAAAAAAAAACTTGTAAGCTATATCACCAATGTCGACACGTCACCAGGGATACTATTGAAGTAGTTTCGTGCTAAATGAAAATATTACCTTATGTCTATATAGTAAAGGTGATTAATTAATAACTAATAATTAGTAATATATAATTAAAAACGTTTTAGCGTCGTCATAGATGAGATACTCGTCAAGTGAGTGATAAAATCATAGTTATTGAGTTTAAATAGTAATTTAGCATTAGATTTTAATTCGGTTTTGTTGGGATTTGTTAGCTGTAAACTATATTTAAAAAAAAACGATAAACAAATCTAGGGTCTGTCATAATCTACTCATAATATATAATGTACTTACAGTACAATAATACCTCTGCGCGTTCTCTTTTGGAAACAGACGAATGGTCAATTTAATGATTTTTAACAGGTTGATTTTTTATTTACAATATTTGTAACTTTGAATGCATCAACCAGCTGTGGATGAAACACGAATAAATGAATTTTGAAAGTGGATAACTAAAGGAGTTAAAGTTTTTTTTTTTAATCTTGAAATACGCTAAAGTCACTGCGGAAGCTTTGTTAACTTTGTCTATTGTCTCTGTGGCTGCAAAAGTCTAGAAATTCTCCACAGCTAACAGGTCTCATTCAATTAAAATAGACTTATGTAACTTTTAGATGTTTTCAATAATTTAGATTCCTGAATGTTGTGCTAGACATTTTCGGTGTACACATAAGACATTGTCATGGCACAAGATTAATTTATAAGCATATTCTTATTTAGGAAATAAGTCCGATGTGATATTTATTTTTCTTATACCTTAGTAAAAGTTTCACGGATTTTCGATTAGATTTACATTAAATATTGTTTAAAATATACATTGTAACGTTCTTAACGATATGCCAACATCAAAGAGTTACAATAATTGAGTTTTTGGTGCAAATAAGACAGTCGGAAGTGACGTCATGTACATAGACAGTTACTTGGACCAACAGATTAGAACCTTAATAGTTTATGTATTAGTTCTGATTTCGTATATATAATAAAAATTTTTGTACATTCTATTTTTTTTTAATCAATAATATGGTTTTGTTACGTTTCTTAATCAATATGATAAGCGTTTATATTTTTTAATATAAAATATAATTTTTATGCAGCCGGTGTTAATTATATATTACGTCGAATGTTATTTTTAAGATTGATTTCAATTGCTTCCTGCGTTCAATTATTAGAATTTTATAATTTTATTGTTATGTTTTTGAATTTTGTAACGTCATCGGGGGTGAGTTTTTTTTCTTTCGTATTTGTAACTTTTATATTATTTAAGGGATAGTTTTAAAAAAACCTTTGTAAAATATATAATATATGCAGGATAAATGAAAAAAAACTATTTAGTAGGTATGTCAATAGACTTTTAAGGTAGTATTTAAGTATTTGATTCCTAAAAAGCACTCCTTAATTTAGAGAAGAAAGTAAAATTGTTTATGTGCCTCTTTCGCGTTTGGGGACCATCTTTTTTTGAAACTGCTGTTATTTCAGTACTCAGCAAACTTTCATCACACACAGTATAATGTTACAGAAACATCTGAATCAAAGAAGTCGTTTTAGATGAAAATAAACTTGAGTGGTTTTCGGACATTTGAACTTATTTTGGTAATCGCGGATATCTGACATTTATATTTGAAAAAAAAAATGGAATCGGAAAATAATAAAAAAATAGTCACACGAATGTTTGTCCGATGTAGGAATCGAACTCGCACCCCTCGATCTGACAGCCAAGAGCGCTAACTTCTGCGCCACAGTGTCGCTCACTATTGCGCAGTTCTCTTAGCTCAAACATTCTAGACATTTGTGATTACGTGTTATTAATACATTTATGTTGTCCCACTGTGCGCGTTATCGGATAACAAAATACAATAGAACGTAAATATCTCTTTAATTCTTCTAAAGATTCCTTTTTTAACCTCTGACTAATCAATTACTGAAAGGCGCATCAAGTGATCTATTGAAATAGAAAATAACACAGAGCCCTTTCCAGAATTAACATTGACAAAGGTTGATGCTGAAATGGCTACAGGCAAAAGATTTAGTCACTTACGTAAACTGAAACTATGTCGTGAAATTTCTTTAAAAACTGATGTAACCAAACTCGACTAGGGCACGCTAATACAATTAGATTTTAAAGAAAAAAATATACCTATTTATTCAAGGTACCTTGTACATAAGAATGGTATATGTTATATATTATATAGCATTAGATTAAAAAGTAGATTTTATCGTAGCCGTTAATCTTTAAGAAAAAAATCCATACGAAATGGTATTAGATGGTTATGTAATGTATTGAATATTATTTTTATTGCAATGTTGTTTTTTTTTTCTTTAGCCTTAAGTGATTGCGTTAGCGTGAGGTGAAAAGGTACAAAGTATCTTTCTTTGATTTACACATTGCAAGACACTACGTTCATTCTAAGCTTAAAGGTAATTAATTCGTTTGTGAACGGTTTTTTAATTTTAATGTTATCGCGATACGTAGAAAGTTATCTTTAAGTTTTAACGTTTTTAATGTTTAACTCTTAAACCGAGAGCTTAAAATCTCAAAACAAAGTTTAATTCAGTGAAATAATGGATATGATTAGACAATTACATTTAAAGATGTTCCGTTAAATTGTTTTTGATTTGGAGATTTTAAAGATTTTTCAATTTTTACTTTTGCCTTAAAACCTTACGTCTTTCGTGCGTGCCTATATCGGCAATCCGCCTTAGTTTAAGTTTCAGTCGTTTTGTAAGTTAAATAGTGGTTTCTTAAATTTAAATTTGTTAATTTTAATATAAGTTTATGTATTCCGTTTTTTTTTTGTAATATTTCGCATATTTAGCATAGTTTATTCTCTATGGATATACGTATTAGATTTATTATAATATGGGAACCAGAGAATTTTTTTTTTTCTTACAGTATTTCCTTAATAGGAAAAGCAAGGGGATCTAAGCCCATACAGCCTTGTCTGTTCGATTAATGAAACCAGAGAGAACACGTATGTATTAGTTGAGACAGGTTTTGAGACAGATCAAAATATTCTTATTAAAATAGTAAACTTCAAAAGTGACGTTTCGTATTCCGGCGTAAATTTAAAGTAACATGTTAAATACGCAAATAAAAAAATTATATAAGGCATAATTTCCACAGAATTATCACAGAGCAGTAATTTGTAAACTGACAGTAAAACATCACATACTAAACTTGCACACCGTATTTCAATTTCAAGTCGATTCGCATTGAATAGTCTTGCAACGCGGAACACTTTTGAATCAGCCACAAAACATGGTTGAAAGCGTTTGTTCTTCATTATGGAGTTTATATTGACGTCACCATTATTGAAAGAGAGAGAGGCATGCAGAAAGTGGAGGATTGCTGAGTTGCATTCAACTATTATGTTTTGCTAGTGCTAACCAACTGGCAGTACTTAATATCTCATATAGAAACGATTCAGTCATTTTTATGTGTATAATGAAAAATTACAAGCTATTTATTGGTCCTGTGATAACGTTTGAGGCGATGACCAGATGAGTGACGAGCAGGTCTTGTCTTTTTGGTTGTTTAGCCTTAGCCTCCCAACTGAATTGATTTTTACGTTAGAAAACGAATATAAGCAATAAGACCGAAAGAGAAACGTGACCCGTCTGGAATCGTCCCTAGTCACCACAATAATAATAAAAACGCGATTAAAACTATATATACATTCTGTACTTCCAAATCATTCTCGGGAATTTCTGGAAATTTCCAATTGCAAAAATAATAAATTTTCTCTTAAAATATCTCAAACTAATCTGGTTCTCATATTATCTTATATATATGTAGCAGTATATCTTAGAACTTATATTTAAGACAAAGGGCGCATAAATAGTAAAATTGTTTGAATATATCCTATTTCTGCGCCCTCCATAGAAGTTTATTGCATTTTATGTTCCAAATTTACAAAAATTTCATGGCGATTTCTGTCAAATGTCTATGATATAAAAGGCTGTCACTAAGAGAATAATTCAATATACACGTATCAATTGGTGGATGTAAAATGCAATAAAACATTCTAGATACAAAAATACTTCATACAACCTAATGGGAAACCACCTCACTAAACTAAAACTAGTTTATAATAATTGATAAAAAAATTAGTTTAAGGTAGAATCTAAGAAAAAAATTGTATATTAAAAATGAGCGCTGCACGTATCAGATATCATTGTAGAGAAATATTAATATCTAATACTTAAGAATAATATTTTTGGACTGTTAAAAAGGTAGCTTTTATAAAAAAAAACATAAAAATATATATAAAAAACGTTTTTCTAATAATACAGTGGACGTAGATGTAACTTTGCAATTTATGACACAATGTAGGAATACACTAGGCGGCAAGTTTATATACTAACTTCTGATCATTCTTAACGCAATCAATGCTTTAGAATAATTATAAAATCCAAACTAATTCTAGCTCTTGTCGAGCCTTGTTAAGGCGTTCACTGTTTTTTTTTATGCGGTTCGTTCCCTCACGCGGACAACCCTAATTAATAAAGTTTCATATGTGACAATCAAATTGAGGAGACCTGAATTGCATATTGAAACTTCAGTTTTTAATGCATCATCTATTTAGGATATTCTGGTGAACGAGTGAGCTCATAGCCAATAGCTATCGGAGATTATAGACCTCTCAACGTGAACTACTTACCAAAAACCAAGGAAGGTCGCAGTTGTAAAGCGTTACGGCCGCCTCACTCTTCAAACCTGAACGCATGCTAAGCGCGCACCAATCTTTATTGCATTTCGAAATTCATGGACACTTGTGATTGCATTTTTTTTTTTTAAATCTACCCTCCAAACTCAAAGTTGCATCTAAATCTATTCGCTTGTAAATATGCTTCGTTTTTTATTAACATCTACTTAAGAAAATAACGGAAAATGACGGTTCGCGAATCCAGTGATAGTTAAGGGAAAGACGCAAATGAAACGCGCACTAGTATTAAGGTACTTAATAATTACATAATTACATTAAGTTTATCGAAGAAGGCCTGTTCAATGTTTATTTATTTGAAGAGCCTCGTTCAAGTGAGCTACACTTCATAGATATAAGGTACGAATCGATATTTTTGTGAATATTCAGTATTTCAATCGACCATATAAATATAGCTAAGGAATACATTTTTATTGTTTTAATGCGTTGCGTTGATGTAGGTCTATGTAACGGTTACTACGTGCGAGACCAATTTTAGATTGTAGACCAACATCAATATTACTTGTGTTACCTTTGTAGACAGACCTGCGTGTGTAGACACGGCCCGTCTAGTTGTGAGTGCTGTGTGCTCATTGCGAGTTTTTTAACGTTCTCGATAGCGTAAAAGTTAACTCAAATTTGTATGGAGTTGGAACGTTTGCCTACGTTTTCCGCTAGGGGCGCTGTTTCAACTGCATACAAATTTGAGTTAACTTTTACGCGATCGAGGACGTTAAAAAACTCTCACTAAGCTCACTGATCGTCGCTCATGGACGTGAGCAATCCCAGAGAAATAGTCAAGCTGCATCTTAAGTAAATTCCATGACTGTATTATATATACTATATAATATGTATATCGAGGGGTGAAAGGCGTTTTTGTTTTGATTTAACCGACATTATTGCAACTTTACTAGATAGACATTTAAAGTAAAAAATTTAGAAAAAATAATATGACCCAAAAACTTCTTCGGCTGTTGGAACGGGGTAAACGTCATTGAAGTTCAATTAAAAATATCGAACCGTTGATGCTAATCTATATATAATATACATATATATAATGAGTTGCTGTTCGTTAGTCTCGCTAAAACTTGAGAACGGCTGGACCGATTTGGCTAATTTTGATCTTGAATTATTTGTGGAAATCTAGAGAAGGTTTAAAAGGTAGATAAATATGAAAATGCCCGGAATTAAATAAAAATAACAATTTTGTTTTGCCTTTGATGTGTCCCCGTCGGACAGATTCCTTTTGTTTGTTTTAAGTTTATTTTATACAAAAGTTTAGGTCTTTTGGAACGAAGTTCCTTATCGCGCGTTGTGAAAGGGGGCTAGACGGAAAAAATTCTTACGAAAAGTTGTCACGACACTTTTTAGATCCGTCATTCTGACCAATCAACGTGTAGGCGCTTATCGCGTGGCATTGCTCGTATCCGATTGGTCCGCGTAATGAGTACAGTTTCTCGAGATAGCGTTTCAACAATAGTAATTTAGTTCATAGTATTGTTTTTTTCTTCTTCATAATGCCGTAATTTATTATTATAACTTAAAAAAAAAATTACAATTCCTTCACTAATTAATCGAAAGGAACTTCGTTCCATCCGGGTGTCCCTTGACACCTCTGAAGTTTTTTTTATTTATCGATTGAGGCACTACGAAGTCTGCCGGGTCAGCTAGTACCAAATAAAACCTTTAATTACAAAGATAAATGTCGCTTAACTAAATTGCCTTTACCCCTCGACACAAAGATTTTATCACAGGGCCGTATTTCATATTTAAAAATCATTTAAGTCGGACAGTAATTTATTTAAATACTTAAGTAGTTACATAATTAATTTAAGTTACATAAAATAAGCATGTAAGTAAAAATAACCTGTTCTTCTAAGTCAGATATGTAGCGTTTAGAAAAGATTAAGCATTTCATGTATTATATTTTTGGGTAATGCGTTTTTTTTTATATACTGGTAAATAATAATGTTATATAGGCATTAGTTCTTACGGCCGTAATGAACATCTATCGAAAGTTTAATGACTCACCAATAACGTAATGCAGATATAGATAAGGATATTTATTGTCTGACGGTTCTCCTATCGACTAAACTTCGAATTACGATAGGAAATGTCCATTTTGCCCACCCAACGAATAATTAACATGAAAATAAGTCAACTACTACTTACTATATGGCAACTTGAAAATATATATTTTGCGCAATATTTCCTTCATTAATAGTATTTCTGTTTTTATAGATACGTTATGAAAATACTCAAGCCAGATAAAAAAAAAATTCAAATAGGTATATTCTGATTTATATAGTCGAGATCCAGAATAAAGGGGTAAATGTTGTTAAATCCAATTTTCCCTTCCACTTGTACAATAATTAAGTAAACAGATCTCGAAAGTTGATCTCAACATACTTGTCGTCTAGTTATCTAGTAAACTAATCTAATTTGAGTATTAAATATTTGTTTACGAAAGCTGCACCTTAAAATCATTCGACTGTCTGTGAAATAAAAAATATGTAAAATGTATAATGAAAAAAAAAAATTGTCACTTAGATATTTTGTTCATTACGATCGTTTTGTAAATAAATAAAAATACAGAATTATTATATACAGTTCATACAATGGAAATATGTATATTAAAATAGTTTGTTAATAGTAAGTATGTATACATAAGACATATATTTTTCTATGAAACTGTGACATTTCTAGAGTCCATACAGAATTATTTAGTTTTTAAGTGTAAATATAGTATTAAAGGATCTATAACAAAATTTCTTAATCACTTGATGCTATTTTTTAGTATTAATTTTACGAAATGTTGAGGTATTCTTAAATGCAAGAAAAAAATAGATATATTTCATAACTGTTTTACAAATTCTCCGCTAATAATTGAAGTCTCGAAGAGTAACTTCTTCAAGATCTATTTGAAATAGCAACATGTAATAATAAAGTATCTACAAACAGTAGTTAATATTTTTGTGTTTAGTACAACAGGAATTCGGAGGTGTTTTGAGTTTAAACAGTTTTTTTTTTTAAAATTCGAACGACTTCGAATTGATTTCGCGAATCCCATTAAAACCAACCATAAACTGAATAAAATTGAAACAACACCAAACAGTAGCTAAAATATCATTTAATGGCCCAAGATAATATTCAATAAACGATGTAAAGGCAGCTTTTGATAATGCGCTGAAAGATTCAGAACGAAGCCTCCAATGAACACTACTCTAACTAAAAATTTTGAAATTTTCGTTTTTCACGCAAATCGCTTCACTATTTCAAAAGTATTACAATTAATCATTATTGATGGAGTTCGAAGCAAGAGTAAATCAGATAGTTACACAAAAAAACCATAAATACATCTGCAATAATAAAGATTTTATCAACTTTTTTCGTTTAAACGCTCCTCCTGTAAATCTACAAATTTGGAGTTAGCGTAGTGTTCATTGGAGGCATCGAAAAGATTCAGTTATTTTATTGTTTATTAGAATGATAACTTTCATTTGATTTTTAAAAATCAGTCCTAAGTAGTTCATGGCTATTACGGAATTCCGAAGTATAAACTAATAATTGAATATTCACTTTTACTATGTACTTTAAAAAGTACCTTCACGTACAAATGACATAAGTATTTCATTAATTATATAATGCACAGTTTTTTGCTTCCCATAAATTTAAAAACATGTTTTTAAAACAAGTTTTTAAATTAAAATAGATTGTAAATTTTATTAAATTTAAAAATTGAAGTCACATTTTAAAATAATGATACCATTAAATTGAATTATTAAAAAGTTAAATGTAAATCATAGTAGCATTTTGTGAATAGGTATCTTCATTCTTGGTTACCTAATGTTTTCAAGAGACTAAAAAACCTTAATAGTATACAACTCGATTGTAATGAGTATAATCGCAATTTTTTATTTGCTACGATAATATTAATTTGTAATCAAACATTAAAAATAAAAATATGTTTTTATGTACATACATTCACGATTAGTTGTGCTATTAATCTAGAATAAGTATTGTAGATTATAGAATTAAACATTAAGAAATGTATTTGTGTATATTTTAACTATACATTATATTTCTATATTTTTTTAAATATTAAGCGTATTATTATTTTAATATTAAGAATCACGACTCGTCGGGCTATTAAATAGAATAAGTTTTATAGATTAGAAAATTTATATTTAAAAAATGTATGTAATTAAGCAATATTTTTCGACATTTTAATGATTTATATATAGTACATATTTAAATATTAATGAAATTGGAAAAACAAAAATATTACATCTAAAATCTCGCTGAGAATGTATTTTTCTGCAAATTAGTATTTAAGAATCACGACCCTTTGGGCTATTAAAGTACTGTAGTTGAAAAAATAAATTTGGATGTTTAATTAAGAAATATCTATCTAATATATATACACTTTCAATTTTATGTGAAAATATGAATAATTGTACAAATAATATTATAAAAACGTCACTGAAACGTATCATTAATATAAGGATTACTTAATTTCGATGCCTCCAATGAACACTACGCTAACTCCAAATTCGTAGATTTACAGGAGGAGCGTTTAAACGAAAAAAGTTGATAAAATCTTTATTATTGCAGATATATTTATGGTTTTCTTGTGTAACTATCTGATTCACTCTTGCTTCGAACCCCATCAATAATGATTAATTGTAATACTTTTGAAATAGTGAAGCGATTTGCGTGAAAAACGAAAATTTCAAAATTATGAGTTAGAGTAGTGTTCATTGGAGGCATCGATTTAATAGGCAACGTTTAATAAAGAATATGATACATGTATTGGATAAAATAGATTTCATATGGTACTGGTGGTATGGTATTTCAAAATCTTTTCGTCTGTAATTATTTATTTATTGTTGTACGAGGGAAGTCGAGGTCGCGGCTCACCTGTAGTTTGGTGTGATTAAAGTCGTAGACACCGCTTTGTGACTGTCGCCACCAAACTTCAGACACAGGTCGAAAAGTAAGTCTTATGTGGCGTCAGTTCTAAAATTTGAAGTAAAACGCGTTGTTGCTTCCCGGAAGAAATAGCTAGGATGGTGGAGCGGAAATTGGGCAGACACTACGCCCCAAAAGAATTTTCAACAACTTTTATTTCCCGAACATTTTCTTCAAATCGTCGTTGTCAAACCAAAATCTGCTTGCTATGTGCACTTTTGAGATTTTTACTTTTTGACCTTTTCATATAGTTCACAGCTCTATCTACCGTATAAAAAAAGTGTTATGTGTCTATGTGTAGCTTTAATATTTATCTATAGGTTTCATTTGATATAAAAAATTCAAAATTCCTGTTCCAAAAGTTCCTAAAAATTCACTTATATAAAATTTTATACAAAAATATTTTTAATCGTTGATTCCAAATAGAGTTTTTGCACATAGCAGATTTTGGTTTGACAGCCACGAAATGATATTTGAAGACATGAGTGGATGAAGGGGATATGATACAATTTGTTAATTTTGAGAAAACGGGCAAAAAACTCGTGTTACTTGTACTTTATCTTCGTATATAACTCCTTCATCACATGCAATTTTCTAAAAATAGCCTTTAAACCTTTAGAGTTTTAAGGTCTAATATGGTTTATAAGCACATAACACCTTCATACAATGTGAAATCTCTAACAATCTTAAAAATGGTACTTAACCCCTTCATACACTCATGTCTTCATTTATCTTCATGCAATATAATTAAATAAATCAGATTTTCAATAAGGTACCTATTGAGTAGACCCTTTAGGCAGTTTCAAATTTCTTTTAAGCGAAGGATACTAATTAATCAAAATAATTTATAACCGATTATAAATATTTAAATAAAATAGTATTTTTTCAAATTAGTCATAAGGAATCACGACTCGTTGGACTATTATATAGAATAAGGAAACAGATAATAAAATAGAATAACACTTTGTTATTATTTAAGAATAATGATACCTTTACAAATAGGGTTGTTAGAAAAAAAATGTACATAATGTAGAAAAAAAAATCGCGAAAGCGTAATGTCAGTTTTTATTGTACTACATTTAATGGAAATAAAAATAAAAACTAGATTTATAGGCTTGGTTAGCTGACGATAATTCGATTTGCCTAAACTGGGGAATTGATTAAGGAAAATTTCTCGTAGGTATCTCAAGGCGATGATTAAACATAAAAATTTCTCTACGTTATTAAGACTATAATATGAATGTAAAGTATAATAGTGTATATATTTTTTAATCTTAATATTAATGCGGACCCCGGGCTCAATGAGCTTAATCGTAGTGTTTAGATATTTACGGCTTGAAAACTGATCAATTCAGTTTTCACCGTATGCAGTAGGTAATAAATAGTTAAGGCATAAAAATAAGTGTTTTGAATTAAATTTATTCTATGTTTTTAAAACATTTAATTTAATATCCCGATCCTTTGATGACAATGCCAATAAAACTAAAATAGCAAATAATATTGTGCCGTGACAATTCTTATATTATAGTATTAATAAATAGGATATAATATATTTCTTAAAATAACATTTTCAATGTGGAAACTGTGTCGTAGTTTGTGAAATAAATAATGTCCAAAATAACATGTCTTTTTTTTTCGAATCCTTTGTTCGTAATTTTCATTGTTTTCTAAGGAGGTAACTTTAATTAACATGAAAATAATAAATTTCCCGGTCTTTAAAACTTTTTCAATTGGAAAACTTTGATATCAACTTGGTGAAACTGTCGATTCGATTCTCTGCTCACCGTTCTTTTGTCTATGCTCGAGCTATGTAAAAAGGGAGAATAAAGTTATTTTTGAATTTTTCCGTTTTCTTATTACATTTTTTTTTCCATTTTCGCTCGTATTAGAAATATAATTACATAAACTACTAACTACACTTACGAATTAACTCTTACTATTATGCCACTCGCACGATTCTCTCAAAACTCAAGTTTTTAATGTCATTTATATATTAATATCCACGTTTCAAATACTTTACAGTTTTCGTTGTCACGGGCGATTTTGTTTATGAACAAATTCCTCTTGAATAAAAAGCTTATTTAAAAAAAAAAAAATTTCGATGCGTATTAATTCCGAGTGGAAATTCAAATTTAATTCTTATTACAGTATAAAATAGTTATTGAAGCTTATTACATAATTTACCACCACTACATAAATCATTCACGTTACTTATCAAATCTATAAATAAATAGGCAAAACATCTAAGTACTCGTACTAGTATTTACTTCTCTGTTTACGAACAGATATAATTTTTCTTTTTGCTTTGTAGCTAATAAAGAACTTTAGGGTGATTATTTCATTTTTTATAATCATACACTGAAAATCGTCAGACGTTTTTGAAAATGTCTAAAACAAACGAAACAACGTAATGAATTAGTACTATATTTTATGTATTAAAATAGCCAAAAAAGTGTCAGTGATTATGCTTGAATTTTATAACACCTATTTTATGGACTCGAGTTGTTCTTAGGGTCATCTCGTTGATTTTGTGCTTGATGTATTTGAAGATTGTTGTTGTCTCAGCTGCTTGTCAAGTTTCGTAAGAGATTTGTGTGTCACTGATTTCACACCGGTAAACGTTTCTCGGAATGCCAAACGGTATCTGCAAAATCCAATTGATGGACGTAAATATTGTACTTTTTTATTACTATATTTGGGCTGTATTCCCGAAAAAACGATCTAATAAAGATAATACATATTTTTTAAACTTTGATCTTGTTTTTATTTTCATGCTAAATTCTTCCACCAGGCAATATTGTGTTCTTGTTTGGAGTGAGTGGCGGAATTTGCTTTGTTGATGTCTATGGGCACCGGTTTCCTCTTCACACCAAGGGTGCGTGAACTCGTTGACCGGTCTAAGCAATTAAAAAATATTTTTTTAGGTTAGGTTTTTATAAATATTTATTACTTACTTCGTACCTTTAGAATTGAAGTAGCTTAATCCAAAATTCTTGCTTGTTGGTAAACGCCAAGAGTTTAATTGAAGACTTGTAATTTTTAGTTTCGATTTTAATACTTTAAGCCTAAAGCGCATACCTAAAGTTCAAGGTATGCCTTTGATTTAAAAAAGACGGAAAGTGCACTTTATTCTTGTGTAGTAGGCTAAAATTTAAATTTAATTTTGAATTGTAAAAAAAATATTTTATGAGCTGCTAGGATACGTGTTTATAAGTCGTTCAAAGTATAAACCTCATTTCCTTAAAAAAATTATTTAAGTCATTTCAACTCTAAAGGTGCGACTTGGTTACAATTCAATTTTTGATTTTTAGAAAATTATTACTTATTGATTTTCTTAAAAAAGTTATAAAAACTCACCTTTTACTCATAACATTGTATAGTATAGGATTAGTTGTAGCCGACAAATAATACAGGACACCTGTGAAAGCGTACAGAGGACCTTTTAGTCCCTCGCTAATTTTATAATTGATCAGGCGTTGTACGTGGAAGGGCGCCCAGCAAATGAAGAACGCTATTACTACTGCAGCTGTAATTAAAAGTAGAAATTATACTTAGTATTGGAAAAGAGTATGGGTAGTCCTCCCACAAGATCGACCGACGACCTATTAAGGTTCGCCGGTATACACTGGATGCAAGCAGCGCAGAACCGATCTTTGTGGCGTGGCTTGGGGGAGGCTATGTCCAACAATGGACGTCTTTGGGCCGATAGAATAGAATTGGAACGGATTACAAAGCTCAAAAAATCACTGGCCCAAAATAAACAAAAAACATAGCTTATGTTATGTGGACGGTAGCGCTGCCTACCGTCTTGGCTTGGCTCTGCCCCTGATATTGCTGAAGTCCATGGGCGACGGTAACCATTCACCATCATGTGGGCCGTATGCTGGTCTGCCTACAATGGCAATTAAAATGTTAGGAGACTCCACACACCCACATGGAATACTATGTGTGAACTTGCAATTACTACTTTAGCGCAAGCTAAGTCACAATAGTTCATTACATATTTACCTATGTTAATCTGTTTGATACATACACAATTAAGTTTACCGTATGCTCGTCTGTCTTCGTAGCGAAAAACATGACCTGTTTTAATTTTCGGGAATGCTTTCAACATGGCGCAAGACTTAAATTTTTTACTACCTTAGGGAGTTGTGTCATTTTGATCAAAAGATGATAACAGTAATATCGACTTAGACACGCGTGAGTGACTGATGGACTCATAGCAGATAATTTCACAATAACATTAAAGAAAAAAAAATTCAAACTAAAAAAATGTAGACACATTATATTCCTTCGTACTTTCAAAACACATTTATTAAATAAAGTACTCTTTTTGAATTTGCATATTATGCTAACAGTTTCTAAGTGAAATGGTTCTAACTCACAGACATATGAAACGTGACGAAATTTAAAGGTTTATGCTGTTGGTGTCATGTAAGTATATTTCTAAATGACGGAGGGCATTGACCGATCAGTGTGCTTAGTGCGAGTTTTTTAACGTTCTCGATAGCGTAAAAGTTAACTCAAATTTGTATGCAGCTGGAACAGCGTCTCTAGCGGCAAACGTAGGCAAACGTTCGATTGGCTTCTCGATAGTTCGCTCACAGGTTTGAACAATAACAATATTCGGTCACCAGGCACGTAAAATAAATTGTTCAACAACTGCTGTTAATATTAATTATGTAGTATTCGAAGTTGTTGTGGCTTAAAGATAAGTCTCCCGGCTCATTCGTACTGAGCGATGAAAATGCGCCGGCGTTCGAATCCCGCAGGCAGATACCTATTATTATAAAGCAATACTCGCAAAAATTATAGTTTGCGTAATTACTGGTGGTAGGGTGCGTTGTGAGCCCGCACGGGTAGGTACTACCGCCCTGTCTATTTCTGCCGTGAAACAGTAATGCGTTTCGGTTTGAAGGGTGTGGCAGGTACTATAAAGTTGAGACTTAGAACTCATGTCTCAATTCATGTGGCGGCATTTACGTTGTTGGTGCGAATGGGTTCCGGTAACCACTTAATAGTAGGTGGGCTGTGAGCTCGTCCACCCATCTAAGCAATATAAAAAAGTAAAAAAAAAAATGTACTCACAGATGTGTCGATGTTGTCACAATGGACATAATATATGTATATATTTTTAGAGCTTTATAAATTATAATCAATCGATAAAATATCACGTTGTGATTATAGCTATATTTGTACTTACAATCTTGTTACTCTTGTTGATAAATAAAAGTTCAACCAAGGTACAAATTAAAACTATTTAACACTTAGAACACTCACAGAACACTTAGATACACTTAATTCTTAAAACTTCTTCCGCTTCGCTTTATGTGATCTGTTCGCTGTTTCGTTTCGAGTAGGTCCGATTACTGCCTTTGTGACATCCCTGCAACGCTTTTATAGTCGATACGACATCTCTAGAATTGCCGAGAACATTCCTGACTAGTCGAGTTTTTTCGATGTGCGCTCCGCCATTTGACAACAGATGGCGTTATACTTCTCGAGCGTTCTCGATTTTACTTCTTTTGATATCCGTTTCTGCTATTCGACAATAGTTGCTCTTACCGGCGTAACAATTATGTGTTATTTGCGGTTTTAATTTTCTCTAGCTTCAAGCTCTTCTAACAATGATAGTCTTGAAATTCTGATTTAAGATTTCGGAGAAAATAGAATACTTGATGACACAACTAAAAAGTAGTGTAGCAAATGGACATAAGTTGAAGTAAGTTGCCTCAAAACTAACTTAACTTGAATAACTCAATTTTATTTGATGTCTAGACTAATGTAACCGTAGGGAATTAAATTTTGATGCTCGTAGTAAATTTTATTGATGGATCTTGCAAAGCGTTCCATGAAAAATATTTTAATATTTGAAACCTTTTTTTAGAAAAAAAAGGAAAAAGAAAAAATCGCCCTGTCTATTCTGTACATTTGCGTACGGTTCGAAAATTTGGAAATAACAGGCCGAACCAAGAAAATGATTTCAAAAATCTTTAAAATTTAGACTAAGAGAAATATCGATTAGTAAAATTTTGTCCATTAGTCATTGTTCATTATTCATCAATAACTTTTCTTGAAAGTAACCCTTAAGTTTCTGAGTTTCGTAAGGATAAATTATTATAAATTCATTATTGTTCTGTACATCTGGGGCTGAGCGACACAGCCATTTTATTCAAACCTACTATACTTACGATAAAACTTTAATTTGGAACCACTTCATGTGTATACAATGGTGTTTAGAAATTAAACATATCAGTACCTAATTAAGGGTGGCATTCCGATTTGAAATACCTAAGTTGTTAGGTTGATAAAATGACATATGTATGTGGGAAGGATGTTTTCTTGAACGCATGATATGATGGATGCAAGTTGATGTTTGTGAACGCAGCGGTATATTGAGAATGGAAGGGGATGACGTGTGAGATGACAGATGAACGACGACGAACGAAGCACGAAGCACGAGCACGACGAAACTATTATAATTTAAATTTACAGTACTTTAATAAAACGTGGAAGTAGTAAACGCGAAACTTTTATTAATTGTCTGAAGCCTGCATCCCACATGTATTTCATTATTTGGTGATTACGCTGAACGCTACTACCATTTTATTTCTTATTAGACGTGTTTCGCTGTTTCACCCTTATTTGCTTTTTAATTCACGTAAAATGAATGTTTCACTTCTAAGTAATGAGACGTTGCTTGTATCACTGAGTGATCCATAAAACTTTGCTACGTAGAATCACAAATTATCAGACATGCTGTCTTATTAATTACAGCAGAAATATAAAAGTATTTAATTTCGCATTTATTATCCTCCTTTTTTTTTCAATGCTTCCAATATATTATTATCTGCGTGATCACACGAACTACTGTTTTTTTAATAATTAAAAGTATTTTTCATTATAAACCTATCCCGATAGCTTCAGAACTAACAAACTCTCAAAAGTAGACATTTGTCCAAATGTCGTTGACTTTTTGTAGAGAAGCATTATGTACTTAAATGAAAATTGAATACATTAATTAATTGTTAGTTCAATTTTTTTTAATCTTATTTCTATAATATAAATTATAATTTTGTTGTTTTTGATTTTTATTACACTATATTATTCCTTCACCGTGGAAGTCAATCGTGAACATTAAAATTTGTTAAGTATGAAATCAATTAGAAAAAATGGTAGGTACCCGCCTGCGGGATTCGAACACCGTTACATTGCAAGATACGAATGCACCGGACGTCTTATCCTTTAGGCCACGGCGACTTCTTGTTTCCGGTTATTTCTTATTATTATTATTTATTACCCACCAAGTACTTTCATTGCAGTCTTGTTTTGTTGCCCTCTATTCGCTCGACTTTTTAACGATTCGGCTGCTGAAAATATTCTTGACCTGTACAACACAAGGCAGTAATTAATATGTTACACTTTTACAAAATGTTACAGGTCATTTGGGACTGTTTGAAAGTGTATTTTTTTTCTTTTTTTTGGCCTGTGATTTACTGTCTTTACTTGTGAAAATCGCAACCAAACTGGAGTCATGATATTAGGGTTTTAACTGCTTTGGACAATAGCATTCTTCATTTCAAAGCAAAACCAAATATATTACTTCGGGATAGAAATAGACATGATGGGGAAATCTTACCACAACTATATTTGTACACCTTAAGATTCTCTCTAGGAAATTTGTTGATTTAGGGAGTCGACGGGGAGGCTGAAATGTAGAATTAAATAGAGTACAGCAAAATCTATTTTTTAATTTATACTACAGAACCTTGGATATACAGCCAGAAAAAAAGCGGACTTCAAATAAATTATTCACCGTTTTCGTATGATTCGTTTTTGTTCAGATAAACAAACAAAACATAATTCTATTTTTGGACTGCCTTCGGCGATAAATTTCATCAGCGTAGTCAACACAACCAATATATTTTCAAATATAAAATTCACACAAAAAACTCAATCAAACCTTGAACATTTTTTTTATTGCTTAGATGGGTGGACGAGCTCACAGCCCATCTGGTGTTAAGTGGTTACTGGAGCGCATAGACATCTACGATGTAAATGCGCTGCTCTTGCTAGGGCCAGTGTTAGCAACACTCCGGTTTGAGCCATCGTAACGTGAACGCTTCCACCTTGAGACACGATGTCCAAGTCTAAATTGTATCGTATAACGGCAATACCGCCCTTCAATCTAGATTCCAATTATTGTAAGTGGTAATCTCTGTGGGCGAATTATCATTCTAATCACTTCTAATCGCAGAGTGGTGTTGAGAGAGAATTTGATTACAATTTTCTAGACAAATTGAAATATAAGTATTTGAGTTCGGCTTCTCGTGGAATGAATACGAAATACTTAAATCAAGTGAATGAATCAAGAAAAAACTGATAAAGTATTTCTATTACATACTTGCATTGTCAGATTGCAGTGCGAAAAACGGCACTTTCTGATAATGACAACAAAAAAAGGCAATTGTAATGCCGTTGTTAAAGAATTTTGTTACTTGTTTATTACAAAATAGAAGTAATATACTAAAAAGCGTCACCTTTTTTTTTTAAATTATCAATTTATTTTAATTACTTCTTATCTACACACATTTTTCCCCCTTTTTGCAGTCGCCATATTTTTATAATAATGTTTATGTCATTTTGTGGTTTTTCGAAGACAAACATTTAAATTCCGATCTACTTTTGAAAAAATCACATTATACAAACCAGTATGTACTTTTTTTACAGGTATAAAAAAATAAAGATTTTTTGTACTGTATTCCTCCGTAATAGATTTTACCATCAACTTATTAAATAAATAAAAACGTAGCTAGGTCGCATATGTAAAACCTACAGTTTTAATTGTTTAAATCGAGGGCATTCGATATTCTCTGGTATCAAAATATATGTACAGACAGTACGTTTTTCTAAAACTGAACACTATTGTTTCATCTGTATAATATGTTGCTAGTAAAATTACTTAGCATGAAATATTCTAAGTTATCAAGAAAAGAATACGGTTTACTAATTTCAAAATAAATGTAAAATTAATGGAATTTACTTATCTAGTAAACTAGATAGATGTATTTAATTTTGTTCATCAATTTCGTCTCACTAAGAATTTTCTCTTTCGAGAAAAATTAGTAAATCAAAATTAATTACCATGAAAATTTGTTTGATTGCTAACGTAATTTCAAAAGCTTGCCAGCTCCAACAAACTAGAAGAAGACTCCATAAAACTAATTTATGTTTAAATTGAAACAAATACTGAATTGGACTCGTAAAATAGAGCAATAAAGATTTAACAAATAGGTGCATTTTATACAATATATCGCAACAATTACAGCGAAGTGTTGCCAGATTTCACTATTGCTTTTTTTCTTCTTAAATGAATGGACAACCGTACGGTTCACTCAGTGTTTAAGTGAATGAGAATGCTAGTGTAAGACCAGAAGATCGTGTGTGATTAGTCCCAGATTATTTATTTATTTAATTAAATTGAACAACTTACCTAATCGTCAAGGCAATTCTTGTATATGCAACAGCCAAAATAATTATCGGTATAAAGAAGAACGTTACAGAGATACCAGCTAAGTAGCTATGCAGATCTCGCTCGGTGGTTAACAAGCAAACACGCGAATACTCAGAGAAGATTAAAGAGTCTGAAATATTTTTTTGAAGATGATTAGTTCTTCATATAACTAAAACGGTTTCGCGGCTTGTTTTATATGGAATACGTAACTTTCATGATGACCAGCAATGTGTACAAACTTCATACACGATGATAAAGTACATAATTTTAGTCTATTCTTTAGTTTTCTCACTTTTATTGTGATTATATTCGACGCTTGAAAGGCAAAAATGACTAAGCGACAATAACTGCTTTGTACATAAATGATGAAATCATATTCGATGCGCAATAAAAATATATTTCTAGGTCTATTAAAATCATTTCAATCCTACAGCTACTAGCTAGATTCTGCTACAGCTAGATTCGTTAAAATAAATTTTGTTTTCAGGTATTTCAACTTTAAATTAGTCTCCTGTAAAGTTCACGCATTGTCGCTTAGTCACGTTTGCCTTTCAAGCGTCGTATTATTTTAGAAGTTTCGAATTTAATACTTTACGGTCAGACAAAGTAGCCCTAATTATGTAAATACTTTAGTTTATAGATTTATCGAGGACTCTTCAAATAACAGTGATGATGGAAGCACTGTCTGAAACTCGGATTAAAAGATGAGCTTATGGCACGCACACCTGATCAATATCTCAGTTGCATGTGCATACAGATCTCTTCGTGACATTAAAGATTTTTAAAAATATTTTTTTAGGGTAGGCAACGCACTGGCGTAAACGCTGGTGACCGTGGGCGGCGGTGAATCACTTACCATCAGGTGACCCGTCTTGCTCGTTTGCCTCTTAGTTGTTAAAAAAAAAAAAACAAAAAAAAATAATAATAAAAAAAAACTCACCAGGCGGGAAAGGTATTTGTGGTTCAACGTGGTTTCCTATAGTTAAGGGTATTGCAAACACCACCACATATAGCAAATACAGCTCTTTTGAAGGCCGACAAAGCGCAGTTGTGAAACGGATGGCAAATGGCCACGTACCGTTCCATTGAGAACGCAACGACAGTGAGAACCGAAGCGTATGTTGTGCTGTAACAGAACAAAAAAAATTGGTATACTAGCTCAGTTCGGTGAGTTCGGTAGTTTTTTTTTTTTTTTTTTTTTTTTTTTTTTTTTTTTTTTTTTCCTACCTAATTTGATAGCCTTGAGAGGCTATATCAGCGTAACCGTAACTTTTGTAGGTGAGCTCACGGGGCTCAAACCTGATGACGTTGCTAACACGAACCCTAGCAAGAGCCGTGCTTCGCAGAATCTACCACCGGATCGGAAACGCGACCCACTGAGAAGATCCGGCGAGAAACTCAGTGGGCTGTGTCTGAGAGATTTTTTAGCATGAAGGATGAAGCACTTCATGGTATACTTGATGTAAATTAGTTATTGGAGCCTATAAGCCAGCCATACACGCACAAATCTGCCCGCCGGATTTGTCCGACAGACGTGATTGGCGTGCAGATCCGTGCGTGTATGTCCAGCTATAGACTTCACAACGTGAATGTCGCGCCATCGTCCTTGAGACATGAGTTCAAAGTGACAATGGTATTATGTAACGTCTTCCCACCTTACAAACTGGACGTTTCATTGCTTCGCGACAGTAAAATTCAGGTTGGTGATACTTTTTTTTACGTTGGGCCATCTATCTAATTTATGAATGGGGGATCAGGTCGGCCTATGTCAGACTGCAAGGCGACTGCTGAATAAATTCCATCTATTACTCTTCTTCCGACCCCCGCCCGAGGCGGATTTCGGATCAGGGTAAGTAGGGGAGATTCCGCGGTCAACTCTATAGGGTCCTGATACCTATCCGTCCAGGATTACTAATACCTACTAATCATAATAATATGGTTATGCAATTACTTTGCGTATTTTGATGTTTTTATTAAACATGTTATTCTTTCATCCTTCAGTGAATACGTAAAATAATTCGTAAGTGCATAGGCATAGTCGCATCATTCTGTACGCTGGTTGCAGACCGAAAACTAAGCTATGCCGAAGCTAAACTATGGGTTGTCTTGTCAAAATCAGAATCTAGATGGTAGGCACGGTAAGGAAAGTAGCTGACATAGTCCATCTTTATAGTTTGGTGGCAGTTATACAACCTAAAACATGAGAATGAAATCTCGGTTGCACTTCATAGCGTTTTTCGCACCCTTTAAGCTGAAACATATGAGTCCGGCACGGTAAAAATAGGCAGGTCTTTGGTACCCGCCCATAGGAATTGACAGAGGCGTCTCGTGCATTAGAATTGTTTTTTTAATTTTTTTTATTACCTAGATGGGTGGACGAGCTCACAGTCCACCTGGTGTTAAGTGATTACTGGAGCCCATAAACATCTACAACGTAAATGCCGCCACCCACCTTGAGATATAAGTTCTAAGGTCTCAAGTATAGTTACAACGGCTGCCCCACCCTTTAAACCGAAACGCTTCACGGCAGAAGTAGGCGGGATGGTGGTACCTACCCGTGCGGACTCACAAGAGGTTCTACCACCAGTTGTTTTAATAATGAATCTTCAGAACCCGTCTCTCACGATCATGTCGCAAATTTTTTATGAATTTTTTGTATTTTTTATAGGATATTCTATATTTTAAATAATATTAATAAAATAATAACAACAATAAAGGACGGTGACTCACGTTTCACTAATGAACGCTCGTAACTTGCACACGGAGTTTCCGAATAAATCAGGATAAATGTGCCAGTAATACAACAGTTCTTGGGGTAAACCTGCGAAAATTTAATAGAGCCATTAATTTTTAAGACCTCCAAGCCTATTTTGCACCCATTTAAGTGAAATATAGGAAACTCTGTAAACCATAGGATCTCCGAAATGGAAACGCCCTCTTTTCTATAATAAATGTTTGTTAAAAATATAACTAAGTAAAACTAAATAAAAATATGATTTTTGTGTCATCCGTTCATTATCAAAGATCTTCAAAAGTCAAAAAGTGGGAGAAAAGTATAATAAAAAAAAAAAAACAAATATATAAGATCTATTGAACTTATAATTGTACTCATTGATATAATTTCCAATAGGTAAGACTTTTCAACATGTTGCTCTGTGAACACAAAAATCACATTTAAAGTCTATTTTATAGTAAGTTCGTTCACAATTAATTTTAGATTCATATTTCTTTATCTCTGTCGCCTCTCTTTTATTGATATTGTTTATTAATAAGAACTGCTTTTCGAACAGCGAAGGCGCGGGATAGTTAACTTTTTTTTCGTACCTATTTGTTGATAGCCTAAGGAGCCCCTTAGGAGTCGGGAGTAGCTGGAATGGCTATTTCAGCTACTCCCGAACAGATAAGTGAGCTCACGGACTCAACCTGAGAGAATTTGCTAGCCCTAGCGGCAAAAAGTTCGACGCGCAACCTAACTCATGCATCAGCCCGCCAAGTTTCTCGCTGGATCTTCTTAGTGGGTCGCAATTCTGATCCGGTAGTAGATTCATTCGCGAAGCATCTGCTCTTGAGTTGTTAGGTCTCGTTTGGAGGCGCTCGGGTAGCTGTAAGCAAATCCCATCGCTCCTGGCTGAGCCTTTGCTCACCCACCTGTCCTGGCGAAATTGGAAAGGCCTCCGGGCTACCAGTAATCAGCTCCATTTCCAATCCAGTAATCACGCTCTTTTTACAATAAATTTATTTTCTATTTTTTAGTTGGATTTTCTATAAAAGCGTGTTTTTTTTATTTATTTATTTATTTATTTATTTTACAAATAAATATTCTTTATGTACCTCTGATTACTAGTCTACTATCATTTTTGGGTTATCTGCAAGAGTGTGTAGCCAATGACAACGGTAATCCTAATAGTATGTACCTTTTACATAAAAAAAATAAAAATAGAGTTAATTTAATATCAGATTCTAGGTTCGTGTCAGCTTTCTTATTTCTACGCAAGAACAATTCAAAAATACCGTCGTAAATTTTACCTTTTAAAGTGATATTTACGTTGGCGTGACACTTTTAAATAGACAACAAAAATAACCTCAATCTTAATTTACATTTGACTACAGAAGACTGGGCTTTCCCCGTGGGAATCGCCAGTCGGTTTTCTCAATTGACACAGGGTGAGTCGTCTAGACCTTGTAATTGATGTTTATTCAAAACTTTTGAACGAATATACCTATAGCCGTTTTCATACGTTTTCACAAAAACCTGATTTCCGAAAAAGAACCTCACTAGTTTTTGATAGATGATCATTTCCCTTATCTTCAGAACAAAGTTCAAACAACAGTAATATCTATCAGTTTATTTATTATGACCTGTCTGGAGATTGCGTGGTTCACAACTCGATGTACTCTATAATTCATGAGCCTATTGTTTATTGCTGAGCCCACTCACCATCGGGTGGGCCGTATGCTCGTCTCTCTACAAAAGCAACAGCAATAAGCTTACAAAATATTTCATCACATTTCATGGATACCGCGTATTTTTATCGGTTTTCATTCGTTCGCGGACGTGTGAGCTTAGATTGAGATCGGCTTATGTAGATTAACGCTGTCTATTCTCGGATGGTACTTGAATATTTCTGTCCGCTCCCGATATGCTTACGACTATCGTGAAAATCAAGAAGTAGCCGATGAGAAATTAACGTTTAAAATTTTGTTCCAAAATGTCGTGGAATTCATTGGTCTCATTAAATTTAAGTATTACTCAGTATTGCCAAGCATTCTCCACAAAAATCAAGACAAAACTATTTTTTAGTAACCCAATTTTTTTAATTTTTTTTTTATTGCTTATTTGGGTGGACGCGCTCACAGCCCATCTGGTGTTAAGTGGTTACTGGAGCCCATAGACATCCACAACGTAAATCCGCCACCCACCTTGAGAATAAGTTCTAAGGTCTCAAGTATTATAGCTGTTGTAAGATATCAGAGCTGTTTTTTTAGTGCGAAGTCACATATATAAAGATTTTCAGTATTTCGGCTTGTAGCTATGTACCTTTTCTATGTACATATCGACGCTTGAAAGGCAAATGTGATTAAGCGACAATAACTGCTTTGTAACATAAATGATAGGCAATAACCGTATTCGATGCGCAAAAAAAATATATTTCTAGGTCTATTAAAATCATTTCAATCCTACAACTACTAGCTAGATTCTACTACAACTAGATTCGTTAAAATAAATATTTTTTTCAGGTATTTCAACTTTAAATTAGTCTACTGTAAAGTTCACGCATTGTCGCTTAGTCACGTTTGCCTTTCAAGCGTCGACATGAACCTACTTATTCGAAGGGATGGCCCGCATTCACAGATCGTCGTCGTAAGATAACTTATGCCATATTTAATTAAATTTTTGTTTTGATCAAAATACGTTGACCTTATTCACGACTATTACAAGTGATATTTGCATGTAAACAAGTTTTCGTGAAAACCTGTGGACTTCGATAAAATCTACATAACATTACTTCCCGCAGCGAGATGGCGGGCAAGTAAACTTTTGGATTCATTAAATATAAGCTTAACCAGAACAGATCCGTACTTAATTGAGATCCCGTGGATATCGGAATGTGAGTCTTGGTGGCAACACACAAGATACGTAATTCTAGGATGTAAAACAGCCAATAAATTGTGTATATTTTTGACAGAGTGCAACGATTATGCTCTGTAGGAAAGCTAATTGTGCTAAGGTAGGTAGGTAGGTAGTAGGTAGGTAGTTAGTGATTCGGACCAAACAGTTTACAGTACTACTAAAATTATACGAAATACGATAGGGTCTTCAATTCAAAACAAATCAATCAATTAAGAGCTTAGGAACGAGAGGTTATAATGTCACCTATAAAACACCATCAAATTGAAAGTATCAATCAAAAACGCTCAGAATGATAGTGAACGCACTATGGTATGTTACAATGTCACCTAATAAAACACCATCAAATTGAAAGTATCAATCAAAAACGCTCAGAATGATAGTGAACGCACTATGGTATGTTACAATGTCACCTAATAAAACACCATCAAATTGAAAGTATCAATCAAAAACGCTCAGAATGATAGTGAACGCACTATGGTATGTTACAATGTCACCTAATAAAACACCATCAAATTGAAAGTATCAATCAAAAACGCTCAGAATGATAGTGAACGCACTATGGTATGTTACAATGTCACCTAATAAAACACCATCAAATTGAAAGTATCAATCAAAAACGCTCAGAATGATAGTGAACGCACTATGGTATGTTACAATGTCACCTAATAAAACACCATCAAATTGAAAGTATCAATCAAAAACGCTCAGAATGATAGTGAACGCACTATGGTATGTTACAATGTCACCTAATAAAACACCATCAAATTGAAAGTATCAATCAAAAACGCTCAGAATGATAGTGAACGCACTATGGTATGTTACAAATGAAAGAATCCATTATGATCTTGCCATAAGAAAAGTCAAAGATGAAGTAATCCATCGAGCTAAAGTCTATTGTGTAAGATTGGAAGCCCATCCGAATAACCTTGCTAAGCATTTAATGGACAACCAAAGTCTTAAGACAGCTTACTGCATAGAATTCGTCGTGAAGTCGTCGTGGCCTAAAGGATAAGACGTCCGGCGCATTCGTGTGTAGCGATGCGCCGGTGTTCGAATCCCGCAGGCGGGTACCAATTTTTCTAATGAAATACGTACTCAACAAATGTTCACGATTGACTTCCACGGTGAAGGAATAAATAACATCGTGTAATAAAAATCAAACCCGCAAAATTATAATTTGCGTAATCACTACTTTAAATGGTAGTATAATACTGGTGGTAGGACCTCTTGGGAGTCCGCACGGGTAGGTACCACCACCCCGCCTATTTCTGCCGTGAAGCAGTAATGCGTTTCGGTTCGAAGGGTGGGGTAGCCGTTGTAACTATACTGAGACCTTAGAACTTATATCTCATGGTGGGTGGCGCATTTACGTTGTAGATGTCTATGGGCTCCAGTAACCACTCAACACCAGGTGGGCTGTGAGCTCGTCCACCCATCTAAGCAATAAAAAAAAATTTACAAATAAAAAAAAAATTGAAAGAAAGCCACGAATATACATTTTAAGTACATAGTTCCATGTTAAATAAGCCTTCATAATATACACTAACTATTATTGTACAGAAATGCAACTACGCGGTGGCTCTAATCCAATTTCCTGTGCCGCTGAAAGCTTGATGGAGTGTCTCGTTTCTTTATAACAAGGCAATGATTCTGCATAAATTTCCATGAGAACCATTAATTTTGTCACAAAAGCTTTCATCATTGTTCAGATTTCGTCATTGAGACAATACGGTAGGCAGCGGCTTGGCTCTGCCCCTGGCATTGCTGAAGTCCATGGGCGACGGTAACCACTCACCATCAGGTGGGCCGTATGCTCGTCTGCCTACAAGGGCAATAAAAAAAAAATAAAAAACTTACGGCACAATAAGTTTTGAAAGACAAGGGAGTGTTATGTTAAATTTTTATTTTATGGATGGTTAATATGTTATGTAACATGTTTACGATTAAAAAAAACGTCAATGAAACATGACAATGTGCTTATATTTATATAATAGCTATTGTGATGGTGAAAAAATAATTTAAACTCTTAAAATTTTATAAATTGTAGTCAGTTAGTCCATGAACCTAATCTCAATAACGTTTATGCTTTCTAATGTCAATAGACGTAATAATAATATAAACGCATTGAGTGTTAGTGCTAGTTTTTACTGGTGGTAGGACCGCTTGTGAGTCCGCGCGGGTAGATACCACCGCCCTGCCTATTTCTGCCGTGAGACAGTGATGCGTTTCGGTTTGAAGGGTGGGGCAGCCGTTGTAACTATACTGAGATCTTAGAACTTATATCTCAAGGTGGGTGGCGCATTTACATTGTAGATGTCCATGGGCTCCAGTAACCACTTAACATCAGGTGGGCTGTGAGTTCGTCCACCCATCTAGGCAATAAAAAAAAATGACATTCATAATTTTATATTGTAGTGATCTAAATATATCTCAGTTTGGATTGGACAAATGGAGTTCTAGGACTAGTATATATAACCATATATTAATAGTATGAACCTCTGACCTTAAAAAAATTCCACGTCCGCGATGAAAAAAGAAAATACCAATCTCTTTTCAATCTTGCCAACAAAAAATATATATTAACTGTTCAATCGCTACACCAGATGTTTGAACGATTGGATAAACCTCTATAGAATAGTGTGAAGTGTCCGAAATAAAACGTTTCTAGAGAACCAGATGCTACTATACATTTAAAGAAAATCAATTTTATACAATTTGATAATCTGTGGAACAATGTGTTGCAATTTCAAGGATGTCTGACAGAATAGATTTAAAATTCTGGGTCTAATCGACTTCTCTATCGACTACAAAACTAACCGATCGTTCAGACGTCTTGTGAGTCCGCACGGGTAGGTACCACCATCCTGCCTATTTCCGCCGTGAAGCAGTAATTAGTTTCAGTTTGAAGGGTAGGGCAGCCGTTGTAACTATACTGAGACCTTAGAACTCATATCTCAAGATAGGTGGTGGCATTTAGATTGTAGATGTCTATGGGCTTCGGTAACCACTTAACACCAGGTGGGCAGTGAGCTCATCCACCCGTCTAAGAAAAAAAATTCTATAACTTTCCGAAAACATACAATTTATATAGTATATAGTTGTCGGGGTCGAACTCTTACAAGCCCCTGAGTGCTTAGTGCGAGTTTTTAACGTTCTCGATAGCGTAAAAGTTAAGTAAAATCTGTGTGGAGTTTGTAACATTGCCTACGTTTTCCGCTAGGGGCGCTGTTCCAACTGCATACAAATTCGAGCTAACTTTTACGATATCGAGAACGTTAAAAAACTCGCACTAAGCACACTGATGTCGTCGACAGAAGAAGCCTTGTGTTATTTCGGAATCACACATTAAAAAAAAAAGACAAAGTCGAAAATGGCGGCTCGCGGCTCGCAAATACTCCCAATGCTGCCACGCGTACGTTCGGAGGCGGGTTACAAGCAAAATTTCAAACTTTTCGGATCGCCAACGAACTCACTCGGCGGGTTTAAGGTTCGCATAGTCTCCGGCACGTTTTTTTAATGCCTTTGTAGGCAGACGAGCATACGGCCCACCTGATGGTAAGTGGTCACCCCCGCTCATGGACGTCAGCAATGCCAGGGGCAGAGCCAAGCCGCTGCCTAAAACGTAACTTGACAAGAGTCTTTAGATGCGCACAAGTCGTTTTTAGGTCACTTTGGTTGTTAAGCGAGACGCGGGCAAAGACGTAGCACCGTTCCGAGCGCGATTATTAACTATACTCAAGGTGACACACCACTGAAAAAGGTCGTCGAGCCATAAGTTCGCGAACTTAATCGCTCGTCTATACCGGTCACTCACATTCGCACGAATACGCAAACCCACAAGTGTAGGACGACATTTGCGAACCCCGATCCTTCACGTAGTCTCCCACACATTCGTGTGACCAGTTGCGCCCACGATTGCGAAGGTAACGGACGGTTTGCCATTTTCATAGTCAGTGACGTCTACTGTGTAGCGTACCTTCATCATGGATTGGAACAACACCAAGGTGATGGAGTTCATTGAACTCCTGCAAAATGAATCGACCATATGGGACCCTCAAAAGAAATCTCATAACAACAGAATGGCCGTTAATGACGCCTAGGAAAGAATTAAAAACTCTTTTTCTCTTCAATGTTCTATTGACGAATTAAAAAAGAAGAGAAATTCGTGAGACATTCGTACACAAGTGTAGGAGGAAGCGCAAACGGGTTCGCAAATTGAATACCGAACCCATTTGCACGCTAAGTTTGCGAATGAATATCTGAGGGCCCTTCACATGCGCGCGAACATTCGTGCAATCGTACAAATGTTCGCGCGCATGTGAGTGGCCGGCATAACACCCGCTTAAAACGATGTGTTTGTGATACATCGCTGGAAATTCATATTTCAAATGCTTTCCAAAACGCTTTACGTAAGCTTTGGTGTGCGTATGGATTACCAGTAATAGAACTGTCAATCATGATTTAATATGGTATTGGAATAATGTTTCAATATCCAAATTGTGATCTCGTGGTGTGAACCTAATGGATTTGATAGGATAAAAGTTTACGTACCTTATAGTTAGTGGTAGGGCATCTTGTGAGCCCTCACGGGTAGATATCATCACTCAACTTATTTTTGCTTTCTGCGACTGCTTCACCGCGTTTAGGTTTGAAGAGTGGGGTAGCCGTTGTACTATAAAATGGAAACTTAGAACTCATCTCTCAAAGTGGGTGACGGCATTTACGTTATTGATGCCTATGGGTTTCGGTAACCACTTAACACCCGGTGGACCATTAGTTCGTACACCCATATAAGGAATAAAAAAGTTTTAAGTTAAATGTAATAAAGTTTTTGAAGTGAAACTTCTTTAGGCGCATGGGGGTAAAATTTTTACAGAACGTCACGCAGGTATGCAACGGAAGTGACATCAAACTACTATTGAAATTAAATACTTGTCAAATGTCAGTAGTAGTAGTTGTTGTATTTTTCCAACTGGAAAGGCAAATGTATTATACCATACAGCCTAATATTTTATAATTTTTTTGTGAAAAATGTTAATAGGAATTGAAATGAAATGAAAAGAATTTGGAACATTAATCAAATAGCATGAAATTAAATAAGTCAATTTAATTGGCAAAATATTAGTCATTTACAATTTAGAAATCTAAACATAATGTAACTGTCAACACTGAGGTTTGAGATTGACATTTGACAGACTTTTGGCGGGAACATATCTTCCCTTTTCCCTTCCTCTAAGTCTCGGAAATCTAAAGTTTTAGATTTGTATAAATATAAGCAAAAGTTATAAATTAGTTCGCCAAAAAAGTTTCACTTCTGATGTGTACTTTGTACGCACGCACTTTTTTTTTTATTGTTCGAGCAGGCAGACGATCATACGGCCCACCTGATGGTAAGTGGTTGTCGTCGCTCATGGATATCAGCAATGCCAGGGCCAGAAGCAAGCCGCTGCCTACCGCTTAGTAAAGTATCAGTGTTTTTTCTCATCGAATAACCGGGAAAATCTAAGAAAATACTAACAGCATTATGATGCTAAATTATAATAGTATTTCACGCAAAGCTTTATCAATTTAAAGTTACACGTACTTAAACTTGAATACTGTACTAGAATACAGAATTGTTCGGAATTTTAAATTTCAAATGTTGTCTTTTGTAAGAAGGTAACATTAATTCTAGCTAAATTGCTCAATTTTCCAATCGTGTTCGATCCCCTGTAAGGGTAGGAATGTTTAAATAAACTATCGGAATTTCCCGAATTTCCGTTTTAGAGAATCGAAAACGAACTTCTTTTACACTGAATTCGCAATGAGACCATTAAGTTGAATGAGAAGTAGGTGAGTTAGATTTTATGTACTGTTTTTATTGGTGCTTTTTTTTAAGTATAAATTACCATGATTACGGGCAGCTGTTAGCTAGCTATTCCTGCATCCGAAAAAGTGTCGACAACGCTACAGCTTAAGTGTACTCTTGTTCTTGCTGCCTCTAACCACCGCCGTCAAGTACAATCTAGCCACTTCAACAACCAACCTAGCCTGGTGGTAGGACCTCTTCTGAGTACTGGTGGTAGGACCTCTTCTGAGTCCGCATGGATAGGTAACACCGCCCTGCCTATTTCTGCCGTGAAGCGTGGGGCAGCCGTTGTGACCATACTGTGAATTTCACAATTATATTGAAATTTATTCATTGATTCTCCTGCTTAGGGTCGAAATTTGCTTGAAACGCACCTTTCGTAATTATCTTTTTAATTTACCGCGAAATGATTTCCTTTGTAATCGAACGAATTAGCAGTTTTACTAATTTCTATTATGCTATCGTATCCAAAAGAATGTCACATATCAGTGACCCAATTGATTATTAATTTTTACCAAAAGTGCCAATTTTATAATTCACAAATAATGGTTGATTTGAATTTCTTGAATTATCAATTAAAAAGGAAATTATTGCAATGCAGTGCAATAGTCCGATCATGATAATTTTCATGTGGCGATAACAGTGACAGATTCGAGAAAGTAGAATAATATTGATTTCAATAAAATGTATAGTCAAGAGTGAACAGAAAATCACAAAGTTACAATTCATCGAGGTGGATACCGGTAATTTGATAACAAAGGAATTTCCTTCCATTCCATGTTTAGTTTTAATGACCGTAAAGTAATTGGGGTTATTTTGTTTCAATAAGTCGATTGTATTCGGGTCAACGCGTACAATGGCTTGCAGATCTGTAATATGAAAGTTTCAAACAATCAACCTATGTTACGTTTATTAATCCTAATTTTGCTTCAGAGTCGGTTCACGTGCTATGATTTTGACGGCCCGAAGTGAATTGGGTCTAATTATGCTAACACGCACTAACCATATTAAAACAAGTAGTAGTAGTAGTTTTATTTTCCAATTGGAAAGGCAAAGGCATCATACCATACAGCCTAGTCTTTTATATATATTTTCTGTATGTAAAATGATATGAAATGAAATGAAGTTGATTAAGCATAATGAAACAGCATAAAATGAAATGAAATGAAAACGAAATGGAATGAAATGAGATGAGATGACATGGGAAGAAATATAATTTTAGTAAAATGGTGGCCATTTATTGAGACTCTTTCAGTGGACTTTTTGGAGAATCCCGAGAAGTTACGTTCAGCGGCTTTGTTTCATTTTCCCACATTTGTGCACTTTAACAGATACTAAACAGTTAATAAACCACCGTCTGAAGAAACACTACATAGACAAAATAAAACAAATCACACACTTCACTCCCCGCGATCCTGCCAAAAAGTCCAACAACTTAGTCGGGACTTTAACATAAAATAAGCCGTCAGAGTGACGAGCGTCTGTTCTGGTGTTAAAATTGTACGTAACAACCACTGGATCGGCACCACTCAACTCTGCGCCAGAAATATACACATTTAAGGCCTAATTTTCTTTGTTATTTAAATATATTGATAAAGTATAGAGTGTACATTAAAACCTCAGCGGTAAATCGTAGTTCTAATTTTTATTCTACACGTTCGCTAATCGTTCAATCAAATGTGTTTTTAATCTGTAGATTTTCATTATAGTTTTTTTTCCTTCCTAAGCCGATAGCCTTGAGAGGCTATTTCAGCATAACCTTAGCTAGTAGGTGAGCTCACAGGGCTCAAACCGGAGTGATGCTAACACTGACCCTATCAAGAGCAGTGCTTCGTAGAATCTACCACCGGATCGGGAACGCGACCCATTGAGAAGATCCGGCGAGAAACTCAGTGAGCTGTGTCTATGGTTAATTCGCTCGTCAAGCCCTTCGTCGCAAGCGACGGGTTCGACGAGGACGGTGACAGGTGCTTGTGGTACCTAAACGCACCGTTAATGGATCGGGAGGATCCGTAATGACGTGTTTTGGGCGACGTCGACTGTTTACCATTCGGTCTACAGGATCGGCTATGCGGTTAGTAGTAGTAGATAATATAGTAGCGTAATCGGATTATATTTCAAACATTTAACGAATAAGTAGGGTATACCTCATAGGCTTCATATGCTTATTTAGTCCTAGTCGTATACAAACGAAGCACGGCTTTAACAGTGATTTGTGCACTCTAAATACACCGGTCGTCTATTCTCGTTTATAAAGTTCCCAGACAATTGTTTTTTTTACGAGTTTTTATGAGGAACATCAAAAAAGAAACGGCAGAGATCCCCGAGTTATATACTCTACATGATTAATGCAGGGTTATAATGAATGATACATATTACTGTTGCTTTTTTTACGTCTTTTTGTTGGGGCCATGTTAATGTCTCTTTAATTATAACTCTTTTTATGCAAATGACTTTATTAACATAATTAGCTTTACGAAACTCGTATTGAAGATTTCCTCACAGAATATTTGGCTTTTATTTTTGTGATTTTTTTATTGTTTTATTGACAGACAAGAACAGTCCACAGCCCACGGTGTCACCCTGATGGACATAATGGACATCGCTCATGGACATCAATAATGGCATGAGCACAGCCAAGCTGCTACCACTGGGTGTAGGTTAAACGACGAAAAGAAGATCATCCACCGAGCGGGTTATATTGCTCGGTAGACTCGGTTTGAAGGGTGGGGCAGCCGTTGTAACTATACTTGAGACCTGAGAACTTATATCTCAAGGTAGGTGGCGCATTTACGTCGTAGATATCTATGGGCTCCAGTAACACTTAACACCAGGTGGGCTGTGAGCTCGTCCACCCATCTAAGTAATAAAAAAAGGTAGAGAGGGAAGAGGTCAACTGAAGAAGACATGGATAGAGTGTGTGAATGATGATTTGAGATAGAGGAGTGAGTGTTGAAATGACTGCTGATAGAAGAGAATGGAATAGAAAAAATCGCTGTGTCGACCCAGCCTAGTGGGATAAGGTGGATACAAATAATAAGAAAAATATCAGTACCTGAAAAAAAAAGTTATTTTTCAGAGTGAAGCGGAGCTGCTAATTAGCTGCAACATCCACACGCACAGTTAATTACACGCTTTATACATTAATTAATACAATGTATTAGCTTAATACAATGTATTAGCTTCACTTGTATGTATGTTTGTATGTTTGTAACTGACTCCTTTAGACGCGATTTTGACCCACTTTAAACGGCCAGATTTCATTCAAACTTTGTAGATTTATCGAGTACCGATGACAATACACTAATTTGATAAGATTATTCCATTATTCAATTTGCCAAATGAGATTTTTGCCAATTAATACAATTTTTATCTATAGTCGATAAGGCAGCAATTGATGTTAAAGTACTTAATAGTTTTAAAAACATGCTTTATATAAAATTCAACTAAAAAATAGAAAATAAATTATAATAAATTTAAATTGAAAATATTGTAAAAAAAATATATTTTATTTTAAAAAAGCGTAGGGTGCTTTTTAAGATATTATTGAAATAATAATTCTTCTACTCATATCTGTCAAAAAAATATTAATAACACTACGCACCCCACGCTTTTTTTACAATAAAATATATAATTTTTTACACTATTTTCAATTTAAATTTATTAAAATTTATTTTCTATTTTTTAGTTGAATTTTATATAAAGCGTGTTTTTTTATTTTTATTTTTACGGTTTGATTAAGGAATTCATACATTGTAGATTTGGAGTTCGCATCCACTCTCTCAGTCAAGGTTTTAGTCTGTCTAGGTTTAAATTTCGGGAGACAGTACCTTCTGCGGTAATCCAATAAATCATACCTGACTTACGTTTAGTAGCGGAATCCCCGTGGCCCATGTCAATTAGGGAATTTTCACGTATCTACACAATTTGATGAATTAATGACTATTTCGAAAGAATAAATAAATAACCAATCACACTTTATAGCATTTATAAAAAAAATACGATAGGTAAAATTAATGAATGTACCGCATATTAAATTTAACACAAAACTGTCTGGGAGTTTATATTAAACTGCTACCCGAGATTTATACCTGGCGTTAAGAGAAAGTGTTGCCGAAATAAATAAAAGCCGGAATAAAACTTCACCGTCAATACGAAACCTGTGACGTAGTTACATTTTCAGGAACAGATTATAGTTATATATTTTTACGTACCAAAAATGATTGGCGTGGGGTGAAAAAAAGACAGATTTATTGAATTTGGAACAGAAAACTGGAAATGCAAAACTTAAAATTTGGACTCGGAGAAAACCGAGACACTAACGATCATGTTCGCTAGTGAAATATAAATTTTAGTTCATACATTACCTTTTTCACAACTTTATTTAGTTTTGCATAATTTAACACATATATAAACGAAGTTGTTCATTACTATATACTATGCAAAACGTTGGGAAGGTGAAATAAAGAGTGTAGCCGGCCTGCATTGGAGTCGAATGGCCAAAAATCGAGAATATTGGCAATCTTTAGAGGAGGCCTTTGTCGAGAGACAAGCTGTTTTTAAAACCACACCGAACGCCGAACGGAATAATTGATTATAAGTTGCACTTAAATTTAATTTATTATTAAGTAATGTATTAAGTTAGTAATTAGTAAACAAAACAGCAATAAAGGCTTATTATTATTATTATTATATACTATGCACACAGACTGAAAAAGCAAAACACGTGGTTTTTTTATTTGGAAATTGTTTTTTTTTATGCTTAGATGGGTGGACGAGCTCACAGCCCACCTGGTGTTACTGGAACCCATAGACATCTACAACGTAAATGCGCCACCCACCTTGAGATATAAGTTCTAAGGTCTCAAGTATAGTTACAGCGGCTGACCCACCCTTCAAACCGAAACACATTACTGCTTCACGGCAGAAATAGGTAGGATTGAACCTACCCGCGCGGACTCACAAGAGATCCTACCACCAAATCACAAGATATCCTACCACCAATCACAAGAGGTCCTACCACCAAAGAATATGGAAAAATCCCTACAGTTTTGTCTACATTATGTTTGTCGCTCCGTCCCACTGAATACTACCATGGCCTTGGTTGTTTACGAGCAACCAGCGCCATGCTGAGTCACAGCCGGGCTTACAGTGAACGACGAACAGTGATCTGTTCATTTTTATTATTCCTTAAAATCTTAATCTTACTTTTAGAGTGAATAAAGTTTCTCTACGGTTTGAAGTTCTGTTTTCTTTTTACAATGAGATTTTTATTATCTATATATTAATACGTGAAGCAAAAACTTTGTATCCGTTTTGACGAAAATTGCGCGGACGGAGGAGTATGAAATTTTCCACACTTATAACGAATATAGAGAAGAAGTGCACAATGCTAATATTTTTTTAAAAGAATGCATAAAAGATACATTAAATCAATAAAGAAAACATTACACACACTACGTACCATGTATTTGACGCACACACGCATACATACTATTTATTGTCAAACTTTTGTTCTTTTTGTTGTCAAATTGAGAATCGATTAAATACACTGAAGTAGGAAACCTAATTAAATATTGTTTGTCTTTGTTAATATTTTTTATAGTGTAGTCTTGGCGAAATTTGTGAGTATAGAAGTATAAAATACAATCATAATAGTGTACAAACTTACAATTTCAATTAATTATAGTCGAATTTCGACTACTGCGGGACCTCTAGTATACAAAAATTAGCTTTATGGATTTTTAAAGAAGAAATATATCCCTTATTAAAAGCAGATTTTTAATTCGTAATCTTAAATTATAATTGTAGTGCGACTTGCACTTGTGCCTACCCATACCATACCATAACAAAATTAGATGTATTTCTTTTCAACTATAAAAACACCTAGTGATTACGAGCTCAAATTTTAATAACGACTGCCACTTAAGTAAACAAAATCTAGACAGAGGTGCGATAAAAATATGGATCGATCAAACATCAATTATTATGTAATTAATCTCATGACAAACAATGTTTAGTTGCGGTCTCAGACCTAGCGATTGGCGATGCGCTCTTAATTTTAATTTCATCAATATTGGGTATTATTAGAAGATAATTAAAACAAATGTTATCGAATGGAAAAAGGAAGGTGATATATAGAGAGTGCTAGCAATAATGGAATCGCCGCAGAAATGGAAATCGAAAATAATATCAAAAAATCTAGGATTTTCTTAATGACAGAATTTTTATCATAATTATTGACACTTTAAAGTTATATTCGTTTTATGTTTCAAATATTGACAAATAAATAATAAATAACAATGACATTTTTTTTAAAATAATACTAATACAAAAGCGCAAGGAATAGATACTGAAAAAAAACTGAAAGAAAAAAGAGGAGAAAATGCTACCCAACTCTTTGCTTATTTGTATTTAAATCCATAGATATGGAGTCAGTATCTTTCATAGTGTTCTTGTCGGTAAGAATAACGCCATCTGTTATCAAATAGCAGAAACGAATAACAAAAGAACTAGTATTAACGAGAATGCTTGAGAAGCGTAACTTCATCTTAAAGCGAAAATACATATCGAAATGACTAGTACTATCGGGAATGTTCTCGATAATTGTAGTCTTGTCGTGTCGACATCTCTGCAATGCTTTTGCATTTGCATTGCAGAGATGATATGAAGGCAGTTGGTAATCGGATCTACTCGAAGCGAAACTGAACGCATAACCTGAAGGGAAGCAAAAAAAGGCAATTGTGATATTGAAGAGTCTTGCAGTAATTAAACCTGGATGCATCGATGACATTCCTCCCGCATATAAAATCAGTCCGCGTCCTATGTATGATGTGCAAGCGGAGTAAAATGTCCCTTCAGAACAAGGTCACATTTACTAAGCTTTCATAAGGCCTGTCATAATTTACGCGAGTGTTGTATTTGCTCACGCGGCCCGCACATAAATAGACACCCCCAATCCGTACATTTCCGTTTTTGAAGGCTAGCCGTCGGGGCTCCGTAGTTCGTGAGGAACGTCGACCTATGCTATGTCATGATATTGGCCTTATCTTTGCCGCCGTTGTCTACTCCCCGAATCCTGATCACGCAGGAGCCAGTCATCGTCGAAACCCTAGACACGTCCTTACGTCAGATATTAGACACGTCAAATATTAGATATTTTTTTTAAAAATATAATTAATCAATAAAAAAAAACATTACACACACACGCATGCATACTATTTGTTTATTGTCAAACTTTTATTGCTTATAGTCTGTGGTGAAATTGAGAATACTCATAGATTAAATATTGTTTATCTTTGTTAATATTTGCCTAAAGTGTAGTCATGGCGAAATCTGTGATTATAGAATTCGACAATAGAATCACAATAGTGTGCAAACTTATTATTTCAATTAAATAAAGTCGAATTTCGACTACCGGGGGACCACTAGTATATTCTTAATGTACCTAAAAATGTAACGTAAGGTGCATAACGTAATGCAGCTCCACTTCGATAAAGCGGCACGACACGAGAACCCTCTCATCGTGGCCGCCGGTAGCTACATTCCCGATCCTGTAGAAAGAATGGAAAGCAGTCGACGTCGCCCAAAACACGTCATCTCGGATCCCCCCGATCCACTAACGGTGCTTTTAGGTACCTCAAGCACCAGTCACCGTTTCCTCTATTAAATTCTCTAATAAATTAACCCTCAGACACAGCCCACTGAGTTTCTCGCCGGATCTTCTCAGTGGGTCGCGTTTCCAATCTGGTGGTAGATTCTGCGAAGCACGGCTCTTGCTAGGGTTCGTGTTAGCAACGTCGTCAGGTTTGAGCCCCGTGAGCTCACCTACTAGTTAAGGTTACGGTGGAATAGCCTCTCAAGGCTACCAGCTTAGGTAGAAAAAAAAAATGCAGCTTAGTTAGGTTAATGCCGATAGATCAGGCAGTTCAATTCTAACCGCGCTCCCGGTGACACCTGCCCCAATAAATTTCAATTGTCAGCCTCAAATGTTTTAATTGTTAGAATTAAATAAACTTCCTTTTTTTAAATTTTTTCTAATAAATCTTCGTAACAGAACGTATATTGTTCGAACAAAACAAACAAAGACACAAATCCTCAATTTTATATTTAACGCTTTTAGTTAACACTTTAACAAGCTCCTAATATATTGACGAAAGTCAGTCTCCAGTCAATGTCAACAGAGGCGCCAAAATTACCTTAAAATTGGTAGCCATAATCAGGAGGTTCGGGGGCGAGTCGACCGTAATCGATCAACCAGTTGAAATAAACAATTATCTTAAATTAATTGAATATTCATTGACTACGTTTTGAATTCCACCGTCATTGATACGAAATAAATTGAATTAAATATATACCGATGTCAATTTCAAGAATATATTGCTTTTCTAATTAAATTCTGCTTCTTTGATTTGATTTTAATAATGCAATTAATTTTATCATTAAAATTGATTTTCTTTGTGCTTACGAGAAATATTATTATAATGCGTAATAACATTTGAAGTTCATCATGATTTTCGAACTTCTAGTGAGTTATATGTCCCATCGTAGCTTTGTTATTTTTTTTATTGCTTAGATGGGTGGACGAGCTCACAGCCCACCTGGTGTTAAGTGGTTACTGGAGCCCATAGACATCTACAACGTAAACGCGCCACCCACCTTGAGATATAAGTTCTAAGGTTTCAAGAATAGTTACAACGGCTGCCCCACCCTTCAAACCGAAGCGCATTGCTGCTTCACGGCAGAAATATGCAGGGTGGTGGTACCTACCTGTGCGCACTCATAGAGGTCCTACCACCAGTAATTACGCAAATTATAATTTTGCGGGTTTGATTTTTATTACACGACTAGCTGACCCGGCAGACTTCGTAGTGCCTCAATCGATAAATAAAAGACACATCAAGGGGACACATCAAAGGAAAAACAAAATTGTTTGTTTTTATATAATTCCGACCTTTTTTAAATTTTTTCACCTTTTAAACCTTCCCTGGACTTCCACGAATAATTCAAGACCAAAATTAGCCAAATCGGTCCAACTCACAAGAGGTCCTACCACCAGCTATTACGCAAATTATAATTTTGCGGGTTTGATTTTTATTACACGATGTTATTCCTTCACCGTGGATGTCAATCGTGAACAGTTGTTAAGTACGTACTCATTAGAAAAATTGGTACCCCGCCTGGGATTCGAACACCGGTGGCATCGCTCAACATGAATGCACCGGACGTCTTATCCTTTAGGCCACGAACGTGGTTTGAACACTGGCATAGTTAACGGGTGTCTTATTACAAAGTTGGCAAATAGTGCAATTCTTTGTTTTTGCAATTATTTTTCATTGGATGGGTCTGATGTTAATTCGTATGGGTGTAAAAAGACCTTAATTTTTTTTTTTTATATATTAAATAAATATAAATAAATACTAATAATAATAAATATTTACTAACAATCACACCACGTTAACTGGTCCCGTGATAAGTTCGTAAAGAACTTGTGTTACAGGTACCAGATAACGGAAATAAATGTAAGATTTTTATTATACACATACATATATTTAAGATACATCCATAACCCTGGAAAAGACATTTATATTTATCATACAAATACCTTCCTTTGGCGGGATTCGAACCCGCGACCCCCTTGTGTAGTGACCATGTCACTTACCACTACACCAGACGGCCGTAGTTATTACCGCGGTAAGCCTTGAGACAAGAAATATTCTCAATAGTCTTTAATACTTCATACCCTATCCTTCAGATCTCTGAGACAGACACAGATAGGATCTTTATCCGTCGAAAGAATATAATCATCTCGGTAAACAGTGACCCAAATATTTTTTATATATGTCCCAAATAAGTAGCATAACTTAAATATTGCCTGCTCTATTTTGACTCTGTCCTTGAAGACAGCTTATACAACTTGGTATATAACTTCTCTTACCCGCTCTGAAATTTTAATATAACAAACGCGAGGTTGTATGTTTGTTTAACGTAAGTCTGGTGTAACATGCGTAATAGTTTATCTGTTTATGAAATTAGTTGCGGAATTTTTCGATGACACTAGTAAAAGAAATCACAAAAGAAATTTTCGAAATATTCCTGTGTGCAAACGCTTGATAGTTTTTAGCGATAAGACCGCCTGTGTACAAAATATATATAAATATTGTCCGTATTTTAGTATACAATTTTGTTTTGGTATGTTATAAAGTATATTTTTCTTTATACAGCATTGGTTGAGAGTGTATACACAGATGAATGAATCGGTCTAATGGATAAAACACGAGGTGTCCTATTATTGAGCGATGCGACCCGAGATTACTAAAGTCCAAAACCTGTGAGTAAGTTAATTATATCTATTTATTTTGTACTATCTGAAAGTTATTTTGGTAGTGAAGCAGTTATGTAATCCTGTTTCAAGGATGCGACCGTTCTGAATAACAAAAGGGACTTTGACCTGGTATATGAATGATCCCGGGATGCAGTGCATAGCGCTCATGAATGGCCAAGGAACGCGAGTTCGATATTCACTGCGAGCAAAATTTATAAACGTTAACGGCGAATCTTAGTTTGGGACCAAGTGATACTGTGTGACTTGTTCCCCTTCCGGCTGTTTACTTGTCTCAAGGTGGGCGACTGTTTACGTTGTGATATCTCCGAGCTATGCTAAGCGCTTTGTATAAGATTGGCAGTGAGCAAGCTATCTACAATCTATACTTATTAATATTATAAATCTGAAGAGTTTGTTTGTTTGAACGCGCTAATCTTTATTGAGGAAGGCTATAGGCTATCGATTATAACATCACGGTACCACCAATATACCTAAGTGGAGCACCGATAAAAAATGTTTCAAAATATTTTCACTTTCTAGGTAAATGAAGTGGGGGTAAAATTTAGCGTTATGCCAAAGTAACTATTCCATGCGGGCAAAAGCTAGTTTAAAACAAGATTGCTTCAGTAATATAGCGATCTCGCCTCTAATGCTTTTTGATCCCGATCCGATTCTCGACCGGAGTCGGTATCTTGTGTATGTTGTGTTGATTATACTTGTTCATGCCTCATTCTCGGCAACTGTAACACAAGAGAAAATCTTAGCTTGAAAGTTACACGTTGAAACTTTGACAATTCAAGTAAAGTAACATTCATTTGCAACATAAACAAACAGAAAGTAGCGTCTCCTTGTGGCTAGTAGTCTCAAGTTTCTCGAGAGGAATCAGAATAATTAAATTATGCTGTTCAATTCATTCAGCAGAGATGATTCCAGAAAGACTAGTATTAAGATATGGAAATGGTAGCCTGTTGTTTTCATCGTTATGAATGCGAAAAAGAGAGTAGATATCGTAGGCAGCTCAATGCTTTAAAACAATTAAACCTTATTTGTTTTTGAAGTAGGTTATTATCGGATAACACTTTGAGGGAGTTCATATACAGTCCCTTCTTTATTTCGCCGTAAAGTCGTGTTTTATATAATTAACACCACAGTTGAAACAATATAAATTGTATTGTTGTAGCGGCATAAATAATTCTAAGTAATTATATTACATTAGTTATTAAACACATTATAAATAATTTTTTACGTTTTAAATTTTCGGCGCTAAAAACGTCCCGTGTCACAGACTATGTTCTTTTTCCCCACATCTCGTGCGTTCCGGCTTGCGCATCATAAAAATGTGCGTTCATAAACGCCACAACTTCTTATTGACATTTAAATAAAACGAAAGCGTTTTAACGGGTCTTCATTGCTTTTAGCTTCGTTTGTAATTTTAATTTAATTACTCTCAATTTTAGGCTGTGTGACGTGGAATTATATAACTCCGTTCTATTGTTTATATTTTATTGATTAGATGGTTAAACGAATTCACGGCCAACCTGGTGCTAAGTACCGTAAATGCCGCCACCCACCTTATGGCATAATTTTTAAGTGCCAGTTTCACAGTACAACGGCTGCCCCACCCTTCAAACAATAAGACGCCCTATCACCAGAAAAAAAGGTGGCACGCTTCACGATTTTGCGGGTGGTCTTTACGCAGAGGCCATACCGATTGTATGTTTTGTCTATATATTAATACGTGAAGCAAAAACTTTTTATCCCTTTTTACGAAAATTGCGCGGACGGAGGAGTATGACATTTTCCACACTTATAGAGAATATAGAGAAGAAGTGCACAATGATAATATTTTTTTTAAATAATGCATAAAAGATACATTAAATCAATAAAGAAAACATTACACACACTACCATGTATTTGACACACACACGCATGCATACTATTTGTTTATTCTCAAACTTTTCTTTGCAGTCTGTCAGTTATAGTCTGTCAAATTGAGAATAGATTAAATATTGTTTTCTCTTTATTAATATTTGTCTAAAGTGTAGTTTTGACGAAATCTGTGATTAAAGGAGTATTTAATCGTCTTTGACAATAGAATCATAATAGTATACAAACTTATAATTTCCATTAGTTATAGTCGAATTTCGACTACTAGAGGACCAAAGTTATTGTAATTTTATGTCACCTTGATGGTAGCGTTTATATTTAATTGACTGTATATTGAATTTGTATTCGCGAATATTTGGTATTGTACGGGTACGCTGTTCGTATAACTTCATTAAATAAATCTCGAGATTGAACTTAATTGGGTTTGTTTTCTAAATCGTTGTAAGGCTTCGATTTAACTGAGCACTTGATTCAATATACTTAGTCAGGTCATAAGTATTGTCACACAGTAAAAACTTTTCTTTTAGAATGCTGGCTACAAAAAAGTTTATTGAATTCGAATTTCGAATTGTTCATGAAAATAAAAATGTATACTTTTAGAATTTTACTCATTTTTAAATATGGAGTGGACGCTTAAAGAAGACCGTGTTGCAGTTATTGCGTTGCATCGTTGCGGTTACGCGCCAATTTAAATTTTTAACATACTGAAGAATTTGAATATAACCAAAAGATTCGTTTATCGTACCATCAAACGATACAATGAAGACTCTAGTGTAGATGACAGGTCAAGAAGTGGTCGCCCTCGGTCTGTTAGGACTCCAGCAGTGATAAAAGCTGTGAAGGCGCGAATTCAAAGAAATCCCAAACGTAAGCAGAAACTGTTGGCTCTTCAGATGGGGTTAAGCAGAACCACGGTAAAAAGGGTGTTAAATGAAGACTTAGGGCTTCGGGCATATCGAAGAAAAACAGGACATCGTTTGAATGCTCGTCTAATGGACCTGAGACTGAAGAGATGCCGCGCTTTGTTGAAGCGGTACGCGGGAAAAAAATATCGGGAAATTCTCTTTTCGGATGAAAAAATTTTTACCGTAGAAGAGAGCTACGACAAACAAAATTATAAGGTGTACGCACACAGTAGTGAAGAAGCGAGCAACCGTATTCCGCGTGTCCAACGAGGTCATTTTCCATCCTCGCTCATGGTATGGTTGTGAGTTTCTTATTGGGGCTTAACAGAGGTACATTTTTGTGAGAAAGGTGTAAAAACGAATGCAGTTGTGTATCAAAATACAGTCCTGACGAACCTTGTGGAACTTGTTTCTCATACCATGTTCAATAACAGGCACTGGGTATTCCAACAAGATTCGGCGCCAGCTCATAGAGCGAAGAGCACACAAGACTGGCTGGCGGCGCGTGAAATCGACTTCATCCGGCACGAAGACTGGCCCTCCTCCAGTCCAGATTTGAATCCGTTAGATTACAAGATATGGCAACACTTGGAGAAAAAGGCGTGCTCAAAGCCTCATCCCAATTTGGAGTCACTCAAGACATCCTTGATTAAGGCAGCCGCCGATATTGACATGGACCTCGTTCGTGCTGCGGTAGACGACTGACCGCGCAGATTGAAGGCCTGTATTCAAAATCACGTAGGTCATTTTGAATAAACTTTAGTGTCATAAGATCTATGTTTTGTTAAGTTCATTTTTGTATATGAATGGTTACATAATGAATAAACTTGTTTCAATTATTTTACATTAAACCTGTGACAGAATTTATGACCTGACTAGGTATAATAATACGTTAATAATACCATGAAGGATTTATTTACGATGGTTTAATTTCAGAAATGCTTAATTATTGACTTTCAAAGTAAACACGAAATAATAAATTCAAAACGAAATTCCTTTTTTTTACTTATAGATTGGATAAACCTTCAACATATAGCTGGTCTGTCGATAAGACAGAGAATTGAGCTATGTGATTCAGATTCTTCCTTTCTGCGTCATCGGTATACTAGGTAGAAAACCCCCTATATGAGTCGACTATTATCAAAGCCGGTAATGTGACTTTTGGACAATTATTGGTAAATCAGAAAAACGAATTATTGACTTTGTATTCCATTGGCAGTCACAAAACTCTTCTGAACGACATCTTAGATAAATAGCAGGTTAAGTATTAACCTTTATTTAATGCAGGTTTTGAACCGTATTCTTTGAAGGAGACGATTATATTCAAATCAATCTGTATTGCCATATCAATAACATTTTTTTGTCCAAATGGACAGATTGCCACTTTTGATAATAGACGACTCATATGACACACCAGTAATACGTGTACTCGTAACTCGCAAAAGGCGCTTTCACTGATCATCTGTTGACGCGTTGCGCCCCTATGGGATAAATTTATTAAATGATGCAAGCCTCTTCTCTCAACATTAACTACCTCAAAAATTCCTCTGCTCATCCCTCGCCTGTGGCAAGAATCCATCTGAGGAAAAACTACGTGAAGAATGTACCAACCACTCTTTTACGTATTTTCTACCTTCAAGGACTCTCATCGATATCGTGTCGCAGGATCGATTTCAGCAATCTCATTTGTGATGTCCATTAGCTCCGGCAGCAATGGCGGATCCAGGGGGGGGGGGTCATGGGGGTCATGACCACCCCCTGAGCTGGTTCCAGGACTTAGGTGGACCACTAATTGAATATAATGATTTTATTTACATATTTTGTCACCATACAGATTTTATGTAACTACATACCTTCAATATTTAATTAATTTTATATAATAATATAATAACTTTGTATAATGGCAAACGCTTGGGAACGAACGCATCTAAATTTGACTATGTGACCCCCTCCTGGCGCCAAAGCTGGATCCGCCCTTGTCCGGCAGCCCAACACATTGCAACAAAAATATCTAACATAAACAGTAATCGTGGTACAAGTAAAGCGTAAACAAAGATCAAACAAAATTTTCTAAATTCACATTGATAAAATGGTTTTCTAAATTCCTACCCTTAAAGCCGATAGTGATCTGTCTGGTAGAATTCAATTAAATCTTTAGCTCAAATTCCTATAGAATCAGTTCCTTGAAACTTAATCGTCGTTTTAAGTAGGTACTTACTATTTTTGTGCGAACTATGAACAATTTTTTTTTGTAGATAAATCCGTTGGTGTCTTAACTTTTTTGTACACAAGCCCACTTTGAATTCAAACACGTAAACTTTTAGATTGAATAAGTTATTTAATGAAAGGAGACTGGGGCATAAGTTTATATAGTGTGTCTTGGCATTTAGCCAAGAATAATTAATTAATGTCATAGATTTCGTTTTTCGCAAGAAGCCTTGTGGTTTGTTTAAGAAGCTAGGCGTTCATTTATAAATTATAGTTTATAATCTATTATAGATCAAGCAAAATATAATGAGATAGATAAGTAACGCTACTTTTATTTCCGAATATAATCTTCCACCTGACGGAAACCAATTTGGGTTGGAATAACTAAAAACTTTATCTATAGGTACTAATATATAAATCTACAGTGGTTTTTACGGATGTTCCGTTATAACTACTGAACTATGCATCCGATTGACTTAAAACTTGGTTTCCATGTAGAGAATACATATACTTAATGGATAAGTTAATAATATATATATGAGTGTTGGACTCCCTAACAATAATGACAATAAATAATAATGTTAATTTTAAATGCCCAGTGAAGCATGATTGTCTTGGAATTTTCCGTGACTTATCCAAAGCATTTGACTCTGTTAAACATGAAACATTGGTGAGGAAACTACATCACTATGATATTAGGGATGGTGCATTGGAACTTATTACTTCCTATTTATCAGGAAGGATACAAACAGTAGATGTAAAAGGTAATAGATCTTCAGACACCGTGTTGAAAATGGGTGTACCTCAGGGTTCCATTTTGGGTCCTTTTTTATATCAAATATATAATAACGATTTTCCTTACTTTTATTGAGTCCCGACACGAGGTCGAATTTTTTGCAGATGATACATCTTTATTATTTAAAATTAAACGACAATTGCAAGTCTATGACGAAGTGAATGATGCGATTTCGTGTGTGGTTCATTGGTTTCGTATCAATAATATATTATTGAATAGTAAAAAACTAAATGTATTAAATTTACTTTAAAATGTATTAAATCGTTTTTAAATGTGAGACAAGTAGATAGTAATGTAATTGTTTCTGAGGAATCATTGGAGCTTGTTGAGTTAACTGTATTACTTGGTATAACAGTGGACTCCAAACTGCAGTGGGGACCTCATATTCATAAATTGGCGACTAAGCTGAGTTCTGCAGCATACGCAGTATAAAAAATTAAAAATGTTAACAAACGCGGACACGGCTCGTTTAGTTTAATTTAGTTACTTCCACAGTGTCATGTCCCATGGCATTTTGTTATGGGGCAATGCAGCCGATGTAGAAATGATATTTATTCTGCAGAAAAGAGCTATACGTGCTATTTGTAACATGCACTCAAGGGAATCCCTGAGGGAAAAATTTAAAGAAATTAAAGTTCTCACTATGCCATCCCAGTACATCTTTGAAAATTTGATGTATGTTCGTAAACATATTGAGGAGTTTCCTAAAATGTCTGACTTACATAATAGAAATACTAGGAATAAACACAAGCTTGTTGTGCCGATGAGTAGGTTACATAAGATACGAAATTCATTCGGGTGTTTGTCTGTGCGCCTGCACAACAAAATCCCACAAGATGTTCAGAACCACTTCAGAACCTACTTATACATAGGCTTAGGAAAACTATTAAAGAACATTTATGCAATAAAGCTTACTATAAAGTCAATGATTATCTCGAAGGTTGCACAAAGTGGGAATGAGTTGCTCGCTCCGGGCATTTAAATATTGCAATAATTGTTACTTTATAATACTCATTGTAAAAATGAATATTTAAAAAAAATCTAATATTTAAAAAAAAAAGACATGCCCCCTGAGCTTCTTGCCAATTCTTATCAGGACGGAGGCTAGTTCTTGTGAATTGGCGGTAGTTCTTTTTGACGCTCAACAAGTATGTGCTTTCATTAATGTTGAATAAAAATTTTTTTATTTGAATCACGCGAACCACAAATTCATCTCGCCTTAAAAAAACATTAAACGTATTTCATTGGAATGTTATTACGAAACTGGAAAAATAAATCACAATCAAAAAACAATGTGAGGTAACAAAAATGTCAAGATGTGTTTTTTTTTCTTATTCATTAACTTTGTGTATACCTACTTATTCAATCTCTTTGTGTACCTACACGCGTCGTTGAATTTGGAATTTTCGAGTTGAGTCAGGAAAGCTTTGTGTTTGAGTTGCTTTCGGTAGAATTGGGTGCGTTCAAAAGGTTTTCAAGTTTATTATTACTTGCTTGATATGTGCATATCAAAATATTATAACAAAGGATTTTAATGTTTACAAGCGATTCGTCTAAAGATGGTTACAAATAGTGTTATACTTTAAATATAACTACATATACTTTTTTGCTGGTGGTAGGACCTGTTGTGAGTCCGCGCGGATAGGTACCACCGCCCTGTCTATTTCTGCCGTGAAGCAGTAATGCGTTTCGGTTTGAAGGGCGGGGCAGTCGTTGTAACTATACTGAGACCTTACAACTTATATCTCAAGGTGGGTGGCGCATTTACGTTGTAGATGTCTATGGGCTCCAGTAACCACTTAACACCAGGTGGACTGTGAGCTCGTCCACCCATCTAAGCAACAACAAAAAAAGTTTTATTGCATATAGGAGTGAACGAGCTCACTTGGTTTTAGGTGGTCACCGGCACCCGCAACCATTACAATGTGAATGCTACTGTTCTCTTTGAGACATGAGGACGAACTCTCAATTGTAATTGTAATCAAGTGTAATTGTCCATTACGGGTTTACATTTAATACAACTCGCCACTAGAATTTACACAAATAAAAAAAACCGGTTTGATTTTCATTACACGTTGTTCTTTCTTCGTAGTTAAAATTATTCGCGTAAGTACTTATTTAATTAATTAAAATTTGGTATCTCTGTCTGCGGGATTCGAACACCGGCAGCGCATCGCTTGATACGAAAGACACGCCTTCGCCACATCCTTATGTATCCATCAGATCCAATAAACTTTGAATTAGACGCCTTCAGCTCTAACACTAGGAGCAGGCTTAGGAACTCCTGTAACCGCACTCGTCGAACTCAAAAAGAGGTCGACGTGCAACCTAACCCATGCATCAGCCCGCTGAGTTTCTCGCCGGATCTTCTCAGCGGGTTGCGATCCCGATCCGGTAGTAGATTCATTCGCGAAGCAGTTGCTCTTGAGTTGACTACTTTTTTTTTATTGCCCTTGTAGGCAGACGAGCATACGGTCCACCTGATGGTGAGTGGTTACCGTCGCCCATGGACTTCAGCAATGCCAGGGGCAGAGCCAAGCCGCTGCCTACCTTCGGTCTCCTTCGGAGGCGCTCGGGCAGTTGTTAGAAAATCCCACCCCTCCTGGCTGAGCCTTTGCTCGCCCCGGGTGAAACTGGAAAGGCCTCCGCTCCGGGCCACCAGTAATCTTTCAATCATAAAAAAAAAACTACACCTTCGAGTCTTATCCTTCAGGCGCCGACGCGCGTAGTAAGAATAGCTCCTTAAGCTACCAACGATTAATTAGGGGAAAAAAGTGACAGGGGAATACAAGGTAAAGAGCCACGAAAGGGGTAAAATCATAATAAACAATGTTTATGATTCACCGAAGCCCGTATATAAACAACAACGAGATTTTCGTCCATTCCTCATAATAATAATTTGATCGATGACTTTGTACCTTCATCATCTGTTCAGAATCCACTCGGCCTCGACCGAAATACGTAACTTATTCCTTATTAAAGGATACGGCCTCGATGAAACAATAACAAATGAATTAGTTAAAATAATCAAATTCAAAATTAAATTTAATACATTCGAAGTATTTAAATACCTTATGGTCCGGTGGCCTTTCCAGTTTCACCAGGACAGGTGGGCGAGCAAAGCCTCAGCCAGGAGGGTTGGAATTTGCTTATTTTATTTATCGTATGGCATTCGTTTACACTGCGTGGTTATAATTTAAATTTACAGTTTGTGAAATAATCGATAGCTTCTTCTGTTACATTTTTGAGATCTTCCACTTGGCCTGCGAATTTCGTTAACAACACAAGAGCAGCTGCTTCGCGAATGAATCTACTACCGGATCGGAATCGCGGAATATATTCGCGTGCGTTGTTCTGCATCTGTTTCTGCTAAATCTTACTTGAATGTTGTAATCATTTTTGTGAATCCGGTTCTTAGCTGAATTTTGAGGACTTATACAAGCAGCACAGAGGTTCATTCCAAGCCCGAAAGGTAGGTGGCCGAGAAGATATCTGAATTTGCGACTCTGCCGTTGTTCAAGTCCCACAGACAGGTACCGTTTCTTTTTTTGTAATTTAACGTTCACGAATTATTTCCATTTAGTCACCAATAACATAGTGTAAGAAAAATTCAAAACCCGCCAAAAATATAATTAGCATAAATATATAATGGCGGTAGGGCGTTTTGTAAGTCCTCATTGGTAGGTACCACCAGATTTCTGTTAGAAGAGCGATTTGAGACATCATTACTATAAAATTGTGACTTAGAGCTCTTGTCTATAGGTCGAAGGCGGCATTCGCATTGTACCGTCTATGCGTTTCTGCAACCGCTTAAGACCAGGGCATTTAGCTCGTTCACCCGTCATCATCATCATCATCATTCTCCTGCCCTTCTTCCAGTCACCTGGAGTCGGCGCAACATATTTTCTCCTACCATACTCCTCTATCATATACCATTTCTTCGTTTCTTCGCCACTACCCTCTTACACATATCGTCTTTCATGCAATCCATCCATTTTTTCTTAGGTCTACCTCTTCCTTTCGTCTTCCTTTCGTTCACCCTTTCCCTCGTTCACCCATTTAAGCAATAAATATAAAAAGATTCGCCTTTGTATTTGAATATTTTAGATTGAAGACTTTCAAATATTGGAAAAAAAATCTGAACAACATTCCATTGTCTAATATTCCATTTTACATTGAACTTCGAACTATTCGTGGCATTCTAGAGGACGTCTAATAAATGAATTGAGTGGGTCTCACTCTAATCCATTGGTCTTTGTTTTATTCGTTTCTAAGAATTCCTTTGTAGAATTAAGAAATGAAAAAAGGGTTTATTGTGTTTTAGAGATATCTCTAGCGAACAAAAAATATTGAAACAACAATTAAAAAAATTAATTAAAACAGAATAGAAAACAAGATATTTGACTAAATATATGATATTTTATATGATATTTGGCTAAATGTCGCTATATTTTCAAAACAAGTCCGCATATGTACAAGTTCCGAAAATTTTTACCGTTGGATGGAAATTCTTTCTTTTGTCGTTTCCCCTAAAAAGGTACGTGGCTAATAGCGATATGTTATTAAAGCAATCAATGATCGTATTAGTTTGGGACTCGGTAAAGCATATAGTGAGCTCGTAGGGGGGTGCTAATCACTATCCTGCAAATTCATGCTGCGAAAAATTTTTGTGTTTCTGTTTAAAGCAGTGGGGCAACAGGAGGATAGCCAGTTTACATTAAATTTAAGATTTCGACTTCGCGTCTGTCTCAGCTTGGGTTGTGAGAATTTTTATGCCTAATTTAATGTCAGTCTATCTTCGCTGAAAAAATTCATAGAGTATTTTTTTCCTATCTATGTTGCTATCAGGAAAAGGAAAAAAAAGGCTATCTTGAGTGGATATTTCAGCTTCGCCTTGACATGTAAGCCGTGACATGACAGGTGAGCTCACGGTGCTCAAACACCTCCCGTGTTGCTAACATTGGCCCTAGCAAAAGCAGTGCTTCGCAGAATCTACCACCGGATCGGAAACGCGATCCACTGAGAAGATCCGGCGAGAAACTCATTCATCAACTCATCATTTACAATTGACGAAACCAGCCTATCTATATAAGTATATATAAAAATGAATTGCTGTTTGTTAGTCTCGCTAAAACTCAAGAACGGCTGGACCGATTTGGCTAACTTTGGTCTTGAATGATTTGTGGAAGTCCAGAGAAGGTTTAAAAGGAAAAGTAAATATGAAAATGATCGGAATTAAATAAAAATAACAATTTTGTTTTTTCTTTAATGTGTCCCCCGTCGGATTCCTTTTGTTTGTTTTCAGTTAATTTTACAACAAAAGCTTAGATTTTTTATTTATCGATTGGGGCACTACGAAGTCTGCCGGGTCAGCTAGTGTTATAATAAATTCTGATTTTCACTCGGACAAACAGATTAAAAGAATTTTAACGAAACTGAATTTTCTGTAATATCCTCTTTATTAATAAGAAGCTATGCTATACATTGTCATATACTTAGTAATAGTAAACTACGAGAAAAGCCGTGAAATAATTCGTGTTAGCATTTGTTACATAATATCCAACGTCTTGTTTTTCTCAGTTTCGTCTTAGAAATTTGATGAACATATTTTTGTTGAGTTAAGGATACATTTGCGCCTTTCACAACATTATTAATAACGTTTGAAAGACGTGTCAAAGAGTTCCTATAGTTCTAATTAATTTTCTTGTTGCTTACTTTTTGTGTGTTCCAACGTTTTCTTTATCTTTATTTCTTCTTCTTCTTCCAGTGCCTCTTCAATCCTGAAGGTTGGCCGTTAGCTTTCTATATTCATTTTTATCAGCAGCCAGCCGGAACAGCTGTTCGACGGAGGCAATACCGGTCCACTCCCGGATATTCCGGAGCCATGACTTCTTTCTTCGCCCAGCACGTCTCTTTCCGTCCACTTTGCCCATAATTATCAACTGCAGCAGCATGTATCTATCTATATCTTTATTTAGAGTGACTCAATGGTGCAGTTAGCGCCCCTGACTGCTGGTTCGATATATGGTTAATATCTTAAAACACACGGGCATGGGTCTTCAGCCATCTTGAGCTGCGTCTATCTCTACAGCAATCGATTCAGCTAACATCCTTTTAGCCCAGCGTCTCCTAAGTAGACACGCAATGGGATCATTGTGCTGTTTGTCTCAGCCAGACCGATAGCACAATCCTATTAGAACGCCGGTATCGACATAATTGTAGTGTAACTAGAACATGACCTGCTGTCACGACACAGGCGACGGTAATGCGTGTATAGATTTTGATAATATACAAAAGTTGTATTCTCTAAGCTAACAAAGCAATCTTAACTGAGTGGAAACAAAGAGAGAAGTCGTGTTTTTTTTTCACAATCACATCGGAAAAAGAGCACAAGAGATAAAATAATATTTTTTTAGGAAACTGAAGATTCCGTAAACATCACAGTACTGACAGCCATGATAATCTTATAAAAATAAGGATTAGCGCTTTTGAGGTTAGTTCAAAAGATGTACAGCATAAATAAATTAATTAGATAGGTAGTGATTAAAATACTTCCTTCTTCCTCTAATTGTTTCTTATTCCACTAGAGTGTTTTCAATTAAACTAAGACGATTAAGGCCGCAAAAATAAAAGTGTAAATTAAGTTTGGAATTTTGAATAAATTTCCTCTTGGTTTGTTAGTAGCAAAAGGAAAATAGGTAGGGAAGTTTTGAAGACTTCTAATTGTCATTAGTTCTGGCCTTCATTGTTGTTTTATTACAGTTTTTAATTGTATTATAACGACCAAATTAAAAATGAATAAATGTGTATTTTTTTTTACTTTTGTTTTTGGAACTTCCTTTTGGTAGGATTTATTGCAAACCGTTACATGATGATATCACCTGTCTACTTCAGCTTGGTAGCGCATTCCATTTGATACTATTAGGATTGAGGCTTCGATATAATTCAGGTTTCGACCTCATGACTCCATGTGGGTAGTAAGCCACTCGTGCATTTATCTACTCAATAAAAATTACCAAAGATGTATAAATCAATGGTCGATGATATAAATCAGCGTATTGGACATTTCCATAGTCGAATAAATATTTTTTTTGTCTTTGCTTGCCGTTTTATATTGATCGAAATCTTCGTGGTACGAGGGCTGCACTAAAAGTATCGGGAATGGAATATTTCCACTGTTCCTGTCATATTAAAATCTTTTTAATTGAAAACTCCTTGGTTTTAAAAATCGAATACCATTTATTTATTTAAAAAAAGATTCTCGGTCTTGTCACGAGGTTTTGTCAAACTTGTTTAGTCGTTGAGAAAATGGAATTGACTCGAGAAAATTCAAGATGATTTATTATGACTTTCGAAGTGGTTTAACACAAAAACAGTGTGTTGACCGGATGATTTCTGCATTTGGTGATGAAGCCCCATCCAAAACCACAATTTATCGCTGGTTTGCTGAGTTTCAACGTGGACGTGTCAAGCTCAGTGATGATCCCCGTCAAGGTCGTCCAAAAACTGCAGTCACCCAAGAGAACGTTGATGCTGTGCGGAAGCTGATTGAGGAAGATCGACATGTGACATACTGCGAAATTCAGGCAACTTTAGACATTGGCATGAGTCAAATACAAATAATCTTGCATGAACAATTAGGTGTAAAAAAGTTGTTTTCCCGATGGATACCGCATTCGCTCTGTGAAGAGCAAAAAGCGGCTCGCGTTACTTGGTGCGTTAGAACTCTCGAAAGATTCCACGCAGGATCCTCAAATGCTGTATACAACATTGTATCAGGTGACGAATCCTGGATATACGCGTACGAAGCCGAAACAAAAAACCAGTCACGAGTTTGGGTGTTCGAAAATGAGTTAAAGCTAACAAAAATTGTTCGTTCACGGAGTGTTGCAAAAAAAATGGTGGCCACGTTTGTCTCCGAAACCGGCCATGTTACGACTATTCCTCTTGAGGGACAAAGAACGGTTAATGCAGAATGGTATGCTAGCATTTGTTTGCCACAGGTCGTTTCTGAACTCCGTAAAGAGAACTGCAACCGCCGCATCATCCTCCATCACGACAATGCGAGTTCTCACACCGCGCACAGAACAAAAGAGTTTTTAGAGCAAGAAAACATAGAATTATTAGACCATCCGCCGTACAGCCCCGACCTAAGCCCTAATGATTTCTATACTTTCCCTAAAATAAAGAATAAATTGAGTGGACAGAGATTTTCATCACCTGAAGAAGCTGTGGACGCCTACAAAACGGCCATTTTGGAGACCCCAACTTCCGAATGGAATGGTTGCTTCAATGATTGGTTCCATCGTATGGAAAAATGTGTCAAATTTCGCGGAGAATACTTCGAAAAGCAATAAATACATTTTTAAATAGTAATGTTGTGTCACTTCGTTAATTCCCGAAATTTTCAGTGCCGCCTATGTATAACGTATGTATGCAATATACATGTATGTAGAACCACTTCATCAACTACGCGTCATAAGTAAAACCTATTGGGTCAGTCTAACTTACTTAGATTGTCAAATGTTAGTTATATAGGATACTTTTTCATGTGCCGTATTCTTCGCGAAACATTTTTCTTCTTAAAACTATTAGAAAAATGCTTTCGTAATTTTATTGGGGTTAAAGTATGAAATTGCCGATTTGTACTGAAAATTTGAAATTCATTTTTTTTTTCATTTAACATATTTATTTAATCAAAATATCTGCCATTATTATCTATACATTGCTGCCATCTAATAGGAAGGTCATTTATCCCTTTGCGATAGAGCTCTGGTGATCTAGATTCTACTAACTGTGTGAAAGCATTTTGTACTGCCTCCTGGGAAGAAAGCTTTTTTATCGTGTAGAAAATTGTCCAAATGGTAAAACGAATAAAATGGTAGTCCGTTGGAGCAAGGTCTCGGAGGGTGAAGAATGGTTTCTAATTTCAGTTCCTGTAGAGTTAAAACGATTTCTCGTGCTGTATGAGGTCTCGCGTTATCATGGAGCAATAATGTTGAAGATCGATTCATGAGTCGGGGCGGTTTTACTGCAAGTTTTACTATCATTGTTCGGAGTTCGGCACAATAGACATCTGCCGTTATTACTTGACCAGATCGGAGAAAGTTATAGTGAATAACTATGCTGAGACCAGCAAACAGTTACCATTATCTTTTTATTGGTAATGTTTGCTTTAGGACACTGTTGCGGCGTTTTATCTGGAGTCAGCCATTGCATTTTTCGCTGACGGTTATCGTAAAGAGTCCACTTTTCATCACATGTCACAACTCGATCCAATATTCCTTCATTTATGTATCGATTCAACAAGGTAACACAAGTTTCAAAACGCGTTTTTTCGAAAGTCGATAATCGATTGTTGCAAATTTTTTTAAAGAAGAACCTCATAGTGGTACCTATTTGAAAAAAATGTTCACTCAAAAATATCAAACCATGAAGGTTCTGTATCAATTCGAAGTACCTATTACAATTAAACGGCAATTTCATACTTTAACCCCTATAATTAACAGAACACACGTACCTATTAGAAAATGCTAATAATGAATATTCTAAAGTTATTTTAATCTATTGCTTCTTCATTCAAGTTTCTTCACATATTGTTTTCTAAATTATACAACTGCATCAACAAGTATTTGTTTTTCGGCGTTTGTTATTCGTGTATTTCGTAGTTTTTTGTCTTTCGGCGATCAGCGATTGTAAAGTTTATTAGGCCTCAGTCAAACGAAACTATGTACCTATAAGATTTAGTTCTAATCAATTTTATGCATGTCCTTTAAATAATATAAAATTACAAAGTGATGCATTGCCATAAATTTGAATGATATTATACAATACTTAGAAATCAAAGAGGATTTTTTATAAGTTTAAAATAGAATACTATTTGGCGGTTCCCTTGACTTATAGAATTACCTATTACGTACATACAACGTTGCTTATTCAGCCGTCTAGCCTCTTTATACGATCTATTAGCATATGCCTGTCTCAATCAAGTTTCGAACTCAATCAATTTAGAATAATTTCAAAGATGATTGATTAATCTCCGTGAAATTTCACGATATGCTCGAAAACTGACGATATTTTTTTTCACTCACGGCACAGCACAGCTCACGGGGCTCAAGCCGGAATGATGCTAACACTGACCCTAGCAAGAGCAGTGCTTCGCAGAATCTACCCGCACTGAGAAGATTCCGCGAGATACTCGGTGGGCTGTTTCTATCGGTTAATTCGCTCGTCGAGCTCTTCGTCGCAAGCGACGTGTTCGACGAGGACGGTGACTGGTGTTTGTGGTACCTAATAACCGTTAATGGATCGGATGGATCCGTAATGACGTTATTGGGCGACGTCGACTGTTTACCATTCGGTCTATAGGATCGGATATGTCGTTTCCAGCGGCCACGACAAGTGGGTTTTCATGTCGTGCTGCCTTTTCAAAGTGGCGCAATGATGCCGACTGTAGATACTTACTGACCGCTGAATGACGTGTTTTGGGCAAACTGACGAAGCGACAAAAGCAAACAAAGAATTACCATTTCAAATTCCCTTAACAGGCTAACACGTTAGGATCAGTTCGTAAAATATTCACTTCACAATCGCCCTAATTTTCGGGTCAGTGCTTGTACGTGGCGGTTCAACAGTTCAATACCCGATTCACTACGCAAGCGACTCAATTTACCCATTACTGTGCGAGTACGTGACACGTTTCGGAACCTGTCCTGGACCTATCTAGAAATGTACAAAAGATATTTCTTCTGAATTTATCATTGTTGAATACGTCAACCTGTTTAAGGGTATTGAATGTATTGATACCATCGCGTTTCAGAAAGTGAATTCAGTATTTATCTGAAACATTCGAAATTTAAATTAGATTTGGGTGGTGTTTTATAAAAAGGGTTCTTTTTAGTACAAATAGTAAGTGCAGCTATCTCTATAGCAGGATTTAAAGTGTGCTGTACCCAATTCTTCTTAGTCGTTTGCACTCTTGGCAGAGTGGTCGTGGTCAACAGTTCGGGTGGTAGTGCACTTCAGAAGACGCCGGTATTCCTCGCGTGCCGCGGTCTTTCTTGTGCACTCTTTGACCGGACCTACCTTTATTTCGTCGGTCCATTGTAACGGTAATCTACCGCGTGGTTTTACACCCTCAATCTTGACCTGCACTAGGAGGTGCTCCACTGAAAAGGAAAGTGAGAATGCGAGTTTGCGAGTGAAAGTGAGAATGCGACCCTGAACGATGGAGGATATATGCTGCTTGATGCCGAGTTCTTGTAGAATTTATGATGTACATACAAGCCTCCAACGTGGCTACGCTACGACGTTTGTAATATGCAGAATCAAGCTCACAGCTCATGATCATTGATTTAAAGGGCCCAAATAATCGAGCTTCTTGCTTTGTCATTTGTTTCGTACAGACGAGGTTTAGACAAAAGAATATGGTGCAATGGTGTACCACTGAAAAGGGAATATCTGATTGTAAGTAGCAACAACAATTTACGGTAAGCATTCTCAGCATCTCATAGGGCGAATTGTGAACCCACAAGGGTAGGTACCGCATTTGAGACTATTTCTGTCGTGAAGCAGTCATATAACATGTGCCGATTTCAATTATGAGACAGGCTTTACACAATAAACCCAGACATATGCCCCTGGAAACGATAACTTTTTGTGATTGTAAATCTCTTTTTTTTTAAATAAAAATCCTTGTGTGTTTTAATATATGTTATTAACTTTACTATAGTGGTACTATCCGTGAGGTAAGTACTGAACACGGCCAATCTCCTTGACCGGAGATTGCAGACGTTCGTGCATTTCCACTTTTGTGATTAGTAATCTAGTTTGGTTGCTAACATTTCCTTCTTTTTCTATCTTTGAAAACAGTTCGGAGATTAGTGTTTATTACTATGTTTTTTTATGAACACGGACCTGTTGTTTTGTAATACGCGTTTGTGACTCTGGTACATCAGTAATGTATATCTATCTATCTGTATAAACATCCATTGTTGGACATAAGTCTCCTAAGTCACGCCGATCTGTACACTGTCAGTTCAACTGATTACTTTTACTGGTGGTAGGACCTGCTGTGAGTCCGCGCGGGTAGGTACCACCGCCCTGCCTATTTCTGCCGTGAAGCAGTAATGCGTTTCGGTTTGAAGGGTGGGGCAGCCGTTGTAACTATACAGATACCTTACAACTTATATCTCAAGGTGGGTGGCGCATTTACGTTGTGGATGTCTATGGGCTCCGGTAACCACTTAGCATCGGGTGGGCTCTGAGCTCGTCCACCCATCTAAGCAATAAAAAAAAAAAAACTTCACAGGAATATTTATATTAGTGAGTTTCAATATTATTATTATTTAAATAAAAATAACAATAAATAGTGAACGAAACCTTTATTTAATTCATTATCTTTTTAAATACAAACATCAAACATACAGCTTAATTTAATGGTATAATAATTTAATCTACAATTAATTAAAGTTAGATTTACGGACATGTTCTTAATTGCTTGGCGAGATATATTTAAATATCTGAATCTATTGTGCAAAAGAAGAGTAATAAAACAAAGGCTTTTGAATAAACTTGTCTAAAACTCACGAGAACTGAACAAAACAATGCTACTTACTAATAATTAATTAAACATACATTCTAATAGACCTATATTATTTATATTTACGCAAATCAATCAAATTGATACAATCACATATAAAATAATACGATATTAAATTTTTGTTGAATGTTGTACTCTTTGTGTGGAAAGATTCAAATGAGACAAAGAAATGATTTATTCTGATGATAATACCGTTAAAATTTAAATTACAGATCGATGAACTTATCAAAGTTAAATTTACTCCTATTATAGTTAATCTTTAAGTATTTTTATAACTAACAAGTTAATTAAATAATTTAAATATACTCCATTTAACTTTATGTTAGATAATACCGAAGTAAAACTAGATTATATCTAAACCGATCATTATAGCTTAATAAATCTCCAAGAAGTGATTATAATTAATTATAATTAGCCTCTTTAATATGACGCCGTCTCTAATTCAAGGTCGACAATCAAGCCTGGACAATCAATATAGTATTTTCGGTTGTACCTAAAATGATAAGTGGAAAAATTTCATTGTCGCCGTAGAAGTGGAAACGAATACTCCACTTTTTATATTGCTTTTTCGGCAGTCGATCGTGCGACCTTTTTGAAGGTTATTAGTCGCCGTCAGTAAAGGCACAAAGCCTTTGCCCAATAAAGTTGGTTGGCGATCTGATTTTAAATTATTACGGGAACTCATAGAACTGGTGACTGATTGGTCATTTACTGGTGCTAGGACTTCTTGTGAGTCCGCACGGGTAGGTACCAACCCCCGGCCTATTTCTGCCGTGAAGCAGTAATGCGTTTCGGTTTGAAGGGTGGGGTAGCCGTTGTAACTATATAGTGAGAGCTTAGAACTTATATCCCAAGGTGGGTGGCGCATTTACGTCGTAGATGTCTATGGGCTCCAGTAAACACTTAACATCAGGTGGGCTGTGAGCTCGTCCAACCATCTAAGCAATATATTTTTTTATCACAGAACTCACAAAAGTCATTGTTGAAAGTGAGCTTCGACCCTCACTGAGCACGGGGCTTTTTAGTAATAAAAATACTACCTACTATTAAATATAATGTATGTAATTTTAATAATCTCAATAATTTTAAGCGATTTGGTTTGTTTTCTATTTCAATATAAATTGATCAGAGTTATTTATATACATATTATACACTCAACTAACGTTTTCTTAGGACGTAGAATATTTTTGTCTACACAAATTTTTCATATTAACAGTTAAATTACAAATGTTAATTACCTAAACGTATCCATTAATTATTTAATTACTAAACCTATTCTGAAATATTCAAAAAATTACAAAGGGTTCATTAAAAAGAACCAATATAAATAATTGTACGATGGATTTTTTAATGTACTAATAGAAATTCTAACTCACAATATCGACATCGGAGTTTGAATATCACCATAAGATATCCAAAGTGTCTGCTTCGTTAAGGCGGTTCCTCGCTAAGAGCATTCGCATGTACTTAGCCCTTCAGCTTCGAGTATTACAGCCAGTAATCTATAATCAGCGGTCAGTAAGTATCTACAGTCGGCATCATTGCGCCACTTTGAAAAGGCAGCACGACTTGAAAACCCACTTGTCGTGGCCGCTGGAAACTACATACCCGATCCTATAAACCGAATGGTAAACAGTCGACGTCGCCCAAACCACGTCGTTACGGATCCTCCCGATTCATTAACGGTGCTTTTAGGTACCACAAGCACCGGTCACCGTCCTCGTCGAACACGTCGCTTGCGACGAAGGGCTCGACGAGCGAATTAACCCATAGACACAGCCCACTGAGTTTCCCGTCGGATCTTCTAGTGGATCGCGTTTCCGATCAGGTTGTAGATTTTGCGAAGCACTCCGCTTGCTAGGGTCAGCGTTAGCATCACTCCGGTTTGAGCCCCGTGAGCTCACCTACTAGTTAAGGTTACGCTGAAATAGGCTCTCAAGGGTATCAGCTTAGGTAGAAAAAATAAATATAATTAGTAATACCTGTGACAGAATGTCAATACGCATCAAAAATGCGTCGGCATTTTGCCGAATTCCAAAAGTTGTGATACCAACTTTTTTTATTGCTTAGAGAAGTCACGGCTCAGACCCACTTAGAGTCAACACAGTCTCGACTCTTTGTTCGCGTACTTAAGGTACATTTCTTCTCGTTCTGAGCGGCAGGTATTATTATTATTAAGATCTTGTAGGCTATTTTAGCGTAGGTATTTTCGCTTTTGTATGGGAATGATGTATCTGTTAACTCGTAACTATTTATTAATCAGTGCTAGAGTTGAGTAGTTACTGGAGCCCATAGACATCAACAACGTAAATACCAAATTGAGACATGAATGTTAAGTCTCAGGCCTACAGTATAACGGCTGCCCCACCTCACAAAAAAGAATATATCTCTGCTTCATCGCGGAAGAAATAACTGGAGTACCTCTGTGGGCTTACTAGACCAATATTGGTTCTCTAGTTTTTTGTTTTACGTAAATAGCATAAATTAATAAAATATTTACACTTTCAACTCAACTTTTTGTTCGGCGTTGTAACAACGCGATTTGACTACACGCGAAAGAATAAAATAAAATTTTGGATTGTCATATTACAGTCAAATGCTTCTTCTAATGAGAGATCGACTATAGAACAAACAATTCTTTAACTTAATTCTACGAATATACGGCATTTGGCGGCTTCACAATCCACCAAATTAAAATAAGTAAAATCACATAGAAAATCTTTACAAAATAAATAAAAAACAGAAAAAGGTTGTTATTTTTCTTTTAATCGAATAAACAAGCAATAAATTTACAGCACAATTGCAAAACTGTAATAAATTTGAAATAGCGTTTCGTCTATTGTTACGAGTGTAAAAAATGATTAATGATCTGGTTCGGCGGGCAATTAATATTGAACTGTAGTGTATTTAAAATGTCAAACCTTAGAGAGAAGATAGAAGGCAAAAAGCATTGATTATGGACACTTAAAGTTTAATAATAATTGCACAACGCTTTTTAATTTTCTTCGGGGAGTCTTATGATTTAGCCGAATGTTATAAACGAGAAAGTGTATTTACTTACCTACGCTTTGACGTCAGCACTCAATCGATCATGAATTTTTTCGTAAACTTTGTCATGGCTACCGAAAAGAAGACAGATTACCTTTCATTCAGAGAATAGTTATTTTCGAGAAACATATATTTTTCTATATTAATGCGAATAATCCACTAGTAAAAGCTAGTAAAGTTGTAAACAAAAATTTGGGGAATACGGTTAAATCAATTATCGAGAACTGCTAAACATTTCACCCGTAAATAACAATAAGTTACGGTAATTATATCAAATAGTATAACATAAACTTTCCCTGTTATGTTAATAATAATAATTGTTTCACGCTTCATGTTAGTTTGTTCATATAAGGACGAAGTGGGTTATGTAGCACAAAAGTCAAACTTACAATGATCTTATCTATGTACAAAGAGTTCGATGTAGCGGCAGAGATCGCCAAACATGATAAATCTAGGTCGCATTGATAATATATTATTGGCAATTCTTGCACTACGCAAGTTCTGTATAATCTCATTGGGACTATTGCTGTATCGTACCCATTACTAAAAGAAACTCCAATATTACTCCAATGTTACTCCACTTCCAATGTTATCGTTGAAATAATAAGTTTCTTTATTTTTTTTTCGTTATTTTTCGTTGTGAAGATGAACCACGAAAAACAAATTCAAATCTCGAAAGAAACAGTAATTAGCCATCAAAAATTTTAATATGTGGACTTCAGTGAGAAATATAAAAAATGTCATGCATTTATTAAAATATATCAAAAACGAATTTTGTCATTTTCAGATTTTGTTAAGCAATGAAGGGTCAATCAGAATTGAGTCAATAAAGTATGTTAGAGATCGCTTCTATTGTGATACACCTACATATACTAAGACTAGAAGTGTTTTACAAATAGTTAGATATAGTACAGATTTAGTATTTACTTATATTATTTATTTTTAGGCTTATTATTAAGTAATTAGTATAGCAACTAAAGTTTGTTTTTTTTCGTTTTTTTTTTAGAAATAATTTACGTTAATCTACTGTTAAGGCGGTACAATAAAAATCTAAATTAGTATCAGTATAATAAAATGATTAAACAAGTATAATGGTAACGAATCATACCAAAAGGAACGTATTACCAGCTTAAAATCTTATACTTGCTCGATCGTATGACCTACCGCTGTTTTTCTTAATAAATATAAATGTCTCGAGTGACTTACCGTGATACATCTATCAATAATTCAGCCCACAGACGGCCAATGCTGGACATAGACTTCGCTCTAGCCTCGCCACAACGACCGGTTCTGCGCTGTCCGCATCCAGCGGATCTCCGCGGACCTCAATAGGTCGTCGGTTCACCTTGTTTGAAGCCTACCCACGCTACGTCTTCCGGTAGGTACGCGGTCGCCACTCGTAATCTTTTCGGCCTCAAGACCCATCTGTTCTACGAGCAATTTACCCTACTTACTACCATTTTATCGTCGCAATCCTTTGGGCTATCGAGGTTAAGGTGGATTTCCTGCGAATCGCCTCACACCTGATTTGATCTCGTAAGGAAACTCTGAGCATAGCCCTCCCTATTGCTCTCTGGGTGACTTTGAGCGATCGTGACACATAATGCCGCAGTCTTATATGAATGGAAAGATGGTTTTCAGATACTTGAAACTGCAACATTAGCTGAATTGAGAAGGATGAAGAACGGATTATCAATCCGTACGAGGTTCCTATATGACATACCATTGTTAATTTTACTGCAAGGATGTCGTGAAACGACACATGAAGAGATGTGATATAGAGCCCTCTCAATGGGAGCGCTTGGCAGCACAGCGGCTAGAATGGCGCAGGATGGTGAACAGCAAAGTACGCGAGTTCGAGGATCAGCGTAAAGCTGACCTTGATTACAAACGCGACCAGTTGAAGGCCCGCCTACCTGCTGCCATAAACTATAATTATGAGAACGGCGTGCTTATGTGCCCTCAATGCGCAAGGAGTTTTGCCGCAAAGATAGGCTATATAAGCCATCTTCGAGCACACGAGCGCCAAATCGACGGATAGGAGTCAAAGTGGTCGCCATGGCCGAAATCGGTCGGATGAATCATCAATTTTACTGCAAGTCTCTACGGACAGTTAATTTTTTTGTTTTGTTTTCAGTGTACAATTTAGATTGCCAAACTATGATTTGCAGTTCGAAATCGCATAGTCGGAGATCATCGGATATTTTCTAAAGTAATTTAATCCATGTTAAATCTTGAATCAACTGATAAATCTCTAAATTAAGATTAAGATTTTCGATAGGAATATTAATTGTTTGAAAGAACTTTGAAGATATATTCAATCGTCATTTATTAATTTGGAAATAGAGTTTATTCTGAATTATTTTTCAAGAATAATTTTCATGAGAATTATTCTGTTTCTTTAACGTATCCCAATCACATTTAAATTTTAATTTATTAAGAGAGCTAACACGCCTGAGAGAAATTATGGAATCGAATCTCAACCGCGTATTTTAGAGATTCTGACGACGCTTTTCACATTAAATTTTCACGAATTCCCGATGTTTCTACCCGTGATCATAACACTTGTAACGCGTCGAAATATAAGAAACTCATTAAATTTGAAAATCGTCGTAAGAGCCCGTTAAAACAGCGTGTATAATGTAAATTGCCGCGTAAGTTTAAAACAACTCGCACCGTATTTGAGAATCACTGTAGCAGTTTGATTTATAATTTCATTTAACGTATATAAATATTCTTTTATGTAGATCTACCAACTCTAAATAATCAAAGTATATAAGACCCATCAAGAGTTTTCGGAATATCTACATTTAATTAACTGTGTTTGCTTGCGTCCTTTGAAAATGTATATCTGTGTTATATTTGGCAATCTTTACTAGAAAATCCTGAAATGTTTAATTACGCAATCATGTCACAGTGAAAACCTTAAAGTCACATAGTTCCTCTTCTTCTCCAATGCAATACGGGGTCGGGTCCTTTACGTAATCGACTTTGCTGATAAACGAGACCCTTGTCTCTCTGGTTCGGCTGGTAGTAGAATTGACGGGAGTAGCTTCGCGGCAAACAGTGTCGAAGTGTCCGGTGCGGGAGCGATGACATTTCCTGCTGCAGAGCAAGGTTTCACGGAACGCGTGACGGTACCTGAATGAGAAATTTTATTATTATAAAACTGTAGGCAGCGGCTTGGCTCTGCCCCTGGTATTGCTTATGTATATGGGCGACGGTAACCACTCACCATCAGGTGGGCCGTATGCTCGTCTACCTACACAGGCAAAAAAAAACATTTTTTTTATTGCTTAGATGGGTAGACGAGCTCACAGCCCACCTGGTGTTAAGTGGTCACTGGAGCCCATATACATCTACGACGTAAATGCGCCACCCACCTTGAGATATAAGTTCTAAGGTCTCAAGTATAGTTACAAGTATAGTTACTGGTGGACCTCTTGTGAGTCCGCACGGGTAGGTACCACCATCCCGCCTATTTCTGCCGTGAAGCAGTAATGCGTTTCGGTTTGAAGGGTGGGGCAGCCGTTGTAACTGTCATTAGTATTTTATTTTATTGCGTAGATAAGTAAGTTGCTCCCCACTTCCCATCTGGCGGTCAGCTGTTACCGGCACCATAAGCATCACAATTTGAATGCCGCTCCCTGTCTGAGATGTGGGAACGAAGTTTCAATTGTATTATATTGTTACGCCGGTAAGAGTAACGCCATCTATCGCCGAATAGTCGAACGAATATCGAAGGATCTAGTAGCACCTAGAACGCTCGAGAAGTACAACGCCATATATTGTTAGATAGCGGAAACACAATACTAGAGATGTGTGGAATATTCTCGATAATTCTAGGAATGTGGTATCGGCTATGAAATCGTTGCAGGGACGGCACGCAGTTAGTTAGTAATCGGAACTACTCGAAGCGAAACAGCGAATGGATCACCTGAAGCGAAGCGGAACAAGCGAATTGAGAGTTTGAAAGTGTTTGTTGAGTGCTTTAAGTGTTCTAAGTGTTGAATACAGTGTTAACTTGTAATTCGGTAAAATTTTATTTATCCCGAACCCCAGCACGTAGCAATATAATCGCTATCCCATACGTAACGTCGTTGTCTTCACAATCAAGTATTCGGCGCGTGATGAGATCAAACTCAATGCTCAGAAGTGTTATCTCAAAATTTTGTTTTAAAACTAATTGTTTTAGTGCGATTTCAATGCTGCTTAGAGCGGTAAACGAGCTCACCGTTCACCTAGGATTAAGTATGAAGCTCAAAAACATAGGTCATTCCATGATCATGATTTTCCTTATTTATTAACTGCCAATACAATTATAACTAGTCAGGTCGTAAGTATTGTCACACAGTAAAAACTTTTCTTTTAGAATGCTGGCCACAAAAAAGTTTATTGAATTCGAATTTCGAATTGTTCATGAAAATAAAAATGTATACTTTTAGAATTTTACTCATTTTCAAATATGGAGTGGACGCTTAAAGAAGACCGTGTTGCAGTTATTGCGTTGCATCGTTGCGGTTACGCGCCAATTCAAATTTTTAACATACTGAAAATTTTGAATATAACCAAAAGATTCGTTTATCGTACCATCAAACGATACAATGAAGACTCTAGTGTAGATGATAGGTCAAGAAGTGGTCGCCCTCGGTCTGTTAGGACTCCAGCAGTGATAAAAGCTGTGAAGGCGCGAATTCAAAGAAATCCCAAACGAAAGCAAAAACTGTTGGCCCTTCAGATGGGGTTAAGCAGAACCACGGTGAAAAGGGTGTTAAATGAAGACTTAGGGCTTCGGGCATATCGAAGAAAAACAGGACATCGTTTGAATGCTCGTCTAATGGACCTGAGACTGAAGAGATGCTGCGCTTTGTTGAAGCGGTACGCGGGAAAAAAATATCGGGAAATTCTTTTTTCGGATGAAAAAGTTTTTACCGTAGAAGAGAGCTACAACAAACAAAATGATAAGGTGTACGCACACAGTAGTGAAGAAGCGAGCAACCGTATTCCGCGTGTCCAACGAGGTCATTTTCCATCCTCGCTCATGGTATGGTTGGGAGTTTCTTATTGGGGCTTAATAGAGGTACACTTTTGTGAGAAAGGTGTAAAAACGAATGCAGTTGTGTATCAAAATACAGTCCTGACCAACCTTGTGGAACCTGTTTCTCATACCATGTTCAATAACAGGCAATGGGTATTCCAACAAGATTCGGCGCCAGCTCATAGAGCGAAGAGCACACAAGACTGGCTGGCGGCGCGTGAAATCGACTTCATCCGGCACGAAGACTGGACCTCCTCCAGTCCAGATTTGAATCCGTTAGATTACAAGATATGACAACACTTGGAGGAAAAGGCGTGCTCAAAGCCTCATCCCAATTTGGAGTCACTCAAGACATCCTTGATTAAGGCAGCCGCCGATATTGACATGGACCTCGTTCGTGCTGCGATAGACGACTGGCCGCGCAGATTGAAGGCCTGTATTCAAAATCACGGAGGTCATTTTGAATAAACTTTAGTGTCATAAGAATCTATGTTTTGTTAAGTTCATTTTGGTATATGAATGGTTACATAATGAATAAACTTGTTTCAATTATTTTACATTAAACATGTGACAGAATTTATGACCTGACTAGGTATATTTTTGTAAAAAAACGCAACATACATATTCCATATTGTTACCCCCATTAATTAATTCACATCGATGTCAACATTACTAATAATAATATTTTTTATTGCTAATATAGGTGCACGAGCTCACGGTCCATGGACATCAACCACGTCAATGCTGCCATCCACCTTGAGACATGAGTCCTAAGTCTCAGTTGTTACTATAAAAGACTTGCAGAGATGGCACGGAGTCAGTTAGTAATCGGAACTACTCGAAGCGAAACAGCGAACGGATCACCTGAAGCGAAGCGGAAGAAGTGAATTACTTGGTGTAAAGTGTTCTGTAAGTGTTCTAAGTGTTAATACAGTTTCAATTTATACTTTGATAGAATTTTTATTTATGCCGAACCTCAGCGCGTAATAATACCTTTCAATATCGTTAATGTAGCTATTAAGCACCGAGATAAGGACCCAACAAATGTTCATCACACGAATGTTTCCCGATGTCAGTCATTGACTAACATCCCTACTAATATATAAATTTTAATGTGAATGTAAGTTTGTTTGTTACGCTTTCACGCGAAAACTACTCAACCGATCATCATGAAACTTTGTACACATATTCTTGGAGGTATTAGAAATAACATAGGATACTATCTATTAGAAAAAAATTTTTTTTTTTACGAAAAATTAAAAATTTGTTTGTCAAAAAATCTCAAAACCTAGCTTCTTCAACGCCATCTACCGGTTCAGTAACGAAGTTCCAATCCTGAGCTCCAATACTGTAAAAGAAGTCGCGGGCAACATTTTGCGTTACGCCAAAGTAACTATTCCACGCGGACGAAGTCGCGGGCAAATGCTAGTAGTACATAAAAAAGTTACAACAGAGAAAGCTGTCACTAAAACACTGCCTGTATCAAAATTTCTTCCAGCAGTCAGAATATACATCAAATACAATTTTAGCTGGAGGCGTCCGAGTTACAAAGTTACGAGGGTTAACTGGTATTTGTGTACGTGCAGCTGACATAGTATTATCAAGTGTAAAACATATCCTGTATGTGTTTTCGAACAATTTCCGGGATCAACAAAAATGTTGTGTAATAGAACCGTAATATTCTTCGTAATAAAGAACATAAGAGCACATAGAGAGAGATACCTTTAGAATTTAGCAGTAGGCAGTGTCCATGAGCCACAATGACTATTTAGTACCAGGTAAGTCCTTTGTAGTCTGCCTACAATGGCAATAAAAGTCTTATTTGCGTCTTGAATTAATCAAGTTCCGGTTTGAATAATGATCGATACTTGAAACCCTCTTTTTAAAGGTGGGCAGCGGTGATACTACCTGACCCGTGAGTGCATTTGCTATGGTAATTGAAAATTCGTGAAATCCCACAGAAAATTGCTGTCATAGAGAACTCTCACCGTATTCTCACACGCTTACATTTGTGGAATTCTAATTATAGGAATAAATTAATCATCGGATTTGCAGCCCCGTGACTTGAAAATAAATTATAGTCGTTTCGACTTTAATAAAACTTTAGCTGCGTTTGTTTTAAATTCATATTAATATGATTATGTATGTATTTTTTGTCCACGGAATAGTTTAGTTTGGGTTTACACTAAGGCAACATTGTTTGCTTACTTAGGGAACGTTCTCACCTCGTGAATCGCCTTTCCGACACCAAGAGGAACAGATAGGACGCTTTTCTAAGATAATTTCAGTAGGTTCAAATTATTTTCATTTCTCAAACATTCAAATCAACCTGTAATCTTAGGAGAATAGAGTATTTCTAGTATTTTTTTGCAGCTTTTCCGAGTCCTAATTCGTAGACATAATTTATAAGTACCTATACTTTTACGGTTTAATCTCGTTTTTTTTAATAGAAATTACATTATTTCTGTCATTTCGAATTCATTACAGTTTTCGTGCTCGTAGACTACAGTCACGTTTAGTTGGTAAAAACAGTTTTAATCAGAGTATTTCTATTTAAAAATAACCATTTGTGCCTATAAGAACATAGCTGTGTGTATTTTTACCGTAGAAAATGCTTGGTTATGTACATGTAACATGCAACTCTACTGATTGCTCAACAACAAAAGATTCGTCGTTAAGAACGTTATTGTCACTCAAATTATAAAAATTATAGCATTAATTTAATAATATCATTGCCTTACCTTATAACCTTATACTAGTCGTTGACAACAATCTTCACCTATGAAGGCTAAGAATTATTTATCATTGAAGTCAACGCGTAATCTTAAGCGAATATTATTACCCTGAATCTCAAAAGTACGTTGTCCTAGTCTATGTGCTGATTTTCAACATTCAGTAGAGTGCAAAAATGCATATTGAATATAGCTAATAATTTATCATTTTTATAGCTAGATTTTTTAATCATTCCGTTCTTCAAGGTTTTGAGGAGTTGTATTTGATAGGCAGTTATCTCGTTACCCCTCAGACGTTATCCAACTCAAAACCCATGAGCAATGATTAACTAGCCATCTGTTATGCCGAATACTTGTCCGCCACTATTGCCTTATTTAAAAAAATCTGTCAGACAAAAAAAACCCGCCAAAAAAATTTGTGTACATAGTTTCCAGTCGAAGAACGTCTTATTGTGAGTATGTACTACAACCCTTTATTTAGATGAAGTTGTAGTGGCATCAGGCCCTATAAATACGCTAGTGGCTGGTCTGCTAATTAGTATACAAATTAAGCTCTAAGCAGGGTTGTTGAAAATGAATAAGCAGATGAATTGCGGAAACTTGTTCGTTCATTGTTTCTTCGAAATTAATTTACAGAATAAACTTTCGACGGAATTTTGTACCGTACTTGCGGTGGCCCAGAAATACTTTAGTCGTCATTAACTCCAAGCGCTAACGAAAAATATTTTGATGCTTTTGTAACAGACGCTAGTAGATAGATAGAGGAATAAAAGCGAAGGAAGAAAAGAGATAAAAGGAATTGTAAAATTAATGAAATCTATATTAACTTGAATGGGGGTGTACTTATACTGTTGGAGGTCACATTACACGAGGACAGGGCTTAGAGCGCGTGCAGAAGTAAGCCAAGGGTCTAAGTGTTTTTCTTTCTGTCCCTTTTTATATGATTTCATACGTGTGTGGAAATGTTGGGGTTATTACTTAGTAAACTTTTGCACAGAACTTTTGACTATCCATAACAGTTCCGAATCCAAAAACCGGTCAATACCGAAACAAAAGTGTCGGGTCATTCCTAATCGTATCAAGTAACGTGACGTCACTGTATTTGTTAACAGATTTGTTGAAGTTACAACTGCCATACACGACGGTCGTCTTTAGTTCAAAAGTTTTGGTTTTGGAGGTCCTCAAAGGGAAGATTCTCCACCGAACGGATGAAATTGCTCGTTAGACCGACCGACATGGTTCAAATATTGTTGCTAGGAACTTGTACACACGTATCTTAAAAATGTCGAGATTTAGGCATCTGTCTACTACGTTTTTTTTTATTGCTTAGATGGTTGGACGAGCTCACAGCCCACCTGGTGTTAAGTGGTTACTGGAGCCCATAGACATTTACAACGTAAATGCGCCACCCACCTTGAGATATAAGTTCTAAGGTCTCAAGTATAGTTACAACGGCTGCTCCACCCTTCAAACCGAAACGTATTACTGCTTCACGGCAGAAATATGCAGGGTGGTGGTACCTACCCGTGCGGACACACAAGAGGTTCTACCACCAGTAAAAGTTCTTCACCACAGTTCTTCTTCTTCGTCGTTTTCTTCATTACTGAAGGTCGTGTCCCTGAAACTTGACCGTGGCCTGTCTCGTGAGCTGTTTCCACCTCGTCCGGTCCTCAGCTTCTCGAATGGCGGTTGCTACTGGCAGCCTAGTAAGGGCGGTTATTTGATCACATTAACGGCTAGGAGAAAGGCCGAGGACAGTTCATGGACCCCAAAAAAAATTTCGACGTTATTGACTATCTAGAACGTGAATAAAGGATAATTTGGTATTATTATTTTTTCATGTGTTTATATCAAACAATAAATTCGTGAAACTTTTCTTCTTCTTCGTGAAATGTAACTTTTTAATGAACCGAGTTTATTAGTAACTAGCGACCCGCCCTCGCTTCGCTTCGGAAACATTAAAACACACATGAAACCAAAAAAATAAAATAATTTTTTTTTTTTAAAAGTAGCCTATGTTCATCAGGGACAATGTCGGCTTCTAATGGAAAAAGAATTTTTCAAATCGGTCCAGTAGTTTCGGAGCCTATTCGAAACAAACAAACAAACAAATATTTCCTCTTTATAATATTAGTATAGATAAGTTGGAACCCGATCGAACATAAATCGAACCACGTTGAATTTAATAAAAACAATAGATAAATACCGATCTCTTTTCTCAACAAAGTAATTATTGTGTTAACAAGAAAACTTGATACTTTCTCTCTGTACTTGTACCCTTGATTATCCTTGTAAAACTTTCTTTTCACAAACTATGAGAAACTTTTGCTTTATTAAAAACAAATAATTACAATGTAGACGAGCAGTTGAACTTTTCACCCGTCTTCTATTAAGCAAATTTAGTTAAGTATAATGTTTTAATGTGACAAACAAATGTTTTAAGATTTTGAGTTATTTCGTTGTTTTTTACAGATTAGTGCATTCAATTTTTACTGGTGGTAGGACCTCTTGTGAGTCCGCACGGGTAGGTACCACCACCCTGCCTATTCCTGCCGTGAAGCATCAGTGCGTTTCAGTCTGAAGGGTGGGGTAGCCGTTGTAACTATACTGAGACCTTAGAACTCATATCTCAAGGTAGGTGGCGGCATTTACGTTGTAGATGTCTATGGGTCCACTTAACACCAGATGGGCTGTGAGTTCGTTCACACAACTAAGCAAAAAAAAATTAAATTCACAAAAATACATCAAAATTAATATAACGCCAGGCTTTCATAAAATAAACTCATTAAATAATAATAAAAGGTCAAATAATAATAATAAAAGTATAGAGTTAGCTGTTACCCGCGATTTCGCCAGCGGGTGAAGGAAAAGTGTCCGTCTAGTTTCCCGTGGGAATTACGTGTTTTTTCGTGATAAAGTGTACGCTATGTCACTTAAAAAAATCATGTAAATCCATTACTTTATTTCGACATGAAAGAAGGAAAAACAAACACGCTTTCACATTTATAACATTAGTAAGTTTGGAAGTATAGATAATTAAGATAAAATAAAAAAGGAAAAATAAATTAACGAAAATAATAAAGTAATGTATGTACGGTCAGCAGTTTATCGAGCAAACTTGTTGTTCAGGGTATGGTCAACGGTAAAAGACCTCGTGGACGAAGCCCCATGCGCTGGACTGATCAAGTGGAAGACCTTACCAACACCCCTTTTAAAGAGTGCGTGCGCCAAACCTCAATTATGGAGAACAGCTGTCAAGGCTATAAATAAACCACCATGACCCATGATCACGTATTCCACATGACCAAGACTTCTCTGCCAAGAGTAACAGACTATGACGATGATGATGATGTAAATAATGTCTGTATTATTATTTTTTTATTGCTTAGATGGGTGGACGAGCTCACAGTCCACCTGGTGTTAAGTGGTGGTAAGGAGCCCATAGACATCTACAACGTAAATGCGCCACCCACCTTGAGATATAGTTCTAAGGTCTCAAGTATAGTTTTACAACGGCTGCCCCACCCTTCAAACCGAAACGCATTACTGCTTCACGGCAGAAATAGGCAGGGCGGTGGTACCTACCCGCGCGGACTCACAAGAGGTCCTACCACTAGTAACATTATATTCGATTTCCAACTTTAAAGCAACGCAGATATGCAGAAGCAAAAGTTAAGAACAGAAAACAGATAAAACACACCAATTTCGTTGTACGAGAAAAAAATAGGAAATTTTAATAAGCAAGTTTTCTAACATTAAATTTTGTAAAACAGTTCTATCTGTCCCTTTTTACTGAAAGGCAGCTCAGGAATTTTCAATTATGCTAGTCGGTATTTTCCGAGCCTAGTAGGAGTATTACGTGAAAACAGCCAATAGCTTTTTATAATCGGTTATTGAAAGGGCACAACCCTTTAAGAGTTTGGCAATATTTGACTACTAAAATATGCAATTAAACAGATATGATATTTTAACAGGTAAGTACCACGGTCCTGCCTATTTCTGCCGTGAACCGTGAAGCAGTAATGGTGGGTCGCGTTTCCGATCCGGCGGTAGATTCTGCGAAGCACTGTTCTTGCTAGGGCCAGTGTTAGGAACACTCTCGGTTTGAGTGAATGATTTATTTTATTTATTTATTTCAGGCAACAACAATAAATCCATATGTGTACATAGTATCATTGAAACGTACTTAAGATTACCAAAACCAATCAAATAAAAAAGATACATTTATTTATTTATTTAATCAACAATGTTTCAACAGCATTTAACTAGACACAGGGTACAGAGGATGTTTTCCCAAACATGAGCCAATTAAAGAAACACATTATGTTTCCAAAAAATGTTAACATAATTAATGAACACAGGTAGTCCAATTAAGGTAAAGGCAGTTAAATAGGTAGATGAATCTGATTGTGTTGTGTCGATATGTGTAAGTGCGTGTGAGTGTAATAAAGTGGTTGGTTTACATGGACGCTCGAATTGATTATGAACGTTGATTGTTAATTGTAGAACACCCAAAATACTTTAAAGATTATTATTTTTCTATTTAAAATAATTATCAGTTGAATACAATTAAAATATTTCATTCAACTGATTGATACTTTTTGAGCCCTGCGAGCTCACTACTGCTTGTTCGGTGAATCTAGAATAACCCCTAGAGGTTACTAGAATAGGTAGGAAAAAAGTGTTTGGTTTGAAAGGTGGAGCGGCCGTTATACAATAAATACAACCGAGACTTCGAACACATGACTAAAGGTGGGCCGTCGCCTACCGTATTTACATTTTTGATACGGGCTCTGGTAACCACTTAACACCAGATGGGCCTTAAGATCGTTCACCTAAACGACAAACATCCAAAAACCACAAAAAAAATATTCACGAAGGTAATAATAGCTGTCTAATACCTGATATGGATATTCAATACATCCGGTGATCGTAATCAATTTGTGCACACGTGTCTGGTTGCTGCCTGCGTGTTAATCTTGTTTTGACAATATAATAGAACGGAATTCATTAAGGGGAGAGATATGTATATACGTTCACCCATGCGTCCTCTCAGTTGATATAACGGAATATTTATACTCAACCCTCATCTACTTTGTGTCATTCCCAAAATATATTTAGCTAGAAAGCGTTGGGTTCTATTAGGTTAGCAAACATTATTGTTAATTAAAATTGGCTGGTGTAATAGATATAGTTAATTGTTTAAGTTAACTCTCTTTTTTTCCGACCTAAGCTGATAGCCTTGAGAGGCTATGTCAGCGTAACCGGGCGAGTAGGTGAGCTCACAGGGCTCAAACTTGACGTTGTTGCTAACACGAACCCTAGCAAGAGCCGTGCTTCGCAGAATCTACCACCGGATCGGAAACGCGATCCACTGAGAAGATCCGGCGAGAAAGTCATTGGGCTGTGTCTATGGGTTAATTTACTCACCGAGCCCTTCGTCGCAAGCGACGGCTTCGACGAGAACAATGACCGGTGCTTGAGGTACCTAAAAGCACCGTTAGGAGGATTCGAAATGCCGTGGTTAACTATCAATTATTGTAATTAATTTTCTTTAGTAGAGCAAATAAATTGTTTTCACTATCGATGAAATTATCTTAATTTAAATTAAATTTTGTGTTTGAGCAATCAGTAGAACTCGACATGGGATTGTCCATTGACACCAAATATACGCTGTATCGATACATACGAATTGTTACATAAATGTGTTGTTATAATTGTAATTAATTTTACTAATTTTTCATTCGATTAGTTTTCGTGGCCACCACATGGGTTAATCTGTGTGCTCAATGCGAGTATTTTAACGTTCTCGATAGCGTAAAAGTTAACTCAGATTTGTTGCGCTATCGAGACGTTAAAAAACTCGCACTAAGCACACAGTGGGCCGGTCGGTTATTTAAGATGCCGAAAATTATAAGCACGAAATAAAATCGTAAAAATAATTTTAATTTGAATGACAAAATATTACCTTTCTACATTACCTCTACCACCTTCAAATATTACCAAAGTATTCCGTATTTATTTACTATAAACCGTGTCCAAGTTTTCCTTTTGCTTTAAATTTTAGGCAAATATTACAAGTATGTGAACATACTTACTCGAAATGGGAGATCCATTTGAATTTATTGTTATATCTTCGAATTTTGTCGCAGTAGTGAGACGAAATATGTTATTCCAGTTATGAGACCTATCTCTTATGTTATTAAGTCTAATATTTCATATTACTCGCCGTAAATAAATAAAGCTTTGAATTATTTTTTTCTGCCTAAATAACTAAACCTAAATTTAAAGTAAACAATAGCAGACGAGTTCCACCAGTACAGAATTTTGTAACCAAAACCGATAATGCCGGAAGTTCAGGTCAATATTGACGTTTGAAGCTTCTAGTTAGGGTTTCATTGAATATCGGGAAAATAATTTACCGACTATGCGACCTTCATTTCTGTTATGAAAAACAATTGGGCTTTCAGTATACTTGAATCCAATATTAATATACTTGCGTTTCTCAAAGATGTTTTGTTTTTAGTCGTAAACAAGAAATAGGCGTCGTAAATAAGGAGTAATTGATAGTTATGGGCAGAGCCTAACAAATTGCCCTGAACTTATTATTAGGTTTTTTACGCAATATCTACAAGAGAGCCTATTTCCTTTTTGACATGATTCACGTTTGTACTTTTTTACGAGGACGGTTTTACTGGTGTCCTGGAGGCCTTTTCAGTTTCACCAGGATAGGTGGACAAGCATGAGGCAGGAGGGTTGGGATTCGCTAACAACTAGCTGCCTGAACGCTTCCGATGAAGACCATATAGCTCAGAGCAGCTTTTTTTTAAAAATTTATTGCTTAGATAGGTGGATGAGCTCACAGCCTATCTGTTGTTAAGTGGTTACTGGAGCCCACAGACATCTAGCTTTTCCTTCCACTTTGTCGGTAATGAGTAGTTTTTCGAGATTGTCATTTTATATGTCTTTGTATGTATATTTCTAAATGTATAGATGTAAGGAATTTGTGTATGAACATGTATGTATGTATGTATGCGTGTATGTGTGTATGTGTATTTATATTGCATTTGTTTATATTTATATTCAATTGATTGGTACACCGCGTGTAATTACTTTCCAAACGATTCTTTTCCACCTGATGATTTTCTGGAAGAGATAGATCAATCACTCTTAGCGGTAAGACCGCCAATTGTACTTTGTTTTGTATTTAATTTTTCGCATTGGTTCTTTTGTTGGTGTACAATAAAGAATGCTCTCTCTCTCTCTTTATATCATTTTATTCAAATTACTTGACGGTATATTCTATTGTCGAGAGTCAGACAACTGTGACAGCGGGATTTTAAAAAAATTCTACAATGTACAGTTTCTGTTTGTAATACTCCAATATATTCGGGAAATTAAAAGTAAGCTCAATGCTTTTAGTTGTTGTTTATTAGTATCTCATTGTCATTACATTTTGTGCGAAGTTTTCCCCCAAACATTTCTTATTATAATTAAATTACCGTCGTTGTGTATTGTAGGTTTAATAATTTATAAATTCGAGTCTTCAATTTTGTACGAGAGTCCTTGAGTTGGTCTCTTTTGAATTACTTACATTAGAAATATTTTGTGATGAAATTATTAAAAGGCAAAAGTACTTAAATTCAATCAAAAATATTAAAATAAACATAAATAAAGTATTGTGTTTTCGTCATTATAAGACGTCGTCGCCATCTTGAACTTATTATTGTTCATTTTTTTTATTGCGTAGACTCTCGGCTCAACTGGTGTTAAGTGGTCACTGGAGACCACAGACATCACCACGTGAACACCTCTATCCAACTGGTTACAGGAGGTAGTCTTAATTGTACAGCATTATGGCTGTCCCGTCCTTTAAGCCATGACGACCGCTTTTTATTATTATTAAATATTTATTTCAGTAAAGAGACCACACATTTTATTAGTATCTTATATCTATAAGCGAACAATTCTTGTATATAAATATATATATATACATATATATATCAATCTGAATCTCGGAAACGGCTCCAACGATTTTCATAAAATTTAGTATACAGGGGATTTCGGGGACGATAATCGATCTAGCTACGATTTATTTTCAGAAAAAGTTGTTTTATTCGTGTTTTCAATAATCAACTTTATCGATAATTTTGATTTTTTCTTTAAATAACCAGTTCATATTTTTTTATTATTCTGTCGGTAAGATTGAAAAATATTATTTATATTTCATCATTTTATCAATATATAATTTGTATTTAAATATAATTTCGAAAAAACACAATTTATTAAAAAAAAATTTGGTCATCCAGGTACTTACTTATAATCTATGTTAGTAACTTAAAAACCTAACACATTACAATCTGACTATTGAGTCTTTCCCAAATGTGAATATTCCCAATATGAATCTACCTGCAGATAGATGAAAAAGGAACAAAAGCTGAACTATAATTTCAGGCGACTTTTACTACCGCTGTCCAATTCACCTATCCCCTATTTATACATAGAATGACAGCAATGCCACAGAGCTATATTTAAAACTAGCGACCCGCCCTCGCTTCGCTTCGGAAACATTAAATTTTATTATTGATAGGCGAGTCCCGCCATGATGCGCGCGGTACGACAATAACTGCGGATGACGCCGCGGGGCGAAGTTAGTCTAAAAAAAGTAGCCTAAGTTACTCCTTATATCATCAGCTACCTATTAGTGAAAGTCTCATCAAAATCGGTCCAGCCGTTCCAGAGATTAGCCGGAACAAACAGACAGACAGACAAAAGTTGTAAAAAAATGTTATTTTGGTGTATGTACCGTATATACATTCATATGCATGTAGTAAAAAGCTGTTATTTCAATACTACAAACAGACACTCTAATTTTATTTATATGCATAGATTAGATACTAAAAAACTTAATCGCAGGGAACAGTATTAAATTAAAAGTTTTCACCGTGAATCTCCATTTCTGAACAAGCGCTACTTCGAAATCACAATCGTACGGGTGCATGTAGTAAAAAGCTGTTATTTCAATACTACAAACAGACACTCTAATTTTATTTATATGCATAGATTAGATACTAAAAAACTTAATCGCAGGGAACAGTATTAAATTAAAAGTTTTCACCGTGAATCTCCATTTCTGAACAAGCGCTACTTCGAAATCACAATCGTACGGGTAATTAAAGGTAAACTTCTGACATTTATTGGGTCCGTGAGAAAATAGATTGCTTCCGAATTGTTCTGGCGTGTGCGATATTTTACTTGTATTCTAAACTGCGGTATCTACGTTGCATGTAGGTATTTACAGCCCTTAAGGCGATTGAGTGGGGGTTCTGCGGTAGACCTTTTGTTGCACTCAATGTCTAAAAAATTTTACTGCCTAAACAATGTAAAGTTATCAGCAAAGTCCAGGAAAAGCACAACCTAAATGCCATCTTGAGTCGATGTCTCAATTGTCTTGTATGCCAAATTTCTAGCAGAACTAGTCAGGACGATAATAACTAACCGCGCGCGCTTGTGAATACGCCCTACCGTACCAAAAATATTCACTAATTATTCAATACAGCTCAGCGATTCGGAAAGATGTCATTTCAAAAGTCAAACAGCTAATGTAATTTATGTACTAGATTGCTTCGTTAACAGTCTTATTGACTCTTTGTCTTAATTTTTTTAAATGTTGAACTCAATATTGGTACATATTAGTGACAAACTTGGTTCGTATTTTTCGTTGGATATTTGGCGCTTACTGCTCGACCTTCCCGGTCAAAGACCTAGAGGTAGACCCAAGACAAGGTGGAAGGATGTAGTGCTGAAGGGTAAAAGAGAATGCAATATTGCTGACGAGGATGTCGAAGACAAAGCGAAGTGGAGGAGTAAAGTGATGAAAGCTGACCCCACCACCATGTGGGTAAATAGCTGGGAAGAGAGAGACAGAGCGAGAGAGAGAGATGGTTCGTATGCACGTGCAACCTACCGTTACCGTCTACCACGTAAAATGCTACTATCAACAATCTGAAAAAGTCGCTTGTAAAGTTACAAATAATGTTCTCAATTTAACGATATTAGACAAAGTCTATAATATCCATGATTTCTATTATCTTGTTTTGGATTTTTATACAACAGTGTGAGTTGTGAAAATGTTCACAGTAAGGTCATCTAAACATTGGGTCCGTCTGTAATTTGAGATTATAACAGAGGACTACAGTACATTAAGAGCTTTATTTCAGTAGAGCGGTGGTGCGATCGTCAAAAATAGGTGACGGCATTTCCCATAACACTTCCCACGATGATTATATGATACGAAACAGAGAGAACAGAAAAATATCCTTGTAAAAAGCACTGTAGTTATTTTACTAATTAATAAATAGATCCATTTTTTTTCCAATTACACTCGTGTTCTCGTTTATTAACTAGTAACATCAAAACTTTGTTATAATTTTTCCAATATATTTCAATGGAATGGAATATATTCGACCATCGTGGATCTAAACGAGCACTATAAAAGATTTCTCAATAACTGTAAACCATAAAATATCACAGGGTTTTATGCCGGATCTTTTCGGTGGCTCGCAAATCGGATCCAGTGGTAGATTCAGCGAAATATTGCTATTTCGGCAATAATATAATATTCGTATAGGTCGCTCACCACTCAGGGTGAACCCAGAATACTTAGATCCTCGAGATTACATGACAATGTTAGGTATATTATCATGCAAATCATTGCTGTTTAGATTTACAAATTATAGCTTTTTGTTATCGAATTTATGAAATAATAAATAATGGAACTTTTAAGAGAGTTTGTCGGCTTAATTGTTCACAAATAACACTTATTAACGCTGAGTTTCGATTCATTAAAATTCTTGATAAATTCAGAAAGTTAAAAACAATAAAGCGTCTATTCGATTAAATACCGAGCTTTTGAAACAATTTAGAGACTGTTATGATTTAAACGGATAATTTATTTGTCTACGCTAAATTAAATATCGGTTCATTTCAAGTTTCTGTATTTAAGTCCAGCAACCGCTGCGACCGGCGGAAGTTCTGATACAGATTTCTAAAGTGAATATCTAATATTTATGTTTGACTTATGAAGTTTAATTTTCCAAAGTTTAGGATTGTTTTTTTTTTGTTATTGCCCTTCTTGGCAGACGAGCATATGTCCCTGATACCTGATGGTGAGTGGTTTCCGTCGCCCATGGACTTCAGCAATGCTAGGAACAGAGCCAAGCCGCTGCCTACCGTTGAGTACTCTCCACAAGCCTGGTTTGAAGAAGGACAAGTCATGTTTTCTGTAAGATTCAGTAAGATTGTGTCTGGAAACGATTTAAGATTCCGTAATATAGATTTTCGCTTCAATTAAGACTGTATATAGTTTTATTACCAGTACATAAAAAAATATTTTAATCGAATTCAAGAAGTAATACAGAATAGTAGAGCAGAGTATCTTAATTCGGACCGTATTTTTTTTATTTTATAACTATAGATTTGCGACGAGTTGATGGCTATCTTCGTGTTATGTGGTTTTAGTCCGTAGACCCCACAACGTGAATGCCACTGAGATAATCAATACACAGTGGTATCTGCATAGGTCAGGATCGTAAAACCAGAATGCATTTAAATACTAAATGTATTTCAAGCAAATGTACGGACATAAAATGTTGGCTTCCCTGTTGGGTCAAAAGTTGGATCGATTCCAAAATTGGACAAGTATTGGCGCGATGATAAAATTATATTTGTGTATATATTTCAACGTATATAAATTTGAATATCAATCTTTGCTTTTCGTTGTACATAGACTTCTAATTTTAGGGCCGGATTATGATTGTTACGCCAGTAAGAGTAACGCCATCTATCGCCGAATAGTCGAACGAATATAGAAAGATCTAGTAGCACCCAGAATGCTCGAGAATTACAACGCCATCTATTGTCAGATAGATAAACTACTACTAGAGATATGTGGAATATCGATAATTCTAGGGATGAGGTATCGGCTATAAAAGCGTTGTAGAGATGGCACCCAGTCAGTCAGTAATCGGAACTACTCGAAGCGAATCGAGAGTTTTAAAGTGTTTGTTGTGTGTTATAAGTGTTTTAAGTGTTGAATACAGATCTTAGTTGTACTTTGGTGGAGTTTTATTTATCCCGTACCCGAGCGCGTAACATGATTATTTATTTATGAACACACTACTGAATGCTAGTATCCAGTCTGTTTTGTCCACCTTTTCCTTTTGATCTGAAATGCGATGCAGCGTACCAATACAACACGGTCACAAAAACTCAAAATCGGTTGCGGTATTCCAATTGGCTTCCGTATCTCTTAACTGTTAATCTGCAACACGAGAAATAAACTACTCTAATGTTCTTGACTTACCTTCCACTCATTACATTGTACAAGATCGGGTTGACTGTAGCAGACACGTAGTACAGGGCGCCGGCGACGTTGAAAAGATGCTCGTTGATGACGTGGTAATGCGGGAGACTGTAGCCGTAGACGTAAAACACGCGCTGAACGTGGAACGGCGCCCAGCACACGAAGAATGCGATCACGACAGCCGCTGTTGGGACGAACAGGAATATTCCTTGTTACTAAACGAATGTTTTTTTTTTATTGCTTTGATGGGCGAACGAGCTCACAGCTCACCTAGTGTTAAGTGATTACTAGAGCCCATAGACATTACGACGTAAATGCGCCACCCACCTTGAGATATAAGTTCTAAGGTCTCAGTATAGTTACAACGGCTGCCCACCCTTCAAGCCGAAACGCATTACTGCTTCACGGCAAAAATAGGCAGGGTGGTGGTACCTACCCGCACGGACTCACAAGAGGTCCTACCACCAGTAATAGAGTGTTTGAGCATTTCTTTCGGTTTCCACGAGCCGAAGACGTTTAATAGTTTTTACGGTTTAATCCAGAGGTCGTTTGCAAACACGAAAACTGTGAAGTATTCGCAATATCACAAGTAATTTAATTTTAATTCAAATATTACAATTATTTTTACTGGCGGTAGGAGCTCTTGTGAGTCCGCACGGGTAGGTACCACCGCCCCGCCTATTTCTGCCGTGAAGCAGTAATGCGTTTCGGTTTGAAGGGTGGGGCAGCCGTTGTAACTATACTGAGACCTTAGAACTTATATCTCAAGGTGGGTGGCGCATTTAGGTTGTAGATGCTTATGGGCTCTAACCACTTAACACCAGGTGGGCTATGAGCTCGTCCACTCGTCCAAGCAATAAAAAAAAAAAAAACATTTTTTTAATGTCTGTCTTGATTAAGGTACACCTTCCTATTTCTGACAGCATAAGCAAATATGCAGTTAGATTCGTGGGGTAAAATATCCGTTTTTCTAATGGAAATAAATATCGACCTTATGTCTGTAATAGAGCAGTGGCATTCACACTATTCATATAAAATAGTATAGAATAGTCTTTTATTGTATACAAATAAAATACAAGAAAAGAAACAATCTAAATTGTAGGTACACAAGAGAATCACCAAAATCAACTAATTTCCCCTGAAATCAAAGTTACCAAATAAGTAAATGACTACAACAATATTCAAAATTCATTGAAACAAAACAAAACCAACAAAGTTGTAATGTGATTTCTTGTATTATCTACTTCCAAAGTTATAATCAACTTTTTAATTTCTGGCTGAAGATTTAAATTCCACAACAAAACCTCATTTGAATTTTCCTACCAAAGTATGAAACAATAAAAAAGGAGTCAATTTTAAAAATCATTATAAGTTTGAAACATACAAAGAGTTTGACAGTAAAAAATGTAGTCAGATTACATTTGTGACAGCTTCATGAAACGAAAGTCTTTTGATCACTGAAGTATGAAACCTTTTATTAAACACATTTTATTAAGAGATATTAACTATGATTAGTGTCATGATCAATAGATTCCGACCGAAAAATGGTATGTTTTAAGCGGGGTACCATGATAAAATATTAAATTTTATATAAGCAATCATATTAAAACGATATCAAATTTGATAAATAATGTGCAACCCAAGAGAGACGGCTGAACTGACTGACAATGACAGTTGGTGCGCTGAACATGGCGGATTTTCGGCTTCATTAGGTATTTACGTATATTCATGTTTCACTTTATGTACGCACTGAATTACTGTTATATTGTTTTCCTGCGAGTTACAGTGCTGAGTAAGAACGAGATAGATATATGTTTATGTGTGTGCCTTCAAAAAGGGTGCTATTTATATACGTAATTGTACGTATAGAACAATATGTCGCGTCCCTACTATATAGGTCTATGCGTTTAATATGTTTTTTCGTGCGTAGATGACTGAACTAGTTTACAGCCTACATAGTGTTAAGTGGTTGTCGGGGCTCATGGACATCACAACATGAATACCGCCTTGAGATATTAAGTCGAAGCCTCATTTGTATGGTCCAACGGCTCTCCTCAACGCTTAAGTACTTCTCGGCCCAAAAAGGTAGTATGGTGAAACTTACTCCCAGATATCTACAAGCATTTAGTTAGAGAGCTAGTGACTGCAATGCCCAGTTTATTGTGAACCAGTCAACAGTTTGAACACAAAAATTTGATTTATACATTCTTACAAACTTTCGCGTTAATAATATTAGTAGGATAGTAGGATATTGTGTAATAATTATATCTAAAACTTAATTGAGAAATTCTATATCTAGTTAATTAATTATCATTCCAATATTTTGTCCTAAAAATACAACAAATAATTATAGATATAAAATACAGCAATTCATTAGTGGACTACCATTGAGGAAGAAGGATCCCTCAAAATCATTAATAGCTGAATATGTACAAAGTACCGCAAGCTTAAAAGCCTTAGGGTAATGGGAAACTATTGCCACATATTTACATGAAAATGGGATCAAAGCGAGCAGCCATGATTAGGCAGTCGACTGATGTCGTGATTATTAAACCCTTAAATAAAGTATAATTTTCCAACATAACACGAGAATTGTAGATCCAATTTAAATATGTTAATAATTTTGATTATGAGGGTTCCCGCAAAGTATCTTTGTGGTAATAACCGAAATTAATAATTACGTCATAGCATTTCCATTTGGTATATAATTCTGTTTCTATTGGTCGGTTTGGTTTTTAGGGCACCGCTGGTTGCGCGGCTTCTGTTTGGAAAAGTGTCAGATAAACGAAGAGATTCGGAGAATGGACACAGACGTCCCCTGAATATTATAGCGGTGTAGGGCGATCGCTAATCGGCATTATATAGTGGTAGGGCGTATGAACTCGCACGGAACGTTAGTATCCCTCTCATCATTTCTGCCGCGAATGAGATAGTATGTATTCCGGTTCGAAAGGTGAGACCACTGTTATACAAAACCGCCGTCTTAAGACAAGGTGGGTAGCTACAGAAGTGGGGAGATACATTTGACACTAAGAGAAGCTATTCAACCATAGACCTAACCCAATAGAAAAAAAAAATAGATTGTCTGTAAAGTCGGTTTACTGACGATAGTTGAACGTGACAACATCATAAGAAAATACTGATGGAATGGTTACATTTTTCAAAAGAAAATTTTAATTTTATTTGTTTGATAGATATTTTGTATGGATATAGAGAAGGAGGTAAATAGAAATCACTATTGAATTGATCAAGCTACATTTATTTGTACGCATAAATACAATTATGTCAATTTTCATACTTGACGAAAACATGTAAATGTATTAATGTATAGCAGGTGTCCACGCGCATGCATCGCTCACTCAAGTAGGAGAGAGACAGTTGTCGAACGCTGCCAAACGCGGAGGCCGATTGTGCCTCTTTGTCGCCCGTTGCGCGCTCTCGCTTGCATTTCAAGCCTTAAATGGAACGCCTCAGAGCGAGGTAACGCCGCATGAGTCATGTTTTTTTGTGCGTGTAGCCGGCTCCATCGAATTATAAAACGTTGTCACGTCAAAAAACTCCTGATGACTTGATGAACAAGATGACTTACTTTTTAAAATGTTACATTAAATGCTCCTATTGCCAGAGTTTGTTAAACAAACAAAGAACACCCTGTCTATAGGCTGTTTCATAATCGGAGTCTAGCTTATGTTAGCGTTCGAGGAAATTTCGAATAAGTGGTCTCTAGAGATTTGTATCTTCCTTAAAAAAATATCGATCGACAGGGTCGTTACCTTATCTTCATCCTGAAGTTAAGTTCGCGAATATGTTGTACTTAAATGTTCACCGGTTAGTTTATAGTCGAAAATAAACGACCATTCGGCCTAAATCCAATCTTATAGCAAGTAATATATGAGTATAATTATTATGTGAATGTCAATAGAGATTTCTTCTTATTCTTGCCCTTAGCCGACATCATTTGCGATCGGCGCAGCATGTCCTTTTATCATGCTGCATGGGTATTTGACTTAAGTTTTTTTAGGGTTAAAAGATTACTGTTGGCCCCGAGGCCTTTTCAGTTTCATCAGGACAGGTGGGCGAGCACGAGCTCAGTCAGAAGGGAGCAAGGGCTCAGCCAGGGGAACTGACTTAAATTTTGAGACCGGCCGCTTATCTGATGACCACCCTCCTTAAGTTATATCTCAAGCAGTATTCTTTATTCACAGCAAAATGCCATAAGGAGAGCAACTGTCTGTTTTGTTTACAGCTCAATTATAACAAGAAAATATTGAAAATATAGCTCACCTAGTGTTTAGTGGTCACTGCAGCCCACAGACATCTACAACGTAAATGTGCCACCCAACTTGAGATATAAGTTCTAAGGTCTCAGTATAATTACAACGGCTGCCTCACCCTTCAAGCCGAAACGCATTACTGCTTCATGGCAAGAATAGGCGGGGTGGTGGTACCCACCCGCGCGGACTCACAATAGGTCCTACCACCAGTAAATTATTATTATCACTGTTTAGAAGCGACAGTATTATACATTTGATTAAAACTCTTTTACAATTTTCGACAAATTCATACTTACCTATAGCATCCGAGTACGAGATAATAATAAATTTAAATTAACTACTCCATGTAGTATAATAGAAAGTTCAAACATGGAAAACTACTCAGAAATTTACTTGTAATTGTAAATTTCTCTAGAAATTTCACGAGATTTCATATTAAGAAACAAACGTAGAACGAACTGTAACTCGTAATTAAACAAAAGCTTAGACGAGGTGTGCCGAGAGAGAAATAATAATCGTCTATGTTTTGTGTTTTTTGCTATAGACCGCTGAACGAACTCGCATCGCTTCTGTTACGTGGTTTCTGGTGCTCGTAATTAAAATGTTACGCGCTGGGATTTGAAATAAATAAAAATTCTACCGAATTACAAGTTAACACTGTATTAGCATTTAGAATACTTACAACACTCAACAAACACTTTAAAATTCTCAATTCACTTCTTTCGCTTCACTTCGGGTGATCCGTTCGCTGTTTCGCTTTGAGTAGTTCCGATAACTAACTGACTGCGTGCCATCTCTGCAACGCTTTTAAAGCCGATACCACATCCCTAGAATTATCTAGAATATTTCACACATTTCGAGTATTGTGGTTCCGCTATCTGATAATAGATGGCGTTGTACTTCTCGATCATTCTAAATGTTACTAGATCCTTTGATATTCGTTCGGTTATTCGGCGATAGATAACGTTACTCTTACCGGCGTAACAATAACATCACCACCGCCACCTACCTTGAAACATGAGGTCTGCTGCCGTGACGCAGCAACAGAACGCATGAACACACCATTGCAGAAAAAGGCGGGATGGTGCTCACATTATCCAACTATCTACCACCAGTAAATTCTTAGTAAAAGTACACTGCTAAAATACAAACCGCTCATTCTCAAAGTGCCGTCTGATCAAATAATGAAAAACCGTCGTTTTCAACTGCTGAGTTCAACGTGAACAAATTAACTAACCACGTATGTACTTATATAACATATTTTAACGAATTCAAATTAAAGTTACGATTTAAATAGGCGATTATCAATCTACGTTCGTATTGCTAAGACCATATCCAATTTTGCCTGATTAATACTAACAGGCATTTTGAAAATGTTCTAGCCCCTCTGTGGCTGAGACGGCTATACCGTTACCTTTATATGACGCATAAATAAACATGGGTTTGCAAGGGAATTCATTGGAAGTATTCCAAAATTTTTTGGCGGGAACACGATAAGCGAATTTGTGTCAATAGCTTTATTTTGTTATAGTGCAATTTATATAATAGAGTAAGATCCCAGGGCACTCAGACGTCACGTATTTTCTGACGAATGAAATGTGGCCGATTGCGTAGTGTTAGTATGTACTAAGAACGCATGCCTACCTGATTTTCTGAAAGCTGATTTTTACATATATTTTAGGCAATATCCTTAAAAATAAGTCGCCAATACTCCCAGACACATTCCGTCGGCCAAATTGCTTTGCAGACACTTTAAAGGGCCAATCATCCCCTACATTCAATTGTACATTATGGATCATAATGTACTCAAACCATATCGCGTATTTTAAAAGATGACTTAGGACTTGCGGCCTATAAGAGACGTACTGGTCATTTCTTAACTGATTATTTAAAAGAGAATAGGGTGGTAAAATCGAAACAACTGCTGAAGCGGTACGCAAAGGGAGGTCACAGAAAATTTTTGTAATGAAACTGTTTGATACGCAGATTTTCGTATTTTTATCTTTGAACATATTTATGTCTCAACTCGATATTGCAGATCCTATCCAGAACGTTTCAGCTTCCTTATTTTTGTAAAATAGCCCCGAACCAGGCGCTGAAAATAATGGCTACGTGACAGTGACAAATTGGAGGAATAATATAGGATTACCTCAATCTTCGTAGCGTATTTTCTAGTTTAAGCAACTATAGGCGAAATTTTATGACCAGTGAAAATGTGAATGTACTTAAATGTGAGTTTTATTGATTTATCATATTGTTTATTCATACAGTAGATCAGCAAAGGAGTTAATTTCTCAATTTTAAGTGGACATCGGAGCAATTAGACCCTAATTTAAATGAATATCTAATGGTATATTATTACGAATGCCATATCTTTCCGGAACCGGAATACGGTTGAAATGAGCAGGATGGTGGTACCTATACTTGCGAGCCCACAATATGCTTTGACACCAATTGTAACATAAATTGTAATTGTTGCTGGTTTTTTTTCTCCTATCTATGCTGATAGCCTTAAGAGGCTATATTAACGTTACCCTAGCATGTAGATGAGCTCTCAGGGCTCAAACTAGGAGGTGTTGCTAACACTGACCCTAGCAAGAGCAGTGCTTCGCACAATCTACCACCGGACCGGAAAAGCGACCCACTGAGAAGATCCGGTGAGAAACGCAGTGGACTGTGTCTGTGGGTTTGCTAGTTTGTTTTTTATTGCACGATACCATGGGTTGATCGTGGAAGTCATTCGTGAATACGAGTTAAGCACGTAACTCATTCGAAAAATTGGTATTTGCCTGCGGAATTTGAACATTAACATTTATTTTATTTTATTGCCCTTGTAGGCAGACGAGCACACGGCCCATCTAATTATGAGTGTTTACCGTCGCCCATGAACTTCAGCAACGCCAGGGGCAGAGCCAAGCCGCTGCCTACCGCTAAATAGTGCTGGCATAGTAGCATCCTGCACGAATATACTGTTTTATCCATTAGGCCACGACGACTTCAATGTGCCTTGTTGTTACGATGCGTTTCGGTTCGAAGGGTGGGGTAGCCATTGTAACTATACTGAGACCTTAGAACTATAATATCTCAAGGTGAGTGGCGCATTTACACTGTAGATGTCTATGGGCTCCAGTGACCACTAAACACTAGGTGAGCTATGAGCTCGTCCAACCATCTAAGCAATAAATATATATCACAGTACGTCATACTACTACAATACCATTCAAACCAGATCATCATCATCATCCTGCCCTTCTCCCAGTCACCTGAGGTCGGCGCAACATGTTTTCTCCTTCCATACTCTTCTATCATATACCATTTCTTCGCTCACTCCCCTCTTACCGATATCGTCTTTCACACAATCTATCCATTTCTTCTTAGGTCTACCTCTTCCTCTATATCCTTCCAAATTCATAGTTAACACTCTCTTACCACCCTCATTTTCATTTCGTCTCATTACATATCCATACCATTCCAAACGCACACTTCTCAGCTTCTCTGTCACAGGTGCCACTTTCAGATTTCCTCTAACATATTTATTCCGTATTCTATCCATTTTCGTTACTCCACACATCCATCGCAACATTCGCATCTCTGCTGCATGCAATCGCCTTTCAACCAGATCAATGGTACATAAATCTAAGCTGAAACGAATTAAAAAATCACCGTACATCTGATGTTACGTAACGCTTTCAAAACACGAAAGTTAGTTTCTCATCAATCATCAGGGTCTTGGGTCCCAGGAGCACGTCAGAACTGTTGACATAGGTCTCTGAAACTTAGTAGGTGAAGCACCATCAAGTATTTTCGTTTGAATAATCGTGAAAGGGTTTGTTTAAAGTTAAGAAATATATTTTGTGTTCTTAATTTCTATATTTATTTTGAGGCAGGGGGCCCTCAAATATACTATTTGTCCGGTAGTATATTACTGAGTGCACGGGCACGCGATCCCGCCTTCCCTGAGCTACTATAGACCACAACCTACTTTCCCGTGGCTACAGTATCCTGTCCTTCCTACTCCTAACTCCCTCTCCTCCTCATCTCTTTAATACCCATCCCTACACGCGGCTCCCTCCCGCTTAACACACAAAGTCTGACTTGGCGAGGAAGGCAACACAACGCAGATACGCAACGTGACTTGGCGGACTCGGCAGGTCAGCAAGGCAAGGTGGATGGCCTAGGGCGATGGTGGAGGGCATATAGTCACCGTCGGCCAGACACAACATCCAACCCCTTCTTCAGTCGTAGCGGTTTCCCGTTCCACTGATCCAAGAAGGGATAGGACGAGGGTGTGCGCCTGCGTGAGCGCAAACGTTTGCGCACCTAAATATATCCTGCGTATCTGACCGCTTCCGTTAATGGACTCCGAATAAGCAAAAGTCCTGTGGCGATGGGTAGAAGTAGAGAGGTCTAGCCTGATGTAAGCTAGGCTTTGTCCGATACCTGCACACAGGCGGTCTCGGGGGTGTGAGTACACACCGTGGTCGTTCTTGCGCTGCGAGTTTGGGGCGACGGCGTGGGTTCGGCAGCACCCGAGATGACAAAGCAGCCCTGTTTAGGGAGGCACTGCTTTCCCCGCTCAGCCGGGGAGGGGGCTAGAAAAGGTGCCCTAAAAAATTGCTCGTCCCATTTGATAAGTGGTAGTAACCGCGGCTGCCACTGCATCAGTCAAATCGTGGTCGACGTTGCAAAAGAAATATTATAAAAACATCTATCATGACATTTGGCGCGTGGAACGTGAGAACGCTTCTTGATCGAGATGGCAACGCCTGCCCTGAACGCAAGACCGCCATAGTAGATCGGGAACTTCATCGCTACAACGTAGATGTGGCTGCTCTCAGCGAAACACATCTTGCCGATGAAGGAGAGCTGGTGGAAGTAGGTGCTGGTTATACTTTCTTCTGGAAAGGTACCGCTGCCTCTGAAACGCGACATTCAGGTGTAGGATTTGCCATCAAGAATCACTTAGTAAAGCGATTAGAGGAGTACCCTGTACATATCTCGGACCGCGTTACCACACTGCGAGTTCACCTGGATAAAGACAATTACCTTAATGTCATCAGTGTATATGCTCCAACGCTTGACAAGTCTGATGACATTAAGGACAAATTCTATGGGGAAGTGACTCTTTGCCTTGACAGTATAAACGCCAGAGAGCAGGTACTATTGCTGGGCGACTTCAATGCCAGGGTTGGTCGGGACTATGAGGCTTGGCCTGGAGTTCTGGGTAGACACGGAGTCGGCAACATGAACAGCAATGGTCAGTTGCTGCTCAGTCTTTGTGCTCAATACGGTCTAGCAATTACGAACACTATGTTTAGACTTGCCGCTAAGTACAAGACAACATGGATGCACCCAAGATCCAAGCACTGGCATTTGATCGACTATGCTATCGTAAGGCAAAGAGATTTCAGCCAAGTGCTTCTTACTGGTGGTAGGACCTCTTGTGAGTCCGCGCGGGTGGGTACCACCACCCTGCCTATTTCTGCCGTGAAGCAGTAATGCGTTTCGGTTTGAAGGGTGGGGCAGCCGTCGTTACTATACTTGAGACCTTAGAACTTGTATCTCAAGGTGGATGGCGCATTTACGTTGTGGATGTCTATGGGCTCCAGTAACCACTTAACATCAGGTGGGCTGTGAGCTCGTCCACCCATCTAAGCAATAAAAAAAATAAAAAATAAAAAGTGCAGATCACCCGTGTTATGCGTGGTGCGCACTGCTGGTCTGACCACCGACTTATTGTCACTAAGCTACGACTCCGCCTCCGCCGCCCGCGTAGATCTCCTATGAAAAAGCTTGCGTCTTTGGACATAGAGAAGCTAAGAGATCCTGAGGTGAGGAAGAACTATGCTGAAGTTTTGTCTAAGAAGCTGTTGCCAGTTAATGAGACAGGTGATGTTGATGCTGACTGGGGAGCTTTATTATCTCATATCATGGATACCGCTTCAATTGCACTGGGTAGGAAATGCCGTCGTAATGAAGACTGGTTTGATGGAAATGATGAAGTTTTGCGGGCGGCACTCGACAAACACCGTGATCTCTTGCGACAGCACAGAAGGCGTAAAGGAAGCGTTGCGGCGGTCAAAGCTAGTGACCTTGAACTGCGCAAGCTGTCTCGACAAATAAAAGACAAGTGGTGGCAGGACAAAGCTATTCATATGCAATGGCTCACTGACACAAACCAGCTCGGTGAGTTCTATAGCGAGGTGCGCAAGCTGATGGGTACATCCAACCATGCAAAGGTTCCTTTAAGGGCTCTAGATAGTAGGCACCTCTTAACAAGCAAGGAGGATGTACTAAGGCGCTGGGCAGAGCACTTCAATGCCCTGCTGAATGTGGATCGATCAGCAGATCTGCAAAGCATCGCTTTAATGCCTCAACTCCCTCTTGCCCTTGAGCTGGACGAGCCCCTATTGCGTGACGAGGTTGTTACTGCCATCAGACAGCAAAAAAATAAAAGGGCGGCTGGCGCTGACCTTATACCAGGAGAGCTGATCAAATACGGTGGAGAGGATTTGCACACGTTGGTTTGGGAACTGTTTGTTCGTATGTGGGAGGAAGAGCGCGTTCCGGATAGCTTTAAAGTATCGCGCATAACTGCTCTCTATAAGAACAGGGGCGACCGATCTGACTGCGACTCCTACCGCGGTATTTCGCTCCTATCGGCCCCCGGAAAGGTCTTTGCTAGGGTACTCTTAAACCGCCTAAAGGACTTATCTGAAAAGATCCTGCCCGAAACTCAGTTTGGCTTTCGACCGGATCGAGGCACATGCGAAGCGATCTTCTCTGTGCGTCAACTACAAGAAAAGAGCAGAGAACAGGGTCGTCAGCTGTACCTCTGTTTTGTTGACCTGGAGAAGGCTTTTGACAGCGTGCCTCGCGAAGCCTTATGGTTGGTGTTACGGAAGCTCGGATGCACAGAAAAGTTTGTGACGCTTCTTAGACTCCTGCATGACGACATGCAATGCTGCGTCACTGTAGATGGTGAACAGACGGGCTTCTTCCCCGTTACCTGTGGGGTGAAGCAAGGATGCGTCTTAGCGCCTACTCTGTTCGCCTTGTACTTTGCGGTCGTAGTTAGAGAGGTTCTACAAACTGTTTCCCAAAGAGTCCGCATCCGCTTCCGTACGGACGGCAGTCTTTTCAATTTGGCTAGACTTAAGGCTCGCACCAAATTGTCGTATGCATTGATCACTGAGATCATTTATGCTGATGACTTGTGCTTCTTAGCAGAATCCTCAGACGGCCTGCAACAGCTGATGTCCGTTTTTCACCAAGCCTGCCGTAAATTCGGCCTGAAGATTAGTGTCAATAAGACGGAGGTGATGTCCCTGGACAGTCACGGTCACGAGACACTAACCATAAAGCTTGGTGAGGATGTATTGAAGCAGGTGGATAAATTTCGCTATCTGGGGAACACTTTAACATCCAAGTGTGACCTTGATGATGAGATCAATAGCAGGGTCGGTGCCGCTGCTGCAGCATTTGGAAAGCTATATTCCAAGGTCTTCTGCTCACACGAACTTAAGTTGGCCACTAAAATCTCAGTTTACATGGCAATTGTGCTGCCAAGCCTCCTATACTCCTCCGAGTCGTGGTGTGTGTACCGCCGCCACATTCGCACTCTGGATCGCTTCCACCTTAAATGCCTTCGTGCCATCATGAAAATCAGATGGTCTGATAGAGTGCCAAATACCGAAGTCTTGCGACGTGCCAATGTTGGTGGCATTGAGACCTATTTAATGCGTCGGCAGCTTCGATGGTGCGGTCATGTATCACGCATGACGGAGGAAAGAGTGGCGAAGCGCATCTTCTTCTCTGAATTGCAGGATGGCAAGCGAAAGCATGGCGGACAACTCCTGCGGTACAAGGATGTCGTGAAACGACACATGAAGAGATGTGATATAGAGCCCTCTCAATGGGAGCGCTTGGCAGCACAGCGGCCAGAATGGCGCAGGATGGTGAACAGCAAAGTACGCGAGTTCGAGGATCAGCGTAAAGCTGACCTTGATTACAAACGCGACCAGTTGAAGGCCCGCCTACCTGCTGCCATAACCTATAATTATGAGAACGGCGTGCTTATGTGCCCTCAATGCGCAAGGAGTTTTGCCGCAAAGATAGGCTATATAAGCCATCTTCGAGCACACGAGCGCCAAATCGACGGATAGGAGTCAAAGTGGTCGCCATGGCCGAAATCGGTCGGATGAATCATCATCATCATTTATTTTAATCCATAGTTTGGTGGACGAGCCCACGGCCCACCGGATTACCGGAGCCCGTAGGCATCTACAACGTAAATACCGCCACCTACATTCAGATATGAGTTCTTGGGCCTCAATATAATAGTTGAGTTACGATTCGACTTTTAAAATAAAATCAACACAATTAATATACACACACACACACCCGGATAAAAACAAAAAAACTTCAGAGGTGTCAAGGGACACCCGGATGGAACGAAGTTCCTTTCGATTAATTAGTGAAGGAATTGTAATTTTTTTTTAAAGTTATAATAATAAATTACGGCATTATGAAGAAGAAAAAAACAATACTATGAATTAAATTACTATTGTTGAAACGCTATCTCGAGAAACTGTACTCATTACGCGGACCAATCGGATACGAGCAATGTCACGCGATAAGCGCCTACACGTTGATTGGTCAGAATGACGGATCTAAAAAGTGTCGTGACAACTTTTCATAAGAATTTTTTCCGTCTAGCCCCCTTTCACAACGCGCGATAAGGAACTTCGTTCCAATAATACTTTGTACATGGAGTAGCAGTATAATAATTTAATTGTTCGATATAGGAGGAACATATCTGAGTCAACAATAAATTTCTAACAACACTCCCCCTGGCAAGGGGTCGTAAATCAATTTTATCTCATAGGAACCGGACGTTCAGTCTTGTACTATAGTGACCACACTTTGTGTGTAAATTTGTGGCGGGTAGCCATCATACAACACAAGATATCTGACAGATGCCTGAATCTCGCTTACGACATTTTCAAGATAAGCTTATATACAAGTTACTTTACGTTATTACTGGCGGTAGGACCTCTTGTGAGTCCGCACGGGTAGGTACCATCACCCTGCCTATTTCTGCCGTGAAGCGGTGATGCGTTTCGGTTTGAAGGGTGGGGCAGCCGTTGTAACTATATTGAGACCTTAGAACTTATATCTCAAGGTGGGTGGCGCATTTATATTGTAGATGTCTATGGGCTCCAGTAACCACTTCACACCAGGTGGGCTATGAACTCGTCCGCCCATCTAAGCAATGAAAAAAAAAAGTTCCAAACAACAAGATTGGGGCCGTCGGTCTACCAAGTAATATCACCCGCTCGGTGGAAGATCTTCTCTCAGTCGTATACTTACAAATATATTGTGGAAAGTTCGCCAACTGCTTGATCAAAAAGTTGGTACTTTTTTATATACGAATGACAATATCTTCCGATAAGGTTTTGTGTGTGTGTTGGGATATGGCGATATTGGCAATTCATAGCTTCAATGGAAAATTCATAGGAAAATATTAACATATATTTTTTTTTATATTTCAGTATTTGCCCCAAAATTACTGTCCTACTCATTTCTGAAGGGGAAGCAATAACACGATCTGTCCCAAAAGTTCATTGAGATTTCAACCTTATGCTACACTTATTTAGTGTGATATTTACTAACTCAATGCCCACAAAATGTATTTATTTTTTATGTTAAATTTTGCTCAGAAAAATGCTCAGATAAAGAAAATATAGAAAATCTTTACGATAAAACAATTTATTTAACTTAATAAAATAGGGGCACGTAATTTAATGACTAAATTTTACCGATAAAAATGCTTAGATAAAGAAAATATAGAAAATCTTTACGATAAAACAATTTATGTAACTTGATAACATAAGAGCGCGTAACTTAATGACGCGCTGAAAACTATTTTTTTATTTCCAAAGGCCCCAAAAGTTCAATAGATTCGTTATTTAACATTACTAGAATCATTTGCTAATCTATTGCCTATAAGCAACAGGACTACAATATTTTCTTCTTAAGCAAACGGACCTAAACAATGTCACGGTGTTTGAGTGTCCTTGATATAAATTTTCCTATTTGAAACCTTATGTTTTCGAGTTTGGATGTGACAAAATTACGGTTTTTACAATTTTTAAGAGTCGTATGTAACACATGCTCCACCTGGGATTTCCTGGAGAGATAAATGTTCGCCAATAAAAAAACGATAGCTAAAAACCTCACCTAGCATCCTAATGATAGCCTTCCTAGACTTAGCCTGTCGCGTCTCGCCGTGAACATGTCCATTCAGCAATCCAAGCTTGGTCTTCTCAGTCAGCCTGGTGGATCTAAAACAAAACATACATGCCTCAGTTGGAAGGTAGAACTGATTATTTTTTATTATTCATATCTCAATCCTAAGGAATGAAAGTTTTAAAAAGTTTTGATTTGATTGACATCCCAAACCAAAAAGTGTTAGATTTATTTAGTCGAAGATTTAGTGCGGGTTTCTTCTTCATTTAGTTATAATTTACATTATCCTATAGAACAGTATGAAAGCCGATTTCTAAGTAAAACTATCTCCAATTTCACAAACCCTTTAGAGTACTCAACTGTTTTCGTTTATAGAACCTCGTGACATGACCGTATTTAGGACGAAACTTCGAGAGAAAAAGTTCAAAAAAAAACATAATTAATCGTACATTAAGATTCCAGAATTTTTTAACCCTTGTCAGACGGAATTTCTGCGAAATTTGTGGGCCTGGTTATGAAGTTAACATAAATTCGGTTCAATTCTATTGAAATTGGTCACCGTGAGTCCTGTAAAAAAACTCTTCAGGAGACAGGCAGTGCTTAGTGTGGAGGCTTTTTAGCAAACTGTTATGTGTAAATGTTTTCAAGGTTAATAAATAAATAATTAAATTATTATATTATTACTACTACTACTACTACTACTACTACTGCTTTCCGACCTACGGGTCGGTTCGGTACGGTAGTAGTAGTAGTAGTAGTATCATTGGTTACGACCAATGATTGGTTTTCACCAAGAATATGTTTCATTTGCAAACAGAGCAACAGTGCAATTACTTTGCACTCTATAAACATAATTTATTTTTAGAACACCGTTCGTCACTTAGCAGCGGACTATATTCTTACAGGATCACGAGCAAATCATTGATAACGGTGTTTGCCGGTCCGTTGCGACAAAAGCTGGTCCGTAAATCTTGTCACTGCATAGCATGAGGCATGCTGACGTTGACAAATCACCGGTATGCCGTGCAATTCTACTATACAAACTCACACTATCGCAGCAAGGAATCAGCGCTATGGTGTTTCTGGAAATAACTTCATGCTATTTTTGTGGGAATGATATGTGCGCGCGTAGAGAACGCTTGCTGCGTACGGGTAGACAGATTTATTAGAATTACACGGCTGATCCCAATTTGATCAGAGCGTGAACTAGTTCTTGTGTTAGACTGCCTTGCGATTAAGGTTACCTTTGGCGGTGTCTTTATATATGCCCTAAAATTTATATAGGTATTCGATTTCGTTTATTAGAAATGAGTACATATAGCAATTTAGAGAATATAAAGTAGTTGTCACTATATTTTGGGACGTAAAGAAGTAGCTTAAATATTGATGTCATCTATAAAATTAAAATGTTTCTAAAACCAAATCGTATCGTGTTACATTTAAATTTTAATTTGTTTGTCACTCAAGTTTTTTTAAAAAACCATTTTTAATTCCATGGGCGACGGTAACCACTCACCATCAGGTGGGTACGTATGCTCGTCTGCCTACAAGGGCAATAATAAAAAAAAAAAAACAGATTTTATTTCCATAGGGCACAACAACAAATATAATTTCGCGCCCACTGAGTTTCTCGCCGGATCTTCTCAGTGGGTCGCGTTTCCGATCCGGTGGTAGATTCTGCGAAGCACTGCTCTTGCTAGGGTCAGTGTTAGCAACTCTCCGGTTGAGCCCCGCGAGCTCACCTACAAACGTTAGGGCGAAGCTGAAATAGCCTCTCAAGGTTATCAGTATAGGTAGGAAAAAAAAAAAAAAGAATTCGTAAATTTCATTATCTATTAACCGACGCCATAACGTGCCTCTAATAAAGATTCATCTTTAAGTTAAAAGGTGTCTCTTGCTATGTTTCAATTAAATCAAAAAACATTTTCTATGTTAATTTAAGATTTAATGAAATGTTTAATAAACATCATCCTTTATTCTTTCATGTTAAAAAATTCCTTCATAAAGTTGCATTAATAAGACAGAAAATTTCGTTTAATTTTTCCTTCATTGGTGGAATTTTTTACTCAGGGTTACAGTTTCTCTATACATTCATTAGACTAGTAATATTATAATTTCATTTACAACATAAAATACAAGAATACGAAAAACCAATACAAAGTCTTGGGTCTTGAGATCTCTTTCGACAATGCTGCGATGGAAATGCATTCTGGTTTCAAGAGTAAAATGCCTGTTATTACCTTACCTCCATAGAAACTTATTCAAATAGCTCGGTGAGCGAGGACAGAGAGAGAGTGACAATCATCTTATTCTTTTAGAGTCACACGATGGTCGTTTTTGGAAAAAAAAATTTGGTTTGTAAACAGATTTACAGTTATGGTTATTTTAATTTGTAATTTTGCATTTTATTTCATTTAATTGAGGAAAAAGCAAAAAGTCGCTAATGGTCTCATCATGAAACATAAAGCACAGTAATTTGAAAATCTAAAAGGTAAATTTCCAGGCTTCTTTCTGGTGGTTCCCTCAATGCTGAGGATCGTGACTGTATGTCAATCTTCTCCACTCGGTCCGGTTCTGCGCCATCTGTACCGCTCCCTGTATCTGGCCTCCAGTCACCTCCTTGAGTTGTTCCACCCATCTAGCGCGCTTCCTCTCTATTTGTCCGAGAATGATGAGTTTCTCCAGACTGTGCATTGGGGTCCCCATTATGTGCCCAAAGAAACTCCGGATCCTTTCCTGGCACGTAGTCAGCAGACGCTTGGTGACGTTCAGCTTTTCGAGGATGGAGACATTGGTTCTCATAGCTGTCCAAGGAATGCGTAGCAGCTTTTCTCCAACACCACATTTCAAAGGCATCGATCTTTTTGCGTTCCTTTTTGAGACACCAAGTGTCCACCCCGTACAGGAAGATAGAGAAGACCAACGTACGACCCAAACGCATCTTAGTTACTCGGCGAATATTACGGTCTTTCCAGATTTTATCGAGACTAGTCATGTCACTTTTAGCCATCCCGATACGGCGTCCGATTTCTTTCTCGCAGTTATCACTGTTAGAGATCAGCGACCCCAGGTATATAAATCCCTCCACTTTCTCATAATCCTTGAGCGCATTTGATGGACATAAAACTTGAGCTCTGTCCACCGTCATCACTTTGGTCTTAGAGCGGTTTATGTGCAGGCCAAATTCAAGGCTCACTCTCTCTATTCGCTCCAAGATCACAGCCATCTCGGACTCGCTGGTTGCAAGGATTTTTGTATCATCGACATATCTTAGGTTCGTGATCTTCGTACCGCCCACCGTAACGCCGCCGTCTCAGCCATCAAGCGCCTTCCCCATAATATACTCGCCGTAGAGGTTAAACAGCTTTCGGAGAAAGTAGGCATCCCTGACGGACCCCTCGTTCTGTATGGAATGTTTCAGATTGTGATTCATCAAATTTCACAAAGCTCGACCCGTCAAGGCTAAGCGTAATACGGCTAAGCGTATAAACAGCCACAGATAAGCGCCCACCAAATGACAAACAATAGCCCAATACAAAACATAACGATTTTTAGCTATATCCGTGGTGTTATATCATCTAACAGATATTTAATTTAGTTGAAATTAATAATTTGGAGAACTCATAGAATATTACTAACGAAAGCATTATAATATCCGACTTCAGTTTAGTGATGGTATAGATAGGTATTAGTCATAGATATTCTTATATAGTTACTAATAGACACCCATTATGGAAAACAAGTAGTAGTATAATATTAAGTGATAGATAGAATAGCTCCAAAAACTATCAGTAAACATTCACTGGCACTGACTAATGTTGACTTTGATATTAAACTAGCAGACCCAGCCACACGTTGCTGTGGCTAAGGTTTTTGTTTCTAAATAACACGCGGCCGGCTATGCTAATACCAAAAATTGACAAAGTAAAAACCATTGTATTTCACTGTATTGCGTTTACTACGATGCCTATGTAGCCTGTATGTAGCCTCAGCAACACGTGGTGTTTATGCCATTATTTTGTAGCTTATGTGAAATGTTGGTATTTTTAACACAGTGCCATCTATGAGATATTAATGTCAAACAGTATTACAATTTTCTGTGAAAACTGATTTAAGGCGCCATCTGAGTTAGACCTATGAAACTTACAGATAATAACAAAAATCAACATAAGAAATCGTTTTATTGTTAATATTGCGACCATTAATCGAAATAAAAACCATCCTCCTATCTTTCAAGTTAGATCAAACTGCACACGGTGTGCAAATTTAATTTAAAATCGGTCAAGTAGTTTAGGAGTCCATCGCGGACAAACAACGTGACACGTGATTTATATATATTAAGATAATCATAATATATATAGTAAAAAATTCCCTAAGTCTAAATTTAACTTCATAAATGCAATATTAATCTAAGCTTTATTGCTTTCCCGATAAACTCAATAGAGAATTTTGAACGTTGGGATCTCTAAAATGTTATTATGGGTTGGCTGGTAATATGATATTTTCATAATATATTTTCCTGAAAACCGTGACGAGATAAAATTATATTCGAAACATGTTATAATATTCTATGTGATGCCGGTAACCTTCGGACACTTTAATAATATCATAGGCAGCTCTGTTAGAATCCTGTTAGAATCAAATGCTGTAGCTTTCTTGTAGCTTTGTGTGAGCTTTAGAGCTTCCATAATCAATTTAGTTTGTGCTCGGATTAACGATGTGTTTCGTTAACAAAGGGATTAAAGCAATTAAGGCTAAATATTCTGTCGAACTGAGACGTGGTCGTAGTGCTAATTTTGCGAGGCACATCGTATTAGATAATATAAATATATATATCGCAGAAACCGCATTATTAAGGCCATCGTCAGAAATTACAGGGGCGAATAACTAGGGTGATCGAGTTAAGAGAAATATTGTATACACAAAACACGTTTGCTGTCTTAGAACAATTTAGAAATTTTCTTTTGAAGTTAGCAAACAAAAGGAACGACAGTTCTTAGGATGTAGGCTCCGCTTTTGAAAAAGGCTGGTTGGTATGTGAGATGGCATCTATGCGCGCCTCCATAGGCTAGGCTCTGTCGTAGCACGAAGTTAGCTGAGCTTCGATGACATTACGATTGTGTTTTCACCTCACGGGAATCGTGCTGCGCTTTGCTACCAAACTAATGACCGTCCACGACTTTTTTTTTTTGGTCAGGAGGAAATTGCCGGACTTCCGACCTACACTGGTGATGGAGGGCGGGGCATGTCCGAGTCGAACTGAATAAAACCTCCTGTCGCTCAACAACCAGCCTCGCATGAGACAGAACTCATGAAAAGCCAAAGGGAGGAAAGTGAAGCGTTTAGTGCCGAGCACATCTCTCCCAACACCCTTCCCCTCAAGACGCCGGACCACCGGGCGCCGGCGGTCTTCGGCGCCACAACCACCAGCCCTCTCGCCACGACGCCACACCTCCCATGCAGGGCAGACAACGAGCATGTGCTCTGCCGTGTCCAAGTCGCAACCACAATAGTGGCACTCTGCCGTTGGCTCGGCTCCGATCCGGTGCAGGAACTCACCGAAGCAACCATGCCCAGTGACCACCTGCGTAATCCCAAAAGAGAGGCGTCCTCTGTCATGATTCACCCAATCGACAAGGACCGGGCGAATCGCCTCAACGGTCTTACGACCAGCCGAAGGATAGGCCAGCCGCCTGGACCATGACTCCAGTACGCACCGCAGAAATTAGGCCCTCCGCGCTCTGACCACACTGGGGCTGGGATGCGCCACGCCCTTGGCACGATGGTCAGCCTACTACTAATAGTTAGCAGCGAGTGCCTCCGCCTTTAGGACTCAAGGCCGCGTCCCAGTCAGTACACACGCCGCCTCGAAGGAGATGGTGCGATAACCACGAATGACCCTGACCACCATGGTGCGTTATGGCCATTGCAGCAGCTCCACCACCATCATGGCCAGGGACTGACCCCATACGGGCGCTCCGTATATGGCCATTGATCGCACCGTCCCCATATTTAAAATCCCAGTATAAAAAAATACAATAAGGACCCATTTTTTGCAAAAATCACCGTCGTATTTGTGTGATTTTTTTTAAATTAGAGTCGACATTTATCCTAACGCATTGCATTCTACTCTGATGATGTCAATATAGACAAACTCGCAATCATAATAATCCTGGATTATAAGTAACGAATCAATGCATAGCAGACGGCGTTGAAATTTGGAAGAAAGGCACCTTTCAGCTCTCAGTCTTACCCGATTTTCCACAGCAGCGGGCTAAGAACAACACGCATGACCAGAAACCAGACCGTGACCAGTGCAAATGGTCAACCTAGCGAACCGTAGTAGGAGCCAATCGGCAATAAGAATAGCACTCGGTGTTGATCCCATGTCTCATACCAGGGATCAGGGGGGTTTTTGAACGCATTGGTAATGTTTAAACCACTCAAGTCACCTCGCTCTAGGAGAGGGTCTTTCCTTAGAGGGCAATTACATTAAGAACGGTGTCTATGGTCAAAAACCCTCTGGAAGCCTTATCGTTCAACCCAGAGATCGAGTCTCATCCCGTCACATCCACATCATCAAAATAATAGGCTTTTTCTCTTGGGTTATAAGTGCACGAAATAAAATACCAAAGAAACAGAAGTAAAAGAATCACCCGGCAATCTTTGTTAAAATATTGACTGCAGACCTAGGTCTCGTGGTTCGATAGTCAAAGTTGCGAGCAACAAGATCTACTAGGCTGTGTGAACTAACGGCACTTACCTTATATGTAGACCCATCCTGACATAGAGACACAGTATTAGAACGGCAGGTATGAAGAAGAAGAAGATGCTGCTTAGTTCCAGTAGCGGCGAGGATGCCATTAAAGCGCAGAATGCCGAGTCCACGGAAATGTTGCCGGAATCTAAAACAAAAAGACTTTCTTGGGATTCTTGGGATTTCAAACTGGTGGTAGGACCTCTTGTGAGTCCGCGCGGGTAGGTGCCACCGCCCTGCCTATTTCTGCCGTGAAGCAGTAGTGCGTTTCGGTTTGAAGGGTAGGGAAGCCGTTGTAACTATACGGAGATCTTAGAACTTTTATCTCAAGGTGGGTGGCGCATTTACGTTGTAAATGTCTATGGGCTCCAGTAACTACTTAACACCAGGTGGTCTGTGAGCTCGTCCAACCATCTAAGCAATAAATAAATAATAATAAAAAATCTGGTCTGAGCAATAACTTGTCATTTCCTGCCAAATGCTGTCATTTCCTTTTTGCTCACGCTGCTTGAGATGCTGCGTCCATAGAAAGTGCATTTTCAGAGATTGTCCATGCTTTATCATCCGCCTTTGGAAGCCAAACTTTCCTCTACATTGTGACATGTACTTTGAAGGAGAATTTAATTAAAAACTAAATCACTATTTCACCAAAATTAAATGAGAATATCATCAATGTTCTTCGTAATTGTTATTTTTTTTTGCTTGGATTAATGAATACGACATACGTCATAACCTAAATACATAACACGTAGTATCGAATCTCATATTTAATTAACGTATAAGATTTATTACGAGTATAAATTACGACTGAGACTTCGAATTCTCATGTCGGGGTAGATAATGGCGTATTTTTGTACTTCGGAAACAACTAAACGGCAGTTGTCTCATGGTGCCTTAGGTAATCTACGGCAAAAATAATGTTCCTTCCAAATGTTTTATTTATTGCTTAGTTGGGTGGACGAGCTCACAGCCCACCTGTGGTTACTAAAGCCCATAGACATTTACAACGCAAATGCGCCACCCACCTTGAGATATAAGTTCTAAGATCTCAGTATATTTTTTAGTGTTTTTTTTTTATTGCTTAGCTGTGTGGACGACCTCACAGCCCACCTGATGTTAAGTGGTTACTGGAGCCCATAGACATCTACAACGTAAATGCGCCACACACCTTGAGATATAGTTCTAAGGTCTCAGTATAGTCACAACGGCTGCCCCACCCTTCAAACCGAAACGCATTACTGCTTCACGGCAGAAATAGGCGGGGCGGTGGTACCTACCCGTGCGGACTCACAAGAGGTCCTACCACCAGTAATTACGCAAATTATAATTTTGCGGGTTTCATTTTTATTACACGATGTTATTCCTTCACCGTGGAAGTCAATCGTGAACATTTCTTGAGTACGTATTTCATTAGAAAAATTGGTACCCGCCTGCGGGATTCGAACACCGGTGCATCGCTTCAACACGAATGCACCGGACGTCTTATCCGTTAGGCCACGACGACCACAGAATAGTGTATAAAGTTATCGTTTTAGTAAATTCACATTCAATATTATTTCATGAGCTCGCAATCAAAACTGAAAGCAGCCAACAGGTACCCCCCGCGTCACTCAAGGTCTTTGACCTCGCACGTCATCTGAGTTGTATTTAATTATTTTAATGAAATGCGATAGTTTATGCGTGTTTTTTTTTAAAAGGTAATAATTTGAATGTAAATTAGCATTAATTGTACTCAACGATTTCGGTGAGAATCTAAAGGTAACAAAAACAACACGAAAAAATGTCCCTGAGACACGATAGGCCATAATATGTACTGGACTATTCCGGGTCATGTTATTAAAAGCATTCCTTCTGCTAAATATCTAATTATTTCGCACCGAACATGAAGGTATTTTAAAATTAACAGTGCCCAGCATACTTAAGCAATGAATAATATTAGCGGCTGTTTAGGTTTTCACGAATAATTACTGCTAACTGAAATTGGGTGAGTATAGGTCTTTAGAGATTACTTAAATTCATGTTAATAGATTAAGTTTAGAAAGGAATGTATAAAAATGTGTTCGTAACAAATTAATAGCATGAAAACAATTTCAACAACTTTTAACAAAATAAAATCCAAATGACCCATATCAGGGTAACTGGCCCATATAAGTGCCATTTCTATAACAACCTTTTTTAAACTTAATTAGCTACGACTTAGAGAACAATTCTGCTTCACTAAACCTATTTTTGTTGCCTTACACCGGCAATCCAAACTAATAGCTTGTCCACGAACATGAACCTCTGAAAAATCAACTACAAGTTTACTTATTTTAATATCGCTTAGAAACTGATTTCTTTTTCCTATAAATCCGACTCTCTTTGCCTTTATATTTGGTTAAGGTTATGAAGATCACTTGAAGTTTAATATACCATACGAGCTTCGTTTGATAGAAGAGAAAATTCATACAAAGCTAAATCAAAACAACCAAGATATTATTCAAGCATTCAGCACGAATAGCCCAATTTTTTTTCTGGCACAGATAGTCCATCGAACATAAAGTTGTATTTATCTAATAGTAGACGTGCGCCGCGGTTTCGTCTATTTTCAATTTGTAATTTAGCCATAAAAAGATACGTTCCATTTTCCCAAAATAAATAGGTACCTACATGTGCCATTCTGTGGTCCATAAATCTATCGAATTGTAAATCCTTTAGTACGTACATTAGCTAACCAGGAACACAAAACCGTATTATTTATGGCAAATATAGCATTTGTCATGAAAATATATCCAAATGTCAATTCAGTTTGTAAGCTATATTTTTTGAAAAACTCATTCAAATACGTTTAGCCAGTTACTGGTGGTAGGACCTCTTGGGAGTCCGCACGGGTAGATACCACCACTCCGCCTATTTCCGCCGTGAAGCAGTAATGCGTTTCAGTTTGAAGGGTGGGGAAGCCGTTGTAACTATACTTGAGACCTTAGAACTTATATCTCAAGATGGGTGGCGCATTTACGTTGTAGATGTCTATGGGCTCTAGTAAACAGTTAACACCAAGTGGACTGTTAGATCGTCCACTCATCTAAGCAATAAAAAATAAATAAATAAAAAGCCACTTTTGTGTGATGGTTCCTACAAACATCTTAACTTTCACATTCATGACATTAGTATGGATTTCGCACGTCGCATCGTTCTATTATCGTTTCGACACCCGCTGTCGATCCCAGAGGCGGGTAGGCGATTCTGAAAAATTACGACTCAATAAACATCCAGATCCAGACACATTACTCACATACTTGTTTACTTGTGCACTTAAAATACAACTTTAAGCTAAGACTGTATAGAGACTAAAATTAATAACGTTTTTTTATTTTTTTTTATTTCGCTGTTCATTAAATCGTTTGTGGGCGTTAAACTTTTGTACCGTGCAGATTACGTTCGATTATATTTATTTGTCAGAAACTTCGTTTCTTGATCTATGGCTGAGTTTCAATAGTTTTGCGAGCGCGTTTACATATTCGATTCACATATTATTCTTTTATTACAAATTGTTTTTAAACATTGCGGTACATTAGAAAGACTAAAGGTTTTTTTATTTGCTACAAAGTTGTCGTTTAAATTTTGATTTATCGCAAGGATTGAGACTAATAGAGAACACCATGTGTGCTATTTCGTAACAGGCGGAAACGTCACCAGTACGAGAAAATAATTTAAATATTTATAACCACTATTATAAATTGCTTGTCCTGGCGAAGTGTGCACTGTAAAAGATTTTTGGTAATTTCACTTCTAAGGCAAGTAAAACAAGGAATTAATGGTTTTTTTTTGTCTACCTACTGCTAGTTATCTTTAAGGCTTATACTAGCTCCAACGAACGTGTACGCGAGCTTATGGGGCTCGGCTTAGGAGTCTGCTAACATATGCCCTAGCAAGAGCAGTGCTTCGCTGAACGCTTTATGATAGGCAGCGGCTTGGCTCTGCCCCTGGCATTGCTGAAGTCTATGGGCGACGGTAACCACTCACCATCAGGTGGGCCATATGCTCGTCTGCCTAAAAGGGCAATACAATAAATAAAAATTAAGAAAACACCGTATCGGAATCGCGGCCCTCTTGTGTTAAGTTGCACGACGAACCCTTTCCATGGTTTACTGTAACGCCTAAAATCACCGAGAGTCGATCGGGAGGATCCGAAATGACGTATTGAGGGCAACGGCCAATGTTTGTCGTTTGACCGTCTCGATCGGGTACCTATGTAATTTGCGATGGCCACGATAAGAGGGTTGGAATGAATGATATCCATATTTCAAAGTAAAAAGCACGATATCTCATATATCTGCTTTGGAAAGGAATTTCGCCACATTTAAATGAAGGAGTTTACAAACAGAAATAATAATTTATATTTATAATAATAAATTACAATAATATATTTACTTGCTCGCGTGGTCTCGGAAAAGTATCAATATAGCTTAATATATCAAATTAGAATTAGATGTTTTTCGGGGTTACACTCATACTAAAAGGTTACACTCACTTTTGTAATTTAAAAATTATGTTAAACTGTTGCTTTGTTTCGATATGAAATATGGACAAACAAACACATTTTAATATAAAACATAATTACTGTAATGTTATTTCAACATAAAATCCTGATTCAATCGAGCTCAGTCGAGGCTAGCCGCCAGTCAATAATATAATGCACAGTGTTTTATTATTGATACTAGAGGTCCCGCAGTAGTCGAAATTCGACTATAATTGGAATTGTAAGTTTGTACACTAATATGGTTGTATTTTATACTTCCATAATCACAAATTTCGCCAAGGTTACCCTATAAAAAATATTAATAAAGACAAACAATATTTGAGTCGTCTATTATCAAAGGTGGCAATCTGTGCATTTGGACAAAAAGTTTTTATTGATATGTCAATACAGATTGATTTGAATATAATCGTCTCCTTCAAAAAATACGGTTCAAAACCTGCATTAAATTAAGGTTAATACTTAACCTGTTATTTATCTAAGATGTCGTTCAGAAGAGTTTTGTGACTGCCAATGGAATACAAAGTCAATAATTCGTTTTTCTGATTTACCAATAATTATCCAAAAGTCACATTGCCGGCTTTGATAATAGCCGACTCATTTAATCTATTCTCAATTTGACCACAGACGTCAAGAACAAAAGTTTGACAATAAATAGTATGCTTGCGTGTGTGTGTCAAATACATGGTATGTAGTGTGTGTAATGTTTTCTTTATTGATTTAATATATCTTTTATGCATTATTTTTAAAAAATATTAGCATTGTGCACTTCTTCTCTATATTCTCTATAAGCGTGGAAAAGGGGAATGCCCACTCTCCATAGTGTGCTAGGCCCAAGGTGGACGTCAAATATTACTATAAAAATGGATTGATTCAAATTCTTAAATGTATTACATATCTAAAAAATATATTGGAATTGACGCCACTACTATAAAAATTATAATAAAAATAAAAACTCGTTTTGAGGTTAATTTTCTATATAAATACTTCAAGAACTTTTCTTTTTTTAATGTTTAAGATGTTCCTAATGTATTTTTATCCAATTGTAGTTATTAGGGTATAAAAAACACACATACTTCTTTAAATATCTATATTTTCTTCATCTTCATACACAATTAGTACATCATCTAAAAATAGCACAGGAGAGCATATACACGGTTTTAAATCTCGGTCAGGTTAGAACCACAATTCACACAATGTTTTTTCAGTCGTAGTATGAAAGGTTATTGATAAAAGCAAAATAAATCGAAGAAAAATCAAAACACATCCTTTTTGAACGAAAGCACAAGCAGCAAGCGAAGTGTCAGTCAGTCAGATTAAAATCAGTGTTGACAGTATAAAGAAAAATAATTACATGAAATTCATATATCGATCATTTTTTTAAATAACCGATAATTGATTTATTTGTTAATCTTTTTTTACGAGTACACATTATTTTTTATGTTTTTGTTTTAGTTGTACATATTTAAATAACAATACTAGTTAAGTTTTTTTTATTGCTTAGATGGGTGGACGAGCTCACAGCCGCCCTGGTGTTAAGTGGTTACTGGAGCCCACAGACATCTACAACGTAAATGAGCCACCCGCCTTGAGATATAAGTTCTAACGTCTCAAGTATAGTTACGAGTTAAAGCCCAATGGGTATGTCCTTGATGTTATTTTATGTGCTTATAATCCATTAAAATCGATTGATTAATGATAATACTTAAAATGATTTATTTATATGTTTTATTTATATACTTAAAATGTTTACTTAATACGTAAAAAGTTTTAATGCTGGCAATATTTTTCCCGCAAACATCAAAAACCTTGTTTTTTCAATGGAATTACTTTTTTTTAAACTACTTATTGTAAACTGTAGTGGCGGTTATTTGGAAGAAAGTAAATGCATATTTATTTATGACAAAATTAATGCACTAAGTATTTTTTCTCTAATCTATTGTCCGCTTTGGGCCTGAAATGGGCCGTCCCCTTTCATACTCCTCCGTCCGCGCAATTTTCGTAAAAAGGGATACAAAGTTTTTGCTTCACGTATTAATATTATTGATATATGTCCAATGTCCGTGTCGTGGCCTACGGCTCCGCAGAATGTCAGAATTGCTAGTTAGCGTATAATCAGCAGTTCTCTGTATCGGGATCCAATTTACGGCCATAAACAACCATAAGTGCTTTGAATGTACTTAGTTGAAAAATATTGCTAGTGTTAAATATTAGGTAACACACGTAGCTTTCTTTTTTTTAGTTTCAACTTCTGTTTATTGTCTATTAATATATTCTCCTTTTGCTTTCTATTTCCGAGGCTTACGATAAAGAGCTCTGTGATGAAAACGAATTCCACAAAAGTATTAAAAGTTACGTGTTTAATGTATGTATTTCCAATGGGGTACCCACAGGGGGTGGAAGCGACCGCAACTATCAAAAGTTTAATTGAAATTCGAAATCGTTATTGTGTATGTATGTACATATCTATGTATGTGTGTGAGCTTGAAAATTTTTGGGATACATTTTGTTTTTATTAAATAATGGAATTCCACAACTTAAACTGTTCGAGAACAGAAGAGCTCGTTATCTGGCATATTGTTTAAAATTCGCAACGTGTAATTATCATCAACACATGAATAGTAAAAAAGTTACGCATTCAATGACTAAGCTAGAATTCTCTTTTTTTTTATTGCTTAGTTAAATTGAGTATTTTTCTTGTTAGTTACCGATGCTGACATAATCTATGCACTCTGTGTTTAGACGAAAACAAAAAACATTTATTTTTATATAAATTGTAAAATACTACAATTTATCATAATCAAATCAGAAAAAATCATCGGGACAGCTAGTTACGAAATGAAATTGAATTTATTTTTATAACTTCAACTGCTATAAAGAGCAAAAGGCATACTGTAGTAGTCTTGAAAGCTTGACCCTGTTTCACTCTGCTCCAAAATAGTTTGTAGTAAAGAACTGCTTAGTGTATCAATGTTACCAGTATATTTTTTAGATTTATTGCTACATTTTTTATTTATTGCTTAGATGGGTGGACGAGCTCACAGCCCACCTGGTGTTAAGTGGTTACTGGAGCCCATAGACATCTACAACGTAAATGCGCCACCCATCTTGAGATATAAGTTCTAAGGTCTCAGTATACTTACATAACGAACGATGATAAAAATTCTTATAAAAGCGTTAAGAAACAAAAAGAAAGATACTTCTTAATTAAAACTTTACGGGGTTTTAAAAAAAAACGAAGGGATTCGCTGGAGACCCTTTCAAATAAATCTTTTAAAGTGGTGTTGTTTGAAATTCATGATTTATGTATAAATTTCATTGCGTGCTGAATTGTCGAATTCATCCCTTTCCCGAAATAAAAGCGTGTTAGATATAATTTTTTTCTGTAAGAGCAAAGAGTTTCCACGTAAAGTATTTTAGAATTAACCATTATACCACACTGAATAACAGTACGAGTAAAACTAAATCATGTCGAGCAAGATCGAGGGGCTGCTAATTAATAGCCTTTGGAGCAGGCACTTGGGAAAGATTCAATAGTCAGATTTGGCATTGCTGACGTCCATGAGCGACGGTAACCACTCACCATCAGGTGGGCCGTATGCTCGTCTGCCTATACGGCAATAAAAAATAATAAAAATATAGTGCTGTGTTCGGTTTTTAAGTTACTAACGGATTATAAGTAATACCTACTAACAAAATATATAGTTTCTTTACTGAAATAAAGATTTAATAGTCATAATAATAATTAGCCCTTTATAAGGGAAATAGAAGTATTTTTTCACCAGTTGCTTTGCAGGTATCTCTGAACGCTCATTTAGGTCATTATTTATTAGCCTGGCAACATTCGCGAAAGAAAATAAATAAATTATAATAAATACATAACATGTTTTTATATTATTTTTTCCTAATCAAAAACATGATTAAAATGATAACCTAACTGTTTTTTGGTATATTATATTTAGCAATTATAGGTAATATTAGTTACTTTGATAAGTCTATGCGTCATAATTATCGCTTTATCGTTGCCGAAGCTGACTATTCCCCGACTCCTGCTCACGCAGAAGCCAGTCACCATCGACACCCTAAGCACGACTTTACAGATTCATCAGATCCAATAACTCTGGCATTAGACGCTTTCAGCTCTAACACTACAAGCAGGCGTAGGGACTCTGGTAACTGTACTCTGCTAAAAGTTCGACGTGCAAACCATGCGTCGCCCGCTGAATTTCTCGTCGGATAGAAGATCAGCGCATTGCGATTCCGAGCCGGTAGTAAATCCATTCGCGAAGCAGCTGCCCTTGAGTTGTTAGGTCTCTAGAAAACGCTCGGTCAGCTGTTAGCAAATCCCATCCTTCCCGGCCGAGCACGTGCTCACCCACCAGTCCCGGTAAAGCTGGAAAGGCTTTCGGACAACCAGTAATCCTTCCTTCACAAAAAAAGGAATATCTATACTAATATATAAATCTACAGTGGTTTTTACGGATGTTCCGTTATAACTACTGAACCATGCATCCGATCAACTTGAAACTTGGTATCCATGTAGAAAATACATGTACTTAATGGATAGGCTAATATTTATATGATTGTTGGACTCCCTAAAATAATGACAATAAATAATAATGTTAATTTTAAATGCCCAGCGAAGCGGGCGAGTACGGCTAGTAGTTAATAAAACCCGGCATTATTACTTAGAACAGCCGGTATAATTATTGCGCCCGGGTACATACGTGACCAAGATTTTTGTTCTGCTACCTGTTTAAACATACTTTAATTCAGTAACGGTCCCGAAAAAAGCTTCCCGTGGGCACTGAGTGGAACAGACGTGAATAAAAATCAACCCCGCAAAATTATAATTTACGTAATCACTGGTGGTTAGGACCTCTTGTGAATCAGCGCGGGTAGGTACCACCACCCTGCCTATTTCTGCCGTGAAGCAATAATGCGTTTCGGTCTGAAGGGCGGGGCAGCCGTTGTAATTATACTGAGACCTTAGAACTTATTTCTCAAGGTTGGTGGCACATTTACGTTGTAGATGTCTATGCAATAAAGCTTTACAATAAAGGCAATGATTATCTAGAAGATGGCACAAAGTGGGAATGAGTTGTTCGCTTCGGGCATTTCAATATTTCAATGATTGTTACGTTATAATACTCCTAGTAAAAAAAAATTTAAGATTAAAAAATTATAATCTAATATTTAAAAAAAAGACATGCCCGCTGAGTTTCTAGCCAGTTTTTCTCAGAACGGAGGCTAGTTTTTGTGAAATGGCGGTAGGTCTTTTTGACGTTCAACAAGTATGTACTTTCATTTATGTTGAATAAAAAAATTTTTATTTGTTTTGATATTAGCTCCGGTAATCGCTTAACACCAGGTGGTACGTGATCTCGTTCAACCATATAAAAAAAAATTTGGCGTTCAAAGTAACCAGAACCTACGTTGTGTACTTAGAAAACAGACATTTGAGCTTTCTTTTTAAATTACTAAGATTTATGCACGACCTACTGAACGGTTTTGCCCCTGGCATTGCCGACATCCATGACGCACGGTAATGACTCACCAATCTAAATATATACTCCACAACCTGGATGCCGAGAGCAACTTTGTAACATTAAGTAGAAGTCCTTAATGTACTATACTGCTCTTCCAACCCTTACTAACTTTGCTTTTAACTATTTTGCTAATAGCGGAACTTAAAGTATAGAAATAAAACATTACACGGGCTATAATTTTATTAATTTACTTTACCTTACATTACCGTACATTACTTACTTTACCTGGTGACCTAGCACTGAACCACTGACCTTTATAACACAGGTTTTCCTAGCATAAAAATCAGGGAACATTATTATTGTGTACCTCATAAAAAAGCCATGTAGTTATACTATTATACTAGTGTTATAAATTCTTGTACGTGTTTGTATTTTAAGAGGCTTGAATAAATATTATTATTACTATTTTCATATGTTTCCCCTTTCTCGGTTCAGTCTGTCGACAGAGCCGGTGGAACTGTATATACGGGCTTTTGGCCAAGTAATATACATTAGTTATGGGTTAATAATTATGCTAGTTTTTATTGCGTGTAGTAAGTTTGGTTTTCTTCAAGCTGCAGGAACTTTCTTACTTATTATACTTATTATACACTAGCGACCCGCCCTCGCTTCGCTTCGGAAACATTAAAACACACATGAAACCAAAAAGAAAAAAAAAAAAAAAAAAAAAGTAGCCTTATGTTCATCAGGGACAATGTCGGCTTCTAATGGAAAAAGAATTTTTCAAATCGGTCCAGTAGTTTCGGAGCCTATTCGAAACAAACAAACAAACAAATCTGTCCTCTTTATAATATTAGTATAGATATACTTATTATTATTATTATTATATACTTATTATTATTATTAATTATTATGCTTCATTCAGTACGAGCACTTCTCGTTGATCAAAGCAGTAAGAATCTTTGCATGGAGCAAAAAAGGATATACAGCTTGTCCAAACAACCCTCTATTGTGATAGTAACAACTCCAATGTCTGAGTAATTGTTTATTGATACGCTGATAATAATGCCTTGAAATGGAAAATGAATGACTTCGATATAAAATACATCCATCCATATGCAATATTATTATAATGTGCGCGTTTGCCCTTACATAACCTGTGTGTCTCCGTAAACCGTGTGTGTCTGCAGAAATAAAAATATAAAATAGCTACGATATTGATCTGGGTCAAAACCGAAAGGCTCCGACGAAGATGGTGCGTATGAAATACATTACAGTACAGTACAGCAGGTAGGCAGCGACTTTGCTCTGCCCCTGGCATTGCTGAAGTCCATGGGCGACGGTAACCACTCACCATCAGGTGGGCCGTACGCTCGTCTGCCTACAAGGGCATTAAAAAAAAACAATCCCCAACTTTGGAAAATTAAACTTCATAAGTCAAACATAAATATTAGATATTCACTTTAGAAGTCTGTACCAGAACTTCCGCCGGTCGCAGCAGCTGCTGTACTTAAATACAGAAGCTTGAAATGAACCGATATTTAATTTAGCGTAGACAAATAAATTATCCGTTTAAATCATAACAGTCTCTAAAAAAAACATCCAAATGGGGAATAGCTTGACAGCCTTCAACCATCACAACCCTTGAAATTTGGTCAAGAACATTCGAAGTACCCAAATGTTTCCTATATTGTTCAAGAGCGCCTTACAATCTCGTGTAGGGCAGGCTGAGCCTTTGTCGAATAAACAAACATCTTTTGATTACACACTGAGAATGCAGTATGTTTGTCTTGTAACTTTTACGTGATTAAGCACAATAGATGCTCGAATTAATTATGTTTATTTTTTAAGGGATTTTATGGCCTGGCAACTGAGTCCTTTAACTCATGTATTAATTTAATTTATATTCATATTTTTATGAAAAATGATATTATGGAGTGAAATGAAATGAAGATGATTAATTTGAGACATTAATCAACTGGGATGAAATTAAATGAAATGAGATGAGATAATATAGGATGAAATATAATCACAGTAAAATAGTGGTCATTTACTAAGATTTTTTTTTTTGTGGACTTTTTGGAGGATCCCGATAAGTTACGCCCAGCGGCTTTGTTTCATTTTCCCACATTTGTGCACTTTCACAGATATTAAACAGTTAATATACCACCGTATTACTATACATTTAAACCTGAAGAAACACTAAATAGACAAAATAAAACAAATCACACTTCACTCCTCGCGTTCCTGCCAAAAAGTCCTAATTATGTTTAAAAGAATAGAAGTAAGTATTGTTGTTAAGAAATTGGGATGTACAAATTTATTTTTATCGTTAGAAGACTAAAACAGATCTCTGTCAGTAAGGTATCTTGAAGGTACATACCTAGGTATGTATCTTGTGGTTTTATGCCTATTTTTTTTTTCTATTGCTTATATGGGTAGACGAGCTCACAGCCCACCTGGTGTTAAGTGGTTACTGGAGCCCATAGACATCTACGACGTAAATGCGCCACCCCCCTTGAGATATAAGTTCGGTCTCAGTATAGTTACAACGGCTACCCCACCCTTCAAACCGAAACGCTTTACTGCTTCACGGCAGAAGAAATAGGCGGGTTGGTGGTACCTACCCGTGCGGACTCACAAGAGGTCCTACCACCAGTAATAAAATTTTATCCCTAAGTGTTTTTAGAAGCAAACATCGTTTATTTAAATTATATTATTGATTTAGTACCGCAGTATGCATTGGTTTGCAAATGAATATAATAGCAATTTGAAATACGAAGCTCATACAAGATTATCTTCTGTTGGCCTTAATCCAATAATTTAAGTGTTTTGGTCAGTTATCGATTGAAACATGTACATCTCAATGGGAAAATTCGTCAATATTGTGAATTTCTTAGGTATTACCGTCGAATTATATGTCTATGTAACTATACTGAGACCTTAGAACACATATCTCAAGGTGGGTCTCAACCATATATGCAACAAAATTAAAAAAAAAACAGTTAAGCAAATCGTGAATTTGGGAAAGAAATTAGCAAACAAAAAACATTACTATTAAAGTGTCTAAATCTGGAATATGAAATGACAGAGCACATTATGATTTTGAAATGTTTTAATAAATTTAAAATTTAAAACAGCCGAGAAAAGCATCTCATTTATCGCATACATTTTACAAATAAAATGAAAATGCAAATATGTGGCCTTACACAGAATCGAGCCCGAAATACCGAATCTTAAAATTGTAGAGGAAAACGGAATTATATGGAAAAGCGTGTTTTCACGAGACCTTTATTTTATTTTTATTTTTTTTATTGCCTAGTTGTGTGGACAAGCTCACAGCCCACCTGGTGTTAAGTGATTACTGGAACCCATAGACATCTACAACGTAAATGCGCCACACACCTTGAGATATAAGTATAGTTACAACGGCTGCCCCTACCTTCAAACCGAAACGCATTACTGCTTCGCGGCAGAAATAGGCAGGGCGGTGGTACCTACCCGTGCGGACTCACAAGAGGTCCTACCACCAGTAAAAGTATTTCAGTTTAGTGTAGAATAATCACTACATAGTATAAAACAAAGTCGCTTTCTCTGTCCCTATATCTGTCTGTCCCTATGTATGCTTAAATCTTTAAAACTACGCAACGGATTTTGATGCGGTTTTTTTTAATAGATAGAGTGATTGAAGAGGAAGGTTTGTATAATAACATCCATTAAATAGTGGAAAAATGAATAATAAATTACATTTTCCGAAGCGAAGCGAGGGCGGGTCGCTACTATTTTTATATAATGAGTCATTTATAAAGATTTCTTAGCGTATTCCCATAATCACTCAAATCATTAACCATTTCATCTAATAACAATTTCATTCTAATTCACCTAATCATACCAATTACTCTTAAATTTATATCCATAAACTTGACAATTTTTAAATACATAGATAACATTCGTAACCATAAACCTCTTGAGGTCTTAACGTACACGTGCCTATAACTGAACCGTAAATTTTATTTTTCTGTCTACGAATTCAGTAATGATGCCCTCAAACTTGAGGTCATTCAAGATCAAGTAAATTGGAAGGAAAAAATAAGATAAGAAAATGGACCCTCGCTATATTCGTTCATAATGGCTCAATGAACGATGAAGAAGTGTCAAGCGGAATTTCAAACTATCTCATTAGGAGTGATTAGCATTAGATCCAGACTCATGGAAATTCTGGTACAAAAATATTCTCCTAAGCTTATTACTGTCGTCGTTGTTCAGTTTGATTTCATTTCATCTATACTAATATTACCTATACTTCTATACTAATATTATAAAGAGGAAAGGTTTGTTTGTATTGAATAGGCTCCGAAACTACGGAATCGATTTGAAAAATTCTTTCACTGTTGAAAGCTACACTATTCCCGAGTAGCACAGGCTAAAATGTGTTTTATTTAAAAAAAATAGGGATCCTTACTAAAACTGCAATAATGTAACCCAAGGTGTAAAAAATTTACCTAAAATATTCTTTACATCGCGTGCCCTACGAAAACTATTGATGATAGAATAAAATAATGTACTACGACTTTGTAGAACACATTAATATTTACAAAAAGTGTCGCGACATATCATATCTAACTATGATAGTTATGGCGCAATAAATGTTCTTTTATTTAAAAAAAATAAAACAACGTCAAATATCGTTGAAATTTTTGTTAAAGATCCGAGCGGAGCCGGAGCGGGCCGCTTGTTTCTAATAATTTGGCGATAGCACTGTATCTACATACGTCACAGTTGAACAAAAACAAAACAAGAAAGCAAACGCTTAAGTATGTAAATAAAACACAATATTCATTTGTTAAACTAAATATAGTAATATAAAATAGTATTAGCCCGGTGATAAAAATTCAACTACAATCACTGACTCCTCAAGATGTAGATTCATTTTATTAATTCAATTTAGATTAATAAATATTCTCTTTTGTCTTTTTGTCAAACTTTTTTTTGTGAAGGTGTAAACTAATGTGTTCCTAATTTTTTTAATGTTAAAATTATTTGCTTGAAAAAAGATGAAGAAACATGAAGAAAAGGTTGAAAAACAGCCGATTCAAATAAAAGTTGTGTCAGGTTTGAACGAGGTCTGCATTGATGAGTACTGAACTAATAAGACCTGTTCGTACTCTTGTTGTGTGTTCAAAAACCAGTATTATAACGTGTCTTTTTCGCTACTATTCCAACACCTAGTCTGTAGAGCTCCGAGCTTTAGAGAACTACAGACAGAGCCAGCGGCGGATTTGCAGTCTCGGCCGCCCTAGGCCCCAAACCATCAGCCGCCCCTTTCTTAGCATCTACTATATAGACTACATAATGAAATTACCTTATTGCCAACTTTTATCTGAATAGATTTAGAAATTTAGGAAAACAAAAAATAGTGTTCTTTCGCAAGAATATCGTACATAAGTTGTTACAACTATAGTAGAATTATTTTGTCCCTGCAGTTTGGATTATAAAAAATCGGTGCGGTGAAGCGAGTATTTCGCTCTTTCTTCCACTCACGAGCCTTTGGAGTGATGCGCATTATTGTTGTCGATAAGCGTTATCGATAGTGTATTTAGTTTTGTCATTTTGTGGGTTAGTAATAAAAATGATAGAAAAAACACAAATCGAACACTTACACCACATATCGCCGCAGCAAGTTAATGAGAACGGCGGAAATTAACACTATAAAATTTCGGAATCTATTCTTATTTCATTGAAAAATTCTAACACATTGTTGATAACGACACGTGCAAATATTATTTTGAATAAATTCTGTCGTTTTTATACAAAACAAAGGAGTAGCAAAATTGTGTCACTAAAGAAATTCCGTGAATGAATGCGTAAAAACACATTTCTCTTCGACATAATGTACTATAATTTGCAGGTAAGTACAAATGACTCATAACATAACAATGTCTCACCACCCTTCGTATACCACCCCGCCGCGGCGCCGCCGTGAACCTGCCTTCGATGACTCATTTGTTTTTTATCGATAATAGCGTTGCGCCCGCGCAACATGCTTACCGCCCTAGCCGGGCTATGTTTTATGACCCAAACTGCATGGACAAAATAATTCTACTATAGTTAATATATTAAATATTTATATGTCTGCGCAAATATGACTATTTACCTACTGATCATCAACTAATTACTCTGTGATAAGAAATTGATGTTAAACAGTTCCTTTTATTGTAATTTCAATACTTTAAAACGTGTTTGAAAAACGTGTAAACCCGCTCACGTGTTTGAAAAACGTGTAAACACGCTCACGTGTTTAAAACGTGTCAACACGCTCACGGGTACGAAGCCCCATAAATACGGCCGTGCTGTCTAGCACTGATTGATTCGTGTCCGAGCCGTTGTGCTGTACGGTTATCTCTGTAACGTTGTTATGCTTCTCGTGCAATATACGAAGTTCTCGTGAAGTTCTCGTGAAGTTTTGTTTCGGAAACCCAAACATGAGTCATTCGTCAAGAAAGTGGTGACCGCGACGTCAGCGGTGCTGACGTCACACTTTTTAAAAACATCACGGCGGTCCCTCATCCGTCATCAGAAGCGGGATCACACGCCGCCTCCGCTCAGCAACAACCTGGTGACCAGATAACCGTATCGGCGGATAATGACTACCCTGCTTCACAAACAGCGATGGAATCAACAATCAACTGATCAATGAATACAAAAGATAAGTTTTTATTTTTGATTACTAAAATTTCACCACAAAATTCATCTGAAGACCATGATATCCTTACACAACGAACAACACCTTGCACATTCTTATCCCACCTTCAATAAATCTACGAGAACCTCCGAGAAATCTACGAGAACCTCCGAGAAATCTACGAAAACCTCCGAGAACCCTACAATAAAATCGCATTAATAGTCTCAAACTTACATAGTTACAAGTAACGCAAGTATAACAGATGCGCTACTCAGAGAAACTTTTTATTCCTGCAGATCAATGGGAATCAAAGAAAACCTACGAGAATCAACGAGGCTGGTGCAGAGCGCGCACCGCCCAAGTGGGATCACATGCCGCCTCCGCTGAGCAACAACCTGGAGACCAGATAACCGTATCGGCGGAAGAAGACTACCCACCAGCATCAGCCGATGAACCTCTACCATCTACTTCATAAACCAGGATGGTCGAACAACAAAATCAACAATCGGCATAAGGATAAGTTTTTATTTTTGATTAATAAAATTACGCCCACTACATAAGTACCACAGTGTACGCCCAATACATAAGTACCACAGTGTACGCCCACTGCATAAGTACCACAGTGTACGCCCACTGCATAAGTACCACAGTGTACGTCCACTACATAAGTACCACAGTGTACGTCCACTACATAAGTACCACAGTGTACGTCCACTACATAAGTACCACAGTGTACGTCCACTACATAAGTACCACAGTGTACGTCCACTACATAAGTACCACAGTGTACGTCCACTACATAAGTACCACAGTGTACGTCCACTACATAAGTACCACAGTGTACGTCCACTACATAAGTACCACAGTGTACGTCCACTACATAAGTACCACAGTGTACGTCCACTACATAAGTACCACAGTGTACGTCCACTACATAAGTACCACAGTGTACGTCCACTACATAAGTACCACAGTGTACGTCCACTACATAGTACCACAGTGTACGTCCACTACATAGTACCACAGTGTACGTTCACTACATAAGTACCACAGTGTATGTCACAATATAAAACTACACAAAATAAGTTATAACAGACATTCCATTGTTTCAGATGGACTCCAAGAACTCTCTGGTGATACACCATACATGGGCGGCTGGTGCAGAGCGCGCACCGCCTGTCAGTATGGCCGTGTCGGCGCAAATATGACTATTTACCTACTGATCATCAACTAATTACTCTGTGATAAGAAATTGATGTTAAACAGTTCCTTTTATTGTAATTTCAATACTTTAAAACGTGTTTGAAAAACGTGTAAACCCGCTCACGTGTTTGAAAAACGTGTAAACACGCTCACGTGTTTAAAACGTGTCAACACGCTCACGGGTACGAAGCGCCATAAATACGGCCGTGCTGTCTAGCACTGATTGATTCGTGTCCGAGCCGTTGTACTGTACGGTTATCTCTGTAACGTTGTTATGCTTCTCGTGCAATATACGAAGTTCTCGTGAAGTTCTCGTGAAGTTTTGTTTCGGAAACCCAAACATGAGTCATTCGTCAAGAAAGTGGTGACCGCGACGTCAGCGGTGCTGACGTCACACTTTTTAAAAACATCACGGCGGTCCCTCATCCGTCATATATATTAATTAATATATTATATTAAATACTATACTCTAACATACTCTGCCAACTTGGCATACTTGGTTATGATAACTTTTACACGAGTGTTATCAACTTTCAACATTTAATTGCGAGTTAAATATTTGAATATCTAATTAAACACAATTAATTTGTACGGAGCTACATGTTATCACAAGTGCGGGTGGGAAATGTGGGTAACAGTATAAGTTTTTTGACACGATTGGGGCCGCCCCTAAATCTGACTGCCCTAGGCCCGGGCCTACCAGGCCTTAGGGTAAATCCGCCACTGGAGAGAGCTCATTCTGTGTTAAGAGTCAGCGCCTAATTTAATTCCCATAAACAAATTCGAAGCGGGAATCAAATAAGAATCCGTCGTTCGCAATCAGCTCATAATCACACCGGAACAAAACTAACTTTAACAAAACACTTCACAATAACTATAGCCATTTTTTTATAGTCTACATACACTCGATACAGCGGCCTTGAAGCACTCTGGGGATCACAATATTCTTGGAAGCGGAAAATCTCCGGATTTCATATGTCCGCTACTTTACCTGAGGATTTTTGGCGGATTATCTCGCAAATCGACCAGAGAAGCGGAAGAATCTTTCACGAATCGTGGAACGTGAATAAAATGATAAATACCGTTCGTTTTTCTCATTTCTGCTTTTTATACTTCGTAGAATAGGACTATCGATATGAGTGCAAACGGATTAAGCATTAAATCTATTTCTGCCTATCTGATTTGACTGACTCAGTGGTGTATTAGTTGGCGTCCCTAACTGTTGCGCCGAGGTACGTGGGTTCGATTGCCACATTGGGCCAAAATTCATGTGATAAACAGATTTGCTTGTTCTTCGTTGGGGTATCGTTATCTATGTAAAGAAAAACCTTTATAGTCTAAAACTCTTTAGTTTTCTAAAAAGGATTTTTCTTATATGACATTCAGTGAAGTTTGACATCAGTAAAAAAAAATTCAGTTTGTTTCAAAATATAAATTTTATTAAATCTAATAAAATTTCAATGTTGTTTTCTCACTATACATTTATCAGAAAACGCAATTAAGCCTTTTATTGTTTATTTAATCTGGAGTACACAATAGCGTTATATCTCTATATGTATAATAATATATTTAAACGTATATAACTATGTATGTCAATCTCTGGTACACATAACACAAGGAATCGTAATTTTGGGCCGGATGAACGTGCGTGATTTGTTCCCAATTATTCTTAGGTATTAGTTATTCAACCGCGAAGCTATCATGTACTCCACTTTGGACCGTATAACCGTCACTACCCAATAATATACAAATATATGTAGTCTCAAACCAGCTTTGCTTGTGGTACAATTTTTCTTTTTTTTTTTGCCCAGCTCAGTGAAAAAGCCGCATACGTATTGTAAATTGGTGATCAGGGCTCATAGGAAACACAACATGAACGCAACGGTCCACATTGTTTTATAAAACGGATGCTCACCCTTCGAACCAGAACACATAACTGCTTCGCGCTAATAATAGGCAGGATACTCTGGTGTATGGATTACCCCGCATTTTTTATGGTTCGGCCGTAATATTGTAGAATAAATAAGCAGGCATTTTTATTTATTGCTTAGATGGGTGGACGAGCTCACAGCCCACCTGGTGTTAAGTGGTTACTGGAGCCCATAGACATCCACAACGTGAATACGCCACCCACCTCGAGATATAAGTTCTAAGGTCTCAAGTATAGTTACAACGGCTGTCCCACCTTTCAAACCGAAACACATTACTGCTTCACGGCAGAAATAGGCAGGGTGGTGGTACCCACTCGCGCGGTCTCACAAGAGGTCCTACCACCATTAACACAGATTATAATTTTGCGGGTTTCATTTTTTATTACACAATGTTATTCCTTCACCGTGGAAATCAATCGTGAACATTTGTTCAGTACGTATTTAATTTCATTAGAAAAATTGGTACCCGCCTGAAATTCGGACACCGGTGCATCGCTCAACACGAATGCACCGGACGTCTTATCCGTTAGGCCACGACGATTTCTATCTCTTCTATCTATCTATCGAATAAATAAGCTGGCATCTACAGCCTCTATTTTCATAACACTAGAAGATATTTTTAAAAGTGCGATCAGAATATTGAAGTTTCTCATTTGACCCTGACTTAGTGAAATCGATCCAACGTTACGTTCACTATTTAGTGTCCCGGTCGCCATCCTCGTCGAACCCGTCGCTTGCGACAAAAGGCTCGACGAGCGAATTAACCCATAGACACAGCCCACTGAGTTTCTCGCCGGATCTTCTCAGTGGGTCGCGTTTCCGATCCGGTGGTAGATTCTGCGAAGCACTGCTCTTGCTAGGGTCAGTGTTAGCAATTCCGGTTGAGCCCCGCGAGCTCACCTACAAACGTTAGGGTGAAGCTGAAATAGCCCCTCAAGGCTATCAGAATAGGTAGGGAAAAAAATATATTTAGTTTGTGATTTAAAAAAAAAACATTCGTCTGCCGATTTACAGATGCCTATTTTCACGGACCACCTACCTATCAACGCACATGTTATCTAATACTGGTAATTGCCTCTTAATCCTTCAATCTCGGCTCCAGCAGTTTTTATTTTCTAATATCGATAGCCTAAAAAAAGTATCATTCGTCGTATTATGTTGTATGTTAGTAGTGTAGTAGTAGATTGCAATGTACGCTGTTGTTAAATTATGAACACCATTACCTGACGAACATATCCCGATTCCCACAGTATTCGGGAGATTTCCCGAAATATAGGGAATTCATTTTATATGAAAATCATTGTAATAACCCGTCAAATAATAGTGTTTATCATGTAGATAGCCGCTTCTTATATGCATAAACTAAGCACATCTATTTATATAAAATATATTTAAAAGTCAAATGTATGTACTTAAGTAGGTACGTTCAGAACTACGAAATGGCAGAACCGATTTAACTGAATTTTTTTGATAATATTCAGATTGTGATTTGCTATTTAAGCTATACAGGTGTATATTGAATGTAGCTTGCACAGGTGAAACTCATATTGATATGAATTTCACCTTTTTTTTCGTGTAATCTTTGAAGAATGTTCAGTAAAGCGAGCCGGACGCGACTTGTTAATAATAAAAGCGTTTTCATATTTTTTAAATTCCATTTATTTTTGAAACTATATTATATTAAAACGAAACTTGATTTCATCTCATACGGTGGTTTTATTAAACTGTATCTTTTGATAAATTACGTTTAGGAACGCACAAGAACGTGCTATGAGAATTGAAAACTATTTAGCATTAAAAAGATAATAATTACATTTGGCCGTGCCGAAAATAAAAGATATCGACAGACGCTTGAATTTAATTCTTTTTTTCTCTATTCAATTCTTTTCTTGGACTACAGGCCGGACGTAATTAGGCACTATCATCACTAACATCGAACACATACCTTTAATGGAGTATTTTATTCGAGTTACACGAGTCGTAGACGTAATCAAGGGTGCCCTTAAGGTTTAATCTCGGGTGTTTTTGTACTCATTTATATTAATCGCAACGTTTTTTGTTCTGTTTCGTTTTCTTCATCCAGTTGCTCTGTTGCTAAGAAAAATCACAAATGTGTTTAATTTTTTATCGCACGTGTTCGTTTCATAAAAGAAAATCGCTTGAGAAACCGTTTAAGGTATGTACATACGTGTCGTGTACTCAATACCGTCTTTACCATAAGGGCACACGGGGCCCGTGCCCAGGGCCCCCGTTCTCAGGGGGCCCCGAAAGACCGACAATTTCTCTCACACGTTTATTCTCAAAACATTTTTGTCGGGCACATTACACTTTTTTCACAAATCAGTAATCAGAAGGTATTTTTAAGGCATATACTATGCCTATAATAGAAGGTTTTGCTCAACAGAAATCGTAACCAAAAAACCAGCAGCATTCTAATATCATTAATGACATATTATATCATACTGTATTTGATTAATAAATGGTCATACTCAGTAAAAAAATGTTATTATAATTCGCTTTTTTTACTTTCCAAAAGGGCCTCAAATTCTTGTGTGCCCAAGGGCCCCATCCTAGTTTAAGACGTCCCTGCGTGTACTTAGAAGAAACGGTTATGAGAGAAAAAAAATTGAACGCATGATTTGAGTCAGTAAATTTGAGAGTACAGCGGGCGTCGTTTTAGGCATTAAGGTGCCGACTACAAAATACCGATGTCATATTCAAACCTGATGAATTTTGTCATTTTGGGATAGATAATATATATGTGTATGTATTTACATTAAATTATGTCGTATGACTCCAAGGTAAGAGCACGATTGCAGCATCACCAATATCATTGTTTTCTTTCATTTGAAGCCTGAAAAGCTTGCTAAGCGTTTTTTTTATTGCCTTTTAGTCTAGTCAACAAGTTCAAAAACGTGTTAAATAGACATAAAGCTCCTAAAAATATGTACGATAGCTCATTGGATGCGGAATGATGTCTACAAAAATTTTTTTTAAGGGCTTATTAGCACATAAAAAATTGCGATTGTTATAAACAAAATAAGATTTAAAAAAAAAGGAATTTGATTTTTTCTTAATAATTTCTAAAATAATGATATTTAAGGAATTTTGAAAAAAGATCCTGAAAGAGGAGGTAATTTCCAATAAAAAAGTCCCGACTCCCGGAATTCTATCTCTATTATTTATAAAAAAAAAATTACGCTGAAAATAGCGCTCCGCGCGGTCGCTACGGCATAGGCGCGCAGTCTAAAAAGCCGGTATATCACCTAAAATAATTTTTTTATAGTATTAAATAACAATTTAAAAATTTGAATAAATTATGGTGTAATCTAAACACTTGAAAGAAAAAAACCTCGGTGAAAAAAAAATTTTACATCGATTTTTCAAAAATTTACACCATTGTTAATTAACTAACTTTTTTCCAATCTCTGTTTTTATAAATTACGGTATAAAAGTTACAATAATTCATCTATAAATTTTTCCCTTCGTGGAGCTCTTATCATTTAAGTACTTAATAAAGTTAAGCAAAAAACATTTTTTAATCTTTATTATTTTGATAATTATAATTTTTTTTAATTAACAAAAAATTTAATTTCTAAAAAATGTTATGAAAAAATTTTTTTTTTCGTAATATCTTAATATTGCTGTTTTTGCATCTACCATAGGTTTTAATTAACATTTAAAAAAAAAAATTTACGCTATTTGTTAAGAAATTGTTTATAAATAAATAGACTATTTTGGGATTTAAAAAAAGAAAAGAATTACCGTCTTATTGTATAGGTGAAATAAAGATTTAGAAAAAAAAAAAATCTTAAATAAATGTTTTAATTGTTTAAAATCGTTTTTTTCATATTTCAATTGTTTAAATAATTAGTTAAGAAATTATTTTTTTCTTAAAAATCATCATTGACTCTTTTCAGCGGATTAACAAAGAAATACATTTTTTTATAAATAATTTCATTGTTTATTAACTTAACAATTTGTTATAAAAAATTAATATTAATCGTTATATTTTTTTTCGAAAACTACAAAAAATTATAAAAACAACCATACATAACAAAATATAGAAAAAAAAATTTGAATTTTTTACAGCATTTTTAGATATATGATAATGAAATTACAGCCGTTACATAATTTGTCAAGTTATAAATTGTTATAACTTTTAAACTATAAGAGATACGGTAAAGGACACTCAGGTCATTTTTATAAAGGATTTATTTATCTTTAAAATAAATTCAAAATCGATCCTGTAACTATTGTTTATCAGTTGTTATAAGCATTCGATAAATAAATGAAAACTGATCGATAGCAGAATGTAAATGAGGTAAGTATAAATTAAAACTAGTATATTATTTAAACAAAATTATATATTTCTATGATTTATACGTAATTAGAAAGATACTTTATCATAGAACAAAAAAGTTTTTGGGTCCGTAGCTGTATCTATATTATTCAACAAATTATAAGCTATGAAATTTCAAAAAATATCAAAGAAATCATAATTTTTTATAAACAAATGCTTATAACTGATAAACAATAGTTACAGGATCGATTTTGAATTTATTTTAAAGATAAATAAATCCTTTATAAAAATGACCTGAGTGTCCTTTACCGTATCTCTTATAGTTTAAAAGTTATAACAATTTATAGCTTGACAAATTATGTAACGGCTGTAATTTCATTATCATATAATATCTAAAAATGCTGTAAAAAATACAATTTTTTTTTCTATATTTTATATATATGGTTGTTTTTATAATTTTTTGTAGTTTTCGAAAAAAAATATAACGATTAATATTAATTTTTTATAACAAATTGTTAAGTTAATAAACAATGAAATTATTTATAAAAAAATGTATTTCTTTGATAATCCGCTGAAAAGAGTCAATGATGATTTTTAAGAAAAAAATAATTTCTTAACTAATTATTTAAACAATTGAAATATGAAAAAAACGATTTTAAACAATTAAAACATTTATTTAAGAATATTTTTTTTTCTGCATCTTTATTTCACCTATACAATAAGACGGTAATTCTTTTTTTTTTAAATCCCAAAATAGTCTATTTATTTATAAACAATTTCTTAAAAAATAGCGTAAAATTTTTTTTTTAAATGTTAATTAAAACCTATGGTAGATGCAAAAACAGCAATATTAAGATATTACGAAAAAAAACATTTTTTCATAACATTTTTTAGAAATTAAATTTTTTGTTAATTAAAAAAAATTATAATTATCAAAATAATAAAGATTAAAAAAATTTTTTTGCTTAACTTTATTAAGTACTTAAATGATAAGAGCTCCACGAAGGGAAAAATTTATAGATGAATTATTGTAACTTTTATACCGTAATTTATAAAAACAGAGATTGGAAAAAAGTTAGTTAATTAACAATGGTGTAAATTTTTGAAAAATCGATGTAAAATTTTTTTTTCACCGAGGTTTTTTTCCTTCAAGTGTTTAGATTACACCATAAATTATTCAAATTTTTAAATTGTTATTTAATACTATAAAAAAAATATTTTAGGTGATATACCGGCTTTTTAGACTGCGCGCCTATGCCGTAGCGACCGCGCGGAGCGCTATTTTCAGCGTTATTTTTTTTTTTATAAATAATAGAGATAGAATTCCGGGAGTTGGGACTTTTTTATTGGAAATTTCCTCCTCTTTCAGGATCTTTTTTCAAAATTCCTTAAATATCATTATTTTAGAAATTATTAAGGAAAAACCAAATTCCTTTTTTTTTAAATCTTATTTTGTTTATAACAATCGCAATTTTTTATGTGCTAATAAGCCCTTAAAAAACATTTTTGTAGACATCATTCCGCATCCAATGAGCTATCGTACATATTTTTATGAGCTTTATGTCTATTTAACACGTTTTTGAACTTGTTGACTAGACTATTTGTGTCACATCATGTAATAAAAATCAAACCCACAAAAAATATAATTTGCGTAATTACTGGTGGTAGGACGTCTTGTGAGTCCGCGCGGGTAGCTACCACCACCCCGCCTATTTCTGCCGTGAAGCAATAATGCGTTTCGGTTTGAAGGGTGGGGCAGCCGTTGTAACTATACTGAGACCTTGGAACTTATATCTCAAGGTGGGTGGCGCATTTACGTCTTAGATGTCTATAGGCTCCAGTAACCACTTAACACCAGGTGGGCTGTGAGCTCGTCGTATATAAGCAATCAAAAAAAATCCTAATGGTGAGTGGTTACCCTCATGGACGTCAGCAATGCCAGCCAGGGCACAGCCAAGTCGCTGCCTACCATGCTGTATGATGAAGTGGGTAGTTGGGACAGAACGAAATCCATCCAAGCGAATTTTCGTATTTAATGAACAAACATTTATAATAAATACATACAGGACAATTTTCAAAAACGCCCAAAATGACGCATTCTGGATTTTTATTATTATGAGAAATATATTGCATTAAATTTATCGAGAATTATTGTTTAGTTTTAGTGGAAATATCACAAAATTAAAAGACCGTATTTTTAACACAAATAATAAATAACAAACTCGTTCAAACAGAAAAAAAACCATCGAAAGCTACTAGTGCTTTCCGAGTATTTAATCGAACTGTTATGATGCCCTCTAGTTCCTAGCTTTCCTTTCGTCATCACCTTTCCCGAACAGCATCAGCAGTTATGATCCTTTATTAGAGAACAATCCCCTCCCTATCCAGTCAGTCCTATTCCTAATTCCACACGGCACGGTTGCCGTCATTAATCGTGAAATCTTTATATATTCATTTTTCGTCAATAAAAATCTTTTTTTAAAAAGATAATTTGTTAATTCCGTATAACAAATTGGTGGCAGCGTAAAGGGATCAAAACAAAAGGTCCTCGGTATCCTCCAAACCAGAGATCATCAAAACGAAAGTGCAAAACAAATACTAAAAGTGGAAATAAAAGTGTGAAAAGTGGAAATAAAAGTGTGAACTTTGAAAACAAGAAAACTTTTGTTTACCATAAAAATAAAATTCAAGTTCGCCTGTTCGAGCACGTCTACTTTTGTTCGTCTACTCAAATTGGGTGAAGCCGAGCCCCTACTATATCTCCATCCTGAGACTACACAATCCATCACACCAAGGCCAAGCAACAGAAGACACAGCATCATGCTCCTGAAATTCTTCCTATGGTGGTGTTCATCTATGTAGTAAGTGAAACAGTGCTATCTCGAGTCAAGAAATTGCAAATTTATAGACATTACACAATTAGATAATAGCATATGATATCTCCTTATTAATAAATTAATATAATCAGCAAAGAAAATTGTTCAAAAACCGTATATCAAATTATATAAATTACATCGATATAATTTTAATAACTTAAGTTACAATTTTAGTCCTTGAGACCATCGAATAGCTTCGTCAACCATCCGGTGCTTATCTCGTCGAGACAGTAGCGTTATCGAATTACTTGTTGGTCCGACTATTACACCGTGTCGTAATTTCATTGTTGCTTAAATATTTCTCGAACTTTAACAACCATGTCAAAAAAAGAAACGCAAACCACAAAAACCGAAAAGGGAGAATGTATACAAATAGGGACATTGTTCAAATTTATAAAGCCCTTTGACGGATCACGTGACAAACTAACACCCTTTTTAACAAACTGCGAAAACGCAATCGATCTTGCTTCAGAGTCACAAAAACATATACTACTAAAATTTATTCTATCCCAACTTGAGGGAAAAGCTGAAATTGCGTGCTCTATTAAAGACTTTGACTCATGGGATCAATTAAACGACTTCCTCAAGACACAATTCGGAGAACGAAAACATTACACACACCTTTTAACCGATTTACAAGAATGTCGCCAACAATTAAACGAATCAGTTACGCAATTCGCGCTACGCTTAGAAACATGCCTTTCCAAACTATTAACGGAAATAACGCTATGCAATAAAAAAGATAACGAACTAGTCGGTCGCTTAGCAGCTATGGAAGACCTAGCCCTTCATACCTTTTTAATCGGATTGAAGCCGAACATTTCAAATATAGTTCGGTGTAAAAATCCCCTAAACCTTAACGAAGCCGTCAACACTGCAGTTTCCGAAGAAAAGATTCTGCAATTCATGAATCGGAGACCTATTGCTATTAACGAGCCAAGTACTTCAAGGCCTAAAACGTTTTATAAGGCCAAAAACGAAACTCCAGACTTTAGACCAAACTTCGGCTATCAAAATAAACCACGCACTTATCCCCTGTTCTGTCGATATTGTAAAATTAATGGACATGTAATCGAAAACTGCCGAAAAAGGGAGTACAATAACAATAAACGGTACGATTTTCCACAAAACAAGCCAAATGAAAACCGTGTCAATTTCGTGGAAGAAGGGGAGGACACGGTTGACAACGTCAACGAGTGTGACCCTTCGTTTTTAAACTAAGTAGAGGCCCGCGATCGTGTCGGTCGGGCCGCCCTATTCAAAAATCCGACACAAAATCATTTAAAAATCAAAATACCAAATCTTGCGAATCCAATTTCCTACAAACATCGCCTACAGTGACGTCCGCTACATGGTCTCGTCGCGACCCTGAAAATTTAGGCACACATCACTCACCCAAGATCCTAACTAAAACGATTACTATCAATGAATCGACACATGATTCTAAAATTTATAATTATAGCACAAATATCTCCCATAAATACTTGCCTTATATAAAAACAATTACCTCTATTTCTTCGAAACCACTATCACTACTAATCGACACAGGTGCATCTATTAGTCTAATATCAAAATCATCAATCGAAACGTTACCTGAAATCACTCAACATATTATTAAATTCAAAGGTATTGACTCATCAGGTACAAAATCGACCCTCGGGCATATCCCTGTTCAAGTGCGTCAAACGCACTAAAATACAACTTTCACATTGTCGATGGAGTGAATTTACCTTACGATGGTATAATCGGGAACGACATTTTTAATGTAATGCACGGAAAAATCGATTACACCAAACATCAATTAATATTAAATAAAATTCCATTTAAGCTACAATTTAACGAGCCTATATGCGTAATTCCTCCAAGATCCGAAACCATAATTGAATGCACCGTATTAAACCCTGAAATCCATGAAGGCCTCATTTTAGATCAACGTCCAATTGAAAACCTACTCATTGCCAACTGCATCGTCAAAATCAAAGAAAATTCAAGAGTCAACATATCCGTTGTAAATACATCCGAACAAACCCTATCTTTTAGCTCCGATCTAAAACTGAAATTGACACCACTCGATAACATAGAACAAATACAAAAAATATACAATATTGATTCGGATAACCCACATAATTCTAACAACCCTAATGATCACAATGCATACCTTAGAACAAAAAGGGTTCTTGAACAAATTCGTATCGCCCATCTAAACTACGAAGAAAAATCACAGCTTTTCGAAGTATGCGAACAATTCTCAGATATTTTCCATCTCCCTGGCGATCTATTGACATATACAAATGAAATAAAACACGAAATAAAAACGACAACATCAACTCCCATCCACGTTAAAACCTATCGTTTCCCAGAGTGCCACAAGAAGGGAGTCAACACACAAATCCACAAAATGCTAGAACAAGGTATCATTAAACCTTCAGCATCCCCCTGGTCGTCTCCAATCTGGGTCGTACCTAAAAAAGCTGACGCTTCTGGTGAAAAGAAGTGGAGGGTAGTCATAGACTACCGAAAGCTTAATGATATCACCATCGGAGACTCATACCCCATTCCAAACATATCTGAAATATTAGACCAACTTGGTAAGAGTAAATACTTTAGCACATTAGACCTTGCTTCCGGATTTCATCAAATCCAAATGAACCCTGAGGATTCTGCGAAGACAGCTTTTACTGTTCCCCAAGGTCAATTCGAATTCAGTCGTATGCCTTTTGGTCTTAAAAATGCACCATCTACATTTCAAAGACTAATGAATTCGGCACTTTCAGGTCTGCAAGGAATGCAATGTTTCGTCTATCTGGATGACATTGTTATCTATTCTGTTGATCTCGATGATCACATCTACTACCTATCAAATGTTTTCAAACGACTTCGCCAGTATAACCTTAAACTACAACCCGATAAATGCGAGTTTTTACGAAAAGAAGTATCTTATCTAGGACATATTATAACCGACCAAGGTGTTAAACCAAACCCCGATAAAATTGAAGCGGTAGAACGTTTCCCCACTCCGAAGACTCCAAAAGACATCAAATCTTTCTTGGGATTCGTTTCTTATTATCGTAGATTCATTTCAGACTTCTCTAAGTTAGCAAAACCCTTGACAAACCTTCTAAAAAAGGACACTCCCTTCTTATGGGAAAATGAACAACAACTCGCATTCGACGCCCTAAAACAAAAATTGATCTCAGCCCCTCTGTTAGCATACCCCGATTTCTCAAAGACATTCATTTTAACTACAGACGCATCTAATTACGCCATCGGCGCTATTCTGTCACAGGGCGAACTAGGCAAGGATAGACCTATAGCCTATGCTTCGAGAACCCTGAATAAAAGCGAGTGTAACTATAATACTACAGAAAAGGAATTACTCGCCATCTTATTCGGTTGCAAAACGTTTCGACCATACCTGTACGGCAGACACTTTCAAATAGTAACCGATCATCGACCCTTAAAATGGCTTTTTAATCACAAAGACCCGAGTAGTAAGTTACAAAGATGGAGACTGAAACTCGAGGAATATGAGTATGAAATAATATATAGGAAAGGAAAATTTAATGCTGCAGATGCTCTTTCACGTTACCCGACTGAAAAAGCGGTACTAGTAAACCCTATAAATCCTGAACCTACTCCAGGACCCTCAGTGACCGACGACAACAGTCCCTTGTTTCCAGAGTCTGGAAATTCACCTGACTGCGATCACCTCCTAAACCCAGATGCCATACCCTCTCTAATAGGAAATCCAGGAGACCCACTTGATTTACCAGATGACCTCAGAGATCTGAACCTCGAAGGACTCGATGCTCCAGATCAACCTAATGAAAATCCAACTCCTAATCTTCCTCCGACTCCTGACCCTAACCCTCCTAATATTTCTAATGACATAATCGATCCTCTGAATAGTCCCAACTTGAGGTCAGAAACATATTCAGAATTCCTTAAAATCATAACTGATAGGAATTACAACCCTAACACCAAAATTATAGAACATAATGGAAATTTACTAGACTCGCCGCACAAACATATAATTATTCCTACATCCATAGACTTAGACGAATCAATACCTTATACAGAAAACATTATCGATAGCTTTGAAGACAAAGAACAATTTCTAAGAAAAGAAAGAACGTTAAACTCATTTTTAACACACCCTAAACAACAAAAAACTTACTATTTTATTACTACTACTTGTTTACGAAAGTTTATCATTTTGACCAATCTTCATACACGGACATATTCGAGAGCTTGAAAGCGCTCAGAAATGAACTTATCCTGTTATTGAGCGAAAATGATAATGCTATCTCTATTTCCGATTTTAAGACCCCCTTTGACAAACATCATTTCATTAAAATTTTCAACATGATTCTTTATCTCTTTAACAACACTAACATCGAAATGCACATTTATCATAATAATATACGCTATCCGACTCTACGCGAAATAAAACAAATTTTGAAAGATAATCACGACTTACCCATTGCTGGTCATCTAGGCGGTACTAGAATGCTTAAAAGGATTCAAGAAAAGTATTATTGGAAGGGCATGCGTAGTGACGTCGAAAATTACGTCAAATCGTGTAAATTGTGCCAAGAAAACAAGGCGCTGCGCAAAGTTTCACGTGCACCGATGCAAATCACAACTACGTCATCAACTCCATTTCAAAGACTAGCTCTGGACATAGTTGGTCCCTTACCAGATTCCGGCCCTGCGAGACTTAAATATATTCTAACCTTACAAGATGACCTTACTAAGTATTCTATAGCTTATCCGACCCGTTCCACTACAGCAGAGGAAACTTGTGAGTGCCTCTTACATTTTATTTCACTCTTTGGCATACCAAAGGCAATTTTAACAGACCAAGGGACTAATTTCACATCAGAACTCTTTAAGAAAACCTGCAACTTTTTAAAAATCAAACAGCTTTGGTCGAGTCCCTATCACCCACAAACTCAGGGCGCGCTAGAACGCAGCCATTCAACTTTAAAGGAGTACCTGAAATCATTTGTTAATGAAGATCAAGATAACTGGCATCGCTACGTCTACACCGCCATGCTATCTTATAACACTAGTGTTCATAGTACGACAAACTACACCCCTTACGAATTGTTATTCGGTCACAAACCTTACTTACCTGATTCCATCTATGAATCTACTCCCGATCCAACATACCCAGAGTATCTCAAAATGCTAACTCACAGACTAAAATTTTCAAGAGAGAAAGCGATTAAAAACGTACAGACTTCTAAGGAAAGATCGAAAGTATATTATGATAATCACTCACGACCTATGAAATACAAAGTAGGAGATCTAGTCTATCTCAGAAACCACTTACGCCTTAGAAAAGCACTCTCACCAACATGGAAAGGCCCGTATAAAATTCTACAAATACATAATAATAATACTGTAACCTTACTCATCAATAGAAGACATGTTACACACCATTTCGATCAAATTAAACCTGCAACATCATCTAACTGAATGTAAATATTATTATAAACGTTAGTTTAATTTCTATGTTTTGGTTACAGCGTACTTGTATACGGTGATCCCGATTTTGTGAAAAGGGTCAACTCAAGCATCGGCCTATATTTTGATCCGGTCGGTTCAATAAAAATAACTAACGAACATCTAAGTATAATGATACCTGTAGATATATCTTTTATAAAGCCTCACCTAGACAATATAAACGCGTTTATAAGTCTGACACGTACTCTATGTAACAAAAGTCAAACATTTGTACAAAATGAATGCGAAACTGTTATTCAACCCCTTGAAGTCAGATATGCAGACATGCTCAGAGATTTCGACTCATTCTCTCATCTCCTCAATCATAAAACTAAACGGTCCGCATGGTTTAATATTGTTGGAACCGGGTTAAAGCATTTATTCGGCACCATGGATGAAGACGACGCTATTCGTTACGACAACGCTGTTCAAACCCTACAAAAGGACCAAAAAGAACTAGCAAACCTTATGAAACAAAACATTGTCATTTCTACTTCCACTCTTAAAGTATTCAATGAAACTATCAAAAACCTCGTAGCCAACGAAAAATCTTTGAACAGCGCTGTCAACTGGTTATTGGAAACATCAAAAAACTTGACTAAAGAGTCTTCTGAATTAAATATTAGAATTAAAATAATGGAAGTTGTTTATATGTTAGAAAATAGTATAATCACTTTATCATTTAAACTAGAAGACATTGCTAACGGTTTAATGTTCAGTAAGAATAACGTGCTTTACCCTGCTATATGTTCTCCTCAACAACTATATAACGATTTAGTGGATAATTATAGATTCCTTCCCAGTTCTAGAGAACTTCCAATACATTTAAACCCAAGTAATATTCATATATTAATGGATGTATCTAGCTTAAGTACATTTTATGAGAATAACAAGATCATATTTGTTGTCAAAATACCTTCAGTTAACCCCTTAGAATTAAGTATGTATCGCGTATTACCTTACCCATTGTCATTTAAAAATGAATCTTATATTACTATTATCCCTACTACTAATTATATTGCGTTTTCAAGAGACAGAAGTCAATATTGTCATTTTAATGATTTAAGTAAATGTAAATCAATATCTCAAAATTATATTTGTAAAAATGTTAACATCCTGTCTAGCATAACCTACCCTATATGTGAAAGCGAAATTGTTACAAAGACACCAATATCCATTCCTGATAGTTGTTCGATTAAAACAATAAAAAGAGATATTGAAGTATGGCAGGAACTAAGCGGAAACAAATGGATATTTGTAATGTCAAAGGCTGCAAAGTTGTCAATCGATTGTCCTGATAAAAATATTTACGAAACTAATATTTGTGGCACCGGAATTGCTGAGATCCCGCACGGCTGTATAGGATATTGCAATGGTATCCAAATACCATCTAGAAAGAACGTTAAAATAAAAATAAGTCACATTACCAGCGACTTCGACATTATCAGATACCATTCAAACCTTCTAAATAATTCTAATTCAGCCGTGCCCTTACCTAGAACTCATCTCAAACATACTAGCCTCGATTCATTAATTACCTATAAAGACAACTTTGAAACCCTTAACACTAAGCTTAACAAGATCATTGAAAAACCTCAAGTACTTATAAGTGACGATAATCATTATAATTCATTATCTCTAATTGTATACACTATTGTAATAGTTTTAAGTCTAGCTTTAGTTTATAAACTTTATAAGATCAGCAACCGTTGCATCCCTTCTAGATTCAACCCTTCCCATAACTCGAATGCCTCTCCAGATCCAGAATCACCTCCTATCTCTAGTAATCCTAGAATCCGCATCCATACATAAACTTCACCATTAAGGGTGTAAGTTTAGTCCTGGTCGGGGGGCTGTTATGATGCCCTCTGGTTCCTAGCTTTCCTTTCGTCATCACCTTTCCCGAACAGCATCAGCAGTTATGATCCTTTATTAGAGAACAATCCCCTCCCTATCCAGTCAGTCCTATTCCTAATTCCACACGGCATGGTTGCCGTCATTAATCGTGAAATCTTTATATATTCATTTTTCGTCAATAAAAATCTTTTTTTAAAAAGATAATTTGTTAATTCCGTATAACAGAACGCGGTTCGAAAAGTTGAAAATTCTTTTACACTGGCTTTTTCTATTGCAAGCAATTTACTGGTTACAATTGACGGGTTTTTCTCATCTCCTCGGGTGATTTTTGAATCGTTTCTATTAAGAAATCTTTTAAATATAAATATATTTCATGCCGAAACGTCATTCTTTCTATTCTAGCATTAACATTGTTTGGCCAAAAATAAAATTCTCATTTTCTTTCTTTTTTTGCCTTGTCATTTTGTGAACGTTGAAAAAAAAATAATTGCTTTATGCCAATTTTCAGTGCGAAAGGTTTATTCGTGGATTTTTAAATGCGAATACGAATATTGCGGCATACGACACGTTTTTTTAACATTTCAGCCGTTCTTTGAAAAAATATGAGCGTATCGGTCATCGTTCTCGTCGAACCCGTCGCTTGCGACGAAGGGCTCGGCGAGTAAAAAAACCTACAGACACAGCCCATTGAGTTTCTCGCCAGATCTTCTCAGTGGGTCGCGTTTCCGATCCGGTGGTAGATTCTGCGAAGCACGGCTCTTGCTAGGGTTCGTGTTAGCAGCGTCGTCAGGTTTGAGCCCCGTGAGCTCACCTACTAGTTCGGTGAATCTAGAACACCTAACGCATAAATGGCCGAAGGAACACAGCAACTACTAAATAGCTACTAGAGTTGGAAGACATCACACAGCAGTCATGCACCTTCAGCCATGAAATTGTATTGTTAAGTTAAGTGGTTACTGGAGCCCATAGACATCTACAACGTAAATGCGCCACCCACCTCAAGATATAAGTTCTAAGGTCTCAGTATAGTTACAACGGCTACCCCACCCTTCGAACCGAAACGCATTACTGCTTCACGGCGGAAAATAGGCGGGGTGATGGTACTTACCCGGGCTGAAAGCAAAAATCTTTGTGCAAATCTGATGATTCTGAATATAAAACTTAATGATAGTTTTTTTTCTAGGTGGATGTTGGTATTCACGACACTCAGTCGACAATTACAGGTAGGCAGTGTTATATCCACGAGGTACCTGTTATATCCACTTAGGGCAGTGTTTCCCAAACTTTTTTTGTCCTCGTATCTCCTCATAAAACTTTTCATTTATGGGTAGGTACTCTACACATGATAACTTCATACCTGCTACTATAAACGCGTATTATTTCACTTTTAACGGACACAAACATAAAAGCGATAAGCAAACAAATGCACTGTACGAACCTAACATTTTTAATCTTGTTACTAGTTTTAAGGTTTAATTCTGTATCCAGGTCAGGACTCGACTTCCTCGATTGTATAAATAAATGTTATTTTCAGTTAATTAAATTTCTTTTTTAAAAAGGCTCTCGTCTGAATCCTTATAACAGTACCCTCAATGGGACCACAGAGCTAAAGGATCGCCGTTCTAGAAGAGCAATAAAAAAACGAGCCAATTGAAAGTAAAACGTATTTCATTTTGATACTTTATATTGTATTTTGATAATATGATATGTCATATTATAACAAAAAGTCAAATTTAATAACGAAATTATGACTTATGATACTTTTTTTATAGTTTAGATGGGTGGACGAGCTCACCGCCCACCTGGTGTTAAGTTGTAACTTAGCCGTTGTAACTACACTGAGACCTTAGCAGATATGTCTCGCGTCATGATAATCGCCTTATCGTTGCCGCCGCTGACTACTCCCCGAATCCTGATCATGCAGGAGCCAGTCACCGTCGACGCCCTAGACACGTCCTTACGGATCCATCAGATCCAATAACCTTTGCATTAGATGCCTTCAGCTCTAATACTAGGGGCAGGCTTAGGGACCCCGGTAACCGTACTCGTCGAACTCGACAAAGAGGTCGACGTGCAACCTAACCCATGCATCAGCCCGCTGAGTTTCTCGCCGGATCTTCTCAGCGGGTCGCGATTCCGATCCGGTAGTAGATTCATTCGCGAAACAATTGCTCTTGAGTTGTTAGGTCTCCTTCGGAGGCGCTCGGGCAGTTGTTAGCAAATCCCACCCCTCTTGGCTGAGCCTTTGCTCGCCCACCTGTCCTGGTGAAACTGGAAAGGCCTTCGGGCCACCAGTAAACTTTCAATCATAAAAAAAAAAAGATATGTCTCATGGTGGGTGGCGCATTTACGTGCACCACCCTTCAAAACGAAACGCTTTTCTGTCGGTAAACCAAAAACAGATACCGGGGATGCGTACCAAGTGTAAATTTACACGTAACAAGTAGAAAACACGTTCAAGAGAAACATAAACTAAAATTAATTAATTTTAATCTAAAACTCAAACGTTTACTTATTTAAATTAAGATGAGAAACGAAACCATTGCTCCACGCATTTTCGGTAAATAATTTTCTGTTACCTAAATCGATCTCAGGGGATTAACTAATCTTTAAGGACCACAAATAAATCAAACCCACAAAAAATATAATTTGCGTAATTACTGGTGGTAGGACCTCTTTTGAGTCCGCGCGGGTATGTACCACCCTATTTCTGCCGTGAAGCAGTAATGCGTTTCGGTTTGAAGGGTGGGGCAGCCGTTGTAACTATATTTGAGACCTTAGAACTTATATCTCAAGGTGGGTGTGGTGCATTTACGTTGTAGATGTCTATGGGCTCCAGTAACCACTTAACACTAGGTAGGCTGTGAGCGTCCACCCATCTAAGCAATAAATAAAAAATGTAGCAATAAATCTAAAAAATATACTGGTAACATTGATACACTAAGCAGCTCTTTATTACAAACTATTTTGGAGCAGAATGAAACAGGCTCAAGCTTTCAAGGCTACTATAGTATGCCTTTTGCTCTTTATAGCAGTTGAAGTTATAAAAATAAATTCAATTTCATTTCGTAACTAGCTGTCTCGATGATTTTTTCTGATTTGATTATGATAAATTGTAGTATATTACAATTTATATTATAAAAAAATATATTTTTTGTTTTTGTCTAAACACAGAGTGCATAGATTATGTCAGCATCGGTAACTAACAAGAAAAATACTCAATTTATTTTAAAATCCCTATAGGCATCGCAATAGACGCAAAATCATTTGATTTCCCATGTGGGTGTTCAAAGCGCTTTCATAAAAGAACAAAAGTTCCCTAATTTTCCTCGGAATAAAAGGAATTATTCCTATCGATAATCATCGATGGATTTACGATTGAAAGATATTAAAAGGGATGTAATTTTGGAGAAAATTTTTTTCTATGGCATACTTGAATGAGTTTAAAAAATAATTTTAAACTAGTGGTCCCGCAGTAGTCGAAATTCGACTGTAATTAATGGAATTTATAAGTTTCAACATTATTATGGTCCTATTGTTACAGATTTCGCCAAGACTATACATAGGCTGCACTAAAAGTATCGGGAATGGAATATTTCCACTGTTCCTGTCATATTAAAATCTTTTTAATTGAAAACTCCTTGGTTTTAAAAATCGAATACCATTTATTTATTTAAAAAAAGATTCTCGGTCTTGTCACGAGGTTTTGTCAAACTTGTTTAGTCGTTGAGAAAATGGAATTGACTCGAGAAAATTCAAGAGCGATGATTTATTATGACTTTCGAAGTGGTTTAACACAAAAACAGTGTGTTGACCGGATGATTTCTGAATTTGGTGATGAAGCCCCATCCAAAACCACAATTTATCGCTGGTTTGCTGAGTTTCAACGTGGACGTGTCAAGCTCAGTGATGATGCCCGTCAAGGTCGTTCAAAAACTGCAGTCACCCAAGAAAACGTTGATGCTGTGCGTAAGCTGATTGAGGAAGATCGACATGTGACATACCGCGAAATTCAGGCAACTTTAGACATTGGCATGAGTCAAATACAAATAATCTTGCATGAACAATTACGTGTAAAAAAGTTGTTTTCCCGATGGATACCGCATTCGCTCTGTGAAGAGCAAAAAGCGGCTCGCGTTACTTGGTGCGTCAGAACTCTCGAAAAATTCCACGCAGGATCCTCAAATGCTGTATACAACATTGTATCAGGTGACGAATCCTGGATATACGCGTACGAACCCGAAACAAAAAACCAGTCACGAGTTTGGGTGTTCGAAAATGAGTTAAAGCCAACAAAAATTGTTCGTTCACGGAGTGTAGCAAAAAAATGGTGGCCACGTTTGTGGCCGGCCATGTTACGACTATTCCTCTTGAGGGACAAAGAACGGTTAATGCAGAATGGTATGCTAGCATTTGTTTGCCACAAGTCGTTTCTGAACTCCGTAAAGAGAACTGCAACCGCCGCATCATCCTCCATCACGACAATGCGAGTTCTCACACCGCGCACAGAACAAAACCGTACAGCCCCGACCTAAGCCCTAATAATTTCTATACTTTCCCTAAAATAAAGAATAAATTGCGTGGACAGAGATTTTCATCACCTGAAAAAGCTGTGGACGCCTACAAAACGGCCATTTTGGAGACCCCAACTTCCGAATGGAATGGTTGCTTCAATGATTGGTTCCATCGTATGGAAAAATGTGTCAAATTTCGCGGAGAATACTTCGAAAAGCAATAAATACATTTTTAAATAGTAATGTTGTGTCACTTCGTTAACTCCCGAAATTTTCAGTGCCGCCCTCGTACTATAGAAAAATGCTGGTAATATTAAAGATAAACAATACTAACCTATTCTCAATTTGACTACAGACTTTAAGCAATAACAAAATTTTGACAATTAACAAAGAGTATTAATATGTGTGTGTGTCAAATACATGGTAGTGTGTGTAATGTTTTCTTTATTGATTTAATGTATCTTTTATGCATTTTTTTTTTTAAATATTAGCATTGTGCACTTCTACGCTATATTCTCTATATGTGTGGAAAATTTCATACTCCTCCGTCCGCGCAATTTTCGTAAAAAGGGATACAAAGTTTTTGCTTCACGTATTAATATATAGATAACGGACTTTTAGGTAATTACATTTGCATCCTACGGCACTTTCTCGAGGTTTTCTTACTAAGTAGCTTAACCTTTTGAATCCTCAAATCGTTTGCCTGTGTCAATTACTTACGCGTCCCTACTTTCTGTCTTTTATTAAACAGATTGAAAGTTAAATCGTTAAAAAACAGCGCCGGCGCTTGCCTTTCCAACACACAGAGGACACAATGAGATCTTAGTACAAAGACATTGAATTAATGTAACTACAGTTAAAGTAATGTCTTCATGCCTTCCCACCACACAGAGGACACGATGAGAACTTAGTACAAAGACATTAAAATAATGAAACTACAGATAAAGTAAAGTCTTCAAGAACTTTCTGATTATCGTATTTTTTGGCCCTTGTTAAAGTTACAATTTCGGACAAATTACAGTAGGCAGACCAGACTAGTTGGATATTCTTTTGAAAATAGTGCCGAAACCATAATCATTACGAGATATGAAAAAACGGAACTAAAGTATGATCATGGGCAGACTATAGTGTTTTAACACGTTGACTGCAGTGTAGGTCACCGGTGCCCTACATGGCGTGGCCTACATTTTTCCTTCCTATTCAAAGTATTCGGCTACCCTTTACCGTAAGCACCAGGTGGGCTGTGAGCTCATCCACCCATCTATGCATAAAAAAAATAAAAAATATGCTATTCTTTCATCATCTGAGAAAAGGTCTAAGGTATTTTGAACGAGTAAGATGTCAAAACGTATGGAATGAAAATCATAAAAGCATAATTAAATGATTAAATTAGTTTTTGTCTACGACTCTTAACACCGACCCGGTCCGTGGGGAGTTGGAATAGAATAGTTGGAAAAAAATACTCATGAAAATACTCCATTTAGCGAATTTTATACTCACAGTAACTCATTTTAATGCGACATAGTATTATTGTAGCATCGTAGCTAAATACTAATAATATTTCCATTCAAATCGATTTTTAAATTATGAACAGTTTTAAGATGACTTGTTATATCTGAAATTTTTACCCTAACGAAAGGTTAACACGATTTAATGCTTTTTAATAAGTTTTTATGAAATGACATCTTAAATTAGATATATAATAAAAGAAAATAGAGTATGGTTACATTTTATTGGAGATTTATGGTGAATGTCAGGCCGGCTATAAAACTCATACCTAATCCCTGTGTAGCATAATAAGAGGATATGCTATGCCGACCCTACATGATATGAGATAAAGGCAAGAAGAAGGAAGTTTACACTTTCTTGAAGCAATTCTTTAAAATCGGACTTAAATCAAGTGGACGACCGTAAAATTTTTCAAGTTTATAATCACAAAAGAAAATGTAAAAATAAAGACAGAAAAAAACTAAGATTTATTTTTTACTAGCGCCCTCGCTTCGCTTCGGAAACTGTAATTTATTATTGATTTCTTCACTATTTAATGGATGTTACTATACGTATAAACCTTCCTCTTCAATTACTCTATCTATTAAAAAAACCCGCATCAAAATCCGTTGCGTAGTTTTAAAGATTTAAGCATACATACATAGACATACATAGACAGACATAGGGACAAAGGAAGCGACTTTGTTTGATACTATGTAGTAACAACTTGATATACGTACGTATCGAGTGACATCGAGACAACACGAGCACGTCTGTCAATATAAAATACGACGGCAAACCGCAATAATCAAATTCTTCTCTGAAATACATTTTCAATTCAGTAAAACGACTATAAATGAAAATCTGATTCTTTTTCTATTACGCTGGATCGATCTTGTAGTCACCCGATGAGGTCAGAGGTCCTGGGAGTAACCGATTCAAGCGATAGGCTACTTCTACTACTACTATCGACGCCGTCTTTTTTTTTATTGCTTTGTTAGGTGGACGAACTCACAGCTCACCTGGTGTTAAGTGGTTACTGGACCCCATAGACATCTACAACGTAAACGCGCCACCCACCTTGAGATATAAGTTCTAAGGTCTCGAATATAGTTACAACGGCTGCCCCACCCTTCAAACCGAAACGCATTACGGCTTCACGGCAGAAATAGGCGGGGTGGTGGTACCTACCCGTGCGGACTCACAAGAGGTCCTATCACCAGTAACTACGCAACTTATAATTTTGCGGGTTTGATTTTTATTACACGATGTTATTCCTTCACCGTGGAAGTCAATCGTGAGCATTTGTTGAGTACGTATTTCATTAGAAAAATTGGTACCCACCTGGGATTCGAACACCGGTGCATCGCTTCAACACGAATGAATCGGACGTCTTATCCTTTAGGCCACGACGACATCAAATGCCACTACAAATGAGTCACGGCTCCTTATATTTGTGAAACTACCAGACGCTCAGCGAAGTCGGACTCGCAGGGATAAAACCGGCGAGCATCTGTCCGACAACGGCGAGGGGCGGCTAGTCCATGTCAAATGAAATCGGTTTTAATTTGAGGTCACATTTCTTTTCCGTTCGACACTCGTCGATAGTATGGCGCCATTGAGATACTCAGGCGTCTAATGGGGCTGTCTAGGCTCTCCATACGCAGATCCCATAGGATGAAGTCATTTTGTACGAAGCGAGGAGCATAGGCGATGGCACCCGCTACACAGCGTCTTGCAGCCTGTGAATTCGGTTAAGGCATAGCACGCCGGGGCAGCATAAGTGAACTGCGAGCGAATGTACGTCTTATATACGCAGAACTTCGAACGGAGCCTTAAATTGGACGCGATAATGAGGTACAGGAGATAACGCATGATACCCGCCTGTGTAGCCACATTGTTCAGGTATGGTCAAATTGTGAGATGGCTTCCGATAGTCATCCCAAGGTATTTCACCGCGGAAATCCATTCGACGCCTCTCCGAGTAACAATAGCAGGGGCCGAACCAGTATGCTTCCCACGTATGTGTGATTGCTTGAGCCTTCAACATATTCAGACTTTCAGACTCCAGTCCTTGAGCGACGCGGGGAAGGTAACGCTAGATTGACGAATTAATTGCCGGTATCGCAATTTGAATGCTACCATCTTGAAACTTGAGATTGGACTATCTTTCGCATTTAATAAAGGCTGCCCCAAACGGAACACATGAACAACACGCAAACCACATTCTATTGAACTATGTAAAAAAAAGCGTTGTGATTTCTTTAATATTTTTTTTTATTGCTTATTCGGGTGGACGAGCTCACAGCCCACCTGGTGTTAAGTGGTTACTGGATCCCATAGACATCACGCAAATGCGCCACCCACCTCGAGATATAAGTTCTAAGGTCTCAAGTATAGTTACAACGGCTGCCCCGCCCTTCAAACAAAAGATAACATTTTTATATTTTATATCAACATTGATTGAATTTCAAAATAAAAATATACAACAAACACATTTTAGCATCTCAAACAAACTCTTGTACAATAACATAATGGAGTTAGGTTAAAGGTCACGTTGTATTGAGAATTACGATGAATGTCTGTGAAGAGCTTTTATATAAATAAAAGAAAAATACACATAAATAAGATAACTACGAACATAAATCTTAGAAAAGGTTTTATCAGCTTGTAGGTAATAAATACGTCCTATTTGCCGCCAATTGCAGTTATTCATAGACCGACATCGATGCGCTCTAGGGTAAAATATAATTAAGCCAGCTCGTTTTAATTAAGACGCGCCATTATATTTAAATTAATTGTTATCTATATATATAAAAGAAAGTCGTGTTAGTTACACTATTTATAACTCAAGAACGACTGAACTGATTTGGCTGAAAATTGGTGAGGAGGTAGCTTAGATCCAGGAGAAGGACATAGGTTACTTTTTATCACACTCCCGTGGGACTTGACATAAAACGTGGTAACTATAACAAAACGCAACTGACAGCTAAACGTAATATATTCTATGGTTAATTGTGTTAATTAAAGTAGAATTTTGAAGTTGACTGGTTGATGTGTTTGAAACAAACCGTGTGGCGGAACAAAGTTCGCCGAGTCCGCTAGTTTAGTATATAACGACATTTTTAATTTAAAAATTTGTTAAATTCTAACAATAAGATAATACGATCTGCTATTTTTTTCAAAATGTCAACACAATTACACGAGTTTCCATAATTTATTTCGGTATAAATGTTTTAATCCTCTGATTAAGTAGCTCAAAAATTATTAAATGATTACCGTAGTAATAGACCTTGCGATGTAAATTCCGCCATAGACCTTTTTTTTCCTACCTAAGCTAATGGTCTTGAGCGACCATTTCAGCGTAACCCTAACAAGTAGGTGAGCTCACGAGGCTCAAACCTGACGACGTTGCTAACACTAACCCTAGCAAGAGCCGTGCTTCACAGAATCTACCACTGGATCGGAAACGCGACCCACTGGGTAGATCCGGCGAGAAACTCAGTGGGCTGTGTCTGAGGGTTAATTTACTCGTTGAGCCCTTCATCGCAAGCGACGGGTTCTACGAGAACGATGATCGGTGCTTGGGGTACCTAAAAGAACCGTTAGTGGATCGGGAGGTTCCGAAATGACGTGTTTTGGGCGACGTCGACTGTTTACCATTCTGTCCGCAGGATCGGAAATGTAGTTTCCGATACACCTTGAGACATTATGTCGTCGATTTAGCTGAATCACAAAGCTTGTATACCTACCCTTGCGAGCTTATAATGTGCCCTACCATCAGTTAAAAATACACAACCTAGAAGAAAATCGAATGAACTTAACATATAAAATGTGCAACTTACTTGGCGGGTAATCTCGGTAGGTGATATCGGTGTAGACAGCAAAAGGCGAAGCACAGACGATGGATATGATCCACAGAATGAGAATGATCCTTGAAGCGCGAGTGAGGCCGGCCATCGCGTATACGTGCAGAGGGTGACATATCGCCAGGTAGCGTTCCAGCGAGAACGCCGATATAGTCAGGACCGAAACGTACGTAGCCCTGAAAGAAAATATTGATTATTCAAAATCCTTGGTATACGTACAACAGTCCTATCTATACGTATTCCTATTGTGTTATTCTAAATTCGCTTTAACCATTTGACTGCAGTGTAGGTCACCGGTTCTCTACCGGGCACACTGAAGTAATTATGTCGATTTCTGTTACAATTTTGTTTTATTGCTGAGATGGGTGGACGAGCTCACAGCCCACTTGGTGTTAAGTGGTTACTGGAGCACATAGACATCTACGACGTAAATGCGCCACCCACCTTGAAATATAAGTTCTAAGGTCTCAAGTAAAGTTACAACGGCTTCCCACCCTTCAAACCGAAACGCATTACTGCTTCACGGCAGAAATAGGCAGGGGTGGAGGTACCTACCCGCGCGAACTCTCAACAGATTCAACCACCAGTAAACTCACAAGAAGTCATACCACCAGTAAAAAGGCCATCACTAACCAACAACCACTAAGGCGCCGGAATATCTAGTAGACTCTGGGATAAACGAATCCGCAGATACTAAGAATAAATCTATTTCTATGAGACCCAAAATACTAAAACACACGTTAAAAACAAAAGAAGGCAAAGGACAATGCCCATTTTCTATGGACGTTTGGGCCCCTAAAAAAAGTTGTCCTGTCATGATGGTTTTAACTTAATTTGATAGACAAAGAAATATCGTTTCATATTCAGAAAACGATTTTTATATTCTCACCCAGGCTTAAGAGAAATCTGTTTTTTTCTGCAGCTAAAATTAAGTTGTTAATTGTTTTCTTCGAAATCAATAATTGCTCTCATCATTATTTACAGTATTAAATAATTTAATTGTGGTTAATGTTGCTAGAAATAAGCCCTTACGTACATTTTATTATTATTATATCCTCATAATAATAATAAAATGAAATGAAAATCCGGAAGCCGGCAACGATATTGTCGTTGTTGTTTTTAAATTCACCAATAAGCAGGCAAAGAGCGTAGCCTATACAGCCTAGCCTGTCGAAGTTATATATTTTTTATGTCAATAAAAAGCCGGTGTATCTCTTTTTATTGCTTTTTGGGAGTTTTGTCGTCAACTCAATGAATACCACATTGACTGAGCATGAGCTTACGCAGACCTTTTATACACAATATTACAAATACAAATAATATAAATTACACAATAAACTATTAAAAAAACATTAAAATAAAAATTCAAGTGACGCTTCACTCGGGTTGCTGCCAAAACTCTCTGGTCATATATAATAAGAATAGAGTAATGGTAGGCCATTGATATTTTTACTAATGGAATCATTAATATCTAAAAATATTAAATAATTCATGGTTTTAAGTAATAATTATTATTACAATAAATATTGAATTGAACAAAAATAAACTAAGAAGCCTGTGAATTATAAGCATTAGCTATTTTTTTTAATTTGTCGTTCAAGTCACAAACGACTCTTTCGTTTGACAGCATATAGGTTTGCTATAAGGCTGTATGAGCTAAGCCCTTTGCCTATTGGCGAAGTTAAAAACTATGGCATGGATAGTTTTGGGATGTTATCAATTAAGTAATTTATTTTTTTGGAAAACAATGCCAGGTTGAAAGAAATGTTGATACATAAACTAAACAACGTGAAAAAATAAGGCATAGTTTTTCAAGTACAAATAGTTTTGACATAAAGTTGGCCCACTTTTGGGCATTGTCCTTTGGGAAATCCAGGCGTTTGGTTACAAAAATCTACATATTAATTACTTCAGTGCGCAACGTAAGGCACCGGTGGCAATCAAAGGGTTAAGCGATTATTTCTTAAGACTGTTAGATTCGGTGCGTTATACTTGTCACCTCAACCATTTCTAACTTGTTTCTTTTCTAACTTGGAGTTTATCCGAAGCTGGGACATAGGTGGTTGAGCGACATAGGATTTTGTTGGTTCGGCTCCTAATATTGGAGTGTATATCCCGCCCACATTCTCAACGTTTAGGTAGAATTCTAACGATTTCACCCGGACGCAAGAGAATTTAAAATATTTTTTCTTCCAACCTTTCAAATTGAACACTTCAAACAGTAATTTGTTGTTATCTATACCTACTTCTATACTACTTAATATTATAAAGCTGAAGAGTTTGTTTGTTTGGACGCGCTAATCTCAGGAACTACTGGTCAGGTGGTTAGACAAAATCTTTCAGTGTTAGATAGCCCATTTATCGAGGAAGTCTATAGGCTATATAACATCATGCTAAGATCAAAACAAGCGGAGCACCAATAAATAATGTTTCAAAATCGAGGTTTTTTCCCTTTTGAGAGCTTCCGCCGCGTGCGCTGCAGAAACGGTTAAAGTTTCGCTAAAATAATGTGAGAGAGAATTGTTCCCCTTTAAAAGATCTAAAAAAAGTCCACGACAGCATATGTCTATATGTTAAGGTTGGCTCACTATAGCCTTTTTTATGCGAACCAAATTTGTTCTAAAATAAGGCATTATTTGTGAACGCGGACGAAGTCGCGGGCAAAAGCTAGTGAATTATAAGGCTTACATACATTTTTTAACTTCGTGGAGATTATAGTAAGTATTCCTTTTCGTTTTCGCTAATCCTAGTCGTCAGTAATTGAAACGTTAAGATTAATAATAATAAAATTATCACAATAAACGTAAAGTTAAACCGTAAAAGTATCTTTAATTACCTATTATGTTCTTCGTAATTCTTTCAAGCAACACCTTTGGAATGCTTTCAATGGCAAATGTTTAAAACGGCTCATCTGGAGACTAGTCGTAATTGCTCAAGGACATCAGTAATGCTAAGGTCATAAACAAACCGCGCACTACGTGAGTAATGACATTGTCTTTGCGTCAAACTAAACTTAAAATAATATTTCTATTAGGTTTTCGAAGTGCCTCATTTTTCGGTCTATTTACATTTTCATATATACTCGTAATAAATATTAGAGTAATTTATTGAAAAGTCTAACATTTTAATATTCGTAGAATATCTACACAGTTTTATGAAAGTGTAAATTGTTCTCGAAAAGTTACTCGATAAGTGCTAACTTTTATATGATTAATCTAGGACCGTTATTACAATTGGGACCTCTATAATGTCTCAATGTGAGGCACAGCATCATGCGTAAGCATTAAAATATTTAGTATTCAGATCATTTTAGTTAGATGTCTTTCATGCGATGACATCGTGTCACACAACAAACCGGTCACCGTCCTCGCCGAACCCGTCGTTTGCGACGAAGGGCTCGACGAGTAAATTAACCCATAGACACAGCCTACTCAGTTTCTCGCCGGATCTTCTCAGTGGATCGCGTTTCAGATCCGGTGGTAGATTCTGCGAAGCAATGCTCCTGCTAGGGCCAGTGTTAGCCTCACACCGGTTTGAGCCCCGAGAGCTTACCTACACGTCAGGGTGAAGCTGAAATAGCCGCTCAAGGCTATCAGCATATGTAGCAGAAAAAAATAACATAGCAAATCTGCATATCCCTTCCTCCCCCTTCCTAATTGACTACGAACTAACCGCTAACTAATTCATTATTTAGATTTAAAGCCAGACGAAAGAAAACATAGATTCTGGAGCTTACAAAAAACTTGGAAGTCCTCGTGGCCTAAAGGATAAGACGTCCGGTGCATTCGTGTTGAGCAATACACGGGGTGTTCGAATCCCAGGCGGGTACCAATTTTTTTAATGAAATACGTACTCAACAAATGTTCACTATTGACTTCCACGGTGAAGGAATAACATCGTGTTATAAAAAATAAACCCGCAAATTTTAATTTGCGTAGTTACTGGTGGTAGGACCTCTAGTGAGTCCGCGCGGGTAGGTACCACCACCCTGCCTATTTCTGCCCTGAAGCAGTAATGCGGTTCGTTTTAAAGGGTGGGGCAGCCGTTGTAACTATAGTCGAGACCTTAGAACTTATATCGCAAGGTGGGTGGCGCATTTACGTCGTAGATGTCTATGGGCTCCAGTAACAACTTAACATCACGGTGGGCTGTGAGCTCGTCTACCCATCTATGCAATAAAAAAATAAAAAAACTGGAAATTCTCATTTAGGTAATCTTGGCGTTATTGGCTTTAGTTTGCGGCTCGTTATTACTACCTAATTCTTCAGATTTAGATCTGCACGGCAAAGCAGTCCTCGCTTGAGTCCTTTTTCTTCATTTTGGTTTTTCTGGCCGTTTAAAATGAATAAAAAAGCGTATGATAATGAAACTTTATCTATACTAATCTATACTATCTATATCTATACTAATATTATAAAGAGGAAAGATTTGTTTGTTTGTTTGTTTCGAATAGGCTCCGAAACTACTGGACCGATTTGAAAAATTATTTTTCCATTAGAAGCCGACATTGTCCCTGATGAACATAGGCTACTTTTTTTTATTATTTTTTTATTTTTATTTTTTTGGTTTCATGTGTGTTTTAATGTTTCCGAAGCGAAGCGAGGGCGGGTCGCTAGTTAATATGATAATGAAACATTTAATAGTCAATACAGTCGTACAGTAAGTATGTAGTATCTTTATTTTTTTTCTTTATAGAGCACTTGTGTTAAATAAAAATTAATTGCTTAAAACTACTCACGCGCCACATTTTCTGGATATTTTCAAGTTCCTACAACAACTATACCAAAACTACTCACAATTGAAAACATGGTTTAGGACATGTATGTACATATATACAAACACTGTTTTTTTATTTTTTTATATATTCAATTTACCGCTTACTTTAAACAATACCGCAGAGGTAAACGATATTTTAGAGGATTTTAGTTGAACTTAAATACATTGTATTGTCTCGTAAAACTACTGTAGATCCTCGTTTATGTGCGGTCTGAAGCTAGCTATGAAGCTAAGTTATTGACCGAAAAGCTTCGTCCTGGCAACATAGTTGCTTCGCCGTAAGAACTTTTTTTTTTTTTTTTCCTACCTAAGCTGATAGCCTTGAGAGGCTATGTCAGCGTAACCCTAACTTTAGTAGGTGAGCTCACGGGGCTCAACCTGACGATGTTGCTAACACGAACCCTAGCAAGAGCCGTGCTTCGCAGAATCTACCACCGGATCGGAAACGCGACCCACTGAGAAGATCCGGCGAGAAACTCAGTGGGCTGTGTCTGAGAGTTAATTTACTCGTCGAGCCCTTCGTCGCAAGCGACGGGTTCGACGAGAACGGTGACCGGTGCTTGAAGTACCTAAAAGCACCGTTAGTGGATCGGGAGGATCCGAGATGACGTGTTTTGGGCGACGTCGACTGCTTTCCATTCTGTCCGCAGGATCGGGAATGTAGTTACCGGCGGCCACGATGAGAGGGTTCTCGTGTCGTGCCGCTTTATCGAAGTGGCGCCGTAAGCGCATTCCTTGGTATAAATACCGGTCGTAATCTAAAATGCACCAATCAGGTGAGGCAACTAAATCTTCACACCATAACCTACGCCAATGGTGGACAAACATTTTTAATGGCGGGCCAGAAAGCTTAAGAAATTCTAAAGGAGGGCCAGAATTATAGAAAAAATGCATTTTGTATTAAAGCCTTTTAATAAACAAAATACCTTTTACTTTTACGCCTAGTTAGGCGTGTGAGATGTGAGGCGTGTGATAGATAGGTGAAAAGAATGTTTTTTTTTTTTCAATAAATACCTGTGACAGACTGCCGAGATAATTATAATGATCAAACGTCAATTATAAGATAATGAAAGCTCAAAACACCCCTGACGAATTGGAACTTTCATTAAAAATTCGAAGATTTTCAATTATAAACGTCAGATTTTATTTTACGCGCCAAAACGCTGACTAGAATATTTAGGATGGATGGACTCTCGGCGGGCCGGATTAAATACTTCCACGGGCCGTACTTTGCCCATCACTGACCTACGCGAATCAGACACCCTTGGCTGTTTTCCGGGACCTCAGGCTCTGTCAATGCGGCTTTAGTGAGATGATTGACAGCAATAATGAATTTAAGAGATGAAAGAAAACTAAATGATTTTTATTCATTACTAGCTGACCCAGCAGACTTTGTAGTGCCTCAATCGATAAATAAAAGACCTAGGTAAGCTTTTGTATAAAATAAACTTAAAACAAAGAAAAGGAATCCGTCCTACGGGGGATCAAAGGAAAAACAAAATTGTTGTTTTTATTTAATTCCGAGAATTTTCATATTTATCTACCTTTATCTACCTTTTAAACCTTTTCTGGACTTCCACAAATAATTCAAGACCAAAATTAGCCAAATCCAGCCGTTCTCGAGTTTTAAAGTTTGTAGTCAAATTGAGAAAAAGTTAATATTCTTTATCTTTAATATTTCGAGTATATGTCTATAGTGTAGTCTTGGCGAAATCTGTGACTATAGAAATATAATTAGAGTTTGACTATAGAACCATAATAATGTCCAAACTTATAATTTTAATTAATTATAGTAGAACTTCGATTACTGCGGGAACACTATTATTTGTTAACTTGCAGGACATTTGCTAGCCAACCTTTGTTATATTATAGCGTGGCCATAATCAAATTAGCTAATTAAGTTTCTAAACAATTCATTGTTGACGATCAACTTTGTTCATTGTTGTATGAGCCACTTGCCTACATTGAATCAAAGCTAAGTTGTGTTTCTATTATAGTCCGGAATGTTCGCAGTATGTTTTAACGGTTACTAAGCAAAGTCTTGTGTTTAATTCTGATATGATATTAATGATGAACCGCATTCGAAGGATTAGATATTTTAATAATGTTTATATCTATAGAAGTGATTTAAAAAATCAGCAGGCGCATGTTTCTGACCTCAAATAACGCTGTGGTAAGGAACGTCTGCCATTTCCCTTCCATTTATTTGTGGGTACATGAATTATGAATTGACTTAAACAACAATACTATTTTGCGAAGTTTAGAAATTGAATTTCTCAATTTGAATTACTCCCACGATTACTATTATCCAGTCAACAGTACATACATAGTTTAAGCCTGTAATTGGCAATATTTTCGGGATATTAAAATAAAGTTTTACATTTTGAAAAACGGTGTGGCTGTTCTTTTGGTAAAAAAATGTCTTTGTCGAATTTTTAAGAGCAAACAAAGCTATAGCAACAAAGATCACACGAACGTAATCTGAGTGATTATCACACTAATACCCCTAATTGAAACAATAAATGCGAGAATAACCCATAAAAGTAGCTTTAATTATGTCTAAGAATATACTAAAAAAATACTACAATTACCCATGTTAGGCGTCACAGTATTTAAATTATATGACTTGTAGTAGTTAGTCTTATCTTTATTCTACTAGTACAACACTTATTTATTTGTAACAATTACATGGAACATGAAATTCTACTTTAATTTTCGGCTCCTTTTTCATTTTCCATTCTCGTGCCCCAAATGTCTGACCCCAGAATATAATTTAATAATAGTAATTCGGAATGAACTATTAATAATTCTCGCTTCGTAATAATTAAGTAATATCGTAGCTGTTATTGTTATAATTCGTTAGCAACAGTAGCTTTCATAGCGACAAATTCTTTGAAAATGAAAAGGAAAACTTGTCTTAATTAATGAAAACAAAACAATTACGGCTAAAAGTTATAGCCTCAAAAAAACGTTAAAGAGCTACTTAATTTTTCCGTGAATCACGTTAATTTAATAACAATTTTGTGGAAGATTTTCTTCGAAGCCGAAGGTCTAAAGACTTTTCGTTTGTCACTTGCTTGAAGCGTAGCGAAAATATTTTTTTATTGTAATATTCAGGTAAAGAGTGATTATAGATATCAGGTACCTATAGAACGCCTATGATATATTCTCGGGTATAGAAGCCTCTTGTGAATCCGCATGGGTAGGTACTACTATCCTGCCTATTTCTGCCGTGAAGCAGTAATACGTTTCGGTTTGAAGTGTGGGGCAGCCGTTGTAACTATACTCGAGACCTTAGAACTCATATCTCAAGGTAGGTGGCGCCATTGACGTTGTAGATGTCTATGGGCTCCGCTAACCACTTAACAGCAGGTGGGCCGTGAGCTCATCCTCCTGCCTAAGCAATAAAAAAACCATTTTCTGTTTTGTTAAAATTTTGAATTAGTAATTATCCATTAGATAATTTATTACAATCGTAACCTTTTATTCACTAACTGTATAATAAGATTAATAAGTGCCTATTATTGCTGTGAAGCACTTTTGTATACGTTCCGGTTTAAGGAGTGGTAAGACCATTGAAAAAAAATTGCAATAATAATTGTACTCTACAATTAAAACTCCGCTCCTATATCTCACTCCTTGGTAAATGGCGGCGTTTACGTAGTAACGTTACTGGGTTCCAATAATCATTTACTGACAGGTAAAAAAATGTTCAAATTAATTTGCGGCAGTCAAAAAGGTATCCAGCGAAAAACGATACTTACGCCTCCGATATTAAGGCCCTCAATTTGCAGAACACGAGGCCCAGGCTGTAGGGGTATTGGTGCCAATACACTGACAAGTCGTTCGGGAGACCTGGAACAAAATTTTCAAATTCAAAACTTTCCGAATTTAGAATGATATAATGACTAAAATTTAATTAAAACAAAACTAAATCCCAAAATGTGCAGCTAGAGACTTAAATATTAAATGAAAGACCCCGAAAACACATTTCTTTGTTAGACAAAGTTCACAATAATAACATTTTATAAGAAGACATTTTAAATTCTCAAACGAGCTGACTAATGAAATTGTTTTACAAAACATCGATCTTCGCATGGCTTTATAAAAGATATTTTCTCAAAGATTCTCAACTTTCTCAAATGAAATATTGATAATTATCGATCTTTCTTAAATGAAACGATTTTTTCCCCTACTTAATCGACGGTAGCCTAAGGGGCTATTACAATTGCTCACGGACCGGGAGGTGTGCTCACGGGCTCAACCTGATAGACTTTACTAACATTGGCCATAGCAATGGCAGTGCTTCACTGAATCTACCACTGGATCGGAATCGCGACACGATGAAAAGATCTGGCGAGAACCTCAGTGGGTTGTTTCTATGTACTAGTTTGCAGGAGAGGACGGTGACCGGTGCTTGAAGAGCTTAAAAGCACCAAACTAAAACAACAATTTGTCCTTGTTAATAGAAAACTGATTAATTCATAACGAACGAGTTTACTATTAAGCACTATTTCCATTACCAACTCAAGTTCGTAAAATGGATTGTACCGAATTTCAAATTGAAACATTAAATCGAAATTAATGAAAATTCTATCGAAAGATTGCATTACAATCATCCGTGAACGTTTCTTAATGTAGAGTGATGCTAAAACAAAATCATAAGCAGAACTAAAATGTAAAAACTCGCTCTGTCTTCGTCATTTAGTTTTAATGGAAATTAATGCACTCAAGTCGTAAGCGTTATTGATTTTGCAAAAACTGACACCGTGAATATGATTGTTTTGTTTCTCTAAAGCCATTTTTTGATAGTCGTCACTAAAATTATGGTTTTCGTGGTCCTATTGTGTAGTCGGTAATGTGTGCGAAAGCGTGATTTAAATATAAAAAAGCTGCGTCCGCGGTTTCGCTTGCAACAAAATGCAATTTTATATTAAGACATAAAACCTGATTCAGAATGGTAACCACGTAAGATAATTTTAGGTGAGCATACATACACACATATATCTTTTAACCAAAACTAGCGAGTCTCCACTGTCTCCCACAATTTACAAGGTGTAGAAAAGCGACAACATTATGCTATTTTCATACCGATTTCCAAGCGATTCTAGCAGATCGCTCAAAGAAATTTTTTGGCCTTCTCAAATTACTTCCACGTAAAGTATCTTCTATTTGTTTATTTTTGAAAGTTGAACGTACTTAAATAAACAAAAAACATACGCAGATTTCGAAATTGGAGCTAGTACAACTTATTGGTTTCATATTTTGACTTAAAAACAACATCAAGAGCTGAATCATTATCGAATACATAAATTCGTTAGTAAAGTCTGCGACTGATTGCACAAAGCTCGTTCGTTATTGAAAAATTTCAAAGCAATTACTTTTATTGTAACCGAAATCTGAATTGACTACTAATGTGCTTCTATCATTCGTAGCGAGGCTAATAAATGATTACTTAACTTTTATATAGATTACATTCAAAACTATTTTTAGGGAATTACATTGAAAACTATTTTTACTGGTGGTAGGACCTCTTGTGAGTCCGCGCGGATGGGTACCACCACTCTGCCTATTTCTACCGTGAAGCAGTAATGCGTTTCGGTTTGAAGGGTGGGGCAGCCGTTGTAACTATAATTGAGACCTTAGAGCTTATATCTCAAGGTGGGTGGCGCATTTACGTTGTAAATGTCTATGGGCTCCAGTAACCACTTAACACCAGGTGGGCTGTAAGCTCGTCCAGCCATCTTAGCAATAAATAAAAAATAAAAAAGGGACCCTTTATACTACTTTTGTGGAGAGAGACAAAAAAGGCAAAATAAAGTGTAGTCGCTCTGGACTCAGGTTGTTAGTGTAAATATATACGAAAAAATTATAGGAACAGAAAGTGAATGTCTACGGATAGCATTTTTATTTTTCAACTCTAACTGGGCTTGCTCAAGACCAACCTGAGTGATATTGTCTTTCCGCTTACCTAGAATCACTTGGAAATTACTGGTGGTAGGACCTTTTGTAAGTCCGCACGGGTATGTACCACCACCCTGCCTATTTCTGTCGTGAAGCAGTAATGTGTTTTGGTTTGAAGGGTGGGGCAGCCGTTGCAACTATACTGAGACCTTAGAACTTATATCTCAAGGTGGGTGGCGGCATTTACGTTGTAGATGTCTTAGATGTCTATGGGTTCCGGTTAGAAAGTGGGCCGTGAGCTCGTCTAACCATCAAAACTATAAAAAAAGGTTTCGTCGACTAAAGCCCTGTGAGCCGAAATTGATGTTGTAAGCCATCGGCAAAAACAAATATCATTTACAATATCAATTCAGTTATAACAGTATTCTGTTATAAGTGTTATAATATTATGACCACTCTCAGTTTTCGATATCACGTATAAATACGGTTTTATTTTTTAAATTAACATCACGCCAACCACTGTCCTTTTTTTTAAGTCATTTACGTTTCTTTCCACGAAAAAAAGTGTTTCTATAGCTAGTTTCATTCGGGGTTGTGTCGTCACAGCAAGAGGGTCAGGTGTCCACTTAAATGCCAGCCAACTTCTCTGTGAAAATTTCTGTTTTTATATAATTGCCTCGTTTACCGTACCTACGTAGAATTGAATTGTTTTCTTTAGATTTATCGAATAATTTGAAGTGATTTACAGAGGTGTGGTTTAAGGAAGAAAGTCAGGAAAACGAAGACAGGCGCTGTAGCTGGTGAAATCTAGGATAGTACAATTACTTATTGTCCGGGCTCACAATACGCCTTCTACTACTACACTAACTACCTAACTAACTACAGAACAAAAAGCGGATTCAAAAATATTGGAGGTCATCAACTGGGCAAATCTGTACATCGCAAATGGTCAAAGACTTAAACTTCACAAAACAACTAAACTACCATCTTCTTCTGTTTGACTTCGCACACAAAAAAACCGCTACGATTATCAATAAATAAATCTTAATCTCACGGATTTTTTGTAATTTCTAGGTCTCTGCAAAGATCTTTGTTTTTTATGAGTTTTATCGTGTGTCCATTGGAAGTTATTGTGTATCCACATATAATTTTAAGCCAATTAAGTTATGGCTATATATTAAACGTTATGTTTCATATGTCTTCCTTAAAAGATATGTGAAAAGAGCCCTCAGCTATAGTAACTACACAGTCCCTGTGTATCTGGTATTACTGATGACGCACGATCGACGGTAATCAATCAACATCAGGCACAGGGGGTACTCTTCGGGCTTAGAAGACGAAAATGAACGTAACCACCCACAAATCTAGGCTTCGATAATCCCTAAAGACAGACTGCTCTGTGAGAGATCTTCGTCAAAACTTAATCATAAATCCGTCGCTTTTTCAGAGCGAGTGTGCACAATGCGACCTTCGCTACAATTAACTGAAGCATTTTAAATATGGCTCTGAATGGATATTTTGAATTCACAACTGAATGAACCCCAATGATTTTATACGGTCTTCGTTTTTTTAATTATGAATATAACTTTTTGACAGTCTTCTTACTTACAAAGCTCCTATAGCTTATTATGAATAAGACCGAGAATTTACAAAATAATATCTAAGGCACGTTCCAATTTTTCTACCTAGGTGGAAATTAAGCTCATTAGTGACGAAAACGTGATCGCGATCAACTCCCGGGAAGAAATGACGGCGTATAATTAAATTAAACACGCCCGAATATTTAAATTTACATAATTAGGGATTTGGAGGTCTAGTATTTTTAGGATCCGCGAGTAATTTCCTTCCTGTTCATTTCTGACTTGCTTACAATTATTTAGTCCGGTGTCGCCCTTTCAAGTCGTGCTGTAATAGAATTTTCTTTAGTTTTCGATAGTCATAGATATAATTAAAACTGCTATTTACGGTTTAGTCTTGCTTTTTAGTCATTATTTTATTTACTATAATTAAAATTGTTATAAAATAATATGTGAATAGGTGCCTGCGTCAGATTTTGAAAATCTTTTGGCCTGAGAAGATCACTAACAAAGAGCTGTGGAGGATCACTAAGCAGACACCAATGGAGAAGGAGATCCTTACGCGGAAGTGGCATTGGATTGGTCACACTCTGAGAAAGCCCGATACACACCTATCAAAGAGAGCACTGACCTGGAAAGTGTCTGGTAAAAGGAAGAGAGGCCGCCCCAGAACAACTTGGCGTCGCTCGGTGGAGCAGGAGCTAGGGGTCTTGGGCATGACGTGGGAGGAGCTAGAACAGACTGCCCAAGACCGATACAAATGGAAAAATTTGATTCGAGCCCTACACCCCAGCAGAGGGTAATAGGAAAGCATGATGATGATAAAATAATATAATATAATGATAATAAAAAATATGAGATTAAACTCTAAAAATCGTTTATAGTTGTGGCGTTCTGAAATGCATGTTAAATGAATCTAATAGTTATTTTGAAGGCGTAGGTTTTTTTCTAATTAATCAAATAGATACTTACTAGGTAAGATATACGCGGGATATTCTGATATTTTTAAAGCATTTAAAGAACAATGGGGCAGATCAGACCAATGAAACTCGGATACGCCCTTAATGAATTGTTGCAAATAATTCTTTAAATGAATTCAGTAGTCGGAATTTTAAATAAAATGGTAATAAAGTGGTATACAGAATATATAATAACACCTTTTACTTTGCACCAAAAATGAAAAAGTATAAAAAAAATTAACACTAAAATAAAAATGCCTTCAATGTCCATCTGGTCTCATCACCTAAAGCAGCCTCTTGAATCATCTGCACGTCTATTTGATCTCTCTTAACTTAATAATGCATTTACGTGACTAAAATAATATAATTTTTTCAAACTTAATTTATGACATTCATTCATGAAAGGAGCTTTACAACGAATCCCTAGTGGCCAGCAGCATAGCAATAGTCCATGAGCAACAAAAACCACATGTAGCTCACCTGGCGTGGGCCCGTCTTACTACAAGTTCCAGAAAAATCATAGTATTCATGTTTCTATCTTGTTCATTGTTCCCTCACTGCTTAGGACGAGCGACCACATGTGACTTTCCTCCATAGGTTTCGGTCATGGGTGGCATGGACCGCATAGTCTAGGCTACAACCAACCGCTTTCTTAACTAGATCTGACCAGCTGACTGGTGTTCTGTCCACGGCGCGCTTGCCTTCTATGCGATCCAAAATTATGAGCTTCTCTAATTCATGTCTGGGAGACCGCATGATGTGTTCGAAGAAGCTCACAAGACGTTCTTGGCAGATGGCAGAGAGAACCATTCTACGCATTATTAAAAACTACTAGTAGTCCGCAGGTAGTCGAAATTACACTATAATTAATTGAAATTATAAGTTTGTACACTATTATGATTATATTGCCAACGTTTATTAAATATACTTCTATTATCACAGATTTCGCCAAGACTTCACTTTAGACAAATATTAATAAAGACAAACAATATTTAATCTATTCTTAATTTGACCACAGACTTTAAACAATAAGAAACGTTTGACAATAAACAAATAGTATGCATGCGTGTGTGTGTCTAATACATGGCAGTACGTGTAATGTTTTATTTTTTATTTTTTATTTAATGTATTTTTATGCATAATTTAAAAAAAAAATACTGCACTCCTCTACTAAATTTCATATTCGTCCGTCCGCGCAATTTTCGTAAAAAGGGGTACAAAGTTTTTGCTTTCTCACGTATTAATATAAAGATACTCACCGAACATTAACAACAGCAGGTCACTAATCGCCAAACTGAACAAGTAGTAATTAGTTGCCGTATGCAGCCCTGGATGTTTAACTATGACCACACAAACACACACGTTTCCGATCACGCCAGTAAGGAAAATCACCACTAATACAATGCTAATAGGGATTATTTCCCTGAGAGGCAGCCTCCTGGAGCCCATTAGCCACCATAGCATTTCTTCTTCAGTGCAATCAAAACGTGAAAGATTGTTGCACCGTTCGAAAAACTCATCATAAGTCTCGTTTCCACGAAGGAACGAACCAGTATCCATTTTTGATAAAAATAATAATTATTCCGCGTCCAGATAAACAACTGTTTCAACGAATATTTAAAAGTTTAAAACAAATATCTAGAATGTTTTTAAAAATTATTTTACGTTTTGAGTATGTTTTTTAAAAAAAAAGAAAAGCATCTTATAGTTTGAAATAGAAAGCCGTTACGTATTTTTTACGTAGATAAAGTTGTCCGCACGACGGAGACATGTCGTAACGGGGATCTTTATCAAGGCGAACTGACGCACGGCGACTCCGTCACATCTCGTACACTTCATTCGACAAAATTTAATACAGAGTCGCTACTGCATAGTATTTCGGACAATCTGGACAATCACAATACTCAGCGTAGTTTGTACATGTTATAAATGCTCGTGAGTTATGTAGAAATATATATTAAGCCAATCTGCGATTGTAATAACTATGTACCTGACAGAGGAAAGGCTGGCTTCAAGTGTTCGCCATTTGGCTTCGGAATCCTACAAGACTCAGGACTATCCTTTTTTTTCCTACCTAAGCTGATGGCCTAGAGAGAATATTTCAGCGTAGCCTTAACTAGTAGGTGAACTCACGGGGCTCAAACCTGACGTCGTTGCTAACGCTAACCCTAGCAAGGGCAGTGCTTCGCAGAATCTACCATCGGATCGAAAACGTGACCCACTGAGAAGATCAGTGGGCTAATTTACGCGCCGTAGAAATAAAGTCTTGCCATCAGTAACGTTTACAAGAACTTTCACGATGAAAGAATCATCGTTATTCAAATTTATTTTATCAACAAGTTCGACGATTTAGGGCGTTTTTGTAAGCCCCAGGCAGGTACTCCGATCCAAATTTTTTTTTTGTTGCTTAGATGGATGGACGAGCTCACAGCCCACCTGATGTTAAGTGGTTACTGGAGCCCATAGACATCTACAACGTAAATGCGCCACCCACCTCGAGATATAAGTTCTAAGGTCTCAGTATAGTTACAACGGCTACCCCACCCTTCGAACCGAAACGCATTACTACTCCACGGCGGAAACAGGCGGAGTGGTGGTACCTACCCGTGCGGACTCCCAAGAGGTCCTACCACCAGTAATTAGTGCTGCCACGAAGTAATATTGAGTTCCAGTTTGAATTCAATTGAAACCTCATGTTTGATTGATTGTACATGGATTCTGGTTCCCTTTAACAGAAAGTGGACTATGAGATCATATTACCCGTTAAAGTAATTTGAATACAAATTGTCCGCCGAATTATTAATTTTTTGAAGATAACAATGGTCTGTCCATCTATTCTACTCTATCGAATTGCAATTCCGATGTCACTTCTCAATGTGACCGGCATTCTAAAGAAGCTCGTGTAACTCTATTAAAAACGTGACTGGTAAATCTATAGACCTACGTTTGCGATAATGCGATTTATCATCATACATATTGATCTAGGAAAATATATAGCAATCATTACGTCATACATAACTGAAAGCATGCATCTGGATGTAACATGAGTAAAATTTGCAAGACTTTTTACCTATAAAGTCAGAATTTATATTCAAAGGTCCCAAATTAGCATTTTCTCTAGAGGCATGGGTACTTACAAAAAACACACAAACGAGATCAAAACAAATACACGCTAACCCCGAATACCAAGTAACTTTGGAAAACTGACCTTAAACTTTTAATAAAGTGATCAAGGTCAAAAGACAAAATTTATTGATAGCTATCATTGCTAGAAAAATTCAGAAGATAGGAACATGGAACGTACGTGGTTTGCTGAAACCCGGTAAGATTGACATTGTGGAAGGGGAGGTGACTAAGTGTGATTTGTGTATATGCGGACTAAGCGAAACACACTGGAGAAACAGCGGACATTTCTTCACAGAGAACCATGCTGTATACTTTTCTGGAAATGACAATGATAGTCAGAACGGGGTGGCAATTCTTGTTCCAAGGCATAAGAAAAATTGTGTAATAGGATACGAGCCAGTTAGCGACCGCATCATATCTATGAAACTGAAAGCGTCGCCTGTAAACCTAAACCTTATACAGGTATATGCCCCTACTAGCACTGCACTACCCGAAGTTTTGGAGAATTTTTATAGAGAACTGCAGATAGTGATTGCGAAAGTCCCCAACAGAGAGCTGCTTGTTATAATGGGTGATTTCAATTCGAAAATTGGAGCTAACTCCAATTTGTATAACAACTGTGTAGGGAAATTCGGGCTTGGATTGCGAAACGAAAGAGGTGAAAGATTGATGCGGTTCGCAAATGAAAATGGCCTGACCGTGGCGCACAGCTTATTTCAGCACCACCCTCGTAGACTGTACACCTGGACATCACCTGGAGGAAAGCACCGTAATCAGATCGATTATATACTAATTAGATCTCGTTGGCGCACATCTGTTCTTAATGCCCACACACTACCTGGGGCCTGTTGTGGTTCGGATCACGAACTTCTGGTCGCAAAAATTCGACTGAAGCTCAAGGCTGCCCGATCTCCTAGAGCGCAAAGGAGGATCGAAGTAACAGATAGGGCAAAGTTTACTGCGGCGTTCGAACGGAAATGGACAGAGTGGACTGACGTCAATCACAATAAGGCTACACCGGAAATGTTATGGAGCAAGGCTAAACAACTCATTCAAAATGCAGTAATAGAGTCCAAACCAATATCGGAAATGCGCAAACGCCAACACTGGATGACCGATGGTACGCTCGCCCTAATTGAAGAGAGACGTCGAAAGAAAGCTCAAGGCATAGACACGAACAAACTGAATGTATTGTCTGCCAATATTCAGGCCAGCTGCAGACGAGATCATAACTCTCATCTTCGTAACATTTGTGAAGAGGTCGAAAAACATGCTATGAAGCATGAATCTAGAGATCTCTACCACAAAATACGGTTCATTACCAAATCACTGCCATCTAAGACCTGGGCTATTGTAAATGATAAAAACGAACTGATAACAGAGTTGGATCAAATCTCTGAAACATGGAAGAGTTACTGTCAATCGTTATTCCAGGATCCACAGTCACGGCAATTTACAAGTACAGATCCAAACGATGAGGACTTGGAGCCAAGCATTCTCCTGTCTGAGGTTAGGGCTGCTATAAAACACCTCAAAAACAGGAAAGCGACTGGTAGAGATGCAATTCCTATTGAAACAATAAAAGCCTTAGGAGAACGCGGTGACCACATATTTCATAAGATATGCAACAGGGTATGGCAGACGGGAGTTTGGCCGTCGGAATGGACACATACCGTGTTTACTCCCCTGCATAAAAAGGGCTCTACGAAGAAATGTAACAACTATCGTCTAATTGCTCTTACATCACATTCTAGCAAAATTATGTTACATATTCTGAATGAGCGATTAAAAACCTATCTGTCCAAAGAGATTGCTCCGGAACAGGCCGGTTTCGTGAGGGGGAAAGGCACTCGGGAACAAATTTTCATCGTACGTCAGATAATTGAGAAAGCAAGAGAATTCAACAGGCCGACATACATTTGTTTTGTTGACTTCTCCAAAGCGTTTGACTCGGTGAAATGGCCTGTTTTGTGGAAGACCTTACTGGATCTGGGGACACCGAAACATCTTGTGCACCTACTGAGACGCTTATATGAGAATGGTACGGCCTCGGTGCGCGCGGATGACGTTCTCTCTGATAACTTCCATCCAAGTGCTGGGGTTCGCCAAGGTTGCATTGTATCGCCGCTCTTATTTAATGCGTACACAGAAATCATAATGCGCATAACTTTGGAGAACTGGACAGATGGTGTAGCAATTGGGGGGTATAGGATTGCAAACTTGCGATACGCGGATGATACCACCTTGTTTGCAACTGATGCGCAATGCTTGGGGGAGTTACTGTCGAGGATGGAACGTGTGAGCCTTGAGTTTGGATTAAAGATTAACCGCAGTAAGACCAAGGTGATGATTGTCGATCGCGCTATGAATAACTCGCCGGACGTGACTCAAATAGCGGGTTGCGACGTGGTCCAGTCCTACATATACCTTGGGGCGTTAATCTCAAATAATGGCGGATGCATGGACGAAATCAGAAGGCGCATGGCTGTCACGAGGTCGGCGATGGACGGGCTGAGGAAATTATGGAGAAATAGAAACATAACCAAAACCACAAAAATCAAGCTCGTTAGAACACTAATATTCTCTATATTTCTATACGCTGCTGAGACGTGGACCGTGCGAGACGTGGAAAGGAAGAAAATAGACGCTCTGGAAATGTGGTGCTGGACAAGAATGCTTGGAGTTTCGTGGACCGACTTTCGTACAAATGTCTCGATACTTCAGGAACTCGGCATCAAGCAGCGTCTATTTGGTATAGTACAGTCTCGAATGGTGAATTTCTTCGGACACGTTTCGCGACGAGATGGTCGGTCCATAGAACGCCTCGTTGTACAGGGAAGCGTTGATGGTACAAGACCGCGCGGGAGGCCACCAATGCGGTGGACCGACCAAATTAAAACTGCAGTGGGAGGTCCCTTAAATGAGTGCAGTAGAATGGCTTCGAGCAGGGAGAGATGGCGCGACATCGTGAGACGCATCAAGTCTGCCCCTTCCAACACTACATGACGATCACGACCACTCTGTCAAGAGTGACACGACTGAGAAGAAGAAGAAGAAGAATCATTGCTAGGTACAACGACATCTCTAATCCTTCTAACCCTTTTCAACGCTGTAGCGGCCTTTCTCTAGTGCTTGGAAAAAAATCTAAGTCGTCGTGGCCTCACCCCAAAAGTGAGCCGCGGGCGCGGAAGGCCCATTCTCGGCGGTCCGTGCTCGAGTCGTGGTTGAGGCGGTTGGCCAACACCACGTGGAGTCTACGGACCGTCGATGCGGTTTAGCCGGTCTTTGATGACTGGGTGAATTGTGGCGAAGGACAATTCACCTTTCATCTGCTGCAGGTGCTGACCGGGCACGGATGCTTCGGGAACTGCCTGCGCCGAATAGGAGCTGAGCCGACAACGAGGTGCCACCATTGCGGACACGACCTGGACACGGCGGAGCATACGCTCGCTGTCGCAAAGATAGTACCGGACTTGTCGCTGCCTGACGTCGTGGAGACCTGGAAAGCTATGCTCGACTTTTGCGAGGACACCATCTCGCGGAAGGAGGTGGCGCGGCGGGGCGAGTGAGGCAAAGCTCTCCTTATTACGCAGAAATCCACCGCCGCCAAGCAGGAGGTCGAGACCAGGGTCCCATTCGTGGCCCGGCCCCCTAATAGCTTCGGGTTCCACCTGCTTTGTGCGGGGGAGGACCCAGGCGTGGGGTGGCGTGCGCGGCACTCTCGCCCGTGATAGGAAGCCGGGTGATGGTAGGCCGCGTTCCCCCAACCGCTCCGGGGGAAGGTGGAGCGTGGCGCCATTAAGACGGGCTCTCAACCGGTAACCAAGGTGATGTTCAACTTCCACATCCCACATACTCCCAATTCAAATAGCCCCAAATCAAAAATCCTCCCAATCCAAATTCTCCTGTACAATAAAGTCGTCGCGGCCTAAAGGCATTAATGCGACAATGCCTGCGTCCAAATCCTATAAGCAGGTATGTACGTATTTTTATAAACAATACATACACAAATACACAAATACATGCGTTTTTAACACGGATAAACAATTTCGCTGATGGCAACATTGTGTAATAAACATTAAACGAACGATGGTTTGCTACCGCGCACAATAGCGGTTGGGAACCATCGCTGGCGCGATTCTTTAATTTCCTTAACACATTCAAGCCCATAAAAAAACCGACATATAGAAGCATTTCGGTCAAAATTAATTACAATGAATGAAGTCGTCGTGGCCTAAAGGATAAGAAGTCCGGTGCATTCGTGTTGAGCAATGCACCGGTGTTCGAATCCCAGGCAGGTACCAATTTTTCTAATGAAATACATACTCAACAAATGCTCACGATTGACTTCCACGGTGAAAGATAAACATCGTGCAATAAAAATCAAACCCGCAAAACTATAATTTGCGTAATTACTGGTGGTAGGACCTCTTGTGAGTCCGCACGGGTAGGTACCAACACCCTGCCTATTTCTGCCGTGAAGCAGTAATGCGATTCGGTTTGAAGGGTGGGGCAGCCGTTGTAACTATACTTGAGACCTTAGAACTTATATCTCAAGGTGGGTGGCGCATTTACGTTGTAGATGTCTATGGGCTCCAATAACCACTTAACATCAGGTGAGCTGTGAGCTCGTCCACCCATTTTAGGAAAAAAAACAACATATTCTAAAAACCACATATAATATTTCACAAAATTGGTACAAAATTAACCTTATTTTTTTTAAATGAATAATACGAGAAACTGTTCCGTGACAAACGAAATGTAGGGATACATCTCATCACCGTCTCCTTCGAGGCGGCGTGCTTGCTCGCCGGGGCGCCACCCTGGGACCTGGAGGCGGAGGCGCTCGCTGCCGATTACAGGTGGCGTAGCGACCTCCGATCTAGGGGGGAAGGGCGCCCCGGCGAAGGTGTAGTTCGAGCGCGGAGGCTCCAATCTCGGCGGTCCGTGCTGGAGGCGTGGTCTCGCCGCTTGGCGGACCCGTCGGCCGGCATCCGTACCGTCGAGGCGGTCCGCCCGGTTCTCGCGGACTGGGTGGGCCGCGACCACGGATGCCTCACCTTCCGGCTGACGCAGATGTTGACCGGCCATGGGTGTTTTGGCCGGTACCTCTTCAAGATAGCCGGAAGGGAACCGACGGCGCAGTGCCACCACTGCGCGGACCGCGACGAGGAAGACACAGCGGAACATACATTGGCGCGTTGCTCTGGATTCGATGAGCAACGCGCCGCCCTCGTCGCGGTTATAGGAGAGGACCTCTCGCTGCCGCGCGTCGTGGCTACGATGCTCGACAGCGACGCGTCCTGGAAGGCGATGCTCGACTTCTGCGAGTCCACCATCTCGCAGAAGGAGGCGGCGGAGCGAGAGAGGGAGAGCTCTTCCCTTTCCGCACCGATCCGTCGCCGTCGAGCCGGGGGCCGGAGGCGGGAATACGCCCGTACGTCCCGGCCCCTGTAGGTGGCGGCCTCCCCCCGGTGAAGGTCAAGGGGCGACCTGAGGGGGTGAGGCCGCGCGGCGCGCTACCAGCACTCTAGCGCGCTGCCGTGGAGTGAATAGAGCGACCGGTCGACGGTGTATCGCGTCCCGACCCGGCAGGCTGGTTCTGGTCCAGCGGGGTATTCCGGGACACCAGCGGCACCGTCTGGGCGGCCCGACGGGCTGCCGTACCGAGACGGCCGACGTTTCAGAGCCTTCGATTCGCCTCGAAGGCTCCGTCGGCTGGGCGTCCTTGGGGTGAGCCGCGCCGTCTGGTTGTAGTGTTGACCGCGGTAGCCCCCCTACCTCATCCGGGTTCTGACCTCGGAGGGGATCGGACGTCGGGTGTAAGAGTGCAGGGGAGTCGTTTAGTGGGTGGGTCCTAAAATCCTTGGGCCCGCGGTCTGCTCACAACACCATGCAGATCGTTGAGTCTCACATACCCCGCGCGCCCCTTTTGCGCGGGGACCTCGTAGGAGGTTCGGCCCTCTACCCGAAAAAAAAAAAAAAAAAAAAAAAAAAAAAGGGATACATCTCATACATCTGAGAGAGTATACGGAAAGTTTTGCGTAACTCATAAATAAAAACAATTTATATGTAAAGTAAGATATTTTCTGCTTTAAACGAATTCATCATTTTAATTAAAAAGCTTTTTCATCCGTTTATATTCAAAATCTATTCCATATATTTATTACTAGCGACCCGCCCTCGCTTCGCTTCGGAAACATTAAAACACACATGAAACCAAAAAAATAAAATAAAATAAAATATAAAAAAAGTAGCCTATGTTCATCAGGGACAATGTCGGCTTCTAATGGAAAAAGAATTTTTCAAATCGGTCCAGTAGTTTCGGAGCCTATTCGAAACAAACAAACAAACAAATCTTTCCTCTTTATAATATTATTAAGTATAGATAGCGACCCGCCCTCGCTTCGCTTCGGAAACATTAAAACACACATGAACCCAAAATAATAAAATAAAAAAAAAAAAAAAAAAGTAGCCTATGTTCATTAGGGACAATGTCGGCTTCTAATGGAAAAAGAATTTTTAAAATCGGTCCAGTAGTTTCGGAGCCTATTCGAAACAAACAAACAAACAAATCTTTCCTCTTTATAATATTAGTATAGATAGCGACCCGCCCTCGCTTCGCTTCGGAAACATTAAAACACACATGAAACCAAAAAAAAAAAATAAAAAAAAATAAAAAAAAAGTAGCCTATGTTCATCAGGGACAATGTTGGCTTCTAATGGAAAAATATTTTTTCAAATCGGTCCAGTAGTTTCGGAGCCTATTCGAAACAAACAAACAAACAAACAAATCATTCCTCTTTATAATATTAGTATAGACTAGCGACCCGCCCTCGCTTCGCTTCGGAAACATTAAAATACACATGAAACAAAAAAAAAAAAAAAAAAATTAAAAAAAGTAGCCTATGTTCATCAGGGACAATGTCGGCTTCTAATGGAAAAAGAATTTTTCAAATCGGTCCAGTAGTTTCGGAGCCTATTCGAAACAAACAAACAAACAAATCTTTCCTCTTTATAATATTAGTATAGATATAGATAGCGACCCGCCCTCGCTTCGCTTCGGAAACATTAAAACACACATGAAACCAAAAAAATAAAATAAAAAAATTAAAAAAAAGTAGCCTATGTTCATCAGGGACAATGTCGGCTTCTAATGAAAAAAGAATTTTTCAAATCGGTCCAGTAGTTTCGGAGCCTATTCGAAACAAACAAACAAACAAATCTTTCCTCTTTATAATATTAGTATAGATTATATATATTTTTTAACTATATATTTTTTATGTTTAAGAGATTACTGGTGGCCCGGAGGCGTATGATTAGTCTGGAGGCACGGTTTTCGGGAGCTAATTGACAGTCAGACCACAATACTACTAAGTTCTGTCACTCATCTGTGCAACAAAATTGTAAGAAGCTGTCACCTTCTAGTTCTAGCTCCGTAAATGTCAAATCTTGTTTTTTTTTAAATGGCGAAAAACATAGATGTGGTTTTGGCTGTATTTATGATTTGTTACGATCTCAACCGTTGTAGAAGCTAAAAATGACTTTGTCTTATTTCCGGTGCGTGCTGTAGTCTTTTCATTGATCTTGATAAAACAAGATGTCTTAGTAGTTTTTCCTTGACCAAATACATAAGCAAAGAAAACAGTATTTGTGAAAGAAAACTATTTTATTCTTCAATTGGAACCGTAACTTATCTTTCTGTTATAAGGTTCTGAGGTGGAGACTTTTTAATTAAGACCTATTTTACCACACTTAGTACAATATAGTAAAACAAAAGAATTCTATTTTGAATTGGACATAACCGTCAGATTTGGGATATGAAACCAGCATTAGAGAGATTAGCTTTCTGATACGCGTTATGAAATATCAGAGAGGATTGTTGAACAGGCAGAATAGAATCAAGGGTTAGAATGATGAAGTTCATAGACCACTTATAACAGTACGCACGCGCAAACATAAGTCCGTCGCGTTCTTTGCGGAATGTAAAAATCTAGGGATGCTTCATCTCATATTACAATGTCATACTTGAAACATCTGTGATTGTAGTTTTACAATATTTTTAAAACAACAAAGTCGAGCCTGTTTTCTTTTAGGATTAAGTACACGGTTTTCACGAGTAGACGGAAATAAATTTTTATTTTTTCGTAATTTCATAAACTTTTAAAACAATATCCCTTAACTTCGCCTTGGTCGGCTAATAAGAGACCATTTATGATATTTTCGGGGTATGTGCGACATAGCCGATAGATAGATTAGAAGGATTGATGAGGGGTGAACTGACCAGATAGCGAAAGTTTGACACGTGACGCGGGTTCACAAGCTGCGATCGGTCGCGTGAAACGCACCCTCTCCCACAATATCACTAATGGATATTTTCATTGTGGCACTTTGATGATTGTTTACAAAAACATTCCTCTGTTTCTCGCTGCTGACGCTTCAGTCTGAGAGATAATTCTTTTTGGTATTTGGTAAATATTTAATTATTAATATTGGTAAACAAATAATTTGGTAGTGGTAGGACCTCATGTGAGTCCGCACGGGTAGGTACCACCCTATACTGAGACCTTAGAACTTATATCTCAAGGTGGGTGGCGTATTTGCGTTGTAAATGTCTGTGGGCTCCAGTAACCACTTAGCACCAGGTGGGCTGTGAGCTTGTCCACTCATCTAAGAAAAAAAAAAAAATACAAAATGTGTGCAATTCACACGTGGTAGAAGTGAAACCTTCCAAAATTAAAATACAATTATCCTAAACGTCTTAAATATATGTAAAATTTTGTCATTAGTAAATAATTGTAAGGTAGCGCCCTCTGTGAATTGATATTTTAATTTCACGTATAATCCTAAATTAAAATTCACTACAAGAGCTTTCATACACACGTTAGTATTAAAAAATCTCACAGATGGCGCTGTATTAAATAGTATGTATATTTCTGTCTCATTCTTTGCTGGCTTCATCCTACACATTTTTGTATTTGTGTCTCTTACCTGTCGTTTTTTCCGTTGCATCCGGTTTGAAATCACAACGATTCTAAAGAAGTTTTCACTTCAAAACAATTTGGGACCATTCTCTGCTGTTTTTTAAAATCTATTTTCTTTTTCGTTCAGTGCCTAGCTATTGATGAATTTTAGTGCTATCAATATTAATAAAAAAAATAATTAAACAAAAAATTAAATGTAATAATTTTTTTCAATCGCTTAGGTTGTTGGGCGAGCTCACGGTTTACCTGGTTTATGTGGTTACCGGAGCCTATAGAGATCAACAATGCAAATGCCATCAGCCTTGGGACATTAGTTCTAATTTTAAATTTTTAGAACGGCTGCCCTACCTTTCAAATGAAATTACTGTTTCACTTTAGAAATAGCAAGATTGTAGTTCGTACCCGTACAGACTCATATGATATCTGACCACCAACAAATGTAAAATATGCAATGTGAAATGTAGTGTGAAAGTTTTGTGACAATGATTATCTGAAAGTTTTGTGATAATTATTATGGTTTCTAAAAGAGCTTTAACTTCAAACGAGATTTATAAATTTCATTATGCTACAGGGAGTCGAAGAGATTTTTTTCACTGCATCAAACTGACCTCCACCTTCGCACTTACTTCAAGTACATTCAAAACAAGACAAACGAGCCGTCTGACACAAAATAATTTAGAAGAAATCCCGCCATTTAAACTTGAACGAATTAATGTTCCGGGACACAAACCTACCTGTCTACCTAAGCTGAGAGCCTTGAGAGGCTATATCAGCGTAACCTTAACTAGTAGTTGAGCTCAAGGGGCTCAAACCTGACGACGTTGCTAACACGAACCTTAGCAAGAGCCGTGCTTCGCAGAATCTACCACCGGATCGGAAACGCGACCCACTGAGAATATCTGTGGGTTAATTTACTCGTCGAGCCCTTCGTCGCTTGCGACGGGTTCGACGAGAACGATGACCGGTGCTTGAGGTACCTAAAAGCACCGTTAGTGGATCGGGAGGATCCAAAATGACGTGTTTGGGGTGACATCGCCTGCTTTCCACTCTTTCCGCAGGATCGGGAATGTAGTTACCAGCGGCCCCGATGAGAGGGTTCTCGTGTCGTGCCGCTTTATCGAAGTGGCGCATCGACGCCGACTGCAGATGACTGATGGACTCTAAGTCCAGGTCGTCGTGGAGGTCGACGTTCCTGACGAACCACGGAGCTCCGACGGCTATCCTGCAAAAACGGAATTGAATAACCTAGAACGATTTTAAGTTGGTGCGGGCCGCGTGAGCGAACACTACACTTGCATAGGTAATGACGGGGCATATGCAAGTTTTGTAGAGTGTCACCTTATTTCTAAGGGACAATTTACTTCGCCTGCATATCGTCGGGTAGAGGCGTCCTAGTATGAGGTCGGCACGGTCGCGTACCGTCTTTATGTGGGGGCGGAATGTCATCCCTCTGTCGAGGGTGACACCTAAGTATTTGGCTTTCGGGGCCCACGGTATGGGTCGGTCGTACATGATAATTGGGCGAATGGCGGAGGCGGAGGTGTTAACGCGCCTAGTCGGGAGTGGAATGCTCAAGGTGTTATTCGGAGAGCGACCCCTTTTGAAGAGCACCGCTGTGCTTTTCATGGGACTGGTGTAGATGCGCCACTTCCGGAACCACTGTCCCATGGTGGTGGCTGCGGTCTGGAGTCGTCGATGCAATAACGACGTCTTCCCACACGAGTAGTAGATAGCCGTGTCATCGGCGAAGAGCGCCAGATGGGTCTCCGGAGACCGGGGTATATCATTGATATACAAATTAAACAGTAACGGGGAGAGGGCGGAGCCTTGCGGGACTCCGGCTGTAGGCTGTAACGTGACGGGGGCGAGAGTGCGTTCCCTCGACCCGATATCGGAACGAACGGTTCGACAAGTAGTCTCGTATGATGAGCCATACCACCATTAATCACTTATTCCTTAGTAACAAAATTTGTTAGAATAATTGGTAATTACATGCCTGCTTTGAACAACAACATAATCGCGTCTACATAATGTCCATGGTAGCGCGGTCTCCGTCAATGTTCATTCGGGGTTGTCCGATTGCGCTGAACTAATTTTAAGTGATGAAATAGATGTTTTTTCTAATTGTCTCATAGCTTACAGGAAAAATTTGTTGCAGATCATTTTCCAACTAAATATAAATTGATCATAAGTAATTGAATATAATCAAGTTTTATATATAATATTCGCATAATGCGACTCAGTGACGCACAATGCCGAATTATGCTGAAGCCTAGTTGAGCATTGTGCCGCATAATGCGCTCTTGTGCTGTAATTGGAAAACTACCAGAGACGGTTCTCCTTACCTCTACCCTCCATAGATTATAGCAAAAAGGAGACAAGTGTATTATCTATGAAGGAGACAATACTTGTCATTTGAATGGACTTTTTGGCGGGAACGCGAGGAGTGAAGTTGTGTGATTTGTTTTATTTTGTCTATTTAGTGTTTCTTCAGGTTTAAATGTGTAATAATGGTGGTTTATTAACTGTTTAATATCTGTGAAAGTGCACAAATGTGGGAAAATGAAACAAAGCTGCTGGACGTAACTTCTCGGGTTCCTCCAAAAAGTCCACTGAAAAAATCTCAGTAAATGACCACCATTTTACTGCGATTATATTTCATCCCATATCATCTCATTTCATTAAATTTCATCCCAGTTGATTAATGTCTCAAATTAATCATCTTCATTTCATTTCACTCCATATTATCATTTTTCATAAAATTAAGAAAATAAAGTAAAATAAGACATGACTTAAAGGTCTTAGTTACCAGGTCATAAAATCTCTTAAAAAAAAAATGTCATTTGAATCTGAAATCTGTGTTAACGTCAACTGTCTAATTCTGATAAAAAGTTTGACTGCTGTTGTTTGCGCCTTATTTCATGTTATCAGTGTAACTATTTCCAAAATGCAGTGAATACATAAATGAGAGCGTTGACTTCTTATTTACGGAAAGAATTACTGCGACAAAAATTTGTTTGTGATTGTATATTATGTCTCAAGCGACTGGCGAAATAGCTGACATAGCAATGACAAGCACAGAGCCAGACTCCTCACAAAATCATACACATGAAGGTAAATAAACAAAATCACGCTTCTTCAACTATAATTAATAATTTTGTATAGAAATCACCAGAATAATGACCTTAACATCTTATCGGCTTTTTTAATATATGTAGTTGAAAATGAAAACACCACGTGAACCAGGTTAATTGTAACTGTAAATTTAAATGTATGTGTGTAAATTTAGCTATTGAGCTAAATTTTAACAAAATCGAAATTCAACTGTATTTTGTATGTGGTAATTTCTCCCGCTATTCTATAGATAGTTGTAAGCCATTAGTACTTGTAATTTCTCTATTACATACACATATAAAAGAATCATATAGTGATAGTCTGATCGGCTATTTTTAAAGGCTGGAAACCGTACTTTCTCGAGCTACTACTACATAACCACGGTCTATCTGTATTCTCATAAACTTTCTTATCTCAGTCTACCCTCATTTCAATATTCACCACTATAAACCAGGTGTGGTGTAGCTTTATATAAGTATGGCGACTAATAGGCCATGTATTGAAAAGCATATTTTAAGTGATGGCCCAACTTGCAACTACTACATAGAAGAATTAGCAGATATTCACCATGTACATGGCGGGACAGATAAATCCATTCCTCATAATCATTCATGTCATTATATATAAAAATATTATATAGAAACAAAATGACCAAAGGCTGCTATTCCCAAACATGGATATGAAACTGTGTAAGCAATAAGTTTGAAAATGAACATTAGGGGTTTAATAATCATTAGAGGCTTACAACAACAACAACAAACAAATAGTACTGTTTTTTTTTATTATTATTATTATTATTATTATTGTATTCCATTTTCGAGCCGATGAATTGCCAATGCTATGTACGCCATTGTTGTCACATGCATCAGGCCATAAATTAAATAGTTTAAATTTATTTTCAATGTTAGATGTTTGTGATGTGGCAGTACTTATTTAAATAAATAAATAAATAAACATTAGAGGTTTAATAATCATTAAGGTGCTGGCGAATATTTGTTCAAGTAATAAAATAAAAAGTGCTCTTAGTAAAAATTACCACTACATTCTTGTTTGTATCTGTCAAAGCAATTATGAAGGCTTTACTAGGTGAGATAGTCATTTTGGAATGTAGTCTGACTGATCTGATATTTGAAGGTGGACAGTAACTTGCACAGTGTGCTTTGTATAGCCACCGGAGACGTCAACACCAAGAAAAACAAGCGTCTCCTTTAATTCCAAATAAATTTATTAATTTTTTTTTTTTTTTTTTTTATTGCTTTGATGGGTGGACGAGCTCACAGCCCACCTGGTGTTAAGTGGTTACTGGAGCCCATAGACATCTACAACGTAAGGTCTCAGTATAGTTACAACGGCTACCCCACCCTTCAAACCGAAACGCATTACTGCTTCACGGCAGAAATAGGCAGGGCGGTGGTACCTACCCGTGCGGACTCACAATAGGTCCTACCACCAGTGATTACGCAAATTATAATTTTGCGGGTTTGATTTTTATTACACGATGTTATTCCTTCACCGTGGAAGTCAATCGTGAACATTTGTTAAGTACGTATTTCATTCGAAAAATTGGTACCCGCCTGCGAGATTCGAACACCGGTGCATCGCAACAACGAATGCACCGGACGTCTTATCCTTTTGGCCACGACGACTTCGCTACTAAACTACCGCAATAACTCAGCGTTCATTTACAAACTTTTCTCTAGCTACATCAAGCTTAAGTGCAGAGGATGCATCATCAAGCAATGCCGGGACTCCTGCAGGCAGTGAAGGACAGGCTTCCCGGCAGTCTAACCTACAAAGGATACAACAAAGAAAACAACAAGTTTTCAACTGGCCCCATAATAAAAAACTACTCAAACTAGCTATATATTCAGCCTGTCAGGTATTGTAAATGAAAATGTTACTAATGCACTGAATGTAATGATGTTCTATCATGATCTTTAAGCGAGAAGGAATTAAACACCATGAAAACATTATTTAATAAAACGAATTAACTCCTCTCGATCTCAACTTAACATTATGCCCATAACTTAAGAGCAAATAGCAATGAATGATGAAAATGATTTTGAAAAACAATGTTAAGTGTACTGTATAACAATATAACTATCTAATTTCTAGATTTCATATCCTTTCGCAAATTCTAATTATTCTGCCTTCTGTGAAATAATAAACATTTAAAAATATCTTATAATTCAAATATTTTCTATTTAAATGTTAGTAGTACCATTAACCATCAAACATTATAAGTTTATGGACTTATTCAAATTTGACTGACAATATATCATTAGCTATCAGTTTTAATATTTGTGGTAGACACCAGATTGTAACTGCAATGGATGGAAGACTCCAGTAACACAGCATGCGGGCAAGACTCCTCGGGCTGATAACCAGCCCCTTGCCAGCTTCAATGACGTGTGTAGAAACTGCAACCATGTATTAGGTATGAATGAGGAATCTAGTTTAAAATACCTTTAATTTTTAGAGGGTTAGGTTGAAAGTTGTCTTAAAAACAATTTGTAGTAAAATGATTTAAGAGTTTTATTCAATAGCATGTTGTTTAATTATTATCAATTTATTTAATAAGTGCTGTTCTTATTTACAATATGTCTTATGAATAGTAAAGAACTACTCTAACATACCGAAAACAACTACGAAACACTATTTACTAAAGTAAGCATAAAAATTTCTAACTCAAGAAAATTCATGTTTCATTCATTTACAGAATGTGCTATCATTATTAATGAATGGAATATTGTAGGTTAGGAGGTTAGGTAGGATAGGATTTTCAAAGATATATTTTGTGTATCTGCTTCCAGAGAAACATGTAAGTCAGCTACAAGGTTTGCCTGTAGCAGAAGTGAATAGGCTGCTCGGTGCTGTTGTAGACGTAGAGAACATATTTATGTCGATGCAAAGAGAAGATGACCACAACACTAAACAAGTTTACTACTATTTATTTAAGGTTTGTTATTTTAAATTACGTCCCCCCAAGCAGACTGGTCCTCGCAGAGGAAAAACACCATGACCCTCTAAGATTAACAAATGTATTTTGGATATAATGATTATGAACTATTCATAAACTTCATGAACTCGAAATTGGCCATGGCAAACATAATGTGGGTTGGAATAGAAATTAGTGAATTGAGAAGCATATCTTCTAGTGAAGGAATAGAAGATTTACGTCCTACACGAAGTCCGATGAATCTAGGATAACCCCTCGAGGTTAATAGCATAGGTAGACAAAAAAAGACAACACTACAAAGGCGAGACCAGGATTATCGTGTAGGATTTCAAATTAAAAAGAAACTTGCACACAATTGAAGCAATAATAGTCACATTGTAAAGAATAACAATCTTAGACTTGTACTACTTACTTACTTACTTACTTAGTAGTACTAGAAATAGGAAGGTGTAGCATTAATAAACAAGAAAATACAATGGGAAAATATAGACATGATAAAAGAAGCAAAGATGGAGACACACAGGCACTTTTGCTTTAGATAATAAATTGACCAATTAGAATAATCTCTGACACAGATTTCTTCAAATGGAACATATAAAAAATAAATTGACTTTATCTTGTCCAAAAAGCCCGAAAACCTTCCAAGACGTATTGGTTACTTAAACAGAACTTTTCATTCAGATCATAAAATGCTATGCGGTCAACTTACAGGAGCACCTATAAAGAATGATAAAAAAATCATTGGACCGTGAACCGCCACTATAAAGAACAGAAGATATTGAACAGGTGTCTAGATTTCGAAAGGCAATTTCAAAAATGCCTGAATAAGTTTCGAACAATAACATTCGGACCCTCGGTCTGCCAAACAATTTCAATCGACGTTATTTATAAATTAAACCGAACCGAATTACAAACACAAGCTTGTTGTGCCGATGACTAGGTTACATAAGATACGAAATGCATTCGCCTGTACAACAAAATTCCACAAGATGTTCAGAACCTACATGTACATAGGTTTAAGAAAACTATTAAAGAACATCTGTGCAATAAAGCTTTTTTTTTTATTGCTTAGATGGGTGGACGAGCTCACAGCCCACCTGGTGTTAAGTGGTTACTGGAGCCCATGGACATCTACAACGTAAGTGCGCCACCCACCTTGAGATATAAGTTCTAAGATCTCAGTATAGTTACAACGGCTACACCCACCCTTCAAACCGAAACGCATTACTGCTTCACGGCAGAAATAGGCAGGGCGGTGGTACCTACCCGTGCGGACTCACAAGAGGTCCTACCACCAGTAAGCTTACTATAAAGTCAATGATTATCTAGAAAATTGCACAAAGTGGGAATGAGTTGCTCGCTCCGGGCATTTCAATATTGTAATAATTGTTACGTTATAATGTTAATTTTATGATTTGATTTGATTGCGCAGTAATTAAATAAAAGCTGTGTGATGTTTTATTATAAGAGTAATATTTTCAGATACTTCGTAAGTGCATCTTAACGCGTTCTCAGCCTCGGATCGAGGGACCCCTGGGACAGCCACCTTTCGAAAGGCCTTCCATAGCCAAAGCAATAACAAACTTTGTTCTCTATAAGTTCAATTCATTACCACAAAGAGAATGGCAAACAATGTATGATTTGGCCAAGATGTTCCTTCACTGTTTCAATCATTGGAATTTTGAAACGCCTAGCGTCAGAAAGTTGGTGAGTTACATTATGAAATAATGTTTTTATATAATTAAGTTACTTAATGACCCGTGCATGTCATGAGGTCTTAAGATTGAAAATGGAGACTTTTTGCTATGTCTTGAGGTAAGTATGGAGACTGATGTTTCCCGCTTACCCCACGGTATCCTACAAGCGAACTCTTGACTAGTGCTGAACGGAAACCAAAAATACAATTGCTTTTAGGACCTTATCTAATTGGCTGGCGCCACCTTCCGTCTAGAGTCCCCCGAGAGCCAGTTCTATTCTTTTCCTTCCCCTCTTCCTTGTTGGGAGTGTATTTTGGTGATATCTGACACATGCGAAGCAGATGTATTTATAATTTCGGTATCATTTATTTATGTTTTATTAATATGAGACTAAATTAGTGAATACTTTTTTCAGCAAGTTTCAAACCCTGAAGATATATCAGCCTATCAGATTAATTATACGAGGTAACTATGATCTTTTACATAAGTCTATCAGCTTTTATGGATTCAACCAGGATAGCTCATTTAATATTAAGTGGTTTGCCGAGTCTCTCCAATATCAACATTAACTGCGAATCTTAAATATCCCAAATCTATCATAATATTACATATGTCGAAACGAGGATAATGCTACTACTATATAGATTAAGAAAATGTGGTAGTAGTCAGGATCGTGTACTTGCATCCCCCATTGAATTGACCAAACATCAGTGGACTTTTTGGCAGGAACGCAAGGAGTGAAGGTTTGTGATTTCTTTTATTTTGTCTATTTAGTTTTTCTTCAGGTTTAAATGTGTAATAACGGTGGTTTATTAACTATTTAGTATCTGTGAAAGTGCATATATGTGGGAAAATAAAACACAGCCGCTGGACGTAACTTCTCGGTATCCTCCAAAAAGTCCACTGAAAAAGTCTCAGTAATGACCACCATTTCACTGATATTCTATTCATCCCATTTCATTTCATTTCACTCCATGTCATCATTTTTCATAACAATAAGAATATAAATTAAAATAAGACATGACCTAAAGGTCTCAGTTACCAGGTCATAAAATCCCTTAAAAAACCCAAACATGAGTGCAAGATTCCCTTATATCAATTTTTGGTAGCTTTTATTGTATAATAATAATTGTCACTGCGCATAGACACAACTTACTGAGTTTCTCACCGGTCCTTCTCAGTGGGTCGTGACTCCGATCCGGTGGTAGTTTCAGCGAAGCACTGCTCTTGCCAGGCCCAGTTATAGCAAACTCTCTCGGGTTGAGTCCGTAAGCAGCCCTTCTCAGTGGGTCGCGATTCCGATCCGCTGGTAGATTCTAGCTTCTCTTGCTATGGTCAGTTATAGCAATCTCGGGTTGAGTCCGCGAACAGCTGGGATAGCCTATCAAGCTACCAGCGACAAAGCTCCCGCTCGTTGGTTCCAGATGGCTCGTGTTCTGCCACGTGCCCGCGTTCTGCGACTCGCTGCCCCACTACGACACGTCGCTGGTGTTCGGACGGACGTTACTGCGCGCCGTGTTCAAGTCCGTGTGCCGCCAGCTCATGGACAAGTGCCACTTGGAGCGGGACAGAATGCCACCAGAGAAAAGGGTAGGTACCTTGGTTACACACATTCCTCGTTTGGAAGGATAATAAAAAAAAAATCTTAGTGTTGCCAGTTTCAAAGAAATAGTGTTAGGGTAGTTTTTTTTTAAACCACGTATGTCACGGGTGTTAACCTTAAAATCCACACGTCCCTACGGATCCATCAGATCCAATAACCCTTGCATTAGTCGCCTTCCGCTCTAACAGCAGGAGTAGAGACCCCCGGTAACCGTACTCGTCGAACTCGGCAAAGAGTTCGACGTGCAACCTAACCTAAGCATCAGCCCGTTGAGTTTCTCACCAGATCTTCTCATCGGGTCGCGATTCCGATCCGGTAATAGATTAATTTGCGAAGCAGCTACTCTTGAGTTGTTAAGGCTCCCTTGGAGGCGCTCGGGTAGCTGTTGGCAAATGTCACCCCTCCTGGCTGAGTCCTTGCTCGCCCACCTGCCCTGGTAAAACTGGAAAGGCCTCCAGGTCACCAGTAATCTCTCAAACAAAAAAAAAACCTTAAAATTAGCAATACACCTAATGGGTAACTGAAAATCAGCGCAGTTCAATGCATCCACTTTGAATAGCATCAGCCAAGCCCCCTCCTTTTGTCTTATTTGTTTACCTGTAATAACTAAAGAAAGAAAGACAATAAATTATTTTATCATTATTTATTATAGGACAGTTAGTCAAAATACTGCCCATGTTAATGGTAGATTCGGTTTTCTTTACTAGATCGATTTTCTAAGAACTAATAGAATGTTGTCTTATTAGTGCTTGTAATATTTAATAGTTTAAATGAAGCTCATAACCTTCTTTATGTGGATATCGCCCATCTTAAGGTAACCTCAGCTGACCTTGCAACACCCTATAAAATTTACGACTATTTGATTGTTATTTTCAGGTACTTGTTCTGACCCACTTCCCTCGGTTCCTGGCTCTATTGGAAGAAGAAATATTTAGTCCAAACTCTCCGATCTGGGACCCGGACTACAAGCAAGTACCGCCTAATCATTTGCAAGCGATGCTGGATAATAAAACTTGTGAGTCAGTTGCTTTGGGACCATTTTTGAATGACACACGAACCTTTTCTTAACTTAGCCTTTTTGTTAAGACACTATAGACGCCGCGACGATTTAACTTAGTGCATTTTGTAATTTTTCAATAATGAAATAGCTCGGCCACATATAAGAGAATAAACTTTGGCTAATGAAAGAGCTAATGGCGAACATAACATGACGTCCATTCACTATAGTGTACCCTCTGTCTAGCATTAAATTGAAAAGTTCCTCCTTTTTTTTCCATTACTTTAATGAACTTTTAAGTGAGGATTTTTTTACATAAAAACACGAACTCTCGCAATAAGTAAAATTATATGGGACCGAGATGCTTCATAAGAAATCAATAAGATTGATTTTAGGTTTCCTTATTATGTATCATTATTTAAGCTATATTTATTAAAAACATATTTAATATACATTATACAAAAAAAGGATTATAAATATAATTAAAAGAAAAATATTGCTGCTGGTGCCCGAATATACATGTTATTATAATTTTCAGCAAGTCGTCGTGTCGGTGAATTTGAACGAGTTACGGCATCCGGAGACAGTAAGGATGGGTTCACGACGGTTACACTGTCATCTGGTAAATAATCTCCTTTTTGATGCAAATTTTTTAACGCCCTTAATAATTGACACTGATGTCTTCAATCAATATGTCCTTAAAGTTCAACCTCACGATTATACAGGTGTCGTAGAATTGGTCATTATTATGACAGACAGTGATCAGAATATAGTCAGAGTACAAAAAAAATTAACAAAGATATCGATTCTGAATGCGAATCGATACTGAGTCCCAGAGTAAGGTAATCAAAATCACTATTCTACTGGCACGTTATGATGGCCGTTTTGACGTTTATCCACTCATGAAATTTCGTATTAGGTAATAGTAATTACATTTGAAGGAGCAAATTGCTGTTCTTTATTATCAATAGTGATGTACAGTTAGTCATAAAATTTATCGAATCTATTATTTTAGGGCACAGAATTTATTTATTACATTGATTTCTAAACTATATATATTAGGGTCCTACGAATTTTTTTATTTTATTTTTATAAGATTATAATTATTGGTGTACTTATTTACAAAAAATTCAAGGATGAAAGAGATATTAACATAGATAATATTTTAGAAAACGAACTTACAATTAATGTAGGTAATGAATGATAGCAGTGATTAGGTGATCTGATTAAATATAGCGTTTTGTAGTAACTTTTTTTGGTCTTTTGTTTCTTGTGTGCATATAAAGTATGTATATTCATTTTAATTCCAATATTCAGATCGTTCAAATATGTTAAGTAAGCATTTATATTTTTGTTTTATCAAACCTTTTTAATCAGGTACTATTTGCAATAAAAACTAAATAGATTTCATTATATTTTTTTCGAGAATAAATTGACATTTCACATCACGTTTATGTCAAAACGGCCATCATAGCGTGTCGATAGTGTAGGCACGAAACAAACGCTATGTTGCAGGTTCGATAAAGCAGGAGGGCGTGAAGCGTGCGGGCGTGAGTGTGAGCGGGACGGGCGGCAAGCGGCGCCGCGTGTGCTCCGAGGGCAGCGATGACGTCAGCCAGCGCACGGTGGCCGACATCGTGGCGACTATCTCCGACCCCAACTACATGTGCGGACCGGACGTACGTGCGCGCTCGCTCCCGACGAACGAACAGCTTTATTTGCTTATTATCTATATATTAATGCGTGAAGCAAAAACTTTGTACCACTTTTGCGCGGACGAAGAATAATGAAATTTACCACCATCATCATATCATCATCATCATCAGCCTTTATCTGCCCACTGCTGGACATAGGCCTTCCCCAATGCCTTCCACAGAATGCGGTCCTCCGCCTTCCGCATCCAACTATAAAAAAGAATAAAAAAAAAATAAAAAAAAATAAAATAAATTTAACTGTTTTTTAATTTTTAAATAAACTACTACTAATTGAATAAGAACTGTCTGATGAATTCATCTTTGTTTAATACTTCACTATTAAATTTTATTGCCTTTTGTTTATTTCACTGTTACACTAAACACAATATTGCAAATTACCCGAGCACAACAATAGCGGGTGAGAGCAGACGTAGACACTAACGCGCATGCGCACTTGTCAGTACCCAGGGAGGAAAAGTTACACTTTCTTCCCTGTACAGCGGGAGGAAAAGTTGAGACTTTCGTCCCTGTACAGCGGGAGGAAAAGTTGAGACTTTCGTCCCTGTACAGCGGGAGGAAAAGTTGAGACTTTCGTCCCTGTACAGCGGGAGGCAAAGTTGAGACTTTCGTCCCTGTACAGCGGGAGGAAAAGTTGAGACTTTCGTCCCTGTACAGCGGGAGGAAAAGTTGAGACTTTCGTCCCTGTACAGCGGGAGGCAAAGTTGAGACTTTCGTCCCTGTACAGCGGGACGAAAAGTTGAGACTTTCGTCCCTGTACAGCGGGAGGAAAAGTTGAGACTTTCGTCCCTGTACAGCGGGAGGCAAAGTTGAGACTTTCGTCCCTGTACAGCGGGAGGAAAAGTTGAGACTTTCGTCCCTGTACAGCGGGAGGAAAAGTTGAGACTTTCGTCCCTGTACAGCGGGAGGAAAAGTTGAGACTTTCGTCCTGTACAGCGGGAGGAAAAGTTGAGACTTTCGTCCCTGTACAGCGGGACGAAAACCGAACTTTCGGCGTAGGTAGGAGAAAAAAAATGTATTTGACACACGCACGCATGCATACCATTGAAGTAGGAAACCTATGAAAATGAAACATCAACAAAAAAATGCGTCCCACTGTGACGTCATCTGGCCGCTAAACATGGCGGTTTTAGTGCTGCCCAGAAGATTTTAATGTTCTTAGGTTTTATCGATAAACGTTCTTGGCTCATTTTATTTTAAATATTGTTGAGTAATAAATATTTGTAGAATTTATACTTTAATAGGAAGTAAGTAGGTATATTGTTATGTGCAAATATGATGTGATTTAGATGTGTGAAATCTAAGACAAGTCCGTCCTTCAAATTTGCCAAGTAAACGATATGACGATTTTTAAAAGTTGCTACACTAAAACCTTCAGAACATTTATTTAATTACAAAAGTCATTCCTTGTGACTTCCTCTCTAAAATCACTTAACTTAATTTAACGAATTTACAATAGTTTTTTACTCGCTACGGAATAAAACTATTTTATTTAAATAGTTCCGAAGAGAGATTTTGTCGGTAACCTTTTTCCCGAAATATCTAAACAGAATGCCTAAATATGTTTTGATGACACATTTTATTAAGAGGTATTTATGATTAGGGTCATGATCAATAGATTCCGACCGAAAAATTGAGACCCTATAAAATATGTTTTAATTATTATTTTTGTATGTTTTAAGCGGGGTAGCATGATAAACTAAGAAATTTTACAAAAGCAATCATATTAAATCGATATCAAAGTCAATAAATAATGTACAACCCAAAACAGACGGCCGAACTGACGTGACAATGACATTCGGTGCGCCATGTTTAGCGGATTTTCGGCCTCATTAGACATTCACGTATATTCATGTTTCATTTTAAGAACGAGATAGATATATGTTTATGTGTGTGTCTTCAAAATGGGTGCTATTTATATAAGCAATTGTACGTATAGAACAATATGTCGTGTCCCTACTATATGGGTCTATGATGCATACTATTTATTTATTGTCAAACCTTTCTTATTGCTTATAATCTGTGATCAAATTGAGTATAGATTAAATATTGTGTGACTTTATTAGTACCTATTTGTCTAAAGTGTAGTCTTGGCGAAATCTGTGATTATAGAAGTAATAGTATTTGACAATAGAATTATAATAGTGTACAAACTTTTAATTTCAATTAATTATAGTCGAATTTCGACTACCAGGGGACCACTGGTAATAATAATTCCCGAAAATTTTACATTTTCACGACCCATAAACAAAGCAAAGTGAGTCGCCGCCATCAGACAAGGTCTTAGTTGTATCTTAGTAATTGTACGATCGCTGTCTCGTCCTTGTAACTGGATCTTATGATTATACCGCACCAGAAAAAGGCCCAATGAAAATACTGATACGAATATAATTGTACAAAATATATCGAATGATTGATTAATTTCTCAGGCATTATTCCAAACGCAAGCACCGCGCGACGAGGCGGCCAAAATCGAAGAGCAAAGAAAATTAATAGAGTTCCATGTGATCGGTAACTCTCTGACTGGGCCCGTCAACAAACAGACAATGCTATGGTTGATCGGTGAGTATCTAGAAATTATCTAAATCTACTTAGTCTGGCCATAAATACTGTTACAATTAAAAATAAACAAAATATCTAATGCAAATAACATTTATTACTTTTACAATGTGTTAGTTTAATACATAAATATAAAACAATTTAAAGTATAAAAAGCTTATTCGAAGTGGCCTCCATTGGCTGCAATACAGTCCTTTAAACGTTGAGACCAGTTATCAATAGAAGCACGCACTCTTTCCAAGGGAAAAATTTTCACTGTCAATCGTACGGATTGTTTTAGGGACTCCAAATTATCATGGCGTTTAGAGCAAGCCGTACTCTCTAAAACTGACCATAAATCATAATCCAGCGGATTAAGATCGGGACTAGACGACGGCCAGTCTTCAGCTCTGATGAAGTCCGAAACGTTCGTTTCCAACCAAGACTGCGTAGACCGAGCTTTATGACCTGGCGCCGAGTCTTGCTGGAAGGACCATTCTTGATTACTGAACATGGTGTTGTTAAGGGGCTTCACTACCTTCTCGAGAATGGTATCTTGATACACTTGTGCCTATGTTTTGATACCTTTTCCACAAAAGTATGGCTCAGTCACTCCTTCATAGCTAATACCCCACCAAACCATCACTGAAGTCGGATAGTGCCCACGTTGCACTCTTTTGACTAATTGGGAAGCTTCTTTAGAGCTTTGAGCATAAATACGGTCATTTTGTTTGTTAAAATGTTGCTCAATTGTAAAAAATTTCTCATCCGTAAACAAAAAAATTCTATGACCTCCCTTTGCGTACCGCTTCAGTAGTTGTTTCGATTTTACCACCGTATTCTCTTTTAAATTATCTGTTAAGAAATGACCAGTACGTCTCTTTAGGCTGCAAGTCCTAAGTCATCTTTTAAAATACGCGACATGGTTCTAGGTGCTATCTTCATCTCCCGAGATAAAATCTTGCTTTCGGACAGGATTTCTTCGAATTCTTTCCCTCACTGCTTTGACCACCTTTTTCGTACGAACACTACGTGGACGGCCAGATCTTTTTCTGTCATAAACAGAGGAGGTCTCATTGCACCTATTAATAGCCCGGTACACAAACATTTTACTAATACCAAGCGCATGGAGAGTTTTAAAAATTGCATTTGGCTGCATACCTTATATACTTTGTGTAATGCAATCACAGCGATTCGGTTCTCTTTATCACCCCACTCCATTTTTATATGGCAAAATATTTTATATTTGTATTGTGTATTTTGGTTATTTTTAATTGTAACAGTATTTATGGCCAGACTAAGTATACTAATATTATAATTATAATTATAAAGAGGAAAGATTTGTTTGTTTGTTTGTATTGAATAGGCTCCGAAACTACTGAACCGATTTGAAAAATTCTTTCACCTTATCCTTAACTACGATCCTTACTAAAACTCCAATAATGTAACCCAAGGTGTAAAAAAATTACCTAAAATATTCTTTACATCGCGTGCCCTGCGCAAACTATTGATGATAGAATAAAATAATGTACTACGACTTTGTAGAACACATTATTATTCACAAAAAGTGTCGCAACAGCATATGTCTAACTATTATATTATAGTTATGCCGCAATAAGTGTTCTTTTATTTAAATAAATTAACAACGTCAAATATCGTTGAAATTTTTATTAAAGACCCAGGCGGAGCCGGAGCAGGCCGCTTGTATAACGTAATTAAATACAATTATAATTTATAAACGTTAATTTGTATAGTCTCGGTCGGACTATATACCTGTTTATCGAATTTTTTAACCGACTTCAAAAAAAAGGAGGAGTTTTTCAATTCGACTGTATGTTTTTTTTTGTTTGCTACCTCATAACTTTTGAATGGGTGAATCGATATTGATAATTGATGATGATGAAAATGATTCTTTTATTTATTAGAAAGCTGTCGCTTCCCGTGTGATGTGGTGCCGTTTCAATTTAGTCCAGTTCTGATAATGGTATCCATGAGAAAACCATATAAGTCTTAAATTTGCATTAAGTCCGTCCGTACGCGACAAATAGATGATGAATAACTCAATAACTCAATATCACGCCAACCGATTTCGATGATTATTGTTTTTAGTGTATACTAATTTGTTTTGGAATATCTCTTTTTTTGTTCTATTTGAAGTCAGTTTTTGTTAAAGCATGTCTATTTACAATTACTTTAATAACAACTCAACTGTACTGATTGTAATATATTATATCTTTAAACGAGCAATTATTATATATATAAATATAATTATTATATATAAATATTAATATATATATAATCTGAATCTCGGAAACGGCTCCAACGATTTTCATAAAATTTAGTATACAGGGGGGATTTCGGGAGCGATAAATCGATCTACGATTTATTTTCAGAGAATGTTGTTTTATTCGTGTTTTCAATAATCAACTCTTCCTGACATCTATTGGCGAATAATAATACAATTTTTCTTAATTGAGGGCAACTAACCGCTTTAAAGACGATGGCGTTATCAAAAAAAAACAGAGCAAAGCTCGGTCATCATCTAGTTCTCAGTAAATATTCACATAATGAAGTGTACAACGGCGTTTCCAGGTCTCCACAACGTTTTCTCCCACCAACTACCGGAAATGACTAAAGAATACATATCGCAATTAGTGTTCGATCCGTGAGTATTGATTCAAAGGATAATGACTTTTATGAAGCCAGACATAAAGCTTAAATTTGAATATACTTACAGGAAACACAAGACATTGGCTCTGATCAAAGAAGGCAGGCCGATTGGTGGCATCTGCTTCAGGACATTCCATTCGCAAGTATGTAAAGGAATATAAAGTTGTGTGAATGAAGTTTAAAGATTTAATTTTCATTCATTTGATGTTGAAATTGCTGGCAATAAAACATATACATGCACTTAATCGTTGCCAGAAAGTCAAAAGAACATTAAATATTACATATAATTGAAGACATAAGTGGATGAGGGGGATATGATACAATTTGTTAATTCTGAGAAAACGGACAACAAACTTTTGTTATTTATTTTTGAGATATTTCGTGGCTGGAGGATATTATTGTTTGGGATCATTTCAAATTAAAGAGTACGTTAAGTGCCATGTCATTTTCATTCAACGTGATAATATTTTTCTTTGTACATGACTCCTTCATCACATACAATTTCTAAAAATAGCCTTTAAACCTGGAGTATTAAGGTCTAATTTTTTTTATTGTTTAAGTGGGTGGACAAGCTCACAGCCCACCTGGTGTTAAGTGGTTATCGGAGCCCATAGACATCTACAACGTAAATGCGCCACCCACCTTGAGATATAAGTTCTAAAGTATCAAGTATAGCTACAACGGCTGCCCCATCCTTCAAACCAAAACGCATTACTGCTTCACGGCAAAAATAGGCAGGGCGGTGGTACCTACCCGTGTGGACACAAGAGGTCCTACCACCAGTAATAATATGGTTTATATGCACATAACACCTTCATTCGATGTAAAATATCAAAAATCTTAAAAATCGTACTTAACCCCTTCTTCCACTCACGTCTTCAAAACCGTTGACAGGGCTTCAGCGAGATAGTATTCTGTGCGGTCACGTCCAACGAACAAGTGAAAGGATACGGCACTCACCTCATGAACCACCTCAAGGATTACCACATCCGAAACAATATACTGCACTTCCTTACCTTCGCTGATGAATTTGCAATAGGTGAGCGCGCTTAGCTTCTCAAGGTAACGTAGCTCCTTTTTTAACCGACTTCAAAAAAGAAGGTGGTTCTCAATTCGACTGTTTTTTTATGTTTGTTACCTCATAACTTTTCTGTCAAGCCTCAGAAGGCTACGTCTCCTACTCACAGAATACAGTCACTAAAGATCCTCTGATCTCCGAGCCTGATCTATTTAATTCCACAGGCTACTTCAAGAAGCAGGGTTTCAGTAAAGACATTAAGCTGCCGAGAGCAATGTACCAGGGATACATAAAAGACTACGAGGGAGCAACCCTCATGCACTGCGAACTGAACCCTAGAATAGTATACACACAGTTCACTTCGGTTATTAGGATGCAGAAAGAGGTACGTCGTTACTGATATTTGATATTATTAATGTTGTTGTGGCGGGTAGCCATCATACAACGCAATTGATGCCTGAATGTCGCTTACGACATTTTCAAGATAAACTCGCATATATACAAGTTCCGAACAACACTATACGGACCGTCGGTCTACCGAGCAATATCACCCGCTCGGTGAAGGGTCTTCCCATTGTCGTTAAACATCCAAAATTGTACTAGGGAGGCCTTGTTCGTTTAAGTAGCGAAAAATGATAATACACTGCATTGCACGTAATGTATTACAAACAAAAAACAGCTGGTAAATGGACTCTGTTGTGACGGTGCCCCGCCGCGCGCCTGGCTACACGTTACATTGCTGCTTAGCGACAAAGCGACATTGGCTTAGTAAATGAATATAGTTAGCATTCCAACTACGCTCTGTTTATTTTTTTATTACTTAAATGGGTGGACGAGCTCACAGTCCACCTGGCCCATAGACATCTACAACGTAAATGCGCCACCCACCTTGAGATATAGGTTCTAAGGTCTCAGTAAAGTTACAATGGCTGCCCCACCTTCAAACCGAAACGCATTACTGCTTCACGGCAGAAATAGTTTACACTTGATACCATCAACATCTGAGAATTTTAAGAAACTATTAAGCTGTCTAACTTTTTTTTATATACTTATTAAATATATAAAAAATAAATATACTTATAGGTATTAAGTATTTGTGTTAGGTAGGTATAGGTATCATGTATTAAGTATTTGTGTAATTAGTCCTGTGTATATCAAATAGAATCTGAAACAATAAAAATACTTTCATTTCAGATCGTAAAGAAACTTATAGATATGCGACAGAAGGAAGTTAGAAAAATTTATCCCGGCCTCACTTGCTTCAAGGAAGGTGTATGTATACATATAGACATTTCTTTAAAATTAGATTGTGGCGTTATTAATTAGAGTAATTACACTCCCTTTCCTTAAAAAGGATTACTAAGTGTGGCTTATATTGAAACAGATGCTGAACTGACATGTTATCCAATACATGTGCTTAAGTTTATAATTTACTAGCGATCCGCCCTCGCTTCGCTTCGGAAACATTAAAACACACATGAAACTAAAAAAATAAAATTAAAAAAAAATTAAAAAAGTAGCCTATGTTCATCAGGGACAATGTCGGCTTCTAATGGAAAAATATTTTTTCAAATCGGTCCAGTAGTTTCGGAGCCTATTCGAAACAAACAAACAAACAAATCTTTCCTCTTTATAATATTAGTATAGATTAAATAAAATAATAAAGCATAACATATGTTATGCCGGTAATAGTAACGACATCTATGGCCGAATAGCAGAAACGAATATCAAATGAACTAGTGACGTCCAGAACGCTCGAGGAGTACAACGTCATCTATTGTCAAATCGCGGAAACGCATATCGAAAATACTCCACTTGTGAGGAATGTTCTTAATAAATCTAGGGGTATCGTATCGACTATAAAAGCGTTGCAGATATGACACGGAGGCATTGATATATAAAAACCCAAGATACACAGTTTCATACAAAAGTAGCACTCGAAACTGTCCCGAAATACTCACCAATTATATCTACGTAGTTATAGTTAACTATAAACATATCTTTTGCAAATTCAACTTTACGCGCATTGTTTAAAGTTGTTATTACAAAGCAGTGTACAATAACCAATCAAATTTTACGGTTAGCCGGCAGGACAGGACATGGAATGGAGACGAATATTTGTATTTATATTTTTTTTTATTATAAGACATTGAGTTAGTATTTTAAGAGTGATGTCTATGAGCTTCCGTAACCACTTAACACCAGGTGGGCTGTGAGCTCGTCCACCCATCTAAGAGTTTAGTTTCGTTGTGTATTGTTCCAGGTCCGCAGCCTCCCCCCGGAGTGCATCCCCGGCGCGCGCGAGGCAGGGTGGCGCGCCCCCCCGCCCCCGCACGACCCCGACCCCGACCCCGTCACCCTGCGGAACGTGCTGCACGCAGTCAGTATATACACCTCACTATGGAACGTTTGTTCTGTTGTGCGATATCACAGCAGTCCGTGGACATCACGAGACGAAAATAATGGACTCTTTATTTAAAAATCTATACTCTATACTAATATTATAAAGAGGAAAAATTTGTTTATTTGTATTGAATAGGCTCCGAAACTACTGAACCGATTTGGAAGCTACACTATTCCCGAGTGACATAGGCTATAAAATTTTTTGAAAAAAATTAGAGATCTTTACTAAAAATGCAATAATTTAACCCAAAGTGTAAAAAAAATACCTAAAATATTCTTGACATCGCGTGCCCTGCGAAAAGTGTTGATGACAGAATAAAATAATGTACTACGACTTTGTAGAACACATTATTAATTAGAAAAAGTGTCGCAACAGCATATGTCTAACTATTATATTATAGTTATGCCGCAATAAGTATTCTTTTATTGAAAAAAATAAAACAACGTCAGATATCGTTGAAATTTTTAAATAGGCAAAGACATAACAGTCAAGTTCCTTGTTCTTATTTAACCCTTTGAGTGCCATGTTTGTCGATTTCTGTTACTAAGGCGCCGGAATATCTAGAAGACTCTGAGAAAGACGAATCTGAAGATACTGAGAATGAATCTTATTTCTAATGCCGGCCACTCACATGCGCGCGAACATTTGCACATTGTACGAATGTTTGCGCGCATGTGAAGGGCCGTCATACATTCATTCGCAAACTTAGCGGCTGTGCAAATGGGTTCGGTATTCAATTTGCGAACCCGTTTGCGCTTCCTCCTACACTTGTTTACGAATGTCTCACGAATTTCTCTTCTTTTTTAATTCGTCAATAGAACATTGAAGAGAAAAAGAGTTTTTAATTCTTTCCTAGGCGTCATTAACGGCCATTCTGTTATGGGATTTCTTTTGAGGGTCCTATATGGTCGATTCATTTAGCAGGAGTTCAATGAACTCCATCACCTTGGTGTTGTTTCAATCCATGATGAAGGTACGCTACACAGTAGACGCCACGGACTATGAAAATGGCGAATCGTCCGTTACCTTCGCAATCGTGGGCACAACTGGTCACACGAATGTGTGGGAGACTACGCGAAGGATCGCGGTTCGCGCGCTTTGATGTCGTTAAAAAATCGACACAGCTTGCAAAACTGCGAATGCAGCCAAAACTTTGCATAATCATTTGCAAATGTCGTCCTACACTTGTGGGTTTGCGTATTCGTGCGAATGTGAGTGACCGGTATAAGAGACTTAAGAGAACTAAAACATACATTAACAAACAAAAGAAGGCAAAGTTAGAGAATCTTCAGGTGCTTAGTAACATATATTGACTTAAGTGCTTCAGTGCGAAGGGTTAATAATACTGACGTCTTTTTCCGACTTTAAAAAAAACGAAGAGGTTCTCGATTCGACGTATTCTTTTTGTATGCGTTACCTGTCACCTTAGGTGGTAGGACCTCTTGTGAGTCCGCGCGAGTAGGTACCACCGCTCCGCCTGTTTCTGCCGTGAAGCAGTAATGCGTTTCGGTTTGAAGGGTGGAGCCGCCGTTGTAACTGTGCTGAGGCCTTGAAACTTAAATCTCAAGGTGTGTGGCGCATTTACGTTGTAGATGTCTATGGGTTCCAGTAACCGCTAAACACCAGGTGGGCTGTGAGCTCGTTCACACATCTAGGCAATAAAAAATACCTTATTGTTTAGTAACTATTGGCGAGATTTAAGGTTATCATTTTAAAACGAAAGAAAATGTAATGATCGTTAATGTAATCTAAACCTTAGGTGTCAAGGTCTATGGTTGAATTTCGATTGATTGTCAATAACGTTTTAGGTAAAGAACCACGCGACGGCCTGGCCGTTCCTGAAGCCGGTGGATAAGGCGGAGGTACCGGACTACTACGATCACATCAAGTATCCGATGGGTGAGTCTGTCTTTTTTTATTGCTCTTATAGGCAGACTAGCTGTACCCGTCCGCTTCGCTGGGCATTTAAAATTAACATTATTATTTCTCACCCCCACAAATATTCTCATCATTGAGGCCCCCGCAACTGGTGTAGGGAGTCCAACACCCATATAAATATTAGCCTATCCATTAAGTACATATATTTTCTACATGGATACCAAGTTTCAAGTCGATCGGATGCACGGTTCAGTAGTTATAACGGAACATCCGTAAAAACTACTGTAGATTTATGTATTGTATGTGTGTGTGTGTATGTGTTTGTCTTTGTGTTGCAAGACTTGCGCACGATGGGGGAGCGTCTCAAAGCGCGCTACTACGTGTCCAAGCGGCTGTTCGTAGCGGACATGACCCGGATATTCAACAACTGCAGACTCTACAACTCGCCCGACACCGACTACTACAGGTACTAGAAACTTTAATACTTATGTACCATTGCTGAAGTCCATGGGCGACGGTAACCACTCACCATCAGGTGGGCCGTATGCTCGTCTGCTTACAAGGGTAATAAAAATAAAGTCCTAATAACTGCGAGGGGTTATAGACTAGCTTCACCAAACTTGTAGCCGACGCGACGTGGCTCAGCTTGGGAGATTTTACTAACACGAACCCTAGCAAGAGCCGTGCTTCGCAGAATCTACCACTGGATCGGAAACGCGACCCACTGAGAAGATCCGGCGAGAAACTCAGTGGGCTGTGTCTGTGGGTTAGTTTACTCACCGAGCCCTTTGTCGTAACCGACGGGTACGGCGAGAACGGTGACCGGTGCTTGAGGTACCTAAAACCACCGGTAGCGTATCGGGAAGTTCCGAAATGTCTTATTTACAGCACAACAGTTTAAATGCCAAAGCACAACATTTTTGTCAGTTTTTTTTTCTACCTATGCCGATAGCCTTGTAAGGCTATATCAGCGTTACCAAACATGTAGGTAAGCTCACGGGGCTCAAACCTGGCTAAATTGCTAAGACTGACCCTAGCAAGAACATTGCTTTGCAGAATCTACCACCGGATCGGAAACGCGACCCACTGAGAAGATCCGGCGAGAAACTCACGTGGGCTTTTTGTCAGTGATAGTACAATTATCTAATAAATTGGATGTCTTATTAGACACTGGACCTCTAGTACTTACTACTTACTGGCAATCCAAACATGCGACTAGTAACTATGGAATGCTCCAGTTTAAATACTTTAGTTTTACCTATGTTAAGTGTCCGCTGTCAATTTCAATGCTATATATTGTTATAATTTCGCATTCTCCCCTTCTAGGTGCGCGAACACTCTTGAGAAATATTTCCAAACTAAAATGAAAGAGGTCGGACTGTGGGATAAATGATCGAAGTTTAATTTCGACGAGTACTTTGTGGGCGAACTCACGGGTGCTCACGAAATGTACGAGCTGCCTGAAGCTACCGTGGAAAGTACGTAAATTTCAGTAGAATTCACTCACAAATATAACATAATTATAATAAGCTCGAAATATGAAACAGTGTTTAGAATCAGGTGCCGTTAAATAATTTAATCTAAAACTCAAGAACTCCAAGAAACACATGAATCTATAGAAAAATTATTTTTTTAAAGTACATACGATATAAATAAATAAATATGCCTCTATGTCTAGAAAATTAAATAATTTGATGTATATAATTAGTATTACGTACGTATATCAAAGGTTTAAAATTTATATTTTGTATAATGTAGTAGATAACTCCTCAAATTAACCAATAGCTACTTTAAAACAAAATTCTTCGGCTAAGTTCAATATAAATGATTTTTGTATTAGAAATTTTAATTGTCTTAAATATTAGATAAAAAAATTTAATATTAGATTTTTTTTAAGTAGTCATTTTTACAATGAGTATTATAACGTAACAATTATTCCAATATTAAAATTCCCGGAGCGAGCAACTCATTCCCACTTTGTGCAATCTTCGAGATAATCATTGACTTTATAGTAAGCTTTATTGCACAGATTATCTTTAATAGTTTTCTTAAACCTATGTATATGTAGGTTTTGAACATCTTGTGGGATTTAATCTAAAGCGAACGCAGCGTCACTTGGGGTCATTGACCTCGAGCGACAGCTGATTTTTATTTACGTTACACTGAATCGCGGTTTTCGTGTTTTCGTTATTACGATTATATAAGCAATCACGAACAATTAGTTTCATTGCACCTTTAATCCACGTTTAGCCTTTGCATAACTGTCTGCTTTAATTATCATGAAAACATATAGGCCGATGGACTTAGTATTGGTTAACCGATAATCTAACTACGTAAGTTTTTACAATGTAAAAAAAAAAGTTTTGCTATTGTACTTAAAAACTTACTACATACTGCCAATTATTAATATAAAACATATTTTACAGATTTTTTTAATAATAGGAAACATCTATGTAAGAATCGTAGTAGCAACATTAATATTATATAATTTGAATCTACAAACTAAATGATTAGGATATTTAAAAAAGTTAGGAGTTCTGGTATGAATCTTAAATTATTTAAAAAATAGCACGTATTTACGTATACTTGTGTAATGTGTATAGTAAGTATAATCTGTACGTAATACCGCGTGCAACAAAAAAATTTCGTGAACAGATAACCGTGGAGCTACCAAGTTGCGATAAAAAAAATAGGCGACCATCAGACTCGGGGCAGATGTAAGGCATATGTATGACTAGTTAAAACTATTATAAAATTGTGGAGTGAAAACAAATTAAAAAGAAATAAAAAACGGTGCGCGTGCAACTTGGTGCACGTGAATGAAGTGAAACTTCTTTTTCGATGTGTAGTATTGTGGTTTTCTTCATTTCTCATTCTTAAATAATTGCTCTTGTAATAGGGAATGCTGTGTATAAAACATGCGACGTCTTCAACATTTATATTATATATATTTTAAATGATAGATAAAATATATATATATACTTTTTTAAATACTTCATTAAAATATTGGACGCTATTCGTCGGTAACGCTCGCGCTGGCCTGTAACAAGTAGGTATATTACGCGCATGCGTTCGAGTGCCACGCATTCACTCTCGTTCTGTCTCTTTCTAGTATGGTAGCGTTAAACGTTTAACGCAACATTGTTGAAAGTCGCATTAGAAGTTTCACTACAAAAAAAGGAAAAAGGCATACGAGGTAAACCACTCACACAATGAAGCAACAGTGTCGAGTACGCGCACGCACACACGGCGCGTGGAGGGAGCGAGACGGCATGAGAGAGCGTCATGCCGCTTCCCTCACCGTTCGGTATTGCTGTCAACAAGACGCGCTTCATATCGAAATTGCACACAAAAATGTATCGATATATAAAAATCGATAATAATTAGGCGCCAATTTAAGACTCATAGAAATAATACAGTTTAGTAGGTATTATTCGTAATATAATCACAATTGTTATTCGTATTTAAATGGGGGTCGGTTTTAATCTGCTACTTTCTACGTGTGACTTCTGTATTTCGTGTGTGACGGTATTGTTTTTTTTGTATTCTCTATTCGCCGGTGGAGTTCAAAGACACCGACACGTGTCACTAGCGATCGAGAGGATCTAACAAAACAATATTAACATTTAGTTTGTAATTGATTATTTTTTTATTTAGTTCTTTAAGTCTTAAGGAGAGATCGAAGAAGAATGTGATGATGTTTAATTGTTCGAACGTTAAAAGCATTAAAGACTGCTGAGTACGGTACGAGAGGCCGTGTCCTTTGTTTTGTATGTGATAATTCTTTTGTAAAATTATGAAGTTAAATAAAATTATTTTAATGTGTGTAGTTAATCTCTTAAGTTTAATTCATAACGTTTTAAATGTATTGTATGATTTTCTTTGACGCAAGAGATTGTTAGTTCAACGTTTAAAAATCAAGAATTGCGTACTCAAACTAAATTTTTCCACAGCAGAGTGTGTAGTAGTAGAAGTATGTAAATCTATTATTATTTTTATTATGTTTTACTAATTTTATAACATTCATAACAAAAATTAAAGTACAGTTAGAATAGAAAAAGCGTTGTGTGAAATCGCCAACAAGTAAACTCTAGTTTTTTCGTCATCTAAAAATTTTGATACTTTACCTGGTAATGAATGGATAATAAATCTTGAAGTGTAATGTATCTTTACGAGATATTAAATTTTTGTACCTAATTACGTTGTTTACTTTCTCAACATTTAACCTAAATGCCCCCTAGTATCGCCAGTAATAGAGCAGCAATGGATGTTGTTCATAAAGTTGTTTGTTATTTACTAGGAAAAATTAGTAACTGCTATCAAATTTGAATTCTGCTATAGTTAATGAGAGGAGATGCCCACTGAGTTTTTCGTCGGATCTTCTCACTGGGTCGCATTTCCGATCCGGTGGTAGATTCTGCGAAGCACTGCTCTTGTTAGGGCCAGTGTCAGCATCACTTCGGTTTGAGCCCCGCGAGCTCACCTACATGTTAGGGCGAAGCTGAAATAGCCTCTCAAGGCTATCTGTATAGGTAGCAAAAAAAAGGAGGACATGGTAGCGACCCTCAGACATGAAGAATGCGACTCAAAGAGGAGGACAGTTACACTACTCGATACGGGTATACCGGGCGTCTTTGCTAATAGTACTACCTACTACTATATCACTGGAATTAAGAAATGGTCATTGTCCATTGAAAGTCCCGTGAAATAATCGAAAATTTAAATGGAAGACTAAAATCATGTATCTAACAAATCAATTGATTGACTTTAACTATTTGAGCGAAGCGACAAGATCGATTCTGCATAGAATTGCGTAATATCGGAAAAGGAGTGTCTGCCAAAACATAAGATCTATCTGTGTGATAGATTCAAAGATATCATAAAGTGCAGGAGTTTGCTCATAAATATATTATTTATAGATTAAAACATAAAAGTAGCTTTAATTTACTTGAGTGATAAGTCTATCTGATGATTGATAATCTAATCTCAACAAAAACGTAGTATAAACCACACGAACCTTGCAAAGTTATATTTATTTTCAAATTTACATAATTTACCATACTTGGGAAGACAGTATTTTTATATTATCCAGGGAATGGAGGCGTGTTGCTAATGACATTACTGTGTTGTCAAATGTCCGTATACCAATATCAATATACCATAAATAATTGGAAGGCAAAATTAAAATCTTTAATGAAAAATAACAAGTTGCCATTATCACAAAACAACATTCAAAATGTTGAAGCTTTTTAAACCTTTTTTTTTAAGATAACTGAGATTACAGTTTCCGTAAACAACAAGATTCAATGAAATACAAACTTCAATACTGTATTGGTTTATTACAACACCTATTTAACACGTTGACATTCGAATCAAAGGGAATGTGTTCACAAACTCGATCATTTTAAAAGTACATGCCAGTCTCCTCGTTATTTTATCAAGTACCTTAATGTTATCTGTGTAACTTAAATGCTTACTTAAATAATAAAACTTAAAATTAAAATAAAGTTTGAATAAAATCGCCTTTAAAACAACACAGTTGAATTTTGAAGTACACTTTTATTGTGTGTTGAAAAAATGTTGTGTTTTAATTATTATTTAGTATAATTAAAAGCGATAAATTTTCAGACTAGATTTTATTGCCTATTTAACTCGAGAGTCACGAAATAAGTGTTGAAAATACCGTATGATCCTCTGTATGAAATTTGGTTAACATGTGGCTTTTGTAATTTTGACCACATTTAAGTATTTGCAAGCATCAATAAAGTTAAATATTTTAATATTTTTTTATCACAAATGTAATCATTATGATTTCGACTCGCTAGCTTCACATGAATTATAAAATGTATAATAGCCGGCAAACTTCTTGAGCATTTGTTGACGTAGTGGGGGTAAGTTTGCGCATGGTACACTCACGTGCAAAAACATTATTTACTCTGCGTCATAATGCAATTAAATTATTAAAATCAACATATGTATTTATTTATATATTTATTAGAACATCAACAAAAAATATAGGTTAATAATTATAATAATTTAATCTTGGGGTAAAATAGATATTCCTTCTATTAAGTCAAAACTAGAGCTGTTGCCAGGTCTTCGTTCAGTTGAAGCGAAGCTGGTATTTGTAATTTTTTTTCGTTATCATAATCTTGACCATTATCATCATCACTGTTTTCATCACCCGAGTCGCCATCATCGTGATAAGTCGACATAGGGCTCATCGGTGTAGTTTACGACTCGGTCGGTTCGATCTTCTTTTTTGTCTATAATTAATTATTTTTTGAAGATATTCGATTCGTAGTAATCGAATGTTACTTTTTTCAATTACCAGCTTCCGATTATTTTCTGTTTTTTTTTCCATCTGAAGCCTAGCTCTTTCATAATTCGTCGTAAACTTCATTCCGAGCCATTAAAATGTATATCTTCTTTAAAATTTTCGAAGCCTTTCTACGGTACGGAGTTTCGCTGCTTGTTATGTAGTTATTATGATTACATCTTTTTATAACAGATTGAACGAAACTATCCATTCCGGTAACTTTCTTCTTCCCTGATCTTTTCTTACCCGGAGTCCCAAGCACGATGAGCAAGCCAGAGCCTTTAGCTTCGTTAATAATGCACCTAACAGTACTCACTGATGTTTTTGTTGCTTCCGAAGTCTGTTTTACTTTTTCCATAATATCATTCTTCCCCTGTTTTATAATGAAGCAATATACGTCGTACACAATTTTTCTACCCTTTCTTTTGAATCCTACACCAGTTTGTCGCGGCATAGTGTATTTTTTATAAAAAATCAACAAACACTCAACAAATAGCAATGGCAACAAAGTCAACAAGCAATTATAACAAAATATAACTTAACGATTAATAACGATAGACTTTTCGCTGTACGCAAGCGTACTTTTGGGAGCAAGCGGAATGCGGAATGCGGTGCGGGAGGCAAGGTTCGACTGATCTACCAATAACGCGCTCGATACGATTTCCCCTGCCGTCGCGCCTCACCCTCACCACCAAAGTGATCTAAAATTCGGTTCTGCGCAGTCAAGGTCATTTGCTCACGATGTTTGCCGGTTACTATAATTGTTTTATAGTTCGTACTCACGAATTTTTATGGCGGGCAGTTAATTTTATTTACGACTTAACAATAAATTATATTTAAACCCTTGATAAATATTTGACATTGTTTTGACATTTTATTCAACAGCTGTTCATATAAGATTTGAATGTTTACCAAAAATACATTATGCATACATTATGACATTAAAAAAATATTTTATTATAAAATTACATTTGTGTAAAACACTGTTAACACGGAATATTAACAATAGCTATATGTATTATTTTAGTATTCTTATAAAGTTTCATAAGCTACAAGATTAAGTTTTATCATATTATGTTATGGACGGATACATTAGACCAAATTACAGTATTTTAAATAACATCAGCTGTGATATCTTTACCATATCATAACTTTATATCAAAGATAATGAATATTTCTACAGTGTTCTGTATGGAAAAAATTTTTTCAAGTAAACAAAATGGGTATTAAACTAATTATTTACACAATTTGAATTGACAAAACTGAAGTGTTATTATTGTTTTAATTTAAAAAAAAACATTTTAATGAGATCATAAACCAATTTAAGTACTTCTTTTGCGAGAAGTTTAATGAGCACATTGTAGTATTGTAAATACAAAGTGGAAATTGTTTCCTCAATATGAAAACTTCTTTGGCCAATTTGAAGGCAAATTGTCATGCACGGTTTCGAAAAGATTCAATTTCATTTGAAACAGATTTTGCTATTGATTATGCTATCTTCTTCTCAGTCGGGCACTCTTGTCAGAGTGGTCGTGGTTGCACTGATGCTGTATATACAGGAGGACCTGTTAGGTCGCCCAAGCCCTCCGCCGACCACCCTCCAGGCAATGCGCTTCCAGGTCTGGGGGTTCGAAGCGTTTCGAGTACATTCGACCATACATTCGTATTTTTAATTAGACGAAGCCAGCTGACAGTAGCTAATGTCACTTTGTAAAATAATGTTGCCATATTTAAAGTAATAGTGATGCGTTCAGTTCTCGTTCAATCAGATGAATGAACAATTAGTGTGAATAGTTAATCAATTCAAACTATAAAAGAATATAATTTCTATTTTAAAATAAAATTGTATTAAAGTGCTCTAATATATGTTACTAGTAGTACTTATGTAACTACAATCAGTTTTTTTTTAATGTCATTACCTACCTATAATTGTTATATTTTATACATCTATAGTTTCAACTATATGATGTATTGAAAATAGAACAGTCTTACAAGTTTCCGCGCAATGTTTTCCTTAATGTTTAAAACACTCGGTATTCAGTATAGGTAGATACTATAGGAACATAATAGTCGAAAACTCGTTGGTATGTACAAAGCACGACTAAAATTCGAACCCCGTATCCGAAATCGGCAGTTCGGCACACAACTATTCACTAGACAATCGAGGCAATTTCATTAATTCAGGAGTTTTTTTCAATCATTCACTTTGTCACAACACTATTTTTATTTCATCAAAAACTGACAACACAATAAACGTCAATTGACTTCGTCTAATAAAAAATACGACTATAGTGCTATCTTATACTTACTTAAATAATTGCGAGTGGCATAATTTTAGCTTTATTTACTGAAGCTTTAGCTTTACTGAATTTTCGCGGCCATAGTGAACATACTGAGGGAACAATGCTTATTTTCAGGTTTAATTTCTGACAATATTATGAACACTATTTCGTTGACTAGGCGGAGTTTTCGGTGCTGCACTTGAAAAAAAAAAAACAAATACGCGATAAATGTTCTTATAAACGAAAACACAAAATATCACTTGTCAGCCACCATTACACGTTCCGATCACTGGAAGTTACACAAAAATCTTTATAAACTTTTTTTTGAGTATTTTTTTTTCTTTATTATGAACACATCACTTTCTCACTTTTGTTACGGCAATATCCATAGCACTTTGGTCTATGTGATCATAGATAATCCAGGCTGTAGTACCGTAGACAATTTCGATCATAAATAACGCTGACTTCAAATACCACAGAATACAAGTATGGAGTATGGCGAATGCTTTTGGCACAAGGCGGGTTGTTTTTAATCAGGACTGACTTCTCACTCCTGAGCGTTGGAGGTGCTGGTGGAGGCGACGTCGTGTTGTCGCGAGGTATTCGGTCGCGGTGAGCCGGATGGGGTTGATGTGCATGATCTGAAACTAAAATACGCTATTTAATCTATTTTTTACACTTGCTCACTCTAGTGACACTACCCCCAATATGACGTATATTTAGGACTACTCTCGCACACAAGAGGCGCCGATGATACCGCTTCAGCGCTATTAAGTGTTTTTCGCTTCAAGTAAATAACACGGTATCAATCAGATTGTAATGACGTGGTAGTAGTGATGGTAGGACCTTTTGTGAGTCCTCACGGGTAGATACCACCACCCTGCCTACCTCTGTCGTGAAGCAGTAATGCGTTCCGGTTTAAAGGGCGGGGCAGCCGTTGTAACTATACTGAGACCTTAGAACTTATATCTCAAGGCTGGTGGCGCATTTACGTTGTAGATGTCTATGGGCTCCAGTAACCACGTAACACCAGGTGGGTTGTGAGCTCGTCCAACCATCACAGCAATAAAAAAAAATAAAAAATGTTTGACATACCTGGTCTCGTGCGGACAACGCGGCACCAGTTGATCCGGCGAGGAAGCGCGACTGCTTCGTTCGCTGATCGCCTCGTCGTAAGAGTTGTCGCTCGTTAACTGTACAACGAAGCAAAACCAATAGTAAACTAGCTTATGCAATAATAAAGGAAAAATTCAAGAGATATTTAACACAATCTCTTTGACTGCTATGTAGGTCACCGGTGCCATACGCGGCACACTGAAGTAATTATGACGATTTGAGACGATTGAGAGATAATTTTTGCACTATTAAATTATGTAGCTTCATTGACAACTGTCAAAAATGACATCTTTCAAGTTGGCACTGTGTTATTTCGTATTGTTGCCACGTTCATATCGAATTAATCTTGATGCACTACTTGCCTTGGTATTAATGTTTTATATAAATTCATGTTTCTATAAATCGAATTGAAATTATATAATTAAAAAAACGTCGATTTGTCTTTTGGCATTCTAAATTCTAGTGCCAAAAAAATACAAAAGTTAGACATATTAATAAATAGTAAATGAATTAATTACCAAAGTTAATGGATGTCTATTACGAGAGGGACTCAATGCGTGGCCTCTCGTTTCCTCCACTTCTAACTGCAGAATACTCTCCTGACTCCCAGTAAACTATAAGAAACGGTTAGTTTAAGTATTTGAATCACTAACGTTACCAGAACATAGATTACAATTAAATAAATTAAGTGTTTTTTTTATTGCACGTAATAGACGGTACCCATTAACAGGACGAGATTGTATCCAAAGCAAAAGGAGACTGGATGACCACAGCTAAAGATAGGGAAAATTTGTATTTTATTATTGCTTAGATGTGTGGACGAGCTCACAGCCCACCTGGTGTAAAGTGGTTACTGGAGCCCATAGAGATCTACAACGTAAATGCGCCACAGACCTTGAGATATAAGTTCTAAGGTCTCAATATAGTTATATTTCTTTGGAGGAGGATTTTACCCTGAGGAGTCCACATTAGAAGGAGATTAAATTGCATGAGTAGTAGATTTATTATGGTTACTTAGTAATATAATTATTAAATACTAAATTAATTATGCTTTATTATTGTGGAATCAAATAAGGCTATTTTATTATTATTTATTTTAATAGACGAAACAAGCTCGCGGCCCACCTGACTACTATTATCTTGAGACATGAGGTCCAAGTTTGGATTGTAATGGCTCTGGCCATTAAATGGAAAAGCATAACTAATTCGCGACAAGAATGGGCAGAGTGGTGTTTTTTTCTTACTACCTTCAAAGCCAGACAAGTGTATCTACGTGGCACATATTACGCCCTGCCTCGAGAAGAATTTGCAGCATTTTTCTGGCATAAGCTTCATTGGATACTTATTGGATTGAACTGTAAACTACATCCCCGACCCAGACGACGGGGCAGCGATAGCCGCCGTCACGGGAGACATGTCCTTTTAGATTCTCTCGATTCACACTCGGTGCTTTTAGGTATTCCAAGCAACGGTCATCGTTTTCGGTCAGAGTTCGACGTGCCGCTTCTTAACCCATAGACACAACCCACTGGGTTTCTCACCGAATCTTCTCAGTGGGTTGCGATTCCGATACGGTGACAGATTCAGCGAAGTGCGTGCGCCAAGCCTCAGTTCGCAAACTATGGAAAAACATCTGTCAAGGCTTTAATAAACAAGAATGACCACGACTGCTCTGCCAAGAATAACCGACTATGATGATGATAATTTGTATAGTCATGTAGTTTAATACCTTACGCGCCGCGACACCGCTAAAGGCTATAGACGCTGACAAAGCTACATGATTGTATACTAACCACAAACCCGTAGTACTTTAGTATGTCCATCTTGCACATGGGACACGTTCGGTGCTCCAACAGCCACGGGTCTATGCAGTTCTTATGGAAATCGTGCCTGAAAATTGAGAAAGAAAACAGGAAATTCGTTTGTCGTTTTATTGAATCTAAAGTATATTTAGTTAGACGTAAAGTTCTCATGACTGATTAGATAACAGATCGGTAGAGTGAGTGTGCTGTGAGAATATGTATAGTGATGTTTTCACGAGTCGTAGACAGGAAACGCTATTGGGGTTTAGTGGGTAAGCGTTTTTCCTTGTTTTCTTATAGCAAAACTGTTTACGGCATATTATGTCTCTACTACCGACTTGCACCTCAGTCCACATCTTTGTTTAACTAGTGGTGGCTTAAGAGACAAGGAGCCTGGTGTGCTCGTGCGATGTGATTATGCGTTCAGATATCGTAAGCAAATGTCATTTTTTCTAAAGAAATACGTAACTACCATGACTGACTTCCAAAAACAACACATAAAATAAAAATTAAACCCGTAAAATTACTAAGTTGCGTATTTAGTTGTTTTATCAGGCCACTCCGTCAGGAAGCTACTGTTATCCAGTATTTTTCTGCCAGGAACAGTTATACAATACAATTGAGAATTCGGCCTCAAGTCTCAAGGTGGATGGCGGCAGTCAGGTTGTGATATCTATAGGCTCCGGAAAACATTTGTGACACCAGATGTTTTAAGTTTTAAGAGATTTTATGACCTGGTAACTAAGACCCTTAAGTCATGTCTTTTTTTAATTTATATTCTTATTTTTATAAAAAATGATAATATGGAGATAAATGAAATGAAGATGATTAATTTGAGACATTAATCAACTTGGATAAATTAAATGAAATGAGGATGATATGGGATGAAATATAATCTCAGCAAAATGGTGGTCATTTACTGAGATTTTTTCAGTGGACTTTTTGGAGGATCCCGAAAAGTTACGTCCAGCGGCTTTGTTTCATTTTCCCATATTTGTGCACTTTCACAGATATTAAACAGTTAATAAACCACCGTTATTACACATTTAAACGCGAAGAAACACTAAATAAAACAAAACAAGACAAAATAAAAGAAATCACACAACTTCACTCCTCGCGTTCCCGCCAAAAAGTCACACCAGATGTGAGCTTCGTCCCTCCACAGAATAGGCTAACCCGTAGATTGGGATAGTTGAAAGTGGATCTGTAATTTGTTTTTTGTTACAAAATCGTATTTGTGTTTTTTTTAACAATATCTCACCTGCACGGCAGAGACCTCAATGTTTCTGATACTTTGTAAGGCTCTATACATATAGCACAGCATTCGCCATCTCCTTGCACTTCCTTGAATTAACACACAATAGACATTAGTTATAACCTCGATATATTCAGCAAATTTATATATAAATTTATTTTCGGTTTAATTAGATTTAGTTCGTTTAGAACTTCAGTTATACAATAAAAAGTTTAATAAAATATTTATTCATAATACACTTTGAATATGCATTAAACTGTCACTCACTCTGTCTTCAGTCTTTAAGCTCTTAACGGGAATTTTAGATAAAGCTTTCTTCGCAGCGCAGCACAGACGTTTCTATAAACAAATGAATATTTGCGATGTTATTTCTAAGGCTGTCATGGTCCGACTTCAAGACTTCAACAATGAAGTTTCTTGGTTAGGACTAAAAAAATGTTTTTTTTTGTCGATATCTAAAATTCGTAACGTGTATTCTCAAACTATTCTCAGGATTCTCAAAGTTTAGTTTCGGAATACTGTCAGTAATAGAATATGTGCTTGTTTAGATCAATAAATAGGGTTGACGTGGGGTAGGTTTAGGATCTTTGAAGCTCGATTTTTTTTTTATTGCTTAGATGGGTGGACGATCTCACAACCCCCCGGTGTTCAGTGGTTACTAGAGCCCATAGATATCTACAACGTAAATGCGCCAACCATCTTAAGATAATATAAGTTCTAAGGTCTCAGTATAGTTGCAACGGCTGCACACCCTTCAAACCGAAACGCATTACTGCTTCACGGCAGAAATAGGCAGGACGGTGTACCTACCCGTGCGGACTCACAAGAGGTCCTACCACCAGTAATTACGGAAATTATAATTTTGCGGGTTTGATTTTTATTACACGAAGTTATTCCTTCACCGTGGAAGTCAATCGTGAACATTTGTTAAGTACGTATTTCATTAGAAAAATTGGTACTCGCCTGGGGGATTCGAACACCGTTGCATCGCTAGATACGAATGCACCGGACGTCTTATCCTTTAGGCCACGACGACTTCATTATTTACAACAAGTACAACTATATTATGTATGTAAATGTACAGCTATATCTGCTTGCTGTCAGTTTTTTAATTGTTTTGGTGTGCAATAAGGTATGTTTTCTCTCTCTCTCTCCCTCTCTCTCTCTCTCTCTCGCTCTCTCTCTCTCTCTCTCTCGGTCTCTCTCTCTCTCTCTCTGTGTGGTTAATTTTATTCGATACTTACAGAGAGCCTGTCCTTGGCGTGTATATATCGGAAACGTTGTATGTAGTAGAAGACGAGCCACGCCAATGATATAACCATGAGCACAATAAAAGATATAGACACGAACAGTACTGATGTCCTGGAAATATTACAGACGACTGTTTATAATAAGCACAATGGTTTACTAACTAATTTTAGTAATAATAAAACAATAAAAAAAAGAGAATATCATAAATATAAGCCAAGTCAACTGAATATAAATTATAATGCATTACATACTTAACAGATTTGAATGGGACCACATGAGAAGCACCAGTTTGCAATTAAAAAATAATCGTCAAAATCGATTCACCTTGAAAAAAGTTTTGAGGTAGGTATACATAACAAATACTCAAATTGATAACCTCATTACAATTAAATCAATGTAAATAATCCAACAGTAATAACAATACAAGCATCTTTAACACTAAATATACCATAACGGGCCAAATGACCCATTTTGGACTTTTGCATTGAAAATGCACGTATCATCGTATTGCTTTTGCACATTTGACTTCATTACTTCTTGTTACCAATTAATCTAGAGTTATTATACTTTATCTTCAAAATTTTATTTCTTGTTCATTTTGAGTAATACTTGTCGCAGTATTCATTAGTGTTAATCAAATGGTAATAATAACAATACTTACTTGTTGAAGTCTTTGGGTATGATTGCGAAGGACCTCCCTTTGATTATAGCGATGGTGACTCTAGTGCCGTTGTCTATGAGACGCGCTATCTCTTCTCCCTTCCACTTGTACGTGAACACGGCACTTATATTACCTGCAATTACGAAATGATACAAACTTTATGTATGCCTTATTGCTCTGAAAATATAGCACAGTTAAAAAATCAAATGTTTTAACTAGTTCTAATAACGCAGACAGCTAGATATCTTCGCTTTAGAATAAGATATTACGACACACGAACATACTAAAGCGATGCGTTAACTTTTTATCTATTTATTGCTTAGGTGGGTGGACGAGCACACAGCCCACCTGAGGTTAAGTGGTTACCGGAGACGTCTACAACGTGAATGCGCCACCCACCTTGAGATATAAGTTCTATGGTCTCAGTATAGTTACAACGCCTGTCCCACCCTTCAAACCGAAACGCATTACTGCTTCACGGCAGAAATAGGCAGGGCGGTGGTACCTATCCGTGCGAACTCACAAGAGGTCCTACCACCAGTAAAAATGTTGAATTAGTTATAAAGGAATCCAAATTTGTGTAACGCAGTGTGCTCAAGAGTACTGTAGAGCCATCTAAAAAGAACCTTTCCAATATTTTATTTAAAATTTATTTTTGTGCATAATATTTAATTATAAAAAATGTAGTAAAAATTAAAATAAATCGCTATTATCTATACTAATATATAAATCTACAGTGGTTTTTACGGATGTTCCGTTATAACTACTGAACCATGCATCCGACTGACTTGGTATCCATGGAGAGAATACATGTAGGTACTTAATGGATAGGCTAATATTTATATGCGCGTTGGACTCCATAATAATAATGACCATAAATAATATAGTTAATTTTAAATGCCCAGCGAAGCGGGCGAGTACGGCTAGTTACTTATAAATATTATAAGATTAAAAGAAAATATGACATAATAATTTAACAAGACAATTATTATAATATATTTACTGGTGGTAAGACCTCTTGTGAGTCCGCGCGGGTAGCACCACCGCCCTGCCTATTTCTGCCGTGAAGCAGTAATGCGTTTCGGTTTGAAGGGTGGGGCAGCCGTTGTAACTATACTGAGACCTTAGAACTTATATCTCAAGGTAGGTGGCGCATTTACGTTGTAGATGTCTATGGTCTATGGGCTCCAGTAACCACTTAACACCAGGTGGGCTGTGAGCTCGTCCACCCATCTAAGCAATAAAAAATATAAAAAAATTTAAACACAATTCATTTCCATTTCATTTCCATTTCATTTCAAACTGTTCAAATCGGTTCTTGGAATTTTGTTTCTGACAAATGTAAAAAAAATGATTGTCATTTATAAATACTTTTGTAGTAATTGCGTAATTACAATACAAACGTTATCATAAGGAGAGTGACTATCTTAATGTACCGTTATCGTTTTATCTTAACATTTCATTGTTAAGATGCGATGATAAAGCGCGTTCCGAACGTTTACTAATTACTTCTTTTAATTATTTTTAAAGTATTTTAAAACTTGTTTGTGTCCAAGAGCGTTTACCTTTTAAAACGTATACTTTAATTAAAAAATATGAATTGTAAGAAATAGAAAAGATTCTTTTCTTTTACGACTGAAAGATTACTGGTAGCCCGGAAGCCTTTCCGCATTCACCAGGACAGGTGGGCGAGCAAAGGCTCAGCCAGGAGGGTTGGGATTTGCTAACAGCTACCCGAGCACCTCCAAAGGAGACCTACTTACAACCTACAACTTAAGAGCAGCTGCTTCGCGAATAAATCTACTACCGGATCGGAACTGCACTGTGACAAACTGTACTAAATTTTCGAAATAAAACGCTCGACTCTTCCAGGCAGTGACACAGAATGTTGCGCTAACCACGTAATCGTGAGCTCAGGAAACGACATTGAATCTCTCGCTAAAAAAGCCTAAAATAAATAAATTATATAGATTTGATAACACTAGACGGTGTTATTCACTTATCTTGGCAGCAGTCCGTGAGTGCGTGTGAAGCAATTATTTCTTTAGATAAATTGGTGTCTGACGGCTCTCTAGGATTTTGAGCGTACATCGTATTACTGCAATACGGATGCAAAGTCAAAATAGTAACATCAACGAATACTATGGGTAGTATTTATAATTTTTTAAATGTTATTTAATTTAATTCGTTTAGTGTTTTATTTAAGAACCCACGTGATTGAAATATTTCGGTAATAAAAATTAGGCTTAGACTGCCATTTATAAACTTCATTCTCATCAAATATATTAGGACAAAAAAGATACGAATGTCAATTTTCACAGAAATTTAAAATGCATACTTTCAAAATCACATTTTCATAAACTTATATTGCTTTTTACTGAGTTAATATTTAGCTAATCATCTATATCGGATATCTTGGAGAATTGACTCTCTAACCCATGCATTCTGAGTTTCTCGCCGGATCTTCTCAGCGGGTCGCGTTTCCGATCCGGTGGTAGATTCTGTGAAGCATTGTTCTTGCTAAGGCCAGTGTTAGCAACACTACGGTTTGAGTCCCGTGAGTTCACCTACATGCTAGAATTGTTAGGGCGAAGCTGAAATAACCTCTCAAGGCTATCAACATAGGTAGGAGAAAAAAAAAGTTTGAGTCAATAGAAGGAAGAAATAAAGATTGACTATAGGTGTATGTAAAAGTATTTATGAGTTACTAGCTCACTAGGAAAGATAAATAATCTATATACCGCCTGCAGCGCCATCTGCCGGGCTGATTTGCGAATCTAAGCCATCCAGGGCACCACCCAAATGCATACAAATAAAATCATTCAAATCGGTCCAGTCGTTTAGGAGGAGTTCAGTGACAAACACACGCACAGAAGAAATCTATATATATAAAAATGAATTGCTGTTCGTTAGTCTCGCTAAACCTCGAGAACGGCTGGACCGATTTGGCTAATTTTGGTCTTTAATTATTTTTGGAAGTCCAGAGAAGGTTTAAAAGGTAAATAAATATGAAAATGCTCGGAATTAAATAAAAATAACAATTGTTGTTTTTCCTTTGATGTGTCCCCCGTCGGACCGATTCGTTTTGTTTGCTTTAAGTTTATTTTATACAAAAGTTTAGGTCTTTTATTTATCGAATGAGGCACTACGAAGTCTGTCGGGTCAGCTAGTATATATGAGTCGTCTATTATCAAAGGTGGCAATCTGTGCATTTGAACAAAAAAATGTTATTGATATGTCAATACAGATTGATTTGAATATAATCGTCTCCTTCAAAGAATACGGTTCAGAACCTGCATTAAATAAAGGTTAATACTTAACCTGTTATTTAAGGTTAATACTTAACCTGTTGTTTATCTAAGATGTCGTTCAGAAGAGTTTTGTGACTGCCAATGGAATACAAAGTCAATAATTCGTTTTTCTGATTTACCAATAATTGTCCAAAAGTCACATTGCCGGCTTTGATAATAGTCGACTCATATATAAAGATGTGTAAATGTAGCCCACAATATAGACTTTAAAAAATAATCTCTCCTAAACGTCACTAATTTTATTCATAATAGTTGTGTCGAAAAAAATATTAATAAAAACGTGTAATTTTCCTATGAACGGTTTCTGTTCATGATAAAAGCCACACAATCAAATATCAATTTAGTTATATACGTAGGTGATAATAATGCATCTCGTATTAACGGGAGGCAATATGTAATGCTATATAGTGCACGATTATTGGTGTAATAAAATAGCATGTTATCATTGTCATTACATATTGTGAATATACTAAGCCAGTGGCTCTCAACCTTTTTTTTACTCGGCGACACACAGTTTTTATAAATTCGCGAAATACATGGTTTTTTTTAATAGTGAATTAAATGTAGGTTATAGGTAGATAGATTTACTAAATTACATATAATAATCAATCAATCTATTATATATGTACATCCTATGTACTTGCTTTAGAGATGCAAGTCCCCCGGGCCACCTTAAATAAAAATGTCCCGACACACTCGACAGAGGTTTGAGACGCATCAATGTGTTGCGCCATGGCCGTTATCATGGCCTAATACATCCATGGAACAAACACGGTAAAATATATTCGTTGTTACATTTCAGAGTGATTGTTTTTATAAGTTTTTTTTAGTATGTTCGTCAATGACCTCAAGTGACAGATGTTTCTTAATTATTTTTCGGCATGCATAAGCATCCTGCCTATTGTTGCGAAGCAGTTTTTTTTTTATTGCCTTCGTACGCAGACGAGCATACGGCCCACCGGTAAATGGTTACCGTCGCTCATGGACGTCACCAATGCCAGGGGCAGAGCCAAGCCACTGTCTACCATTTCTTTCTTGCCTAATTGAAGTAGTGGGATATCGTTTGCAATAAAATTCGAGACATCGACTATCCTAATCATATACTACTCATAGCCTCAACTGAGATGACGGCATTCACCCCTTATATTTAGTATATTGGACCGTGAGCACTTTGGCCTCAAAGCAAATGTAGGAAAAAAAACTCTTCTACAATTTATTGCCGAAAACAAAACGCAGTTTTTAAAGCGTTTCAACCATCTCATTATTAATTGAGAAGAGTCGTTCCCAGAACTGATGATTCATCCGGAGTGGAGGCGCATCGAAGAATATACAAACTGTTAATTCATTTCATTCAAAATTCACTATTAGTTCAGCGATTTACATCCGCCAGTCGAAACTGGCGTAAACTAAACATAATGTACAACAAAGATAATTTTTGTTCTAGATGAGAAATAATTCTGTGAGTAAACCAGTTAATTCAGATTGCCAGTTAATGCAGATTCGAATGTTATTGACAGTGTTAATCCGATTGAATCCGATTGCATCTCATTGGGAGTACTGTGGACATACCTCAAATTAGGTACGTGTTATCTACGATTGAATGATTAGATTAGTATACAGTCCATCTGATGGTGTGGGGTTACCGTCACTCACGGACGTGTACAATGCTAGGGACATAACCAAGCAGCTGCTTACTGTTTGGCAAAATAACAGCCATATTTTTCTTCAAATACTTAACTTGCCTGTTCACTTTTCCATTAAAAACGGCCACGACAGTCGAACACTTTAATAACTATAAACAATTTGCCGAAATAAATCGCGCACCACGCAACGTAAATTTCAAAAAAAATCTTCGTAACGCTGCTAAAACAGCTGTACAGTCTCTGTTTTTTTCCTACCTATGCTGATAGCCTTGAGAGGTTATTTCAACGTAACCTTAACTAGTAGGTGAGCTGACGGGGCTCAAACCTGACGACGTTGCTAACACGAACCCTAGCAAGAACCGTGCTCGCAGATTCTACCACCGGATCGGAAACGCCACCCACTGGGTAGATCCGGCGAGAAAGTCAGTGGGCTGTGTCTGAGGGTTAATTTACTTGGTGAGCCCTTCGTCGCAAGCGACGGGTTCGACGAGAACGATGACCGGTGCTTGAGGTACCCAAAAGCACCGTTAGTGGATCGGGAGGACCCGAAATCACGTGTGACGATCACTATACACTAGCTTGCCTACGGTGGCAATAAAAACACATTTACGACATTACATGCATGCCGCATTCTCCTCGTTAACATGATATTAAATACCAATCTTGATAATTGTTTCCATGATGTTTCCAATAAAACCTCGTGGCACACAAGCGTCTATTGACAATAATTCATTGTTTACAAAGAGTATCTCATACAAACGACTAGTCACTGGTGTAGACTATTTATACAATTTTTAACTATGCCATTCAGGCAGACGCGTTACTAAACAGTCAATACAGTATTTAAATATGTCTAAACAATGCGAAGCTATGTTACGCTGGAAAATGCTACTCTCTTTTGCTGTAGTTCGTTCTAGAAACATCTTTGAGCTGCGCGAGATGTACTCTGGTATTAGGGACGATATATCTATATATTAATACGTGAAGCAAAAACTTTGTATCCCTTTTTACGAAAATTGCGCGGACGGAGGAGTATGAAATTTTCCACACTTATAGAGAATATAGAGAAGAAGTGCATAATGCTAATATATTTTTTAAATAATGCATAAAAGATACATTAAATCAATAAAGAAAACATTACACACACTACATACCATGACAATGTATTTGACGCACACACGCATGCATACTATTTATTGTCAAACTTTGGTTCTTGACGTCTGTGGTCAAATTGAGAATAGATTAAATATTGTTTGTCTTTGTTAATATTTTTCATAGTGTAGTTTTGGCGAAATTTGTGATTATAGAAGTACAAAATACAATCATAATGGTGTACAAACATACAATTGCAATTAATTATAGTCGAATTTCGACTATTGCGGGACCTCTAGTATTACCAGTTTTATTAGTACTACGGAAGTTGATGGAAGACTAAGCAGTATATAAGACTTTCGTTTTCTTTAATCTAAAACGGGTGCGTTAGTGGAGCGTAACACGGTATAACTTTCAATTGATAAGTCGCCCTTACAAAGTAGCGCAAGATAAACGAACAACGGGTTTTAATTCTGTAATTGTTAGGTGAGCTGTAACGGACATTGCGGGGACGGCATCTGTTGAATCTTAATGTCCGCCCACGAGGTACCTACAGGTAAGTAGGTACATTGCACTTGACGACCTTGCTGACGACGTATTGGTATAAAATATAAATGGTGTGCGAAGTAAAGGGCTTGGCGCGTTGCCAAACAAATAAATATTTCATACTAGCTTTCTGTCCGCAGCTTTGTTCGCGTATTATACATATATCGTGGAAACAGAGACCGCGCTCTGCAGTACGATTTTTTTTATTGCTTAGATGGGTGGACGAGCTCACAGCCCACCCGATGTTAAGTGCATACTGGAGCCCATAGACATCTACTAAGTAAATGCCGCCACCCACCTTGAGATATGAGTTCTAAGGAATCAGTATAGTTACAACGGCGGCCCCACCCTTCAAACCGAAGCGCATTACTGCTTCACGGAAAAAATAGGCAGGGCGGTGGTACCTACCCGTGGGGACTTATAAGAGGCCCTACCACCAGTAAATATATAGCCTACATTCTTTGCTTAAGCTCAAGGCGTTTCCATGCCGAAATTCGCACAAATTGGTTCAGTTGTTTAGGTGTCTAAACGTAACAGGTATACAGTTTGTATTCTCACCGGTTTTCGCGAGTCTTCAATATATTAAAATTAAAACTAAATTTAATTTCTGTCCGAAATCCAGGATGCTGACGTATTTGCCGATAGTTGGGGAATACTTTTTACCAAAATAATGTTATTTTTAGCATAATAATAGTACTTAATCATTTTAAATAATGTTTATTGTGTTAACGAGTCAGGCGTTTTGGTGCAAACTGTAAGCCTGACTTTGTACTGAATGGAATAAATAAATAAATTTAGGATATCGTCTTAGATAAAAACCGTGCATTTAAAATTTAATCTCTTGTTCAATCATTATTGAATGTCAAAAGCCACCGCTTCCAAAAATAACGAAAGTTCTGAGACGAACCAACAAAGACAAATTGTTATTTTGTATTTTCTTCATTCGCAAATATTTTAAACGAACAAAAGTCTAACATAATTACAACTAGATGATGACCGAGCTTTGCTCATTTTTTTTTTTTTTGATAACGCCATCTTGTTGTGTCTTTAAAGCGGTTAGTTGCCCTCAATTAAGAAAAATAGTATTATTATTCGCCAATAGATGTCGGGAAGAGTTGATTATTGAAAACACGAATAAAACATCATTTTCTGAAAATAAATGGTAGCTAGATCGATTTATCGCCCCCGAAATCCCCTGTAGACTAAATTTTATGAAAATCGTTGGAGCCGTTTCCGAGATTCAGCTTATATATATATACAAGAATTGCTCGTTTAAAGGTATAAGATAAAAGAAATGAAGAGAAGCTCTCCGCGAGCGAACTCCTGCCTCCGATGAAGTGCCATTCATCAAAATTCTTGTAATCCTTTTCTACTTTATTCATATTGCAATTCAAAAGAAAACATGTATGTATATAAAAATGCAACGAATTTTGCCTTGTGTCATTCTTTTGAGCAATACATATAGACCTATTCAAATTTCAAAAGTTAGTGACCTCAAGTTTTATGTACGGACCTTGTAATATCAAGGCTGATAACAATCTAATAAATATTTAACAACAAGTAACAGATCAAGTGAATCCAAAATGTAAAGAAGTACACCGGAATATGGGATTCAAGTATTGAAGGTATTTTAATTCGTAAGATAGTTTATTGTTAAATACCTAGTCCAACCATAAGTTCTCTTACTTAAGACTCTCTCTTAACCATAAGTACTCTTAAGAAAATGCATTTTTTATAATGAAGTAATGTAATATTATTAAAATGAATACCTACTTACATATTTATTAAAGTCTCAGCAAAAAATAAAAAATATATTTTATTCGAAATGGCTTTTATTTAATCTATGGATTTACGCACTGTTTCCAAGGAAAATTTCGCCACTGCTTGCTCCAAAGATTTTTTAAAAGACTCAATGTCGCCGTCTCGTGATCACTGCAATCAGGGGGGTGCAACTCCCATACAAAGGAAAATAACATACAACTAGCGTCATCTTACTCCTGTGGCGACGTCATTTTTGTAACTTTTAGGCATTAATGATCTAATAAACTCACTAGATGGCAGATATGAGTTCTGACTCAATAAAAAATGTAGCGTACTTTGAAGCAGTGCTTCCACTTTTAGGGAATTCTCCCTTTTTTAGGGAAAAATAGCTGATATTTTGGATGATAAAGACAATTTAAAAAATACCAGGATTTAGGATATTTCGGGGTAAAAAGCAAAGCCTATACTAGTAACTGTTGTGAATTTTAAAATAAACGATAATTAAAGTAAAACAATGAACATTTTATTTTATGGAGAGAGAATGACATTAAGTCGAGTTGACAAGTAAAAGAATAAAACAGAGTTGTGTATAAAAACTATAAAGGTTTGATTCAACAGTAACCCTCTAGTAAAGTAAATCATAGATTAAGCCACTGCTTTTTCTTAGGGATTCCCCAGAATCCCAATAAGTATAATCCGCCAAATTTTTATTTACCTATTTTCGTTGATGTCACCAGAACTTACTTGTATTGTAATATACAGGTACTTCATGTACCATGAAAGATTATCATGGTAATTTCATTTACGAAAACCTTGTAATTGTCATTTCACTTTTGCTAGCAGTTCCTTCTTCAAAGACTGAGGTGGAAAGATTATTCAGTGTTCTCAAATTTAAAAACTGACAAAAGAAACAGGCTTTCTAACGAAACCCTGAACGGCTTGCTTCATAGAAAGTTCCCAACTTTGCCAGCAAACAATTGCTCAATTTTAGAACCGAACAGTGTTAGGTTGTGCAGCAAAAGAATATAAAAGCAATGCGTCGACTTCCTTGAAAATTCTAATCCTATAGATCTATGATCTTCTGGGGGCGTTTATATTATATATACCTACATTAAATAATATGCTGTGGTTTATTTTCTGTATTTTATTTACGCTTTCTATATGAGTCGTCTATTATCAAAGGTGGCAATCTGTGCATTTGGACAAAAAAATTTTATTGATATGTCAATACAGATTTATTTGAATATAATCGTCTCCTTCAAAGAATACGGTTCAAAACCTGCATTAAATAAAGGTTAATAGTTAACCTGTTATTTATCTAAGATGTCGTTCCGAAGAGTTTTGTGACTGCCAATGGAATATAAAGTCAATAATTCGTTTTTCTGATTTACCAATCATTGTCCAAAAGTCAGATTGCCGGCTTTGATAATAGTCGACTCATATAAAGGATTTATGAAAGTTGTCTAGGAAATTTTAGGGTAAATTCAAAAGAAACTAGGGTAAAATGTGTTAAAAAAAACGTAAGTGGAAACACTGCTTTGAAGTTTTCAAAATTCCAGGGCCGTAAAACAATCTCAAAAAAAAAAAAAAAGTTTTCAAAATGTCGTAACGATTTAATTTTTTAAATCGTTTTTTTTTGGTCTTGGTGTGAGTTATTTTACGTTGTAGTATTAATTTAGAGCAACTTTTAGCTTTATGAGAATATTAGACGATTAGACATTGAGAAACTCTGTTTTGAATTCTCTTTAGACATAACTTGGCTCCAATACTTTTTTCTTCGTTAGCGTTTCGTAAGCCTGTGTAACTATTTTCATTTCTTACAGAATGTTTATTATTAAAAATCAGCATGCCTCGAAGATCGAAAATGAAATGCTATTTCGGATGCCTTGATAACGGTGAGTTTACACTATTTTCCCGGTATATTATTTGCTAACATAATTATTATTCATAATATAATTAAATGAATTAGCACCAACTAATGGTCCTTCCTATTTCTGCTGCCTAGCTATCATATATGTTAAGTTTTGATCAAAACAGTCGGTATTAAGTCTCGTACTATCACACACACACCTCAGATAATAAAATTGTCTCGAGTGGGTGGAAGTATTTATGTTTTGCAACTCAGCGTATTATATGCTTATTGTCAAGTGGGCCCGAACTAGTTTTTTGGAATGATCAATCAGTCATGCTTTCCTGTTTAAATAAAATACAGCACAATTGATCTCACATCCAAAGTTAGATGATGGCATTCACGTTTTGTTTCCTGGTGTTTGATAACTAAGTTACACCAAGTGGCCTGTGACCACGTTCATCCTTCTACCCAATATAAAATAATGTTTTTCTTTTTGTAGACAAAGGTTTGATAATGACAAAATTTTATGGAAAAATTATAAGGAGCACTAAAATGTCTGAAACATGAAAATATTGATGCACTATATTTGAACCAGAACGTGTTATGTAATATATTAATTTGTAAGTAAGATTACATTAACACTAAATTTTTCATGGTCGTATTTTTTCAATATTTGTTACATACTTAAGATACTTTGTTTCTCCGTTTCAGAAGAGAAACTGATTCAGCAAGGAACGTGAACTCTCAAGGGATCTTAATTTTTTTTAAATATGATTATAATTGATAAATTAATAATTGAAATAGTTCATAAGAACTAAATTGATGCCAATTTTGTTTTAAAATAGGTTGTTTAGTTCTTATAGTTATAGTATTACGTTTGAATAGTTGTAATTAGTAAGTTAGTAATATATGAAAATACTGATATAAATTTTTGTAAATAACCTTTTGTAAATTCTACGAGAAGATGATTTTAATTAATGATCAAAAGTCAACGGTCTTTAAAAGCATTATTTGCAATTATTTAGATTTACTGTGGAATATATTTGCTAAGTTGTGTTTTCTGTATGAGCAGATATAAATGAAAATGCCCAAACATGATTATGTTTCTTACATTTTCATTATGTGAAATCAATATGCTTGTGACTGAGTATATTAATAATTTATTAAAACTTAAGTGATAGACAGCAACCCCTATGGCACTGCTGAAGTTTATAAGCACTGGTGACCACTTATCACGGGCCGGGTTGCGTGCTCGTCTGCTGTTGAGTGCAATAAAAATTTTCGAAACCCTTTCTATTATTTAGATGTAATATTAGTGTACATTTAATTTGGATTAAAAGATAAATTTACATTTTATGTTTGCATGTGTATGTTTATAATTCATTTGCATGTAACGAACACCAGTTTCTTTTTTAACAAAATGTAAACTAATGGTTTGTAATGAATGTAATTAACTTTAAGATGATTTTCTTTCAATCTGCTGTTTGTTTCATCTAGTATTACCAAAGCTAAAGCATCAGAAACGTCAGAATAGAAATAATTTAGATAGGGAATAAAAGTATAACTAATGTAATCATGTCTAAGATTACTATAAGCGTCATTAAGTACAAACTATCAATATTTAAGAGTACTTTAAATCATCATTACATGTTTTAAACATTTTTTGTTTTTCAAATCATGTAATAAAACGTTTGTGCAGAACAAAATGTCACATGTTATGAACATGATTGTGGGTTAATCGTTTCTTAAATTTCTAAATGTTTATAAGAATGCTAAGAATAATTTAGTATTCACTTTAGTGTGTGTATTATCTCTACAATGCTAGTTTAAATGACAATTATTGTATGACGAAGCATAGGTAGTGTTTATAGATGTAATATTTTCATACAAGGTCATGATCTGTCACGATCAACTTTAAGCAAGTACTGCTATAGTTAAGAAACAAATTTATTAAATTTAATTCAAATTGTCTACTATGTTTGTAATGGAAAGCTGACATGTTTATATTTCGCACAAATGACTTAAGTGACATTGAATGATTTGATTATCTAGACTTAATTAACTTTTAGATAACTTTCGATTTAATATTATTAAGTACTCTAGTAGGATTAATCTAGAGGAGTTATTGTTATTCGAAATTTTATACAATTGTACGTTCATACTATCTTTTAACAGTAAATTGTTTGTAATATAGGGAAATTAAATAGCTTACAGAGAATTACAGCTTTTTATTTAAAAAAACTGTTTTCTCTCTGTATGAAAAGGTCTTATCGATTAGAATGCTGAACACAATCAAACGTTCTTTAATATTTCATAAGTACTACCGGGAATTTCAGCGATTCTAAACGATAAGATTTTTTCATAAAGAGAGTTAATTATAAAAAATATTAAAATTACTAAAAAAGCCACCTGGTGGGGGGTAGGGAGATTAATAATCGACAGCAGCGACGCCTGCTGTCCTGGGCTCTAACTAAAGCAAAAATAAAAATGAGAGTTGCGCATCTATCTCAAATATATTAAGTGTATAATCTATGACTGCAATACTATTTGTTTAACAAATAATATAATATAATATAAATGAATAAATTTCTTAAATGCCGCAAAATAGAAAGAAGTTTTTAAAATAATATACGTGTTCCAAATTCAAAATAATTAAAAAATTGAAAAAAAGAAGAGTTTTTATGTAACAGTATTTATAGCCAGACTAGTTAGAAAATAAAGTTACAAACATAATATCGGAACGTGAAGGTATGTGCTTAAAAGCTCCGCGGCCAATTCAGATAGACGAAGAGAACTGATAAACGAAATTGAGGTCGTATTCTGTATTTTAACTGCTATCCGTGAATTTGATGTTCTCTATATAAAAAGGCAATGTAAAATTTCGTTGCTATCGTTACGATTTGATACTCGAAAAGCGACACTAAAAAGAGACAATCATACCATTATCTATTCTATCTACAGGATTTAGCCGGCGAGAGGTTGATATGGAATAGTGGTTTCACCTCTACCACTCGTAATCTATACACGTTGTTTTTTGGCAATGATATTGAAGTGAATGATAATAAATTTAAAATGTTTAGTGTTTTGTACAAAACATTGAATGCTAACAACAGTTTTAGTTTAGAATTGCAAATTTAAAAAGAAATATTTTGCTACTTAAAAATTAGTGAGAAAAGTTTTTATAAATTCATAAATCCAAAAGTGAATATATTTTTTTAAAGAAAGATCATTAAAGTCCTATTTGTCAAGGGATCGCGATTCCGATCCGGTGGTAGATTCAGCGAAACACTGCTCTTACTAGGGCAGATGTTAGAAAATTCTCTAAGGCAGAGTGCTAAGGTGAAGCCAGAATAGTCCCTAAAAGCTACTGGCAGATAAAAAAAATTAAAGAAAAACTCATTACAGTCCTACAAAACACTGAATGATTACAATAGTTTTAGTGTAGGATTCCAAATTTAAAAAGGAATATTATGCTACCCAAAAATTAGTGAGAAAAGTTTTCATAAATTACAAATTGTATATATGTATAATGCATAGTTGCGTCATTTACCTTTGTCCAAATGTTAATAAATTTTTTTAAAGAAAAATCATTAAAGTCCTATGTATGCAGTTACAATTTGTCAGGGGATCGCGATTCCGATCCGGTGGTAGATTCAGCGAAACACTGCTCTTGCTAAGGCAGATGTTAGAAAATTCTTTAAGACTGAGAGTTAAGGTGAAGCCAGAATAGTCCCTAAAAGCTACTGGCAGATCAAAAAATTTCAAGAATAACTCATTACAGTCCTACATAAAGTTACAGTTTGTCAGGGGATCGCGATTCCGATCCGGTGGTAGATTCAGCGAAACACTGCTCTTGCTGTCTAAGGCTCAATGTCAAGGTGAAGCCAGAATAGTCCCATAGCTTTGGGCTATTGGCTGTTAGGTAGGCTAAAAAATATCAATAAAAAACTTGTTGTGACGAGCATGAAAACGGTACTCACGTCCGTTATCCGTGGACAGCTTCATTTTGTCGAGATCTGGAGCATCGCGGTCGTTGTATATAAGGACTGCGGTAGCGTTGGCGCGCCACGCGTTCTGCACCTGAAATAAACATATACCAGTGAAACCCGGTGATGCTCCGCTGTGACTGACGCAGATTCTATAAAATAACATCAATTCTTAAAACTACACGCGCGCCATTATTGTGTCGTACGTTGAACATACTGTTTGTTTTATAGTTAATACATATTTTATATACTGTTTTGATTTATTAAGTACTACAATGTCGCACCTTTAGAATTTTACTTGTGAGTCCGCGCGGGTAGGTACCACCACCCTGCCTATTTCTGCCGTGAAGCAGTAATGCGTTTCGGTTTGAAGGGTGGGGCAGCCGTTGTAACTATACCTGAGACCTTAGAACTTATGTATCAAGGTGGGTGGCGCATTTACATTGTAGATGTCTATGGGCTCCAGTAACCACTTAAAACCAGGTGGGCTGTGAGCTCGTTCACCCATCTAAGTCATAAAAAAAAGAATTATAGAGACCCAACTCAAAATATGTGATTTTTGGAAAACATCGAATAAAGTTTTCAAACCGAAAAGACGTAGAGGTGGGGGACGGAGTAAAAGAGACCAATAGATAAGTTTGTCCCTTTATAAGCTACTTTTGGTCATTTGATTATTAACAGTCGCTGAAAAAGGTCGTTCTAGATAAATTTTTGAATGAAAGTCGAAATCCAGAAATTTCGAAATAGCTCTCCATAATCGACCAGGGGTGGGACGCATGATAAAATACCTCCCGTAGTACTCAACGGAACGCCATTGACAAGATTTTATAAATTTAAATATCTCGGCCATGTGTTGACCCCTGATCTCAAAGATGATGAAGATATTGAACGAGAGCGGAGAGCGTTGTCGGTTAGAGCAAACATGATAGCTCGCAGGTTTGCACGGTGTTCACTTAAAGTCAAGGTCACCCTCTTTAGGGCCTACTGTACTAACTTTTACACGTGCAGCTTGTGGGCTGGATATACTCAAAGATCGTACAACGCTCTCCGTGTTCAATATAATAACGCGTTTAGGGTGCTGGTGGTGCTGCCCCGCTTTTGTAGCGCATCAGGGATGTTTGCAGACGCGCACATAGATTGTTTTTACGCTACCATGCGTAAGAGGTGTGCATCTCTGGTAAGCAGAGTGAGGGCCAGCTGTTCCTGAGCATGATCGCAAGCAGGCTGGACTGTGTATACATGGGTCGCTGTGGTGCCATCTCCCATGGGATGTTACGACAGTAATTCATTGTGATGTAAATATAACTACTGACATAGGTCTAAATCTTATTAACAATTTATATGAGTCATAGTTACTTGCAATAAAAACATTATTATTATTATAATTCTAAAGGTGCGATGTGTAGTTTTGTTAAAATCCGTCCAGTAGTTTTTGCGTGAAAGAGTTAACAAGAGTTAAGACTTTCGAATTTATACGAGTGGTACGTTATGGAACAGATTTTGTTTATAAAAAAATAAAAACGACCTAAATGTCAAACTTTAAAAGAGAAATCCAGTTGATGCCCATTAGCGGTTTTATTCACGGCCAAATCGAAATGCAAAAGTCCCATTAAAAATTCCAATGACCACTTTTAATACGTAGAAGTTAAGATTTTTTGTTCCCGTTATAATAGATAGTATTTGATTATCACTATTATATAAGTTGCCTCACTAGCATTGCTAAGTAGCGATCTTTTTTAACTATAAATAGACCAGTGTGTTTAGTGCGAGTTTTTTAACTTTACGATCACGTAAAAGTTTCCCCTCCTAGAGCTAGGTACGAAGACTCTTGACAGAAAAGCTATTGCATTGATCATTGATGATTCCGTTCAGAAATTCTCATGAAATGGAAACAAAAGAGATGACAATGAAAACCATAACTAAGAATTCAAATGAAAATTAGTGAATATTCAAAGTCAGCTATTTTCAAATGTTTACGTCTTAGCAACGCTTCGAATGCCATTCATTTAGCGTGGTCGTTGCGGGCTGTAACGGAAATAGCGCTTTGTTTATAAATAGCTTTATTAAATACGCTTTATAATTCTCCGCAAGAAAACGCGATATATTCTCTAGTCTTAGCGAAATTGATACAATTGAAACTACGATCCTAGCAGCATCAGCGCTCGTCGTGGAATACGCGTTGTGATGTCTATGGAATCCCATACATACTTATCATCAGATTCGTCATGAGATAGTTCGTCTGTTTACATATACTGCAACAACAAACAAAACAACAAATGCTAAAATTTTATTTAAAATAGTCAGAGTTAATAGTATTTTTACCAATATGCGTCTAGATCGTTTTAGATTCGGCAACGGTAAATAAACAACCATGCTTATTTTGGCCAAGCCATACTTAATTTCATATTTGAAACAATCATATTTTTTCTTACATCGATACTCTGGGCTAAGTAGAGGAGTTTAAGTGGGAATGCGCACCCTGGCATTAGACCGGAAAAAGGCTAGGAAGAAGAATAAGAAGAAGAAGATTCAAAAGTGACTTGAATTAAATAGGCATTTGGTGGTTAGAAAATGTTCAGTTAACTGTTATATAGAGAGAATTGATCTTAAGAAGACATTGCTGACAATACATGTTTTTATTTGCCTACCTACACTGGTAACCTCAAGGGATTAAACCAGCTATTTTTTTATTGCCCCTTGTAGGCAGACGAGCTTACGGCCCACCTGATGGTGAATGGTTACCGTCGCCCATGGACTTCAGCAATGCCAGGGGCAGAACCAAGCCGCTTCACCAAGCATACATGGAATAAATAATAGCCAAACGACACACAACAAATTTAAACGTGTCACAACGTTGCAATTCGCCGTGAACTGACACGAGTAGTTTTCAATGTAAATTACAAATTCTATTTAATGATAAATATAAGAATAAATGAATGGAAATCATTTAATTAACGTAACACAAAATCATTTGACGAAATATCATGTTATGATTAGTACAGACGTGCCCCGCGATTTCGTTCGCGTAAAATTAAATAATAGAATGGAAATTGATTTTCATAATATACATACATACATACATACATACATACATGCATATATCATAAACATAGCGCGGTTCAAATAACTAATAAGGTTAATATTGAGTTGTAAATGTAAATGCTCTTATAAACTTTGATAGCTTTATTTTAAATAATATATCGTGACTTTTTTTTATTGCCCTTGTAGGCAGACGAGCATACGGCCCACCTGATGGTGAGTGGTTACCGTCGCCCATGGACTTCAGCAATGCCAGGGGCAGAGCCAAGCCGCTTTTTTGTTTTACTTTACATAAGACACCAAGAGTTTATGGAGTAAAACAAAAAATATGTATCCACAAAATTTTAATTTAGTACCAAAGGCAATAAAAAAACCGACGCCATTTTACCACTAAATTAGCTTAAATTTTTATCTAGCTCTTATCCCGCTGTTGTGATAACCTATGTTTTACGTCAGTCTTGGATTATTAATCCGGGTCACAATGATCCAGTACTTGTGTGCAGTTGAATTGAATTAATACAAGGCTAATTGTTTTATGTCAATCTTACAGTTTCGAATAAAACGTTTAACTTTGAAGGCGAGATTATTAATTAGGCTTATGCATGAACTAGCAGATGTACCTACTTAATAATCAAAGTACGAGATATTTTTCTTAATATTCAGTAGTAATAAATGTAGGAAAAATAAAAGTAAATAAAATAAAATTTCCATAATATTTCTACCATGTTTTTTGTATACGTATTTTGGATCAAAAGGCATATTTCGACACCATTGCATGAATTTAACTAAGTAATTGAACTGAAAAAAGATAACAACCTCTAAATAAATTTAACACCAATACGAAAGGTCAAAACATGAGTAGAGAAAAACGATTTAACTTAGAACTAATCTATATATATAAAAATGAATTGCTGTTCGTTAGTCTTGCTAAAACTCGAGAACGGCTGGACCGATTTGGCTAATTTTGGTCTTGAATTATTTGTGGAGGTCCAGAGAAGGTTTAAAAGTTTAGATAAATATGAAGATGCTCGGAATTAAATAAAAATAACAATTTTGTTTTCCCTTTGATGTGTCCCCGTCGGACGGATTCCTTTTGTTTGTTTTAAGTTTATTTTATACACAAGTTTGTGGTCTTTTATTTATCGATTAGGGCACTAAGAAGTCTGCCGGGTCAGCTAGTTTCAAATAAAAACTTAAAAAGCTTTTGTTGTGAAATAATCTTCAGCACGATCTAAATATTAAAAAATATACTAATGATAAAAAGAAATCAGTGAATTAATAAATTTAAACGAAACGTATTTAATAATTAATTCTTGCTTGAATTCCTAAGGTTACAAAGGCTGCGGTAAATGTTGAGAGCTTTATAAAAATCTTTGATCATAATTTATTATAGATTCTAGATGAATTAGGTTTACGACTTGTATTTTTTAAATGTCATCGTTTTTTTTTCTTCATTTTTAATGCTCAAGACTTTTTATTTTATTTATCTCGCTAATGATTAGTTCTTAATGGTAAATGGATGCATCAAATTAGAGCTCTTAAAAATATTTACACGTTAAGTTTCGTAAATAAATTAGAATTGAAATAAAATAATGCGATAGGAAAATACTCGAATTTCAATAAAACGAAATAATGTATATTTCATATTTTAGTTAACGCATGCGGTCTGATTTGTTTTAATAGTTTGATTATACTCAGCGTCTAAAAATTTTTATAATAAATCTCGCGATACATGAAATATATACAGGTACCCGCTTCCCTAAGCTAAAGATTTACTTATCTTACTTAACACACGCACAAAAACAATCATTGCGTGTTTTTTTTATTGCCTTGATATGTGAACGAGCTCACAGCCCACCTGGTTGTTAAGTGGTTACTGGAGCCCATAGACATCTACAACGTAAATGCGCCACCCACCTTGAGATATAAGTTCTAAGGTCTCAGTATAGTTACAACGGCTGCCTCACCCTTGAAACCGAAACGCATTACTGCTTCACGGCAGAAATAGGCGGGGTGGTGGTACCCACCCGTGCGGACTCACAAGAGGTCCTACCACCAGTAATTACGCAAATTATAATTTTGTGGGTTTGATTTTTATTACACGATGCTATTCCTTCACCGTGGAAGCCAATCGTGAACATATGTTAAGTACGTATTTCATTAGAAAAATTGGTACCCGCCTGCGGGATTCGAACATCGTTGCATCGCTAGTTTCGCTAGATACGAATGCACTGAACGTCTTATCCTTTAGGCCACGACGACTTTTGTAAATGATGAGTCTTATGATGTTTACAAGGGCTAGGAGGACCAAATTGTAAATAATAGAGTTGAGCCATTGAGCAGTTGAGTTGAGAGTTGAATTTTCAAAGGCTTTTCGCTGTCACCCTTAACACAAAATAAAAATTATATTTTACCTATCTGTTTGTTTTCTTGTTTGCTGTACTATGCTTTATTATAATTTGTATGGGTAAAAAAATGGTCTTGAATTTTTTAATATAGTAAAAAGTTCTTATATGTAGATAAGCATACGTATTATACGTTATACATATGATACTTTAATCACAAAACACCTAAGTTTATGACGAACAAACAATAAATAATGTAGATAAATAATATTATGACAACATAATTTATTTTTAGACTGTACGATTGATAAAATATAATAAAACCACTTTTGTCCTACGTACATAATGGATTTTTAACCCAAATTCCGAATTATTTATCTACAAGTAATTTATGCAAATTATTATCAGTATATTTTTTGTTTTCTGTTTGCTATCGAATAATCAATCTTCGATATCAGAGAACGTCATTGTAGAAAAATTCAGAACAATGTTTTTGGGTTCGTCGTGTGAACGAAAAATATAAATTATTTTGTCAGAAATTTCTGTTACGTCTTTTATTTTATGTTACTGTATCCTACCACTATTCGTCTACATTACAAATCAAATGTATGCAGTGTTAAGGTAAATATTTAGAGATTATTAAAAACTAATTCAAGCATTGATCGAGCTATTGCAAAAGACGTCTGAGATTTAATAAAGAATAGAATATAAACAAAATCCTTCTAAGTATTCGCAACCATTTAGCTAATAGTCTTTAAAACGACACAGAAAAAAAACTGTCATTTGTTCACTGATTCAAACGCTTTTAATATGCCATTTATTAGAGGACTTCTCCGTGTAATTTATTTAAAGATAGCAATAGGTTCATTCTTTATACATATGTAACATCCAGCGATCGTCGGCAAAAAAGAAAAGAAAACCGGATACCAAGTCTTCTTTTTACATTGGTGTTCAGTATTTTTATGTGTTATGTGTATTTTGCTTATATCACGTGACCGTTAGAAAATAGAATGTTCTACTAAACCAAACAGTCATTTTCAGATTAACATACGAACGATCTTAATCCGCGAAAACAACGATATAACCTCAAGAGGCTAGGTGAAAATTTATTTCACTCGTGACATAGTTCCTTCGAATTTATGAACGATAATTTTACACACATTATATCTAGATATGGGTGTCGCCCGTGCCCTTTAAAAGAAACTTCAAGCAGGACGTATTATTTACAAATAATAATATTTTTTTATGTATGGAAGATGTATTGAAATGGTAGTGCAAGGTAGAGGGGGAAGAGGTCGACCGAAGAAGTCATGGATGGAGTGTGTAAATGACGATATGAGAGAGAGAGAGAGAGAGAGGAGTGAGTGTTGAAATGACGGCTGATCGAAGAGAATGGAAGAGAAAAATTAACTGTGCCGACCCCACCTAGTGGGATAAGGTGGAGAAAAAGAAGAAGAGGAATTTTTATTAATAAGCAGTTTGTTGTACTATTGTGGTATTTCAAATGAGTGCCGGCCGGTATAATGTAAACGAAAAACCGTGAACATAAAAGTCGATAATACGTGAACAATAAAGATAAGGCGGTGTGTTCACTCCGTGTCTGATATCTGTAGGTACACTCATTTCGTTGGGTTAATAGTCCACTATTTATTATGATGTTTTAATATAGATTATATTATTTGTATACCAACGAATACTACATTATTTAGAATTGACGACATTATATTGATATAGAAAAGTACTGATTTATTATTTATAATGCGGTACATATTTTGTGTGACGTAATGTGTGTACATATATTGAACGTGTGTGTACATATATTGACGTTACAAATTTTTTTTTATTGCTTAGATGGGTGGACGAGCTCACAGCCCACCTAGTGTTAAGTGGTTACTGGAGCCCATAGACATCTACAACGTAAAGGTCGCCACTCACCTTGAGATATGAGTTCTAAAGGTCTCAGTATAGATACGGCTGCCCCACCCTTCAAACCGAAACGCATTACTGCTTCACGGCAGAAATAGGCGGGGTGGTGGTACCTACCCGTGCAGACGCCCTACCACCAGTGACTAGCTTTGGAGGATTTATTTCATATAAAATTTGCTGGTGAAGAGTTACCTTTAGTTCAAAATTGCAGCTGCCTCGTCTTATGAGAGCAATCCAGGGCTCTTGAGGTAAAGGTTCATTGGGCGCGGTGGTTGACAGCAGGGGCCACGAGCAGCCGGTGTGGTCCCTTTCCCCGCCCGGGCCCTTGGCTCTGATGTGCACGCCAACCCCGCTCGATGACCCAACGAATCCTTCGCCATATTTTCCGGACTGTCAAAGAAAAATACAATAACATTATCGACGAAACAAAATACAAATAGTTTCAGTTTGAATTGTTTGAGATACAGTAAGCAAGGATGTTAATTTTATTATCCAATTTCGTTAACAAGTGCGCGTGACCTGGAGCTCCTTCAATTGTTGCACTAAAGTCTGATAAGGAAAAGCTGTAACAACATCCGTAAGCAATAACCCCGTCTGATGACCGCAAACGATTATGATAACAGATACGCACATAACATTAACAATAATGAACATACTTGTTTGATATTGAAACATATTATGAAGCTTCCAGAACTATCTGGAGTACCCAAATACGGTTTAACTATGTAATCAAAAACATATTGAAAGCAATTGAGCAATTGAAAATTGTTGCGGTATTTAGCGTGCGGTAGTTCGCGCCCCGGACTCTTGCGATGAGGGTTGTTTTCGATTGCGACATCGCGAAAACATTCGTGTGACAAACAAGTTACTCTTCGTCTGGATAACTTATTATCTATATATGTTTATATTTAAACTTATATACGCATTTATTTATATCTTGTTCCCAAGTAAAGGGAATCCTAGGTTACGGTCGGACGATCCGGCCGGTTTTGCTCCATTTAGCACACTTTCATTCATATTAATATTTGTTATTAACAACAATTTTATATCCCATCTAACGAAATTGAATGTCTGGCTCTAAGTTCGTTAGTATATACAACTCGTGCCAACTCTTCCGATATACTTTTTAAATATTGAACGCACTTCACGCTAATATCAAATTGACTTAATGTTAATGGATTATTAATGGACTCTTGGTCCGGTTCTTTCTTTCCATTGGAAAATGACTTAATTAAATCGTCTTAATAGTCATTAGACAATCTCTTCAATATTTTATAAAGTGTTTCTTCTGTCTATACTTTATATTGTCAGCGATTATTATAGTATTTGCTGTATAATTTGTTGGCAGTCCCTTGGCCAAATAATTGGCGCCAACGAAACTAGATGATAGCCAAGCCGAAGTAAAAACAAACAGAGGCAAAATGATCCAAGGCGAGTGTAAGAGTCTATTAATTGTTCGTGTTCGAATAACCAATGTCAACTGCCAATGTAGACAACTTCTTCTGGAACTATCCATGTGTTATCATGACTTTATACACATTTGCATTCGCCTGTGCTTCGTCATATAAGCGAGCAATGATTCGCAAAGTCGAGGCCATGCAAAAGGGCTATGCAAGACAGGGGATAGACACGTTAGTAAAAACCTATAGTTGGCGATTAATGGACAACATTATACATGCAACTGGCTTAAAATTTTCTATTTTATTGTCATTACTGAATAAAATGAATAATCCCTGAAACTTTCGTTGTACAAACACGATGGGATGTTCAAATATTCATTTATGTTCTGTTTATTGAGTTGTCGATTACATACTCATACTGTCTGCTTAGAACAAGACATGGAAACAATATAACACACGCACAAAAGCATACATTGCGTGTTAATATCACTTTTCAAGTTTGATAAAACAGTCATACTTTAAATGGACGAATCGGTTTACTTTAAAGGACCTACTGATATACTGATATTTCGTACGAGGCTAAATGGATTTCTTTGTAAATTTTCGAAGGTGAAATCGTCATTATACGCGGGTACATGGTAGGTGGAAATTCATACTTGGACTTTAGGGGATGGGAAAACACAATTGCCCAATACTTCAACCATTGGGCTTTTTTTGTGTCATTGTAAATTGTTGGCTCTAGGTATAACACCATTGAAATTCATTCTAGACAGTTACGAAGAAATGTATACTGCTTTGACTGGTTGGAGATAACCCACAATATAAAAAAAAAGTTTTACCGCAATAATTTTTAAATTAATTCAACGTAATATTGCATATCGCAACATAATATATTCTAAAATGAATAAGATAACGAAATGTTTCAAGTTTACACATATAGACCTCTTTTGCGGAACATAAAATTAGTTCTCGTCTGTATTTTGAATTGTAAATTAATATGGTTATGACAGCAAAGCGACCGCATGCTTATTGAATAAAAATCGGAACTCAAGGCTGTGCAGAAGACGTTGCAGTATATTTAAAACAAGCTTTGTTAATTTCTGTTCGATTTATGGTAGAAAACTCTGGTAAACTACTAATTACAGATTACAATTTCTAGATTATCCCTAGTTGTTGCCTAATGACTAACCAGTTTTTTTTTTTAAATATCTGACGTTCTATATTTGAGGAGTGTTTTCGCTGGGAAAGGGATCGGGAAATTTAACTGTGAAATTTAACTTTATGGATGCATGTTTTTGCAACTCTACCTAGGAGGATAAGGCAAGAGATTTACCTTATAAATATGCGATATTCTTCATTAGGTACTTTAGGTATAAAATATATGGGTTCCTTTAATGAGTTCTAAGGTGGACACTAAAAATAATTTTACAGCACGCTTCGCTGTAAGTAGATTGTAGATTATAGGTAGAGGAACTGGCCACTTACTGTCCCAAACCATGTCTTTTGGTGTTTAACCTGACTGTCAGGAACTAACGTGCGAGACACATTTATTAGATCTAGTCGAGTGTCCCTATTGTACGTTGATGGTACTAAAACAGAAACTTTCCCGACTTACTAAGAACAGCTATGGGGAGTACCAAATCAATCGGTTAAGCCACATTTGCCATTGATTACGATCACAAAAACAAACAAACCACAGGCATTCAGTTTTATCTGTTAGGTGATAAAAATAAGAAGATAAGGTATAAAAATCTTTTAAAAATACGAGAAACATTTGAAATTGACTTATTTGCTTCTAGAACATATTTGGCCGCTCGATGTCAATATATCTGTTCGTGATTGTAATAAACGCGAGGTCATTGACATATGTACCAATTTCACGATAAAATGAAGTAGGATAGTCGACGTCAATCGTATTAATGATTTTCTTGATAATATTCTTCTAATAAAGTGATGCAAAAAATCTTTACATGCAAAAATTAATAATTTATCGTTGATTTTCGATATCCCCGTAACCTACTCAACACATTTTGTTAATTACAGATTACCATTTGAAATTTCACATACATCAATTTCATTATTTCGAAATATTATTTACAACTTACATCAGTTCTTACCACGATTTTCACATTTAATGAATAGGCGCATTGTTGGGTAGTCTATTCGTGAAGATGGCGCTTGAAACGAAACCCAAATATTGGGAACTTATTAAATCATGAAACTCGTAGTAAGAACTCGTTAAATAGTGATGTTTATAACCTAGATTAGCCGCCACAGATTAAGCAATTCAGAGTTTCATAAAAAATAAATTAACAATTTAGTTATATTTATAATTATTCTGTTAAATGTTTGGAGAGTAACGCAAAGGGTAGATCTTCTACCTAGCCGGTGTTCCCGGTCACCGTTCTCGTCGAACTCGTCGCTTGCGACGAAGGGCTCGACGAGCGAATTAACCCATAGACACAGCCCACTCAGTTTCTCGCCGGATCTTCTCAGTGGGTCGCGTTTCCGATCCGGTGGTAGATTCTGAGAAGCCCTGCTCTCGCTAGGGTCAGTGTTAGCAACACTCCGGTTTGAGAGCCGTGAGCTTACATACACGTTAGGGCGAAGCTGAAATTGCCTCTCAAGGCTATCAGTATATGTAGGAAAAAAATAGCCGGTGTACTTTCTGGGTAGACCGACGGTTCTAATGTTATTAATGTTCTAATTTTATTAGCTGTTGGGCTCCGGTAGCCGCTTACCACAAGGTGGGTCGTGAGCTCGTCCACCCAATCAAGTAATAAAAAATAATTAAGACTCGAATATGATGGAATTGTTAAGTTTCGTCTCTTTATATTCTTGTTTATAAGAACGGAATTCAAGTGTGCGACCGGGTTTTGTTATTATAGTGTTATCTAATAAAGTGCTTAAACACTATGCCGCGCCAGAGTCATTGATAACATCTGAGGAGCAATAGTATAAATTAATTGATGACGATACTTTTTTTTTTTTTTATAACAACGAGAGGCAAACGAGCAAGACGGGTCACCTGATGGTAAGTGATTCACCGCCGCCCACGGTCACCAGCGTTTACGCCAGTGCGTTGCCTACCCTTCAGGTAAGAATATGCTCTTTTCTTGAGCATAATTAATCAATTTAAGTAATTTTAAATACAAACGTGTCTTCAGCTTTGCAGTTAATTGAGTTCGAATTTTATTTTATTATAGACAAGTACAATAGCATGAAAAATAATAGGCAATGTTTCCTTTAATCAAACCTGCTTTGATGGTTTAATCTCAATAAAAAAAGGCGAAATTAAAAAGCAGTATAACTAGGTTTAATATTATCTACGACTCGCGATAAAAGAAGAAAATTCAGTAATGTTTCATTTCCGAATTTTCTCCAACGATTTTTTTTATTACTTAGATTGTTGGACGAGTTCACAGCCCACCTAGTGTTCAGTGGTTATCGGAGCCCATAGGCATCTACAACGTAAATGCGCCACCCACCTTGAGATATAAGTTCTAAGGTCTCAATATAGTTACAACGGCTGCCCCACCGTTCAAACCGAAACGCATTAATGCTTCACGGTGGAAATAGGCAGGGTGGTGGTACCTACCCGCGCGGACTCACAAGAGACCACCAGTAAATATTATACGAATATTTTTTATCAAAAGCATTACGAACATTAAGCCGTTCAAAATTCGAAGCTGTCCTCAAGAAAAAAATAATATATTTTATTTTTATTTTTGGCAATACCAAAAGCGCCACTGAATAGATTAGCCGAAACAAAGAGTGCCTGCCGTGTTGAGTCATCTGTATGGAGGGCTTGTCTCGCTTCGTGATCGTAATGCCAAACAGTAGGCGTTTCCGCTTCCTTAAACGTGAGCGACGCAGGTATTTTTTTTTCCTATACATTTTTTGGATGGACGAGCGAAGGGCTATTATTATAAGGAGCCTAAAATTCAACCACCAAAATCATCTTCAAACAAATAAAAAATTGTTATTGTTATATATTTCGATTCGTAATTATGTAGACTAGCGGTCCCCTGGTAGTCGAAATTCGGCTATAATTAATTGAAATTTTATGTTTGTACAGTATTATGATTCTATTATCAAAAATTATTATACTTCTATAAACACCGATTTCGCCATTACTACACTGTAGACAAATATTAATAAAGACAAACAATGTTTAATCTTTTTAAAGAGATTTTATGACCTGGTAACGAAGACCTTTAAGTCATGTCTTATTTTAATTGATATTCACATTTTTATGAAAAATGATATAATGGAGTGAAATGAAATGAAGATGATTAATTTGAGACAATAATTAACTGGGATGAAATGAAATTAAATTAAATAAAATGAGATGATATGGGATGAGAGATGATCTCAGTAAAATGGTGGTCATTTACTAAGATTTTTTCAGTGGACTTTTTGGAGTATCCCGAGAAGTTACGTCCAACGGCTTTGTTTCATTTTCCCACATTTGTGCACTTTCACAGATATTAAACAGTTAATAAACCACCATTATTACACATTTAAACCTGAAGAAACACTTAATAGACAAAATAAAACAAATCACACAACTTTACTCCTCGCGTTCCCGCCAAAAAGTCCAATGTTTAATCTTTTTTTTTTAAAGAGATTTTATGACCTGGTAACTAAGACCTTTAAGTCATGTCTTATTTTACTTTATTTTCTTAATTTTATGAAACATGATAATATGGAGTGAAATGAAATGAAGATGATTAATTTGAGACATTAATCAACTGGGATGAAATTTAATGAAATGAGATGATATGGGATGAAATATAATCGCAGTAAAATGGTGGTCATTTACTGAGATTTTTTCAGTGGACTTTTTGGAGGAACCCGAGAAGTTACGTCCAGCAGCTTTGTTTCATTTTCCCACATTTGTGCACTTTAACAGATATTAAACAGTTAATAAACCACCATTATTACACATTTAAACCTGAAGAAACACTAAATAGACAAAATAAAACAAATCACACAACTTCACTCCTCGCGTTCCCCCCAAAAAGTCCCAATGTTTAATCTATCCTCAATTTGACCACAGACTATAAGCAATAAGAAAAGTTTTGACAATAAACAAACAATGCATGCGCGCAAAGAGTATGTAACACTACGTTTACATGCGCGTGTGTCAAATACATGGTATTGGTGTGTAATGTTTTTATTTTTATTGATTTGATATATTTTTAAGCGTAATTTAAAAAAATAAAGGGGTACAAAGTTTTTGCTTCGCGTATTAAATATATAGATATGTATGAAAATTAGTATGGAGATCAGTGAAAAGCGAAAATTTCATTGAATTAGTAAACACTAAACTATCAATCTTTCGTCGTTATATTGCATCTGTGTTCTACTGGTGGTGCAAATTTGGTAAAGCCCTACGCCGACGTTGGATTGGACTCGTTGCGAATGAAATTCACAATCGAAAATCAGACGTAGTGTGCGGTAGGCAGCGGCTTGGCTCTGCCCCTGGCATTGCTGAAGTCCATGGGCGACGGTAACCACTCACCATCAGGTGGGCCGTATGCCCGACTGCCTAAAAAGGCAATAAAAAAAAAAAAAAAGTTGTGTATTTCTTTGCATACGCAATTCAATATAAAACAAATTACCGACTCGGCGGTGCAGACCATTGCGCCGAGAGTCGTGGGTTTGAATCCCAGATCGAACATTCGTGTAATAAACAGGTTTGTTTGCTCTTTACCTGGGTGTTTATGTGTCTAATTTGGGTCCGATTGACTCGGCCTGACATATTAAAAAAAAATTAAATTGTGTAAATAAAGTACATAATTTGTGCAAATAAATATTTCCGTTAAAACAATGTTTGCGTTGACCTTTAAAACCGCAACAAAATTAAACGAATTAACATATGAACTTCGCTTAGTTAAATCGAAAAAAAAACGGAATAAATTATATTAAATAATATGGCCAATATCGCCGCCCCATTTAAAGTCAATCCTATTTTCTGTTTAAGATTTCGGTTTAACTAGCTAACTAGTTTTTTTAATCTTGTTACATTGGTAATATTCCTGTCTTCTCAATACTGGTGGTAGGACCTCTTGTGGGTCCGCGCGGGTAGGTACCACCGCCCTGCCTATTTCTGCCGTGAAGCAGTAATGCGTTTCGGTTTGAAGGGTTGGGCAGCCCTTGTAACTATACTGAGATCTTTAGAACTTATATCTCAAGGTGGGTGGCGCATTTACGTTGTAGATGTCCATGGGCTCCAGTAACCACTTAACACCAGATGGGCTGTGAGCTCGTCCACCCATCTAAGCAATAAAAAAAATAAAAAAAGTATAATAATTTAGGTAGATCGGAACCCGACCAGAATAATCTTGAATTGAAAACGCTACTTAACGAATATTGAGGGCATGTTAGCATATCCATCGTTATCATCACAGAGGTGAACACTCATCAAATGTCCAAATGATGTTCTTATTTGCCAACATACGACAAGTACTGTAAGAGTCACAAGATAAATGGTGAGCATGCCCCCTATATACATTCGTAAAACCGGAATCATCGTCGTAAGTAAAACTTGGGGACCATCCACGTCAGACCGTGGGGTCTTGATGATTTATCCGAATTTTGTCTTCGATACCCCCTCCAAATTTTAGAATGCCGCTTTCGTAGGATAACCATCGAAGCACCGTTGTCAGGCATGTGGATCTTCACGACGATCTAGGTCTTACATGTTTCAAGTATACTGAAGTCAGCGTCGGAATCTTGCTTCGGAACACCATAATCGCCATGATCGTGATTGCCGCTAACTACAACCTTGGGTCATACAGCAGCCAACCACCGCTGACCTCTGAACTGGACACTTCTAGAGCTAGCGCTTGTTTTTTGATCAAGAGGAAATCGCCGAACTTCCGCTCTCTACTGGGGATGGAGGGCGGGGCATGTCGGAGTCGAACTGACTAAAACCTCCTGTCGCACAAAAACCCACGTCCGAACCTCGCATGAGACAGAACTCATGAAAAGGCAAAGGGGGGAAAGTGAAGTGTTAAGTACGGAGCACATATCTCCCATCAACCTCCCCATCGGGACGCCGAACTGGCGGTCGTCTGCGCCGCGACCACCGGTCCTCTCAGTCGGCAGGCTATCGGACCACGCCTAGATGGCGCCGGCTAGAGTGGATTATCCTACGGAATACCCCGCTGCTAACGCTAGCAACACTGTAGCGCTGGTCACCGTACCTATCACTGGACGACGTGACACTTAGCTCATAACATCAGTCCACTAAGTTTCTCGCCGGACCTTCGTAGTAGGTGACTGTCTTTGAGCTGTTAAGTCATAAAGCGCTGGGGTTTTTTTTTGCGAATCAAATCCCTCCTGACTGAGCCCGTGCTCACTCATCCGACCTGGTGAAGCTAGAAAGGCTGCCGGGACAACAGCAATCCTTCCATCCGAGAAAATTACAGAGTTATTTGATAGCGCTTACGTGACTAAACACCACATATGAATTTCGTGTACATATATGTGTCATAATACTATCAATTTTTTTATCTATACTTAAGAATAAATGACGGAAGACTTTTTCTAAATATTGATTTGTTTTCGGCGAGAATAGGTAGGTAGCACGAAGTAAACTTGTCCCCTTTTCAATTTGTTTTATTTTGATTTACTTTAACAGTTTATAAAACACTAATAAAAATATACTAAACTATAACATATTGTTTAATCATGACTAGTATTACAAATAGAGTCGTAGTAGTATGTGTATACAAACTGAGTTTGCTTATGAATTTTCATTTATAAACAACTCAAACATTTGTTAAAGCGTACTTTGTGGTCTAATACTTAGTGATCTTTCACTCGTCCAACAGGTTCATGAAGTATAGCTTGTTATTGAAATCTAATATAAACTTAAACCTCGCGTCTCAAGGTTGGATGGATATACTGACAATAGTTCAATACCAGATGAATCGTGAGCTCGCGTTTCTATACCGCTAATACAATACAAACGTAAGGCTAGAATGTCGTCTAAATTATACAGGTCTGGAAAACTCGCCAACTGACGTAACAATACAGAATCGCAAAAAGTGACATTCTCTTGTTGGAGGTCAAGATTTCATTTAGGTCGCCGTGATAAGAGTAAGTTCGTTCAGTAAGTTTTCGGCAGGCAGCGGCTTGGCTCTGCCGCTAGTATTGCTGAAGTCCACGGGCGACGGTAACCACTCATCATCAGGTGGGGTTCGTCTGCCTACACGGGCAATAAAAAAATATTAAAAAAAAACTATAGTGGTCATATAACTGATACATACTTTTTTATAGCATATGATGATAGTAACCAATGATTATTTAATTTAATTGAGTGTTTTTTTTTCCTACCTAAGCTGATAGCCTTGAGAGGCTATTTCAGCGGAATCTTAACTAGTAGGTGAGCTCACGGGGCTCAAACCTGACGACGTTGCTAACACGAACCCTAGCAAGAGCCGTGCTTCGCAGAATCTACCACCGGATCGGAAACGCGACCCACTGAGAAAATCCGGCGAGAAACTTAGTAGGCTGTGTCTGAGGGTTAATTTACTCGTCGAGCCCTTCGTCGCAAGCGACGGGAATTGAGTGTACTCTAAATACGTATCCCACAAAAAAAATCTTTTAACAATCTGTTTCCGCATAACCTTTGCCAAATAACACAGTGCTCAGTATGCGTAACGAGCCTAAAAAGCTGTTCAAAGTTTTTGTCCTTCAGATATTAATATACATATAGACAATTATCCCTAAGGGCACTCCATAGTGCAAGATTTCGTATCTTCACTAAATTATGTTAAGGACTATAATAATCGCAATCCTAGTTATTTTGACTAGGAAAAGAGACACTCAAAGAAGATCAAAACGTAACGAAGTAAAGTCATGAATTCGTATGAACACAGAAACCACTAAAGAACGCTCGAATTCTTCTTCTTCTCCATCGCTCCCTCATTGCTGAGGATCGTGACTCCGTTTTATCTTTAATTACATTCGAGAATTTGGTTCGAAAATTCATAAGTCTGTCCCTGTTTATCGGGTGATGCTTGCTTAACGTATTTTTCACCGAGCGAACAAAAGAAAAAGCCATGATCGCATTGCCCTTTTTTACATAACATAAATCATGTTTGTTACTATGAGTTTACAAATACATACGAAACTGAATTAATTACAAGTGGTTTTATTATCGGACGTAAACCAAGTATTGCGCAAGTACTGTTTCAACGAATTTCGTCCAAATTAGGTCAGTAACAACGAACTGAGTATATTGATCTTTATACCTATTCAATAACACCTCGAGAATCATCAATAGCTCACTCTCGTACGATTTATTTTCAAATATTGAGTTTCAAATACAGTATTCTTTTAAAATATTTTTAAATTATAAATGAGACGCGTGTAGGAGATTAAAAGTGAGTACCGGTTTTTTTAATTGGCGTAAATGGGGTGCACGTGCACACGTTCCTACACGTGTTGCTATGAGGTGAAACGGATGAGACAGACCCTAGCCCTGAAAGCCAGACATTGAAGTTTCCAACGCATTTAACATCTATCTTACTTACTTATCAATCTGCTTCGTATTAGAAATAACCTCGGGCTCGCCAGATGAGTAACAATTGACAATTCTATTAGTTTTGTCTCGATGATGATGATAAAAATCTTCATTCAATTAAAATATGTTAATATTTATATGGAATGAAATGTACGAAATAGCTATCATTTCATTTTTGGTGTACAAAACTGTCAACCTAACCGTTATCGAATATTTGTCGAAGCCTATAGAAATCATAATGCGAATCCACCTTGAAACGGAGCCCCGTCGGGGCGTAGCTAGGATGGTCCCTAGAATAGCTCTTTAGGCTATCAGAGAAAAGGTAGGGTAAAAATCAGAGATCGAATCACCCTTGCTCCTTAAATCAAACAAAAAAACTAAGATAAATTGCGACGACGACCTATGTTGTAGGATTTGTGTTGAGCACAGGCGCTGGTATGTTTGGGGGACGCCAGTCTAGGCACTTTCAATGAACCTGTTTTTGTACCAATTCTATATTGACCGTGCGCTTACTATACGGCGCTAGGGCCCGATAGACACAGCCCACTGAGTTTCTCGCCGGGTCTTCTCAATGGGTCGCGATTCCGATCTGGTGGTAGATTCTGCGAAGCAGTGCTCTTGCTAGGGCTAGTGTTAGCAAATTTTCTAAGGTTGAGCCCGTGAAGCTCACCTACCCATCCGGGCGTAGCTGGAATAGCCTCGCAGGCTACCAGCCAATAGATAGGGAAAAAGGGCGCTAGGGTAATGATTGCACAGGGGCGCTACATAAGCAAGAGCCGCCTTTGCGCCGACCCAGGTGAATTAACAAAGCCCTACCAACAATCAGATTAATTACAACTGTAGGTAGTTTAAGCACGTTGCACTATAAATAGCCGGTATTTTTATCGCGTACACCCACAGTAATAAAACAGTTTTCTCGTAAAAATTTATAGCACAGGCCAATGTAGAAGTGAACGCCACAATCAATTGGTGTGAACTGGTACGAGCACGAGCGCAACGAGAGCCAATGCACTTGTTATGATACACATTCGTTTAAACCTATTTATGTGGTTCGTGTCACCGCAGTTACACGACTTGTGAAAACACAAACGAATCCCAATTAGATAGATACACTTGAGCCCAAAAACAGGATTTTTTTATTAATTTATCTAAAAAAGAAAAAAGTTAAATCAAATATGGATTTATATTCCATCTATTCAAATTTCTCAGCCATTATGTTTTTCCCTATGATGTGTGCTTTTATATGAAAATGCATTTTAAGTCTACAAAGTAATTTGTAATTAATTAATAGCTTTACATACTTAATACTTTTGTGTTAATTTTCCAATTTTATTTTAGGAAAGTAAGCTTATTCTTCGTGTTTTAGACATTAGAATGACTGAAAATTTCAAAGTAGAACACGTGCACCGAATCACTAAAAGATCGCGTCGAGCTCAGTACATAAACAAAATTGAACATTCTATGGGCCAATAAAGTAAGAACGCACTCAAATTCATTGAGTCTTGATCTTAATCCAATCGCGCACATAAAACTTTCACATCAATAAGAATTTGGTAAATAATCCTTCAAATGGGTGACGATTACTTATACGATTTTATTTATAGTATCGTTAGTCATGGTCACATAAATAACGCCATTAATCAATAGAATACCAATAGGTAGGGTGTAGGTGACGGGGCGTCGCCGCGATGCCTCGTTTCAGTCCTGGCGACTCAGATCAATGACCGTGATCCCTTACCATTGCTATAACCGCTTCCAGTGATTTGTGAACAAAATAATTAAAGCATAATTTGAATACACATACTTTTTTTTATTGAGGGATTACTGGTGGCCCGAAGGCCTTTCCAGTTTCACCAGGATAGGTGGGCGAGCAAAGGCTCAGCCAGGAGGAGTGGGATTTGCTAACAGTTGTCCGAGCGCCTCCAAAGGAGACCTAACAACTCAAGGACAGCTGCTTCGTGAATGAATCTACTACCGGATCGGAATCGCGACCCACTGAGAAGATCCGGCGAGAAACTCAGCGGGCTGATGTTTAGGTTAGGTTGTACGTCGAACTCTTTGCCGAGTTCGACGAGTACGGTTACCGGGGTCCCTAAGTCTGCTTCTAGTGTTGGAGCTTAAGGCGTCTAATGCAAGAGGTATTGGATCTGATTGATCCGTAAGGACGTGTTTAGGGCGTCGACGGTGACTGGTTCATGCGTAATCAGGACTCGGGAAGTAGTTAGCGGCGGCAACGATAAGGCGATTATCATGACGCATACCTTATCGAAGTACTGTTCCGACGCTGACTTCATGTGTTTTCCGCTAACCTGCAAAAGCGGGATTGTAGAGATTGGAGGGTGTATATGCGTGTGCGGGCCGCGTGAGCGAACACCACACTCGCGTAAGTTATGACGGGTCTCATACAAGTTTTGCCACGTCCTTACGGATCCATCAGATCCAATAACTCTTGCATTAGATACCTTCAGCTCTAACACCTGGAGCAGGCTGAGGAACCCCGGTAACCGTACTCGTCGAACTCGACAAAGAGGTCGACGTGCAACCTAACCCATGCATCAGCCCGCCGAGTTTCTCGCCGGATCTTCTCAGTGGGTCGCGATTCCGATCCGGTAGTAGATTCATTCGCGAAGCAATTGCTCTTGAGTTGTTAGGACTGCTTCGGAGGCGCTCGGGCAGTTGTTAGCAAATCCCACCCCTTCTGGCTGAGCTTTTGCTCGCCCACCTGTCCTGGTGAAGCTGGAAAGGCCCCCGGGCCACCAGTAATCTTTCAATCATAAAAAAAAAAAACAAGTTTTGTAAAGTGTCACCTTGTTCCGAAGGGACATTTTACTCCGCTTACATATCATGAGGTAAAGTCTATCGAGAATAAAGTACGATCGCGGACTGTTTTAATATGCGGATGGATGCATCCAATGTGACTCCCAGGTACTTGACCTTCCCTAGCCCAGGGAATAGATTGGCCGAAGAGGGTGATCGGGGGTGTAATACACATACTATTATTTAATGGGTTCTTAGCAGAATTATCACGTTTCATGAGTTCCAGATACTTTGGTGTTTTATGTTAGCTGATTTAGTTGAAGAATACACAGAATGGGCTGGCATCATTGGACCGTGGTCGTCTACTGCTGGATATAAGTCTCTTCTAAGCAACACCGCTGGGCCCGGCTTCGGCCTTCCTCGTCCATTTCTCACCGGCTACCCTTCACAGTTTTACTTATTGCTATAAGACAGACAAGCCACCTGTTAGTGATTGTCATCGCTCGTGGGCATCAGCAATACCAAAAACAGAGTCGAAATCTATATAATCTATATATAAAAATGAATTGCTGTTCGTTAGTCGTTTTGCGGCAGAAATAGACAGGACGGTGGTACCAACCCGGGCGGGCTTCTACACAGAACCCTACCACCAGTTAAATGACCAGTTATGATAACGGAACAATAAATCAGTCACCATGCTTTTGTTATTTCCTTTTTCTTCTATTTAATGTATTTTATATTCTTGCCTAAATTTTAATGTAAAGTTTTGAATAATTCAACACTCTCTCAACTCATTAATTCCTTCACGGCAGTATTTATCGGCTTGTAATAAAATTGATCGCATTAGGGATTACGGTTTTAAATACATTATCGTCAGACATACGAATGTAGTAGATATAAAATATTATAATATATATTTTTAAGAATTTATATTATATGACTGATCGTATTGTTAATTCTAAATTATTTCGGAATTTATACATATTTCACAATCACCAAGTTGAGTTGCGGCTTATTGAAAAGTCGAATGAGATTCGTCGAGTTCATTGAAGGCAATTTACTCTTTAAAATTTAATCTGCCGTATGCATTTCGGTTTGAAGGGTGGGGCAGCCGTTGTAACTATACTGAGACCTTAGAACTTATACCTCAAGGTGGGTGGCGCATTTATGTTGTAGATGTCTATGGGTTCCAGTAACCACTTAACATCAGGTGGGCTGTGAGCTCGTCCACCCATCTAAGCAATAAAAAAATTTTTTTATTTTTTTTATCAAAGAGTATTTTCTAGACTCACCTCCGAAATTTCCGAATACACAACTCCGTGCTCGTCCGTGTACGTTATGTTGATATTCGCTATCGTTTTGGACAAGCGCTCATCTGTCGGGCCGTAACGTACTGTCTCCAGTTCGCTCCCGGGCGTATGGCAATTCACCACCAGAACCATCCATCCCAGAGCCGCTAAACCAGACCACAATTCTTCCGCACGCATTTTCACAATTCACTCATACGATATTCGATATACAATAGATAACAAACACACGGAACGTGACGCAACACAGCTGTTAATTGTCTTTTAACATCTGTAGCGATTCGAGTGGCACACGTCGCGGCACAAACACGAACCTTAGATATGTAACGTTACACGATAAATCGACACGAGTTTATCGACAATCACTGCTATCGGTTAACGAAAACAGACTTATGGATTTACTAGGGCGATAACGATATCGCGCTATTTGGAGAAAGAAGTATGCGCACAACACTAGCTTCCTTTGAGGAACTCTCGTGCTAAGCAAACTCGATAGGTCTTTGATGTTCCACTTTTAAACTCTTCGATATCTTGATTTACCCACGTGGCGGCGGTAACGAAGCTATCGTCAAGATATCTTCGCGAACTTATACTGCATTGTTATCACGATGTGCTTGTAGTCGACCGCGGCCCCATAACCGGCAAGGAACTTCACAGCATCGGGCACCTGGAACAATGGAATTGTGACGTCAGTTATGCTTAGTAATACCTCGGTCACATACGCACCAGTCACTTTAGTTATATTCGCAAGTCCTATAATATTAAAAGGAGATAAGATTGTGCGAATCAACACAGCGTTAAGTAAACTTTATTTTCTGGGAAGCCGACAATTTATTTTTTTGTGTGAATCGTCTGGTAATTTCCTACTTTTTTTAATTATTAGTTCATTAAATGATTTATTGAGTGGCGAAGCTTCTGGCCCAATGTCACCAGGTAAACACTCGAACAAGAGTTGATGTTCTACTACTATCTCGCCTTTCTTATTAGATAATTTTTTTAATTATTTCTATTCGTTAATAATTATAATATAATTAAGTAATAAATTAATTAATTTTATTCATTTAAAATGTAACTAATAGATAAGACGCCCGGTGTGTTCATGTAGAGTGATGCATAGAGTTTCAAAGTTCAAATCTATCAGATATTATTTTTTGTACGTGCACGCGTATCTTACGTATGCTCATTAACGACTTCGATAATGAGAGAATAACGTTGTGTACCAAAAATAAAACCCGTAAAATCAATTTGCGCAATTTATGCAATTAAGTCGTGTTGGGAGATGGCACGAGTAGAAAGTACTGTCTTGTCAATTCCTGTCGCGAAGCCGAAATGCGTTTCGGCTTGAAGGGTTGTCCTTTTTTTTTGGTTAGGAGGAAATCGCCGGACTTCCGCCCTCCCCGGGGATGGAGGGCGAGGCATGTCGGAGTCGAACTGACTAAAACCTCCTGTCGCCCAACAACCCACGTCCGAACCTCACATGAGACAGAACTCATGAAAAGGCAAAGGGGGGAAAGTGAAGCGTTTAGTGCGGAGCACATCTCCCCCATCACCCTCCCCCTCGGGACGCCGGACCGGCGGTCGTCGGCACCACGTCCACCAGCCTGAAGGGTTGTCCTAAGCGAAGTGTAAAATACACGAAACTTCGAACTCTTATCTGAAGCGGCAATGCCTTTTTTATGTCCTTGCCGTAACCACTAGTTCAAGAGCTCGGCTGCCATCAAAGCTAATAAAGATAAATAAAAAGCAACATATTATCTTACCTCGCAAACATGCTAAGCTTAAAATATTATATGTACAATTTACACGTACATATAAGACGGTTCATACAGATGTACATACAATACACTGATCAACAAAAAAAATTTAAAAAGTACCAATGTATTTTTTTGTAACACAACACCACCGGTCGCAGTGATAACATTATTATGATAATTTAGTCTGTTGGATATGTTTGTTTTGTTTACATGGTAGTTTTAATTCAAACTTAAGATACAGTTCGATAGCACGGTCAATGAACCGATTCGTTGTAAAAATTCGATGAATCATAATAATCAAGAGCGCTAAAATTATGTTGTAACTGTTTATTGTAATCGAGTTTACGACTTTTCTAGTCTCCTCATTTTTGGAGTGTTTTCGTTCAACTTTTATTTTATTACAGATATGCGTTTAGTAGCTAAAGCTCACATCACAGCTTTACTACCGCCAAACACCTTGACGTATTTTCAGATATCTTCTTTATATACTTTGCGTTTTGATTATCACCGCCCTTTGAATAATGAAAACCGATGTTTGTAGAAGACACCAATTTTATTTTATTTTTGTTATTGATTAGACGGGTGGATGAACTCACAGCCTACCTAGTGTTGAGGGGTTACTGGAGCCCATAGACATACACAACGTAAAATGCGCCACCCACCTTGAGATACAAGTTCTAAGGTCTCAAGTATAGTAACGACGGCTGCCCCACCCTTCAAACCGAAACGCATTACTGCTTCACGGCAGAAATAGGCAGGGTGGTGGTACCCACCCGCGCGGACTCACAAGAGGTCCTACCACCAGTAAAAAAGTGTCTGGCAAAAGGAAGAGAGGCCGTCCCAGAACAACTTGGTGTCGCTCAGTAGAGCAGTAACTGGACGTCCTGGGCATGACGTGGGAGGAGGTAGAAAGGACAGCCCAAGACCGATGCAAAAGCCCTACACCCGAGAAGAGGGCAATAAAAAAGAAAGAAGAAGAAGAGATATATACATAACTAGCTGTACCCGTCCGCTTCGCTGGGCATTTAAAATTGACATTATTATTTCTCATCCCCACAAAGATTCTCATCATTAGCGCCCCCGCAACTGGCGTAGGGAGTCCAACACTCATATAAATACTAGCCTATCCATTAAGTACATGTATGTTCTTCAAGGGGCGGGATTTGCTAACAGCTGCCCGAGCGCCTCCAAAGGAGACCTAACAACTCAAGAGCATCTGCTTCGCGAATGAATCTACTACCGAATCGGATGATGTTGAAAAGTAGTTGAAGGTTACAGTGTGAATTTTTTTACTTATTGCTTAGATGGGTAGACGAGCTCACAGTCCATCTGGTGATAAGTGGTTACTGGAGCCCATAGACATCTACAACGCAAATGACGCCCCCACCTTGAGATATGAGTTCTAAGGTCTCAGTATAGTTACAACGGCTGCATCACCCTTCAAACCGAAACGCATTATTGCTTCACCGCAGAAATAAGCAGGGTGGTGGTACTTGCGGACTCACAAGAGGTGTACGTACCTACCACCAGTAGTTACGCAACTTATAATATTGCGGGTTTAATTTTTATTACATGACTAAATGACCCGGCAGACTAGACTTCGTAGTGCCTCAATTGATAAATAAAAGACCTAAACTTTTGGGGGACACATTAAAGGAAAAACAAGATTGTTATTTTTATTTAATTCCAAGCATTTTTATATTTATCTATCTTTTAAACCTTCTCTGGACTTTCACAAATAATTCACGACCAAACTTAGCCAAATCGGTCCAGCCGTTCTCGAGTTTTAGCGAGACTAACAAACAGCAATTCATTTTTATGTACCTATATATAAGATAGAAGATAGATTAATCACGATTAATCATTACGCTTGGTTCTAAAGTAGACGCAGAGTACTAAATATATAAATAAATAAAAGAAAATATCATGCATGAATGTTTTAACGAAGTTTAATAATTTCGCGTGTAGAGAAATATGTAATTGATAAAGTAATTGCGCACGAGGAAAGATGCAAATCGACCATTTCTGGTTATTACGGTTAGATCCTGACAATGTCACGTGCAGGTTTCCTTATTTGCACATACAACAAAAAAAATAACGACTCATTCGTAATTCTTCTATGATAATGTAACTATTGCTGTGTGCTTACGCTTTGCTGAGATAATGATTGCGAAAATTTAAAAAGTATGTATTTGCTCTTTGATAGAACTACATAGAGCGTATTGCGGTAAATCTTAAGGCTCTTTACGACCTTCGTAATTAAACCTTTTATTACGTAAGCCTTATAATTCTGACACGGTCTGACACAAATAATGAAACGACAATTAAGACGGTGACTTTATAGACTAGTATAGACCACAACTACTACTATTACTGCGCTGGCGCTATGACTCCGAAGTGGTTCTTGCCTTCCGACAATATACTTTGCCATTTATCCCGGCGCTGCGCAACACCTTACCAGTCCGACACTTGGAGCTCACATAAATTTCCTTCCACAGCGTCAGACCACCGGTACTTGGGCCTCCCTACAGGGCGGCGTCCCTCCTGTACACCTGTTTTACAGCCCGAGTATAGACCACAGACCAGACAAATTTAGAATTTTAGGACTTTTACTCCTTGGATGAACTTACACCCCCTTTGCTTGTCGAATGTAAAAAATTGAAAGAAATAGGTTTTTTTTTAAATGTATACATAGATCAAGGGTCGACAAACTGTCATAGTTGAAGAGCCAGTTATATCAAATCGACCTCACAATGCACTCAAAACAGGACAATAAAATATTGCTGATGATAAAATCCGCGGTAGTCAAAAATAACGTAAAACACACACAAACACAAACAAATGTTGTTACTATGTAACGTTAAAAGATAATTCTGCCTTAGCCTTAAGATACGAATAAAAAGTAGGTCGGTCAATAACTTATAGATAAAATTTTAAATGTAAACATATATACAAGCAAGTCGTAGAGCAGTACAATAGTAGTTTGTTTGTGGATCTTTTAGAAAGAAATGATTTAGTTTCTTCGAAAAGAATTCGTACCTAGTTTTAAAATAAACATAAAAAAGAACGTTTTTTTTTTGTTTTCTTGTTTACTTTTTTAGTTTTTCCATATTATTTTCAAAAACCAATACATACTTTATAAAGCACATGTAAGACGTTACGTTATCACACTACGATACTGTTTCTTATATTACTCGTGCTATTATTTGTCTTACTGTTCTTCAATATTTGCTTGCTAAATTACATATATATTGATATATCGTATATCGGAAGAAGGTATATTTTCCTGTTAATTTCCTTATAACAGGAAGTTCTGCGTTTATTCGAAGAAATAAAACTTATTAATGATTTTTTTCATACTCAATCGTCGATGGCCTAAGGGGCTATTCCAACTAGAACTCACGGGCTCAACCTGGGAGGAGTTGCTAACACTGACCCCAACAAGAGTAGTGCTGCCCTGAATCTATCACCGAATCGGAATCGGATTACCGATATTACCGTATTTAATCGTAAAATTAATCCTACCGAAGTCCATGAGGTTTATTATCATTGATTGTCAGTCGTTCCCATTTGATCATTATTATTTTATTACAGCACAATAGGGCTTATATTGGCAAGGTCCTTCCGCAAAGCAAGGTTGTAACCGTGACTGAGGGTGCCCTTCACACAGAACACGGGGTATTCGATTATAGTGTAGAAACACGCAGTTTTCATTATCGATACAAAAATTCGAGACTGTATATCGAATATAAAAACACAAATTGAGTGAATCGGTGGCGATTTAGTCAGAGCCCCTAACTACTGAGTTTTTTGGTTACATTCCTGCATCGGGCAAACTTTCGTGTATGAACAATTTTGTTTTCTCTTTGTCTAGGTGTTTATTATCTATATTTTTTTACATCTAAGCGTATATAAGTATGTATATCTGTCCCTAGTTCCTGTAAAATCCCATAGCACAGGGAATCCTGGTTTGGAGATGACCGGATGACCGGGATCCGGATGACTTGTCTCTAATCATTTATTTGTTACAGAATATTGGCAAAATTCATTCCGGCAAACGTTCATTCCACGTTCAACATCACCAAACTATGATCTTCTCTTGCGTTTCTAGAAACTACTATAACCGGTATCCGGGCGAATTCCATTACTTTTTATTGGTTAATTTTATTAATAAATTAAACGCCAAAGTTACAAGGTTCGATCGATCACGAACGTAATCTTTCAACGGGCATCAGTTTTTTTTATTTATTGCTTAGATGGGTGGACGAACTCACAGCCCACCTGGTGTTAAGTGGTTACTGGAGCCCATAGACATCCACAACGTAAATGCGCCACCCACCTTGAGATACAAGTTTTAAGGTCTCAACTATAGTAACGACGGCTGCGCCACCCTTCAAACCGAAACGCATTACTGCTTCACGGCAGAAATAAGCAGGGCGGTGGTACCCACCCGCGCGGACTCACTAGAGGTCCTACCACCAGTAAAACACAGTTGAAACACAAATACGAGATACGAACACCGAGAAATATAAATGTTGAAAGTCTTAACTAATATTTTAGGATTTGGAACAGGCATTGAATTATGGTCGATCAAAAATAAAGAAACCAAGGGAGTATAAAGCTTGTAGTAGAAGAAAAAAAAGACTCACTTTAATAATCAGTTTTTTAAGGTAACAATTTAAAACTATGTATTTATTTAAATACCTAAAGTAGAATTACAGTTCATATTATTTAAGACCATGATATGAATGTTGAGGCCGAGCGACCCGTTTCTATACTTTTGAAGCTGATTTAACTGGAAATACGAGCAAGGCGGCGAATTTTCTAGTTCCTCAAGTTTCAAACAAACATGACATCAACAATTTAAAATTGATATTTAAATGAAATAAATTTGGATGTTTTTTTTTTTTTTAAATAACTGGTATACATGGATGAGTAACCTCAATACTTGTTTCTGAGTAGGGCGATCACATCTGATTGTTAATCTACTGATAAAGCCGTGCGGATAACCAAATCCTCCATAGTGGTGGCAAGGAGTCTTGTAAGACCGCACGAGTATATAAAAATACCCTTTGTATTTCCGCCTCAAAACATTAATGCTTTCTGGCCTGAAGGATGGAGTAGCCGTTGTACTATAAAACTGAGACTGAGACCTCATGTCTCAAGGAGGGCTTTTTTATTTATTGCTTAGATGGGTGGACGAGCTCACGGCCCACCTGATGTTAAATGGTTACAGAAGCCCATAGACATCTACAACGAAAACCCGCCACACACCTTGAGATATAAGTTCTAATGTATCAGTTTTTAAAGTACAACGGCTGCTCCTTTAAACCGAAACGCATTACAGCTTCACGACAGAAATAGGCAGGGTGGTGGCACCTAACCGTGCGGACTCACAACACGTCCTACCGTTACCGGTAATTACGCAAGTTATAATTTTGCGTGTTTGGCGGTATTTACGCTGTTGATGTCCATGGCCTCCGATAACATTACATCGGCTGGACCGTGAGCTCGTTCGGCCCCATAGGCAATAAAAAAAGTTTCGATTACTGAAAAAAATTCTGCTTTGATATCATTCCTTTATCGCACGTGAAAATATCTTAGATACTTCAAAAACTTCAGTATAAAAAGCGTTACGCACATAGTTATATATATGTTATGAAGTTATTATGTAATTGTATTAATTATTAATATTTCGATTGATTTTTAAAGAGGCCGTCTCAAAAATATTCAAGGTCTGCACGACATTGACATTAACAGTGTGTAACATTCACAAACAACGCAGCATTTTCTTGTTTATTTTATTTACTAAACACTTTTTATTGAGGAAGCTTATTACGTAATTCGTGATTTTATGTTTGCGTTTGAAAATGTCCAAAAATCGATGAAATAATATTACAAAGTTTAAATTTGTCCGTAATAAATTAGAATTGAAGGATTGTAAATATGATTTTTGGATCGATTAAATAATTTGGGCGACATTTTTTTTAAATTCCAATTACCATACGGTATGCCTTATTCTGGATGGTCAACGTTTTTCAAGTATAACACAACAACGCAGCCAATTCTCAGATAAGGAATCACTATCAGCAGATCTAATAAGTTTATTTACGTTTTAAATCATACTACAACGGGAATGAAACCGCGTTAACCACTTCAGCTAAATCAATTTTGGTCAGTAATGTACCGTTTTGTGTTCACAATACTGATGACAGCTCTAAATATCCACGTGAATAAAATAGAAATTAAAGTACTTATTGCCAATTGCGTTAGTTTCAAACACCACAAAACGTGAAAACTTTTATAATTATACTAGCTGACCCGGCAGACTTCGTAGTGCCTCAATCGATAAATAAAAGACCTAAACTTTTGTTTAAGATAAACTTAAAACAAACAAAAGGAATCCGTCCGACGGGGGACACATCAAAGGAAAAACAAAATTGTTATTTTTATTTAATTCCGAATATTTTTATATTTATCTAACCTTTTAAACCTTCTCTGGACTTCAAAAAATAATTCAAGACCAAAATTAGCCAAATCGGTCAAGTCGTTTTCATGTTATGTCGTGACAACGGAAAACGGGTTTCATTTTTATATATATAGATTGATATCTTATGTAATCGTAAAACCTGTAATATTCACTCAAGAAAGTTTGTAGGTACGTTTATTTGGATTTATCCTAATGATGTTGGGCATTTTTTTTTATTGCTTAGATGGGTGGACGAGCTCACAGCCCACCTGGTGTTAAGTGGTTACTGGAGCCCATGGACATCTACAACGTAAATGCGCTACCCACCTTGAGATATAAGTTCTAAGATCTCAGTATAGTTACAACGACTGCCCCACCCTTCAAACCGAAACGCATTACTGCTTCACGGCAGAAATAGGCAGGGCGGTGGTACCTACCCGCGCGGACTCACAAGAGGTCCTACCACCAGTAAAAAAATATTTTTGCGACACTATGAAACAGTGGCGCTTTCCTCTTTTAAAGGCCATACAACCTCTATTAAAATACACCCTTATTAAAAAAAATTAAAAAAAGATAGACCGTTTATTCGTCTCCAGTTAATGTGGATCGACAAATATTTTAAAACGTTATTTTGCGTTACGTTACTGGTGACAAGGTATTTGGCTCGCACGGGTACCGCTAATCAATTCTAGTATGAACGATAAGTTTAATGTTTTTTAAAACCGGCCTCCTGTCCAACGTCAACCCTCCTTGGATAAATCCATTGCAACGTACCATAGCGAGAGTCTTTAAATGTTTTTTTCTTCTGCTATTTCTTTTACTTCATTCGTTTTTGGTTCTATAATCTTTATTTTATTATTTTCAAAGTTTACACTAAAATTTCCATTATAAAATACCAAAAGTCTAAAATAGCATTATTCAATCGGACTATGGGCGAGCACTACTACCTATGTATAAATTTTATCGATATCGATAAACAGCTGTCGACCACCATGACTAAACATGGGGGGAGTTAAATCAAAACATCGCGTGACTGGCCCACCTGGCTTGAACTTCGCCATTTGCACGAAGGCTGTGAACTTGGGATTTAATGGTGGTGCACGACATTGGACTTTAAGGTCATGGACTCAGGGCAAAAGCGCCGTTATTTATTTTCACATTAATGTCGAGGTTACAGCCTTTCTTTTGATATTATGATTGATTGCTGCTGCTATAAGAAAAGTGGTTTATGACATTTGGTATTTCTTCTGAAGAATTTCATTTGGCAATGTGCATAAGTTAATTAATTACCGAATATTTACATCCACGTATTATTCTGGTTAGTCGTCAAAGAACCGACCTCAGCCTCACCTAGCTTCTATTAAAAGTTCTTCTTAATAATTAAGAGTTCGTATTTTTCTACAGCATAGATGGGTAAGACTCACGGCCCACCAACCAACTAGAAATATGAATTCAAAGTCTCAATTGTTTTTTATAATGGCTGTCTCATTTTTAGAGCCTCAACCTCAATCTTATCTCGAAGACAACAAATGTCATTGAGCTATCTACTCAGGTTTTTACTACTATAGGAATTAATAAATATTACTTTATTGTCACATATTAATTTTTTACAACTAACTTAATATAATTTTCTAGGATTTACTACAAAGCTGTAACAGATAATAGACATAAAAGCTTTGATAATATGGTAACTGATGAAATTGGTGTTATAATGTAACGAGTCGTTTTAGACTAGATTCGACTAGATTAGAACGGATTCTAAAGGTAAAATAGGATATTTATATTATTATATTCAAAGATATATCAGTCTATACACAATAACTTGTTCTAAACCAGCCTTTCCCAAAGTGGGTGATAACGCCCCCTTGTGGGCGCTGGAGGACCCAAGGGTAGGTATGTAAGAGACCCAGAAAGAAATGAGGGCGTTTTCTAGAGGCCGGGGAGGCGATTTGTAATTTCATCTAGGAGGACTCTTAGACACCGACTGAGTTCTCGCTATAGTGGTTCTTAAGTAGGTGAATAAATGGGAAGATTAAAAAAAAAATTATTCTCAAACTGGGCAGTAGACAAAATAAGTTTGGGAGCCGTTGTTCTAAACCAAACAAAATCGATTTTTCCATAGTATCTTCCATTAGTCAGACGGAACGCCGGGCGGCTTCCTGTCCTCTGCCAGTTTTTACTGTTGACAATCACGAGACGAAATGGAGCGGCTCTTTAGTTAATTGAACACTTTTTGTTCGAACATTTTTACAAAACAATTTGTTCGATTCCGTGTTAAAAAAAAAAACCTCCAGGTTTTTTCTGACGTTAAGCAATACGATTTATGTTTTTCTATTCGTTAAAACTGAATCGACAGTTTTTAGGAATTGATTTTAATGGTAATAACTAACGACTTTCTCAGATTTCGCAGCAATATTAAGCGGGGTTTTAGAATATCTTATTCTTGCATTTTAAACATTATCCTTCTTACCTTCTCATGGAAGGCGTTTCAAACTTCTTCAGTTGTTTAGAATTTATAAATTATAACACTAAATATTATTACTACAATGTAATATAATTCTTCTAGAAATAACAAGTTTTTTACTTAAATTTTTACGCACCTCTGATTAGCATTTCCCAATTATACAAGGTAAATTTTGCATAATTATATAATTATAAGGAGTATAAAAAGCTAGCCTTTTTTATTGATTACACGGGTGAACGAGCTCACGGCACACCTGTTGTTAAGAAGTTAACGGAGCCCATAGACATTAACAAAGTTAATAAATATCGCCACCCATCTTAAGTTCTAATTCTAATAGTAAAATAGATCACCCGTCATTCACTCCAAAAAAATTTATTTCACCACAATAAGCCTTTATACATTATTTCTTAATATCAGAATAATTAGGTTAGTAGTAAATAATAAATGCCTACTGTCGTTTATTAATGACTAATGCTTCGTTTATGACTAATCACGCTCTCTTGAAATTACAAAGAATCTATCTTCCCTATAACTGTTTCATTTTGTTTACCATTTTATGACCATCCGATCCTCATTATGAGAACAATTTGAAATTGTTTTGATGACCTAATTAGTTGAAGAGGGAAACTTAATGAACACAAATCGGACAAACATTGTATTCATTCGAGTTACGAGATGAATATTTTCTGGTAAAACTAAACGCATGTGCACTTTTTCAGCTACAACTTAATCTATAATTCGACTTGCGAAAATGCTTGCAAGTTACATTTAACTTGCAAAGGAAGTATGTATTCCACAGTTGTATTGTTTAGACCGACCAAATAAAGGCAGCTCTAAACGGTCCCGTTAGCGAATGCACAAGAAGGGCCGCGGTACGCGAGGAATGGCGACGTCTGGTGAAGCGCACCACCAACCAAAGTGATGACCACGACCACTCTGCCAAGAGTGCATACGACTGAGAAGAAGAATTGTTTGTTATTAGTGTCATATTTAACATGGTCTTATAAAGTATCTTTCATTTACACACATTAATTAATTCCAAAACTAAATAACATGATAATGATGCCATGAAATTTTGAATACAGATCAAAATCGGAATACATTGCAAAACAGTCATTTTGAAATAGACTTAGGGCTAACGGCGCAGATATTTTGGAGTGCCCATTTTTGCATGTAGTTTGAAAAAAACGTCATAGAACATTCTCGGTTCCAAAGCACCGGATGAGTGGTACAAATAATGGCCTGTGAAAGTAGAACCATTTCTAATCTGGCTAGGCAGCGGCCCTCCAACAGTGGCTGCTGCTGACGTTAAATTTGACTAGGTCAGGGTTCAAGGCTCTGGTTTGGTTCAGTTTCGTCAGGTTTCGTGTAATAAAAATCCAACACGCAAAATTGGTAATTTACGTAATTATTGGTGGTAGGACCTCTTGTGAGTCCCCGCGGTACCACCACCCCGCCTATTTCTGCTGTGAAGCAGCAATGCGTTTCAGTTTAAAAGGTGGAGTAGCCGTTTTAATTATACTGAGACCTTAGATCTTATACCTCAAGGTGTACCCTCTTATACCACAAAACAAAAAAACAAAAAAAGAATCTACGATGCAATCTACATAGTTACAATTGAAACATGAATACAATTCTTGAACAATTCAAGCTAAATAAATAACTGATGTTAATACCCTGAAAAAAATCCTGCACAACCTAAATATGCTAAAAATTTGAGTACTTTTGTTACAAAACTCGCCAAAAGCGTCGACCTTGTCGATGTCGCGTTGTTACACTGCGGTCAGGGTTCGAATACCTGCTAGGTCACAATTCTTTAGACTATTGGCGATCGAGCATAAATAGTTTAAGCGCAACAACACAAAATATTTTTTATTAAGGCTACTTTTACTGTAGTCAAGGGGTTTTATTTATTTTTTAAGTAATTTTATGACCTGGTAACTAAGACCTTTAGGTCAAGTCTTATTTTAATTTCAATGAAACCTTTTTTATATGAAAAATGATATTATGAAATGAAAACGAAATGAAATGAGATGAGATGATATGAGTCGACTATTATCAAAGCCGGCAATCTGACTTTTGGACAATGATTGGTAAATCAGAAAAACGAATTATTGACTTTGTATTCCATTGGCAGTCACAAAACTCTTCTGAACGACATCTTAGATAAATAACAGGTTAAGTATTAACCTTTATTTAATGCAGGTTTTGAACCGTATTCTTTGAAGGAGACGATTATATTCAAATCAATCTGTATTGTCATATCAATAAAAAAATTTTGTCCAAATGCACAGATTGCCACCTTTGATAATAGACGACTTATATGAAATGAAATATAATCTCAGTAAAATTGTGGTCATTTACTGAGACTTTTTGGAGGAACCCGAGAAGTTACGTTCAGCGGATTTGTTTCATTTTCCCACATTTGTGCACTTTCACAGATACTAAACAGTTAATAAGCCACCTTACTTACTATGTAGTAGCACACCTAATCAGCACAACACGAAAAGCACTACTAACAAAAACCGAATACCTTATTCATAATATACATTTTTCGAATTAATCTCTTTGTTTCATTGTCATAAGTAATAAATAGCCATACGGCACTAAAGTTCATTATCACAGTCCCTGTGCAATCGCTCGATGCAGCCGTAAAATGAATCAGCGATGATAAAGGTGTGTTAATTCTAGAAGACGACAGGCAGACGACATTGAAATCGGATACAAAGGCCCGCGAACGTACGTGACCCCATATGATATCTTTTGTTTCACTATTAAAATAATGTATGAAACTTTTTTTGTTGTTTGTACAAGCTCGTGGATAAACGAGTTGTTTGCGATATACACTTTTAGTGGAACACGTTTGCTGAATATATATTAAATGATTTACTTAATTTAACTGATTTCCAATTAAAATAGGAATTTGCATATTTTTTATGTATGTACATAGATATGGGCGCGAGCCGCCATTATTGACAACAATTAACATGATTTATAGTTTAGATTATTCTATGTTATTATTTATTTGTTATTAGTAACATGAAACTGTTATTCTATCATATTTAATATTTAGTAGACAATGTTTTGATGTGAGAATGTTCAGAAGATGTTTAATGTTTAACGTATTGTTTGAAAACACAAATGACTGTTAAAATACAGAAATATTAATAAGCATAAATATTCAAAATAAATTATGTTATAATTAACATTAATACTTTAAATAAGTAGGTATTATAATTGTTTATGCAAATCGTGTTGTTGGCACCATCTATTCTCAGACTGGATAATAATATTGTTTGTTTATATTACTTATATACGTAATTTATGTGAAATAAATTCACGTCAGATTAATGTCAATTTTACTAAAATATTTATTTGGAATATTAAGCAACATTTCAAAAATTGTTGCGTAGTAATTCCATTTCTTTTTGTATAAAAGAAGTTGTATTTGCTAGAACCATCACAAATATGGTTATAAATAAATAATAAATAAAAAATTTGATAACAATCACGCCACGTTAACTGGTCCCGTGCTAAGTTCGTAAAGAACTTGTGTTACAGGTAGCAGATAACGGAAATAAATGTAAGATTTTTATTATACACGTACATATATTTAATTTTAATATTTAATATACATCCATAGCCGTGGAAAAAACATTTATATTTATCATACAAATATCTTCCCTTGGCGGGATTCGAACCCGCGACCCCTTTGTGTAGTGACCATGTCACTTACCACTACACCAGACAGCCGTTATGCAAGGTTTATTGTAAAATAATTAAATTAAATTTAACATGTTATGGTTAAGCCAATTTTCGGATTGCCAAATAGCAACACTGTTGGTGGGATTCAGTAGTGGGGGGACGTAACATAATAAAAAAGGCGGTAGTCTGAAAAAACGGGACCGAAAGCAGTGTATTCGGTAGTGAGCCGATGTCTAAAGATTGTACAAGTGGAGTTACAAATAAAGCAATACAGAATTAAGTAAACTACTGCAATCTGTGTATTATTTCCTGACTGTTGGAAGCGGAGTTCTACAGTTAATTGTGTATTTTCATTGTAATAGACCTTACTTGTGAAGAACCCTGGCGTATCGCCGGCATATTACTACTACTGCACTGACGCTATGACCCCGAAGTGCCATCTGACCCTCCGCGCCTTCATCTTCCCCAAAATATTTGGCTCACCAAAAAGCCTCTCCAGATCTTTGTTTTTCCGGACGCGCCAAGTACCGTCATGTCTCTGAACTGGTCCTAGTAACTTTCTTAGTACCTTTCGCTCAGTAACGACAAGTTTTGTCTCTTCTTTCTGTGCAAGCGTCCCTGCTTCGCATCCATGCAATATGACTATAGTTTTGTATACAGTCAAACCTGGGTAAGTGAGAACTGGATAAGTGAGAAAACTCTATTAGTGAGAGTAATAGCCAGGACCCGTCATTTTAAGCTCCCAAAACCTCTATTAGCGAGAAACAGAAACCTCTGTAAGAGAGAGTCGTTTTTCCCTCATGGACCTCCGTAAGTGAGACAGCTACTTAACTATACCTCTATAAGCGACAATCGAGCTTTATTTATTTATATTATTTAGGAGGAACAAATGAAAAAACAAATTACAAATTTAACATGTGCTATTTTATGACTCATTCTTAACTTTCGTGGAACGTCCTATCATTGTTTTTGTATTGTTTTCTCGTCAATATTGAATATTCTATTTCGTGGAACTAAATAACGTTGTTATTTTATCGTATGCTTTTTGAATGGACACGTGTGCTTGTGTACTGTCCTGTTTGTCGAACTTACTCAGTTTATCGTTGTTACCGGAAATGTATGTAATCCGTCATTGTATACAATTCCTAGGAAATGTATGTAATTCCTAAAATCGCACGGAAATGTGTGAAATAAATTATATTATACTTACACATTACACATTTCCTAGGAAATCTATACATTTCCTAAATAGCAATCGGAAATGTAAAACATTTAAGATATTGGTGGGTACGCGGGGACAGCGGGACGAGTCTTGCACTACGGTCAGTTGCCAACTTGCAATCCACTGGAACCGGCCAGGGATTTAAGAAGTGCCTTTGCAAGAAAAACTGTGCTACATCAAGATGTGTGTGTTTTAAAAATAAAGTATTATGTACTTCCAAATGCCATTCGAGCTTACCCTGCAAAAATAAATAGCTATATGGACTGACAAAGTATTATAATATAAAGATTTACTTTTATACTTTGACATTTATAATTACTTAATTATCAGACTGATTACTTGCCAAATGAAAATTTGATTTTATAAGAATAAATATAAGTTGATTTTGTGATACGTTAAAAGTTAATAGATAGTTGATTTTAGTAGTTTTAATTAGTAAGATAATATATTATTATTATTTTACGGTATGACTGTTACACGATTGTCTCAATAGTGTTATAATAAAAAAATATTATTAACAACGTGTTTTATTACAGAAAGCATTTACTTTATACATTTCCTAATACGATATTGGAATTATATACAATTCCGAGGAAATTTATACATTTCCTAGGATATCTATGCATTAAATAGTTTTTCAAACAATATTTTATACATTTCCTAAATAGTATCGGAATTGTACACATTTCCTAGGATTTGTATACAATTCCTTGATTTCATACATTTCCGGTAACATCGTTAATCAATTGCTAAGGAAAGTTCTGTTCTGCATTATGTCAAAACGGAAAATTAAAGTACTGTCATTAAGTAATAAACTTCAAATAGTTAATGCGTTTGAATCCGGAAAATCGCGAAATTAAGTTCAGAGGGTGCATTAAGGAGAAACTCGGGTTAGTGAGAAACCTCTATAAGCGAGAATAAGATTGTGCTCCCTTGAACTCTCGCTTATCCAGGTTTGACGTATATGAATCTTGGTTCGTCTGTTTAGTACCTAACTTCGAACCAGACGAGAGAACCAGATGTACAATACGCCGACATACACTATGCTATAATGTAATCGGACACAAATAACAAAACAGTGCATTAATTATTTTAGACTCTCTCTTCTTCAACCCCTGTGGACTCAATGCTGAGTGTAGGTCTCTTCATATGCACTCCGATATTTTCGGTCTCTTGCCTTTCGCATCCAGTCTTTACCACCTATTTTGACCAGGTCGTCGGTCTACCTCATTGGTTGTCTGCCCACGTTACGACGTACCTACCCTTCAAACCGAAACGCATTACTGCTTCACGGTAGAAATAGGCAGGATGGTGATATCTACCCGTGCGGACTCAAGGTGTCCTACCAACAGTGCCCTGCCGATTATCAGTGCAATAGCATATGTGGCATACCTACTTTAGACAATAAATAACGACAATTTTAAACGAGCACTGTCATACAGATATGACAGTGCACGTAGCCAGAGCTAATAGTAGTATTTTCATGTTTATTTTATTGTTCAATTATATTATACGAATGAGTAATCCACCAGCAGAATCAGGTCGTCGTTTCAGAATTACGAGCTAACCATAGTAGCTCGTAGATTATTTTGGCTCCGAATGACGTCACGTGTTATGACTAAGTTAATGTTAAGCATGCGCCACAACTTCGATACCATATTAACTGTCCGGTTCCGTATTATTCCGTGTGTGTTAACAACTTGATTTTTAGCTCGCTAGTTTGGCAACAGTCTAATATATTCTAAATGAGACAAGAAAAATATGGCACGGAACTATACAAACGCGGTTTATTTCAATATACTCGTTTTTAAAATGACAAGTGACTGTGGTACGTGGACCTTATAGAATTAGCTAACGCCTCGGGATTGTTAAACTATTTCGGTGCTCATACACACACACATAATGGTTCTGGACGCCCAGACCCAGATAGATTCAAATTCTCCAATATAGCAACGAGCCGGTTCGTAATGTGCCCTATTACCACTAAGTCCGCATATATCTTGAGAGTTTTAAGGATATGTCACATTTCGTGGAACTTATTCGTGTATATTTTTAGGGCTGAACAGAAAAACTGCTACAGAACTAGAAACTCGGAACTATTCTAACTTGAAACGAGTATGTAATTATTAGGTTACGAGTCCTTCGTCAGCTATTCAAACACAAAATAACCCAGTTTTTGTAGGCGTTTGCTCAATGAAATCTACCAACAAAGGCTCTATAACGTTTATCACAATTTCAGTAAAACAAAACAGTCGCTAGCACTCCAACTGCCCAGTCTACTGGGTATTGTATTACAGACAATGAACCAGTGTCTAGAAAGTAGAATTGCGAACGTAGTTTTTGTATTGAAACAATAGAATATCTCGTGGCACGGACTTGAATGTCGTGAAACAGTAATTTTATTGTTGTATACTCGTGTGCATTGCTGTACTAAAAAGTACTACTCAGACCAAAACGTTAACAAAACATCGTGATCTTCTGTCATTTATGCATAATAATAGTAATTATTGTATTTTTTTTATGTGACCAATCTGTGTCTGGCCTAAAGGATAAGACGCCCGGTGTATTAGTATCACGCGGTGCAATTGTGCCCGTGTTCGAATCTCGCAGAGAGCTAACAATTTTTCTAAAGAAACATGTACGTACTTAAAAAATGTTCGATTTAAATGAACGATTGTCTTCCATGGTGAAAGAATAATATTATGTAATAAAAATCAAGCCAAATTATAAATTTCGTAATTATTGGTGGTAGAACGTCTTGATTCCGAACATTGCACATAGAAATCACCACCCTACCTGTTTCAGTCCTGAAGAAGTAATGCGTTTCGGTTTAAGGGTGAGGCAGCCATTTTGTACTGTAAAACTGAGACTTTATAACTCATGTTTTTAAGGCGGGTGGCGGCATTTATGCTGTTGATGTTTATGGACCACGGTAACCACTTCTACAGGGCATTGGTAGAGATGAACTCCGCGATGTACCACACAGATCTGACTGAACTATCTCCCAGTGCCCTCTGAAACGAAGTATGACGAAAATCATCAGCATCTATCAGCAGTTTGGTGGTGCCTCTGAAATTGACGATATTGGTCATCACTAACCATGGTGGGACGTATTTTCGCCTGCTTTCGATGACAATTAAAAAAATATATTTTTTATTTTTCCTTCGATTATAATTTATTTTTTTTAGCATATTTCACCTAAGTCTCACGCGGTGACCCTCAACTCGGTGCAGGGTTGGCTCAATATTGAACGTCGTGTTTACAGTGGCTCATACTTTAACTCTGTCATAATAAACATAATACCTGGAAAGTGTCTGGCAAAAGGAAGAGAGGCCGTCCCAGAACAACTTGGTGTCGCTCAGTAGAGCAGTAACTGGACGTCCTGGGCATGACGTGGGAGGAGGTAGAAAGGACAGCCCAAGACCGATGCAAAAGCCCTACACCCGAGAAGAGGGCAATAAAAAAGAAGGAAGAAGAAGAGATATATACATAACTAGCTGTACCCGTCCGCTTCGCTGAGCATTTAAAATTGACATTATTATTTCTCATCCCCACAAAGATTCTCATCATTAACGCCCCCGCAACTGGCGTAGGGAGTCCAACACTCATATAAATACTAGCCTATCCATTAAGTACATGTATGTTCTACATGGATACCAAGTTTCAAGTCAATCGGATGCACGGTTCAGTAGTTATAACAGAACATCCGTAAAAACCACTGTAGATGTACATATTAGTATAGATTTATTACTGTTGGTTTCTATCTACGACTACGTGAACAGGGAGTGCATTCTATGTTTATTGGTGTCGTGTAGTGTATCTGAATGGATTGATCATAATCTCCTTCCAGATCACCACGGAATACCGCATTTTAATTACATAATATATTTAACTGCATTACTAGCGGAATATAATTAAAACTTTTACTGCAATTCCTAACTTCGTTAGATAAATAAGACAAAGGCGAGTTATTATTTATTGTCTTTTCTTATTTACTTAAGACATGAGAAACGTGATTCTATTTGTTATCTGTATTTGTTATTCCGATAAGCGTTATACTGCATAAAAATTGGATAGAAAGGTTTCGCTGCTATCATACGGAAGTAGAGCGTATGGTACAAATTTTTACCCATGGACATGGCCCACGAGTTTCTGGCCAGATTTTCTTAGTGGGGCGCGATTCCGATCTGGTGGCAGATTCTACGAAGCACTGCTCTTGCTAGGGCTAGTGTTAGCGAATACCTTCAAGTTGAGCCAGTGAGCTCAATAAATCTATGATTTTTCCCCATTAAAATAGGATTTCTAGACGAGCCAATTTGGATTAATAATTCTTCAAGTTCCGTGGTTCCATAATATTAAAATAAATTTATATTTTTCGGTATTTGAAAATCTAAATTTTAGTGTAATTTTCATAATAATATAGCGCAATTCAAAGAACCAAAAACGGGTGAACTGAACGAAACACTAACAGAAAAAATAGAAAAGTTTCTCCCCATGGAACCTCGCTTTGGATATACTACTGGAGATAAACAGCCTAAGGAGAGTTAACGTCAAACAGATAGACGTGAAGTCTTTGCCAAATCCGTATGCAGCATAATAAGAAGACATGCTTCCTCGACCTCACCTAATGTAGGGCAAGAAGGAGAAATAGAAGAAATTATAAATTTAATTATATACAATTGTATAACCATTTGAAAATACTGTGTCTTCAAAAGTTTCCGCAGCTGACAGGCAGCCTTCACTAAAGAAGATTAAGATAGGTTCGTTTTATAGATTTAAGGATGCACATTGTTTGAGATGGTTTTTCAAGATCTCTTAAAACTGATATCAATATTAAGCCTTCCTATTTAAACACGTTCCAAGGATATTTTTATGATAAAAATAAACAAGATGAAGTGTAAATTAGTCGCATTAGCAACATTTATTTATCACGAACAATCTTCTCCCTGCATTCCTTAAACGAGATTTTGAGTCTTTAACATCCTCAATCTTGTTTATTTGTTCATATTCTATAGTTACATTTTTGTCGGATTGAAATACGAGTATTTACGGCAAATGTAATTCATCTAGCTTTCGCAACAGTCATAACGTAGTCGTGTTCCATTTATATAATTTTCTCAAGAAATAACAACAATTATCAACAGTTTAACGATTATTTCATCACGACAATCCAATCGCATTCATCCATCTTGTTTACGTGCGAACTTTTGCATGTTGTTGATCGTCATGATTCGTTATTATGTACTAATTGTTGGTCATAATTAACTTTAGTGTATAATGAAATCGTCAGATTATTATTTTTAAGCTGTGGGTATATTTCTTTTATTAATTTAAAAAGGACCACTGATCAAATTTTTGCTATAAATATAATCCTGTTATTATGCAAATGTTGAATACTTACCGGAACCCATAGATATCGATAAAGTAAATTCCACCTTGAGAAATGCAGTTTAAGTCTTAGTTTTATTGTACAAAGTTTGCCCCACCCATCAAACTGCAATGCTTTAATGCTTCGCAGCAGATATAGAAAGGGTGGTGGTACTAACCTGTGCCGATCCAAAAGGCACCCCAACACAGTTAATTATTTTACCAGTAGGTACTTTTTATTTGCCAGCAAATTGCCTTGAATGTTTCGTCAAGTTTTTATCTCAGAATACTGTTAGGGACTGCACCTCAACCAGTTCAGCTATTATGGAAATTAAGGTTTACAAACGCACGAACAGAAAAAAGTCTGTTTATGATCATCTTCACTTATTGTATAGAAGATACAATATCCTTATTACTTTGAAAACTGGATTTTCAATACTTAATATAAATCAACACGCTGATGATTGGCGCATCAACATTGTGAGCAATGCACTAAGCAGATTTATTTACAGACTAGTTACACAACCACTCCCAGAATAATATCTCTGGCCGACTAATAAGATATGGTTTGTCAAATTAGTCGGTAAATCCCTCGAACCGGAACTCATTATTTTAACCAGTTGCTTTTTTTATTTTTATTTTCTTACCTAATAGCTGGTAGCTGGCGGATAGTCATTTCATATTTTCGCGGACGGGTAGGTGCGCTCGCGGGCTCAACCTGAGAGAATTTAGTCGTAGCAAGAGTAATCCTTCGCAGAATCTAACACCGGATCGCGACCTGCTGAGAAGATCCGGCGAGAAATTCAGTAGGCTTACTTGTTGCATTACTGGTACCAGTTTTAGAGTGAGTTTACCAGTGAAAATGTCGATTATGATGGCAAGGTGATAAAAATATGGTTTCTTTAATGTAATATAAAACATCAGTCTGGCCAATGCAATTTGAACCTTTTTGCTAGCATTTTTAAAGATATTTGCAAGCTATATTACTTCAGTGTGCTACGTAAGGCACCTAACTTACATGGCAATCAAAGGGTTAAATATTCCCGTATGAAATAATTACGTATTGCAAAAATCAAGATAAACATCTGATCGTTCATTAATAATATCTTAAGAATTATAAAGGTATACCTGTATAATAACGAGGTACGATTAGTGATGTAATCTTGTATTAATCATACACAATTGTTTGCAACCGTACAAAACAATACATTGTGTTTAGTTTAATGTTTGAATGTTTGTTTAACAAACACTTTCATTTGATACACCGCAGTGCCACAACATTAAAGCTCATTGCGTAAGTTTCAGCTGTATTTATTGGTCATCTTATGCTCGCTAAGTTTCTGTTCACATTAATGTTATTAAAAGCCTATTGTGGGTACTTGTAAACACAACATACCGTTACGTGTGTAAGAGTTTCAGGAAACTTAAAACTAGTACTTATTGCGTAAATCTTTAAGAAGCAAATGTTAAGTAAAGCATACGAAGCTTAGAGTCGTCGTGGCCTAAAGGATAAGACGTCCAGAGCATTCGTGTTGAAGCGTTGCAACGGTGTTCGAATCCCGCAGGCGGGTACTAATTTTTCTAATGAAATACGTACTCGACAAATGTTCACGAGTGACTTCCACGGTGAAGGAATAACATCGTGTAATAAAAATCAAACTCGCAAAATTATAATTTGCGTAATTACTGGTGGTAGGACCACTTGTGAGTCCACGCGGGTGGGTACCACCGCCCTGCCTATTTCTGCCGTGAAGCAGTAATGCGTTTCGGTTTGAAGGGTGGGGCAGCCGTTGTAACTGTACTGAGACTTTAGAACTTATATATCTCAAGGTGGGTGGCGCGTCTACGTTGTAGATGTCTATGGGCTCCAGTAACCACTTAACACCAGGTGGGCTGTGAGCTCGTCTACCGATCTAAGCAATAAATAAATAAAAAATAGTAGGGCTATAGGTGCGTACTACTACGTACTCCTACTGTCAGGACGGGCACCGGCGACGGCGAACCTTCGGCGCGCACTGTGCGGTACCGTGGGTTTCGTGGAGTCGGAGTGGTGGAGCTCGATGGGATTTGACCGGGTATCCGTAAATGGATTTCACAGCGTGAAAAAAAAAATTGCTATAGGTGCGTGCCAAAAATGAAATAAGTATGTACACGTGTATGTACTACGTCGCAATGTGAGCACTGGCGCCTGGTTCGAGACGTAAGATACTTGAAGTGTCAAACGCTTTGGGCTAACGACCACAACTATCCTACTCCTCAAACTACACCACAAGAAGGAACTCGGCTGAACGTAATGTCATTATTTGTGACGTCATTTGAGGCCAAAACAAATGACGACGTCACCATCGATAAGATACTATTAAAACAATTAACCACGTAATTGTGTTATGCTTTTGGGTTGCTGTGAGACAAATTTTAAATTATAAAATCTTATTTACTTATTTTACATATTGGTCTCTAATATTTCTCAAAAAATAATGATTATTGAAACGCTTTGATTATAACAATTATATTGAAATAAATATATTTTAGGGCGATTTTTTTTTACGTTAACAGGTCCCGTGGTAAGTTCGTAAAGAACTTGTGTTACAAGTACCAGATAACGGCAATAAATGTAAGATTTTTATTATACACATACATATATTTAATATACATCCATAACCCTGGAAAAGACATTTATATTTATCATACAAATATCTTTCCTTGGCGGGATTCGAATCCGCGACCCCCTTGTGTAGTGACTATGTCACTTACCACTACACCAGACGGCCATATAGGATTATTTAGAATGTTTATTAGTATGCCTGTTGTTTTACATTGCAGCAAGGTTATGTTGGCGACCAAACAGCAAAAGAGCCTCTTGAATATTGTTGAGTTTGTTTGTGCAACATAGATGTATTTGTTATCTTCAATAATATGCCCCCTAAAACATCACCTCAATGTTGGTTTTACCTCAATTTCATAGATGATTTCTAGGTAAGTGTTTTGTATTTTTTTTTTGTAACCTTGGCACAGAATGGTCTGGACATCGCAATAGTAATTGAAAACGACAACGTCAGGGCTGGCAGAGCAGCAACTCCGTCATCGTTCGTATTCGATGTAAACGGGTTTATTGTAGTAAAAGTCAATAACGCCTTTAAAACTATATTGATTCCACAGTAATTTACACTCATAGTCCTCAGCAATACGGCAAGCCGACAGTTTCGTTCCGAATCTTACTGGTGGTAGGACCTCTTCTGAGTCCGCACGGGTAGCTACCACCACCCTGCCTATTTCTGCCGTGAAGCAGTAATGCGTTTCGGTTTGAAAGGTGGGGCAGCCGTTGTAACTCTATACTTGAGACCTTAGAACTTATATCTCAGGTGGGTGGCGCATTTACGTTGTAGATGTCTATGGGCTCCAGTAACCACTTAACACCGGGTGGGGTGTGAGCTCGTCCAACCATATAAGCAATAAAAAAAATCTCCACTCTATCGACATACCGCTTTGTATACTGACGTCACCGTATTTACCTTGCATGTTTTAAAACTATACTCAACTTTTTAACACTGCACACAAAAAAAGTGTGTGTGTTTGTGTGTGCAAGTCACACACGGTAGAAGTGAAACTTATATAAGATATAGATATACTGACTATCCCACTACACAGGAGCATACATATGGACAATGTTTAGTAGACGATAGTGGGGATGCTACGAGGAGTCGCACAAAGAGGAGACCGAGAACGTCTAATGTGTTCTATCTCATTCTCTCGCCGGCTGAAACCTATACATTTATGTGTTTGTGTCTCTATGGACTTATTTTTTCGTTTCATCGAGTTTGAAATCACAACGATTCTGAAGAAGTTTCACTTCAAAAACAGAGGCTTAATAGTATCTTAGTGATTCTTTACGACAATTTTTTTTTATTGCTGAGATGAGTGGACGAGCTCACAGCCCACCTGGTGTTAAGTGGTTACTGGAGCCCATAGACATTCACAACGTAAATGCGTCACCCACCTTGAGATACAAGTTCTAAGGTCTCAAGTATAGTTACAACGACTGCCCCACCCTTCAAACCGAAACGCATTACTGCTTCACGGCAGAAATAGGCAGGGCGGTGTTACCCACCCGTGCGGACTCACAAGAGGTCCTACCACCAGTAATTACGCAAATTATAATTTTGCGGGTTTGATTTTTATTTCACGATGTTATTCCTTCATCGTGGAAGTCAATTGTGAATATTTGTTGAGTACGTATTTCATTAGAAAAATTGGTACCCGCCTGAGCTTCGAACACCGGTGCATCGCTCAACACGAATACATCGGACGTCTTATCCGTTAGGCCACGACGACTTATATTATATTCGTCCTGGTTTCGCATTCAACAAGCGAAACCAATGCCTCTTTTATTTATGTCGATCAACTCTTTCTACCGATTTCACATTGAACGTAAGCACAATTCGAATTTATCGTGACAACGTAATTTGTATTAGCATATATATACTTATATGCACATGTGTTCCCATTGTTTCCTCAATACAATCGTTGAAGGCAAGGCGAAATACGACGTCGAACGATAATCAAACAAATGTGGCAATGAATGTAACAGTTAAATTACATTCATTCCTTATGTCTTGTTTCATATACGGTCATTTACTTTAGTACGTGTTGCTTATTTTTTTACAAATATATACACCCCTATTTTTTAATTAGTACAAAAAATTTTACTGGGCTCTAAGTATCTTTAACTAATCATATTTGTGTAGTTAAAAAATAAAAAACACTAAGTCTCAAAACTGTCCACAAAAATACGTAATAATTGGTAAATGCTAAATAACTTAAAAAAAATCAATCAATTACCGATAGTAGGTACGTGCGGCAGGGTTTGGGTACCTACGGGGCGCTGCTCCATTGATAAATTCCGGGAAACTCAAGTCGAAGCCCGCCACCCCTTGTCCCTCTGCGCCCGCGCCGCGCCCCGACGCAACAATGACAAAAAACAGTGCTAAATTGTTAGCGGAAGTGTGCGCATGCTTTTTTTAAGTTTTCCCTGACGCGATGGCTTATCAGTTCACATCACGGGAGTATGTAGCTATGCTTCGTGCGTACTTTTTGAGTGGAGAAAACGCGAGTGCAGCTGTACGTACAGGGAAGAAGACACCCGAACGCTCGACAGCCAAATGTGCGAACCGTGGTAAATGCTTACTAGCGTTTACTTGATCACGGTTCCTTCCACGCACGGTCACATAGTCAAGAACGAGGAAGACCGGCGTTGTCACAAAATCTGTACGACGATGTACTAGCGTATTTTGAAGAGGATCTCCGGCGGAGTACAAATGACGCTGATCGACGGTTTAACATCAGCCAGTCCTGTGCCTGGAAGATTGTTAATAAGGCAGGATTACATCCATATCACTACAGGAAATCTCAAGAATTAACGCCCATGGACTTCTTTTTGTGGAGTGAAATTAAGAGAACGTGTGTACAGAAGCGAGCCAATTATGCTCGAATGATCAAAACAGCGCATAGTGGACGCTATTCGCGAAGTGAAAAGACAGAGAAGCGTACTTCTTTCGTTAAAAACAATTTAATGAAACGAGCCCGTCTGTGTATTGACAATAGTGGTGGACATTTCGAAGGACAATTGAAATACTTGTAAGTTTAGGAAATAATACCTATGTAAATAATTATTGCAAATAGCACCTGATTCTAACTTCATAAATATGCCAAAATTTCTTTTAGTACAGAATACCTTATTTTATTTTGATATTTGTTTATTGTTTTCTAATCACATACGTATTTAATTAATTGTAAAAAGGTAATTTTGCCGGTCCTAAGCCCGGATGAATATGAAGAAGAGGTTAGAATTTAGAAAATTAAATAAAGTACAATAGGTAACTACATCACATGTTCTTTTGTTTCATTTTATTGTCTAAGGCTACCTACGTCACAAGTGCGACAGTACGAATGCGAATGAGTAGGATGGAATACTATCAATGAAGTTCAATGAACTAATTAATGGATATGTCCATGATTTCAGTGAGATTTTTTAAAATAAACAAATGATAACAACTTTGCTATTTAAAGGTATTATGAGATTCCTCCGTCACATATATAATAATAATGTCTTCCCTAATATGTCCTTAAAATTTTTGTACTAGTTAAAAAATAACGGTATCGGAGAAACCGCATTATTAAGAACATCGTCAGACATCATAGGGGCGAATAGGGTGATCGAGCTAAGATAAATATTGAGTGCACCAATCACGTTTGTTGTCTTAGAACAATTTAGAAATCTTCTCTTGACGTTAGCAAACGAAAACGAATGACAGTTCTTAGAACGGAGGCATCGCTCTACAAGAAGGCTGGTTGGTAAGTGTGATGGCGTCTACGCGCCTCAATCAGCTAGGCTTTTTCGTAAAACGAAGTTAGCCAAGTTCCGACGGTACCGCAATCGTGCTGCCATCTCTCGGGAATCGTGCTGCGTTTCGTTTAGCTTCCAAACTAATGAGACAGGACGTTCAAATTTCCTTTTTGTTTGTTATAGTTCTATCTAATAGCTGGTTGCCAACACATGAAGCTGTAAGGCGAGCTTATAAGGTAAGTGCAAATTCTGTGAGAGTTTGCGAACACTTGCTGTAGCGAAACTAGTGCTTTACTAATTCTATGACCGGATCGGAATCGCTACCCGCTGAAAAGAAACTCAATAGTTTGCGTTACACGTCATCTCGGATCCTCCCGATCCACTAACGGTGCTTTTAGGTACTTCAAGCACCGGTCACCGTTCTCGTCGAACCCGTCGCTTGCGACGAAGGGCTCGACGAGTAAACTAACTCTCAGACACAGCCCACTGAGTTTCTCGCCGGATCTTCTCAGTGGGTCGCGTTTCCGATCCGGTGGTAGATTCTGCGAAGCACGGCTCTTGCTAGGGTTCGTGTTAGCAACATCGTCAGGTTTGAGCCCCGTCAGCTCACCTACTAAAGTTAGGGTTACGCTGACATAGCCGCTAGGGCTATCAGCTTAGGTAGCAAAAAAAAAAAAGAAAAGTTTGCGTCTATGGGGTTGTTCACAGTTTCTTTAAATTAAAACTTTATTCGGATTTTCGGTAATTTAACTTCGATAAAAGTACAGTACTTTTCTAATGACTATTACAAAAAAATTCACAATTACGAAAACTAACTACTACTAATTTTTAGTCAAACACTTTAAATTTTAAACCAACACCAATTATTTAAATTAAACAAATTTAAGTAAATAAGTTTAATCCGCGGATCACATTTTAATTAACTACTAAGTTTTTGTTAAACTTTGATTTAAATCACGATTGAATATTACGGGCACAATACGAAACTATACAGCAGTAACGATTTAAGAAATGATCTTAATTACATTGTCTTACAGTTGAAAATCTCAGGCGTTTGCAATATTTCGTGGTCAAGGACGCAATAAGATGTTTATTTTCAAAAACATAACCGCGAGTCTCATCTGTAAAATTATTTTAATTATGTCTGTAACTCTGGAACACCTCGGAATAATATAAATACTAATAAAAGCTAAATTACTTAAACGGTTCAAGACTAGTACGACTATTGTATATGGTGTGTTCGATAAAAGGTTATTAACGTGAAACAGGAAGATCCTTGGCGCTTGCTACAGGAAATAAACGAGCGGATTCTAAGCGAGACATTTGTAAGCGTACGTACTATTGCAATATAACATTAATATTAATACGTGAAGCAAAAACTTTGTATCCCTTTTTACGAAAATTGCGCGGACGGAGGAGTATGAAATTTTCCACACTTATAGAGAATACAGAGAAGAAGTGCACAATGCTAATATTTTTTTTAAATAATGCATAAAAGGTACATTAAATCAATAAAGAAAACATTACACACACTACATACCATGTAATTGACACACACACGCATGCATACTATTTATTGTCAAACTTTTGTTTTTGACGTCTGTGGTCAAATTGAGAATAGATTAAATATTGTTTGTATCATTATATTTATTAATATTTTTTTATAGTGTAGCTTTGGCGAAATTTGTGATTATAGAAGTATAAAATACAATCATAATAGTGTACAAACTTACAATTCCAATTAATTATAGTCGCATTTCGACTACTGCGGGACCTCTAGTAACATTAACATCATCAACAAATTACATGCACTCGTTAAAACTTCAATACGGAAACGGTGACGTCAAAGAAATGCTTGAGAATAATTTTCATATGATAATGTCCATACAAGTACATAATATTATCATTACGAAACTACCTTGAAAACTTACAATGACAGTATGACTCTTATTGAGTTTATTTTCGTATTGTTAATGTATCTTTGATAATATTTTAACGGCCGTCTGGTGTAGTGGTAAGTGACATGGTCACTACACAAGGGGTCGCGGGTTCGAATCCCGCCAAGGGAAGATATTTGTATGATAAATATAAATGTCTTTTCCAGGGTTATGGATGTATATTAAATATATGTATGTGTATAATAAAAATCTTACATTTATTTCTGTTATCTGGTACCTGTTACACAAGTTCTTTACGAACTCATCACGGGACCAGTCAACGTGGCGTGATTGTTAGTAAATATTTATTATTATTATTATTATAATATATGTCCGAGGCTTAAATTGTCAGTTTATCTGCTGAAGAGCTTTCCAACCTTTAAAATAAGAGATATTTTCCGACGGATGTATAGACAATAATTTTGAAAGCATTGTAACAGCGACTAGTAAAGAATAAATAAATTCAGAGATAGAACTCGGTTCGCTTAACATATTTATCTCGTGCTTTCGTAATATTTTATATTATTATATGAGAGCGTACATCACTATTATTATGGTGTATACAACATATATTTGCATGTAAATTTATAAAGGGTATAACTAGTTCGCGTTGTTGGTGGAATGGCGGGCGATCCGTATTACGTTTGTTACATTTACACATGTTACAATTACATGTTTGTTAATTTCAAGGTTATTTTATATTGCTTATTTATCTGTACACCAGCAGAGTAAAAGTGATAATATTTTTTATTGTTATAACGCAACAAAACATTAGAACCGGTTCTGTTTCGGTCGTCAAATCAGTTTTCACAACCGACTGCCAATTAGACAGATGTCAAGGACAGAAAGTTCGGCAAACGGTTTCATAGTAATTTTGAAGTAGGCAGGGGCTTTGCTGTACTCCTGGCATTGCTGATGTCCTTGAGCGACAGTAAACACTCAGGCTGGCCGTATGCTCGTCAGCCTACAAGGGTAATAAAAAGAAGGAAAAAAAACCACATTCTTGTTTCCGTACTTAGTAATGACTTTTTAGATAAAGGTCACAAAATATTCAATTAATAAAAACGCGTACCTAAAACGTGTTCGAGAATGACTTGAATTACGAACACAAAAACATCCTGTAATCAAAATAAAACTTGCTAAATTTGTGCTGTGTACATTAGCGTTATCTTTCGAGACGGAGCATTGAAATTTATTCTTATTTTGTATTTCTAAGTTTTTCAACTAACTCTGGACAGTAGTGCCATTTTATTGTAAAATTTGACGAAACCCAAATAACGCACGAAGAACAGGCGATTGAAATAATAAAAAACACCCTAACTTTTATAGTGAAGGTAGTTGATGTCTGTGTAATACCCGGGATCCTATAGTGAAGGTGTAGTATAGTGAAGGTGAATCGTAAAAATCTAGAAGTCTAGAAATATACTATAGTCAGTGTTTTATTACAATGTTTTCGTGCTCAATAGGTCATCATAGTAGTCTTAAAACAAGTTGCCTTTCTAATTTTGTCCAACTCATTGGTTTAAAATTAGATATATCTTATATAAATCGAATTAATTATCGCATTTTATGTAATCAACAGACAGAACAAAGACTTTTTCTCCATTATATAGAAAGTTTAACGTTGAACGTACTGTTTTATATTATAGTTTATATACTTTTTTTTTATGGTTGAAAAATTACTGGTGGCCCGAAGGCCTTTCCAGTTTCACCAGGACAGGTGGGCGAGCAAAGGCTCAGCCAGGAGGGTCGTTTATATACTGTGTTGATTTATTGAGTACTACAATGTTGCACCTTTAGAATTATAGAGACCCAACTCAAAAAATGTGTTTTTTTGGAAAACATCGAATAAAGTTTTCAAACCGAATAGACATAGAGGAAGGGGATAGAGTGAAAGAGACCCATGGATAAATAAGTCCCTTTATAAACTACTTTCGGTCATTTGATTAATAAGCGTCGCTGAAGAGGGCCGTTCTAGGTCCATTACTTAATTGAATATGCAATTTCGAAAAGGGCACATCTCTGAAAATGTAAAATGTTCAGGAAATGAAAAAAAAATGATTATTTTCTAAAACAGTGTAAAATTTCAAATATTAACTTTTTTGAGATATATTTTAGTGTTAATTAGCAATTGAATATTACTGGAATTATTATAAAATGGGTGTAGGTAAGCCTCAAAGCTACATGTATATGAAAAAACGTATTTGACAAAATATGCGACATGTGCCCTTTTCAAAATTGCATATTCAATTAAAGTCGAAATCTAAAAATTTCGAAATTGGTCTCTATAATTCTAAAGGTGCGATAAATAAAAAGATAAACGTGACGCATAGCTCTTAGTATCACGTAGCTACACTGTCAATATTCCAATACAATGGTAGATGCAAATCTGGGGTAATTCGCGTTCCAGGTATTATCTAGTTAGTTATCCCTCTCCCTCTCCCGGTGGCACCATTCAGTTTTACATTTTTTCTGTCCTGATTTTCATGTTTGATGTTTGTATAACCTAAACGAAGTCAATGTTGTACGGAACGCCTGTATCTATGCCACGGCTTTTAAATGCAAAGACTATTGTTACATACTTTTAATACTTTTATCTATAGTTTTTTTTGGGTCGCCTGACCCAAAAAACTTCACTGATAAACTCGTTATCCCGGAACAAGCCGCCTGCAGCTCGAAACAATTATTGATTAAAAACATTCTTTTAATTATTAAAGTGTATAGTTTTACATTTTATCTTGAAAACGAACAGCTTATTGACAGGTAAGCGATGAGCGCAAATCTAAAATAATAAAATTTTGTTTAATTACAATAAGTAACCGTCCTAAGTACTACTTTGTCAAGAAAGTACCGAGAAAATATCATTAATGCACGAAATGTCAGTTGATCACCCACATTTATTTTATCACCTACAAAGTATGCTCCATCAGAAACGATACACTTGCTCCAAACGAATAGTCTAATCATCTATCTGTCTGTCTTCTACCGAAAGAAAACGGATACCGCAAAGGTAATTTGAGTTTAGGAAAAGAAAGAAATTTGCTGGAACCATATTTTTTATTTATTGCTCTAAAGGGTGGACGAGCTCATGACCCATCTGGTGTTAAGTGGTTACCCAAACATCAGATATCCACCACGTCAATAATTCTACCAACGGCTCTACTAAGTTTCAGTTATTCCAGTACAACGGCTGCCCCGCCCTTCAAACCGAAACTCTTTACTGTTCCACGACAGAAATAGGCAGGGTGATGGTACCTACCCGTGCGTAGTCACAAGAGGTCCTACCACCATTAATTATGCAAATTGATGAACTGTTCGCTCACGCGGCTCGCACACACATTAACGCTCTCCAGGTCATACAATCTCGTTTCTGTAGGGTAGACGTCGGAGCACCGTGGTATGCGAGGAATGTAGATTTACACGACGACTTAAAGTTAGTACCGATACGTAAGTATCTTAAGGAAGCGTCAGAAAGCTACTTCGACAAAGCGGCGCGACACGAAAACCCTCTTATCGTGACCGTCGCTAATTACTAAGCCGACTGCAGGGGGGCACGTAAAGCCGCCGTCGCCCGAAACATGTCTTGTCGGATATCCCGGATTCACTCTCGGTGCTTTTAGGCACCGGTCAAGCACCGGTCACTATCCTCGTCGAACTCGTCGATTACGAAGAAGAGTTCGACGAGCGAACTAACCCATAGACACAGCCCACTGAGTTTCTCGCCGGATCTTCTCAGTGGGTCGCTATTCCGATCCGGTGGTAGATTCTGCGAATGGGCGAGTGGGCTAATGTTAGTGAATTCACCTACCCGCCCGGGCGTATATACTCATAAAATATTCAAATAAAATTTCCATAATCATTTGCTTTATTTGATTTTTTCATAATCCATTACCCAGAACAATTATTCATTCCATGCAATTACGACTCACGCATTTACCTAACGTTTATTTTATACGTGACAGTGAAAACTTAAATAAAATATACAAGTCTTATGAAATTCTAGTTTTTTTTCGGCCTTGCGGATGATTTTAAACATTTACATTAAACTTTTATTACACTTAAGCTATTCTAGAAAATTACACTAATGAAGGAGCCTTTGAAGGATATTACGATAAACAACTTTGCTCAAGGAACTACAGTTAAATGAATTCACACCTTAGTCTACTAATTTCATGTTGTTAGCAAGACGTTTAACGGAAAATTGAGGAAATGTTCAATGTAACATAACCATATTATAATAAAACTTATTTACACGCTGTTTATGTTATTAATTTCGTTAATCGATAAAACTGTTGAATAGGTCACGGTCGAGGATCTTATTTGATAACAGCCGATTTACGAAAATACAATAAGATAACGAGCTATCATTACTAATTAATTACCATACATTTCGACCCACCCGATCGTGTGAGTTGCTCTTGGGTACCTGCAGTACCATTTTTTTGGTTTACAGTCTTCTTAAAAAACCATCATTTTCTTCGGTTTTCGCGAATCCGTAAATCTTATTTAACATACTATCACGGCTTAGGGTTTTTATTTAATCATGTAGTTTTCGGCAACAGTTCCAAGACTCTGAATTGACTGACTTGAATTAATTTACGTGAAATTCCTAGTAAATTTTATACGAATTAGGTTATTGTTCCATATAGCAAACTTCGCCTAATTCAAATTTAAAAGTGCGACCTGATTTTTTTATTTTCTTAAACACCTTTTATGTTCTGTTCTATTCCGAAATGAGCACTTTGATCTTTCGTTTACAACATCACCTACATTCTCTATTTTCACTAACTCAAAAGTAATTCAGGTTTTTTATTATTATTTATTCGAAAATTTAAGGTAGGTCAATAAATTTGAGATGCTCCTTATACACAAACCTTATATAGACAAAATTAATGTATTTAATACACAAACTGAAATTAACATTTTTGTAATGTTGCTTAGCACAAACTTATGTATTCAACTTGGAATGTATACACATGTTGACGACATGCTTTTATGATTAATCCAAATGCATTTAAAACATGCCCCACATTCGGTGTGTCAAAATTATTATAATCATTACATTATTTCATACATTATTATGGTGAATTCGAGATGGAAATAATTCCGAGATGACTAGTAAAAATATTATATTTTCCTGATAATAATCTATAGCTCTGATAGAAGTTTTATGGTATACTTCACAACATCCGCATCGCCTTAACACGCCTATATGCCACCGCAGTTTACAACTAGAACTTCTAATTCCAACACCAAGCCTACTAAGCTTACTAGCACAAGCTACAGTGTTGTAGGCTGTTAATTCAGCGGTAGCCATCGTATAATAAAAGAAATCTGGCAAAACCATGCCCGAGATAAGCTTGTGTAATATACAAGTTCCGCACAACAACATTTGGATCGGGGCCTACCCAACAAAACACGATATTACTTTGAAAATATACCGTTACCCAAGACGACTGTTGTCAAACTTCGTCGAAAATAGCTGCAAAGTCGACAGAGATGACCGTTTACAAAGCAGCTATTGTCTATAACATACCTAACTCTGAAAACAATGACGATCTTCTTTGTTGCAAAAGTCTTTGGGGTGAAACCCAAATACTCTTTCAAGAAGTACCTAGCCGTAGATCGTTGGCAAGAAATGAAGAGAGACGAATTAAGCTTTGGTTTTTAAGCTTTTAAATCTTTTGTGGTTTGAAGTCGTTAATTTTATTATTACTAATATGGATGGACAAGTTCACGGCCCATCAGGTGTTAAGTGGTCACTGGAGCTCATAGATACCAACAAATTAAATACTGCCACCCACCTTGAAACAGGAGTTCTGAGTCTCATTTTTAATTACTATTTTTCCCTGCCTCTCCCCTAGTAGCCTAAGAGGCTATTCCAGGCTCTACCCGCGCAGGCTCACAAGACGCTTTATCAGCAGTGATTGTGTAAATTATATTTTTTACGGGTTTGATATTTATTAGGTACACGCTGTTCTTCACTTCATCTCACTGTGGAAGTCATACCTGAAATTTTTTTAAGTACGTATTCCATCAGAAGAATTGGTACCTGCCTGCGAGATTTGAACACCGGCACAGCCGCATCGCTATATACGAATGCATCGGTCGCCTTATCTCCGAGACCACGACAACTTCGTTCTATTAAACACGAAAATCTATCATCTTCATGGCGAATTTACGATTTGTTCTTTGTATTTTAAAATACCAATTGGGCTTTTGACCTTGGGATCCAATTAAATACGAAAATGCAAGCGAAAATTATTGAAAGGGGACAATAATAAAGAATACCATTTCGGACAAATGGCCCTAATAGTGAACTGGCCAACCACCCTTTGTTATTCGCTTTAAGTATTCAGATGATACGATAAATCAATCGATTGATAATTAATACGATGATATGATAAAGTTATCGAACAAAATGGAACCTACATACTTTAGTTTGTAAATAAACTATATTAAAAAACTTTGTGAATTTTCTTAAAAACTGCGAAGAAACTTTTTCCTCAACCTATTATTATGTTTTGTGCCCGTACAGGCCTATTTAAATGAACATCCACATTTGAATTTCTTTTTAGAAGCCTTCGTGCATTTATCTGAATCGCTACGACTTGCATTCACCAGGACATATTCCAAATCAAGTTAAGAATAATCAAAGGTCTTTGTCGAACAGAGGTTGGAAATACGGACAGACCCTGGTCGAGGTCTCTTGATGTTCATAGCGGTTAGCGTTTCCACGTGATCATGATCAAGTTTGACAAATCGAACGAGGTCGATGCATACAACAGCACGTACTCCTTTCAAAGTTATATAACATATTTAATAGACGAAGGAAGGATTTTTCGCACACTATCGAAATCTTTAAACGTACCTACCTAATCATTTGAATTTTGATTGCTTAAAAACTTGTTTTCGTTGATACTAAAATTATAAATATAGTTTTAAGTTAACTGTCTGAATTCACGAAAAATTCTGTTCGGTCGGACGATGTTATCTGATATATAATTGTGTTTTGCAATTGTAAACGATTTAAATATATGATGACGGAACTGAGGTTGTTTGTTGAAATATCTATGTTAAATTTTGGTTTGCACACGTGTAGAAGTCAAGGGTTACTTTTTTTTTTACGTTTTCTACTCTGGCCTTTTTTGGCTTTTTTTTAATGAATGGCTGAGTGGACGATTTTATGGTGCCCTGGTAATAAGTGAACACCACCGTCCAACATGGGGCCGACTGTATTATTTAGAGACTGATCCATACTTCAAATCGGAATGCATTACTTCACCACAGTATTCATTTATATTGCCCTTTTAGGCAGACAAGCATACGGCCCAACTGATGGTGAGTGGTTAGCGCCGCCCATGGACTTCAGCAATGCCAGGGACAGAACCAAGCCGCTGCCTAAAAAAGTTATAAACAGGTTGATGGTTCGTAGCTCTACGGGTTTACCGTGCATCTTTTCCCAAAATTTTCATAAACATTTGATCTGATGGTTGTCTGGGCTCCAGTATCCAATTAGAGTTATGTCCACACAATTAATTTTAGACTCTATAGAAAGCCTTATTGTGTTTAATTTACAGTATTACGCAATTATCCGAATCTTAATCGTGAAACTGTTACAAAACAGGCCCGATATCCGACCTAATAATGCACTCGGATCCCTCAAACTGGATACATCTCCAGCGAACCGACATCATGCGTTAAGACAAATCGAACTTTACGACTAACGAGATTCGGTTCAAATTTTAAACTCCGATAAAAATCTAAAATAAACCGACACGAAGCGAGTTGCATCATTTTAATGTAACTGGTTTATGTACATATAACGTTTGCGAGCTGTTATTTCAAGGATTCAGACGGAATTGGGTAATGGTTACATGCATGTATGTTTTTATGAATTTCTGTATTAATATTATAGTCTAACTTGTATTTGCATTTGTAATACTATCTAAATTTTTGCGTAGTAGTAGTAAAGATAATTCTACTGTATTTTTACAGTACATTTTCGCTACTTTTTTTTTATTGCTTAGATGGGTGGACGAGCTCACAGCCCACCTGGTGTTAAGTGGTTACTGGAGCCCATGGACATCTACAACGTAAATGCGCCACCCACCTTGAGATATAAGTTCTAAGGTCTCAGTATAGTTACAAAGGCTGCTCCACCCTTCAAACCGAAACGCATTACTGCTTCACGGCAGAAATAGGCAGGGTGGTGGTACCTACCCGCGCGGACTCACAAGAGGTCCTACCACCAGTAGACTATATTTTACCAGTACTTTATCTTAAAGATTTCGATTTCAAATATTTCGACCTTATTCCTTATGGTTCATGGTATTCAGGTTACTATGTCTATGAGTCCTGTTACCTACATAACAGTTTGGTACAATAAGCTCGTACTAGTATAAACTCGCCCACGAAATTAAAAAAAAATAGCTGTTCAAGGCCAAATTACTTTAGTACTACAGGAAAAAGGGAAACCCGTTTTTGTATTGTATCAGCTAGCCAAACTAACTCTTAACCTTCTCTTAACGATGACCGCTACAAGAGAGCTTTTTCCCCCTTATGTACCTACATATTCGCAGACAGCTAAAGAGGTGATTCCAGCTTTTCGTGGCTAGCGTGCCTTGTAGCTAGCTGTGCCGTGTAGCTAGCTACGAGAAAGCCTATTGATATCACAATTACGATACTTCCACGACTCATATTAAGAAAATATTAATTTCTCAAGCTTTATAGTATAAAGACTGTCAAATGACTAAGGTTTGTTGTAAACTAACTAATATAAATTTTATCATGTTAAAACTAAGACAATTTTTGGATTACCAAATAGCAGCACTGTCGGTGTGAGCAGTGGCAGTAGAGGGGACAAGACATCATAACAAAAGGCGGTAGTCTGAAAAAAACGGGAGAAATAGCGGTGTATTCTGTAGTAAGCACATATCTAAAGATTGTACAAGTGGAATTACAATACATCCGAAACGTGGACCTCCACGACGACATGGACCTAAATTCCATCAGTAAGTATGTACGTATAGTTGGCATCAGTGTGCCATTTCGAGAAAGCGGCACGACACGAGAACCCTCTCATCGTGGCCGCCGGTAACTACATTCCCGATCCTGCGGACCGAATGGTAAACAGTCGACGTCGCCCAAAACACGTCATTTCGGATCCTCCCGATCGGTGCTTTTAGATACCTCAAGCACCGGTCATCGTTCTCCGGTGGTAGATTTTGCGAAGCACGGCTCTTGCTAGGGCCAGTGTTAGCAACACTCTCGGTTTGAGCCCCGTGAGCTCATCTACTCGCTCGGTGAAACTAGAATAACCCCTAGAATAGATAGGGGGAAAAAACTCGAAAATTAATTAAGTACACACTCAGAATTAACGCATTTTCACGAAAACAACTATTCTAACGTAGACGTCACTTAATTAAGTTAATGAATAACATTTCCGATTCTCTTTGTTTAAATTAACATATATTTTTTTTTTCTATACACGATTCGAGACGGTTCTTTGTTTTGCTGTAAATTAATAACATATTTAAACGTGAAATAACTTTATTTTTTGTTTTATTTTACAATTTACAAATCATTTTGAATGTCTGTATCAGACGAACTACCAAACAGCCTACAATGTAGTTTACAATAGAAAATACACCATAATTATTTTAAAACTATTTTTTATATTGTTCCTTTGGTGATTTTTACTCATATAACGTTAGCATCATCATCACAATGGATAGAATACGGAATGAATATGTTAGAGGAAGTCTGAAAGTGGCACCTGTGACAGAGAAGCTGAGAAGTGCGCGTTTGAAATGGTATGGACATGTGATGAGACGAAATGAAAATGAGGTTGGTAAGAGAATGTTAACTATGAATATGGAAGGATATAGAGGAAGCGGTAGACCTAAGAAGAAATGGGTGGATTGCGTGAAAGACATCGGTAAGTAGGGAGTGAGCGAAGAAATGGTATTTGATAGAAGAGTGTGGAAGGAGAAAACATGTTGCACCGACCCCAGGCGACTGGGAGAAGGGCAGGATAATGATGATGATAACGGTAAACATTGTCTGTCGAAGGAAAATGATTTACATTGAGAATAGATACGTATAGATAGATATATTCGATCACAGAATATTTCAATTTAAAAGCACCATTACTTCTATCTGTTTACTACACGTTCCGTAGTTGTTATAATTTGACAAATAATTTCTTATTATACCACCAGATGTTAGAGGCTATGTTAAATATATACGATGCTATGAATATGTCCACTCACATGTAATAACATTGAAGGCTAAAAACGTAATAAACCCCGTTAAACACAAATAGACAATTAAAATGCGTTCCACAGTCCCACCATATGGTCACACTAACATGGCACCGAAGTTAATTTAACAAGATCCACGCGTCCCTTCTCCGCTCGATATAAAGCTCAAAGCTGTGTCTATTTATATCGCGACATTCAACAGATTAAGACCACAAGCATTGTCAATATCTATAATCATTACGTTATGTATATAAATCATATAGTGTATTCATATTATATGTAAGCGGTATATATCTATTTATTGAGTGTACGTATTTTATTTAATAATATATTGTTAGTAGTACACCTCAACATACCTATTTTTATACCCCACACCACAATGCCCATGCCTGCCGTGAAGCAGTAATGCGTTTCGGCTTGAAGGGTGGGGCAGCCGTTGTAACTATACTGAGACCTTAGAACTCATATCTCAAGGTTGGTGGCGGCATTTACGTTGCAACCATTAAATTCGTATAACTAGAAAAGAGAAAGACAGCTTTTTTTTTAAATATAATATTACATATTTTAATTTAATTAATATTTTTTAAATTAATAATTTGCGTAATGAGAGAGAGAGATAATATATTTTATTGCACACTAAAACAATAGGCGGTCTTATCGCTAAAAGCGAACAAAAACTCTGGAAGAGATAAAGATACAGCAGGTTTTTTTTCTTTTATTTTTATTGCTTAGATGGGTGGACGAGCTCACGGCCCACCTGATGTTAAGTGGCTACCGGAGCCCGTAGACATCTAGAACGTAAATGCGCCCCCCACCTTGAGATATAAGTTCTAAGGTTTCGAGTATAATTACAACGGATGCCCAGCCCTTCAAACCGAAACGCGTTACTGCTTCACGGTAGAAATAGGCAGGGTGGTGGTACCTACCCTTGCGGACTCACAAGACGTCCTACCATCAGTAGTTAATCTATTTTATTATTACATTATCCAGACCAGTATCAAAGAATGACAATATATGCGGTACGCAGCGGCTAGGCTCTGCCCCTGGCTTTGCTGAAGTCCATGGGCGAAGGTAACCACTCACCATCATGTGGGCCGTATGCTCATCTGCCTACACGGGCAATAAAATATATAAAAAAACAGTAAATAAAGATGAAATTAACTGTTAGTTCGGTTTACTATTTGACCGCTTTTTTTTTGTTTTCATACAATAATTATGATTGACTATAGATCGCCAAACTGTTACAGCAGTTGTTCAGGATATTGATGATCTCTCTTAAAATAAGTTTGTTGATTTTGTTTTCGATGCTCATCCGTTACCACCCACGCTCAGCAGAGTACAGAGCAACCAACGCAACCCGAGGCCATTCAGTTTCCGTATAGCTATATTCGTCAGCACCGCAGGAAGTCTTTCTTAATCAGACACGAAGCGAGACTGAACGAAACCTTTTCCCTGTGCCAACACTTCCTGTTTAGCGTCTAATTTGTTATTAAACAATTCATTCAACTTAATTTATAATCCGGATTTAGTTACGTACATAAATTTATTGACTTCACAGCCCTAATTAAATGAGAAGGTACAATCAAGTACGATGTACTGTTTACAAACTTTTATCGTAACAATAAATTAAAACACGTAGGTTTTATATCCTTAGTAGGGTGACGACCAAGGAATTCTTTTGTCTCGATCTGTTATTTGTATTTAAACGTTGCGTTGGCGATTAAAAGTCTGTTCAACTATATGATATTGATATAAATAAACTAGCTGTACTCATCCGTCCGCTTCGTTGGGCATTTAAAATTAACATTATTATTTCTCACACCCACAAAGATTCTCATCATTAACGACCCCGTAACTGCTGTAGGGTGTCCAACACTCATATAAATATTAGCCTATCCATTAAGTACATGTATTTTCTACATGGATACCAAGTTTCAAGTCAATCGGATACATGGTTCAGTAGTTATAACGGCACATCCGTAAAAAACACTGTAGATTTATATATTACTATAGATTACTACTAGTATAAACGCAAATGACAGTAACGAACCCGTAGGATAAATTCGATAGATTCTAATTTTAACTAGAGGTCCCGCAGTAGTCGAAATTCGACTATAATTAATTGAAATTGTAAGTTTGTATACTATTATGATTGTATTTTATACTTCTTTATTCACAAATTTCGCCAAGACTACGCTATAAAAAATATTAACAAAGACAAACAATATTTGATCTATTCTCAATAGATAGTACGCAAGCGTGTGTGCGTCAAATACATGGTATGTAGTGTGTGTAATGTTTTCTTTATTGATTTAATGTATCTTTTATGCATTATTTTCAAAAAATATTAGTATTGTGCACTTCTTCTCTATATTCTCTACAAGTGTGGAAAATTTCATACTCTGCCGTCCGCGCAATTTTCGTAAAAAGGGATACAAAGTTTTTGCTTCACGTATTAATATATAGATACTAACGCAACAAAACTATGTTATCAAAACAGAATTTCTATGAAGTACATTTTATTTTTAAATAAATGCCGCCGCGTTTTGCGTTCGTGTAAGAAATCGTTGACCCGTCTCACGATAAAACTTTACGCTTGCAACAAACCCGACGTACTATGACGCGTATCGACAGCCTATACTTCTTTAACTGAAGTATTTCACATGTGGTTTCCATTGCATACACATCTGATAGCATTTAACGAAAACCACACAAGTGTCGAACATCAGACAATTTCCAAAACAAGAGCACATCACATTACACTGCCGTGGGAGGCTCGTATCGAAATTTTAAATGTAAATATGTAATAAATATATATATCAAATTCATGATCAATTAAAATGACGAAAATATCTAAAGGTCACTGCGGTCGATTATGACAAATTATGAAATGAGATTTGGAAATAAATAAAAAATAAAAGCAACGTTTATCTAAACTTTGACAACAACACGAATTGAACTTTCGTGTTAGTAAGTAAGACGACAGTGGTAGATTCTGCGAAGCACGGCTCTTGCTAGGGTTCTTGTTAGAAACGTCGTCAGGTTTGAACCCCGTGAGCTCACCTACTAGTTAAGGTTACGCTGATATAGTCTCTCTAGACCAGCCTTTCCCAAAGTGGGCGACAACGCCCCCTTGTGGGCGCTACAGGCCTAAAGGGGGGCGATAAGAGACCCGGAAAATAAATGGGGGCGTTGTGTAGGAGGCTTGAAAGGCGATTTGTAATTTCATCTAGGAGGATTCTTAGACACCGGCTGAGTTCTCGCTATAGTGGTTTTTAAGAAAGCGAAAAAATGGGGGCGCTGAAAAATAATTTATTCTCAAAGTAGGCAGTAGACAAAATAAATTTGAGAACCCCTGCTCTAAGCTGTTTAATTGAAGCTTCAAATGCGTCGTATTCTGTCCTCTAGTACAAATGCAAGTAACGTCTGCAGTGTCAATCAAATAATGTAATTTGGAATCCTGACGAGTGCAGGCTCACGTATCGCGACTCACGTGTCTGTCGTCACCGAACATCCAATTACGAACACATATTGGATTCAGAATTAGAGACTAGACGACTTACTTATGAGCACATGTGATTTGATAAATAATCCTTTTCTGTCTTTGTGTGCATGCGTGCGTGCGTGCGCGTGTGTGAGTCTGTGTGAGCGAGAGAGATTATATATATATATTTTAGGGTTATCTATAGTATGATAAACGGTAAAAGACCTCGTGGACGAAGCCCCATGCGCTGGACTGATCCAAGTGAAAAACCTTACCAAAACTTCATTTAACGAGTGCGTGTGCCAAACCTCAGTTCGCAAACTATGGAGAACAACTGTCAAAGCTATATTGTACAAGAATTCCACACGACCACGACCGCTCTGCCAAGAGTAACAGACTATGATGATGATGTTTGATAGTATGATGCTTTTCATCAACAATGTTCTAATTAACTTTAAAAACTTTTTTTTTTGCTATGTTAAGGCAAATAATTGAAAAATACAGTATTTGTTTGTTCGGTGAAAAACTATTGAGGCGATTTCGATGAACGTCTTATTCTTTTGAATGTTTTTTGTTCAACATGCCAGTCGGAAAGCAAAAAAAAAAAACGATGTAATTACACTACACGGATAAAATCAATCTAAATCTTCAGGGTCAGTAACTATGGTTGAATTTCGATTATTTTATGAACACTAGTATAGTATAGTAATTAACGTAACTCACTTGACGAGAGGCGGTACGCAATTTTTTTTTTTTTTTTTTTCGAGTATAACCATTACTAACTTATGAATATAGTATTTACTTGAAACATAACGTAATTAGAACCGTGGGATACGCGCAATTCATTCATAAACCGATACACCATTGTGAGCACATTCTTAACAGATAAATTGTGTTTGTATTTAACAATTCTCTCATTTAAATTAGAACTTGCATACGTCAAATTTTGAAGGCATGAAAATGATGTTTCTAAGAGTGTAAAGTTTTCTGTGACAGGTTGTTTTGATGCCGACGCGTACTATTTTTATGGGTTGTAGTCTAAGACCTGTTATGTTATCAATTATCTCGATTGGTGTTTTTTACCAGCTCTCGAGACGCGGCACTGTATTTTTCTCATGTTCTCATTTTTTTAATACGAAAACACAGCAAAAAGTTTAAAATCTTTGTCTATTTATATTCACATCACACACCTGTACTTATTTTGTATCATAAATAACGTCATTTGTTTAGTGTTTATCTTCGTCTCGAATGCGTTGGTAATAATAATATACAAATGGTAAGTAAATTCTCGACCTTAAATCATCCGTTTAGTCAGATTTAAATTGAAGCTTCAAGCCACATGTATCGTGACTACAAGAGGATTTAAAAAGTACAACTATGTAACGTCTGTGCTACCAGAAATATTATCTTATCTATGGTTATTGTATCCGCCATATAAATTCAGACGTCGCGTATACTTTGTTTCATGATTACGAAAGACTAAGGTTTATATGTCAATTATATTTATTGACATTTAAGTTTGGTTGCACATTGAAAGAACTGACGGTATCTTGAAGTCTGTTTGTGTGCTTGAGTTGAGTTTTCATCTTCACGACTAGAGAGGTGTTATCAAATATGAAATGAATAGAATTATCGCTTTTTTTTTTCCTACCTAAGCTGATTGACCATTACAGCGCAACCTTAACAAGTAGGTGAGCTCACGGGGTTCGAACCTGACGACGTTGTTAACACGAACCCTAGCAAAAGCAGTGCTTTGCAGAATCTACTACCGGATCGGAAACGCGACCCACTGAGAAGATCTGACGAGAAACTCAGTGGGCTACTAATTATCACGACACATTTACACGTTAGTCATGGTAAAATCAGTTAATGTTTCAACAAACTCTTTTACTGTATTCACTGCAGGGATTACTTAAATTACGTTTAAAATAAAATATGCATTTCAATCCCGCGGAACCTATTCAAACATGTTATTTGAATGTGAAATGCTGTAGTTTATTGGCGAGCCGGTGGAGAACTGGTATAGGCTGTAAGCAGAATGTATGCAGAAGTGTACGTGACCACATACACGTTTGATTTATACAGTTACTCCTCGATTTCAATAATTATTCATCACTAACGACAGCTGTGAGGGCATATAGGAGAAACCTAACTTGCCCGAGTGTGTAAAGCCTTGTTCGGACTAGGCGAATATTTTAGTCGAGTACCGAGTAATTTAGTGGCTAAGCTACTCGCTACTCGCCCGAAAAAATAGAACAAAATGGACTAACTTGACTAAATTATTTACTAACCTACTCGACTAAATTTTTGGTGCTCAGACACATTTAGCTACTAAATTACTCGGTACTCGACTAAAATACTCGCCTAGTCCGAACAAGGCTTTAGTGTTGTTTGTCACGACGTGTATGTACGTATTTTATTTCGTTTGAATCTGATAACATTATAGGATTTATGCCAACACTTTATCAGTTCGAAGGCAAATACAAATAATATTTGGTGCGGAAATTGATTTCACTCTTGAAACACGTTTTTTTTTTCAAAGAAATGTTTTGACAAGCTTTTCGCAGAGTTGATAAGTAAAAACGTAATAACGAATCTAGCAAATTGCAAAAAAACATTGAGCAGATTATGAGGAACGACGCGGCAATTATCTTTTTTTTTTTCCTCGACAATATGGAAATGACCTTCAAATTATCGGTGACTGCGATGGCTTGAAAATATTTTGTACAATTTACATTACGAATTCACGAATTCATTATCTTAATCGAAAGGGACAAACAGAAAAAGGCATGCATGACGTACATAGTTACATTACAGAATAATTTTCATTTTATTCTTTTATGGAATTCATCTTAAGTTATATTTTATATACTTAAATCTAGTATCTAGGTACTATAATGATAAATGGAAAAAAATTGTTGGATATTAGTGACTTAATCACGCAAAAATGATTAATGGATTAGAGAGAATCTTCTCAAAAATTCAAGTCACTGTTTTAAAAAACCACAGTGTACTTACTGTTTCGAAATTTTACGTAAAATGGATCTACAAATCGACTATTATAGTAGTTTATGGATCGGAGAGTGACGTAAGTAAATCAAGAGTAAATGTAATATTTCACATCCTTTCTAAACAAAATATGTTCACGATTGACTTCCACGGTGAAGGAATAACAACGTGTAATAAAAATCAAATCCGTAAAATTATAATTTGCGTAATTACTGGTGATAGGACCTCTTGTGAGTCCGCACGGGTAGGTAGGTACTACCGCCCTTCCTATTTCTGCCGTGAAGCAGTAATGCGTTTCGGTTTGAAGGGTGAAGCAGCCATTGTAACTATACTGAGACCTTAGAACTCATCTCAAGGTGGGTGGCGGCATTTACGTTTTAGATGTCTATGGACTCCGGTAACCACTTAACACCAGGTGGGCTGTGAGCTCGTCGACCTATCTATTCAATAAAAATAAAAATACAAGTAAAGTAGCTTTTCCTCCAAAAAATATTTTATTGAGATAGACATTGTATGTATATAAAATAAATCTGCGGAATTGTACATTATTAGGTATAATAAATACATTAAGCACACAAAATTGGAATATCATATAATTTTTTTATTTTATTTTTTAACATTTTTATGTTTAATTTATTTTTATCCTTATACCTTTTTCTGTGTGCAAAAACACGTATAAACTTGAAATAAACAATTAATTCACTAAATTAAAACGACCATATTTAATCGACAAAAGTTTTTCTATTTTTATTTATTATCGAAACTTGCAAGGTTAACTACATTTGAATATTTAGAAACTGCATTTAAAATGATCGAATGATTTTAATGTATGTTTTCATCGCCTCGCTGATCTATGTGTCAGTGACCCTGGCTACTTTACTACGGGGCCCGTTCCCGATCGGAATCAATACCTTTAGTCAAAGGTTTCTGAGGAGTTCGAGTGTGGGTATGTTCTTGTCGCGTGTGTTACCAGTAGTTAGCTATTTTATAGCACAGAGTAAATTTTAGCTTGGGCCTATTGAGTACGACACGACTATTAAAAAATTATGAAGCTCATTTTTATTCGGTGTATATAGCACGCGAGATAATGCTTACTTGTTACGGGTTGCAAACTAAATGTTTTTTTGGTGTATTGGTAATTCGATATTATTCAAGCCGCTCCATTCATTATGGGAGAATCGCCTCGTATCTAGTTATATTACAGTTCTGCAACGCTTGACTGGTAACAATGGATATACTTAATGAAACAATATGTGGGTATCATTAAAAAGAAGAAATATTTCCACTAGACTAAAACCTCGATCTTCGAAGTTCCGATTGGCAGCAGAGTATCTAGTTCGTGTCCTTATCATTCGCCCAACGTAAATTCCTAGCATGAAAGTTCGCATCTCTTGACGCGGTTGAGTCTTTTTTATTGCCTTCTAGAAAATTGAGAAAAAGAGGCGGATCTATGAAGAACATCACGTGATCGGATCAAGTTAAGATTCAAGTTTTGCGTGATGTGATAAATAAAAACACGTTCAAAAATAGATTCGCCGACTTAACATAACAAGTTAATTTGTCTGAACATTCGAAACCTTTCAAAATCCTTTACGCTCTTACGGCCCGTGTTCGTTACAATAACTACATACCTACCTACTTAACTATATTCCTACGCAACTAGGTAGGTAAGTAACTTAATATTGCAACATTACTCCCGTGCTCCTCCCGCATTCAAGCACAATTCTCGGTCAATCGTGTGGATTTGGATTGTGGAGTAGGCATGATAATAAAATACAGTCCAGTTTACACATGACGTGCAACGTTGTTTTTCTGTCATTCTCAATGTCGCATATTAATTTATAGACTGCGTATAAACGAACAGAACAGCTTATTATTATATGGTAGATATAAGAGAAATTTGTATTCTCTAACAGGCGTTTATAAGCAGGTACAATAATAATTATGATGTAGGCCTTAAATTAATAAAATTAAACACAAAAATAATTTTGGGCTGCAATTTTTTAAAAGATAATTGCACAAATTACTTGAATAAAGATTAACCGTGTAAATAAAACATCAAAATGCCCACAGTAACGGATAGCTAAACAAAGAACCCAATGGTGATTTCTGACATATTTGAAATACTTACAAGAAAAAAACATATGTGGACAACATTAAATGGTTTACACTCTCCTTATCTTTATACTACTGCAAACGTACTATAAAATACTCACAATATGAAGCATACTATGCAAACGCAGTTATTGAGTTCACTTGGTTTTAACCAAAATTCTTGCCCTAACACCTTGCACACCAAATAAATATGTATCACACAGATGTTTATACTTCAAACTATCAACGATATTGAGACTTCAATAAGGTAAAAGAATGATTTCACAAGCAATAAACAGGATTACAAGATTTCGACAGTGGGAATTACGAACGCACGGTAGCCGCGATGGAAACGCGACGTACGTCTCGCCCGTTTCTCTTCTATCAACTGAATGATATTAAAATTAAAATACAGTAAGTGCGAGACTGACTGAACTGAACTAACTCAAGATGATGACGATAACTTCTGAATGAATGAATGATGAGCAAAATATTATTTTAGAACGAATGAAATGTGGACAGTTGATTGACATTACAGTATTTTGAACGACAATACCAGTAATTAAATTATATACAAAATAGAAGTTGAAACAACTTTAAGCAGGGCCTATGGGCATTTTGCCCATAGTGAGTTCTTGTAATCAGTTACAAAAAAATGTCATTATTTCCGTTTTTTATGTTTTCTTTTTCTAAAGTCGGAGTTCTAAGTATTACTGTAGGCCATAAGTCGTACGGTAGATTTGATTCATTTATATTAAATATAGCGTGTCGTACCAAAAACATAAATAGATAGGAATTCTGATGATTTATAACCCAATAGCACTAAAAAATAATAATCAAATATTAAATTTACTACTGTTTTACACTTTTAAATAATGAAATACAGTTTTCCACGTTATTGCGTGTTCATTTTATGTATTGAATTTATTTTTTTGTATTGAAGTTTTTCAGTTTTTTTTGTATTGAATTTACACAGGATGAATTTTCCCAGATCAATAAATATTATTTGGTCTGCCAAGTATAAGGTCGATCAACAGCGTAGTTTTTTATGTTGACCTTACTCGATTTAGTTTATTTTATTTTCTGTTTTATTTAGCTCAGTAATTACTTCAATTTTGGGAACAGTTTCATTTTACACCTTTTATTAATTTCGTATAGCCGCCGGTATTGATAAACTTTTGTTTCCATTAGAGATAGTACAAGTTTTTGACATAAATTTTCAAGTCCCATCGTAAAAATTATCATTATTATGGATATTCTCCATGAGAACGACACCTGTGCTACAGCAAAGTATGCACCAAAGATACTCTTTTATACTATGGAAGCGTTAAAACGACCGGCTGGTAAAACTAGCTCTCTTTTTCAGTCATCATCAGTTACCCCTATTCTTATAAAACATATTTGATTTATTCTGCTGCAAAACCAATGCGGCGAACTTTAATCTAAGGCTATTATGATGCGGCTGTTAGGATGTCGGATATTATTTAAAATAACTGATCTTGAGAAGTAAAACTGATCTTAAGCTGATATTATTCAGGTGACATTTAAATTAAAGACATTGTTAGGAAAATTTGGAAAGTTTCGGAAGAACGCGTTCGTCCTATTTTTCATATTTTTTTTTCATCTAAAATAAGACTTTTTTTATTTCCAATTCCCTTCTAGTATTTTTACATCGATTTCGTAGTGGACAACTCATTTCTCTTCATAGCTTATATACTGAAGTTATATGTCTGAAAAATGTGTTATTATACATTAATTGAGTACATGCAGTGCCCCGTAATAGCAGAAAGTAAGTACAGTTTGCTGGTAACACCAAACAACATTTCCGTCCATTTTCATTTCGCAAACATAAAAAAAACGACGACTAAAGAAAAAAAGACATACTTGTTTGTCGGTTAAAATATATTTCGTTTAAGATAATGTGACGAAGAAACTGTTTCTACTGTTACAGTTATTATAGTTTTATTTGGTGAAGCCTCTACCCAGAGAAAACGATTTTTAAGGTGCGTATCGTGACATTTGATTGGATTTGTTTGTAAAGTGGAAAGTAACCGTTGTCGAGCGTTCGTAATTCGCGTTGTTGCTGGCCGAGGCCGGTATAGATCCAGTTTCATGTCTCGATATGAATCGGGGACGGCTATAAATGAACTGGCATGCAATTAACGATTTGTTCCGCAATATCGCCCAGGTAGATTCAAATTCAGCTGTTGGTGAATCACCATTGTTTTGCAGTGAAACGTTATGAAAGCAAATTTAATGTTCTGCCGTGCTCAAAAATAAACGCGTACACGTGAAGAAAGTTGGCACTTAACTGATAAACATAGTGTATGAAACTTCGAAATTTAAATACCTTAAATTAATTTTTTTTTTAATGCTCTACATTTCATTTAAAATTATTCTATACTACATACTTCCTAAGATGGTTGTATACGTCTTGTTTTTGCTAAAGCCTGATCAACCCCACCTTGACATTGTTTTGCCATATATGTTCCTTTAATGGCTATACTTTATGTATTATTTAAATATTCAGAGTGATCACTGTGTACTTAAGTTAATTGATCATATTCAGTGATAATAATATGGTGCATTGACCTAAAATGCATAAAAAAAATGATATTTCTATATATAAAGGAAAAGGGAGTTTTTGAGATTAACATTGTAGTTAAAACGGAAATAAACTCGTAGGTAAAAAAAATTTAAGATTATTTATTTACTAAACTATGTATAGATAATTGTGGTTTCGATCAGATCGCATTTACAGGACCACAATATAATGCCGTGGCAGTAGGCTGCATTCCTTGGAGATTTTAGATTTTGGGCTTATTGATTCTTATTGCATTGAATTGTGTGTTTTGCTGTTAGGACTACGGCCAAGAGCCCAACTTGTGTGAACTAAACTGACTGATTAGAGATAGAGTTCTGGATATTGCATCCATAAAGGCTTAGTAAAGCTTGATCAAACAAATGCTAAAACTTACAATAAAGCTAAATTAACAAACAATAAAGCACAGTAAATTAAAAAGTGTGGTTTTTTTTCAACTTCTAATGTAGATGAAACTGTTGGTGCACTTTATTAAAACTACCATAGAAGATATGAAATGTGTAATTAGATTGTAAAATGAACTTAGATAACTATAAAACTATATTTGGTAGATCTATAATGTAACATAATATTTGTTTATTTATTATTTATTTATTTATTTGGCTCACAATACACAATTATCTCTAAGGTGAATTTTTAATGTGGCTCATCTATGGATCTTCGATCATATTGCACTTAATATTTAGTTCAATACCATTGAAGATAAAATTATTGAATAAGCTATTTTTACAACTGATGATTATTTGAATTGTTAAAATATCACAGAAATAATACTTACTAACATGTTTCTGCAATTCAAAAATTCACTTACGGGTAAATTTCATTTAAATTAAATTTCATCTACAGAAGTACTAAATGACACAAACTGTTCACAATATGGAAGATGAATACAAGAAGTTACCAACAGAAGAAAAATGTGTTCACAAGCTCTGGAAGGCCAGAGTGGCAGGCTATGAGGAGACAATCAAACTCTTCAATCAGATTGACGACGAGAAGTCACCGGAATGGAACAAGTATTTGGGATTAATCAAGAAGTTTGTGACTGACAGCAATGCTGCCGCTCAGGAAAAAGGTATTTAATTGTTAATGTCTATTTACCTTTAATAGCTTTTGTTGAGAATTTAAAAATGATTACTTAAATGTACTCTTAAGTACTTAAAATCATTGAATGTGTTTTTGTTACTGATCACAACAAAGGCTAAGTTATATATGTATAAGATAATATTGAAAACTACATTTACCTTGTGAAATATAAATGAAAAATTATTTGTGAAACTTAATTATAATTTATATATAATTAATAGTGAAATAATTTATAGTGTTATAATTTATAGTTAAAAAACTCTTGTTTAGTGTTTCTCAGATGCTATCTGTTCTGACGTGTTCTATCTGATATATTTATTCAAACAAACCATAAGGACAAGATAGAATTTTAAGGTAGTGACATATTTGTGCCTTTAACCAATATTAGCACCTGGATACTAAACATTGGGCAAACCACAATCTAGACTACAGCCATAGGCAATAATAAAAATAAAGAAAGAGAAATTAAGATATAGAAAAAAAAAGGGAATGTGGAATAGTTTTTTACAGGTCATAAATAAGTCTGAGATCTAAAGTCTGATTCATTGTTACATTATAATTAATTATATGTTTATACTATTCAAAATTTAAATTATTCCTGAATTAATAAATCAACAAACCGATGGAACAAGAAAAATAATGATTTGCATACAAGTGTGTAACTCTTTTTAGTGATTAATATGAGACTTCATACATTCAAATGATAACGTATGACTCAGAGTTTCATTGTCTGGACATACAATTAAACTGTTGAAAGTTATTTAATACCTTCAATTGGAATCACATTTTCTTGTTCAATGCAGCAATAGGATATGGTTATGATTCATCAATACTCCTATTTAACCAGTAAATCTTGGTTTGTTTGGCCACAGTTTATGGTATTCATACTGATGTCACATAGTTGGGTCTACATCACTGGATCCAAAAAGCTTCCATTTTGACAGAAACATACATACTTCAGATTTTTTTTTGTGTTATTAGAGGCAGATTAGCTCACTGTCAGCTTTGTTTATACCCTTTACCTAAAGAGATTACTCTCGTTAAATTTGAGGCATAGAAGTTGAAAATCCAATTGCATTTACTTTTAAAAAAGGATTGTTGTTCATGGCAATGTTGGTGATGGGCAGCGCTCACCATATATTTCGTATTAAATGTTGACCACAGATCATAAACAACATATCTTGAATGCTGCCATTGACTTGGGCTAGAAATCTCAATTGGGTTGTCCTATCTTTCTTTGCAGTCCTATCTCTTGAATCAAATGCTTACTTTATGCCATGGAAAAGACAGGATGGTGGTGGTAATTAATATATTTTTTTATTTTTTTTATTGCCCTTGTAGGCAGACGAGCATACGGCCCACCTGATGGTGAGTGGTTACCGTCGCCCATGGACTTCAGCAATGCCAGGGGCAGAGCCAAGCCGCTGCCTACCGCTTAATACTCTCCACAAGCCTCGTTTGAAGAAGGACATGTCATGCCAATTCCCACTTGGCAACTGCAGTATGCTAATAGAACACTCGAAAAATGCTGTCGCTTATTCTACGTTAATTCCCTCATTCGTCATTTACGAAACTCATGACAAGAGATGGAGCGGTGCCGTTCAAGACAGCTAATCATCAAACCGTTTTCAACTTGTCGGTTATGAACAACCGATAAATAGTTTCACAGCACAACCTATTCTAAATCAGTCTGCAAACCCCAGTTTGGATTGTATGTCATTATTAATATGAAATCAATGAATCAACGAATTCGTAAGTCGATTTGCGAAATTCTCAATTGTTAGGCTTCAATGCATGCGGGCGAGCACATGAAGCTTATTGTACGGCATCTATGACACGTGTTCAAAGTATTAACACTGTCGCGTGTTATGTACCTTGACTCCAATTATGTTCACACAAACTTTAAAATCAATTCGAGTGTTGAAATATCGAAAATCGACGAATGTTCATGATCAGGTTTTTGTCTTCTTCCGGTACATCAATGGTTAATTTATGTTTGGAGGCATAAAAAAGCTCTATAGACTACTAGCGACCCGCCCTCGCTTCGCTTCGGAAACTGTAATTTATTGTTAATGGATTTAATGGATGTTAATATACATAAAAACCTTCCTCTTCAATCACTCTATCTATTAAAAAACTGCATTAAAATCCGTTACGTAGTTTTAAAGATTTAAGCATACATAGGTACAGAGAAAGTGACTTTGTTTTATACTATGTAGTGATTATATGAAAATAATACGTTAATTTAAATGAAAACACACACACACACACAAAACTACATACACAGATTTAGTTTCAACGGTTTATTGTTTAGGATTGGAAGCTACGCTTGTATTTGTTGAAAACTGCGGCCATGCTGGTAAGACCACTGGAGAGGTCATGTCCGGGATTATTGCCAAGTGCTTTTCCGCACCCAAGACTAAAACTAAAGATTTGGCCTTACAGGTGAGAGATACATCATATTATGTAATATTGATTAAGTTTACTTACTTATTAGAAGAATCAGGTATCATAATTTTTATTAGAGAAAGCATTTCGATTTTCAAAATAATAGTTTTTATTTTTAAAACTCTTTGGATGCATAATATTATAACATTTCATAATTTATATCTTTTTAATAACTACTTTTTAACTTTATTATAATAATATACTTTATAACTTTTCCAGTGTATTTTGTTAATCTACATATTCATATCATACCAACATTAACTAAAACAAAACAAAATATTTGCAGATAACCCTAATGTATATAGAAATAGAGAAACACGAAATTGTTGAAGAAGAATTATTGAAAGGCATGGAGCAGAAGAATCCTAAAGTGGTAGCAGCCTGTGTCGCGACTTTGAATACTGCCCTCAAACAGTTCGGCAATAAAGTTATAGCCATCAAACCCATGGTCAAGAAAATACCTGTACTACTCGCTGAACGAGATAAAACTGTCAGGGACGAAATGAAAGCCTTAGTTGTGGAAATGCACAGGTATGAGTGAAACGTTTTAAAAATATACTTTTGTATACTTCATTCTCGACAGTCTGCCATGTGATCAAGAACTTACCGAGAGATGAAACGCTATTTGGTTTAAGCGACATTTCACTTAATGTGCGACATTTATTTTTGTGGTTAATGTTATGCTAAATACTAATCTGCTAATACAAAAAAACGAACCATATAACAAATATATTATATTGTAACTATACGAGCTAACAAGCTCACAGTCCACCTGGTGTTAAATGGTTACTGAAGCCGATGGATATCTACAACGTAAATGTGCGACCCATCTTGAGATAAGTTCTAACCACCCCCCCCCCCCCCCCCCCATTATAGTTACAATAAAGATAAAGTTTACTCCATTGAAATAGCCGAAGAAGTTTTTTTGTTACGATATTTATTCCAAATTGAAAACTTTAAATGGCTCCCCTGTAACGTTGCGAAATAGTCGCTTAAACTAAATAGCCATTGACGCGTCGATGTTACTTGTAGATGGATAGGCCCCGCGATAGAGCCGCACATCGCGTCCCTGCAGGCGGTGGTGCAGCAGGAGCTGCGGGAGGCGTTCACCAGCGGCGGCGGCGGCGCGCAGCCCACGCGCTACCTGCGATCCCAACAACACAAGATAAGGGATGCCCCCACCGCTGATGCCACAGACGGTTAGTATGATGCTGTAAACATATATTATTTTTTACCAGTGGTAGGACCTCTTGTGAGTCCGCATATGTAGGTATCACCATCCTATTTCTGCCGCGAAGCAGGAATGCGTTTCGGTTTGAAGGGTAGGGCAGCCGTTGTAAATATACTGAGACTTTAGAACTCATATCTTAAGGTGGGTGGTAGCTTTTATGCTGTAGATGTATATGGGCTCCGGTAACCACTTAATACCAGGTGGACTGAGAGCTCATCTATCCATCAATGCAATAAAAAAAAAATACAAGTAAAACTGCGGGGCACCTCGTCGAGAATAAATGATGTTGAACTATTCGTAGCTTTTCCTCCAAGAAATATTTTATTGAGATAGACATTGTATGTATATAAAAAAATCTGCGGAATTGTACATTACTAGAGGTAAAGACAGTTTGACCACAGACGTCAAGAACAAAAGTTTGACAATAAATAGTATGCATGCGTGTGTGCGTCAAATACATGGTATGTAGTGTGTGTAATGTTTTATTTATTGATTTAATTATGTATGCATTCGCCCGTAGGATGCACTAGTCAAATCTTTTTGGCTAATTGTAAAGCTTGGGGGCCTCTTATCACTTATACTTACGTTATTATAGTTGAAATCTTCTCTGAAATACATACTAACAACTTTACAGGAAAGGATAATGCCCAAAAGTGGGCCAACTTTATGTCAAAACTATTTGTACTTGAAAAACTATGCCTTATTTTTTCACGTTGTTTTGTTTATGTATCAACATTACTTTCAACCTGGCATTGTTTTCCAAAAAAATAAATTACTTAATTGATAACATCCCAAAACTATCCATGCCATAGTTTTTAAATTCGCCAATAGGCAAAGGGCTTAGCCCATACAGCCTTATAGCAAACCTATATGCTGTCAAACGAAAGAGTTGTTTGTGACTTGAACAACAATTTAAAAAAAAAAAATAGCTAATGCTTATAATTCACAGGCTTCTTAGTTTATTTTTGTTCAATTCAATATTTATTGTAATAATAATTATTACTTAAAACCATGAATTATTTAATATTTTTAGATATTAATGATTCCATTAGTAAAAATATAAATGGCCTACCATTACTCTTCTTATTATATATGATCAGAGAGTTTTGGCGGCAACCTGAGTGAAGCGTCACTTGAATTTTTATTTTAATGTTTTTTTAATAGTTTATTGTGTAATTTGTATTATTTGTATTTGTAATATTGTATATAAAAGGTCTGCGTAAACTCATGCTCAGTCAATGTGGTATTCGTCGAGTTGACGTCAAAACTCCCAAAAAGCAATAAAAAGAGATACACCGGCTTTTTATTGACATAAAAAATATATAACTTCGACAGACTAGGCTGTGTAGGCTACGCTCTTTGCCTGCTTATTGGTGAATTTAAAAACAACAACAACAATATCGTTGCCGGCTTCCGAATTTTCATTTCATTTTATTATTATTATGAGGATATAATAATAATAAAATGTACGTAAGGGCTTATTTCTAGCAACATTAACCACAATTAACTTATTTAATACTGTAAATAATTATGAGAGCGATTATTGATTTTGAAGAAAACAATTAACAACTTAATTTTAGCTGCAGAAAAAAACAGATTTCTCTTAAACCTGGGTGAGAATATAAAAATCATTTTCTGAATATGAAACGATATTTCTTTGTCTATCAAATTAAGTTAAAACCATCATGACAGGACAACTTTTTTTAGGAGCCCAAACGCCCATAGGAAATGGGCATTGTCCTGTCAAATTATTGATTTGCATTAACCATATTTGAACTTACAAATATATTATGAATATATATGAACCAAAATAAATATGAATATTGGATATCAAAGGATGAAAGGCCATTTGTGTTGAGTGACATTTTTGCAACTTTACAGGAGAGCCATTTAAAGTTTAATGTGGAAAAAATATCAACACAACACAATCTTCTTTTTCTCCACCTTATCCCACCATAAATATATACATATAAAAACATATATAAACATATATAAACAAATATTATCAATTAGATGACTCTGCTAACTCTCTGAGAAACAGTTCTCGAACCTTCGTCTTAAACGCTTCACTTGTAGTGGCCGACCTTATTTTGAGTGGGAGCGCATTCCATAGAAGAATAGACTGAATAGTGAATGAAGAGTGTAAAAAGTCAGAACTATGTGGAGGACAGCGAAGAAGAAGATTGTGAGATGAACGAAGATTTCGGCTGTGGTCAGACCCTAAGTATTGAAAGGAAGTAGTTAAATAAGCAGGTGGATTTGGGGAGTGCAACAAAGAGTAAAGAGTACTGAGAGCACGCAAGCTACGGCATTGACGAATGGGGAGCCATTTGAGTTGGGAGCGATAAGAAGATACGTGATCGTATTTCCGAAGATTATAAATAAATCGAATGCAGTTATTGAGAAGCCGGTTAAGTTTATTATATATTGTATTAAGATAGACAATAATTCCAAATTCTCCTGAAGGAAGGAATTATAAGCTTTGGGCATTATTACAAATGACCTAGACTATAGTCATTTCATAAATATATTCTCGGAGTGAGTAGGATACTGCTTTAAAAAAAAAAAATAAGATTAAGAGAATTTATTTAACCGATTTTTTTCAGTCTACAAAAATGTACTCATAACTCAACTATTATTAACCCGTTAATGTCCATTTTAATTGCTATGCGAACGGTCCCACATACTTAGCTCAGTAAATAAAATTCAAATCTAAATTACCTAAGTAATTATAATAGTTGTCGTAGTCTTCAGATTGAACCGTAATATTGCTTTGGTGAAGCACAAATCGTGCAAAGTACAAGTCGTGCCTATATCATTCCCGTATCAACTCTCATGGTATTAATTACGGTGTTGGGTATTATTTTTACCGGTTAGTTGTGAGAGACAGTGGTTTTAGAATAACGGCACCCCAGTCTATATTGAAAACTAATCGGGAGTTATTATTTATCACTGAGGTCTTATAGCATACGTGTATAATGTAGAAATTAAATATCAATAATTTATTTTATTGGTGCATAGGGCGGATCAAAAAACACTGTCAAAAAAACTATTCCCAAATAAAATAAAAGGTGAACTACTATTTGAAATTCGTCGAAAGTTCTGGAACTTTACGACAATTTTTATTCATATTTTATAAATTTGAAATATTTCTTGTTATATCGGTATAGACATAGTTCATTTTTATGCAGCGTAAATATTTTACTAAAATAATTAAGAGAGTGTCTTTTCTAAGCAAACAGGTTTTTTTGGGAGGGACTGTTTTTGTTTTATCACGAAACATCTTGAGACAGACCACAAAACTTTATTTTAGTGATTTATTTCTTTAATTTCGTTAGTGGTCTTCTGTTGAGTACTTTTTTTCGTTACGCAATCTCGCTGCCTGATTTTTTGAATATAAATATGAAAAATTTCGGATATAAATATTAAACAACTTTTTTTAAATAAAATAAAGAAATTAATTGCGATGTCTAAATTTGTGCGGTATGAATATATTTTTTTTCAGTTTTCTCTAGTTACACAATTTCGTAAGAAATTTATAATGCAAGTTAAATACCTTCAATAGAGTCTGCTAGAAGCACATTAGCAATACAGGCTACAAACAAGAACGTCTTTAACATTTTCACCAAAGAATGGTTTCTGAAGTGCTTATCAAGGCTATTCACTGTTTTATAGTCGCCGTTTATACAAGTTCGTGCACTTGTACAAATATATAAGTACCTAAACATATGTTAAGGATGCTTTAGTAAATATTTAAATAAAAAATAAAAAGATGTGGTGTCGTGGGACACCAGGTAGGAACGAAGTTCCTTCGGCTAATGTAGAATCGACACAATTTGCAAAAAAAAATCGTGCTCAATTTTATGTAGGTTTTCTTGATTTTTCTCTTAAATTTTGCTGATTAGTTTTTATTTAAGTGCAGGAAAGTATGTAAAAGTAAAAGAAAGAGGGAGAAAGAGAAAGGTATTATACACTACTCGCTTGTGTATGCGACTGTCGCGCCTACGCACGTCTCATTTAACGGTTTGATTCCACGCACTTTTTTCCACGGATTTTTTCTTACGGTTTTACTATCACATTTTTTTCAGTTCGGTCGCGCAGCAAAATCCCTGTCCCCTCCAAGCCTGCCGTAAGGAACTTCGTTCCAAAAATCATTTATCATCAGTATATTATTATGTTTTTGTCAGGCGGTGCCGAAGACGATGATGCAGATACTGGAGGTGGAGACTGCACAGATGTGGATCCATTCGATCTATTGGATCCTGTCGAGATTCTATCCAAACTACCTAAAGACTTCTATGATAAATTGGAAGCCAAGAAATGGAAAGATAGAAAAGAAGCACTTGATACTCTAGAGGCATTGCTGAAAACTGCTCCCAAGTTGGAGCCTGGGGATTATGCTGATCTTGTCAGAGCACTCAAGAAGGTATTTATATCGCACTGGGACAGAAAGTTTGGTTTCGCTATTTACTTTCATAGAAAGTAGGAAAGTACTAACTATACTCCCAGTTAATTGTACTAATAGATTAACACATATGCTTTAATATTCTTCGCTCACGCGTAATGATCGTGATATAGCTGAGGAAAGATTTATTTGCCGTATTGATATTTTTTGTATTTTCACTAGCATTTTTAATTTTTATTCACACCCACTCAGGGTCTTGCCACCTGGACCTCTTTTTTGGATTTTTATGGTTCTTTTTATTTTATCTTCAATCCACTTTCGATACCGTTCAACATGACTTTAGTGGTGAAACAAACAAAAAAATAATAATAATAATATAGCTACCTAATCAATGTGAATGTAGCAGTGCTAGTCCGTAGATGTTGGTGTTCACTGCAATACCTGGTACTCCACGTCGGCTATCTAAACGGTAGCATGTCATTGTTGCGTCATTAAAGACGTGTTTATGTTTTTTTTTTATTGTTTAGATGGGTGGACGAGCTCACAGCCCACTTGGTGTTAAGTGGCTACTGGAGCCCATAGACATCTACAACGTAAATGCGCCACCCACCTTGAGATATAAGTTCTAAGTTCTCGGTATAGTTACAACGGCTGCCCTACCCTTCAGACCGAAACATATTACTGCTTCACGGCAGAAATAGGTAAGGCGGTGGTACCTACCCGCGCGGACTCACAAGAGGTCTTACCACCAGGTGATTGCGAAAGACGCGAACGTGATGCTAGTGGCGTTGGGAGGGCGGCTGCTGGGCGGCGTGGCGGCGGGGCTGCGCGCTCGCTTCCAGCCCTACGCCGCGCCCTGCGTGCAGGCCATCCTCGAGAAGTTTAAAGAGAAGAAGCCGAACGTCGTCGCGGCGCTGCGGGAGGCCATCGACGCCATCTACCCTTCCGTGAGTTCAGTTTTTTTTTAAAGGGATTTTATGACCTTGTAACTAAGACCTTTAAGTCATGTCTTATTTTAGTTTTTATTCTTATTTTTATGAAAAAGGGTAATATGGAGTGAAATGAAATGAAATGAAGATGATTAATTTGAGACATTAATCAACTGGGATGAAACTAAAGGAAAATAGATGATATTGGATGAAATATAATATTAGTAAAATGATGGTCATTTACTGAGATTTTTTCGGTGAACTTTTTGGAGAATCCCGAGAAGTTACGTCCAGTGGCTTTGTTTCAAGTACTTTGTGTAAAAGTACTTTTAATTTGTACATGTCTTGTGGAAATCGAAGAAAAAATTTGATACAATCACTCGATGACGCTCAATGGATTGTTTCTATCTATTGCACTTTTAACTACCCAACACCCATAATTTTAAATGTAATGATGGATCAATACAAGTTGGTAGTAAATTCGATCTTTTAACAGAATATAATATAATAAATATGGCTAGTATTTTACTTATTGAATGAATTAATAAATAATACATAAGTTTACAATTTTTTCAGACCAATCTGGAAGTAATAATGGAAGACATGCTAGCTTCGTTTGACAACAAGAACCCATCTATAAAGGCCGAGAGCGCCCTGTTCTTGGCCCGCGCGCTGTGCCACACTCAGCCTGCCGCTTTTAATAAGAAACTGTTAAAGGCCTATGTGGCAGGTTTATTAAAACTTTTGGAGAGTGCTGGTGAGTTTTAAAGTTTATTGTTCCTTTGATAGTTTATGAGTGATTTCTAACAGTGTATAGATACTGTGCTAAAACTTTTTTATGAATGAGGGGTTACTGGTGGCCCTGAGGCCTTCCAGTTTCACCAGGATGGGTGGAAGGTGTCGCAAAAGCTCAGCCCGGAAGGGTGGGTATTTGCTAACAGCTGCCCAAGCGCCTCCAAAGGAGAACAAACAATTCAAGAGCAGCTGCTTCGTGAATGAATCTATCGAATCGTGCTCGAAGGATACATGAGTGGAGCTGTATGTGTAGACATCCTGCCCAGACTTGTTTGATGATGTTTACTCGGAATATTATGATAATGGTCTACTAATTATAAAAATATAATCGATTACAAATAGATCCAGCTGTCAGAGACGCGGCTGCAGAAGCTCTAGGCACGGCCACTAAACTCGTGGGAGAGAAGAACATAGCACCGCATATTGGAAAGTTGGACAACCTGAAGGAACAGAAAATCAAAGAATTTGCAGATAAGGTAAATATGAAATTATACAATTCGGGTCCAGAAAAATAATATTTGTCGTTGTTCTATTATGTGAAATATAAATTATGCGTTTATTATATAATCAATATATTTATATTGTAGGCTGTTATTCAAGTAAAACTAACAGCGCCAAAAGAAGCTAAACCAAAATCAGCTCCGGTTTCAAAAGACACCAAGACAGCCGGTTCCGCCCAGCCCAAACCTGTTAAGCGACCCGCTTCAGGTGAGTTTCAAACTGCAAATAGTAATTGATATTTTATTTGTACTCCCTGTAATAACTTTAACGCATCACTCGCTGTTGTAATGTTTCAAATGAAACAAACATTTGTTAACCAAGACGCTTTCTAGTTATCCAAACAATTAAAATTATTCTTAAAAGTAAACAGTACGTCAATAAGCATACAATAGTAGTCATAATTATAAGTACTTTTACGCCTTAATCTCGAATACTTTAAAGATAAAGAAAAATTTCGGAAACAACATAATGACAAATAAAAAATGCGAGATTAAACCATAAAACTAGTCTTAATTATTTTTCCTCCTCGCGTCGTTTTCCTCATTACTGAGGGTCGGGACTCCCCCGCTGCATCAGTTTCTCCCGTACGATTTCATTCCATCTGCTACGATCCTTTGCTTCATGAAGGGCATTGTGGAAATTGATGCTTAGAGAAGATCGTATTTGGTCCGACCATCTCGTGGGACTGCGTCCTCTGGGACGTTTGCCATCTACCTTTCCTATCATGTAGTGGAAAGTCTGGCTTTGATATGAAGCTCTCTCAGAATAGATACGTTGGTGCGAAAGGCGGTCCATGGAATCTGTAGCATTTTTCTCCAACACCACATTTCACAAGTGTCTATTCGGTCTCTGTCGGCCTTCTTCATTGTCCAGGTCTCCGCGCCATAACTGAATATGGAGAAAACTAACGAACTCACCAATTTGGTTTTATTTTTTCGCGTGATGTTACGGTCTCTCCATATCTAATGCAGCTGGGACATTGCATTTTTGGCCATTCCTATACGTCTCCTTATCTCTTTTTCGCACGATCCTGTGTTATTAATGTTAGATCCTAGGTAGACGAAGTCGCTCACGATGCAACGTTTAGCGTCCCCGTTAGTTCAAGGCTGTTGGTTCGATCCACAATCATCACTTTGGTTTTGCTGTGATTGACTTTTAGACCCACCAGCAAACTGATGTTCTCAATCCGAGCAAGGAGGTTCACCATCTCGACTTCACTTGCAGCAAGAAGTGTGGTGTCATCTGCGTAGCGGAGGTTGCTTATTTTAGTGCCACCTATTGTGACTCCGCCCTCCCAACCTTCATATGCCCGCCTTATTATGTACTCTCCATAGGCGTTAAAGAGAATAGGGGACAGGATACATCCCTGTCTTACCCCTTTACCGAAACCAAAAAGCTCTGATGTGCAGTTCTTGACCTTTACCATTCCTTGATTGTCCAGGTATAGAGAGCGGATGAGGGCAACGAGGTGTAGAGGTACTCCCAGTTCACTAAGTACCTTCCATAGGTCCGACCACACAATACAGTCAAAGGCTTTACTGTAGTCGATAAAGCAAAAGATGGTGGGTGTGTTGAACTCGTAGGCCTTTTCGATCAATTGGCGAATATTTAGAATTTGCTCACGGGTTCCTTTGCCCTTTACAAAACCCGCCTGTTCCTGTGGTATTTGCCAGTTCAGATAGTATCGAATCCTGTTATTAATGATATGTAACATCACTTTGCTGGCATGTGATATCAGTGCAAGGGTTCTATTATTATCGCACTTAGAAGTGGATCCCTTTTTGTGAAGCGGTAATATGATCGACTTAGTCCAGTCTGAAGGCCATCCTCCAGTTCGCCAGATGTGGTCGCAAATTCTGTGTAGGACTTTTACGGCTTTAGGACCCATGACTTTTATTATTTCCGATGTAACACGATCTGGACCAGGGGCTTTCCTGTATTTAAGCGCGTCTATAGCAGCCGTGATCTTTGATGCAAGGATGGGTGGTTCTAGCGTTAACTCGCACCAATTTGTTGTATCTTGTGGTGAGTTGCATTCATGTGAGTTTCTATAAAGATTCTCGCAGTAGTTGTGCCATCTCCTCGTCACTGCCACTAAGTCTTGCAGAGGTGTACCGTCTTCATGCTCATCTTTATTCAATTATGTTTACGACTCCCAAAAACCGAAGAATATTTGAATGTGACGTTTTAAAGACCAGGATTCTGTATTCTGTATCTACATTACAGAACCAAAATGGTTAACAGTAGTCGTTAGCAGCTGTATTTCCAAAAGTCAATTGGAGTATTTATAGTTTTCGTTTTTCATAACGTAACTGAAGTATGACCACCAATCTATTTATTATTATTGAGAATGTCTTAATACAGCCGTAAAAAAGAGCAGTGCTGCCACAAAGAAGCCTGTAGCAGGACGAGGTCAGATCAGTCCTCCGAGGGAACAAGAACTGTCTTCTGAAGAAATAGACGCACGCGCTGAACAACTACTTAACCCTGATGTTATTAGTGGTAAGTTTGTTTGTTTTGCTAAATAATGATTACACTACCTTTAATTCGATTCGATACATGAAGATCATAGTACAATGATGAGGAAATTTTATTATAAAAATTTTTACTATAAAACTGAGACATAGGATGCATATCACATAGATAACCGGTAACCATTTAACAGCAGCCGAGCCGTGAGCTTGTCCAACCACCATAGCACTAAAAAAGGGTACACAACTATAATTATTACTCCTATTAATGAATATTATCAGTATCAGCAAGTCTGTATCGCTCTATATTATTATTGTGTCGAACCATCAGGTCTTGGAGACAGCAATTGGAAGACTCGTCTGTCAGCTGTCCAGTCTTATTACTCTACAGTACAAAGCTTATCTACAAACGACGCCACAGCCCAAGTACTGTATCGAATATTGAACAAAAAACCAGGTCTCAAAGACACTAATGTACAGGTTCTCAAAGCAAGATTAGAAGTATGCAAGTACATTACAGAGAATTTTCCGATTTCCACGTAAGTTAAATTTATTTAATAAGTAAAGTAATTGGTTAAATAAAATGGTTTTTACATTAAAAAAAAATATTGTGTTGCCACTATAGTGTAAGGAAGACAGTAAATGAAACTTTCCCATAATAGATTGGAATACTAATAAAATTTGATAAACAAATTGAAATACAAATATGTAATACTATAATATAATAAATAACAAAGTGAATTTGTGAAGCACTTTAAATCACACAAAGACTACAAAAAATATTAACATCAAACAACTTACAGAACTGCCGCAGATTTCATTCTCCAAGATGTAGTCACGAAATTGGGCGAGAGTTCCTGCTCTGCTCTGTCAGCCGATTGTCTGACCTCCCTGGCGGAGTCGTGCGGCCTCGAACATGTCTTAAACGAAGCCTTGACTTTCGCTATGGACTCTCAGAAGAATCCCAAAGTTCAGTCCGAAATATTCAACTGGATGTCTAATGCAATCAAAGAGTTTGGATTCAAGTGAGTTAATCATCAGTATTATACAAAGTAGTCGTTTTAAGATAAAATAATATAATTATAATAAATATAATTATTAATTTTTAATTATAAATATAATTATATTTATCTATATATATAATATAACAAATGAATTGCTGTTCGTTAGTTTCGCTAAAACTCGAGAACGGCTGGACCGATTTGGCTAATTTTGGTCTTGAATTATTTGTGGAAATCCAGAGAAGGTTTAAAAGGTAGATAAATATGCTCGGAATTAAATAAAAATAACAAATTTGTTTTTCCTTTGATGTCCCCCCCGTCGCACAGTGGGTCGATACTATGATTTGAGTGACTTAGGGACCAACTTTGTTTTTTAACAAAATTTTTTACGTAGATAGATAGAGCTCGTTAATCTCAATAATAATTGTTTTGGGCAAAAATTACAAAAACTTTATAGTTTGGTCAGAAAAATGTGTTTTGTGTTTTTTTTGTATGGAGCGGGTCACATTAAATTAAATTCCTGCTAAGTACCGTGAGGTCCCGCTTTGAAACTTTATTTTTCTTACACCTTGTCTAGTCTACTATCATTTGATGCTATGAACATGTGCATAAAGTTGCAACTCTGCCAAATAAATGGATCGAAAAAAATGAAAAAATACATAGAGTAAAAACCTTTATTTTTATTTTCGTAAGTCCTTTTAAGTTAAATTTGATATGGATTAGTAAGTACAAGCACGCAACAATACCCATAATTACATAATACCTAACAAAAATACATTTAGTAGGTCTTAATTAATCAATCTCTCTAAGTATTATATATTTTGTTTCACCATTCGATCTTTAGATCAGAAGACAAAAGAAGATTGTGTAAAATATCCTCATTAGTCGGCAGTCTACTTATCTTTCTAAAATAACAACTCTCTGTATATTTCCGAAAATCTTTATTGCGAGCTTCCGCTGCCTCTTCCGACAGTTTACCTATAGGAATGGCACGAAAGGCAAAGCTTTTTATTATTGTATATCACTACCATGTGCCAACAATTTATGGATACTGGAAGGCATATAATACTAGGGATATAAATTAATATACAATTCTGCAGTATATCTACAAAACTCGGAAAAATTGGAAAGGTCCACGCGCTCTCCAGATGCAACAGTCTGAAGAATCACGTGAAACCTCTCTATTAAATCTTTACGTATTCCTGTTATGCGGGCTGTTCCTTCTGCATTCCTGAAAAATCTTCTGGCAGTATTGCCATCATTGGTTGTTCCTGCTTCTTGCTTGACAACATCTATAAGTAAACCGTATTCCTTTTTAAACGCTTAAGGTATAGCGCTCTTTCCGATTGATATTTTTTCTTAGTCATCTCCCCTTGCAACTCCATTTCTTGAAGTCCAAACGAAAAGACGCAAACAAAAAAATGTCATTTAAAAAATAATCTCACAGGAAACTACATAGGATGAAAAAATTGTGAAGTAATAAAATTATATTTACCGATTTGAAGTAAGCACTCCATGCGTCTTATCCAGGCATGTAAAGATGGCATTCCATACTGGAATATTCCTTCGTTATTTTCTCTTTGATAAGCAAGTGACTCCAAAAAAGTCTGACGGTTTTGCTTTGCAAATATCACAGACAGCAGAAAATGTTTCTGACAAATATGAGGTTATTTTGCCGTCTATCATCGTCATGTGCAATTGATGCTTAACTTCAACTTGTTTGATTTTTGATGGCTGAAGTCTTTCTATGTCTTCTGTTATGCTAGCTTTTATAATTGCCACTGTTGACTGCGTTTCTTTTATAAATTTAAACATTATTGGACGGCAACAAAAAGTTGATGAGGGTAGGTCGTTTTCCCAAACAATTGTTCCATCAAATTTCTGAAGCCTTATAGGAACTAGACTGGTCAAGAAAATAGATGAATCATCAAACTCTGTTTCAGTCTTTTGTTTATAATTACTTTGACCTGGGCCTCTATCAAAGCCTATTTGCTTATAAGCAGTAGCTCTCTTGCCGAGTCGAAATCCGAAGTAATCACATCTAAAAGCCTATATACTGCCAAGCTTAGTAATGCTTGCATTTTAATAGCAGCTCTTTCTTCATTAATAACTACCTCGTCTTTCCCTGGATAACATTTGGTCTTTTCTTGCTTAATTTTATATTAAGAAGGGTATAAATCGGACCCATTTTCATTTGCTGCTTCTCTTAGATTTATATACTGCCACTTACTTAATTTAAGTGAAACTAATAGTGCCTTATCGGGAGAATATGTACTACTTTTCACTTTACTTGTACTTAAACACTCCTTAACTTTTTCTAGATCTTCGGGGTGATTTGACAAATGGTTCATTATTTCTCCTACATCTTCATTTCCAGTGTTTCTCAAACTAGCAACTGTAGTAGCTTTCATTTAATCCGGGGCTAACGAAAGCGATTGGTAAATTTGTTCAATGTGCCTGGATCCCAATTCTTCAAAAGGTTTTCGAGGTGTAAAAGTAGATGTCGAGGCTTCTGTAGTACATTAGAGCGTGGTACATTTTCAACATCTTCAGTATTAGAAATCTCGAGCCTTTCGTGTACAGTGTTGATATCTTCAGGTATCATGCCTTCGGGCCAGTTTATTGCACATTCGAACTAATCACATTTTTTTCTTATAAACTGTGCTAACATGCGACTACTTCGTTTCCATATTGCACTTATATTTGAACAAAAGTGCGTACAGAATTTTTGGGGCTCAACACTTTTCTCTTCGGTCACGTTCATTTGATTTTGTAAGAATTGAAAGTTTTTTATTATCAGACAGCGACTGTAGTTGCTCTCTTAAAATCATAAATAATCCTAAATTGTTGATAAAATTATCCATTATAACGGAAAAAGGAAGATCACGACGACAATCACAAGATGTTAGTAGTAGTACGAATAAACGAACACTAGTTAGTATATAATAAATATGGTCACTTTATACTTCCAGAGAGACACAAATGTGTACTATATTTTCTACTACCCAGTAATGGCTGCTTAACTAATTATCCTCAGTAACTAATGTTAACTATCCTAATAATTACAGAGATTGATTAATTAGAGACCTACTAAATGTATTTTTGTTAGGTATTATGTAATTATGGGTATTGTTGCGTGCTTGTACTTACTAATCCATATCAAATTTAACTTAAAAGCACTTACGAAAATAAAAATAAAGGTTTTTATTCTATGTATTTATTCATTTTTTTCGATCCATTTATTTGGCAGAGTTGCAACTTTATGCACATGTTCATAGCACCAAATGATAGTAGACTAGACAAGGTGTAAGAAAAATAAAGTTTCAAAGCGGGACCTCACGGTACTTAGCAGGAATTTAATTTAATGTGACCCGCTCCATACAAAAAAATCATAAAACACATTTTTCTGACCAAACTATAAAGTTTTTGTAATTTTTGCCCAAAACAATTATTATTGAGATTAACGAGCTCTATCTATCCACGTGAAGAAAAATCTTAAAAAATAAAGTTGGTCCCTAAGTCACTAAAATCATAGTATCGACCCACTGTGCGTCGGACCGATTCCTTTTGTTTGTTTTAAGTTTATTTTATACAAAAGTTTACGTCTTTTATTTATCTATTGAGGCACTACGAAGTCTACCGGGTCAACTAGTATTTTTTTTTATAATTAACACTCAAATAACTGGAATAAGATTATGTTAAATGTTTTCGCAGTATGAACATAAAGTCGATAGTTGCGCACTCGAAGAAGGCTCTGTCGGCCACGAACCCCAATGTCCGCACTTCCGTAGTGAACTTCCTGGGAGTGTTGTCGCTGTACGTGGGCCCCGCGCTCATCGGACACTTCGACAGCGAGAAGCCGGCCACCAAGCAGCTCATCAGCCTGGAGCTCGACAAGTACGCCAACAGCACGCCTCCGACCCCCACCAGGCAGGTCGGCAGTGTCACCAAGGTAGCTTAGCAAACACTTATTACTCTTTCCTACTACAAGCGTCAAACTTTCCTCCAACTTTTTTTATTGCATAGAGTGGTGGATGAGCTCACGGCCCACCTAGTGTTAAGTGGTTACCGGAGCCCCCACTTTGAGATATGAGTTTTAAAGTCTCGGTATAGTTACAAAGGCTGCTTCACCCTTCAAACCGAAACGCATTACTGCTTCACGGCAAAAATAAGCGGTACCTACCCGTGCGCACTCACAAGAGATCCTACCACCAGTAATTACGCTAATTATAATTTTGCGGGTTTGATTTTTGTTAAGCGATGTTATTCCTTCACTGTGGAAGTCAATTGTTAAATACGTAATTTATTAGAAAAATTGGTACCCGCCTGCGGGATTCGAACACCGGTGCATCGCTCAACACGAATGCACCGGACGTCTTATCCTTTGGGCTACGACGACTTCAAAGTCGACGCAATGGCAAAGTGGGTCAGTCCACGTTTTTATCGGTGATGAGGCTTATTCCGAGTATATAAGTAGTCTTGAAAATGCTGTGAATGCATTTTAGGTTTATATTTAACATGTGATTTGATGAGGATAGAAGTTCAAATAAATAATTGTATCCGTATAAAATAGAATTATTAGAACTACATATCAGGAGATTAATTCAATATGGTATATTTTTTCAAATTTATAACATTTTAATAGATATATTTTTTGTTTTAAAATAAAAGTCCGCCAGCAAAGTGTCGATGGGCGAGGACCTAGAAGAAGTATACGAAGACGCGACTGAGGACGAGCCGGCCCCCGCCGAGGACTCGCGGCCGCGGACGGACATCGCGCCGCTCATCACGGAGGCGCTTGTGGCCGAAATGAATGATAAGAACTGGAAGGTGATTAATAAAAAAATTGAGTATTTTTTTAATTTGAGAAGTATTTTGAGGGTAAAGACATCTGGCATATTTATTTGATCGTGGCTACGACATCGATGTCAAAGTGTCGCTTAATGATAAAGTATTTTTAATTAAACATTATGATGAGTACATACTTCTGACAAGTATTAATAAAATAACACCTGAGCATGTTAAAAATAATCTTCAACAAATAGACTAATTTAAAAAGTTAAATGGTAAAACTAAATAAGTGGAGGACAGAAAAATCTTAACATATGCAAAAGAAAAATATAGTAAAATATAACTGGAAGTGGCAGCAACATGTGTTGTCATCGGGACTTCGGTGACTGCTTTTATTGGATACTGTCTGTTTTTATATAAAAACATTGGTATTAATTTTGAATATTCAACACTCAGGTTCGTAACGAAGCTTTAGACAAAGTGAAGGCGATAATAACGAATTCATCGCCAATAAAACCGAGCCTGGGCGAGTTGCCGCCGGCCCTGGTCGCCCGCCTGCTGGACTCCAACTCCAAACTAGCACAGACCGCTCTCAATATATGCGAGGCGCTGGCCGCAGCGATGGGCCCTAAGTGCAAACAGCACGTGAGGACATTCTTCCCGGCATTCTTTCAAGGTAAATTGATTTCTTTGTTTTCTTCACAGATTTCTTCTATTACAATAAATTTATAAATTTGAAGTTACAGTAGCTTGTTGATGTCGTGTTTTATAAAGTTATGTTATATTCTTAAAATCTTATTTAAGTACAATACTTAAATAAGATTTTACTACATTCATTCCAATTTAAAGTACTTCCACAAGAATTGGCTATCAAATCTCTTGAATTTACTATTTTATTTTTTTATGAAATTTATCGTTTACCCTCAAAACAACTTTGAATATAGAATTTGTATAAGAAATATTAACATGAATTAAATCGCTGTAAATAAATTATGTCTCAGCAGATTTTTCAATTTTGTAATCTTCAAGAATCATTTAAATTTTTTGATTTCACAGTACTGTATTTTTATCTCTTAGCCACATACGAGACTGTGCTCCACTTGTTCGTCAGTGACGACAGTCGCTCTTGCATATTTTATTCTAGATTATCAGTGCTGTTGTTTAATGCAAGGGAGGTCAGAACTCAGAGATTATATATAACGACAATAGAACGAAAGCTTATTTCGACCACGAGATTGAAAAGTCTTGGGTACTTGAGATTATAAAATAACAAAAATAAAAATTATCGTTTAAAACCTCAAAACGTTGATTACTAAAGAATACGTCTGATCATAAATTCGAAGCACGTTTAGATAGATGTATGTATGGTGTGGGAGGCTTAAACGACAGAGGGATTTTCCACCGAGCGGGTGATATTTACTCTGTAGACCGACGGCCCGAATGTTTTTTTTTGTTCCTACCTATACTGATAGCCTTGAGAGGCTATTTCAGCTTCGCCCTAACATGTGTAGGTGAGCTCATGGGGCTCGAACCGGAGTGTTGCTAACACTGACCCTAGCAAGAGCAGTGCTTCGCAGAATCTACCACTGGATCGGAAACGCGACCCACTGAGAATATCCGGCGAGAAACTCGGTGGGCTGTGTGTATGTGTTAATTCGCTCGTTAGTTCGTTTCCAAATGATTCTTGTCCACCTGATGGTTGTCTGGAAGAGATCGCTTTTAGCGATAAGACCGCCAATTGTACTTTTTGTTTTTAATGTATCGCACTTGTATTATTTGTTTTTTTGGTGTACAATAAAGAATACTCTCTCTCTCTCTCTCTCTCGCTCGTCGAGCCCTTCGTCGCAAGCGACGGGTTCGACGAGGACGGTGACCGGTGCTTGTGGTACCTAAAAGCACCGTTAATGGATATCCGAATGTTGTTGTTTGGAACTTGTATATATGCTAGCTTATCTTGAAAATGTCGTAAGCGAGATTCAGGCATCTGTCAAATATTTTGTGTTCTGTGATAGCTACCCTCTATTATCGAAGATAGTAGAGGTAACACCTTGACAGAAATGGAACATGTTTTGGAGAGGTGGAGAAACTACTGTTATGGCCTATATCGTGATGAAGATAATTTATGCACCGCCAAAATATGGGATGACCACCTGGAAGAGCCTCCTATACTACTTTCTGAGGTTGAATATGCAATACAAAAACTTAAGCACAAGGTGGTTGGTCCGGATGGCGTGTCGGCAGCGATGCTTCAAAGTCTCGGTTCAGAAGGGATAAACATTATCCATCAGATATGTACCAAGATCTGGAAAACAGGCCAATGGCCCAGTGATTGGACAAAATCTGCAATAGTACCACTTCATAAGAAGGGCTCGACAGCGAAGTGTGAGAACTACCGAACTCTGTCGCTCATGTCCCACGCGAGTAAAATACTCCTTCGCATAATAAACAGCAGACTATCAGCTTTCATAGACCACCAGATACCGAGAGAACAGACTGGTTTTGTAGCTGGAAAAGGAACTCGCGAGCAAATTTTGAACGTCCGAGTGCTCATTGAGAAATTTCGCGAGTTTAACAAGCCTCTGGTGCTATGCTTTATAGATTATGCGAAGGCGTTTGACTGTGTTCGGTGGAGTAGCATGTTTGATGTGTTAATTGATATGGGCGTTCCTTCTCATCTCACACTATTGATACGGAATCTGTACCTTGATGGTTCTTGCTTCGTGAAACTGGATAATCGAGGCTCTAAACCCTTCCATACAGAACGTGGAGTACGTCAGGGCTGCATTCTGTCACCCAAATTATTTAATATCTACGGCGAATACATAATGAGAAGAGCACTTGAAGGCTGGAATGGCGGTATTTCCGTGGGCGGTGAAACACTCACGAACCTGAGATACGCTGACGACACTACCATACTTGCATCAGATGAGGAGGAAATGGCAATTCTGCTGAACCGTGTGGAAGAAGAAAGTGCTAAACTCGGTCTTAAAATCAACCACTCCAAGACCAAAATAATGATAATAGATAGAGCGCAACTTCTTCCACGTTCTGATGCACTCAGTGGCTACGAGAAAGTAGCAGAATTCATATATCTTGGGTCGCAAATAACATCCGAGGGTGGCTGCATGGGGGAGATACGCCGAAGATCCGGAATGGCTAAAAGTGCGATGGCCAATCTCAGGAAGATATGGAAAAATCGTAGCATCCGATGTATAACCAAAGTGCGCTTGGTGCGGGCACTGATCTTTCCCATATTCCTCTACGGGGCGGAGACATGGTGCATAAAAAGCCGGGATATCAAAAAGATCGATGCCTTTGAAATGTGGGTGTGGCGGAGGATGTTGCGAATACCGTGGACTGCCATGCGAACAAACGAGTCCATACTAAGGCAGCTAGGCATCCGAAAAAGGCTCTCTTCCATCTGCCGGGAACGTGTTATGAGCTTCTTCGGACACATCATGCGGTCTCCCAGACATGAATTAGAGAAGCTCATAATTACGGGTCGAATGGAAGGCAAGCGCGCCGTGGGCAGAACACCAGCCAGATGGTCAGATCTGGCAAGAGAAGCACTCGGTGGTAGTCTGTACCATGCAGTCCATGCCACCCATGATCGGGTGCATTGGAAGTACATCGCATGTGGTCGCGATCCTCAGTAGTGAGGGAACGATATAGAAGAAGAAGAAGATAGCTACCCGCCACATGTGTGATTGTTGATTTTGAACTTGCAGCCTTGGGCGACAACAAGCAGTGGATCCGCGCGGCGGCGGTGTCGTGCGTGGAGGCGTGGTGCCGCGAGGCCGGGCCCGCCGCGCCGCTCGACGGGGAGATGCTGTTCGACGCGCTGAAGGCGGGCTCGCCTGTACTCAGGGCCTCGCTGCTGCAGTGGCTCGCTGAACACCTGCCTAATGGTGAGGACCACTGATCTTGGAAGACTCTCGTATCATAAGATTTTAATATCATTATCAAATTTTTTTTATTGCTTAGATGGTGGACGAGTTCGCAGCTCACCTGGTTTTAAGTCGTTACTGGAGCCCATAGACATTTCTTTTTTTTATTTTTATTTGCCTTATTGGCAGACGAGCAAGACGAGCATACGGCCCACCTGATGGGGAGTGGTTACCGTCGCCCATGGATTTCAGTAATGCCAGAGGCAGAGCCAAGCCGTTGCCTACCGACCGATATTTACAAATATATAACATAAATGCGCCACCCACCTTGAGATATACGTTCTAAGTATAGTTACAACGGCTGCCCCATCCTTCAAGTCGAAATGCATTACTGCTTCACAGTGGAAATAGGCGGGGCGGTGGTACCTACCCGTGCGGACTTACAAGAGATCCTACCCTACCACCAGTATTGATTATGAAATCGTTTCTATTGTAGTACCTGCCAAATCATTTCCAAGAGAAGAGCTCTCAGTGTGTGTGGGGACGCTATTCGCGTGTATAGAGGACCGGGCGGCCGACGTGCGGAAGGCCGCAGCGGACTGCGTTTTCCCGTTCATGTTGCATTTGGGATACGAAGCGATGCACAAGCAGCTTGAAAAATTGAAGGTTAGAGCTTAGTTTTACTAGTATACTAGCCGTATTCGCCCGCTTCGCTGGGCATTTAAAGTTAACATTATTATTTATTGTCATTATTATTAGGGAGTCCAACACTCATATAAATATTAGCCTATCCATTAAGCACATGTATTTTCTACATGGATACCAAGTTTCAAGTCAATCGGATGGATGGTTCATTAGTTATAACGGAACATCCGTGAAAACCACTGTACATTTATATATGTATTAGTATAGATACAGATTTTGTAATTTCTAACTACAAGATGATAATTAGGTAAAATGGTCCAGCGCATGAGTAAATTTTTTAAACTCTAAATTACTGATAATGGGGTGCTGCAAATAGACTATTGGGAAATAGATAATCAATATAATTATGCTGTAATGCAACTGCAATTGCGTTTTTCCGTTTCTTATCCTTTGTTCACTTATCATGAATTATGCATATATGAAAGTAATTAATTGATTTTGTTATTTCCCTGGATATTCTAAACATACGTAGAGATTTTAAGATTAAGATAAAAAAAAACAGATATGAAACATAATAGGAAAATAAAGAAAACTGTGAAATCACATTGATCAAGATTAATAATAGTTTTGAAATAAATTGTTATTTCAACAGCCCGGCTCCAAAACAGTAGTTCTGGCAGCATTAGACAAAGCTCGTCCAAATTTGCCAATTCAACCATTGCCAACCAAAACCAAGAAGGAGGAGACCAAGGGAGTTAAGACCGGAGGGGCAATGAAGAAAGAAGCCGAAAAGAAAAGTGCTCCTGTAGGTAAAGGAAAGGTTAGTGTAATTATTATTTTCACGAAACATGTGTAAGTACTTGTTTCCCTTGAAGCATTGTAATTTTCTACGGAATTCAAACACTGGCACAGTCGCATTGGCAAACTTTGAGGAGAAACGCTGCTCTGAAACAGATGCTCAACGCAATGAACTGAAAGCACGCCCTTTGTGCTATCTCTTACAATTATTATAATGGTGTGCTCACCCTTTCCTAATGTGCAGGAAAGTTATAGGAATAAGATCGGCTGTGTTATTAGCCACCCCCGAGCACACCGTGACAATTAGAAACGGTGTTTGAAGTGGTCGCTGTGATCGAAATCGGCTAAGGAGTTACGAGGACTTCTTATCCTTTAGGTCATGACGACTTCAATTTTGATTGTAGATCGATTTTAGTCAATGTTAAAGAAATACCTCTGTGCTATTCACTGAAGCTGAAATTCCTCCAGGTGATTAAACCGTCGTCGGCTTCAAGTCGCGGTAAGAAAGACGATGAGGATTGTTCCCCGCTATTACCGAACAACAATGCCAAGAATCAACGTATTATTGACGACCAGAAACTAAAAGGTTTGTTTATTTCTTACCTAACTCTGATAAAATTATAATGTGTGTTTTATTAATGCAGAACTTTGTGAATACTTTAAATCATTAATTAACTGTATTAAAGAAAATCCGTGTTATAAAGATTTATCGAATCCTTTAGGAATAACTAAAAACAATTTTTTTTATAATTTAGTAAATTAAAATGATATTTCACATATCAAATGCAAAAATTTTAAGAGTAGTTTAATTTTGATAATCATTCCACGAGACATAGCATAGCACATTTATGTTATTAATTTATAATTAAAAGTTATTAATTGATAATTTTTATGAGCAGTATTGAAATGGAATTTCACAACACCACGAGAGGAGTTCTTCGAGCTACTCAAAGATCAAATGGGCACCGCCGGTCTCAATAAACAACTTATCGCCAACATGTTTCATAGTGATTTCAGGTAAAAATAAGAATTTGCTTTTTGTTAGTGATAGATGATCCATATGTTCTGATATATTACTACATATTATGATTATAAGATTATCGAAGATCATTATTATTATTATTATTTTTTATTTTTTATTGCCTAGATGTGTGGACGAGCTCACAGCCCACCTGGTGTTAAGTGGTTACTGGAACCCATAGACATCTACAATGTAAATGCGCCACGCACCTTGAGATGTAAGTTCTAAGATCTCCGTATAGTTACAACGGCTGCCCCACCCTTCAAACCGAAACGCATTACTGCTTCACGGCAGAAATAGGCAGGGCGGTGGTACCTACCCGTGCGGACTCACAAGCGGTCCTACCACCAGTAACCATTAGTATTGCATCTTATTATTATTAGGAACATATTCTGTGGACTAATGAAGATAAGCCGCTATCTTCATTAGTCCACAGAATATGTTCCTTATCTTCCTTCTAAGGGAAATATAACTTAAATTGACTAATAATAACTTCTTTCCAAACTTTCTTAATTTTGAAGCACAGAGGCACTAGGGTAAACGCACTACACGCTCGCGCTGACAAAAGCCGCCATTAGTAAGGTCGCTAAACTGCGCCATCTGGTGTCAGTGAGGTGTAACAGACCCGATTCCGTCGAAATTGTTGTTAACGTTAACATTAGTTCTGAGTTAATCTTTCACATTTCGACTGATAAGGGTGATCATTGGAACTATGGTGAAAGAAAGAAATATCATTAATGAATATGAATACTTTAGTACTCGGAAAATATTTTTTATTATGTGTCATTTTAATACTAGTCCACTCATCGAAATTGATAACACTAAAGCTTGTAGATAAGAGAAAAGAATATGTTATTATTATTTTTTTGCCCATAAATATACTTTTTTTTCTGCCAGATATCATCTAAAAGCGATCGAAGCATTATCTGAAGATCTTCACGAGAATGGCCCAGCGTTAGTTTCCAACTTGGACCTGGTCCTCAAGTGGCTGACTTTGCGATTTTTTGATACAAACCCGTCAGTCATACTTAAGGGACTCGAGTACTTGTCTATGGTATTCCACCATCTCATAGATTGCGACTACACAATGGCGGAATATGAAGCGAATTGTTTTATACCTTATTTAGTGTTAAAGGTCAGTTCATTTTGTCAAAAATATTTAAAATTAAAAAAATATTGATATTTAATTCATCTAAAATAACAAATAGTTTTATCATAATTCTAAAAAAAATTTAGTAAATCGACATTAGATACTTTCCTGAAGAACATTAAAAATATGTAGAATTTCTATGAACTAGCACTTTGATCTATAGATGACAAATAATGACAATATCAGAATCATTTCAATCTCAAAGCAGACATGTGTTCTGGTTTGAACAGGAAACAGCAGAAGAATACAGAAGAATTTAAACTTCAAGCTCATGTCTGAAGGTGCATCAGACTATGATATCAACAAGATCCAGTAACAAATTAAAACAAAATTTCAAATAGACTTAGAGAGATTATGTTTAATTCCCAAAAGTGATTATTGACAATGCTCTATTGTTTGTGTATGACCACATATGACAAAAAACAAATGTGGATTTACATACATAAATTTATAGATTAAACTATCAAGATGATAACTAATTCAAGTCGTAAATATGTGAATCGAAACACTGATAAGTGTCGCGAATAGTTTAGATAGTAGATAAAAATAAAAATTACAAAGTATAAGATTGTACTTTCCTGAACTTCAAAAAATAATAAAAATATAATATAATATAAACTACATTAATAGACACTTAATGCACAGTGTTTGGTTATAAATACATTTGACTCTCACCGATAGTAAGTATCAAAAAAGTTCTTTTTTTTTATTAACAGGTGGGGGATCCAAAAGACACTGTGCGCAATGGCGTCAAAGCACTCTTCAGACAAATATGCGTTGTGTATTCTGTTACAAAATTGTTTGGGTACCTCATGGAGGGACTCAAATCTAAGAATGCGAGGCAAAGAGCCGGTGAGCACATATTATATAATCTATATATATAAAAATGAAACCCGTTTTCCGTTGTCACGACATAACATGAAAACGGCTTGACCGATTTGGCTAATTTTGGTCTTGAATTATTTGTGGAAGTCCAGAGAAGGTTTAAAAGGTATAAAAATATGAAAATTCTCGGAATTAAATAAAAATAACAATTTTGTTTTCCCTTTGACGTGTCCCCCGTCGGACGGATTCCTTTTGTTTGTTTTAAGTTTATTCTATATAAAAGTTTAGGTCTTTTATTTATCGATTGAGGCACTACGAAGTCTGCCGAGTCAGCTAGTAACTTATAAAAAACTTTAACTCTTGTAAAAAAAATATCCTCTTACTAATAGTTTTATTTGATGTTTCTCTGTGTTTTCCAAATATATAAATGATGATTGCTGATTGAATGAGCTGTTTAGTGACCGACAATACGGTTTCCGTCACGGTCGCTCAGCTGGCGATCTTCTTGTATACCTTACTCACAGGTGGGCTGAAGCCTTGGAGAGCAAGGGCGAGGCTCTTGCTCTCCAAGCCTTGATATCGCGAAGGCCTTCGACAGGGTCTGGCATAGGGCACTTCTATCGAAGTTACCATCTTACGGAATCCCCGAGGGTCTCTGCAAGTGGATCGCTAGCTTTTTGGATGGGCATCACGGTCGTTGTAGACGGTGACTGTTCTGATACCATGACCATTAACGCTGGCGTTCCACAAAGTTCGGTGCTCTCCCCCACGCTTTTCATCCTGTATATCAATGACATGCTGTCTATTGATGGCATGCATTGCTATGCAGATGACAGCACGGGGGATGCGCGATATATCGGCCATCAGAGTCTCTCTCGGAGCGTAGTGCAAGAGAGACGATCAAAACTTGTGTCTGAAGTGGAGAACTCTCTGGGGCGAGTCTCCGAATGGGATGAATTGAACTTAAAGACACAAGTTTGCGCGTTCACTGTGAAGAAGGACCCCTTTGTCATGGCGCCGCAATTCCAAGGAGTATCCCTGCAACCTTCCGAGAGTATCGGGATACTTGGGGTCGACATTTCGAGCGATGTCCAGTTTCGGAGTCATTTGGAAGGCAAAGCCAAGTTGGCGTCCAAAATGCTGGGAGTCCTCAACAGAGCGAAGCAGTACTTCACGCCTGGATAAAGGCTTTTGCTTTACAAAGCACAAGTCCGGCCTCGCGTGGAGTACTGCTCCCATCTCTGAGCCGGGGCTCCCAAATACCAGCTTCTTCCATTTGACTCCATACAGAGGAGGGCCGTTCGGATTGTCGATAATCCCATTCTCACGGATCGTTTTGAACCTCTGGGTCCGCGGAGGGACTTCGGTTCCCTCTGTATTTTGTACCGTATGTTCCATGGGGAGTGCTCTGAGGAATTGTTCGAGATGATACCGGCATCTCGTTTTTACCATCGCACCGCCCGCCACCGGAGTAGAGTTCATCCATACTACCTGGAGCCACTGCGGTCATCCACAGTGCGTTTCCAGAGGTCTTTTTTGCCACGTACCATCCGGCTATGGAATGAGCTCCCCTCCACGGTGTTTCCCGAGCGCTATGACATGTCCTTCTTCAAACGAGGCTTGTGGAGAGTATTAAGCGGTAGGCAGCGGCTTGGCTCTGCCCCTGGAATTGCTAAAGTCCATGGGCGACGGTAACCACTCACCATCAGGTGGGCCGTATGCTCGTCTGCCTACAAGGGCAATAAAAAAAAAAAAAAACAAACTGTAGGATATAAAACCATATTGCATAGATCCATAGGAATTAAAGTTACTAGTATAAATATAGTTGGTTAAGGTCATGAGCCACCCGGTGTTAAACAGCTATCACAGTCAATGGTTACTAAAATTATATTTACACAACACAAGTATATCTGGTATCAGTATAGTGAACTAACATATTATTATGGCAATAAAAAAATTTAAAAAAATAGACAAAATAAAACAAATCACACAACTTCACTCCTCGCGTTTCCGCTAAAAAGTCCTATTCCGACAGAGTGCCTGGAGTGCATCGGGCACTTGTTGGAGACGTACGGGTCGACGGTGTTGACCTCGGGCGCCGCGGCACTCCGCGAGCTCGCGCGTCACATCGGCGACCGGGACAATGCGGTCCGGTCCGCCGCCCTCAACTGTATCGCCAACGCCTACTTCCTCGAGGGAGAGAAAGTCTACAAGATGATCGGACAGGTGATTGTGATTTATTATTAATTAATAAATAACAGTTTAAAAAAACTAAAAAACACGATTTATATAAAATTCAACTAAAAAATAAAAAATTAATTTTAATAAATTTGAATTGAAAATAGTCAGGTACATGGTATTTAGACATTCTTTAAATCTGTTTTTATTGTATTTTCTTTTTGTGTACAATAACTATAAATAAAAAAATAAAAAATAAATTGAAAATAGTCTAAGAAAAAAAATATTTTATTTAAAAAAAAAAGAGTGCTTTTCAGGATTTTTCAAAATAACCCTTCTACTCATGTCTGTTCATAAAATATTTATAACTACTTACACCATGTACCCCACGCTTTTTTTTACAATAAAATCATTTTTTCTTACACTATATTTAATTCAAATTAATTAAAATTTATTTTCTATTTTTCAGTTGGATTTCCTATAAAAGCGTATTTTGTTAGTTTTTTTAAACTATTATTTATTTTTAATTAAAAATCGGCATACTACTTTTTCTTTCACTAGATACATACTTGAAGTTATCTAATATCGAGGATTGGAAGGCTATTTGGTTTAAGCGACATTTCGCTTAATACACGATTTTTATCTTTGTAATTAAAGGTCCGTTTTATTTGGTATTAGCATAAACAATTCGACGTTTTTTAATTGAACTTCAATTAAGTTTACTCCTTTTAAATATCTGAAGAAGTTTTTTCTTATGATATTTTTTCCAAATTTTATACTTTAAATGGCTCGCCTGTAAAGTCACAAAAATATCGCTTAACCCAAATAGCCTTAACCCCTCGATATATAGAAATGAATGGGTAGCAAAAACAAACAAATTCAAGACCCCAAATTGAAAATACCTTTAACAAAGACATATATACTAACTGCATTATCAATGAGGTAATAGTATCAACTTAAACGTCAAATACGTTATAATAACGAATGACAATAAATAATTTCAATGACATGCTTTACAAGATGCGAGGATGCTGTGCTTCTAAGTTACTAGCGTGCTTTTGATGAACTCGTCGACGTCGCCCAAAACACGTCATTACGGATCCTCCCGATCCATTAACGGTGATTTTAGGTACCTCGAGCACCGGTCACCGTCCTCGTCGAACCCGTCGCTTGCGACGAAGGGCTCGACGAGTAAATTAACCCACAGACACAGCCCACTGAGTTTCTCGCCGGATCTTCTCAGTGGGTCGCGTTTCCGATCCAGTGGTAGATTCTGCGAAGTACTGCTCTTGTTAGGGTCAGTGTTAGCAACACTCCGGTTTGAGCCCCGTGAGCTCACCTACTAGTTAAGGTTACGCTGAAATAGCCTAGGTAGGAAAAAAAAGAAGAAAAAAAAAGATGAACTTACTATTTTCATATTGCAGATATCTGACAAAGACCTCTCATTACTGGAAGAGCGCATCAAGAGAGCCGGCAAGACTCGCAGCGCTGAGGCTCGACGTTCCATGGTAGTTCCTTTATCGGCTACAGGGAAACCTATTCTGCAGCAGCCAGAGGTAATTTTATTTTTATTGCTTAGATGGGTGGGTGGACGAGCTCACAGCCCACCTGGTGATAAGTGATTACTGGAACCCATAGATATCTACAACGTAAATGCGCCAACCACCTTAAGATATACGTTCTAAGATCTCAGTGTAGTTACAACGGCTGCCCCACCCTTCAAACCGAAATAGGCAGGGCGGTGGTACCTACCCGCGCGGACTCATAAGAGGTCCTACCACCAGTAAAGTAAATATGTAATTATTTTTTAAAATGAATGATGGCTTTACTATTTTTTATTAGGGCTGACATAATGATTAAATCTGCTAATAAAAATGTATTTATAAGCATTAAAAGGTATCTTAATTAAATTGGTTAATTCATTAATTATACAGATGTATACAACTAATTAAAATACCGTCATTTTACCATTTTTATTCATTTTTCTTTGCGCCATATAAAGTAACAAAAATTTCGATAAAACAAACTTTACAAAGTTTGCGAGGCTTAAAACAATACTGGCCGTTACTAGTGGTTCCCCTTTCTCGATTAATGAGAACTAATTAGGAAAAATCTCCAAAAACCTTACGTGAATTCAATAGAATATTACAATAATATACATTTATATCGAAGGAGCCCGAAATACCACGTCGCATGATATCAGCTGACACTATACCGCAGGCGGAATACGAGGAGGAAGAGGAAGAGGAAGAACAACAACCTCCACCGCCCGTGAACGTGTAAGTTAGACCAGTGGTGTTGCAAACATACAAATAATAATAATAAACTTGCTGGTTTAGGTTTTTTTTTTATTGCCCTTGTAGTTAGACGAGCACACGACCCACCTGATGGTGAGTGGTTACCGTCGGCCATGGACTTCAGCAATGCCAGGGGCAGAGCCAAGCCACTGCCTACTAAATGTTGTAGTTAATTAATTTAATTATTGTAGTTGTGGTTAGTTGTAATTAATTATTCGCCCGGCGCATCAACAGTGTGGACTAAACTTTAAATTAAGATTTCGACAGGGTTTGTTGTAGAAATGTAGTAAGTGGAGATATAGTCAGATAGCTACTTTGATTAAATACTATTTAGAGATAATGGCATGTCCATTTTTTTAAATGCTAATTTACAATTTTTTTTTCTTTTTCTTACCTATTCTAGTAACCTCGTGAGGTTATACTAGATTCTCCGGGCGAGAATAACTCAACAAAGGAAAAATAATTTAAAAAAAACCTATAAGAAATTTAGGATAATTTAACTTACAGTGCACCGCTGGAACCGAGAGTCATTACCGGCCCGTTCGGTCTAGATCCAGACCTGATAGCACAGTTAGACGCAGCAGTTCCCTCAGTACGGAGGCCAGAACTAGCTCAGCCAGACTTGAAATTTTTGGACGACCCTGTGCCCGTTGGAGGCATGAGGAAACCCACCGTCCAACCAGTCAGGGCCAGGTATGTAGAACCACAACAAAATATTAATGTTATCTGTTAACTTAGTATATGAAATCAAATTCATTGGCAGTTCTGTCTTTCAAACTAGAATGCACTTTGAAAGAGAGATGAACAGTGGGAGACAGTGTGCAAGCCTGTAAAATCCACCGTTAAAACATAAGACACACACATTAGTGTAGTAACCTCCTGGGTTGAGAAGATGAGGAGAAGTTACTATTATAGTTGGATGAAAAGTATGTGGAACATGTACAATGTACATGTAACTTGCTATTTAGTGCTTACCTAGTCGTAAGCCCATAGAAGTCACTTTGAGATAGGTCAATGTTTCGATTGTATTGTACCGATGGACCTTTTAAACTAGATCACATAGCTGTTTGGCGGCCAAAATACTCGTGAATACTGTAACATATCCTCCGGTTAATCCTTTAGTCTCATTTTATGGCATCTATTAGGAGAATTGAGGTGGTGCTGTTCTAAGCCACCACACGGCCAATCCCTATTTTCGCACCCCTATATCCTTGATCAGTAACTGGCAATTATCATGTAAGTTTGTCTGTTTTAAAATAAAGAGTTGTGTAGAGTAAAATGTTGTGTGTAATATTTATGTGGATATAAAAATTTTTTTTTTTTTGTTTATTGTATAGTGGTTACCGCAGCCCATAGACATATCCAACGTAAATGCCGCCACCCACCTTGAGATATGAGTTCTAAGGTCTCAGTATAGTTACAACGGCTGCCCCACCCTTCAAACCGAAACTCATTACTGCTTCACGGCAGAAATAGGCAGGGCGGTGGTACTTACCCGCGCGGACTCACAAGAAGGCCTACCACCAGTAATATCATTGTATATGGTTGCAGCATAGTGCCGCCGTCGCCGGGCCGACCCGCGCCCGCGCCCACCGCGCCGCCCTCTGCCGTCGACGACGCGCAACTCGCGGACACCATCCACTCCATATCCAGCCCCGACCTCAATGTTTGTATAACACATTATTTTACATTGTTATGTAAAAAGAAAAGGGTGCAGTGCTGGCAAAATACTATTTCTAGTCCATACTTAAATATTCATTTCGAAAAATATATTTAAGTTAAAAATAAAAAAAGGATGTGTGGTCCTATAAAACCACGGTAGAACTGAAACTTTTTTTCACATCATAGACATTTAACTCTGGAAAATAACATTTACATTAAATACTGACAAAAACAATAGCGTGGAGCACTGGCACAAATGAGTAATAGTCCATACACTACACGGTCAGCTGCTGCGAACTATAGGCGCCGCCATATTGGCCTTGGCTGCTCTGACGAGCGCTTTTCACTTTATCCCTACTCCGCGGCCGACCGTCACGCGACATGCAACACACAGCCGAAAAAGTTCGAGACGATGTAATAAAAAAGTTTCACTTTAAATTTTTAAGTATGTTTCTTTCATAATCTGCCATATAGTTTCGCTTTGTCTTGTATTTGTTTGTGTGCCGTGTGTGACTGAGGCCTAACTCTTGGTGGGTAGTAGTAATAAAGTCTAGTATGTAATGTCGCTCGGCAGGCCGCCATGCGCGCGCTGTCGCTGATCTCCGGCGTGGTGGTGTCGGGGCGCGGCGCGGCGCTGGGCGCGCACGAGCAGCGGCTGGTGGCGGCGGTGGCGGCGCAGCTGCGGCGGCTGCGGGCCGCGCCCCCCGCCTCAGCGCACGACGCGCTCTCCGCCTACAAGTGCCTCGCGGGGGTGCTCACCAATGTCAGTATAACCTACCCTTTCAAAATCTCTTTTATGTATATCTATCTATTTATTTAAATAAAAAAATATTGTTGTTCGTTAGTCTCGTTAAAACTCGGGAACGGCTGGACCGATTTGGCTAATTTTGGTCTTGAATCATTTGTGAAAGTCCAGAGAAGGTTGAAAAGGTAGACTAATATGATAATGCTCGGAATTAAATAAAAATAACAATTTTGAATTCGCTTTGATGTGTCCCCCGTCGAACGGATTCCTTTTGTTTGTTTTAAGTTTATTTTATACAAAAGTTTAGGTCTTTTATTTATTGATTGAGACACTACGAAGTCTGCCAGGTCAGCTAGTTCTGAATATAAATATATGTCGGAGAAGCCACAATCGTTAATAGCATCGTCAGATATCATAGGGTGATCGAGCTAAGAGAAATATTGAGTACATAAATCACGTTTGCTGTCTTAGAACAATTCAGAAATTTTCTCTTGACGTTAGCAAATGAAGGCAAACAAAAGTTCTTAGGACTCAAGAAGACTGGTCGGTAAGTGTGTAATAGCGTCTACGCGCCTCCATCAGTTAGACTCTGTCGTAGCACGAAGTTAGCAGAGTTCCGACGGTACCGCAATAGTGCTGCCATCTCGGGAATCGTGTTACTTTTCGTTTAGCTGTCAAACTAATGACCGTCTCCGACATATATATCATGAATGTTCTTATTCTGGTTTATTAATTGGGTATGAATAAAAATAAAACTAATGTTTTATTGCATTTGACTGTTAATTTGTTTATTATGAACATCGAATCGATTGTCTTTTTAATACGCTTTTATTAGCTTCAGACGTATGTATGTTTGTAACGGAATCTTTGAACTTGACTTTGACCCCCTTCAAAACGTCGAATTAACTCGAAATTTGGTATACTTATTAAGGACCGATGATAAATAAAAAATTGAAAAAAATTGAAAAAATTGAAATTCAACTAAAAAATGAAAAATAAATAATAGTTTACAAAAAACTAACAAAATACGCTTTTATAGAAAATCCAACTAAAAAATAGATACTAAATTTTAATTAAAAATAGTGTAAAAATAAATTATTTTATTGTAAAAAAGCGTGGGGTGCTTTTCAGGATATTATCAAAATAACCCTTCTATTCATATCTGTTCATAAAATATTTATAATTACTTATACCATGTACCCCACGGTTTTTTTTACAATAAAATAATTTTTGTTTACACTGTTTTTAATTCAAATTTATTAAAATACGTTTTCTAATTTTTAGTTGGATTTTCTATAAAAACGTATTTTGTTAGTTTTTTAAACTATTTATTTATTATATTAAACTTGATTAACACGGGGCACACAGTTCTACGACACAGCCGGCTGCGGCTCGCAAGTGGGCGAGAGCGCCTTATGCTCACTGCTGGGGGAGCTGCTCCGCGTGCTGGGCGCGGGGGGCGCGGCGGGGGCGGCGGGGGGCGCGGACGCCGAGCGGCTCGTGCGCATCCTCAACAACGTGTGCGTGCGCGTGCTCGAGCACTCGCCCCGCACGCCGCTACTCTGGTGAGCCATCGACACTTCATTCTTGTACTGTTTTATTTATTACTGGTAGTAGGATCTCTAGTGAGTCCGCACGGGTAGGTACCGCCACCCTGCCTATTTCTGCCGTGAAGCAGTCATGCGTTTCGGTTTGAAGGGTGAAGCAGCCGTTGTAACTATACTGAGACCTTAGAACTTACATCTCAAGGTGGGTGGCGCATTTACGTTGTAAATGTCTATGGGCTCCAGTAACCATTTAAAACCAGGTGGGCTGTGAGCTCGTCCACCCATCTAAGCAAAAAAAAAACACACACAAACCCATTAAGGCCTACACTAATAAACGTTAAAAGTCCTTTTTGGTTTTTTTAAAATAAGTTTCATAAATTACTTTTCAGTGTTTCATAAGAATTCTCTTAGATTTATTTGTTAATGCTGCTAAATAATTGTCCATTGTGTATTAAAGGACAACCTAAAGCTCGTCTCCAAAGTTAGCACTGACATTCATTTTGTAAGTTCTATAGGCTCCACTGTGTGCCACTGTTGGCGGCTGTTGATTCGTTTGTCATTTAAAGTAAAGAGTAGGAACACAAATAATTTAATTTGGTATATTGTACCTACACCAAAGACAGTAACGACCTAAAAACATATCTGAGAAAGTAGCATAGATCATTTTATTATTCTAATGTAATTTATAGATACTAAATTGTAAACTCAAATATCCTGCATGCTGATACGCCTGCACGTTAATACGAAATTTTATTTTACTTTTATCAGATTTGATGATATTGTTTTGTTTATTTCATACAGCGCAATAGTCTCCCTGCTCCATGATTCAATCGGAGTGTCAGAGCCGGAGTACCCGCGCTACCAGGACCTCCTCCTCAAGTGTTTCTGGAAGACGTTGAAGATGATCTCCACTTGGGATGTCAATTCGATAGACTACGACGCCGTGCTGTACAAAATACATTTGTTCTATAAGGCTTATCCGAATAGCTTTTGGAAGAAGAATCCTGATATAAGCGATACGCCATACAGGTGAGAAAACCATTTATTTCAGTATGAAGAAAAAAAGGATTGTATGGTTTTATGAAACCACAGTAAAAGTGAAACTTTTTTTCACATTATAGACATTTTACTATGACAAAGAACATTTACATTAAACACTGACAAAAACAAACAAAATAGCGTGGAGCACTGGCACAAATGAGTAATAGTCTATACACTAGACGGTCAGCTGCTGCGAACGCGTGTTTCCCGAGCGCTATGACATGTCCTTCTTCAAACGAGGCTTATGGAGAGTATTAAGCGGTAGGCAGCGGCTTGGCTCTGCCCCTGGCATTGCTGAAGTCCATGGGCGACGGTAACCACTCACCATCAGGTGGGCCGTATGCCCGTCTGCCTACAAAGGCAATAAAAAAAAAAAAAAAAAAAAGAACTATAGGCGCCGCCATATTGGCTTTGGCTGCTCTGACGAGCGCCTTTCACTTTATTCCTACTCCGTCACGCGACATGGCCTGTAGAGCTGAAAAGTTTTTGAGTATTGACCGCGTACCGGGAGACGTAGCGTGGGTAGGCCTCCCACCTGGTAGACCGATGACCTGTTGAGGGTCGCGGGAGTCCAGTGGAAGCAGGCGTCAGGTGACCGTTCGTTGTGGCGAGGCTTAGGAAGGCTTTGTCCAGCAGTGGACGTTGTGGACTGAAGGAAGAAGAAGAAGTAAATATTAATGATAATAATATATAAACAGTATTTTCTGTATATTCTAGGACAGTGAAAACATTGGTACATACTCTAGTCAAAATGAAAGGCTCTTCGATAGTGAACCATCTCACCCAGGTACCGGACGTCAACGAATCTGACCTCTACCCTTATTTACTTAAAGTTCTGAAGGTATGTGAATTTATTGTTTATATTGTTTTATATACTTAAAATATAGCCACAAATCGATGAGAAGTAAGGTTTTCGTTCAGAGCTTTTAGAGGTTGAGTTTTTATTTATAAAATAAAAAACATGAATTTTTATGAAATTTTATATGCATACTTAGTAGGTTGAAAAATAGATAGATCTATTTTTCATATTCCTAAGTGATAAGGGTTGTCCACCCCTAACATTTATTATGTATTTTTTGAACATTTTTTTTGTTTGTTATAATGAGGCATTATTTGGTTGAATGAGGTTTTGTCATTTTTATATTCCCTCATCGTTCACAGCGCTACATGCCTCTCACTCATTTACCACATCCTTACACACTTACAATAAGTTAGGTTTTTTTCTACACTAGAAATTCCCTAGAAATCTTATATATGGCAAAACGTTTGCCAGGTCAGCTAGTATTTTAAAAGAATTTACATTACCATAAAAAGAGTAAAAGAAATTTTATATCCTTTGACAGATTATTATTTTAAAAAAGGGTGCGTGTACTTATATACGCACGTAAGAAGTTATACTTTATTTTTATTAAATTTATTTCTTTTTTTTTTATTTAAATTATAATCAATTTGAAAAAAATTCGATTAAACAACATCCTCAAACACGCATATTGGACATCCCTTTTCTTGATATCGTATAAATTCGGTAATTCTCGGTACGGTTGGAAAGTTCACCTGCGGCTATATTCAGACTCGCCAAGTTACGTCGGTCGTATTGTAATGAGCGATTTAGTGGGCAACTTCATTCTGTTAATTTTGTGTCACGGTGCGCGCGCATCGTATAATTTCACTCTCATCAATTTTTCATAACGCGCCTAAAGAAGTATAACTTCAAAAATATTTCGAGAGTAACAAATATAAGGTGATGATGATGAATTATTGAAATAAATCTTTTCTAAAGAACGCTTACACGTACAGCAACTGAAACTGGACGAAAAGAAAGAAAACACTCCAGACGCGATCAACGGAGGCTCTGTCCTGGCGTCCGTCACGCCCAACGCCGCGCTCACCGCCGGCCGCCTGCCGCGCGCCGTGCACGAGGAGCTCGCCCTCATCCTCAAGCGCATCGGCAGCAAGGAGCACCACAAGGAGGCGCTCGTACAGCTCTACGACTTGAGGGTCAGTCGCGCGCTCTCTAACACTCCGGTATCGACACATCGGCAGGCAGCGGCAAGTCTCTGCCCCTAGCATTGCTGCAGTCCATGGGCGACAGTAACCACTCACCATCAGGCAGGCCGTATGCTCGTCTCACTATAAGAGCAATAAAAAAAAATTCAGGTGGAAAATAATTATTTCGAAACGAATTACGAATCGTATACATCGTAATCATAATACATATACCTGATTAGATTTTATAAAAATCTTAGGTTAGGGAATATAAATGGTAATAGTCGATAAATCAGAAGAAACATGTATGTGTTCTCAACCTGTTCATGTATTTGTGCTAAGATTATCCTGATCTATTTTACTACCTAGTTTTCTAATTCCTAAGGTCTCTACTTTTTTATAGTATAAAAAGACATATAAGCATTAAAAAAATGAGCTCTGAAAATTATCGATGTCGGCTATCGACAACCCTGAATTACGGTCTAAGGAAGAATCACCACACTATGCCCATTGTCAACAATCATTATTTTTCTAGACGTAACGTGAACGACGTTCTCGAATTTGCAACGTTACTCTCAGTAGGCTCTCTCTCTTCTTAGTCGCATACTTCATAGCTGAAGGTCGTGTCCCTGAAAGCCCTTTGTGGCTCTTTGTACCATCAGCTTCCATTTCCTTCGGTTTTCGGCTTCTCTCAGGGCGGTCGCAACAGAGAGTCCAGTGAGCGCAGTTACCTGATCTGACCAACGGTTTGGTGGCCGGCCGGCGGGTCTTTTCCCTTCTACCTTGCCCCCCACAGTCAATCTTTCAAGGTTGTCTGGTGGCCGCCGAGCAATGTGACCAAAGTAACCAAGAACCTTCTGGTAGCAAATCGTCGATAGTCTCGTTTCTATGCGAAGTTCCTCGAGGACACCGTAAACCACAGTAGAGAGCACATTGTGTGAGCACAAGCGACGGTAAAATATTTCTGACGCTTCCAAAACTGTTTTTCCAGGAGCGACATCCGGACGTGGACATTTGGACTTTCATGCAAGGCTCGTCGTACTACTTCCGCAACTTCGTCGAGCGAGGCCTGCGCGAAGTGGCCGAGCAGAGGAAACTGGGCTCTATGCTCATGTACAAACACGACTACAAGGCTGACAACATTGGTGAACTATTCTTTTTTTTTTTATGTGTGGACGAGCTCACTGCCCTCCTGGTTTTTTTTCCTACCTAAGCTGATAGCCTTGAGAGGCTATATCAGCGTAGCCTTAACTAGTAGGTGAGTTCACGGGGCTCAAACCTGATGACGTTGCTAACACGAACCCTAGCAAGAGCCGTGCTTCGCAGAATCTACCACCGGATCGGAAACACGACCCACTGAGAAGATCCGACGAGAAACTCAGTGGGCTGTGTCTGTGGGTTTAATTATTCGTGGAGCCCTTCATTGCAAGCGACGGGTTCGACGAGAACGATGTCCGGGCCGATCTGGTGTTACGTGGTTACAGGAGCCCATAGACATCTACAACGTAAATGCGCCACCCACCTTGACATATAAGTTCTAAGGTCTCAATATAGTTAAAACGGCTGCCCCACCATTCAAACCGAAACGCATTACTGCTTCACGGCAGAAATAGGCGGGTTGGTGGTACCTACCCGGGCGGACTCACAGGTCCACCAGTGTTCATACGTTTGTTGACTTATTAATGTTTGGACGATTTGTAATTTAGTTTTATTGTTGTACAGACATAAGTAATGAACACGACGAGAAATCACATGTGATCTTCTTGGAAAGACTCAGAGCTTTGCAGGTAATCCTTATTTATATTTTCACTATGCTTTCAAAGTTTCTTTATGAAATTTCTGACAGTCTTTATATTCCTAATTTAATTTAAAAAAAATTGAAACTAAAATGTTATATTATTAAAAATAGTTTAATATTGCTTCTCTGGCTATAGTTTTTATTATTACTGTGTTTTGTGTAAATTGATTATAATAGATTTTAATATTTATCAAAAATTTAACGTAAACACTCATAACACAGTAATATGAAAACGCTTTTTTTATTTTGGTCTGTTAACGCAGGCCCAATCTTTGTCCGCTAATGCAGGCCTATGGTTTCTAGAAAACGTAAGGCGCCGTGAAAAAATAACTTAATGCTGTAACGAGAAGTGTTGTTTTCGTTTAAGCCTAGGATAGTCGTTTATTGCCTTTTCGTATTCGAAAACTACTTTTCCAAAATGTTTTGTTTGATACATTGTTTTGTTGTGAATATTTTCAGGCGAAAGCTGGAATGAAAACAGAGTCCCCGTCACAAGCTCGCACGCCCATCGCCGACAACAGAGCGCTCGTCGACTCCATTAACGACAGCACGCTGCCCAAGCCGCACAGCATCGACCCGCAGCTGGAGGTACATATACAGACACACAACTTTAAATAATATATTTGTCTAAGCTGTCTGTTCCGTACATGCGTATATAATGCGGGGATATTTTTTTTTGTAAAATATCTATATATTAATGCGTGAAGCAAAAACTTTGTACCCCTTATTACAAAATTGCACGGACGGAGGAGTACGAAATTTTCCACACTTATAGAGAATGTAGAGAAGAAGTGCAGAATACTAATATTTTTTTCAAATTATGGATTAAAAATACGTTAAATCAATAAAGAAAACATTACACACACTACCATGTATTTGACACACACACACATATACTCTTTGTTTATTGTCAAACTTTTGTTATTGCTTAAAAGTCTGTAGTCAAATTGAGAATAGGTTAATATTGTTTAACTTTAATATTACGAGTATTTGATTTGTGTACAGTGTAGTCTTGGCGAAATCTGTAACAATATAATAGAATAGTCGAATTTCGACTACTGCGTAGCCACTAGTAAGTATTAACAAGCAATGTTTTTCTTGATAAAGCGTTCAAATATTTTTATAATATAGTTTTATACAACTATAATAGCCGGCAAACTTCTTGAGCATTTGTCGACGTAGTGGGGGTAAGTTCGCGCATGGTACACTCACGTGCAAAAACATTATTTACTCTGCGTCATAATGCTATTAAATTATTAATATCAACATATTATGTATTTATTGATATATTTATTAAAACATCAACAAAAAATATAGGTTAATAATTTAATCTTGGGGTAAAATAGATATTCCTTCTATTAAGTCAAAACTAGAGCTGTTGCCAGGTCTTCGTTCAGTTGAAGCGAAGCTGGTACTTGTAATTTTTTTTTCGTTATCATAATCTTGACCATCATCATCCTTCTCCTGTTTTATAATGAAGCAATATACGTCGTACACAATTTTTCTACCCTTTCTTTTGATTACTACACCAGTTTGTCGCGGCATAGTGTATTTTTTTATAAAAAATCAACAAACACTCAACATATAGAAATGGCAACAAAGTCAACAAGCAATTATAACAAATAACTTAACAATTAATAACGATACACTTTTTACTGTACGCAAGCGTACTTTTGGGAGCAAGCGGAAAGAGGGCGCGGTGCGGGACGCAGGGTTCGACTGATCTACCAATAACGCGCTCGATACGATTTCCCCTGCCGTCGCGCCTCACCCTCACCACCAAAGTGATCTAAAATTCGGTTCTGCGCAGTCAAGGTCATTTGCTCAAGAAGTTTGCCGGTTACTATACTAGCTGTACCCGTCTACTTCGCTGGGCATTTAAAATTAACATTATTATTTCTCTCCCCCACAAAGATTCTCATAATTGAGGCCACTGCAACTGGTGTAGGGAGTCCAACACTTATATAAATCATATCCATTAAGTACACGTATTTTCTACATGGATACCAAGTTTGAAGTGAATCGGATGCATGGTTCAGTAGTTATAACGGAACATCCGTAAAAACCACTGTAGATTTATATATTAGTATAGATTGTTAGATGGAAAGTGTCTTCAAAAAGTAACTTTCCTAGTTTTGGAAAAGAGAAGTCTGAATCGGCCGCTGTCGTTTTGTGATTTTTTTCTCCAATAAGGGACTAATTAATGTAAATGACAAATCAAATGTGTAATACAGAAAATCGAAATTGTATTTCAATAATTAGGCGAACATTAATATTAACTAATGATTATCATATTTTCCAGCTTCACACCACACAACCGCTGTCACACAAGAACGAGGCGGCGGTCGACGCTCTGCGCCTGAAACTGCAACAAATCAAGAGCTCCTCCAAAAGATAGGCGGTCACTGTTGCAACCACGCGGATTATGTAGCTCTCTCTTTCACACACCATTCATAACCACACTCACAATTTCTTTCTGCAACACCAGTTTCAATCTTGTTGCGATTTATCTGAAAAGTTGAAAATACCGTGTGCCATTCGTTGATAAAGAAATTGTGAGTTGTTATCCTTAGACAAAGCGGTGCGCTGCACTCGAGTTTTCCTTAGAATTAAATGTTCGTGAGGCACGAAGCAATAATTCGATTTATCATTCGCTTTGTAGTTCAAAATGATTATTTGAATCGACTTATTTAACAAATTACCACTGCTTGTGATCGACTAACGCACGAAATTTAGTTACACGTTGTAGATTTTTTTGTGACGCCTGATTAGTTCATACACAAGAATTTCGTATCCCTTGCTAAGATATAACGACGACAATACCGCTAAACAGTATCGCCTCTGACAGGGTATTAGGTGTGCTTGCGAGTTCTGGGACCTTAGTAAGGGAACTAAAACATGTTTAGTCATAAAGCGGTATTTAAAATTGGCGTAAATTGAAACGTGTGATTATTTAACGATGTCTGGCCGTGGTTAATGTGAAGTACATATTACGGAGCTTAGAATAATATTAGACATTAATTATCAAAAATAAATTGATGTGTAAACCAATATAATGGATATTCTATCAATTCGGTACATCTAGATCGGTTTTTGTTTTCGTGATGTTCCAGTTCGGTAATGCACTTGCTTCTAGAAGTTTCTACAGAAAATGTATTAGTTTAATCGGCCTACGTGTCTCATTGATTTCATTATTAATAATTTTAAAATTGAGATCACTTTCATTATTGGAATATCCAATGAAACTTCATGAATACTTCATTAATTATAAATTTGAGGGCGATACAAGAATGGAATGTAATATAATCCATCTTACGAAACTAAGGAAGTGATTAATGATAAACAATGTTACAGGTTTGTAATACAGCATCCTTTGATTTCACTATTATATACTTTTATTAATACTAATCCTGCCCCATAATAGTTATAGATACATCAACATTATTACAAACCCTAGCAAATAAATAAATTGGAGATAGCGCTCTTACGAAAAAAAAAGTAGTGTATAGAAAAGATGCGAAAAACCTAATTTTTGTATGTACGCGTGTGGAACTCAATGTAGATTTCATGGCCGGTGAAAACTATGATTGAGGGAGGTGTTTGACTAATAATAATAACATTTTAAAATTATTTTTATGTTTTATGCGTTAGAAGTACTGCACAGGCGGGACTGTTTTAGAATAATACTACATATTGTATCTTGTTTGAAAAGCTTCCGTGTCAGTACTTCACACGCCGATTGTATTGTGCTAACTTTATTTATGTTTGGATGAGTTTTAAGACTGTTTTACGAGTTTGCAACGCGCGATCCTCGAATAAGAATAATGTGTTCTGTTTGTTTTGTTGTGGTATTGTAAATTTCATCTCGAATGTGACATCTTTTTCAAGCTTGCCTAAATTTGAACATTACACGAATTTATTCTGTCTCCGTCAACTTGTCTGTGTAGATTAAAGTGCTTACGTATTGATGTGATGAAAAAATTAAAATGTGTCGAGTCAAAAAATGTTTAGGGCGACAAGACTCTTTGAATCTGATAGTGGAGCGCGAGGCGTGTCACAGTATTGCCTGGGAAATGATTTCAATTGTTATTTTTGTCTGAAATTGTAATTTAAGTCAGTGGAGTATGATATACTAGAAAACGTTTTGGTTGTGGTTTTGGCCTATCTGCAATCCACGCTTAATAATGTTCTCATTGCATTAGATCCGAACAGTTGTATTTTCTTATTTTTTACGAGTTTTAGTCGTGAATAAGATCTAAAACTTAAAAAAAACATCTTTTACAATATGGCAGCACATAAATTCGGTTTTAATATCGTTCATGTAGATCCTTTTTGCCTTATGCGATAACATGAACATGCTGTATAATGACAAAGAAATTGATTGTTCTGCTACAGAAGATGTCACATTGTATGTTATTTAGTGTTGTGTTTGGAATGTGTTCGTTACAATAATCGAAGAGTTGGCTGGCATCCAGTAGGTTTATTGGAAAACTTTTTAAGCTGAGATGAGGCAATACGAATATTAACACTGTGTAATCACTGTTATTAATCAAATTATAACCGAAACATTCCCGTCAGTATTGGTTTTTTAATGTACAAAATTTTCATGTATTCATTCCCTCCTTACTGTATGTAATTAATTGTGTACCCTACGTTTGAAATTTTCTTATGACATTTTTGAAATTATTTGTTGAATATAAACAGTTCACTCAATGTTGTCTCTTTAGTTTACAAGCAGCTGTAGTACTAGTACTAGTTAGTGACTAATAAAATCCTTTAGTAGACATTAAGTTGCTGCAATTCCTAGAAATTGTTACCAGTTACTATTATTTTCACAGGATCATCATTTTTATAATTGGAACTACGTACGACCAAACGTTGTCGTTACGAATTTCGTATTATCGACGTTTTATTTTTTATCACCATCTATATCCGATTGTTTTTTGTATTGCTGAAGGACACTGAAGGTACACATTTTTCAATTATAATTTTTTTATATACATTAGAATACATGTTACTCTCTATAGATTAGTTAATTAAATTTGCTTATTTTAGACATGACGTTTCATATTGATTATTATCAGCATTTATTTATTGTAAAAAAATCATGATGTAATAAATAATAAATAAAGTTCATACAACATTAACAGCCTTTTATTTTATACAAAATTCAGCATAAAAATGACAAAAACGACCATCTAATTTTCGTTCTCTGACCATTATAAGATATAATACATTCTAACTGGAAGGGTGGATTGTAGGTGGTATGAGGTAAAAAGACAGGGAATCTCGATTGACATGAATTTATCGCCGCCGCTAATTATGTGCCGTAATATTAGGTCATTTAAAATGTTAGTTTTGTTTAAAATACCGATTCTAGGCTGAATTTACCAAGTGTAGTCAAATTTAACTATTAATTCTATGATCGTTTTTTCGCCAAGTTGTTCCAATAGTAAGTATTTTTACCTACCTATTCGCTGGCAGCCCAAGAGTAGATAGAGGCTATTCCAGAAACGCCTGGACTACTAAAGGAGCTCACGGGCTTAACCTGAGGGAACGTGTTAATACTAGCCCTAACAAGAGCAGTGGTTTGAAGAGTCTACTACCTACTACGGATAGGAAAAGCGACCGTAATTGCGAAAGGAAATTCAGTGGGTAAGCGACTTGTCCTTTGCTGTCTAAGCAATACAAGAATGAATGCCTGATACAAGAATAAAGGGATAGAACAAAAATTCATCTGTGTGCTTAGACCGAGTTTTTTAACTTTTACCGAGCGACCGAGAAGTTACAAAACTCGCACTACGCACAAAGTACGGTGTGGATACATAAAAAAGATTATATTATTATTTAAAACCCGTCAGTCGGACTCATCAATCTACTTATATGCATGAGAAGACCTCATATTACAAGACATCTTTATGCGCAATTTCCGTCAAATTGTGTAGCTATACCATAATGGAGGCTAAAAGTAGGCAGCCCTCCAATCTCCATAATAGAGTACAATCACAGACTAAATTCTTAAATTATCTATGGACTAAATAGAGATATGAGTAAAATTAAATATTATAGAGTGTCACCTCTTGTTATTTTTCAATTTATGACGAAAAATCGAAAACATTAACTGATTGGAATCATATCGATTTTGGAAAAATGACAGTTTTTTTTAAAAATCGATTTGGGATTACAGTTTGTGTCTATCTGCTACACAGATGTCTACTGCTGGATATAGCCCCACCCAAGCCTTGCCACAACGCACGGTTTTGCGCTGCATACATCCAGTGGTTTCCTGCGAACCCCAATAGGTCTTCGATCCACTTTGTGGGAGGCCTATCTACGCTATGTCTTCCGGTACGCAGTTGCCACTCGAGAGCTTTTTGGTCTTAGTGGTCATCTGTTCTAAGAGCAGTGTGCTCTCTGCCAAAAATCAGACTCACCGCAGATTCCAAGCAGCACTAGCACTTGCAAGCTAATCTCAGCACGGACAACGCTAACATAATGGGACCACTTCAGGTCTTGGAGGGGAGTGATATGGTGGCAGCCATCACAGAACAGAAGATATTTGATAGATGCCTGAATCTCGCTTACGACATTTTCAAAATAAGCTTGCATACATACAAGTTCTGAATAAGAACATTCGGAACATTTGTCTACCGATCGATATCACCCGCTCGGTGGAAGATCTTCCCTATGTCGTATGTCAACAAACACCTCCCCTTGTCCTCCTCCGTGAGTGTTGTACAGGTGTTCAAGTACTTACACACGACGAAACGCAGTTTCACATCGTATGACGTCTATCTTGTCTCTCCTGACGTTTTACCAGCCAGTATGACTGTAAATTAGTTTTTATTTATTTTTATTGCCTGTATATACAGACGAGCATACGGTCCACCTGATGGTGAGTAGTTACCCTCGCGGACTTCAGCAATGCCAGGGGCAGGAACAAGCCGCTGCCTACCGTTATATAAGTGCGTGTTGTATTTATATTCCTTCACTCGCCAGGTTAATGTAGTCCCCTAGGCCCCTTGAAGTCACTAGAATAGTTTACAAAAAAATCCTTCTGCGTGCTTCATGAAATTGACTTAACAAATACAAAAATGAAACCTCGCCATTGTTCTTCTTCCGTCCAAACTGCATATGGCTGAAGGCTAGTACAATCAGCCGTTTCATGAGAATGGGCAACAGCGTTCTCCGAGTATCATAACACCACACTGCAATAGTCAATCCGCCGCATGCCAAGCGTGGCGATTAGGGCAGCTTCAAGCATGTCAGACATAATTTTTGAGTGCCGTAATTAAATTTTAATAGTTAGCCGTATCTGGTTTCTTGCCAAAGACTATATCGAAGCTTTGAAAATTAATTTCTTTCGTCAATAATCAATATTATGATGGTTAAAATTGTAGTTTCAATCGATTTATCCATTTATTTTCTAAAAGTCAATTTAGATTCGATTTACAGATTCAAATCGATTTTTGTCTAAATCGAATCAAGATCGTGAGCTCTACATCCGCCATAACTACCACATCTTCCATCTCGTTGTGACGTTTGAATATAATTTTGTGTTTCAAAAATTGTTATTTTCTATAAACTACTTTCACGTACTAAAGGTTAATTAGTGTTTTAAAATTTGCTCGGTGAGTATTCAAATCATTTTAGGGTTCCGAGATAAGTTTGGTAATTTGCAATTTAACCGCGCTGATCGTTTGGACGTGCTGTCAGAACGAAAAATTTCGATTTTCGGATAAATTTATAGTGTTTCATATGTTTACGTAAATAACCTTAAAATATAAAAGAACGTTTTTGTGTTAAAAATAATCGTGAAATCATTATGTTGTTTCGGTACTCATAAAGTGTTGTCATTGACAGAGTCCGGATAGCGAAAAATACCATGGAGTCTCCACGTAAATTCAACGATTGTTACTTTTATTACTATTCCACATGTACAAAGGTAAGCGTTATTGTTTAATTACTCGCTACTATTTCTTGTAGTACTCGTGTTATTTCGTGTTAATTTTTGTCTACCTATTGAACACATGTTATTTAAAATTTAGTCCAACACTTAACTATCAGAAAATATTTAATGCACTTCAATTCTGGTAAATAATTTTATTCTATTTGTAAAGTGAATGTACAGTAACTCTTATTTTAAAAGAGATTAATTTATTTACCTGGAAGTAAACCTATTTACTAATGACTAAAACCACATTACCAATTGATCTGACATGTACAAAAATTTGAGTCTCTAATTTTTTTGTTTCCAGGGAGATAATTGTGTGTTTCGCCATGAGCCATCAGCCTTAGGCTGTGAAACAATGTGCACAGCCTGGCAACAGGGGAAATGTACTGATAAACGCTGTAAACTGCGTCACATGGAGCTTAGGGTATGTCTCTATAGTGCCTCTTTTTAATTTAAATAATCTAAAAATAAATAAAACAGGAGTAAAGGAAAAGGAGATTAAAATGAATAGTTATGATTTAAAATTATGATTAAAGCTATGTAGATTGGATGCATACAAAAGAAAATTCTACTTTAGTATAAATTAATATTAAGCTTATTGATTTACAGAAAAATCGTAAACAAATTCCATGCTACTGGGAGAACCAACCTGGTGGCTGCCGCAAGATTCACTGCCCATTCATGCATAAGAATCCCGAGGCACGTACTGATGGAATTGCTCCAAGTCAGCCCGCCCCACCTGTTCATGTAAGCAATTTTATTGAACTTAAACAAGCGCAAACATTTTGTCTTTTTTAATAGTTTTTGTATTGCAATATGTTTAGCAAGTTTTAAAAGTAATTGAAACAATGATTTCAATTTCAAAGCAAAAACTAGGTGTCAATTTTACCTTAAATCATAGAAAGTATTGAAACAATTAAAAAAAATGGAGTGATGCAGTTCTCTTTTAAATATAATTACACTTTTAAATATAATTATAAATTGTGATAAAAATCATTGTAATTTAAATTGATTTTTATTTATTAGATTTAAACTTCAAATGAAGAATTTTCTCATTTCTCTTGACAACACTTAACTTTAAAAACAGGAAATATCCCTTTTTTTCTTGCACTGTACATGTTTCAATCCATTACTGACTTAACAATCCCACTAATCTTAAAACCTTAACAATTCCATAATAATAGTTCAGCACTCATCTTTTGCTTTAATAACTGTACTACTGCTTACTCCTAGACATATTGCTGACTACCTTGAGACAAGAGGTTCAACATGTAAAAAGGGTATTCCATTTTTCAAATTGGAACACTGTAATATTTCATGGTAGAAATGGTTATACCTCTTAACATCATTCATATGGTAATGGCTTCACATATCTGCTGATTTTGGATAGGCCAAAGTCACAAATAATATATAATGCACTCATTCATGCAAAAGATTATTGGTATATAAGTGTTAAAAGTGTTTTATGGCACACATGTGTTCAGGCTTGCCTAAACGAGAGTGTGGTGGAGCAGCCTCCGATGGGAGCCATCCCGCCCCCTGCCGTGCCCGCCCCGGTGCCGCTTCTGTGGCAACAACAAAGACAAGGTATACACATTTTGATTGCACTAATAAAATTGTAACTTTATGATATACTAGCGACCCGCCCTCGCTTCGCTTCGGAAACTAATTTTTTATTGATCTTTCCACTATTTAATGGATGTTATTATACATATAAACCTTCCTCTTCAATCACTCTATCTATTAAAAAAAACCGCATCAAAATCTGTTGCGTAGTTTTAAAGATTTAAGCATACATAGCGATATAGGGACAGAGAAAGCGACTTTGTTTTATACTATGTAGTGATTTGTTTTTACACCATTTATTTGTTTTTAGGTTTTTGTAACTAAGATTTATTTTGGTATCATAACTTTTTATTTATTTTTTATTGCTTTTGTGGGTGGACGAGCTCTCGGCCAACCTGGTGTTAAGCGGTTACCAAAGCCCATAGACATCTACAACGTAAATGCCGCCACCTACCTTGGGATATAAGTTCTAAGGTCTGATGATTTGTTTGAATTGGTAATTTGAAAATGTTTATAACATTATTTTTTTTGACGTATTAGGTCCTATTCCTTCAAAAGAATTTTTACTACCTATTCTGGAAGGGTTTCGTAATAACAAGGAAATTATGATAATCATTAGTGAGCCACAATCATCTCTATCACTGTGGGTGACATTTTTTGTGGGTGGCGCATTTACGTCGTAGGTGTCTATGGGCTCCGGTAACCACTTAACACCAGGTGGGCTGTGAGCTCGTCCACCCATCTAAGCAATAAAAAAAAATCTCTGTTTTAATTGAAAGTCATACTAATGAGAAGTATTAATGTTTATGTGATGATGTCCGTAGTGGTGCTGGATAGCACGTTGCTGGGCGTGCCGCGTCACGAGGCTGGCGCTCCGTTCGCGCCGCTGCCCGTGGACCCTCTTGTCGTCAACTTCGACGAAGGTATGCGTCTCTACTGAAATTACATGTACTAAGCCCCCTGCCGACACTCCTTGTATTGGGATAAGAATTAATATCCTCTCAAGGTCTCTTCAATTATGCATTTACAGTATCCTCGGTCATATCACACAATAGATAGATACCGAAGGCTGGTTCCAGCTGATCTTTGTTTTTTTTTATCTGTGCTTGACATCTACAAATTCCATTCCGATAATTTATAGTATAAACTGTAGCTACAAGTATATTAGATTGAAACGCATTTATTAACATGAAAACTTTAAATGTATCATCCGAGTAACTCATGAACGGTCCTTCATTTTAGTAGATATGGTTAAGTAGTTTAGTAAGGTTCCGTAATTAGTACAGCAAGTTTGAAAGGCACAGTTTTTATTCGTAAAGTCTAATAAAGTTTAAAATTTGATTACGTATGAGACTGAAAATTTTTCTAATATCAGCCTTCTGTACTATTTATGTGTATGTACTAGTGTGACTGAGGCTTGTCACTACTACAGCAAGATATGATTGTAGGTCCAAACTCCAAGTGAAGATTTAATGAATGACTTTCGAATTGATAATTAATGTTGATAATTAAGATTGTGTGTTACATAAATGCATATATTGGGTGACCTTGAGATAATATTGATTAATGTTAAATAATTTTTCATTAGAAGACCTGTAAAGTTTCTCGAAGATTTTGTAGGATGTTTTTTTTTTATATTTTGTATTAATTGATTATTGATGGGATAAATTGTTTATTAAGCAGATTGTTGGACAAAATCTTCGGAACATTTCTGTGCTTTTCTTTTGAAATGTTTTATGTAAAAAAAATAAAACTTCCCAATAGGCAGGTTCGGGCTTAGGCTGTGTTTCAATGTAATCTGAATGTTGAAAATACAATACTACAATTTAAAAAAAAAACTCCACGCCTTTAATTAATAACTAGTGGAGGTTTAGTATTTTTGTTCATTTCATCAGCAATAGCCCAAAGTGTTTTAACGTAGTTTAGTTCTATGCGAATCCAAAAGGAGCGTTGTTTAAGATAAAGTTTTGATTTCAACAATAATGATATATTGGGTGATGTTCCTTTTATGTGTTTGTGAGGTCGCAGTGGATCTGCGGCGACTTTCTCTTCGTATTCGTATTTTCAACATTCGGAACCGAGGGATTATTGAATGTAACGGCCAAATAATAAAAATAGAATTAGGAAAAGGTTCTTTGATAAAATTAAATTATTCGCTCGCTCTCAACGACACGTTGTATCCGAAGAGTTTGAGCTAGCTTCGTTTATGGGATGAAATATATTTTAGGGCGAGGAAATGTAAATGGAATATTAAATGCGAACAGCGTATAGAAACATGCATAGTTCAGAACAGGGTTGGATAATAATGAATGGTTTTGTTTTTCGTTGGTTCGCTTATTGCGGGAGTTGTAATGAAATACTATGAATATTTGAATTATTCGTTGGCTCCGTAAAATTGCTGTTTGTGGTTTGTTGCATTTAATATTCTACTTTCGAGGTTTTTTTTTAATAACCGACGCGTTGGATTTAGGGGAGGTATGGAAAAGAAAAAAAAAATGTAATGCAAAACGGAGGAGAATTTTATGTTTTAGTTCAAATTTTCTAAGTGTGCTTGTGTTAGAAGGCGCGCTAGTGAGGAAATTTTCGCGACACATTATCGCCATTACCAACATATCTCATACTTTTGAAGCCAACGATGATGAGGTTATCATTTTGGTGAAGTTTGTTGTTTGCATCAACGAATTTGACCGGAATGGAACGTAAAGCGATTTTTCAATTGATATATAATTGTATTACGACTCAGTCCGAGCTGATTGATGGTATGAGAAAAATGGCTTTAGTTTTCCTCACACCCGGGATGCGTTGTGAATTTCTACGAAATAAGTTTTAAGTAGTGTCGTGTAAAAAGCGAATCCAACGTTTTAAGTAATGTTTGCGATGTTAATTCACATCGGAAGTGATTTGAGGAGTCCTATGGTTATGAAAGTCCTTCGTGAGATTCGAAGGCAATTTGTGCAAACGATAAGCAATATCTAAAAGCAGTCGAGGGCGAAGGCTAGCTAGCGTTCGTTCCTTGAAACGTTCTGATTTATATACGAGAACTGATAATTTCTATTTTTGGTGTTGGTTATATTATTCTATACGGTTTTAAATGCCATTTTTTTTTTTTATTCGATGTATATGAATTTACGATTTCGAAGCTGATTCGATTTCACTACTCTAGAGGTTTTCGTTTGTTTACGCTAAAATGTACCTTATAATGATAGCGGTTTTTTTTTTTTTTTAAATGAGATTTAATATTTAATGGATTTAAAAATAATGCTTAGGTTGTAATAACGATACGGTTTCTTTTTGTTTTTTCGGCCGTCAGAAGGGGCAGTTTTAGTTTTTGTATACTTTAAAAAGATAAAAAATATATATATACATATATATTCGAAGAAATATCAATCGAGCTCTCTCACCGTGAAGAAGTCGTTTGTAAAGTGTCTTTCTCATTTTTATACCTGCATTTAGTTAGGGAGCCACAAGATCTTTTCATATCCTAGCTAGAAATTATGAAAAACGATGCTTTTCCATATAAAATTAGCATATAGGCGTTATATTACACATAAAATTCTCTGTTATTATGTATGTGTAAATTGAACGTGTTGCAGTCTAATTGTGTTTGAAGATATTTTCACTAATGACTCCAGCTAGCTCCCTCTACAGAGATATTTCGAAATAAAGTCATTAATAGTATTTCTGAAAGGTTGAGAAACAGCGTTTTTCTTTTACTAGATGTTGATATAATCTTTGTCTACGTTAGAAAAGTACATTTTTGTATAGTTTAATAATATAATAAATAAATAAATTAAAAAAAAAACAAATAAAAATATATATACACAATTAATGTAACTCATTTAATATTATATAGGTGAAAATGAAAAAAAAAAAAGCTTTATGCCTTTAAAATTGTTTGTACGTTAGTGTGTAGGGTGTTTAGGGTCTGACAGTTTATTTGATACCCACTGTTTTAGATCCCGGTATACTTTATAATCGCACCTTGAGAATAGATAGAGCTAATAAATATAATATTAATAATTAAAAAAAAAATAGGTATATAAAAATGAAGGCACGGTTTTGTGACATGATCGTCGTGAACAAAACGCGTTGATAACTTGTAATACTGTGTTTTCCCGGAAAAAAAAAATTGCTTAAGATCGTATTATCAATTTTAGGAATGAAAAAAAAAATTAACAAAAAAAAAGTAGCCGTTCGCGGTAATTTTTCATAATAATAATAATAATGCTTCCGATGCCCGTACGTACGTTTGTTTGTAACATTGGAATTAAACAAAAAGTTTTTTTGTAGATTCGTTGCGATGAAAAAGAAAATTGTTTTGTAATATTTGCACTGAGAATGAAGTTCCTATATTTATTGCAAAAAAAAAAATCCGCATGAATTAAGACACGACACGAAAAAAATAAATGTCTATGGTCCATGGTATGCCTAGTCATTATTTATGTACGGAAATATTTTTAAATGAAAAAAAAAATAGTTCTAATTTGGAATGGGTAGCTTAAAATACAAAATGAAATAAATGTTTTATATTTTCCCTTAGTTCAGTTTTTAATGGCATTTCACAAAATACGGTTTTCACTTTGAAGGCTTTGAATAAAATTGTCGATAGAGAGAAGATTATCTAAAATCTACTCGCCTAAAAACTAATTAACTTTTACTAAGTCTTTTAACCTGAAACCTGCTATTCTGATTAGGCTTTGATATTTAAAAAAAATGTATTATAGTTTACAACAATAAAAGATTATAAGGCAAAATCAATTAAATATTAAAGATAATTCAAGTTGAATTGAAAACTTTGACCAGTCTCTCGAAGCGCCTAGTACAAAAACGCAGGTCTGTTTGCCTTGTCATTAAAATACGACAAAAACTGGTTTCGCTCTTAAATAATAATTTTTATTAATAGCAATAATAATTAAATTAATCGTTTTGTTTAGAGTGTAGTTTCTTTTTTTTTTTTTCTTTCTAATACATACCAACTTATTTATGTTATTTTTAGATTAATTGTTGGAATGTTAATTGTTTTTATTCTTTTTCTGTTAAACTTCTGTAGGAATACGGGTTGCGCACGCGTTTTACTATTACAGTTTAAGGCGGAATTTGAAGTCGATAAAAATATAAAGACATTATCAATAAGTTTCCTTCGGAATCGAAAAGTGTTATGCGTACAATGTTATCGAAAATTGTTACGTGTACCATGATATCTAAAATTGTTACATACGTGTACAATGATATCTAAAAGTGTTACGTGTACAATGATATCAAAAAGTGTTACTGTGACACTAAGATTGCAGTTTTCCCGATGCAGATGCAATTAATCGATTCTGTACATTATGATGTTCGAATCAATAATTTTATCGACTGGAATTCTATTAGCGGTCTTTTAAATACGACGTATAACGAAACTAGAACGGTAATGTTGTTCGTCTATTTCGCATCGATCGATATCGGTGGCGGCTCAACGATTTTATATCGATAACGCGTTTCTCCTGACAGATTGCTCTGACGCTGTAACTAACCGATTAAAACGCCTCAACGCACGACTGAAATAATATGATTTTGTTTAGTATTAGATGTTTTTGTTTGATCCGCGGCGGGCACGTTGTCCGAGCTTATTGATCGGTTGGGTATATATTATATCGGTATAGGTTTTTTTTTAAAATATATAATGGATAAATATGTATTCGTGTGCAAAATTTTTTAGTAGAATTAATATTTAAAAGGAAGCACTTTTTGATACATAAATATAGGTTTTTTCATGTTATTATAGGATCGAATGTTATGGAAGGGTAGAAGGTTGGTGAATTTATTTATGTAGCGACCTCGGCGCGCTGAGGCTGCTTCTATTAAAACTGGGTTACGTTATGTTAATCTTAGATGTAATATCGTAAGAATTTCATATGTTTTACGCGAAGAATGTATAAGACCTTCCATTTAAGCTTATTCACATGTATAATTATATAGGAACACAGATTATTACATTGGCTTCGTTTCTTGAATTGTGTTGAATATACCAACGAGTTAATAAACATGTTTCGTAACATGATTTTTGTAATTATTTTTGACCATCCCCCCTCGCCCCGTCCCCCCAACCCTCTCAGCCCCGGTCGAGCGAGCTGCTTTCATTCACAGACAAGAACACACCGACGCGCTAACCTGTAACGCAGACGGGTCCCGTCAAAATTAATTACGAAAATCAGTTACCTTTTGTTCGATCGTCCCAATAAAGCGGTTCGTTTCGTGTGTTCTTGCAGAGTCCGATAATGAAAGCGTTCCCTCGTCCACACCCACTAAGAACATGTCCGACGACGCGCAGAATATCGCCCGTTCAAAGTCTCAGGAGCTTCAGCTTCTGGAGAAAATACAAGCGGAAGCCGCCGCGTTTTACAGCTACGACCCCCTGCCGCCCGTCGATGCTCCTAAAGAGCGCAAGATCGTCAGGACGAACCTCTCGTCCAAGTACGACAAGATATCGCTGGACGAGATCTCAGGTAAGACCCCGAACCTCGAACGGAGGGGCTCGTTAGACTTCAAGGTTATGTCCTTGGATGAGATAAGAGCTAAGAAAAAAGAGACGGTAGTCCACGCCGCACCTATAACATTAAACTTGACCAGAAAAAGGAAGCTGTCTACCCACGAGGCCCTCACGACATCCGGTAATAAAATTATCAAAGTGGTGCGTAGTAATTCCATCGTTTATAAGAAAATGGAACAGAACGCGTCCCCTGTGCCGGTACAAGCTAAAGTTGATAATAAACAAGTGACGGCTTTGAATCCTAGGAAACGGACATTGTCGGAGCAGACTGCCGATGTCTACGAATCTATAGACGATGAACTGATCGACAACTGTTACGAGTTTAAAAGAGTCAAAATCACCGAGAGCACCGCCAAACCTAGGCTCATACGAAACAGGCTGTGCAGTAGCGGCCAAAACAAGGATGTTTCTAAAGACGAAGCGGATATCGGCGCAGACATTTCCGATCACGAAGTGGAAATTGTCGATTTGGTTGTAGAAAAACATATTGATCTATCTTCTGATACGGAGGTTATAGATGTAGATTCGACTAAAATGGGCGATCCTATAGACATTGTCGATCTGAGCGAGGATCAAGAAGAAACGGGATCGTCTATAGAGCTAGATAAAAATGTACCGGACGTAGTGGCCAGTTGTCATAAGAACAACAAACCAGAAAAATCGGAGGAAGACATTATCAATGAAATAGACGCACTAGTTAACGATGACGGATTGAAGGATTTTAATCATTACAGACTTGAATCGACACTATGAATTAATAAATATAATTTGACGTGACTAAGAATAGTTTGGTCAACTGTGTATATTGAATAGAACACTCGAAAAGTGTTATAGAACTCACATCGACTGGTAAAATGATAGTACAAATGATATTTGGGAAATTAAAATTAAAGATTTCTATGTGCTCGTTATTATAATAAAGTTTTCATAGAATACTCGAATTAAAATAGCAATAATTGAAAAAACGTAGAAAAATATTTTAGTACGTAAACTTTTTGAGAGCAATATCTTTTGTATAGTCATTGTAATAGTAGCTGTAAGGAACATATGGTGAGTTCATTGGAAATATTTGCTCAGTGATGGACCATTTGATCTAAAGTAAGTTAGATCGTGTGTTTAAATATTTTGGAATATTAATTAGTATTAATATCTGGCTACGGTATTATGTTACCGAAATTTGATTTTTAATTGGCTATCACGCAGATTTATTTTTGTATAACTTAATAACCATAGTATGATGTCAGGGAAATGGATATAGAAATGGATGGATTGCGTGAAAGACGATATGTGAAAGAGGAGTGAACGAAGAAATGGTATATGATAGAGGAGTATGGAAGGATAAAACATGTTGCGCCGACCCCAGGCGACTGGGAGAATGGCAGGAGAATGATGAATGATGTCAGGGATTCCCCGGAGAATCGATAACAACGTTCTCTGCGTTTATACTGGCCCACCAGCTTTTACTGGTGGTAGGGTTTTTTAAACGCGTACGGATAGATACCGCTATCCTGCGCCGAAGTAGTGTGGTTTGAATGGTGGAAAAGCCCTCTACAATGCAATGAATAATCTTACCTCATATCTCTAGATGGATGACGACAATTACATTGTGCTCCTTATAATGGGTAGCTTCATACCATAATGACCGAGTTTATTCAGCTGATTCCAGATTAAAAAAAACTGCGTACATGCTGATCGCGGTGGTTAAATTAGCAATCATATTATCATAATAATTGTTTGCTTGATCATTCATGATCTTTTCGCACCTTTAGAATTATAGAGACCCAACCCAAAACATGTGTTTTTTGGAAAATATCGAATAAAGTTTTCAAACCGAAAAGACGTAGAGGAGGGGGACGGAGTGAAAGAGACCGATAGATAAGTTTGTCCCTTTATAAGCTACTTTTGGTCATTTGATTATTAACAGTCGCTGAAATAGGTCGTTCTAGGTCAATTTTTGAATTAAAGGCGAAATCCAGAAATTTCGAAATATGTTTCTATAATTGTAAAGGTGCGTTTTGTTAATTTTGTGACGTCCAGTGTATAGTACCTAATATTCCAATTATAGAATTTAGTCAATAAAACAATAATAGCAACGAGTTGAAAAAATGTATGTATACTGTATAGTATTCGAATGCAATGGAATTATGAATGCAAATTTAAACCGAAATACTCGTTTAAATTACCTTTTTAATTTTATTAACAATCCAAATGATTAGTTATTATCTTTAGTTATTATTGTCCGGTTGCCTTCTTATCATCATCATCATCCATCATACAGATGATGTCAAGCAAAGGCATAAATCTTAAGCTATATATAACCAATCAGGTTTTACTGGTTGGTAGGGCGTGTTGTGAGTCCGCACGGGTGGGTACAACCGCCCTGCCTATTTCTGCCGTGAAGCAGTAATGCGTTTCGGTTTGAAGGGTGGGGAAGCCGTTGTACTGTAAAACTGAGACACAGAACTGGTGTCTCGAGTTGGGTATGCGGCATTTACGTTTGTTGGTGTTTATAAGTGACCACTTAACACCAGTTGGGCCGTGAGCTCATCCACAGATGTAAGCAATAAAAATAGGAAAACTCATGGAAGCTATGGTTTTATTTTAAGGACTAATTGGATTTAGCAACTGGATGATAATAGAGTGGACATATTTTCTAAACTTATTTGTGATGGTTTTTTTTGTAAATTAGTATTAGTTATTACATTAGGTAAAGTAGATGTATGTAGAATAAATTTTACGATTACGTACAGATATTTCTGTAAGGACAATAATTATTAATTTTTGATCGCATTTTACGTCCGAAATAAAGATTATGATTGTTGCTCCATAGATCCGCTATGTGCAAGTAATCTATTAAATTATTAATTTGTATGTTCGAATTGCAATTATTGTTATAAAAGTAATAATTATATATTAATAGTAATAATTAATTAAAATAATTCTACACTTGATTTATTAGTAGTCGATTGGTTAGTTTTTTTGGGTACTAAGTCGTAAAGATCTTTATATGTGTGCGGATCAAAACTAGTTTTTTTGATACTTATTCTGAACCTCAACTGTAATTCGTAAAACGTAAATAAATAATAGGTATTTTCGGGAAGCGATTTTTTGGTTCTCTTTTAAACTAACATTAAAACGTATGGTTTTTTTAAACTGTTTCTCTCATTTTGTCTCCCTATATACTTTAGTGTTGAGCCATGACAATAAAAAATGATCCATAAGTGTCTTATTTAAAATTCAAACTTTTAGAATTAAATACGCGATAGTATTTAGATAACACTTTTGGACTTTACTGTACTTAGTACTAGATAGTTGAATAGGTTAACATTTAAGCATTATTATTATAGAATACGAAAGCTTTAATTGAAATTTAATAAAATCTTTCCATAAAACAATATGGTTTTATTTAGAGTGCGATAAAAAAATTAATAAACTTGCTCGACTGACATAGTCGATGATTTTGATTATTAAGTTACACCACAGTATAAGTGTTTGATAGTCTCAAATTTTTGGCGGCAACACGAGAAGCGGTCGTGTGAATTATTTAATTTTGTTTTAGTGTTTCTTCAGGTTTAAATATGTCATAAGGTTTGTTAACTATTAAGCATCTATGAAAGCGTACAAATGTGAGAAAATAAACCAAAGCCGCTGGCAGAAGTTTCCCGGTTTCTTCCAAAATGTCGACTAAAAAGCTCTCAGTAAATAATCACCATTTTACTGAGATGATTACACCATTTCATCCCAATGAAGTGTAATCAACTTCATCTCATTTCGCTTCATATAATTTTTTATATAAAGAAGAGAATATAAGAAGAAAATATTAGACTTGGCTTAAAGGTCTCGATCCGAAGCCATAAAATATTTAAAATGATTGGTCGTTGGTCGAGGAGCTAGCGACTGTATCACGAAGTCTGGGAACGAATTCAGTGTGCTTAGTGCATGTTTTTTAACGTTCTCGATAGCGTAAAAGTTAACTTAAATTTGTATGCAGTTGGAACAGCGCCCCTAGCGGCAAAGGCAGGCAGACGTATCAACTCCATAGAAAGTGTTAACTTTTACGCTATCGAGAACGTTAAAAAACTCGCACTAAGCACACTGGTAAGTGTAAGTAAATGTTTGGTACTAACAAGACCTCGACGTTGCTCTGGGATCGCACGCCTTTTGTTATTTAACGGGAGGAAGTCGAAAACGTGGAGTGTAGACCGCGCATTTAATTAAATTATATAAATACATTCGGACCGTCAGTCTACCAAGAAATGACGGACATCATCATCTTCCTTTTACTTCAGGAGACAAAATCGCGTTTCTTATGTAATAGTGAATGATCATCTATACTAATATATAAATCTACAGTTCCGTTAGAACTACTGAACCATGCATCCGATCGACTTGAAACTTGGTATCCATGTAGAAAATACATGTGCTTAATGGATATGCTTATATTTATATTAGTGTTGGACTTCCTACACCAGTTGCGGGGACGTTATGATGATAATCTTTGTGGGAGCGAGAAATAATAATGTTAATTCTCTATATGCCCAGCGAAGCGGACGGGTGCAGCTAATAAATCGGTATTCAGCGGCTTGGCTCTGCCCCTGGCATTGCTGAAGTCCATGGGCGACGGTAACGACTCACCATCAGGTGGGCCGTATGCTCGTCTGCCTACTAGGGCAATAAAAAAATAATAGTAAATCTATATATATTTAAGTATGCGTCATGTGTGATATATTTTTGACATATTTCTTTTGTTATCCCTTGAAAGAGGCCGCTACAGTACAGTAAGGGTATTTTTTTGCCTACCTATTCGCTGGTAGTAGCCTAAGGGGCTATTCAAGTTACGCCCGAACGGGTACGGGAGCTCACGGGCTCAACCTGAGAAAATTTGCTAACACTAATCCTAGAAAGATCAGTGCTTCGTTGAACCTACCACCGGATCGGTATCGCGATCCACTGAGAAGATCCGGCGAGGGGTAATAATGCTGACACCGGTAAAAATATTCCAATCAAAAATGTATTTTTATTATTTTAAAACTCACAAATTATTCACATTTTGTTTTAACATTTACATGATTACACATTATAACTAATATTAAATTCGAAATGAATATCTCATCGACTTAAGAAATAATCTTAATTAACGTATGTCACCAATGGAATTATGTTAAATCTTAATTAAGCCTTTTGTTTTTAAATCTATTTAATTTGAAGTAAAAACCCTAAGATGTTTTTATAACGTAAAAACTATACAATTACCAGTAAGTTACATTAGAACGACAAACATACACGTCAACATATGAATACATAAAGTTTTATATACATCTTAGTACTAGTAAGCCCTGTCTTTTCATACAATACTTTAAATTTTCAAAAAGCATTTGCACAATTTCGCGAAATTACAATTTTAGGCGTTACAAGATTACACATTTTGTTTAAGTAAAACCAAAAATTAAAAAACGTTTGATTGACCCGTGAATACTCGAGATTGTATTGGAGTAACGTAAATTATGATTGGGACCAAAATTTGGTCTCATCTCCAGAAAAGAGGACTCTATGGAGAGACTGGTAGTTTAGGGCCGAATTCAAGGAAAGAGATCACGCGGCCGATTACTAACCCGCTGGACTGCCTTGACAAAGAAAGCAACTGAGTCCACCTTGGTCCAAACTCGAAATTCTTCGAACCACCAGATCTGGAAGAGCATCGCTAGGAAGGCAATCCTGGGGAATATGATCGACCTAACAAATGCTTCTGCGTGTACATCGTCCGCTTAATCACCACCACTCTGACAAGTGTCCGCTAAGAAGAAAAAAATATGATTGAGAGCATCCAATCAGCATACATCATAAACTTATCTCAATAACTTGTACTGATTAACTTGAAACAACAAAGGTACCAGTGCCTTAGTTCTAAATTCAACTAATATTATAACATAGCAAAATAATGTTAAATCGTAACTATAAATATTACAAATATTTTCATTCGAATGTACACTGACACAACATTATATGTGTGTCGTATTGAAAGAAAAAAATGTATGCAATTAAAATATCCTATTTAATAATATGTTTTGAGCCTAATTTTGTGCTCATTTTTGTTTGTCAACTAATAGATATGTTGATTCCTTTAAACTTCTTACTACATTTAAGTTCTATTCGTTAAGAAAAAAACGAAGTGAGTGATTAATCTAAAAAGTGTTATTTGAGCTTTTAAGAACTTTATGTGTTCTACACATTGGTATGTTTGGCTTTGAGACTAAAATTGTGCAGTAAGTTCCGGATGTTGGGATTAGGTTGTTTTAGTTTTCTCATCAACATACAATCTGAAGGTACGGTAATAACTTTTTTAATTAAACCTATTTTTACGGTTAATTGGTCTTTATTAGTTTAGTTAGTGACCACGAAAACTGTACAGTATTCCAAACGTCAGAATCAATATAATGACAATAAAAAATAAAAAAACGAGTTTGAACCGTAAAATTAGTTTTAATCATACAAAGCTCGCGAAAACTGAAGAGATTACTATAATCTGTTTTATTTAGTTGTCTCACTAAGTGATGTTGAAAAATATACTGTATTTTAATACGAAGAAAGTGTATTTTTTTTATAACATATATACATACAAAATTAAATTTCAATTATAAGAGATACATTAAAACTTATTATACTTAAAGGAGTCTTTGTGTGAGAGATCACAGAATAGACTTGAGTTCATGAAGCTTTCGAGCTAGCCTCCACCGATGAAAAGTTTTGAGAGAAAGTTTGTACTTAATTTATAGTTTTTCTGGTATACGTAACGTGACCATTATTTTTTTTTGTCAAAGCGGGACATCTGCGGAATTATATAATGATAAAAAGTATTTAGTATTTTACAAGTATTTTCTGGTAGAAGATAGAATAACATAAAAGAATCAAAGCACTAAACACAAAATAGTTACTACTCTGTAATAGTCTGTACCTCTTTTGTTAAACTAGCCTATTTAAACACTTATAGCTCTATGTTGAATTGAAAAATAAATTTATCGTTTTGTTCTGTTTGCAAAAGCGGAACTATGTCGGTCTCACTGGGGACAGCGGGACAGAATGCCCGAAAGCGGGACTGTCCCGCCCAAATCGGGACGTATGGTCACATTAGGTATACGCAGTAAAAATTATTTTTACGTCGAGTTTGATGGAATGTTAATTTTCTTTATTGAGATTCTGCAGGAAATGAGGCTAGTTCCACCAGGGTCACTGTAGCCGCGACCAGTACTGCTGCGTGTCCTGCCCGGGAACGGTGAGCGGAACTGATACTCCAGCACCAAGTAGACCGCCCAGCTCTGAGAAGTCGAATTGAAATTATATCATTGAAATATTTTTTACTGGTGGTAGGACCTTATGTGAGTCTGCACGGGTAGGTACCACCACTGGGCTTATTTCTGCCGTGAAGCAGTAATGCGTTTCGGCTTGAAGGGTGGGGCACCCGTTGTAATTATACTGAGACCTTACAACTTATATCTCAAGGTGGATGGCGCATTTACGTTGTAAATGTCTATGTGCTCCAGTAACCACTTAACACCATGTGGGCTGTGAGCTCGTCCACCCAACTAAGCAATAAAAAAAAATCGGTTGTCTGTAAAGTCGGTTTACTGACGATAGTTGAACGTGACAACGTCAAAAGAAAATACTGATGGAATGGTTTCATTTTTCAATAATCGCAATTATCGTTGCTATAAACAATTGACACCGCATTCACTTTTCACTGAACTTCATACTTGACGAAAACATGTAAATGTATTAATGTATAGCAGCTGTCCACGCGGATGCATCGCTCACTCAAGTAGGAGAGAGACAGATGTCGAACGCTGCCGAACGCGGAGGTCGATTGTGCCTCTTTGTCGCTCGTTGCGCGTTCTCGCTTGCACTTCAAGCCTTAAATGGAACGCCTCAATGAGTCATGTTTTTTCGTGCGTGCAGCTCCATCGAATTATAAGACGTTGTCACGTCAATAATAGTTTTATAATTTCGCACTGATATCGTGAAAAGTATCAATAGGATAAATAAAAAAATAATCGTTGCTACGGTTTGCTATTTAGATGCATTTTTTAAGGCTTTCTATACGTCATCCATCTTTGAAATCATCCGATAATATATTTTAGAATTTCCGAATTTAAAAGTTTTCATTTCAATATACTAGTACATATTGAAAAGTTTCAATCGTTATTATTAGTGATAGTGATATTAGTGGCAAAGTTCTAAAACTGCTTGTTTTATTTTTGAATTCTGCGGAGATAACATCTTAACCAAGATTTGTGTAACACGTGTGCGCTTTGAAAATACCTGGTGGAGGAGAAGCAGGCTCGTGCTGGTATCCGTGGTTGACGTACGGGTGTGCCGGCTGCCGGTACCCGAGCTCGTAGCGCGGGTACCCCAGGAATCCTCCCTTGCAGAGATCGGAGTCGGCGCCTTCGCACACCGCCGACTCTGAGACCATACCTCCTCCGTAGCCCATGGGAGTCAGCGGGCTGTGGATATTCAAAATTATTGTTTTTTATTTAGGGACATTTACACCGCGTATGTATCTACAGCCTATACATATACGTAAAAGGTAATATTAAAGGCTTCGTCGAACAGAATGCGTACTTAGCGCTGCGTTTTAACGTCACGCTTTTTTCATGTCACACAAATTGACTAGATGAGCCCAACGCTCCTTGACGCAACGTAACATCCGCCAAATCATAGTGCCTTTCGATAGCAGTCTGAAAATTTAAAAGTATTAAGATGTCGAGTGATTCAGATGTGGCAGTGTATAAGCATGGGTATTTTATAACTAATTCTATCAATTTTTCGGGCATTATCCAGTATTTTAATACACGTTCACTCGGACGCTAAAATAAAATTTGTAAAAAATTACAAATCCTGACGTCAAGAGCGTTGCGTACTGCTAGCGCTCTGTTTGACAGTATGTTACCATAGTAGTACAACACATTTCGCTCGTTTTCGTTAGTTTTGCGCTCTGACGCGCGCTTAGTACGCGTTCTGTTTGACGAAGCCTTAAATGTTTGAGCAATAAGGTTCGCCGCACACGGGCCACTAGCCACATCCACAGTCGCCGTCACTTGGAGCTAGAAGCGGCTATCACAGAAGCTGACGCGCGAGATAGCCACTTGTGGTCCATGTTGGTCACTTGCGGTCGGTGGCCGTTACTTTTTTTAACGCGTGCTTGCAGTATCATAATGGACTCCGGCGAAGGAATAAAGAGAGAGGGGTGGGGAGTCGCGCGAGTGGCTTGTGTCGTCGTTTTGTGGCGGCGTTTTGTGGTCACAGATTAGTATAATAGTTACCTACGTAACATAAGGAGATCACCACTAGAGGAGAGCAGTGGCGATTTGTGGCGTGTGGCGACCACCGGCGTCTACAATGTGCGGCGGCACTTAACATTACATAGCTCAAAATTTTTTTAGTTTGGCTACCGGATTACAGCCAAAGAGCGCAGGGTTAGTATCTAGGCTTCCATTGCAATGGTGCTGTATGATGTTTTTTACTTCTGGATGGACGAGCCTACGGCCCACCTGATTTTAAGTGGTTACTGGAGCCCACAGACATCTACAACGTAAATGCCGCCACCTACCTTGAGATATGAGTTCTAAGGTCTCAGTTTTAACAGTAAAGTACAATGGCAGTTTCACCTTTCAAACCGAAACGCATTACTGCTTCCCGGCTTCCCAGGGTGGTGGTACCTACCCGTGCGGACTCAGAAGTCGTCCTACCACCAGTAATAACCGCATAGGTGCATCCTATTGTCTATTTCTGTAGGAAGTCCATCGTCAAATCTGATTGAAGCTTCGAAATCATGTTTCAAGGTGACGACAGAAGGTATGTATACACATTGTGGTACTAATGTGACCTACACACGATCCTAAAATCAGTTGAGATATCGGGACAGTGGTGGGGAGGATTCTAAATCGTACTCTAAATCGCCTCCTGTTTAGGCAAATTGTAACCTGTTTTTTATTGTTTACCCTAAACTCTAAAATCGCTTCAGGCGAGCTCCCGATTTAGGGACCATTGTCGTCCCGATATCGCCACTGATTTTAGGGTCGTGGGTAAGCCGCAGGATCTATCTCATAGACCGTTCGTTAGTTCTTCGAACGAGGGTTAGTGGCATTCTCTACACTGTAATAAGTAATTATTGTAGCAACCTGTAGGCGTCCACGTTGAGCGCGGGCTGATACGGCTGGTGCGGGTGTGCGGGGTGCGCGGGGTGCGCGGGCTGCACGTGCGCGGGGGGCGAGGGGTGCGCGGGGGGCGGCTGGTACCCGCACTCGGGGCTGCGGCGTTGCGACCGGATCTTCTCCTCGCGCCTCCACTTCGCGCGACGATTCGAGAACCACACCTTAAGGTCGGGTTAGGTTAACACAAAGCGCGGCAGCTACGCGCCTTCCACTAACAGCATGCGACGCGCTTTAAGCCTTATCCAGTTTGATATATCCAGATTTACTGGTGGTAGGACCTCTTGTGAGTCCGTGCGGGTAGGTACCACCGCCTTACCTATTTCTGCCGTGATTTACAGACTTAATATCATGCGACTGTTCCGAGTGGCGTTGAAAACTATTAAGGCTTCGTCAAACAGAACGCGTAATTAGCGCGCGTCAGAGCGCTACGCTATGACGTTGAGATGTGTTGTACTACTACGGTACAGAGCGCTATAGCGCTTATAGCGCTGGCGCTCGGTGTGACGGTATGATACCGTAGTTGTACAACACATCTCGGCGTCATAGCGCGGCGTCAGTTTTGCGCTCTGACGCGCGCTAATTACGCGTTCTGTTTGACGAAGCCTTAATAGTTTTCAACGCCACTCGGAACAGTCGCATGATATTAAGTCTGTAAATCACGGCAGAAATAGGTAAGGCGGTGGTACCTACCCGTGCGGACTCACAAGTGGTCCTACCACCAGTAATTACGCAAATTATAATTTTGCGGGTTTGATTTTTATTACACGATATTATTCCTTCACCGTGGAAGTCAATCGTGAACAATTTTTAAGTACGTATTTCATTAGAAAAATTTGGTACTTACCTGCGGGATTCGAACACCGGTGCATCGCTACATACGAATGCACCGGACGTCTTATCCTTTAGGCCACGACGACTTCAGAATTCACATTCAGCAGTAATAAGAAGAAACAAATGAAAATCCTTTATTGAATGGGTGGCCCAAGGAAAACAACAATACAAATGCCTAATATCAAATCGATATTTAGTTTTGATAGACAATTTAACTTTCTAATGGATTTATCGATTCTTTTATGCATTGTTCAATTTCAACAAGTGAATATAGTTGCGGTTTCGATTTTGGGAATAAATCTCCGTAGCTATTTTAATAAAAAGCGCAACTATTTGTGGAATCCTTTTTAGTTATTATTCACATATTATTTGTTTACGTATAATATTAATATTATATGAAGCAGAAATCTTTTTAACTGCTCACCTGTATTCTGGCCTCAGGTAGCCCGATTTTTGCTGCGAGTCTTTCTCTTGCGAACACGTCCGGGTAATGCGTCCTTTCGAATTCTGTAAATAGAAAATAAATTATATACGTATTAATAAAGACATAAAATATGTATTGGAGATGTCTAGAGAACAGAAATTCAATACAGTTAACCTCCTATACCACGGTAGATACGTTCCGACAAAGTCCCGTCTTGTCCGAAACCGTGCTATATGAAACTAGAAGCCAGTACAAAAATATACTATTTTTTCTGAATGAAACATCTCAACTATTTCTGTATGCATTTTTTACCTATTATACATAAAAAATAAGCAGTAATATTATGGTTATTCCCATATAATAATATTGTGTATTCATAGTGCATAATGTAATTTTCTAAATAATTTAAAACAAAAATCTCGTTATTTTGTTGTAGTAGCGTGTTATAAGAGGGTTTTAGTATTTTTTTCTTTTTTTTGGAGTGGAACCGTGTTGTAAAATACCGTGTTATACCTGTACTTAATTATTGCTCTCAGATATGTGTGTGGTATCAGTCTAGAATAGCACACTACATCTTTGGCGGAGTGATGGTGAAAGGCGATTCACCATTTAACAGAGAATGGGCAAAACCTTCATTGGGTGCTACACAAGTGTACTGCGACAAATCAAGACGACATTGGACTCCAGCAAGCATCAATGTCGCTATCCACTGCACAGAGGACAGGAAAGAATGGAGGAACATAGTCCGAACAAAAAGGCTCCGGAAAGGTCACGACCCTCAGCACTGAGGAACACGATGCAAGGAGGAGGACTGCGATCACCAATCAGCATTTAGTAGTACAATCCTCCCTATTTCTGCTGAAGCGGTCACTCATTTCGATTTGAAAGCTTGGACAGTCGTCATACAATATAATCAATAAATTCGACAGTGGGAGTGAAATCGATTTAAAATAAGCGAGCTTACAGGAACTTAATGAACAAATCACAACGTTGCTAACGTTGTAATTTGTGAAAATTGTGTTAAAATCGATGAAACGACATTAGAAAGGATACAAACAAGTATACTCCTTAACGTGCGATTATTAATAAATACAGATTACACTTTAAACAGTTTAAAATTTAATAACTGACTAATAATTGGTCAGGGTTGAATAAAAAACTGACCTCTCTCCAAACTGTCGATTTGCTCGTTGGTGAAGCTAGTGCGGTTTCTCTGCAGTTTCCGTTTCAGTCTGAGTCGTGCTGCGTCGTCGTCAGCACCGCTCGAACCAGCATTCGAGTTGTCTCCGGAACCGGTCTCGTCAGAATGTATACCTTCGAGTCCTTCAAGAGGTTCCTCGTCTGCAAAAAGAGATTTTTGTTTCAATTACTTTAGCTACAGGATTTGTAACATCATTCCTCTAGTATTTTTCTAAGAAATGACGGTGTTGCCATACTATTAATTTCAAAATGCATTCTTCCGCAGTCACCCGATTCATTCATATGCCCGAATACAGTAAAGCTTATAAATAACTCATAAATAAACACTGAAGAAAAAATGATGAAACAAAAATAATAAAGGCAAAATTATGTCTTAAACATAATTTCAATTGAACTAATAGAATAAATAAATTAAAGCAGTATTTTAAAACGGTTAAAAAAGTTTGTTACGTAGAAATCTACGTCATTCATTTAGCCACTCAGGGCTTACTTAATTAAAATACATAATTTTAACAAAAAAGTGTAATCGAAAATTATTTTTTTAATTTTTTTTTTATTGCTTAGATGGGCGGACGAGCTCACAGCCCACCTGGTGTTAAGTGGTTACTGGAGCCCATAGACATCCACAACGTAAATGCGCCACCCACCTTGAGATATAAGTTCTAAGGTCTCAGTATAGTTACAACGGCTGCCCCACCCTTCAAACCGAAACGCATTACTGCTTCACGGCAGAAATAGGCAGGGCGGTGGTAGTGGTGGTACCCACCCGCGCGGACTCACAAGAAGTCCTACCACCAGTATCCTACCACCAGTAAATTAAATTAAAATTCTCAGATCTTGATCAAATTTGAATGAGATCAAAGGTGATTCATGTGTGAATCAAATGAGAATCATTCAAATAAATAGATCAGAATTCACCTAGAAAAAAAGTTCTGAAGTAATACAGATAAAAAAGTACTCTTCTACCAAAAACCTTCTGGCCTTTTTTTAATGTTGGTCTAAAAGACGACCCCTATAGCATTTCAGAAAACAATCATGTAAGAGTTGCACTAAATAAGAGTGGCTAATGCTTTATTTAAACGAAATTAATTGTTTCTAATAAGCTAACAAAATACAGACTTCTGTATAATTCTGTTACATTTATGTGTACAAATAGTAAGTTAAGCAACAAAAGTCTATAAAGACAATTCAACTGGAAGCTAAATCTTGAGTAGCTTGCAAGCTTAACTTTCCGAGAGGCTCCAAATATCTTGCCGTAAAGTTACGAACCGCGAAGTGAGCACGACAATAATTAATTCTGCAAACAAACGGATCCCGATAACCGCCGAATTTATACGACTTGAGGATTTTAATCTTTTACTTAAAGCGAGATCTCCAGTTGGCAATAGACTTTGGCGTCTTCTTCGTACTCGTTGTGAAGTTGCAACGTGTAAGCGAGAAGGAATGTTCAGTTATTCCTCGGATGCCGTGCTAAGGGTGTTTGTGCGTCCTTATCCGAGCACCGTGAAGCTTCCGATTAAAACTTGCCTGAATTATTGAGGTAATAATTTATTTGCGAATGGCTAATCGCGGGGAAAAGTGAATAAATATTAAAATCGCTTTAGTAGTCTAGTTTGAGGTTTCTATTATCCATCAGCAATCTCTTCGATCAAGAAACAATTGAATATGCAATTCCGAAAAGGGCACATGTCGCATATTTTGTCAAATACATGTAGCTTTGAGGCTTACCTACACCCATTTTATAATAATTCCAGTAATTTTCAATTGCTAATTAACACTAAAATATATCTCAAAAGTTAATAATTGAAATTTTACACCGCTTTAGAAAATAATCAGTTTTTTCATTTCCTGAACATTTTACATTTTCAGAGATGTGACCTTTTCGAAATTTCATATTGAATTACACACGTGATTTATTTAAAAAAAAAGAGACTTTTATTCCATGCTGAAATGAATAAAATAAAACAAGAGGAAATGGAAGGACAAATGGAAGATCATCCACAGAGCGGGTAAAATTGCTCGGTAGACTGAAGGTCCAAATGTTATTGTTCGGAACTTGTATATAAATGTGTATATATATACTTGTATGTAAGCTTATCTCGAAAATGTCGTTAGCAAGATTTAGTCAACTGTTGTTGACTGAAGACAAGATCCGCTACAATTTTGATAAAAACCTTAAAGTTTGATAAATACCTTAAAGCTTAAAGTATGCGCTTGGTAATGAAATTTTATAAAATTTTCATTCACCATTTTACCATCGCACCGCCCGCCACCGGAGTAGAGTTCATCCATACTACCTGGAGCCACTGCGGTCATCCACAGTGCGTTTCCAGAGATCTTTTTTGCCACGTACCATCCGGCTATGGAATGAGCTCCCCTCCACGGTGTTTCCCGAGCGCTATGACATGTCCTTCTTCAAACGAGGCTTGTGGAGAGCATTAAGCGGTAGGCAGCGGCTTGGCTCTGCCCCTGGCATTGCTGAAGTCCATGGGCGACGGTAACCACTCACCAGGTGGGCCGTATGCTCGTTTGCATACAAGGGCAATAAAAAAAAACCTTATTGTGTATACCTACGTGTATAATTGTTTCTCAATCATTATAAACTTTACTACTACTACAATAAACTTTACTACTTTACTACTACTACTACAACTATTGCCAATGCACGAATCCACCTCATGAATATATGCCACAGTGTTCACGACGCGAGCTCTATATGTTCTGGAAGCCACTAATATTAGCTCTGATATGAGTTCATTTGCTTATCAACAGTAACTGCTGTTTTCGTCCCAATAAATATCATATATTCAGGCAGATATTAGAGAGAGTAGAGAGGATGATCATGTGGTCGAATAGATCCTGGGTATGAAAGTAGACGGTAATGTGAGGAGGGGGCGTCCTAAAATGACTTGGATGCACGGTGTGGGGATATGCGAGATTAGGGTGAGTGAAGAGATGATATGTGGTAGGCTTGAATGGAAAAAGATAACTTGCTGCGCCGATTCCACATAGAAGGTAGATGAAGAAGATTTATTAATAAAGATTGGAACTTGAATAGTTAACTTAGTAAATAGTAGTAGTTTAGTAGTTTTAAAATAATGGGAGGCGACTTTTTCGTTGGTGTTTCGTTGCACTCCGATAACCACTTAATACCAGGAGGATCGTAAGCTTGTTCAGTCACGTCCACGTCAATCTAAGCAAACAGAAATACCTTTGTTGACAGTTGACTATTTGTAGACAGTTGATAATTTGTAAGACAATTAAATGGTGATCGAATGATCCAATATGAAAATTAAACTTCTATAAAAAAATTATAATCCATGACCATGAACACTTTATATTATCGCAGGTTTTTTGTCGTACCAGATCGCTGGTAGCGTAAGGGGCTATTTCAGCTACGCTTAGATGGGTATCGTAATATCGGTGGTCTGTGGATACTGGTACTTAATGATAAGATAATCTTCGCTATATGAATTATTAATTCATCAATTGATTCCAAGTCAACGTGGCTCTAATTAGATAATCACTGAGTTCCAGTCAAATAATTCATTCATTACATAAATGTTTTACGTTCGTGTATCGATTATAGATAAATGTTGATTGAAGTTCAAGTTACCTAAACTTTTTGAGAAACGCCAAGGATTAGAAATTTGTTCGAAATATCACAGTTACTAAAAGAGTGACTGCTAAACTTCAGATCACTAGCTAACTAGTAGTTGATCTAATATGTATCGCATGTTCGAACTGGTATACCAACATCCTGTCCACTGCTTTCGCGAAGCCGAAATGCGTTCAACACATGGTTTGGAGAGGTCAACCGTTCTATTGTAACTGACTTCTAGAGGTATGCTATTTTATGGTTCCTATAAATAACCCAATCTGTATGCAGCGTTTCCTCAAGTACTTCGGACATGTGGCCCGATGAAATCTTGACAACTTGGAAACATTAATAGTTGTAGGTCACGTGGAAGGAAACAGAAGTCGAGGAAGATCGCCAACCAGGTGGACGGAAATTGTCAAGGAGGCCACAAACACAGCGTCCCGGGCGCAATTAAGCAGTCCGAATGCAGGCAACATTGGAGGAAGCTGGTGCAAAAACTAGACTAAGGTGGTTACGACCCTCAGCAATGAGGAAGCGACGAAGAAGAAGAAATAACTCCAGTTGATTATTGGGTTAAGAAAGCGGAAAGTAAGTCGTCCAAAGCAGACCTAGTGGCGCACTGTGAAGACAATCGAACTAATCTGGCCAGAAGTAAAATACTGTTAAGCCCTCTACCATACCTTACGGCCTTTGATCCTTAATGAAAGAATAATGAGTTTCGACATTATCTGCCCAATTATAGTTCTCAAATACTGAAAACATTTGAAAACAGAACGAATTTAGAAACGCAAACAAAACCGTGAAATATATACAGCATATTCTATAAATCATATATTTTATCTACCTATCTATCTATCTATAAGATATTTTGTGGTGTGTCCGCTTTGATAAATCCGTAAGTCTCCGCGGGACATGGCGGGACGGTCGCTCCGCGTCGCGTTCTCTTCCACTTCCTACTCCGACCGAACTTTATTGATATTTTTATTCATATTAGATATGCGAGCTAACGGCTCAGCGACAAGTGGATATTGTTACGCGCTGGGGTTAGGGATAAATAAAATTTCACCAAAGTACAACTTAAAACTGTATTCAACACTTAAAGCACTTAAACACTTCACCAACACTTTAAAACTCTCAACATATTTTTTTTTTTTATTGCCGTATAGGCAGACGTGCATACGGCCCACTTGATGGTGAGTGGTTACCGTCGCTCATGGACGTCAACAATGCCAGGGGCAGAGCCAAGCCGCTGCCTACCGTTTAATACTCTCCACAAGCCTCGTTTGAAGAAGGACATGTCATAGCGCTCGGGAAACACCGTGGAGGGGAGCTCATTCCATAGCCGGATGGTACGTTGCAAAAAAGATCTCTGGAAACGCACTGTGGATGAACGTAGTGGCTCCAGGTAGTATGGATGAACTCTACTCCGGTGGCGGGCGGTGCGATGGTAAAAACGAGATGTCGGTATCATCTCAATTCGCTTGTTCCGCTTCGCTTCAGGTGATCCGTTCGCTGCTTCGCTTCGAGTAGTTCCGATTACTGACTGACTGCGTGCCATCCCTGCAACGTTTTTGTAGCCGATACCTCATCCTTAGAATTATTGAGAATATTCCATACATCTCTAGTAGTAGTTTCTGCTATCTGTCAATAGATGGCGTTGTACTTCTCGAGCATTCTGGACTCTACTAGATCCTTCGATATTCGTTCGACTATTCGGCGATAGATGGCGTTACTCTTACCGGCGTAACAATATTAAATATAAAAGCATCGAAATGTGGATGCCGCAGTTCGTCCTCATCAAGTTGACGTCCCAATTGCACTGGCATAACTTTCATGTTGCCTTCCAAATCAGAATGAATAGCTCGTACTCGTAAAGTGTATAACATACTTGGAGGGTTCGTTGTACACATCCATACAACACGTACCTGTTTGGAATATGTTAAAGATATTGCCTCATAATGCAATAAGGTTCATTTTTAATTGAAAGTTTTACTTAGATGCACTGTTTTGATCTTTGTTTCCCATCTATAATCCAATATGGTATTTTAACAGACCAGACAGAAATTGTAGAACACATACGAAAACTTAATTTTTTTTTTAAATTAACCAATATTCAATTATTATATATTGGTCAAATAATAGTATACAAAACATACTAGCACTTTAAATTTACAGCTGCGATCAACTCAAAAATAAATGACAAGTATCAAGATGTGAGTGTCGCGGTATAGTCTCGAGGGAGGGTGGAGGGGTCGGGGACCGGGAGGGGTGGGCCCGTAACGAGGGCGTTCATGCAGAAACTGACGATAACAGCCCAGCCTACCACGTAACCCTGCCGACTGTGATAGCCTTATCGTGAACTTAAAAATGTATGGCTCAATAATAGAGTGCCGTTTCTGATGAGGTGCTCTTTAATTTGGCGGCGTGGGCACCTGGACAGATTACGAGGATTTAGGACCTAATCGGTGATTTAATTTTGTTCGGTATTCACAATTCCGGTAGCAAAATTGCTTTGAGGATAGCTTTGTTAGATGTTCAATTTAAACAATAGATAAAATTCGTTAACGTTATCTAGTTTTATTTCATACTAGCCGACCCGGCAGACTTCGTAGTGCCTCAATCGATAAATAAAAGACCTAAACTTTTGTATAAAATAAACTAAAATAAAACAAACAAAAGGAATTCGTCCGAGGGGAGGGGGGGACACATCAAAGGAAAAACAAAATTGTTATTTATATTTAATTCCTATCATTTTCATATTTATCTACCTTTAACCTTCTCTGGACTTCCAAAAATAATTCAAGACCAAAATTAGCTAAATCGGTCAAGCCGTTCTCGAGTTTTAGCGAGACTAACGAACAACAATTCATTTATATCGATATAGATTAAAATTCATTCTTCATTTAATTTCTTTGTTAGGAACTTTAAGAATTATCTTTTATTTTTTGTAAATTCCATGGTAAGGGACACGAACGCACTACAAGCTCTGAATGTTTTTGTAACACCCACTCACACGACACATCCGTAGTATGAAGGGGCTTATATTTCGTAGTAGCTTGCATTCGCGTTTTTGACATATCGAGTAAGGTATTATTAGCGCGTGACTTGATTTATATACGAGCTTAGAGTGGTTGACTGGCTGTTTTGAGTTCATCATTTGGCCACAATATCTTATCTTATACTTTTAAACGAGCAATTCTTGTATATTAATATATATATATAATCTGAATCTCGGAAAGGACTGCAACGATTTTCATAAAATTTAATATACAGAGGATTTCGGGGGCGATAAATCGATCTAGCTACGATTTATTTTCAGACAATGTTGTTTTATTCCTGTTTTCAATAATCAACTCTTCCCGACATCTATTGGCGAATAATAATACTATTTTTCTTAATTGAGGACAACTAACCGCTTTAAAGACACAACAAGATGGCGTTATAAAAAAAAACCGAGCAAGGCTCGGTCATCATATAGTAATACTGACTTTCGAATGAAGAGATTTCAAAGTTTTATGAAAAACGTTCAAATAAATATTTATTCTTATTTACGGAACGTTTTCTCATGGGTTAGTCAATTTTTAAAGAACGCACGAACAAAATCGTTTAATAGATACTAAGTAAGGTCAGTAGAATTTATTCTTAAAGACATTTGTTAAAATAGTAGTTTATCTATACATATAAATAAAATTGGAGTGTCTGTTTGTGTACATGTGAATATATATACGGTACATACACCAAATTATATTTTCGAAATTTTTTGTTTGTTTGTCTGTCTGTTTGTTCCGGCTAATCTCTGGTACGGCTGGACCGGTTTTGACGAGACTTTCACTGATAGATAGCTGATTATCTAAAGAGCAACTTAGGCTACTTTTTTTAGACTAGCTTCGCCCCGCGGCGTCTCCCGCAAAAGGAAAATAACCGCGGGTAACATCGCGGGACTCTGCTATTAATAATAAAATTTAATGTTTCCGAAGCGAAGCGAGGGCGGGTCGCTAGTATTAAATAAAAAATAGCTTTACTGAGCTAGATAGTATTCCTAGTAATGTGCCGAACTTCGATTTTGGTACATTACATAAATAATTAAAAACGAGTTATTAATTTGATTTTTAGTCGTTTATTTCGAAAATGGAAATTGTCAAAGTTAATATTTTCGTTTTAAGGTGAAATCGAAGTCTCGTTTGCACTGAAGAAGAAACACTATTAAGCATAATATGTTCTTTATTTAAAAGCGTAACTTTTTACTTCAAACCAGCAATCAAAACGCACAGAAATTTTTTTATAAATTGCAACAAAAAACAAAAAAAATTAACAAAATTATTTTCTTTTACAAATGATTCCGTAATCGTAAGCTCTCTGCGTCGCGTTGACAGCAAATCTAATTTGTTGTATCAGAAGCCATCTGTCAACGTAACGAACATTAATGTTACATGAAGGTGCAGATCTATATCAGATAATAGACGTGTTGGTATCTCTATTTTCTGTCACTCAAAATCCGGGATGGTACGCATTATCATATTAAGCGATGCGATTTTTTTTATTTCGTGGGGCTTCTCGTATGTGAATTTAATATTACTAAGCAAATAGATTATAAAATTTTCGAAATTATTAAACATCATTAAATTGAAAATAAAGCCTTTTGTTGATCGCTGAAATTACAGCTTGGCGGCCAATTATTGAGGTAAAATGCGAGAAAAACCTTTGATAAATTATTAAAATAATTTTTATTACGAACTAGCTGATCCGGGAGACTTCGTAGTGCCTCAATCGATAAATAAAAGTCCTAAACTTTTGTATAAAATAAATATAAAACAAACAAAAGGAAACAAAAGAAAATTGCTACTTTTATTTCATTCCGAGCATTTTCATATTTATCTACCTTTTAAACCTTCTCTAGACTTCCACAAACAATTCAAGACCAAAATTAGCCAAATCGGTCCAGCCGTTCTCGAGTTTTAGCGAGACTAACGAACAGCAATTCATTTTTATATATATAGATAGATAGATAATATCTATTAATATTTATAACTTTCCCAAATAAAACCTCCGGCTTTTCCCGCACGAAATTCAAGATGGCGCCGCACTATAAACAAAACGCGCTCGGTGTTGCCTTATCGCTAAAATATCGTCAGCGTGACATGTATTCCATTCCCTATTATTCCCCTGTGTCTTCCCTTCATACGACGGCGTTTTGTTTCACTATATAAATAATATCTTGATGGAAACGTGCCTTTCGGAATAAATAGCTTTCGGCGCGTGTTTTGGCTGGCTGTTCAATGTGTGACTAATGTTTGTATGCCATCATTTAATTGTATAAGAATGCTTTCATAAAAATCGCTTAGTATGTTTTCTCAGTGTAAATTTAACTGTAAATGAAGCGCTCAGTTTTCCCGTTGTACACTAAAATGCTTTTTTTTTATTGCTTAGATGTGTGGACGAGCTCACAGCCCACCTAGTGTTAGTTAAGTGGTTACTGGAGCCCATAGACATCTACGATGTAAATGCGTCACACACCTTGAGCTATAGGTTCTAAGGTCTCAAGTATAGTTAAAACGGCTGACCCACCCTTCAAACCGAAACGCATTACTGATTCACGGCAGAAATAGGCAGGGTGGTGGTATCTACCCGTGCGGACTCACAAGCTGGTAGGACCACCAGTGAAAAAGCCTACTCTAGCGGATTGGGATGTTTATTATAATTATTATCACGGCAAAGATTTTTTAATTTTTTACAATATATGACGTGCTGTAATTTATCTTGGTAATGCAATGTTAGATAATCCTTGGACTGGACCATGTTTAAAAAAAATATGAGCACTTTTCGTCTTTCAGTCAGGTGTTTGTAGGTTATTGGCACGTAATATGATTTTAGTTTTACAGTTAATTTTATAGTACCTACCGTTGTTGAACACAGACGATGATTACTCAGAGTTTTACTATCGGCTATAAATCTGAGGTTAGATTAAGAGGTTTTTACGAATGATAGACTTAGCAATCAGCAAGTTAGCGTAGGTATAAGTGCACAGATGAGCTTATCATTAAGGCAGTAGTACGTGATGGTTTTTGACTGATGGTAGGACCTTTTGTGAGACCGCATGGGTGGGTACCACCACCCCGCCTCTGCCGTGAAGCAGTAATGCGTTTTGGTTTGAAGGGTGAGGTAGTCGTACTGTAAAAACTGAGACCTCATATCTCAAGGTGGGTAGCGACATTTACGTTGTAGATGTCTATAGGCGACGGTAACCACTTAACACCAGGTGGGCTGTGAGCTCGTCCACCCATCTATGCAATAACAAAAAAAAACGGTGGACGATCTAATTAATGGTTGACCTGGTGTTAACTAGTTTCCAATGGCCGCCTTGATAAATGTGATTAAAGTTTTAATCGTTTCATATAACGTATATCGTGTCTAATATGATAGAAATTACGGTGACTCCTTTTTGTACGACTACTATAAAATAAGCTATAGCTTTTGTTGGATGGAGTCTCACACACTAACCTTTCAGTGATTAGTCGAATAGACAGTAATATATAATGTATTTTTTTTTTATTGCATAGATTTGTGGACGAGCTCACGGCCAACCTGGTGTTGAGTGGTTATCGGAGCCCATAGATCATCTACAACGTAAATGCCGCCACCCATCTTGAGATATGAGTTCTAAGGTCTCAGTATAGTTACAACGGCTGCCCCGCCCTTCAAACCGAAACGCATTACTGCTTCACGGCAGAAAAAGGCAGATCGTTGAGCGAGCGAAATTAATAAAATAAAATGTTACGTTATCATTGGTTTTGTATTCATATCGGTTACGTGTCGCACCTGTGCCCAGTCGAGCGTCGCAGCGAGCCCTTTCCCGCCGCTCTCGACAAAATGGCCGGCGCGTGACTAAACTCATAATTTATCTTTGTTCGTTCACAGCGCCGGTTTTAATATTCATATAGTAATATGTGCTTAACGTAATTTCATTTAAGTCCTAAACGTTTTTAAATGAGGAGCAGTTTTTGAAGTTTCCATTTTTCAACTATGAATCGTCATGCTTTTTAAGTTTTTTTTCCCTACCTATGCTGATAGCCTTGAGAGATTATTTCAGCTTCTCTTTGACGTGTAGGGGAACGCACGGGGCTCAAACCGGAGGTGTTGTTAACACTGACCCTAGCAAGAGCAGTGCTTCGCATAATCTACCATCGGATCGGAAACGCGACCCATTGAGAAGATCCGACGAGAAACTCAGTGGGCTGTGTCTATGGGTAATATTCTTATAGTATGTGCTTAGTGTAATTCCTTTTAAGGCCTAAACGTTTTTAAACGCGGAGCAAATTCTGAAAATTTTCGTTGATTTTTCAATTAAGAATCGTCATGCTATATAAGTTCAGAATTTTCTATAGCATCTATCTCTCACTCATTCTCCTTCAAGCTACAATTCCTGTATAGTCACGGCCTCAAATATCATTAGATAATTTTTATCGTTTTCCAAAGATGTCTTCATACCGAAGTTTGAACCGCCAAATCAACTTGTGACGTAATATTTGCTTTTTAACCTTTATAAATTGCGACACTATTAATTAAATATAAATAGTTTTATGTACCGGTTAATCTGATAAGAGAACAAGAATACAAAAATCTACGTAGTCTTTACTGTTTCACTGCCATTAAGCAGCAGAAGCATCTGCGACCTACCAGAGCTTTAGACGATTGAAGTATCAATGAACCACAAGATCGTAGCTACTTTCCGTAGGTCATCGCCATCAGCTATATTAGGGACTCGGGTAAACCGCTGCTTTGTAAATCTTCTTATATGGTTAATTATAGTAGAATTTTGAAGTTGGCTGGTTGATGTGTTTGTTTTGAGTTTCTATTAGCTTATTGTGCCGAGATATGTAATCATTATGAAAGTCATGCCGCGACCAACACGATCAAATCTTTCCCGACGAAGCCGTAATGCAACTAGAATTCGAAACATTGCGAGTGAAAGGACTGAAGAAGAACAAGAAATAAAAATATAATAATAATAACAACTCTCAAGTCTTACTGGTGGTAGACCTCTTGTGAGTCCGCGCGGGTAGGTACCACCACCCTGCCTATTTCTGCCGTGAAGCAGTAATGCGTTTCGGTTTGAAGGGTGGGGCAGCCGTTGTAACTATACTGAGACCTTAGAACTGATATCTCAAGGTGGGTGGCGCATTTACGTTGTAGATGTCTATGGGCTTCAGTAACCACTTAACGCCAGGCGGGCTGTGAGCTCGTCCACCCATCTAAGCAATAAAAAAAATGAAAATAAAATAAAATACATGGCCAAAAAAGAATCATTAAAATACTTGCTTTTTTAATTTGCATTAATTATCCATATAAAAAATGACCTTAATAAAATCAGAAGTCAGCTCATTTATTGCTTCTAAGGTGGGACAAAGTTCGCCGGGTCAGCTAGTAGTAGTTTATAAATGACAGCGAGATCTCTTCTTCGGATGTTGGATAACATGTAAGCCTGTGCTATTCGCAGACATTCCGCGGCACACTAGTATGTGGTATGAGTACACATGACGTGTGGGTGGAGCACCGGGGCGGCAGTAATAAGCGCGCGGGGCCCCGCCCACAACGAAGCTTTTTGTTATTTATTATTTTACCATTTGCGTTACCACGGCTAGCCTTTTTGTGATGCGGTTTGCCGATAGTAGGCCGACCGGTTTTAATCGTGAATATTCTTCGGTTGATGTTAAGATGTCTTGCGTGATAATAACGCAACAGCTGTTATAATTTTCTTTTAGATAAACGTTGGAATATAATATATGCAACATTTCTAAAACTAATCTTATGTATTATTTTTTTATATTCGAAAATCAATTAAAGATTTATAAATGTTATTGTACCGACACAAATTGAGGCAATAATAACTAGTGTGGGCGTACTAAGCTTACCTATGTCTAATCCTACTTTCAATTAAAACACAGTGCAACGGGATGAAACATATTTAAAATTATATGTCATCATACGTTTTTTAATTAAAAGTCAAAATATTAAAGTTGACTCTGCTATCGGTACCTAAACTCTCCATAAACAGTAATCATGTTCTCTGCTAAGCCAGCTCAAGTCCGGAGAAGGACCTCTGATACAAATTATTATATAAGAATTTACTCCATTTTAACATTCTTATTTATACTGGTATATTACACGTTTTTTTAAATGGCAATTAAGCATAGGTATCTTTTTTTAACCTACCTATTCGCTAGTTTTGTTGATTTCTCCAGCTACGCTCCGATGGGTAGGCGAGTTCACGGGCTCAATCTGAGAGAATTTTCTAACACTAGCCATAGCAAGAACAGTCCTTCGTAGAAACGCGATCCATCCAGAAAGGAACTCAGTCGCCTGTGTCTATGGTGTCTATTTACGATAGCAAACAGAACTTCGTAGATAAAAATACCTAAGTGTGTAACGAAATCACTTCAATCCCAAAATAAGCCACTTGATTTTCATTGAGTTGCATAATAATAATAGCAGTAGGTTAGTACCTACCTACCTACTACTACTACTACTACTCCTACCTACTACTACTACTATTACTTACTAGTGTAATTATCAATTTATGTTCTCGTAACACACGTATGTATCTATGACTGAATCTACGGAAGTTATTTGAATCTCATCGTGTAAGTCTTTATGTCCTCTGGGGAGTGAGTGACCTGTGGAATTCTAAGATGGCACCATACTATCCTCTTTACCATTGAACTACCCACAAGATCAGGACTAAGTACAGAAGAAAGAAAAATAGTTAAGTAATAGTTAATAGCTAAAAGTTTATCAGCCTAAAAACTGAATCACTTGGGAAATACGCGTCTATGATTACGCTTGTGCATAGTAAATTCGAAAATAGAGTGAAACTAGTAAAGTTTCATTTCTTTAAGCTGTACCCTAATAGATTTTCTCGGACATTTGATAGTTGTATATATATTATTTATTTTATTTTATTTTTATATTATTTATTGGGTACCAACATGTTATACATCAGCACAGAACATTACAGGTATCATATACATTGATTTCACACTAAATGCTAAGACAATTACAGAATTATAAATAGATAATCAAACATTGAGAGAGAGAGAGATATTTTTGAAATCGATTATGAAAGGTACGACTTCTTTGTGAAGTTCAGTGGAAAGTGAAGCATTAAGCTTCCTGACAAAGATACACTGGTTTAAAAAAAAGACATTTTTACTTTAAAATCTACTCACGCATAGGTAAAAGTCATCTGCGTCCAAGAAAATTGTAAACTTTTCGAAACTTCGGCAGTAAAAAAAGCAATTTTAAACCGTACAAGTATAATAGTTTTTATAAAAAGAACCTTCGTCAAAAACTCTCAAAAATCAATGAAAATTGTATATCAATTTGTCTTTATAAAAAATCGAATGTCACTGTCAAACCAAAATCTGCTATGTGCAAAAACTCTATTTTGAATTAACGTGTACAAACATTTTCGTATAAAATTTTATATGAAGGTGAATTATTAAGAACTATATCAAATGATAGCTGTAGATAAATATTAAAGCTATAGACACATAACAGTTTTTTTTGTATACGGTAGATAGGGCCGAGAAAAGTTAAAATCTCAAGAAGTTATTTTGGTTTGGCAACGACCAATGATATTTTATATGTCAAAAGAAGCAGATATGTTTCAAGCGCACGTCAAGTGAAGACTCGAAAACAGGCCAATTGGGACGTTTCGTCTTTAGTCGCGTCTAAACAAATGCAATAATAATATAACAAGTGCAATCGTTCCAATTATAGCTATCTTTTTTACTTACGCGCTTATCCCATCTTTTGTACTTTTCATTAATGCTACTTCTCAACATGTGTGTGCACTATATCGGTAGGTATGTAGATATATATGGCGCGATCAGATTTGAAGAGTCAGTTACTATGAAGATAACATATCTGTTGTATAAAAAATCATTGGCAACGACGAAAAACTATTAATTAATAAAGGATCCTATCCTTTACTAACAAATAATCTGAACTTGCTGAAAAGATACATAACATGATAATTTAAAAATTAACATTGTATTAGACATTAAAATATGATGGGAAACCTATTGAAATTCACATATGAACATCCCAGAAACGAACCATGTAAAAAAACCCGTGGAAAGCCACTCAGACGTGCACGGTACAGAGAGAGGCAAATTAACAGAGCTATAATTACACGTAAAACGTGCGAGTGGTGAGGGGAAAACGCCCCTTTACAAGCATTTTCATGTTTATAATCCTGTTTTATGCGTTATTGGGTCTGTACACCCTTTGTACGAACCGCTCCGGTAAACACGGTGCTCGCTTTTATCTTCAAACATGTAATTATATGTGTAACGATAACTATGTTTGTGATTGCGTTTTAAGAGATGCTTTAGGGAGGAATTAGGCTGTTTAATTTTTTGGATCGAGCAAAAGCTGATGCGACCTCTTTAGTTTTGGCTCGAGGTTTAGATAGAGAAAGTTTTAACCAAAATTACTGGTGGTAGGACGTGTCATGAGTCGGTACCACCATCCTGCCTATTTAAGCCGTGAAGCAGTAATGCGTTTCGGTTTGAAGGGTGGGGTAGTCGTTGTAAGTATACTGAGACCTTATATCTCAAGGTGAGTGGCGGTATTTGCTTTGTAGATGTCTACGGGCTCTGGTAACCACCTAACATCAGGTGGGCCGTGAGCTCGTCCACCCATCTGTTACTGCTTCACGGCAGAAATAGGCAGGGTTTTTAACACCAGTAAAAAAGTTTCACATATTTGGTTTGAATTTTCCCTTTTTTTATAAGCATTTTAGGTCTTTGAATAAGATTGATTGATACTTAGTAAATAAATTGATTTAACTGTTTCTAGACTTAGCTACATCACATTATTGCGCGGAATTCTATCTAATATGATACTTCTCGTAAACTATTTTAAAAATCAGTGACACCAGCACAAATGCAGGCGGCAGGGTAGTTTTAAAAAAAATTCTAGGCAACATTTAAAAAAAATTAAACTCCAAAAAATAATATCGAGCTATCAAAATTTTCAGTAATAACGTGCACCCTAATCAATCGAACACACACGAGGAAGGGTTACACGTAATGAAGGCGGATTTAATTGGTATTTTGCTCGCGTGTATGCCTTCAGTGCGCGGGGGAATCTCGTCCCGTCCCGGGACCAAGCACCGCGGTTATGTACTTACCGCTTGCTTGAATCGTTGCGGTCCGGAGATTAGTTAAACTGGATTAGAATGTTTGACAGCTCTCTCTAAGTTGGGGCTTTATTGTATAACGTCAGACGTCCTGTATACCATGATACCGGCGTTTAGATATATGTAGGTATAATAATATGTCAATATTGAATTAGATATTTAAAAAAAAATACGTATTTTGCACAAAGAATTAGCATTACTATCTAGCGTGGAAATGCTGCCAGCCTTCTGGGAACGCTGCCAACTGGCGGTGAGCTAACGCAGATTTTCTATTTATAAGTAGCTTTACCTAAATATTTTTTATTTTTATTCATTTATTTGATATAATTAGATTAGTCATTGTTGTTAGTTGTGTCTAGTTATTTAAAAAAAATGAGATTTTTTTATGTTTTATTGGTATACACGACGTAATATAATAATCGTAATATATTTAATCAGAAAACAAGGTTTCAAACCATCGACGCAACATTCACTCTGTTATTAATAATGTAAATTCTTTATCATCTATGAACACTCATAAATATACTTCGAGCTACGTAGGACAGTAATTTTAAGACATAATATGTATAACCATGAGAACTGTAATGTAGCTTGAAACATTGGAAATAGTGAAATGAATATAATAATAATAATAAACGCGAAATAAACTGTTAAAGTAATTTTAATTATGTAATGGTTTAGACGTATTTTTTTATGCCCTTGTAGGCAGACGAGCACACGGCCCACCTGATGGTGAGTGGTTAACGTCGCCCATGGACTTCAGCAATGCCATGCTGGTATTCAACAATATTAGCTAACAGACGATTCATTCTATAAAAGACAAGATCTTGATGATGCTTGGTGTGGTATGGTCCTTTTAAGAATGTTGTTGTAGTCACTACAAAGAATTTACAAAAATAAACGTATATAGGTACAATTAAAAATATATATATCTAAAACAATATTTTACTTCCACGTTTTTGAAGTTTGTTAAACAACTAATGTACCTATAACAATAATTTTAAATCTTACAATTGATTGAATCTTACAAATGTAGAGCAAACATAAGATCAAAAGGAGTGATTGAATTAATATTTAAGTGTATCAATATACACAAACGTCTATATGCCTTTAATTTAGAGCGTCTCGTAAAGCATAGATAAACTTGAAAGCATATAGCGGTGGGTACATATGTGCCGCGGTATGTCGGAGAGTTCAAAGCGCGACCGACGCGACGTCGGCCCTTTGATATAGCAACGGGTACATGTGGATTGGTACCTAAGCACAGCTTTTCTATTTTGGTATTATCTTTAAGGTGTATGTATTCTATGGGTATTTAAAAGGAGCATTAAAATATAATTAAGCGACTTCAAAAAAGGAGGAGGTTCTCAATTCGACTGTAGGTAATTTTTTTTTTATATTTGTTACCTCATATCTTTTGACTGGGTGAATCGATTTTGATGATTCTTTTTTGATTAGAAAGCTGACGCTTCCCGTGTGGTCCCATTTCAATTTAGTCCAGTTCTGATAATAGTATCCATGAGAAAATCATGTAAATCTTAAATTTGCATTAAATACGTGCGCGACAAATAGATGAATAACTCAATAACTCAATATCACGCCAACCGATTTCGATGATTATTGTTTTTAGAGTATGTTAATTTTTTTTGGAATATATTTTTTTCTATTTGAAGTCGGTTGTTGTTAAAGCATATCTATTTACTTAATTAAATTTTCTTTATTCAATTACCGCATAGGTACCGCAAATGTTGATGCATTATGTTGTTGTATTTTAGGCACCAATATTTTACCCGTACCGTGAAAATAAGCAAGTGTTTGTTTATGGGAGTAAAATTTTAATTCAATTTACCGGTTTTTAATCGTCAAATCAAATGTTAGATTTAGCTTAGCCAATTAACAATATATTGTTCTTAAAATTAATTGAATTTTAAATTGTATTGTTTGTTTTTAAGTAGTCAATTAATGACTTAAAATGAGATTCAAGCTTATTATTTAAAATTTTCATTATATAATTTAAGCCGTTGCATTTAGAAATTAAATTGCGTATCGTAAATATTTTCTGTGAAAAAAAAAAATCATTGAAATACGTAACAATTATTATTTTCTTTGCTGTTTAGCTTATACATATATTTTATTAGGAAATTTTCGTTTATATTGTGACGACTATAACGATTTACAGCAACGACCGCAACTGTATCAAACACCATTTCCAGCGATGAATCACTTCATTTCCCCCGGAACCTCAAGGCGACGAAATGCCACAATAACTCACGCGTCCTATAAATAAATATTCAACGGTACCGCCATACATCTCACTAATTTACTACTACTGAACCCCATAATAACCATTTATCCGAGAGCCCCGGGAATAAATATCTAAGAGACATTTTTCTTCAGCTTATCTTGGGCGTCCAGACGGTGTGACATCCCTTTCTCTCTTAAAGGTCGTGGTATAGTTGCATTTCTCCTCTGCAGCATTTTATCGCGCTGTATTCCCACCCTTCGGTGCGTTTTATTTAGTTTTCGCCCCCGTAATGGCTTTTTCTTTCCGTTCTTTGACCTTGTCTGTTTGTCTCCGGTGCTAAGAATGTTAGTAGTTTTCGTTAGGGAATTCCTTGCGAGTTTTGTGGTCGTATTGACCTCGTTAATGGACTACGGAGTTCCGCGTTCGATTTTAGTTGAACTCGTGCTGGGTGAAATCAACGTTCTATTGTATGTAGTATTGCTTTTAGTTATTCTAGTATAAAATTTTTGTAGACAGACAATTTTGTTTTAAGATATGAAGAATGTCTTAAAATCTGTTTTAATCTGTTATTGTTTTGGTTATATTTTCTCTAATTAATCTGTGGTAATTGACAAAAATCTCTAACAACATTCACTTCTTTCACCAACCCGCTATTGTGTGCGAATTATAAAGACCATATAAAATGAAGCGTATTCACTAAAAAATAACGATTGTAGGTATAAACATTAATGCTTACTGTCATTTTAAATAGTGTCTAGAGCCGTAGACAATAACGTGAATATGGTCGTTCATTTTGAGAATGAAGATACCAATTTCCATAATATAATATAATATCGGTATTGTTCAGCTACCGATACAGTCTTCACACGATGTAGGTATTACTTTGCGTTAGGAGCAGGCAGAGTTGCTAGTAAACTTATAGACCAGAGTGCTACTTTCCATCAGTTATTTAAAATGGTAGCATTCAATTGTTTTTTTTTCGTTTTTTTATGTAACCGATAAATTTATCTGTTTGATGTAAAGTTTTCTTGTTGAAACGTTATAGTTTTTGACACTTCATCGAAAGTATCTGGCTGTATTATGTTTTATTCGAAAATTGATTTTTTTTCATTACTAGAATTTTTTCCCTACCTAATTGTTGGTAGCTCAAGGTTATACCAACCTCGCGTGGACTGGTAGGTGAGCTCACGGGCTCAACCTGAAAGAATTGGGTATTAGCCCTAGCAAGAGCAGCGCTTCGCCGAATCTACTACTGGATCGGAATCGCGACCTACTGAGAAGATCTGGGGAGAAACTCAGTGGGTATATTATTCAATGATGGTCATAGTGACGCGTGACCGAAAAGCATTATTACGTAATTATACCTATTATTCGATTTAAAATAAGACTATAGTTTAATTTTTGAAGCAAAATGCTCAAAAGATACAACCGAGAGAAGTGTCGTGTACAATGCTCCAACAGAGCATTCGAAACAAAATTGTTTGCTTGTATCAAAGTGTGCCCACAGGCTATATTGTTTTGACATATTGCGCGCTCAGAGCCGAGTAAACTAAATCTCGTTAATTTAATAAACCGTTGTGCATTGTTCTCGCGGTTTTAGTTTAAATGGAATAAAAAAACAGAAAAATAAAAATATTTCTCAGTTTTTTTTTTTAATTTACTAACGTTTCTGAATATATTACCTTGTGCCTGTCACAAGCTGTGTTACTAAAGTAATAACAGCCTAAGAGAACAGTCTTTTTTTTTAAATTATATTTATTAATACATTTTAATTAAAATTACAGTAAAATGATATAGATCATTAACAATAGTGTTACCGCTGACGTTCGAAAGATATTGTGTACGCTTTTAATTTCATCACGTTCCAAGACTCCCTAAATGTGTGAAATACATTCATTGTTTGTGACCATATGTGTGCGATCTTTCTTAAGTTGATCGTACTGTAATACTAGAAATAATCTTTAAAACGCCACCAGAATTTGTATATTTAATAATGAAAATAGTTTAACATTAAAAATAAGTCAATTACTTTTGGTTACAATTATAATCAAAATGATTATTTTTCTAAAAATAATCTTCCAGTAGGATTGTAATATGATCCGTGCTTGGCGAACGCGTCAAGCTGGCGTGAAAGTGGTTACAAACGGGTGTAAGCGGATAGCATGGCTGTACATAAATAGCTCAACTAGCCATAGTATACAATGTAAGCATTCTGCTACGCAATAACTGTATTTGAACAAATCATTTATGGGATTCTTGCAAAGATTTAGCGCGCGACATTATTCGCGTTTTTCTGTAATTTTCACAAATGTTACAACATATTCAAGGACTGAATTAATAAAACATTCTAGAATATTGTGTATGTAATGATGGTACAGACTCAATACTGTCTTGTACTTTATAGTATCTTTGAGAAATTTTATACTAACCATAAAAACTTAGAAATTTTTGGACGGAATTGAGCGGGAAATCGCTAAAACAAAATAGGTTTTAAAATTACCCGGAAAAGAATTTGGTGCGACTTCAAACATAAACATTTTGATTAAGAAACTTTTTTCTTTTATGCATATCAAAAAGCAAAGGGATCACCATCAAAAAATTTCCTTAAAGATCGAAATTACTAAAATTCCATAACTCGAAAGATCTCGGCTATGTGGGAGTTCCAAAAAAATTCACAAAGCCACCTAATTGGATACAGAATACAGACCACTACAAAGGGGGATGTTTGAGATAAAAATGAAAATTAAATCTTCCAAGCGGATGGGCAGAGTAATGTTTTTGACGGTACCGTAGGCTGCCTCCCGGTACCCCCCTTTGCCTCCCGAAGAGGGGAGCCGCAAATCGACTATCAAAACGCTGGTGAAAAAAGTTTTGTTTCCCCGCTGGTGTGACCGGCTGTTGCGGAATTCTGCCTATTTTCCCGATGTTTTTATTTATTTTATTTTTGTTTATTAATTTGTGGTTTTTGCGCACCGCATGCACATGCAGTTATAAATGTATTGTCTGACTAAGCTTCTGTTGTTTTGTTAGAAGAGTTCACTGTACTTTTTCGTTGTTGTTTTATAATACGATTCATATGCTTAATTCCGTTGCAATTCTTTTGTTCTATCGACATTATGCAGCACATGTTAATTATGCAATAGAAGTATTTTAAAGTTAGATCTTTGGGTTTATAGAACACTAGCGGCCCGCTCCGGCTCCGCTCGGGTCTTTAACAAAAATTTCAACGATAGTAGACGTTGTTTTATTATTTAAATAAAAGAACACTTATTGCGGCATAACTATAATAGTTGGACATATGCTGTCCCAGCACTTTTTGTAAATAATAATAGGTTCTACAAAGTCGTAGTACATTATTTTATTCTATCATCAATAATTTTCGCTGGGCACGCGATGTAAAGAATATTTTAGGTAAATTTTTTACCCCTTTGGTTACGTTATTGGAGCTTTAGTAATGAACCCTAATTTTTTTCAAAAAAGATTATAACCTATGTCACTCGGGAATAGTGTAGCATCCAAACAGTGAAAGAATTTTTCAAATCGGTTCAGTAGTTTCGGAGCCTATTCAATATAAACAAACAAACAAATCTTTCCTCTTTATAATATTATTATATTATATTATATTATATAAGTAAGAAGTATAGAAGTATAGATATAGGTACTTACTTTTCTTGATGGCTGTCATATCGCCTCCATTGCAGCCTATCGTCTGAGGACCAGGGCTTAAGCTGTGTAGTTGATAAGGCGGAGTTCTAGTGTCTATTTGTGTTGGCCACGGTGCTCGAGGCCACGCCGGAGTGCTAGGAGTCCCGAGGAGACGGAGACGCTCGTAGACGGGAGCAGAACAGTCTGATGTAGGTTGACTGCTGGTCTTCTCCTTCTGGGCAGCCAGGTTGCGGAGAACACGGTTTATCGAAGACACCTAAAGTGGATGAAATATCCCTGTATAATATTGTCTATGCATCTGTAATGTAATTATCATTGGTGTACTAGAGGTAGGACCTCTGTGAGTCCGCACGGGTAGGTACTACCACCCTGCCTATTTCTGTCGTAAGTATAAATTTGTTTCGATTTGAAGGGCGGGCCAGCCCTTAAACTGTACTTGAGACCTTAGAACTCATATCTCAAGATGGGTGGCGGCATTTACGTTGTAGATGTCTATGGGCTCCAGTAACCATTTAACACCAGTTGGGCTGTGAGCTCGTCCACCCATCTAAGCAATAAATTAAAAAAAAACCTAGTTAACAATTCTAAACGTGCTTTCATTTTTCATTTGCGAACTGTTATATACGAGTAATATGAAAATTTGTCGATTTAAATTCTATTTACTTTGAAGACATAAATATTAAAGTTCATTCTTAAAGGTTGCAAACGACTTATGCAGAAAAACGAATGCTGTGTTAGTCTACATTTTTCTTACTAATTTTTATACGTGTATTTTGTTTTTAAATGACTCCAAGAAATGAGGGAGGTTCAATTTGACTGCACTGTTTTTATTGGTTGTTACCACAGATTTTTTCCAGATGAATCGATTTTGATAATTCTTTTTTAATCGATACCTAGTGTTTCTTCTGGGGACATATCTATCAAGATATAACCAGTAGTTTTCGAGCTATCCCCAAAAATACACATTTTGTTGACTTCGGTGGTTCTATCTTAGAACTTATATCTCAAGGTGGGTGACGCATTTACGTTGTAGATGTCTATGGGCTCCAGTAACCACTTAGCACCAGGTGGGCTATGAGCTCGTTCGCCCATCTAAGCAATAAAAAAAAAAAAGCTTCGACACTACATAGATGATATTATCATTTCCTCCTATCGAAGTCTGTTTTCGTTTTTGTTAAAATTTCGTATTATTACATGGCGGATCGTGTATGTATATGATATGGGTAATGTTTATAATTTATATGGAAGGGCGGCGGCTCTGAAGCGACGACACGCGATCGGAAGGGCGTACAATGAATTGATTAAAATTACAAAGTTCTCCTTTCCGACGAGATCAGAACGAGGCTTCGATGGAATTATTTAATTTTTTCGTAACGGAATTAATTATACGCGGCGTGTTTAAGATTTTTTTTGTTTTTGTCGGAATAATACGAGCAAAGCCTCAGCCAGTAGGGTTGGGACTTGCTAACAGTTGCCCGAGCGCCTCCATAGGAGACCTAACAACTCAAGAACAACTGCTTCGTGAATGAATCTACTACCGGATCGGAATCGCGACCCGCTGAGAAGATCCGGCGAGAAACTCAGCGGGCTGATGCATGGGTTAGGTTGCACGTCGACCTCTTTGTCGAGTTCGACGAGTACGGTTACTGAGGTCCCTAAGCCTGCTCCTAGTGTTAGAGCTGAAGGCGTCTAATGCAAAGGTTATTGGATCTGATGGATCCGTAGGGACGTGTTTTACAAATATCGATGTGTGAAACATTGACCATATTAACATGTGTTTGCCTTACAAATAAGTTTTGTATTTATAAAGAATAGTACGGTATGTTTTAAGTTACGTTTGTTTGTATATTATGGTATCTTTGAACGTCATTTTCGCTGATTCCAAGACGTCTAACTTGAAAGTTTGCACACGCATCTAGCACCGATAAGAATACAGTATATTTTATAAGTTTACTCTAATATCTTGACAAGTATCAATAGGTTAAACAATTAAATTCATTGTTAATGCGGTTGGCTATTTTTTTTAAAATAGATATGTTATTTTTATTGCATAGATTAGAGAACGAAATGTCGGTCCATTTAGCATTGCATTGCCGTAGCACTGTAGATACCACAATATGAGGGCTGCTATCCACGTTGAGACGTGAGGCTAAGTCTTCAAACTGCCCCAGCCTCAAACCAGAACACGTTGTTGCTTCGCAGCAGATTTTTTTTTTTTTTTTTTTTTTTATTGCTTAGATGGGTGAACGAGCTCACAGCCCACCTGGTGTTAAGTGGTTACTGGAGCCCATAGACATCCACAACGTAAATGCGCCACCCACCTTGAGATACAAGTTCTAAGGTCTCAAGTATAGTTACAACGGCTGCCCCACCCTTCAAACCGAAACGCATTACTGCTTCACGGCAGAAATAGGCAGGGCGGTGGTACCCACCCGCGCGGACTCACAAGAGGTCCTACCACCAGTAATTACGCAAATTATAATTTTGCGGGTTTCATTTTTATTACACGATGTTATTCCTTCACCGTGGAAGTCAATCGTCAACATTTGTTGAGTACGTATTTCATTAGAAAAATTGGTACCCGCCTGCGGGATTCGAACACCGGTGCATCGCTTCAACACGAATACACCGGACGTCTCATCCGTTAGGCCACGACGACTACGACTACGATATGGGCAGACCGGCGGGATCCACGCAACTGATGGTAGACCAGTGAAATTTGTGATTGAACACAAATTACCTATTACTGCTCAATTCTTTTTTATAAATATTTATGTGTTACAGTTGACGGCTGTTTAGCAATGGATTGATAGTATGTTGATTTGCATAACAGTGGGCTTTCAGCATAGTTCGATAAAATTCTGGAAATCCAGTTAAGTGATAATAATTTACCAAAAAAAAGCGGCCCTAATTCAGACTACCGCGAAAACTGTAAAATATTCAAAATGTCAGAATAAATGACAATAAAAAACGCGAGAACAAATGTAGAAGTACATAGTTTTAATTATGTCTATAGCAATATTTTAATTTTGTTTTGTGAAAGCCGGAGAAAAGTGGATCATTTTTTGGATGATTTTATGTTGTAACGTAAATTTCCGATTAACCTCGCATTACCTAATAGTCTAACGGCCATAGACAGGAAAAGCAAGCGCTCGAGCTGGCCACCAACTGTCACTCGGGTGACAGCAGGACAGACGCACGTAAGAGACAGGAAGGCGCGGTAAGACGATAGACGGTAACCGGACACCAGCTGCGCGGTGGTCTCTCCGCCGCTGTGAATGGCATATGACGGAATGCCCGATGGACCGAGAAAGCGCGCCACGTTCCTTCCTTCTTTTTTTTTCGAAATCGTGTTTTAGTCTATGATTTGCGGTTGACATTTCGTTTGACGTTTCTGTTTTTTTTTTTATTAAAAACTTGTATGTTTTTTCGATTTCAATAGAAATGACTACGGCGCTAATAAATAATAAAGTTAACAATCTGAATCACTCAATCGAATAATAACAAGTATAAGTTTATTAAAAGTTAAAAGAAAATAAGCAAGAAATGGAAAATTTTCTAGCAGTACAACTAAAGGGTTGAACTTTTGTATCAAATGAAACGGAAATGTTTAACAAGACGTTCGTTGGAATGTTAGAAAGAGTCAATGAGTCGAGCCAATTAGATCTCGATCTTTGAAATGAATAAATAAAAACATTTTTCCAATTATTTAGATACCGTACAGTCTAATTAAACATTTACTGAATCAAAAACTTCGTGGACAAAATGCTTCCAAAGTGATATCGAAGTTACTGTTGCCATCAACACTACGATATGCCAGTCTATCCATACAGATTATAATTTCACAAGTCTCAAAACCATTAAACGTCAAAACTCCAAAAAAAAAAAATGGCAGACGATTTGAAATTGTCACTGTCACTTGAAAGTGCTGGTGGTTTATAAAAACTTTTTTTTAATTGTAATATAACCTCAATACTGTAAAAATCGAATTGGATTACAAATTTAGAACTTTTTCATATCACGTTTCCGTAATTCATCCTTTCGTAATAAACACGTAAATAACTCGCGCTGATGTGAGGCCACGTGTGAAAAAACCCGAGTGGTCCGGACGTAAAAAAAATCACACCCGAACATAATATTGTATTCATACAAATGTAAACTGTCCTTTAATTCGAATTATTCGCGTCGATTGATTTGTTTACGCGACTGTTTTTGCGAGAGCTATGCTCCAATTAATATTAAAAACATTTTTGGTAAAAGTTATTGTTTGTTTGGAAATTCTCTTTCTCTCAATTAAAACTATTATAAAGCCGATGGTTGCTTTTAAGCGTAAAGCTTTATATAGCCATCGGATGCAGACGAATTTTTGACCAATATGATCTTAAATAGTTACTGTCGCTCATGTTTATCGATATCATTCAGAAAATCTACTAAAATATTTCCATTTCAATTTATACATAGTTGGCAGTAGAGATAAATCGGCTTGGCTGTAACTTTGTCGTTGCCGATGTCCGTGGTCGAACTTGATGATTACTTAGCATTAGGCACTCTCTATATATGTAAAACCTACAACGGTAATTCAAAAAAGATAAATCATACATTCAAAATGTTTTTAAATGGCTCTAAATCAATTATCCATTATATGCAACCTGTGACGTCACACATATTAAACACATATATACACTTTCTAATGTGTATAATAACGTTTGCACTGTAAGAACAAACCGTTCGATACCCTTTTAAAAAAAAAAAAATTAATGTTTTCAAGAATGAAATTAGTCGCTCTGTTTGAAAATAGCATGTCTGCCCCATTGATTGTTATTTAAAATAAAAATTTCCATTAATATATTGAATTCCCCTTATACATTGGAGTCATGGAATTGTGTGTGTGTGTTTGCACGAATTAACTAATGCACATAGACAATGTCCGATCCATAATGACGTTTCATGTGAATGATCTTAAATGCTTTTTTTTGTGTTTACCCACTTATTAACGGGGAATTAAGCTTCGATTTTTATTTAATTCTCTATGTTGTACCGGTAGCAATGTTTCGTGAGAAAGGATTGTTTGTAAAAAATATTTATGGTGCCGTTTTTTTTGAATGAAGAGCTACGATTTTTTTGTTTGTTGTTGGGAGGGTCTTGTTGGAGGAAATTCGAGTTAATTTACTTAATACAAAAAAAAAACTGTCTTTGCTCTGTCTAGAATTAAAATTTAAGTAAACGATTTAAGTAAATATTTTAATGATTAAAAACGGTAGGCAGCGGCTTGGCTTTGCCCCTGGCATTGCTGACGTCCATGAGTGACGGTAACCACTCACCATCAGGTGGGCCGTATATTCGTCTGCCTACACAGACAATAAAAAAACAGAGCTCTTTAAAAAAAAAAATACCTTTAATGATTTGCTTCACAGAGTATATTGACGTGTTAGTTGTTTCCCGCTACTACTAAACCGTGGAGTATTAATTAAATGTTTGCGCCACTTTGAGAAGGCGGTACGACATGAGAACCCTCCTGTCGTGGCTGCTGGAAACTACATACCCGATCCTGTAGACCGAATGGTTAATAGTCGACGTCGCCCAAAGCACTTCATTACGGATCCTCCCGATCCTTTAACGGTGCTTTTAGGCACCACAAGCACCGGTCACCGTCCTCGTCGAACCCGTCGCTTGCGACGAAGGGCTCGACGAGCGAATTGACCCATAGACACAGCCCACTGAGCTTCTCGTCGGATTTTCTCAGTGGATCGCGTTTCCGATCCGGTGGTAGATTCTGCGAAGCACTGCTCCTGCTAGGGTCACGTTAGCAACACTCCGGTTTGAGCCCCGTGAGCTCACCTATACACGTTAGGATGAAGCTGAAATTTCCTCTCAAGTCTAACAGCATAGGCAGGAAAAAAAAGACAAAAATCTTTTTTCACGAAATCAAGTACTTAAACGTCATATCAGAGTGTCGTCTCGTTCTACTTGGCGTACGCGTTTTGAATACAAAATAAATTACATTATAACCTTCGAGTCGTACCTACCGTCAAAGGACAGCGTAAAAAGTTTGAAAGGTGCGCCCCTAAATACCGGGTGACGTGAAGCGCAAAAATTATCTTATATTTGCTCAGAGCCCGTGAACGCGGGGCGAGAATACTTTTCAATAAGCTTAGAGAGCTTTTTTTTTTATTTAGACCCCGTCTTGTAAAGACTGTTGTGTAAAACGAAACGTTCAAATAGAGGGTGACGCGATCGATCTATTTGATGGCTGTTTGTTAATTTTCATATTTTTTAAAATTTTTTTTTTTTACTAACTCAACTATTATTGCAGACATTAGAAATGTAAGTTGTAGACGAAGTTTTGTAAAATTTATTTAAATAAATTAAATGAAATTAAATTTAACAGAAGTGAATTAAAGGATTGAAAAATATATTTTATATTCTTAAAAACTACAGTAGATGCAACAAATTGTCTTGTTAGCTAGCAGTGGTGACGCGAATAAAGTAATTAATTTAGGTTTCCAAAAAAAAATACAAATGACAGAGATACCTAATTAAAACAACTTTTACTAGTGAAGAAAGTCGTTCGTGACCACGACAACTGTAAAGTATTCGTAACGTCCATAAATAAGCAAAGACAATAAAAAAGCAAGAAGTTTAAATGGTAAAAGAATTTTTAATTATATTTACGACTGGCGAATACCGTAAAAAATGCTTTAGACTTAATCGAGATGATTAAACAAAATCGTTACATATCAGCAGTCGAGTACAAGACGTAAGTTAAACACTCAATTAAAGTACACTTATCTCGCGACTCGCGCGTCTAAAGAGCGTTTACTCTAAGCAATTTTAATGTTCGCAAAAAAAAAACCGGTGCATTACTACTATTGTAAGGAACGGAGGGTGCTCCGACAATAGGCAACCTGCTGGCACCATTGTGAGCTAAGGCGGCACTTTGCGACTCAATATTTTGAGTTTTGAACTTACCGAGTTTTGCTGCGCCAGTACCCACGCGCGCACTTAGATGCGT